>NC_064565.1:2917500-4117500 GCF_937001465.1 Orcinus orca | reverse complement strand
TTCGTGCTAGGGTTAGTGTTAGGTGATGGGTACTGTTTAGGGTCCAGGTGAGGGTACGACAACGGTTTAGGGGGAGCATACGTGTGAGGGCACGGGTTAGTGTTAGCGTACGTGTTAGGATTAGGGGACGGGTGAGGGGAAGGTTTCGGGGAAGGGTTAGGGATAGGGTTCCGGCTAGGTTTAGGGTTAGGGGACAGGGACGGTTTAGGGTCCTTGTCAGGGTACGACAACGGTGTAGGGGGAGCGTACGTGTGAGGGCACGGGTTAGTGTTAGAGTACGGGTTAGGATTAGGGGACGGGTGAGGGGAAGGCTTCGGGGAAGGGTTAGGGTTTCGGTTCGGGCTAGGGTTAGGGTTGGGGACGGGGACGGTTTAGGGTCCAGGTGAGGGTACGACAACGGTTTAGGGGGAGCATACGTGTGAGGGCACGGGTTAGTGTTAGCGTACGGGTTAGGATTAGGGGATGGGTGAGGGGAAAGCTTCGGGGAAGGTTTAGGGTTAGGGTTCGGGCTAGGGTTAAGGTTAGGGGACGGGGACGGTTTAGGGTCCAGGTGAGGGTACGACAACGGTTTAGGGGGAGCGTACGTGTGAGGGCACGGGTTAGTGTTAGCGTACAATATAGGATTAGGGGACGGGTGAGGGGAAGGCTTCGGGGAAGGGTTAGGGTTAGGGTTCGGGCTAGGGTTAGTGTTAGGGTATGGGGACGGTTTAGGGTCCAGGTGAGAGTACGACAACGGTTTAGGGGGAGTGTATGTTTGAGGGCACGGGTTAGTGTTAGCGTACGGTTTAGGATTAGGGGACGGGTGAGGGTAAGGCATCGGGGTATGGTTAGGGTTAGGGTTTGGGCTAGGGTTAGGGTTAGGGGACGGGGACGGTTTAGGGTCCAGGTGAGGTTACGACAACGGTTTAGGGGGAGCATACGTGTGAGGGCACGGGTTAGTGTTAGCGTACGGGTTAGGATTAGGGGACGTGTGAGAGGAAGGCTTCTGGGAAGTGTTAGGGTTAGGGTTCGGGCTAGGGTTAGGGTTAGGGGACGAGGACGGTTTAGGGTCCAGGTGAGGGTACGACAACGGTTTAGGGGGAGCGTACGTGTGAGGTCACGGGTTAGTGTTAGCGTACGGGTTAGGATTAGGGGACGGGTGATGGGAAGGCTTCGGGGAAGGGTTAGGGTTAGGGTTCGGGCTAGGGTTAGGGTTAGGGGACGGGGAAGGTTTAGGGTCCAGGTGAGGGTACGACCACGGTTTAGGGGGAGAGAATGTGTGAGGGCAAGGGTTAGTGTTCGCGTACGGGTTAGGATTAGGGGACGGGTGAGGGGAAGGCTTCGGGGAAGGTTTAGGGTTATGGTTCGTGCTAGGGTTAGTGTTAGGTGATCGGGACTGTTTAGGGTCCAGGTGAGGGAACGACAACGGTTTAGGGGGAGCGTACGTGTGAGGGCACGGGTTAGTGTTAGCGTACGGGTTAGGATTAGGGGACGGGTGAGGGGAAGGTTTCGGGGAAGGGTTAGGGTTAGGGTTCCGGCTAGGGTTAGGGTTATGGGACGGGGACGGTTTAGGGTCCAGGTGAGGGTACGACAACGGTTTAGGGGGAGCGTACGTGTGAGGGCACGGTTTACTGTTAGCGTACTGCTTAGTATTACGGGACGGGTGAGGGGAAGGTCTCAGGGAAGGGTTAGGGTTAGGCTTCGGGCTAGGGTTAGGGTTAGGGGACGGGGACGGTTTAGGGTCCAGGTGAGGATACGACAACGGTTTAGGGGGAGCGTACGTGTGAGGGCATGGGTTAGTGTTCGCGTATGGGTTACGAATAGGGGACGGGTGAGGGGAAGGCTTCGAGGAAGGGTTAGGGTTAGGGTTCGGGCTAGGGTTAGGGTTAGGGGATGGGGACGGTTTAGGGTGCAGGTGAGGGTACGACAATGGTTTGGGGTGAGCGTACGTGTGAGGGCATGGGTTAGTGTTCGCGTACTGGATAGCATTAAGGGTCGGGTGAGGGGAAGGCTTCGGGGAAGCGTTAGGGTAAGGGTTAGGGCTAGGATTAGGGTTAAGGGATGGGGGACAGTTTAGGGTCCAGGTGAGGGTATGACAACGGTTTGGGGGGAGCGTGTGTGTGAGGGAATGGGTTAGTGTTAGCGTACGGGTTAGGATTAGGGGACGTGTGAGGGGAAGGCTTCGGGGAAGGGTTAGGGTTAGGGTTCGGGCTAGGATTAGGGGTAGGGGATGGGGACGGTTTAGGGTCCAGGTGAGGGTACGACAAAAGTTTAGGAGGAGCGTACGTGTGAAGGCATGGGTTAGTGTTCGCGTACGGTGTAGGATTAGGGGACGGGTGACGGGAAGGCTTCGGGAAAGAGTTAGGTTTAGGGTTTGGGCTAGGGTTAGGGGTAGGGGACGGGGACGGTTTAGGGTCCAGGTGAGGGTACGACAACGGTTTGGGGGAGCGTACGTGTGAGGGCACGGGTTAGTGTTAGCGTACAGGTTAGGATTAGGGGATGGGTGAGGGGAAAGCTTCGGGGAAGGTTTAGGGTTAGGGTTTGGGCTAGGGTTAGGGTTAGGAGACGGGGACGGTTTAGGGTCCAGGTGAGAGTACGACAACGGTTTAGGGGGAGCGAATGTTTGAGGGCACGGGTTAGTGTTAGCGTACGGGTTAGGATTAGGGGACGGGTGAGGGGAAGGCATCGGGGAATGGTTAGGGTTAGGGTTCGGGCTAGGGTTAGGGTTATGGGACGGGGACAGTTTAGGGTCCAGGTGAGGGTAGGACAACGGTTTAGGGGGAGCGTACCTGTGAGGGCATGGGTTAGTGTTAGCGTACGGGTTAGGATTAGGTGACCGGTGAGGGGAATGCTTCGGTGAAGCGTTAGCGTTTGTGTTCGGGCTAGGGTTAGGGTTAGGGGATGGGGACGGTTTAGGGTGCAGGTGAGGGTACGACAACAGTTTGGGGTGAGCGTACGTGTGAGGGCATGGGTTAGTGTTCGTGTACGGGTTTGGATTAGGGGACGGGTGAGGGGAAGGCTTCGGGGAAGGGTTAGTGTTAGGGTTCGTGCTAGGGTTAGGGTTTGGGGACGGGGACGGTTTAGGGTCCAGGTGAGTGTACGACAATGGTTTAGGGGGAGCGTTCGTGTGAGGGCATGGGTTACTGTTAGCGTACGGGTTAGGATTAGGGGACGGGTGAGTGGAAGGCTTCTGGGAAGGGTTAGGGTTAGGGTTCGGGCCAGGGTTAGGGTTAGGGGACGGGGACGGTTTAGGGTCCAGGTGAGGGTACAATAATGGTTTAGGTTGAGCGTACGTGTGAGGGCACAGGTTAGTGTTAGCGTACGGGTTAGGATTACGGGATGCGTGAGGGGAAGGCTTTGGGGAAGGTTTAGGGTTAGTTTTCGGGCTAGGGTTAGGGTTAGGGGACGGGGACGGTTTAGGGTCCAGGTGAGGGTACGACAACGGTTTAGGGGGAGCGTACGTGTGAGGGCACGGGTTAGTGTTCACGTACGGGTTAGGAGTAGGGGACGGGTGAGGGGAAGGCTTCGCGGAAGTGTTAGTGATAGGGTTTGGGCTAGGGTTGGGGTTAGGGGACGGGGACGGTTTAGGGTCCAGGTGAGGGTACGACAACCGTTTAGGGGGAGCGTACGTGTTAGGGCACGGATTAGTGTTAGCCTACGGTTTCGGATTAGGGGACGGGTGAGGGGAAGGCTTTGGGGAAGGGTTAGGGTTAGGGTTCGGGCTAGGGTTAGGGTTAGGGGACGGGGACGGTTTAGGGTCCAGGTGAGTGTACGACAATGGTTTAGGGTGAGCGTACGTGTGAGGGCACGGGTTAGTGTTAGCGTACGGGTTAGGATTAGGTGACAGGTGAGGTGAAGGCATCGGGGAAGGGTTAGGGTTAGAGTTCGGACTAGGGTTAGGGTTAGGGGATGGGGAGGGTTTAGGGTCCATGTGAGGGTACGATAACGGATCACGGGGAGCGTACGTGTTAGGGCATGCGTTAGTGTTAGCGTACTGGTTAGGATTAGGGGACGGGTGAGGGGAAGGCTTTGGGGAAGTGTTAGTGTTAGGGTTTGGGCTAGGGTTAGGGTTAGGGGTCGCGGACAGTTTAGGGTCCAGGTGAGGGTATGACAACGGTTTAGGGGGAGGGTACGTGTGAGGGCATGGGTTAGTGTTAGCGTACGGGTTCGGTTTAGGGGACAGGTGAAGGGAAGGCTTCGGGGAATGCTTAGGGTTAGGGTTCAGGCTCGGGTTAGGGTTAGGGTATGCGACGGTTTAGGGTCCAGGTGAGGGTACGACAATGGTTTAGGGGGAGCGTACGTGTGAGGGCACGGGGTAGTGTTAGCGTACTGCTTAGGATTAGGGGACATGTGAGGGGAAGGCTTCCGGGAAGGGTTAGGGTTAGGGTTCAGGCTAGGGTTAGGGTTAGGGGACGGGGACGGTTTAGGGTCCAGGTGAGTGTACGAGAATGGTTTAGGGTGAGGGCACGTGTGAGGGCACGGGTTAGTGTTAGCGTATGGTTTAGGATTAGGGGAAGGGTGAGGGGAAGGCTTCGGGGAAGGGTTAGTGTTTGGGTTAGGGCTAGGGTTAGTGTTAGGGGACGGGGACGGTTTAGGGTCCAGGTGAGGGTACGACTACAGTTTAGGGGGAGCGTACATGTGAGGGCACGGGTTAGTGTTAGCGTATGGGTTAGGATTAGGGGACGGGTAAGGGGAAGGCTTCGGGGAAGCTTTAGGTTTAGGGTTCGGGCTAGGGTTAGGGTTAGGTGACGGGGACGGTTTAGGGTCCAGGTGAGGGTACGACAACCGTTTAGGGGGAGCGTACGTGTGAGGGCACGGGTTAGTGTTAGCATACGGGTTAGGATTAGGGGACGGGTGAGGGGAAGGCTTCGGGGAAGGTTAGGGTTAGGGTTCGGGCTAGGGTTAGGGTTAGGGGACGGGGACAGTTTAGGGTCCAGGTGAGGGTACGACAACGGTTTAGGGGGAGAGTACGTGTGAGGGCACGGGTTAGTGTTACCGTACGGGTTAGGATTAGGGGACGGGTGAGGGGAAGGCTTCGGGGAAGCGTTAGGGTTAGGGTTCGGGCTAGGGTTAGCGTTAGGAGAAGGGGACGTTTTAGGGTCCATGTGAGGGTACGACAACGGTTTAGGGGGAGCCTACATGTGAGGGTATGGGTTAATATTAGCGTACGGGTTAGGGTTAGGGGACGGGTGAGGGGAAGGCTTCGGGGAAGGGTTAGGGTTAGGGTTCGGGCTAGGGTTAGGGTTACGGGACGGGGATGGTTTAGGGTCCAGGTGAGACTACGACAACGGTTTAGGGGGAGCGTACGTGTGAGGGCACAGGTTAGTGTTAGTGTATGGCTTAGGATTAGGGGACGGGTGAGAGGAAGGCTTCCGGGAAGGGTTAGGGTTTGGGTTCGGACTAGTGTTAGGGTTAGGGGTCGGGGATGGTTTAGGGTCCAGGTGAGTGTACGACAACGGTTTAGGGGGAGCGTACATTTGACGGCATGGGTTAGTGTTAGCGTACGGGTTAGGATTAGGGGACGGGTGAGGGGAAGGCTTCGGGGAAGTGTTAGGGTTAGGTTTCGGGCTAGGGTTAGAGTTAGGGCACTGGGACGGTTTTTGGTCCAGGTGAGGGTACGACAACGGTTTAGGGGGAGCGTACATTTGAGGCCACGGGTTAGTGTTAGCGTACAGGTTAGGATTAGGGGACAGGTGAGGGGAAGGCTTCGGGGAAGGGTTAGTGTTAGGGTTCGGGCTAGGGTTACGGTTAGGGGACGGTTTAGGGTCCAGGTGAGTGTAGAACAACGGTTTAGGGTGAGCGTACGTGTGAGGGCATGGGTTAGTGTTAGTGTACGGGTTAGGATTAGGGGACGGGTGAGAGGAAGGCTTCGAGGAAGGGATAGGGTTAGGTTTCAGGCTAGGGTTAGGGTTAGGGGACGGGGACGGTTTAGGGTCCAGGTGAGGGTACGACTATGGTTTAGGGGGAGCGTACGTGTGAGGGCATGGGTTAGTGTTAGCATACGGTTTAGGATTAGGGGACGGATGAGGGGAAGGCTTCGGGGAAGGGTTAGTGTTAGGGTTTGGGCTATGGTTAGGGTTAGGGGATGGGGACGGTTTAGGGTCCAGGTGAGTGTACGACAACGGTTTAGGGGTAGCGTACATGTGAGGGCACGGGTTAGTGTTAGCGTACGGGTTAGGATTAGGGGACGTGTGAGGGGAAGGCTTCGGGGACGGGTTGGGTTTAGGGTTCGGGGTAGGGTTAGAGTTAGGGGACGGGGACCGTTTAGGGTCCAGGTGAGGGTATGACAACGGTTTAGGGGGAGCGTACGTGTGAGGGCACAGGTTAGTGTTAGCGTACGGGTTAGGATTAGGGAACAGGTGAGGGGAAGGCTTCGGGGAAGGGTTAGGGTTAGGGTTCGGGCTAGGGTTAGGGTTAGGGGACGGGGATGGTTTAGGGTCCAGGTGAGGATACGACAACGGTTTAGGGGGAGCGTACATGTGAGGGCACGGGTTAGTGTTAGCATACAGTTTAGGATTAGGGGACGGGTGAGGGGAAGGCTTCGGGGAACGGTTAGGGTTAGGGTTTGGGCTAGGGTTAGGGTTAGGGGACGGGGACGATTCAGGGTCCAGGTGAGTGTATGACAACGGTTTAGAGGGAGCGTACGTGTGAGGGCACGGGTTAGTCTTAGCGAATGGCTTAGGATTAGGGGACGGGTGAGGGGAAGGCTTCGGGGTAGGGTTAGGGTTAGAGTTCGGGCTAGGGTTAGGGTTAGGGGACAGGGACGGTTTAGGGTCCAGGTGAGGGCACGACAACGGTTTAGGGGGAGCGTACGTGTGAGGGCACGAGTTAGTGTTAGCGTACGGGTTAGGATTAGGGGACGGGTGAGGGGAAGGCTTCCGGGAAAGGTTAGGGTTAGGGTTCGGGCTAGGGTTAGAGTTAGGGGATGGGGACAGTTTAGGGTCCAGGTGAGGGTGCGAAAACGGTTTAGGGGGAGCGTACGTGTGAGGGCACAGGTTAGTGTTAGCGTACGGGTTAGGATTAGGGGACGGGTGAGGGGAAGGCTTCGGGGAAGGGTTAGGGTTAGAGTTCGGGCTAGGGTTAGGGTTAGGGGACAGGGACGGTTTAGGGTCCAGGTGAGGGTACGACAACGGTTTAGGGGGAGCGTACGTGTGAGGGCACGAGTTAGTGTTAGCGTACGGGTTAGGATTAGGGGACGGGTGAGGGGAAGGCTTCCGGGAAAGGTTAGGGTTAGGGTTCGGGCTAGGGTTAGAGTTAGGGGATGGGGACAGTTTAGGGTCCAGGTGAGGGTACGAAAACGGTTTAGGGGGAGCGTACGTGTGAGGGCACAGGTTAGTGTTAGCGTACGGGTTAGGATTAGGGGACGGGTGAGGGGAAGGCTTCGGGGAAGGGTTAGGGTTAGGGTTCGGGCTAGAGTTAGCGTTATGGGACGGGGACGGTTTAGGGTCCAGGTGAGGGTACGACAATGGTTTAGTGGGAGCGTACGTGTGAGGTCACGGGATACTGTTAGCATACGGGTTAGGATTAGGGGACGGGTGAGGGGAAGTCTTCGGGGAAGGGTTAGGGTTACGGTTCGGGCTAGGGTTAGGGTTAGGGGACGGGGACGGTTTAGGGTCCAGGTGAGGGTACGACAACGGTTTAGGGGGAGCGTACATGTGAGGGCACGGGTTAGTGGTAGCGTACGGCTTAGGATAAGGGGACGGGGGAGGGGAAGGCTTCGGGGAAGGCTTAGGGTTAGGGTTTGGGCTAAGGTTAGGGTTAGGGGACGTTGACGGTTTAGGGTCCAGGTGAGGATACGACAACGGATTAGGGGGAGCGTACGTGTGAGGGCACGGGTTAGTGTTAGCGTACGGGTTAGGATTAGAGGACGGGTGAGGGGAAAGCTTCGTGGAAGGGTTAGGGTTAGTGTTCGGGCTAGGGTTAGGGTTAGGGGATGGGGACGGTTTAGAGTCCAGGTGAGGGTACAACAACGGTTTAGGGGGAGAGTACGTGTGAGGGCATGGGTTAATGTTAGCGTACGGGTTAGGATTAGGGGACGGGTGAGGGGTAGGCTTCAGGGAAGCGTTAGGGTTAGGGTTCGGGCTAGGGTTAGGGTTAGGGGACGGGGACGGTTTAGGGTCCAGGTGAGGGCACGACAATGGTTTAGGGTGAGCGTAAGTGTGAGAGCACAGGTTAGTGTTAGCGTACGGCTTAGAATTAGGGGACGGGTGAGGGGAAGGGTTAGGGTTAGGTTTCGGGATAGCGTTAGGGTTAGGCGACGGGGACGGTTTAGGGTCCAGCTGAGGGTACGACAACGGTTTAGGGGGGGCGTACGTGTGAGGGCACGGGTTAGTGTCAGCGTACGGGTTAGGATTATGGGAGGGGTTATGGTAAGGCTTCGGGGAAGCCTTCGGTTTAGGGATCGGGCTAGGGTTAGGTTTAGGGGACGGGGACGGTTCAGGGTCCAGGTGAGGGTACGACAACGGTTTAGGGGGAGCATACGTGTGAGGGCACGGGTTAGTGTTAGCGTACGGGTTAGGATTAGGGGAGGGGTTATGGTAAGGCTTCGGGGAAGCCTTCGGTTTAGGGATCGGGCTAGGGTTAGGTTTAGGGGACGGGGACGGTTCAGGGTCCAGGTGAGGGTACGACAACGGTTTAGGGGGAGCGTACGTGTGAGGGCACGGGTTCGTTTTAGCGTACGGGTTAGGATTAGGGAACGGTTGAGGGGAAGGTTTAGGGTTAGGGTTAAGGATAGGGTTACGGTTAGGGGACGTGGACGGTTTAGGGTCCAGGTGTGTGTACAACAAAGGTTTGGGAGGAGCGAACGTGTGAGGGCACGGGGTAGTGTTAGCGTACTGTTTAGGACTATGGGACTGGTGAGGGGAAGGGTTAGGGTTAGGGTTCGGCCTAGGGTTAGGGTTAGGGGACGGGGACGGTTTAGGGTCCAGGTGAGGATACGACAACGGTTTAGGGTGAGCGTACGTGTGAGGGCACGGGTTAGTGTTAGCGTACGGGGTAGGATTAGGGGACGGGTGATGGGAAGGCTTCGGGGAAGGGTTAAGGTTAGGTTTCGGGCTAGGGTTAGGGTTAGGGGACGGGGATGGTTTAGGGTCCCGGTGAGGGTACGACAACGGTTTAGGGGGAGCGTACGTGTGAGGGCATGGGTTAGTGTTAGCGTACGGGTTAGGATTAGGGAATGGGTGAGGGGAAGGCTTCGGGGAATTGTTAGGGTTAGGGTTCGGGCTAGGGTTAGGGTTAGGGGATGTGGACGATTTAGGGTCCAAGTGCGTGTACGAAAACGGTTTAGGGGGAGCTACGTGTGAGGGCACGGGTTAGTGTTAGCGTACGGGTTAGGATTAGAAGATGGGTGAGAGGAAGGCTTCGGGGAAGTGTTAGGGATAGGGTTCGGGCTAGGGTTAGGGTTAGGGGACGGGCACGATTTAGGGTCCAGGTGAGGGTACGACAACGGTTTCGGGGGAGTGTACGTGTGAGGGCCTGGGTTAGTGTTAGCGTACGGGTTAGTATTAGGGGACGGGTGAGGGGAAGGTTTAGGGTTACGGTTCGGGCTAGGTTTAGGGTTAGAGACGAGGACGGTTTAGGGTCCAGGTGAGGGTACAACAACGGTTTAGGGCGAGCGTACTTGTGAGGGCACGGGTTAGTGTTAACGTACGGGTTAGGATTAGGGGACGGGTGAGGGAAAGGCTTCGGGGAAGGGTTAGGGTTAGGGTTCGGTCCAGGGTTAGGTTTAGGGAATGGGGACGGTTTAGGGTCCAGGTGAGGGTACGACAACAGTTTAGGGGGAGCGTATGTGTGAGGGCACGGGTTAGTGTTAGCACACTGGTTAGGATTAGGGGACGGGTGAGGGGAAGACTTTGGGGAACTGTTAGGGTCAGGGTTCGGGCTAGCGTTAGGGTTAGGGGACAGGGACGGTTTAGGGTCCAGGTGAGTGTACGACAACGATTTAGGGGGAGAGTACGTGTGAGGGCACAGGTTAGTGTTAGCGTAAGGGTTAGGATTAGGGGACTGGTGAGGGGAAGGCTTCGTGGAAGTGTTAGGGTTAGGGCTCGGGCTAGGGTTAGGTTTAGGGGACGGGGACGGTTTAGGGTCCAGGTGAGTGTACAACAACGGATTAGGGGTAGCGTACGTGTGAGGGCAAGGGTTAGTGTTAGCGTATGGGTTAGGATTAGGGGACGGGTGAGGGGAAGGCTTCGGGGAAGGGTTAGGTTTAGGGTTCGGGGTAGGGTTAGGGGACGGGGAAGGGGACGGTTTACGGTCCAGGTGAGGATACGACAACGGATTAGGGGGAGCGTACGTGTGAGGGCAAGGGTTAGTGTTAGCGTACGGGTTAGGATTAGGGGATGGGTGAGGGGAAGGCTTCGGGGAGTGTTAGGGATAGGGTTCATTCTAGGGTTAGGTTTAGGGGAAGGGACGGTTTAGGGTCCCGGTGAGGGTTCGAAAACCTTTTAGGGGGAGCGTACGTGTGAGGGCACGGGTTAATGTTAGCGTACGGGTTAGGATTAGGGGACGGGTGAGGGGAAAGCTTCGGGAAAGGGTTACGGTTAGTGTTCGGGCTAGGGTTAGGGTTAGGGGACGGGGACGGTTTAGGGTCCAGGTGAGGGTACGACAACGGTTTCGGGGTAGTGTACCTGTGAGGGCACGGGTAAGTGTTAGAGTACGGGTTAGTATTAGGGGACGGGTGAGGGGAAGGTTTAGGGTTAGGGTTCGGTCTAGAGTTAGGGTTAGGGGACGGGGACGGTTTAGGGTCCAGGTGAGGGTACCACAACGGTTTAGGGGGAGCGTACGTGTGCGGGCACGGGTTAGTTTTAGTGTACGGGTTAGGTTTAGGGGACGGGAGAGGGGAAGGTTTAAGGTTAGGGTTAGGTCTAGGGTTATGGTTAGAGACGGGGACAGTTTAGGGTCCAGGTGAGGGTACAACAACGGTTTAGGGTGAGCGTACATGTGAGGGCAAGGGTTAGTGTTAGCGTACGGGGTAGGATTAGGGGACGGGTGAGGGGAAGGCTTCGGGGAAGTGTTAGGGTTAGCTTTTGGGCTAGGGTTAGGGTTAGCGGACGAGGACGGTTTAGGGTCCAGGTGAGGGTACGACAACGCTTTAGAGGGAGCGTACGTGTGAGGGCACGGGTTAGTGTTAGCGTATGGGTTAGTATTAGGGGACGGGTGAGGGGCAGGTTTAGGTTTAGGGTTCGGGCTATGGTTAGGGTTAGGGGACGGGGACGGTTTAGGGTCCAGGTGAGGGTACGACAACGATTTAGGGGGAGATTACGTGGGAGGGCAAAGGTTAGTGTTAGCATACGGGTTAGGATTAGGGGACGGGTGAGGGGAAGGCTTCGGGGAAGTGTTAGGTTTAGGGTTCAGCCTAGGTTTAGGTTTAGGGGACGGGGACGGTTTAGGGTCCAGGTGAGTGTACGAAAACGGATTAGGGGTAGCATACGTGTGAGGGCACGGGTTAGTGTTAGGGTATGGGATAGTATTAGGGGACGGGTGAGGGGAAGCTTTAGGGTTAGTGTTCGGCCTAGGGTTAGGGTTAGGGGACGGGGACGGTTTAGGGTCCAGGTGAGTGTACGACAACGGTTTAGGGGGAGCGTACGTGTGAGGGCATGTGTTAGTTTTAGAGTACGGGTTAGGATTAGGGGACGGGTGAGGGGAAGGATTAGGGTTAGGGTTAAGGCTAGGGTTAGGGTTAGGGGACGGGGACGGTTGAGGGTATAGGTGAGGGTACGAAAACGGTTTAGGAGGAGCGTACGTGTGAGGGCATGGGTTAGTGTTAGCGTACTGTTTAGGATTATGGGACTGGTGAGGGGAAGGGTTAGGATTAGGGTTCAGGCTAGGGTTAGGGTTAGAGGACGGGGACGGTTTAGGGTCCAGGTGAGGGTACGACAACGGTTTAGGGGTAGCGTACGTGTGACGGCACCGGTTAGTGTTAGCGTTCGGGTTAGGATTAGGGGACGGGTGAGGGGAAGGCTTCGGGGAAGTGTTAGGGTTAGGGTTCGGGCTAGGGTTAGGTTTAGGGGACGGGGACGGTTTAGGGTCCAGGTGAGGGTACGACAACGGTTTAGGGGGAGCTTACGTGTGAGGGCACGGTTTAGTGTTAGCGTACGTGTTAGGATTAGGGGACGGGTGAGGGGAAGCTTTAGGGTTAGGGTTCGGGTTAGGGCAAGGTTAGGGGATGGGGACGGTTTAGGGTCCAGGTGACGGTACGACAGCGGTTTAGGGGGAGAGTATGTGTGAGGGCACGGGTTAGTGTTAGTGTACGAGTTAGGATTAGGGGACGGGTGAGGGGAAAGCTTCATTGAAGGGTTATGGTTAGGGTTCGGGCTAGGGTTATGTTTGGGGGACGGGGAGTGTTTAGGGTCCAGGTGAGTGTACGACAACGGTTTCGGGGGAGCGTACGTGTGAGGGCACGGGTTAGTGTTAGCTTTCGGGTTAGGATTAGGGGACGGGTGAGGGGAAGGCTTCGGGGAAGGTTTAGGTTTAGGGTTTTGGCTAGGGTTAGGGATAGGGGACGGGGACGTTTTAGGGTCCAGATGAGGGTACGATAACTCTTTAGGGGGAGGGTACGTGTGAGGGCACGAGTCACTGTTAGCGTACGGATTAGGATTAGGGTACGGGTGAGAGGAAGGGTTAGGGTTAGGTTTCGGGCTAGGCTTAGGGTTAGGAGACGGGGACGGTTTAGGGTCCAGTTGAGGGTATGACAACGGTTTAGGGTGAGCGTACGTGTGAGGGCACGGGTTAGTGTCAGCCTACGGGTTAGGATTAGGTGACAGGTGAGGGAAAGGCTTTGGGGAAGGGTTAGGGTTAGGGTTCGGACTAGGGTTAGGGGACGGGGACGGTTTAGGGTCCAGGTGAGGGTACGACAACGGTTTAGGGTGAGCGTAAGTGTGAGGGCACGGGTTAGGGTTAGCGTACGGGTTAGGATTAGGGGAAGGGTGAGGGGAAGGCTTCGGGGAAGGGTTAGGGTTACGGTTCAGGGTGGGGTTAGGTTTAGGGGACAGGGACGGTTTAGGGTCCCGGTGAGGGTACGACAACATTTTAGGGGGAGTGTACGTGTAAGGGCACGTGTTAGTGTTAGTGTACGGGTTAGGATTATGGGACGGGTGAGGGGAAGGCTTCGGGGAAGGGTTAGGGTTAGGGTTCTGGCTAGGGTTAGGGTTAGGGGAAGGGACGGTTTAGGGTCCCGGTGAGGGTTCGAAAACCTTTTAGGGGGAGCGTACGTGTGAGGGCACGGGTTAATGTTAGCGTACGGGTTAGGATTAGGGGACGGGTGAGGGGAAAGCTTCGGGAAAGGGTTACGGTTAGTGTTCGGGCTAGGGTTAGGGTTAGGGGACGGGGACGGTTTAGGGTCCAGGTGAGGGTACGACAACGGTTTCGGGGTAGTGTACCTGTGAGGGCACGGGTAAGTGTTAGAGTACGGGTTAGTATTAGGGGACGGGTGAGGGGAAGGTTTAGGGTTAGGGTTCGGTCTAGAGTTAGGGTTAGGGGACGGGGACGGTTTAGGGTCCAGGTGAGGGTACCACAACGGTTTAGGGGGAGCGTACGTGTGCGGGCACGGGTTAGTTTTAGTGTACGGGTTAGGTTTAGGGGACGGGAGAGGGGAAGGTTTAAGGTTAGGGTTAGGTCTAGGGTTATGGTTAGAGACGGGGACAGTTTAGGGTCCAGGTGAGGGTACAACAACGGTTTAGGGTGAGCGTACATGTGAGGGCAAGGGTTAGTGTTAGCGTACGGGGTAGGATTAGGGGACGGGTGAGGGGAAGGCTTCGGGGAAGTGTTAGGGTTAGCTTTTGGGCTAGGGTTAGGGTTAGCGGACGAGGACGGTTTAGGGTCCAGGTGAGGGTACGACAACGCTTTAGAGGGAGCGTACGTGTGAGGGCACGGGTTAGTGTTAGCGTATGGGTTAGTATTAGGGGACGGGTGAGGGGCAGGTTTAGGTTTAGGGTTCGGGCTATGGTTAGGGTTAGGGGACGGGGACGGTTTAGGGTCCAGGTGAGGGTACGACAACGATTTAGGGGGAGATTACGTGGGAGGGCAAAGGTTAGTGTTAGCATACGGGTTAGGATTAGGGGACGGGTGAGGGGAAGGCTTCGGGGAAGTGTTAGGGTTAGGGTTCAGCCTAGGTTTAGGTTTAGGGGACGGGGACGGTTTAGGGTCCAGGTGAGTGTACGAAAACGGATTAGGGGTAGCATACGTGTGAGGGCACGGGTTAGTGTTAGGGTATGGGATAGTATTAGGGGACGGGTGAGGGGAAGCTTTAGGGTTAGTGTTCGGCCTAGGGTTAGGGTTAGGGGACGGGGACGGTTTAGGGTCCAGGTGAGTGTACGACAACGGTTTAGGGGGAGCGTACGTGTGAGGGCATGTGTTAGTTTTAGAGTACGGGTTAGGATTAGGGGACGGGTGAGGGGAAGGATTAGGGTTAGGGTTAAGGCTAGGGTTAGGGTTAGGGGACGGGGACGGTTGAGGGTATAGGTGAGGGTACGACAACGGTTTAGGAGGAGCGTACGTGTGAGGGCATGGGTTAGTGTTAGCGTACTGTTTAGGATTATGGGACTGGTGAGGGGAAGGGTTAGGATTAGGGTTCAGGCTAGGGTTAGGGTTAGAGGACGGGGACGGTTTAGGGTCCAGGTGAGGGTACGACAACGGTTTAGGGGTAGCGTACGTGTGACGGCACCGGTTAGTGTTAGCGTTCGGGTTAGGATTAGGGGACGGGTGAGGGGAAGGCTTCGGGGAAGTGTTAGGGTTAGGGTTCGGGCTAGGGTTAGGTTTAGGGGACGGGGACGGTTTAGGGTCCAGGTGAGGGTACGACAACGGTTTAGGGGGAGCTTACGTGTGAGGGCACGGTTTAGTGTTAGCGTACGTGTTAGGATTAGGGGACGGGTGAGGGGAAGCTTTAGGGTTAGGGTTCGGGTTAGGGCAAGGTTAGGGGATGGGGACGGTTTAGGGTCCAGGTGACGGTACGACAGCGGTTTAGGGGGAGAGTATGTGTGAGGGCACGGGTTAGTGTTAGTGTACGAGTTAGGATTAGGGGACGGGTGAGGGGAAAGCTTCATTGAAGGGTTATGGTTAGGGTTCGGGCTAGGGTTATGTTTGGGGGACGGGGAGTGTTTAGGGTCCAGGTGAGTGTACGACAACGGTTTCGGGGGAGCGTACGTGTGAGGGCACGGGTTAGTGTTAGCTTTCGGGTTAGGATTAGGGGACGGGTGAGGGGAAGGCTTCGGGGAAGGTTTAGGTTTAGGGTTTTGGCTAGGGTTAGGGATAGGGGACGGGGACGTTTTAGGGTCCAGATGAGGGTACGATAACTCTTTAGGGGGAGGGTACGTGTGAGGGCACGAGTCACTGTTAGCGTACGGATTAGGATTAGGGTACGGGTGAGAGGAAGGGTTAGGGTTAGGTTTCGGGCTAGGCTTAGGGTTAGGAGACGGGGACGGTTTAGGGTCCAGTTGAGGGTATGACAACGGTTTAGGGTGAGCGTACGTGTGAGGGCACGGGTTAGTGTCAGCCTACGGGTTAGGATTAGGTGACAGGTGAGGGAAAGGCTTTGGGGAAGGGTTAGGGTTAGGGTTCGGACTAGGGTTAGGGGACGGGGACGGTTTAGGGTCCAGGTGAGGGTACGACAACGGTTTAGGGTGAGCGTAAGTGTGAGGGCACGGGTTAGGGTTAGCGTACGGGTTAGGATTAGGGGAAGGGTGAGGGGAAGGCTTCGGGGAAGGGTTAGGGTTACGGTTCAGGGTAGGGTTAGGTTTAGGGGACAGGGACGGTTTAGGGTCCCGGTGAGGGTACGACAACATTTTAGGGGGAGTGTACGTGTAAGGGCACGTGTTAGTGTTAGTGTACGGGTTAGGATTATGGGACGGGTGAGGGGAAGGCTTCGGGGAAGGGTTAGGGTTAGGGTTC
This sequence comes from Orcinus orca, assembly GCF_937001465.1. NCBI lineage: Eukaryota > Metazoa > Chordata > Mammalia > Artiodactyla > Delphinidae > Orcinus > Orcinus orca. Next base: position 4,101,639 of record NC_064565.1, on the reverse strand, counting down.
TGGCTAGGGTTAGGGTTAGGGGACGGGGATGGTTTAGGGTCCAGGTGAGGGTACGACAACGGTTTAGGGGGAGCGTACGTGTGAGGGCACGGGTTAGTGTTAGCGTACGGGTTAGTATTAGGGGACGGGTGAGGGGAAGGGTTAGGGTTATGGTTCGGGCTAGGGCTAAGGTTAGGGGACGGGGACGGTTTAGTGTCCAGGTGACGGAACGACAAAAGTTTAGGGTGAGCGTACGTGTGAGGGCCGGAGTTAGTGTGAACCTACGGGTTAGGATTAGGGGACGGGTGAGGGGAAGGCTTCGGGGAAGGTTTAGGGTTAGGGTTCGGTCTAGGGTTAGAGTTAGGAGATGGGGACGGTTTAGGGTCCAGGGGAGGGTACGACAACGGTTTAGGGGGAGCGTACGTGTGAGGGTACGGGTAACAGTTAGCGTACGGGTTAGGATTAGGGGACGGGTTAGGGTAAAGCTTCAGGGAAAGGTTAGTTTTAGGGTTCGCTCTAGGGTTAGAGTTAGGGGATGGGGACGGTTTAGGGTCCAGGTGATGGTACCACAATGGTTTCAGGGGAGCGTAGGTGTGAGGACACGGGTTAGTGTTCGCGTATGGGTTAGGATTAGTGGACGGGTGAGGGGAAGGCTTCGGGAAAGGGTGAGTGTTAGGGTTCGGGCTAGGGTTAGGGTTAGGGGACGGGGACGGTTTAGGGTCCATGTGAAGGTACGACAACGGTTTCAGGGGAGCGTACGTGTGAGGGCACGGGTTAGTGTTAGCGTACGGCTTAGGATTAGGGGACAGGTGAGGGGAAGGCTTCAGGAAAGTGGTAGGGTTAGGTTTCGGGCTAGGGTTAGGGTTAGGGAACGGGGACGGTTTAGAGACCAGGTGAGGGTACGACAACGGTTTAGGGGGAGGGTACGTGTGAGGGCACGGGTTAGTGTTAGCGTACGGGTTAGGATTAGGGGACGGGTGAGGGGAAGGCTTCGGGGAAGGGTTAGGGTTAGGGTTCGTGCTAGGGTTAGGGTTAGGTGACGGGGACGGTTTAGGGTCCAGGTGACGGTACGAAAACGGATTAGGGGGAGCGTACGTGTAAGGGCACTGGTTAGTGTTAGCGTACGGGTTAGGATTATGGGACGGGTGAGGAGCAGGCTTCGGCGAAGGCTTACGGTTATGGTTCGGGCTAGGGTTAGGTTTAGGGGATGGGGACGGTTTAGGATCCAGGTGAGTGTCCTACAATGGTTTAGGTGGAGCGTACGTGTGAGGGCACGGGTTAGTGTTAGCGTACAGGTTAGGATTAGGGGACGGGTGAGGGGAAGGCTTCGGGGAAGGGTTAGGGTTAGGGTTCGGCCTAGGGTTAGGCTTTGGGGACAGGGACGGTTTAGGGTCCAGGTGAGGGTACGACAACGGTTTAGGGGGAGCGTACATGTGAGGGCACGGGTTAGTGTTAGCGTACGGGTTAGGATTAGCGGACGGGTGAACGGAAGGCTTCAGGGAAGGGTTAGGGTTACGGTTCGGGCTAGGGTTAGGGTTAGGGGATGGGGACGGTTTAGGATCCAGTTGAGGGTACGACAACGGTTTAGGGGGAGCGTACGTGTGAGGGCACGGGTTAGTTTTAGCGTACGGGTTAGGATTAGGTGACAGGTGAGGGGAAGGCTTCAGGAAAGGGTTAGGTTTAGGGTTCGGGCTAGGGTGAGGGTTACGCGACGGGGACGGTTTAGGGTCCAGGTGAGTGTACGACAACGGTTTCGGGGGAGCGTACGTGTGAGGGCACGGGTTAGTGTTAGCGTACGGGTTAGAATTATGGGACGGGTGAGGGGAAGGCTTCGGGGAAGGTTTAGGGTTAGGGTTCGGGCAAGGGTTAGGCTTAGGGGACGGGGACGGTTTACGGTCCAGGTGAGGGTACGACAACGGTTTCGGGGGAGCGTACGTGTGAGGGCACGGGTTAGTGTTAGCGTACGGGTTAGGATTAGGGGACGGGTGAGGGGAAGGCTTCGGGGAAGAGTTAGGGTTAGGGTTCGGGCTAGGGTTAGGGTTAGGGGACGGGGTATGTTTAGGGTCCAGGTGAGGGTACGACAACGGTTTAGGGGGAGCGTACGTGTGAGGGCACTGGTTAGTGTTAGCGTACGGGTTAGGATTAGGGGACGGGTGAGGAGAAGGCTTCGGCGAACGGTTAGGGTTAGGGTTCGGGCTAGGGTTAGGGTTAGGGGACGGGGACGGTTTAGGATCCAGGTGAGTGTACGACAATGGTTTAGGTGGAGCGTACGTGTGAGGGCACGGGTTAGTGTTAGTGTACGGTTTAGGATTAGGGGACGGGTGAGGGGAAGGCTTCGGGGAAGGGTTAGGGTTAGGGTTCGGGCTAGGGTTAGGGTTACGGGACGGGGACGGTTTAGGGTCCTGGTGAGTGTACGACAACGGTTTCGGGGGAGCGTACGTGTGAGGGCACAAATTAGTGTTAGCATACCGGTTAGGATTAGGGGACGGGTGAGGGGAAGGCTTCGGGGAAGGGTTAGGGTTAGGGTTCGGGCTAGGGTTAGGGTTAGGGGACGGGGACGGTTTAGGGTCCAGGTGAGTGTACGACAATGGTTTAGGGGGAGCGTACATGTGAGGGCATGGGTTAGTGTTAGCGTACGGGTTAGGATTAGGGGACGGTTGAGGGGAAGGCTTCGGAGAAGTGTTAGGGTTAGGGTTCGGGCTAGGGTTAGGGTTAAGGGACGGGGACGGTTTAGGGTCCAGGTGAGGGTACGACAACGGTTTCAGGGGAGTGTATGTGTGAGGGCACGGGTTAGTGTTAGCGTACGGTTTAGGATTAGGGGACGGGTGAGGGGAAGGCTTCGGGGAAGGGTCAGGGTTAGGGTTCGGGCTAGGGTTAGGGTTAGGGGACGGGGACGGTTTAGGGTCCAGGTGAGGGTACGACAACGGTTTAGCTGCAGCGTACGTGTGAGGGCATGGTTTAGTGTTAGTGTACGGGTTAGGATTAGGGGACGGGTGAGGGGAAGGCTTCGGGGAAGGGTTAGTGTTAGGGTTCGGGCTAGGGTAAGGGTTAGGGAACGGGGACGGTTTAGGGTCCAGGTGAGGGTACGACAACGGTTTCGGGGGAGTGTACGTGTGAGTGCACGGGTTAGTGTTAGCGTACGTGTAGGGTTAGAGTACGGGTGAGGGGAAGGCTTCGGGGAACGGTTAGGGTTAGGGCTAGGGTTAGTGTTAAGGGACGGGGAAGGTTTAGGGTCCAGGTGAGGGTACGACAACGGTTTAGGGGGAGCGTACGTGTGAGGACAAGGGTTAGTGTTAGCGTACGGTTTAGGATTAGGGGACGGGTGAGGGGAAGGCTTCGGGGAAGGGTTAGGGTTAGGGTTTGGGCTAGGGTTAGGGTTAGGGGACGGGGACGGTTTAGGGTCCAGTTGATGGTACGACAACGGTTTCGGGGGAGCGTCCGTGTGAGGGCACGGGTTAGTGTTAGCGTACGGGTTAGGATTAGGGGACGGGTGAGGGGAAGGCTTCGGGGAAGCGTTAGGGTTAGGGTTCTCGCTAAGTTTAGGGTTAGGGGACGGGGACGGTTCAGGGTCCAGGTGAGGGTATGACAACGGTTTCGGGGGAGCGTATGTGTGAGGGCACGGGTTAGTGTTAGCGTACGGGTTAGGATTAGGGGACGGGTGAGGGGAAGTCTTCGAGGAAGGGTTAGGGTTAGGGTTCGGGCTAGGGATAGGGTTAGGGGACGGGGAATGTTTATGGTCCTGTTGAGGGTACGACAACGGTTTAGGGGGAGCGTACGTGTGAGGGCACGGGTTAGTGTTAGCGTACGGGTTAGGATTACGGGACGGGTGAGGGGAAGGCTTCGGGGAAGGGTTATGGTTAGGGTTCGGGCTAGGGTTAGGGTTAGGGTATGCGGACGGTTTAGGGTCCAGGTGAGTGTACGACAACGGTTTAGGGGGAGCATACGTTTGAGGGCACGGGTTAGTGTTAGCGTATGGCTTAGGATTAGGGGACGGGTGAGGGGAAGGCTTTGGGGAAGGGTTAGGGTTAGGGCTCGGGCTAGTGTTACGGTTAGGGGATGGGGACGGTTTAGGGTCCACGTGAGGGTACGACATCGGTTTCGGGGTAGTGTATGTGTGAGGGCACGGGTTAGTGTTAGCGAACGGGTTAGGATTAGGGGACGGGTGAGGGGAAGGCTTCGGGGAAGGTTTAGGGTTAGGATTCGGGCTAGGGTTAGGGTTAGGGGACGGGGATGGTTTAGGGTCCAGGTGAGTGTACGACAATGGTTTAGGGGGAGCGTACGTGTGAGGGCACGCGTTAGTGTGAGCGTACGGGTTAGGATTAGGGGACGGGTGAGGGGAAGGCTTCGGGGAAGGGTTAGGGTTAGGGTTCGGGCTAGGGTTAGGGTTAGGGGACGGGGACGGTTTAGGGTCCAGGTGAGTGTACGACAATGGTTTAGGGGGAGCGTACATGTGAGGGCATGGGTTAGTGTTAGCGTACGGGTTAGGATTAGGGGACGGTTGAGGGGAAGGCTTCGGAGAAGTGTTAGGGTTAGGGTTCGGGCTAGGGTTAGGGTTAAGGGACGGGGACGGTTTAGGGTCCAGGTTAGGGTACGACAACGGTTTCGGGGGAGTGTATGTGTGAGGGCACGGGTTAGTGTTAGCGTACGGTTTAGGATTAGGGGACGGGTGAGGGGAAGGCTTCGGGGAAGGGTCAGGGTTAGGGTTCGGGCTAGGGTTAGGGTTAGGTGACGGGGACGGTTTAGGGTCCAGGTGAGGGTACGACAACGGTTTAGCTGCAGCGTACGTGTGAGGGCATGGGTTAGTGTTAGTGTACGGGTTAGGATTAGGGGACGGGGGAGGGGAAGGTTTCGGGGAAGGGTTAGGGTTAGGGTTCGGGCTAGGGTAAGGGTTAGGGAACGGGGACGGTTTAGGGTCCAGGTGAGGGTACGACAACGGTTTCGGGGGAGTGTACGTGTGAGTGCACGGGTTAGTGTTAGCGTACGTGTAGGGTTAGAGTACGGGTGAGGGGAAGGCTTCGGGGAACGGTTAGGGTTAGGGCTAGGGTTAGTGTTAAGGGACGGGGAAGGTTTAGGGTCCAGGTGAGGGTACGACAACGGTTTAGGGGGAGCGTACGTGTGAGGACAAGGGTTAGTGTTAGCTTACGGTTTAGGATTAGGGGACGGGTGAGGGGAAGGCTTCGGGGAAGGGTTAGGGTTAGGGTTCGGGCTAGGGTTAGGGTTAGGGGACGGGGACGGTTTAGTGTCCAGTTGATGGTACGACAACGGTTTCGGGGGAGCGTCCGTGTGAGGGCACAGGTTAGTGTTAGCGTACGGGTTAGGATTAGGGGACGGGTGAGGGGAAGGCTTCGGGGAAGCGTTAGGGTTAGGGTTCTCGCTAAGTTTAGGGTTAGGGGATGGGGACGGTTCAGGGTCCAGGTGAGGGTATGACAACGGTTTCGGGGGAGCGTATGTGTGAGGGCACGGGTTAGTGTTAGCGTACGGGTTAGGATTAGGGGACGGGTGAGGGGAAGTCTTCGAGGAAGGGTTAGGGTTAGGGTTCGGGCTAGGGATAGGGTTAGGGGACGGGGAATGTTTAGGGTCCTGTTGAGGGTACGACAACGGTTTAGGGGGAGCGTACGTGTGAGGGCACGGGTTAGTGTTAGCGTACGGGTTAGGATTAGGGGACGGGTGAGGGGAAGGCTTCGGGGAAGGGTTATGGTTAGGGTTCGGGCTAGGGTTAGGGTTAGGGGATGCAGACGGTTTAGGGTCCAGGTGAGTGTACGACAACGGTTTAGGGGGAGCGTACGTTTGAGGGCACGGGTTAGTGTTAGCGTACGGCTTAGGATTAGGGAACGGGTGAGGGGAAGGCTTTGGGGAAGGGTTAGGGTTAGGGCTCGGGCTAGTGTTACGGTTAGGGGATGGGGACGGTTTAGGGTCCACGTGAGGGTACGACATCGGTTTCGGGGTAGTGTATGTGTGACGGCACGGGTTAGTGTTAGCGTACGGGTTAGGATTAGGGGACGGGTGAGGGGAAGGCTTCGGGGAAGGTTTAGGGTTAGGGTTCGGGCTAGGGTTAGGGTTAGGGGACGGGGATGGTTTAGGGTCCAGGTGAGTGTACGACAATGGTTTAGGGGGAGCGTACGTGTGAGGGCACGCGTTAGTGTGAGCGTACGGGTTAGGATTAGGGGACGGGTGAGGGGAAGGCTTCGGGGAAGGGTTAGGGTTAGGGTTTGGGCTAGGGTTAGGGTTAGGGGACGGGGACGGTTTAGGGTCCAGGTGAGGGTATGACAACGGTTTTGGGGGAGCGTACGTGTGAGCGAATGGGTTAGTGTTAGTGTACGGGTTAGGATTAGGGGACGGGTGAGGGGAAGACTTCGGGTAAGGGTTAGGGTTAGGGTTCGGGCTAGGATTAGGGTTAGGGGACGGGGACGGTTTAGGGTCCAGGTGAGGGTACGACAACGGTTTCGGGGGAGTGTACGTGTGAGGGCACGGGTTAGTGTTAGCGTACGGGTTAGTATTAGGGGACGGGTGAGGGGAAGGCTTCGGGGAAGTGTTAGGGTTAGGGTTCGGGCTAGGGTTAGGGTTAGGGGACGGGGACGGTTTAGGGTCCAGGTGAGGGTACGACAATGGTTTCGGGGCAGTGTACGTGTGAGGGCATGGGTTAGTGTTAGCGTATGGGTTAGGATTAGGGGACGGGTGAGGGGAAGGCTTCGGGGAAGTGTTAGGGTTAGGGTTCAAGCTAGGGTTAGGGTTTGCGGACGGGGACGGTTTAGGGTCCAGGTGAGGGTACGACAACGGTTTCGGGGGAGCGTACGTGTGAGGGCACGGGTTAGTGTTAGCGTATGGGTTAGGATTAGGGGACGGGTGAGTGGAAGGCTTCGGGGAAGGGTTAGGGTTACGGTTCGGGCTAGGGTTAGGGTTAGGGGACGGGGACGGTTTAGGGTCCAGGTGAGGGTACGACAACGGTTTAGGGGGAGCGTACGTGTGAGGGCACGGGTTAGTGTTAGCGTACGGGTTAGGATTAGGGGACGGGAGAGGGGAAGGCTTTGGGGAAGGGTTAGGTTTAGGGTTAGGGCTAGGGTTAGGTTTAGGGGACGGGGACGGTTTAGGGTCCAGGTGAGGGTACGACAAGGGTTTAGGGGGAGCGTACGTGTGAGGGCACGGGTTAGTATTAGCGTACGGGTTAGGATTAGGGGACGGGTGAGGGGAAGGCTTCGGGGAAGGGTTAGCGTTAGGGTTCGGGCTAGGGTTAGGGTTAGGGACAGGGACTGTTTAGGTTCCGGGTGAGGGTACGACAATGGTTCACAGGGAGCGTACGTGTGAGGGCAGCGGTTAGTGTTAGCGTACGGGTTAGGATTAGGGGACGGGTGAGGGGAAGGCTTCGGGGAAGGGTTAAGGTTAGGGTTCAGGCTAGGGTTAGGGTTACGGGACGGGGACGGTTTAGGGTCCAGGTGAGGGTACGACAACAGTTTAGGGGGAGCGTACGTGTGAGGGCACGGGTTAGTGTTATCGTACGGGTTAGGATTAGGAACGTGTGAGGGGAAGGCTTCGGGGAAGTCTTAGGGCTAGGTTTTAGGCTAGAGTTAGGGTTAGGGGACGGGGACGGTTAAGGGTCCAGGTGAGGGTACGACAACGGTTTATGGGAGCGTACGTGTGAGGGTACGGGTTAGTGTTAGCGTACGGGTTAGGATTAGGGGACGGGTGAGGGGAAGGCTTCGGGGAAGTGTTAGGGTTAGGGTTTCGGCTAGGGTTAGGGTTACGGGATGGGGAAGATTTAGGGTCCAGGTGAGGGTACGACAACGGTTTAGGGTGAGCGTACGTGTGAGGGCACGGGTTAGTGTTAGCGTACGGGTTAGGTTTAGGGCACGGGTGAGGGGAAGGCTTCGGGGAAGGTTTAGGGTTACGTTTCTGGCAAGGGTTAGGTTTAGGGGATGGAGACGGTTTAGGGTCCAGGTGAGGGCACGAGAACGGTTTAATGGGAGCGTACGTGTGAGGGCACGTGTTAGTGTTAGCGTATGGGTTAGGATTAGGGAACGGGTGAGGGGAAGGCTTCGGGGAAGGGTTAGAGTTAGGATTCGGGCTAGGGTTAGTGTTAGCAGATGGGGACGGTTTATGGTCCAGGTGAGGGTACGACAACGGTTTAGGGGAGTGTACGTGTTAGGGCACCGGTTAGTGTTAGCGTACGGATTCGGATTAGGGGACGGGTGAGGGGAAGGCTTCGGGGAAGGGTTAGGGTTAGGGTTCGGGCTAGGATTAGAGTTAGGGGACGGCGACGGTTTAGGGTCCAGGTGAGGGTACAACAACGGTTTAGGGGGAGCATACATGTGAGGGCATGGGTTAGTGTTAGTGTACGGGTTAGGATTAGGGGACGGGTGAGGGGAAGTCTTCGAGGAAGGGTTAGGGTTAGGGTTCGGGCTAGGGATAGGGTTAGGGGACGGGGAATGTTTAGGGTCCTGTTGAGGGTACGACAACGGTTTAGGGGGAGCGTACGTGTGAGGGCACGGGTTAGTGTTAGCGTACGGGTTAGGATTAGGGGACGGGTGAGGGGAAGGCTTCGGGGAAGGGTTATGGTTAGGGTTCGGGCTAGGGTTAGGGTTAGGGGATGCGGACGGTTTAGGGTCCAGGTGAGTGTACGACAACGGTTTAGGGGAGCGTACGTGTTAGGGCACCGGTTAGTGTTAGCGTACGGCTTAGGATTAGGGGACGGGTGAGGGGAAGGCTTTGGGGAAGGGTTAGGGTTAGGGCTCGGGCTAGTGTTACGGTTAGGGGATGGAGACGGTTTAGGGTCCACGTGAGGGTACGACATCGGTTTCGGGGTAGTGTATGTGTGAGGGCACGGGTTAGTGTTAGCGTACGGGTTAGGATTAGGGGACGGGTGAGGGGAAGGCTTCGGGGAAGGTTTAGGTTTAGGGTTCGGGCTAGGGTTAGGGTTAGGGGACGGGGATGGTTTAGGGTCCAGGTGAGTGTACGACAATGGTTTAGGGGGAGCGTACGTGTGAGGGCACGCGTTAGTGTGAACGTACGGGTTAGGATTAGGGGACGGGTGAGGGGAAGGCTTCGGGGAAGGGTTAGGGTTAGGGTTCGGGCTAGGGTTAGGGTTAGGGGACGGGGACGGTTTAGGGTCCAGGTGAGGGTATGACAACGGTTTTGGGGGAGCGTACGTGTGAGGGCATGGGTTAGTGTTAGTGTACGGGTTAGGATTAGGGGACGGGTGAGGGGAAGACTTCGGGGAAGGGATAGGGTTAGGGTTCGGGCTAGGATTAGGGTTAGGGGACGGGGACGGTTTAGGGTCCAGGTGAGGGTACGACAATGGTTTGGGGGGGTGTACGTGTGAGGGCACGGGTTAGTGTTAGCGTACGGGTTAGTATTAGGGGACGGGTGAGGGGAAGGCTTCGGGGAAGTGTTAGGGTTAGGGTTCGGGCTAGGGTTAGGGTTAGGGGACGGGGACGGTTTAGGGTCCAGGTGAGGGTACGACAATGGTTTCGGGGGAGTGTACGTGTGAGGGCATGGGTTAGTGTTAGCGTATGGGTTAGGATTAGGGGAAGGGTGAGGGGAAGGCTTCGGGGAAGTGTTAGGGTTAGGGTTCGAGCTAGGGTTAGGGTTTGGGGACGGGGACGGTTTAGGGTCCAGGTGAGGGTACGACAACGGTTTCGGGGGAGCGTACGTGTGAGGGCACGGGTTAGTGTTAGCGTATGGGTTAGGATTAGGGGACGGGTGAGTGGAAGGCTTCGGGGAAGTGTTAGGGTTACGGTTCGGGCTAGGGTTAGGGTTAGGGGACGGGGACGGTTTAGGGTCCAGGTGAGGGTACGACAACGGTTTAGGGGGAGCGTACGTGTGAGGGCACGGGTTAGTGTTAGCGTACGGGTTAGGATTAGGGGACGGGAGAGGGGAAGGCTTTGGGGAAGGGTTAGGTTTAGGGTTAGGGCTAGGGTTAGGGTTAGGGGACGGGGACGGTTTAGGGTCCAGGTGAGGGTACGACAAGGGTTTAAGGGGAGCGTACGTGTGAGGGCACGGGTTAGTATTAGCGTACGGGTTAGGATTAGGGGACGGGTGAGGGGAAGGCTTCGGGGAAGGGTTAGCGTTAGGGTTCGGGCTAGGGTTAGGTTTAGGGACAGGGACTGTTTAGGTTCCGGGTGAGGGTACGACAATGGTTCACAGGGAGCGTACGTGTGAGGGCAGCGGTTAGTGTTAGCGTACGGGTTAGGATTAGGGGACAGGTGAGGGGAAGGCTTCGGGGAAGGGTTAAGGTTAGGGTTCAGGCTAGGGTTAGGGTTACGGGACGGGGACGGTTTAGGGTCCAGGTGAGGGTACGACAACGGTTTAGGGGGAGCGTACGTGTGAGGGCACGGGTTAGTGTTAGCGTACGGGTTAGGATTAGGGAACGTGTGAGGGGAAGGCTTCGGGGAAGTCTTAGGGCTAGGTTTCAGGATAGAGTTAGGGTTAGGGGACGGGGACGGTTAAGGGTCCAGGTGAGGGTACGACAACGGTTTATGGGAGCGTACGTGTGAGGGTACGGGTTAGTGTTAGCGTACGGGTTAGGATTAGGGGACGGGTGAGGGGAAGGCTTCGGGGAAGTGTTAGGGTTAGGGTTTCGGCTAGGGTTAGGGTTACGGGATGGGGACGATTTAGGGTCCAGGTGAGGGTACGACAACGGTTTAGGGTGAGCGTACGTGTGAGGGCACGGGTTAGTGTTAGCGTACGGGTTAGGATTAGGGCACGGGTGAGGGGAAGGCTTCGGGGAAGGGTTAGGGTTAGGTTTCTGGCAAGGGTTAGGTTTAGGGGACGGAGACGGTTTAGGGTCCAGGTGAGGGCACGAGAACGGTTTAATGGGAGCGTACGTGTGAGGGCACGTGTTAGTGTTAGCGTATGGGTTAGGATTAGGGAACGGGTGAGGGGAAGGCTTCGGGGAAGGGTTAGAGTTAGGATTCGGGCTAGGGTTAGGGATAGGGGACGGGGACAGTTTAGGGTCCAGGTGAGGGTACGACAACGGTTTAGGGGAGCGTACGTGTGAGGGTAAGGGTTAGTGTTAGCGTACGGGTTAGGATTAGGGAACGGGTGAGGGGAAAGCTTCGGGGAAGGGTTAGATTTAGGATTCGGGCTAGGGTTAAGTTTAGGGGACGGGGACGGTTTAGGGTCCAGGTGAGGGTACGACAACGGTTTAGGGGGAGCGTACGTGTGAGGGCATGGGTTAGTGTTAGCGTACGGGTTAGGATTAGGGGACGGGTGAGGGGAAGGTTTTGGGGAAGGGTTAGTGTTAGGGTTCGTGCTAGGGTTAGGGTTAGGGGACGGGGACAGTTTAGGGTCCAGGTGAGGGTACGACAACAGTTTCGGGGGAGCGTACGTGTGAGGGCATGGTTTAGTGTTAGCGTACGGGTTAGGTTTAGGGGACGGGTGAGGGGAAGGCTTCGGGGAAGGGTTAGGGTTAGGGTTCGGGCTAGGGTTAGGGTTAGGGGACGGGGACAGTTTAGGTTCCAGGTTAGGGTACGACAACGGTTTAGGAGGAGCATACGTGTGAGGACACGGGTTAGTGTTAGTGTAAGTGTTAGTATTAGGGGACGGATGAAGAGAAGGCTTCGTGGAAGGGTTAGGGTTAGGGTTAGGGTTAGGGTACGGGGACGGTTTAGGGTCCAGGTGAGGGTACGACAACGGTTTACGGGCAGCGTACGTGTGAGGGCACGGGTTAGTGTTAGCGTATGGTTTAGAATTATGGGACGGGTGAGGGGAAGGCTTCGGGGAAGTGTTAGGGTTAGGGTTCGGGCTAGGGTTAGGGTTAGGGTATGGGGACGGTTTAGGGTCCAGGTGAGTGTACGACAATGGTTTAGGGAGAGCGTATGTGTGAGGGCACGGGTTAGTGATAGGGTACGGGTTAGGATTAGGGGACGGGTGAGGGGAAGGCTTTGGGGAAGGGTTAGGGTTAGGGTTCGGGCTAGGGTTAGGTTTAGGTGATGGGGAAGGTTTAGGGTCCAGGTGAGGGTACGACAACGGTTTAGGGGGAGCATACGTGTGAGGGCACGGGTTAGTGTTAGTGTATGGTTTAGGATTAGGGGACGGGTGAGGGGAAGGCTTAGGGGAAGGTTTAGGGTTAGGGTTCAGGCTAGGGTTAGGGTTAGGGGACGGGGACGGTGTAGTGTCCAGGTGAGGGTACGACAATGGATTAGGATGAGCGTACGTGTGAGGGCACGGGTTAGTGTTAGCGTACGGGTTAGGATTAGGGGACGGGAAAGGGGAAGGCTTCGGGGTAGGGTTAGGGTTAGGGTTAGTGCTTGGGTTAGGGTTAGGAAACGGGGACGGTTTAGGGTCCAGGTGTGCGTACGACAAAGTTTTACGGGGAGCGTACGTGTCAGGGCACGGGTTAGTGTTAGCGTACGGTTTAGGATTAGGGGACGGGTGAGGGGAAGGCTTCGGGGAAAGGTTAGGTTTAGGGTTCGGGCTAGGGTTAGGGTTAGGGGACGGGGACTGTTTAGGGTCCAGGTGAGGGTACGACAACGGTTTAGGGTGAGAGTACGTGTGAGTGCATGGGTTAGTGATAGGGTACGGGTTAGGATTAGGGGACGGGTGAGGGGAAGGCTTCGGGGAAGGGTTAGGGTTAGGGTTTGGGCTAGGGTTAGGGTTAGGGGACGGGGACGGTTTAGGGTCCACGTGAGGGTACGACAACAGTTTAGGGGGAGCGTACGTGTGAGGGCACGGGTTAGTGTTAGCGTACGGGTTAGGATTAGGGGTGGGTGAGGGGAATTCTTCGGAGAAGAGTTAGGGTTAGGGTTCGGGCTACGTTTAGTGTTAGGGGACGGGGACAGTTTAGGGTCCAGGTGAGGGTACGACAACGGTTTAGGGGAGCGTACATGTGACGGCACGGGTTAGTGTTAGCGTACGGGTTAGGATTAGGGGACGGGTGAGGGGAAGGCTTCGGGGAAGGGTTAGGGTTAGGTTTCGGGCTAGGGTTAGGGTTACGGGACGGGGACGGTTTAGGGTCCAGGTGAGGGTACGACAAAGTTTTAGGGGGAGCGTACGTGTGAGGGCACGGGTTAGTGTTAGCGTACGGGGTAGGATTAGGGGACGGGTGACGGGAAGGCTTCGGGGAAGGGTTAGGGCTAGGGTTCGGGCTAGGGTTAGGGTTACGGGACGGGGATGGTTTAGGGTCCAGGTGAGGGTACGACAAAGGTTTAGGGGGAGCGTACGTGTGAGGGCATGGGTTAGTGTTAGCGTACGTGTTAGGATTAAGGGACATGTGAGGGGAAGGCTTCGGGGAAGGGTTAGGGTTAGGGTTAGGGGACGGGGACGGTTTAGGGTCCAGGTGAGGGAACGACAACGGTTTAGGGGGAGCATACGTGTGAGCACACGGGTTAGTGTTAGTGTACGGGTTAGGATAAGGGGACGGGTGAGGGAAAGCCTTCGGGGAAGGGTTAGGCTTAGGGTTCAGGATAGGGTTAGGGTTAGGAGACGGGGACGGTTTAGGGTCCGGGTGAGGGTACGACAACGGTTTAGGGGGAGCGTACGTGTGAGGGCACGGGTTAGTGTTAACGTACGTGTTAGGATTAAGGGACATGTGAGGGGAAGGCTTCGGGGAAGGGTTAGGGTTACGGTTCGGGCTAGGGTTAGGGTTAGGGGACGGGGACGGTTTAGGGTCCACGTGAGTGTACGACAACGGTTTAGGGGGAGCGTAAGTGTGAGGGCACGGGTTAATGTTTGCGTACGGGTTCGGATTAGGGAACGTGTGAGGGGAAGGCTTCGGGGAAGGGTTAGACTTAGGGTTCGGGCTAGGGTTAAGTTTAGGGGACGGGGACGGCTTAGGGTCCAGGTGAGGGTACGACAACGGTTTAGGAGGAACGTACGTGTGAGGGCACGGGTTAGTGTTAGCGTACTGGTTAGGATAGGGGACGGGTGAGGGGAAGGCTTCGGGGAAGGGTTAGGTTTAGGGTTCGGGCTAGGGTTAGGGTTAGGGTTAGGGGACGGGGACGGTTTAGGGTCCAGGTGAGGGTACGACAACAGTTTAGGGGGAGCGTACGCGTGCGTGTATGGGTTAGTGTTAGCGTACGGGTTAGGATTATGGGTCGGGTGAGAGGAAGGCTTTGGGGATGGGTTAGGGTTAGGGTAAGGGCTAGGGTTAGGGTTAGGGGACGGGGACAGTTTAGGGTCCAGGTGAGGGTACGACAACGGTTTAGGGCGAGCGTACGTGTGAGGGCATGGGTTAGTGTTAGCGTACGCATTAGGATTAGGGGAGGGGTGAGGGGAAGGCTTCGGTGAAGGGTTAGGGTTAGGGTTCGTGTTAGGGTTAGGGTTAGGGGACGGGGATGGTTTAGGGTACAGGTGAGGGTACGACAACGGTTTAGGGGGAGCGTACGCATGAGGGCACGTGTTAGTGTTAGCGTACGGTTAGGATTAGGGGACGGGTGAGGGGAAGGCTTTTGGGAAGGGTTAGGGTTAGGGTTCGGGCTAGGGTTATTGTTAGGAGAAGGGGACTGTTTAGGGTCCAGGTGAGGGTACGACAACGGTTTAGGAGGAGCGTACGTGTGAGGGCACGGGTTAGTGTTAACGTATGGGTTACGATAAGGGGACAGGTGACGGGAAGGCTTTGGGGAAGGGTTAGGTTTAGGGTTCGGGCTAGGGTTAGGGTTAGGAGACGGGGACGGTTTTGGGTCCAGGTGAGGGTATAACAAGGGTTTAGGGGAGCGTACATGTGACGGCACGGGTTAGTGTTAGCCTATGGGTTAGGATTAGGGGACGGGTGAGGGGAAGTCTTCGGGGAAGGGATAGGGTTAGGGTTCGGGCTAGGGTTAGGGTTAGGGGACGGGGACGGTTGAGGGTCCAGGTGAGGGTACGACTACGGTTTAGGGGGAGCATACGTGTGAGCGCACGGGTTAGTGTTAGTGTACGGGTTAGGATTAGGGGACGGGTGACGGGAAGGCTTCGGGGAACGGTTAGGGTTAGGGTTCAGGCTAGGGTTAGGGTTAGGGGACGGGGACGGTTTATGGTCCGGGTGAGGGTACGACAACGGTTCACGGGGAGCGTACGTGTGTGGGCAGCGGTTAGTGTTAGAGTACGGGTTAGGATTAGGGGACGGGTGATGGGAAGGCTTCGTGGAAGCGTTAGGGTAGGGTTCGGTCTAGGGTTAGGGTTAGGGGACGGGGACGGTTTAGGGTCCAGGTGAGGGTACGACAACGGTATAGGGGGAGCGTACGTGTGAGGGCATGGGTTAGTGTTAGCGTACGGGGTAGGATTAGGGGACGGGTGAGGGGAAGGCTTTGGGGAAGTGTTAGGGTTAGGGTTCGGGCTAGGGTTAGGGTTAGGGGTCGGGGACGGTTTAGGGTCCAGATGAGGGTACGACAACGGTTTAGGGGGAGCATACGTGTGAGGGCACGGGTTAGTGTTAGCGTACGGGTTAGGATTAGGGTTGGTGAGGGGAAGTCTTCGGGGAAGAGTTAGGGTTAGGGTTCCTTCTAGGTTTAGGGTTAGAGGACGGGGACGGTTTAGGGTCCAAGTGAGGGTACGACAACAGTTTAGGGGGAGCGTACGCGTGTGGGCATGGGTTAGTGTTAGCGTATGGTTAGGATTAGGGGACGGGTGAGGGGAAGGCTTTGGGGAAGGTTTAGGGTTAGGGTTCGGGCTAGGGTTAGGTTTCGGGGATGGGGACGGTTTATGGTGCAGGTGAGGGTACGAAAACGATTTAGGGGGAGCGTACTTCTGAGGGCACGGGTTAGTGTTAGCGTACAGGTTAAGATTAGGGGACGGGTGAGGGGAAGGCTTCGGGGAAGTGTTAGGGTAGGGTTCGGGCTAGGGTTAGGGTTAGGGGACGGGGACGGTTTAGGGTCCAGGTGAGGGTACGACAATGGTTTAGGGGGAGCGTACGTGTGAGGGCACGGGTTAGTGTTAGCGTACTGGTTAGGATTAGGGGACGGGTGAGGGGAAGGCTTCGGGGAAGGGTTAGGGTTAGGGTTCGGGCTAGGGTTAGGGTTAGGGGACGGGGACGTTTTAGGGTCCAGGTGAGGGTACGACAACGGTTTAGGGGTAGCGTACGCATGAGGGCACGGGTTAGTGTTAGCGTATGGGTTAGGATTAGGGGACGGGTGAGGGGAAGGCTTCGGGGAAGGGTTAGGGTTAGGGTTCGGGCTAGGGTTAGGGTTAGGGGACGGGGACGGTTTAGGGTCCAGGTGAGCGTACGACAACGGTTTAGGGGGAGCGTAAGTGTGAGGGCACGGGTTAGTGTTTGTGTACGGGTTCGGATTAGGGAACGTGTGAGGGGAAGGCTTCGGGGAAGGGTTAGACTTAGGGTTCGGGCTAGGGTTAGGGTTATGGGACGGGGACGGTTTAGGGTCCAGGTGAGCGTACGACAACGATTTAGGGGGAGCGTACATGTGAGGGCACGGGTTAGTGTTAGCGTACTGGTTAGGATTAGGGGACGGGTGAGGGGAAGGCTTCGGGGAAGGGTTAGGTTTAGGGTTCGGGCTAGGGTTAGGGTTAGGGGACGGGGACGGTTTAGGGTCCAGGTGAGGGTACGACAACGGTATAGGGGGAGCGTACGTGTGAGGGCATGGGTTAGTGTTAGCGTACGGGGTAGGATTAGGGGACGGGTGAGGGGAAGGCTTTGGGGAAGTGTTAGGGTTAGGGTTCGGGCTAGGGTTAGGGTTAGGGGTCGGGGACGGTTTAGGGTCCAGGTGAGTGTACGACAATGGTTTAGGGGGAGCATACGTGTGAGGGCACGGGTTAGTGTTAGCGTACGGTTTAGGATTAGGGGTTGGTGAGGGGAAGTCTTCGGGGAAGAGTTAGGGTTAGGGTTCCTTCTAGGGTTAGGGTTAGAGGACGGGGACGGTTTAGGGTCCAAGTGAGGGTACGACAACAGTTTAGGGGGAGCGTACGCATGCGGGCATGGGTTAGTGTTAGCGTATGGTTAGGATTAGGGGACGGGTGAGGGGAAGGCTTCTGGTAAGTGTTAGGGTTAGGGTTCAGGCTAGGGTTAGGGTTACGGGACGGTGACGGTTTAGGGTCCAGGTGAGGGTACGACAACGGTTTAGGGGGAGCGTACGTGTGAGCGCACGGGTTAGTGTTAGCGTACGGGTTAGGATTACGGGAGGGGTGAGGGGAAGGCTTCGGGGAAGGGTTAGGATTAGGGTTCAGGCTAGAGTTAGGGTTAGGGGACGGGGACGGTTTAGGGTCCAGGTAAGTGTACGACAACGGTTTAGGGGAGCGTACGTGTGAGGGCACTGGTTTATTAGCGTACGGGTTAGGATTAGGGGACGGGTGAGGGGAAGGCTTCGGGGAAGGGTTAGGGTTAGGGTTCGGGCTAGGATTAAGGTTAGGGGACGGGGACGGTTTAGGGTCCAGGTGAGGGTACGACAACGTTTTAAGGGGAGCGTACGTGTGAGGGCACGGGTTAGTGTTAGCGTATGGATTAGGATTAGGAGACGGGTGAGGGTAAGGCTTCGGGGAAGGTTTAGGGTTAGGGTTCGGGCTAGGGTTAGGGTTAGGGGACGGGGACGGTTTAGGGTCCAGGTGAGGGTACGACAACGGTTTAGGGGGAGCATACATGTGAGGGCACGGGTTAGTGTTAGTGTACGGGTTAGGATTAGGGGACGGGTGAAGGGAAGGCTTCGGGGAAGGGTAAGGGTTAGGGTTCGGGCTAGGGTTAGGGTTAAGGGATGGTGACGGTTTAGGGTCCATGTGAGGGTACGACAATGGTTTAGGGTGAGCGTACGTGTGAGGGCACAGGTTAGTGTTAGCGTACGGGTTAGGATTAGGGGACGGGTGAGGGGAAGGCTTCGGGGAAGGGTTAGGGTTAGGCTTCGGGCTAGCGTTAGGGTTACGGGACGGGGACGGTTTAGGGTCCAGGTGAGGGTACGACAATGGTTTAGTGGGAGCGTACGTGTGAGGGCACGGGTTAGTGTTAGCGTACGGGTTAGGATTAGGTGACGGGTGAGGGGAAGGCTTCGGGGAAGTGTTAGGGTTAGGGTTCGGGCTAGGGTCAGGGTCAGGGGACGGGGACGGTTTAGCTTCCCTGTGAGGGTACGACAACGGTTTAGGGGGAGCGTACGTGTGAGGGCACGGGTTAGTGTTAGCGTACCGGTTAGGATTAGGGGACGGGTGAGGGGAAGGCTTCGGGGAAGGGTTAGGGTTAGGGTTCGCGCTAGGGTTAGGATTACGGGACGGGGACGGTTTAGGGTCCAGGTGAGGGTACGACAATGGTTTAGGGGGAGCGTACGTGTGAGGGCACGGGTTAGTGTTAGCGTACTGGTTAGGATTAGGGGACAGGTGAGGGGAAGGCTTCGGGGAAGGGTTAGGGTTAGGGTTCGGGCTAGGGTTAGGGTTAGGGGACGGGGACGGTTTAGGGTCCAGGTGAGGGTACGACAACGGTTTAGGGGTAGCGTACGCATGAGGGCACGGGTTAGTGTTAGCGTACTGGTTAGGATTAGGTGACGGGTGAGGGGAAGGCTTCGGGGAAGGGTTAGGTTTAGGGTTCGGGCTAGGGTTAGTGTTAGGGGACGGGGACGGTTTAGTGTCCAGGTGAGGGTACGACAAGGGTATAGGGGGAGCGTACGTCTGAGGGCATGGGTTAGTGTTAGCGTACGGGGTAGGATTAGGGGACGGGTGAGGGGAAGGCTTTGGGGAAGTGTTAGGGTTAGGGTTCGGGCTAGGGTTAGGGTTAGGGGTCGGGGACGGTTTAGGGTCCAGGTGAGGGTACGACAACGGTTTAGGGGGAGCATACGTGTGAGGGCACGGGTTAGTGTTAGCGTACGGGTTAGGATTAGGGGTTGGTGAGGGGAAGTCTTCGGGGAAGAGTTAGGGTTAGGGTTCCTTCTAGGGTTAGGGTTAGAGGACGGGGACGGTTTAGGGTCCAAGTGAGGGTACGACAACAGTTTAGGGGGAGCGTACGCGTGCGGGCATGGGTTAGTGTTAGCGTATGCTTAGGATTAGGGGACGGGTGAGGGGAAGGCTTCTGGGAAGTGTTAGGGTTAGGGTTCAGGCTAGGGTTAGGGTTACGGGACGGTGACGGTTTAGGGTCCAGGTGAGGGTACGACAACGGTTTAGGGGAGCGTACGTGTGAGGGCACCGGTTTATTAGCGTACGGGTTAGGATTAGGGGACGGGTGAGGGGAAGGCTTCGGGGAAGGGTTAGGGTTAGGGTTTGGGCTAGGGTTAAGGTTAGGGGACGGGGACGGTTTAGGGTCCAGGTGAGGGTACGACAACGGTATAGGGGGAGCGTACGTGTGAGGGCACGGGTTAGTGTTAGCGTACGGGTTAGGATTAGGGGACGGGTGAGGGGAAGGCTTTGGGGAAGTGTTAGTGTTAGGGTTCGGGCTAGGGTTAGGGTTAGGTGTCGGGGACGGTTTAGGGTCCAGGTGAGGGTACAACAACGGTTTAGGGGGAGCGTACGTGTGAGGGCACGGGTTAGTGTTAGCGTACGGGTTAGGATTAGGGGTGGGTGAGGGGAAGGCTTCGGGGAAGAGTTAGGGTTAGGGTTCGGGCTAGGGTTAGGGTTAGGAGACGGGGACGGTTTAGGGTCCAGGTGAGGGTATGACAACAGTTTAGGGAGAGCGTACGCGTGCGGGCACGGGTTAGTGTTAGCGTATGGTTAGGATTAGGGGACGGGTGAGGGGAAGGCTTTGGGGAAGGGTTAGGTTTAGGGTTCGGGCTAGGGTTAGGGTTAGGGGATGGGGACGGTTTATGTTGCAGGTGAGGGTACGACAACGGTTTAGGGGGAGCATACGTGTGAGGGTGCGGGTTAGTGTTAGTGTACGGGTTAGGATTAGGGGACGGGTGAGGGGAAGGCTTCGGGGAAGTGTTAGGGTCAGGGTTCGGGCTAGGGTTAGGGTTAGGTGACGGGGACGGTTTAGGGTCCAGGTGAGGGTACGACAACGGTTTATGGGGAGCGTACGCGTGAGGTCGCGGGTTAGTGTTAGCGTACGGGTTAGGATTAGGGGACGGGTGAGGGGAAGGCTTTGGGGAAGGGTTAGGGTTAGTGTTCGGGCTACGGTTAGGGTTACGGGACGGGGACGCTTTAGGGTCCAGGTGAGGGTATGACAACGGTTTAGGGGGAGCGTACGTGTGAGGGCACGGGTTAGTGTTAGCGTACGGGTTAGGATTAGGGGACAGGTGAGGGGAAGGCTTCGGGGAAGGGTTAGGGTTAGGGTTCGGGCTAGGGTTAGGGTTACGGATCGGGGACGGTTTAGGGTCCAGGTGAGGGTACGACAACGGTTTAAGGGGAACGTACGTGTGAGGGCACGGGTTAGTGTTAACGTACGTGTTAGATTTAAGGGACATGTGAGGGGAAGGCTTCGGGGAAGGTTTAGGGTTAGGGTTCGGGCTAGGGTTAGGGTTAGGGGACGGGGATGGTTTAGGGTCCAGGTGAGGGTACGACAACGGTTTAGGGAGAGCATACGTGTGAGCGCACGGGTTAGTGTTAGTGTACTGGTTAGGATTAGGGGACGGGTGAGGGGAAGCCTTCGGGGAAGGGTTAGGGTTAGGGTTCAGGCTAGGGTTAGGGTTAGGAGACAGGGACGGTTTAGGGTCCGGGTGAGGGTACCACAACGGTTTACGGGGAGCGTACGTGTGAGGGCAGCGGTTAGTGTTAGCGTACGGGTTAGTATTAGGGGACGGGTGATGGGAATGCTTCGTGGAAGGGTTAGGTTTAGGGTTCGGGCTAGGGTTAGGGTTAGAGGACGGGGACGGTTTACGGTCCAGGTGAGGGTACGACAACGGTTTAGGGGGAGCGTACGTGTGAGGGCACGGGTTAGTTTTAACGTACGTGTTAGGATTAAGGGACATGTGAGGGGAAGGCTTCGGGGAAGGGTTAGGGTTACGGTTCGGGCTACGGTTAGGGTTAGGGGACGGGGACGGTTTAGGGTCCAGTGAGGGTACGACAACGGTTTAGGGGGAGCGTAAGTGTGAGGGCACGGGTTAGTGTTTGCGTACGGGTTCGGATTAGGGAACGTGTGAGGGGAAGGCTTCGGGGAAGGGTTAGACTTAGGGTTCGGGCTAGGGTTAGGGTTAGGGGAAGGGATGGCTTAGGGTCCAGGTGAGGGTACGACAACGGTTTAGGGGGAGCGTACGTGTGAGGGCATGGGTTAGTGTTAGCGTACTGGTTAGGATTAGGGTACGGGTGAGGGGAAGGCTTCGGGGAAGGGTTAGGTTTAGGGTTCGGGCTAGGGTTAGGGTTAGGGGACGGGGACGGTTTAGGGTCCAGGTGAGGGTACGACAACAGTTTAGGGGGAGCGTACGCGTGCGGGTACGGATTAGTGTTAGCGTACGGGTTAGGATTATGGGTCGGGTGAGGGGAAGGCTTTGGGTATGGGTTAGGGTTAGGGTAAGGGCTAGGATTAGGTTTAGGGGACGGGGACGGTTTAGGGTCCAGGTGAGGGTACGACAACGGTTTAGGGCGAGCGTACGTGTGAGGGCACGGGTTAGTGTTAGCGTACGCATTAGGATTAGGGGAGGGGTGAGGGGAAGGCTTCAGTGAAGGGTTAGGGTTAGGGTTCGGGCTAGGGTTAAGGTTAGGGCACGGGGACGGTTTAGGGTACAGGTGAGGGTACGACAACGGTTTAGGGGGAGCGTATGCATGAGGGCACGTGTTAGTGTTAGCGTACGGTTAGGATTAGGGGACGGGTGAGGGGAAGGCTTTGGGGAAGGTTTAGGGTTAGGGTTCGGGCTAGGGTTAGGGTTAGGGGATGGGGACGGTTTATGGTGCAGGTGAGGGTACGACAACGGTTTAGGGGGAGCATACGTGTGAGGGTGCGGGTTAGTGTTAGTGTACGGGTTAGGATTAGGGGACGGGTGAGGGGAAGGCTTTGGGGAAGGGTTAGGGTTAGGGTTCGGGCTACGGTTAGGGTTACGGGACGGGGACGGTTTAGGGTCCAGTGAG
Source organism: Orcinus orca (assembly GCF_937001465.1). NCBI lineage: Eukaryota > Metazoa > Chordata > Mammalia > Artiodactyla > Delphinidae > Orcinus > Orcinus orca. Next base: position 4,079,835 of record NC_064565.1, on the reverse strand, counting down.
GGTATGACAACGGTTTAGGGGGAGCGTACGTGTGAGGGCACGGGTTAGTGTTAGCGTACCGGTTAGGATTAGGGGACGGGTGAGGGGAAGGCTTTGGGGAAGGTTTAGGGTTAGGGTTTGGGCTAGGGTTAGGGTTAGGGGATGGGGACGGTTTATGGTGCAGGTGAGGGTACGACAACGGTTTAGGGGGAGCATACGTGTGAGGGTGCGGGTTAGTGTTAGTGTACGGGTTAGGATTAGGGGACGGGTGAGGGGAAGGCTTTGGGGAAGGGTTAGGGTTAGGGTTCGGGCTACGGTTAGGGTTACGGGACGGGGACGGTTTAGGGTCCAGTGAGGGTATGACAACGGTTTAGGGGGAGCGTACGTGTGAGGGCACGGGTTAGTGTTAGCGTACCGGTTAGGATTAGGGGACGGGTGAGGGGAAGGCTTCGGGGAAGTGTTAAGGTTAGGGTTCGGCCTAGGGTTAGGGTTAGGTGACGGGGACGGTTTAGGGTCCAAGGGAGGGTACGACAACGGTTTAGGGGAGCGTACGTGTGAGGGCACGGGTTAGTGTTAACGTACGTGTTAGATTTAAGGGACATGTGAGGGGAAGGCTTCGGGGAAGGTTTAGGGTTAGGGTTCGGGCTAGGGTTAGGTTTAGGGGACGGGGACGGTTTAGGGTCCAGGTGAGGGTACGACAACGGTTTAGGGAGAGCATACGTGTGAGCGCACGGGTTAGTGTTAGTGTACTGGTTAGGATTAGGGGACGGGTGAGGGGAAGCCTTCGGGGAAGGGTTAGGGTTAGGGTTCAGGCTAGGGTTAGGGTTAGGAGACAGGGACGGTTTAGGGTCCGGGTGAGGGTACCACAACGGTTCACGGGGAGCGTACATGTGAGGGCAGCGGTTAGTGTTAGCGTACGTGTTAGTATTAGGGGACGGGTGATGGGAATGCTTCATGGAAGGGTTAGGTTTAGGGTTCGGGCTAGGGTTAGGGTTAGGGGACGGGGACGGTTTACGGTCCAGGTGAGGGTACGACAACGGTTTAGGGGGAGCGTACGTGTGAGGGCACGGGTTAGTTTTAACGTACGTGTTAGGATTAAGGGACATGTGAGGGGAAGGCTTCGGGGAAGGGTTAGGGTTACGGTTCGGGCTACGGTTAGGGTTAGGGGACGGGGACGGTTTAGGGTCCAGGTGAGGGTACGACAACGGTTTAGGGGGAGCGTAAGTGTGAGGGCACGGGTTAGTGTTTGCGTACGGGTTCGGATTAGGGAACGTGTGAGGGGAAGGCTTCGGGGAAGGTTTAGACTTAGGGTTCGGGCTAGGGTTAGGGTTAGGGGAAGGGATGGCTTAGGGTCCAGGTGAGGGTACGACAACGGTTTAGGGGGAACGTACGTGTGAGGGCATGGGTTAGTGTTAGCGTACTGGTTAGGATTAGGGTACGGATGAGGGGAAGGCTTCGGGGAAGGGTTAGGTTTAGTGTTCGGGCTAGGGTTAGGGTTAGGGGACGGGGACGGTTTAGGGTCCAAGTGAGGGTACGACAATAGTTCAGGGGGAGCGTACGCGTGCGGGTACGGGTTAGTGTTAGCGTACGGGTTAGGATTATGGGTCGGGTGAGGGGAAGGCTTTGGGTATGGGTTAGGGTTAGGGTAAGGGCTAGGGTTAGGTTTAGGGGACGGGGACGGTTTAGGGTCCAGGTGAGGGTACGACAACGGTTTAGGGCGAGCGTACGTGTGAGGGCACGGGTTAGTGTTAGCGTACGCATTAGGATTAGGGGAGGGGTGAGGGGAAGGCTTCGGTGAAGGGTTAGGGTTAGGTTTCGGGCTAGGGTTAGGGTTAGGGGACGGGGACGGTTTAGGGTACAGGTGAGGGTACGACAACGGTTTAGGGGGAGCGTATGCATGAGGGCACGTGTTAGTGTTAGCGTACGGTTAGGATTATGGGTCGGGTGAGGGGAAGGCTTTGGGGATGGGTTAGTGTTAGGGTAAGGGCTAGGGTTAGGGTTAGGGGACGGGGACGGTTTAGGGTCCAGATGAGGGTACGAGAACGGTTTTGGGGGAGCGTATGTGTGAGGGCACGGGTTAGTGTTAGCGTACGGGTTAGGATTAGGGGAGGGGTGAGGGGAAGGCTTCGGGGAAGGTTTAGGATTAGGGTTCAGGCTAGGGTTAGGGTTAGGGGACGGGGACAGTTTAGGGTCCAGGTGAGGGTACGACAACGGTTTAGGGGAGCTTACGTGTGAGGGCACCGGTTTATTAACATACGGGTTAGGATTAGGGGACGGGTGAGGGGAAGGCTTCGGGGAAGAGTTAGGGTTAGGGTTCGGGCTAGGGTTAAGGTTAGGGGACGGGGACGGTTTAGGGTCCAGGTGAGGGTACGACAACGTTTTAGGGGGAGCGTACGTGTGAGGGCACGGGTTAGTGTTAGCGTACGGGTTAGGATTAGGAGACGGGTGAGGGTAAGGCTTCAGGGAAGGTTTAGGGTTAGTCTTTGGGCTAGGGTTAGGGTTAGGGGACGGGGACGGTTTAGGGTCCAGGTGAGTGTACGACAACGGTTTAGGGGGAGCGTATGTGTGTGGGCATGGGTAAGTGTTAGGGTACGGTTTAGGTTTAGGGGACGGGTGAGGGGAAGGCTTCGGGGAAGGGTTAGGTTTAGGGTTCGGGCTAGGGTTAGGGTTAGGGGACGGGGACGGTTTAGGGTCCATGTGAGGGTACGACAATGGTTTAGGGTGAGCGTACGTGTGAGGGCACGGGTTAGTGTTAGCGTACGGGTTAGGATTAGGGGACGGGTGAGCGGAAAAGCTTCGGGGAAGGGTTAGGGTTAGGGTTCGGTTAGGGTTAGGGTTTGGGGACGTGGACGGTTTAGGGTCCAGGTGAGGGTACGACAACAGTTTCGGGGGAGCGTACGTGTGAGGGCATGGGTTAGTGTTAGCGTACGTGTTAGGATTAGGGGACGGGTGAGGGGAAAGCTTCGGGGAAGGGTTAGGGTTAGGGTTCAGGCTAGGGTTAGGGTTAGGGGACGGGGACGGTTTAGGGTCCAGGTGAGGGTATGACAATGGTTTCGGGGGAGCGTACGTGTGAGGGCATGGGTTAGTGTTAGCGTACGGGTTAGGATTAGGAGACGGGTGAGGGGAAGGGTTAGGGTTAGGGTTCGTGCTAGTGTTAGGGTTAGGGGACGGGGACGGTTTAGGATCCAGGTGAGGGTACGACAACGGTTTAGGGGGAGCGTACGTGTGAGGGCATGGGTTAGTGATAGCGTACGGGTTAGGATTAGGGGAAGGGTGAGGGGAAGGCTTCGGGGAAGTGTTACGATTACCGTTCGGGCTAGTTTTAGGGTTAGGGGATGGGGGCGGTTTAGGGTCCAGGTGAGTGTACGACAACGGTTTAGGGGGATCGTAAGTGTGAGGGCACGGTTTAGTGTTAGCCTACAGGTTAGGATTAGGGGACGGGTGAGGGGAAGGCTTCGGGGAAGGGTTAGTGTTAGGGTTCGGGCTAGGGTTAGGATTAGGGGACGGTGACGGTTTAGGGTCCATGTGAGGGTACGACAACGGTTTAGGGGGAGCGTACGTGTGAGGGCACGGATTAGTGTTAGCGTACGGGTTAGGATTAGGAGACGGGTGACGGGAAGGCTTCGGGGAAGGGTTAGTGTTAGGGTTCGGGCTAGGTTTAGGGTTAGGGGACGGGGAAGGTTTAGGGTCCAGGTGAGGGTACGACAATGGTTAAGGGGGATCGTACGAGTGAGGGCACAGGTTAGTGTTAGCGTACGGGTTAGGATTAGGGGTCGGGTGAGGGGAAGGCTTCAAGGAAGTGTTAGGGTTAGGGTTCGGGCTAGGGTTAGGGTTAGGGGACTGGGACGGTTTAGGGTCCAGGTGAGGGTACGACAACGTTGTAGGGGGAGTGTACGTGTGAGGGCACGGGTTAGTGTTAGTGTACGGGTTAGGATTAGGGGACGGGTGAGTGGAAGGCTTCGGCGAAATGTTAGGGATAGGGTTCGGGCTAGGGTTAGGGTTAGGGGACGGGGACGGTTTAAGGTCCAGGTGAGGTTACGACAACGGTTTACAGGGAGCGTACGTGTGAGGGCACGGGTTTGTGTTAGTGAACGGGTTAGGATCAGGGGACGGGTGAGGGGAAGGTTTCGCGGAAGGGTTAGGGTTAGGATTCAGGCTAGGGTTAGGGTTAGGGGCTGGTATGGTTTAGGGTCCAGGTGAGGGTACGACAGCGGTTTAGGGGGAGCGTACGTGTGAGGGCATGGGTTAGTGTTAGCGTACGGTTTAGGATTAGGGGAAGGGTGAGGGGAGGGCTTCGGGGAAGGGTTAGGGTTTGGGTTTGGGCTAGGGTTTGGGTTAGGGGACGAGGATGGTTTAGGGTCCAGGTGAGGGTACGACAACGGTTTCGGGGGAGCGTATGTGTGAGGGCATGAGTTAGTGTTAGAGTACGGGTTAGGATTAGGGGACGTGTGAGGGGATGGCTTCATGGAAGAGTTAGTGTTAGGGTTCGGGCTAGGGTTAGGGTTAGGGGACTGGGACGGTTTCGGGTCTAGGTGGGGGTACAACAACGGTTTGGGGGAGCGTACGTGTGAGGGCACGATTAGTGTTAGCGTACGGGTTAGGATTAGGGGTCGGTTGAGGGGAAGGCTTCGGGGAAGGGTTAGTATTAGGGTTCAGGTTAGGGTAGGGGTTAGGGGACGGGGATGGTTTAGGGTCCAGTTGAGGGTACGACAACGGTTAAGGGGGAGCGTACGTGTGAGGGCACGGGTTAGTGTTAGCGTATGGGTTAGGATTAGGAGACGGGTGAGGGGAAGGCTTCGGGGAAGTGTTAATGTTAGGGTTCGGGCTAGGCTTAGGGTTAGGGGACGGGGACGGTTTACGGTCCAGGTGAGGGTACGAAACGGTTTAGGGGGAGCGTACTTGTGAGGGTACGGGTTAGTGTTAGCGTACGGGTTAGGATTAGGGGACGGGTGAGGGGAAGGCTTCGGGGAAGGGTTACGGTTAGGGTTCGGGCTAGGGTTAGGGTTAGGGGACGGGGACGGTTTAGGGTCCAGGTGAGGGTACAACAAGAGTTTAGGGGGAGCGTACGTGTGAGGGGAAGGGTTAGTGTTAGCCTACGGGTTAGGATTAGGGGACGTGTGAGGGGAAGGCTTCGGGGAAGGGTTAGGGTTAGGGTTCGGGCTAGGGTTAGGTTTAGGGGACGGGGACGGTTTAGGGATCAGGGGAGGGTACGACAACTGTTTCGGGGGAGCGTATGTGTGAGGGCACGGGTTAGTGTTAGCGTACGGGTTCGGATTAGGGGACGGGTGAGGGGTAGGCTTCGGGGAAGTGTTAGGGTTAGCGTTCGGGCTAGGGTTAGGGTTAGGGGACGGGGACGGTTTAGGGTCCAGGTAAGGGTACGACAACGGTTTAGGGGGCGCGTACGTGTGAGACTAGTGGTTAGTGTTAGCGTACAGGTTAGGATTAGAGGATGGGTGAGGGGAAGGCTTCGGGGAAGGGTTAGGGTTAGGGTTCGGGTTAGGTTTAGGGAACAGGGACGGTTTAGGGTCCAGGTGAGGGTACGAGAACGGTTTAGGGGGAGCGTACGTGTGAGGGCCCGGGTTAATGTAAGCGTACGGGTTAGCATTAGGGAACGGGTGAGGGGAAGGCTTCCGGGAAGGGTTAGGATTAGAGTTCGGGCTAGAGTTAGGTTTAGGGGACGGGGACGCTTTAGGGTCCAGGTGAGTGTACGACAACGGTTTAGGGGGAGCGTACGTGTGAGGGCACGGGTTAGTGTTAGCGTACGGGTTAGGATTAGGGGACGGGTGAGGGGAAGGCTTCGGGGAAGGGTTAGAGTTAGGGTTCGGGCCAGGGTTAGGGTTAGGGGACGGGGACGGTTTAGGGTCCAGGTAACGGTACGACATCGGTTTAGGGGGAGCGTACGTGTGAGGGCACGGGTTAGTGTTAGCGTACGGGTTAGGATTAGGGGACGGGTGAGGGGAAAGCTTCGGGGAAGGCTTAGGTTTAGGGTTCGGGTTAGGGTTAGAGTTAGGGTACGGGGACGGTTCAGGGTCCAGGTGAGGGTACGACAAAGGTTTAGGGGGAGCGTACATGTGAGGGCACGAGTTAGTGTTAGCGTACGGGTTAGGATTAGGGGACGTGTGAGGGGAAGGCTTCGGAGAAGAGTTAGGGTTAGGGTTCGGGCTAGGATTAGGTTTAGGGGACGGGGACGGTTTAGGGTCCAGGTGAGGGTACGACAACGGTTTCGGGGGAGCGTACGTGTGAGCGCATGGGTTAGTGTTAGCGTACGGGTTAGGATTAGGGGACGGGTGAGGGGAAGGCTTCGGGGAAGTGTTAGTGTTAGGGATCGGGCTAAGATTAGGGTTAGGGGACGGGGACGGTTTAGGGTCCAGTTGAGGGTACGGTAATGGTTTAGGGTGAGCGTACATGTGAGGGCACAGGTTAGTGTTAGAGTACGGGTTAGGATTAGGGGACGGGGGAGGGGAAGGCTTCGGGGAAGTGTTAGGGTTAGGGTTCGGCCTAGGGTTAAGGTTAGGAGACGGGGACGGTTCAGGGTCCAGGTGAGGGTACGACAACAGTTTAGGGGGAGCGTATGTGTGAGGGCACGGGTGAGTGGTAGCGTACGGGTTAGGATTAGGGGTCGTGTTAGGGGAAGGCTTCGGGGAAGGGTTAGGGTTAGGGTTTGGGCTAGAGTTGGGGTTAGGGGACGGGGACGGTTTAGGGTCCAGGTGAGGGTACAACGGTTCACGGGGAGCGTACATGTGAGGGCATGGGTTAGTGTTAGCGTACGGGTTAGGATTTGGGGATGGGTGAGGGGAAGGCTTCGGGGAAGTGTTAGGGTTAGGGTTCGGGCTAGGGTTAGGGTTAGGGGACAGGGAAGGCTTAGGGTCCAGGTGAGGGTACGACAACTATTTAGGGGGAGCAAACGTGTGAGGGCAAGTATTAGTGTTAGTGTACGGGTTAGGATTAGGGGACGGGTGAGGGGAAGGCTTCGGGGAAGTGTTAGGGTTAGGGTTTGGGCTAGGGTTAGGGTTACGGGACGGGGACGGTTTAGGGTCCAGGTGAGGGTAGGACAACGGTTTAGTGGGAGCGTACGTGTGAGGGCACGGGTTAGTGTTAGCGTACAGGTTACGATTAGGGGACGGGTGAGGGGAAGGCTTCGGGGAAGGGTTAGGGTTAGGGTTCGGGCTAGGGTTAGGGTTACGGGACGGGGACGGTTTAGGGTCCAGGTGAGGGTAGGACAACTGTTTAGGGCGAGCGTACGTGTGAGGGCACGGGTTAGTGTTAGCGTACGGGTTAGGATTAGCGGACGGGTGAGGGGAAGGCTTCGGGGAAGGGTTAGGGTTAGGGTTCGGGCTAGGGTTAGGGTTAGGGGACGGGGACGGTTTAGGGTCCAGGTGAGGGTACGACAACAGTTTAGGGGAGCGTACGTGTGAGGATACGGGTTAGTGTTAGCGTACGGGTTAGGATTAGGGGACGGGTGAGGGGAAGGCTTCGGGGAAGGGTTAGGGTTAGGGTTCGGACTAGGGTTAGGGTTACGGGACGGGGACGGTTTAGGGTCCAGGTGAGGTTACGACAACGGTTTAGTGGGAGCGTACGTGTGAGGGTACGGGTTAGTGTTAGCGTACGGTTTAGGATTAGGGGACGGGTGAGGGGAAGGCTTCGGGGAAGGGTTAGGGTTAGGGTTCGGGCTAGGGTTAGGGTTACGGGACGGGGACGGTTTAGGGTCCAGGTGAGTGTAGGACAACGGTTTAGGGGGAGCGTACGTGTGAGGGAACGGGTTAGTGTTAGCGTACGGGTTAGGATTAGGGGACGAGTGAGGGGAAGGCTTCAGGGAAGGGTTAGGGTTACGGTTCCGACTAGCGTTAGTTCTAGGGGACTGGGACGGTTTAGGGTCTAGTTCAGGGTACGACAACGGTTTAGGGGGAGCGTACGTGTGAGGGCATGGGTTAGTCTTAGCGTACGGGTTAGGATTAGGGGACGGGTGAGGGGAAGGCTTCAGGGAAGAGTTAGGGTTAGGGTTGGGGCTAGGGTTAGTGTTAGGGGACGGAGACGGCTTAGGGTCCAGGGGAGTTTACGAAACCGGTTTAGGGGGAGCGTACGTGTGAGGGCATGGGTTAGTGTTAGCGTTCGGTTTAGGTTTAGGGGACAGGTAAGGGGAAGGCTTCGGGGAACGGTTAGGGTTAGGGTTCGGGCTAAGGTTAGGGTTAGGGGACGGGGACGGTTTAGGGTCCAGGTGAGGGTACGACAACGGTTTAGGGGTAGCGTACGTGTGAGTGCACGGGTTAGTGTTAGCGTACGGCTTAGGATTAGGGGACGGGGGAGTGGAAGGCTTCGGGGAAGGGTTAGGGTTAGGGTTCAGACTAGGGTTAGGGTTAGGGGACGGGGACGGTTTAGGGTCCAGTTTAGGGTACGACAACGGTTTTGGGGGAGCGTACGTGTGAGGGCACGGGTTAGTGTTAGCGTATGCCTTAGGATTAGGGGACGGGTGACGGGAAGGCTTCGCGGAAGCGTTAGGGTTAGGGTTCGGGCTAGGGTTAGTGTTAGGGGACGGAGACGGTTTAGGGTCCAGGGGAGGTTACGACAACGGTTTAGGGGGAGTGTACGTGTGTGGGCAGGGGTAACTGTTAGCGTACGAGTTAGGATTAGGTGACGGGTTAGGGGAAGGCTTTGGGGAAGGGTTAGGGTTAGGGTTCGGGCTAGGGTTAGTGTTAGGGGACGGGGACGGTATAGGGTCCATGTGAAGGTACGACAACGGTTTGGGGGAGAGTACGTGTGTGGGCAGGGGTAACTGTTAGCGTACGAGTTAGGATTAGGGGACGGGTTAGGGGAAGGCTTTGGGCAAGTGGTAGGGTTAGGGTTCGGGCTAGGGTTAGGGTTAGGGGACGGGGACGGTTTAGGGTCCAGGTGAGTGTACGACAACTGTTTAGGGGGAGCGTCCATGTGAGGGCACGGGTTAGTGTTAGCTTACGGTTTAGCAGTAGGGGACGGGTGAGGGGAAGGCTTCGGGGAAGGGTTAGGGTTAGGGTTTGAGGTAGGGTTAGGGTTAAGGGACGGAGACGGTTTAGGGGCCAGGTGAGGGTACGACAACGGTTTAGGGGTAGCGCACAAGTGAGGGCACGGGTTAGTGTTAGCGTATGGGTTAGGGTTAGGGGACGGGTGAGGGGAAGCCTTCGGGGAAGGCTTAGGGTTCGGGTTTGGGCTAGGGTTAGTGTTAGGTGATGGGGACGGTTTAGGGTCCAGGTGAGGGTACGACAACTGTTTAGGGGGAGCGTACGTGTGAGGGCACGGGTTAGTGTTAGTGTACGGCTTAGGATTAGGGGACGTGTGAGGAGAAGGCTTTAGGGAAGGGTTAGGGTTAGGGATCGGGCTAGGGTTAGTGTTAGAGGACGGGGACGGTTTAGGGTCCAGGTGAGGGTACGACAACGGTTTAGGGTGAGCGTACATGTGAGGGCACGGGTTAGTGTTAGCGTACGGGTTGGTATTAGGGCACGGGTGAGGGGAAGGCTTCGGGGAAGTGTTAGAGTTAGGGTTCGGGCTAGGGTTACAGTTAGGGGACGGGGACGGTTTAGGGTCCAGGTGAGGGTATGACAACGGTTTAGGGGGAGCGTACGTGTGAGGGCACTGGTTAGAGTAATCTTACGGCTTAGGATTAGGGGACGGGTGAGGGGAAGGCTTCTGGGAAGGGTTAGGGTTAGGGTTCGGGCTAGGGTTAGGGTTAGGGGACGGGGACGGTTTAAGGTCCAGGTGAGTGTACGACAACGGTTTATGTGGAGCATACGTGTGAGGGCATGGGTTAGTGTTAGCGTACAGCTTAGGATTAGTGGACGGGTGAGGGGAAGGCTTCGGGGAAGGGTTAGGGTTAGGGGTCGGACTAGGGTTAGGGTTAGGGGACGGAGACAGTTTAGGGTCCAGCTGAGGGTACGACAACGGTTTAGGGGGAGCGTACGTGTGAGGGCATGGGTTAGTGTTAGCGTACAGCTTAGGATTAGTGGACGGGTGGGGGGAAGGCTTCGGGGAAGGGTTAGGGTTAGGGGTCGGACTAGGGTTAGGATTAGGGGACGGAGACGGTTTAGGGTCCAGCTGAGGGTACGACAACGGTTTAGGGGGAGCGTACGTGTGAGGGCATGGGTTAGTGTTAGCGTACGGGTTAGGATTAGGGGATGGGTGAGGGGAAGGCTACGGGGAAGGGCTAGGGTTAGGTTTAGGGGACGGGGACGGTTTAGGGTCCAGGTGAGGGTACGACAACGATTTAGAGGGAGCGTACGTGTGAGGGCACGGGTTAGTGCTGGCGTACGGCTTAGGATTAGGGGACGGGTGAGGGGAAGCCTTCGGTGAAGTGCTAGGGTTAGGGTTTGGGCTAGGGTTAGGGTTAGGGGACGGGGACGGTTTAGGGTCCAGGTGAGGGTACGACAACGGTTTAGGGGGAGCCTACGTGTGAGGGCACGGGTTAGTGTTAGCGTACGGGTTAGGATTGGGGACGGGTGAGGGGAAGGCTTCGGGGAAGAGTTAGGGTTAGGGTTCAGGCTAGGGTTAGGGTTAGGGGACGGGGACGGTTTAGGGTCCAGGTGAGGGTACAACAACGGTTTAGGGGGAGTGTACGCATGAGGGCACGGGTTAGTGTTAGCGTACGGTTAGGATTAGGGCACGAGTGAGGGGAAGGCTTCGTGAAGGGTTAGGGTTAGGGATCGGGCTAGGGTTAGGGTTAGGGGATGGGGACGGTTTAGGGTCCAGGTGAGGGTACGACAACGATTTAGGGTGAGCGTACGTGTGAGGGCACGGGTTAGTGTTAGCGTACGGGTTAGGATTAGGGGACTGGTGAGGGGAAGGCTTTGGGGAAGGGTTAGGGTTAGGGTTCGAGCTAGGGTTAGGTTTACGGGACGGGGACGGTTTAGGGTCCAGGTGAGGGTACGACAACGGTTTAGGGGGAGCGTACATGTGAGGGCATGGGTTAGTGTTAGCGTACGGGTTAGGATTAAGGGACGGGTGAGGGGAAGGCTTCGGGGAAGGGTTAGGATTAGGGTTCGGGCTAGGGTTAGGTTTAGGGGACGGGGATGGTTTAGGGTCCAGTTGAGGGTACGACAACGGTTTAGGGGGAGCGTACGTGTGAGGGCACAGGTTAGTGTTAGCGTACGGGTTAGGATTAGGGGACGGGTGAGGGGAAGGCTTTGGGGAAGGGTTAGGGTTAGGGTTAGGGTTAGCGGACGGGGACGGTTTACGGTCTAGGTGAGCGTACGACAACGGTTTAGGGGGATTGTACGTGTGAGGGCACGGGTTAGTGTTACCGTACGGGTTAGGATTAGGGGACGGGTGAGGGGAAGGCTTCGGGAAGGGTTAATGTTAGGGTTCGGGCTAGGTTTAGGGTTAAGTGACGGGGACGGTTTAGGGTCCAGGTGAGGGCACGACAACGGTTTAGAGGGAGCGTACATGTGTGGGCACGAGTTAGTGTTAGCGTACGGCTTAGGATTAGGGGACGGGTGAGGGGAAGCCTTCGGGGAAGTGCTAGGGTTAGGATTCGGGCTAGGGTTAGGGTTAGGGGACGGGGACGGTTTAGGGTCCAGTTGAGGATACGACAACTGTTTAGGGGGAGCGTACGTGTGAGGGCACGGGGTAGTGTTAGCGTACGGGTTAGTATTAGGGGACGGGTGAGGGGAAGGCTTCGGGGAAGGGTTAGGGTTAGGGTTCGGGGTAGGGTTAGGGTTTGGGGACGGGGACGGTTTAGGGTCCAGGTGAGGGTACGACAACGGTTTAGGGGGAGCGTACGTGTGAGGGCACGGCTTACTGTTAGCGTACGGGTTAGGATTAGGGGACGGGTGAGGGGAAGGCTTCGGGGAAGGGTTAGGGTTAGGGTTCGGGGTAGGGTTAGGGTTTGGGGACGGGGACGGTTTAGGGTCCAGGTGAGGGTACGACAACGGTTTAGGGGGAGCGTACGTGTGAGGGCACGGGTTAGTGTTAGCGTACGGCTTAGGATTAGGTGACGGGTGAGGGGAAGGCTTCTGGGAAGGGTTAGGGTTAGGGTTCGGGCTAGGGTTAGGGTTAGGGGACGGGGACGGTTTAGGGTCCAGGAAAGGGTACGACAACGGTTTAGGGGAGCGTACGTGTGAGGGCACTGGTTAGTGTTAGCGTACGGGTTAGGATTAGGGGACGGGTGAGGGGAGGGCTTCGGGGAAGGGTTAGGGTTAGGGTTCGGGCTAGGGTTAAGGTTAGGGGACGGGGACGGTTTAAGGTCCAGGTGAGGGTACGCAACGGTTTAGGGGAGCGTGCGTGTGAGGGCACCGGTTAGTGTTAGCGTACGGGTTAGGATTTGGGGACGGGTGATGGGAAGGCTTCGGGAAAGGGTTAGGGTTAGGATTCGGGCTAGGTTTAAGGTTAGGGGACGGGGACGGTTTAGGGTCCAGGTGAGGATACGACAAAGTTTTAGGGGGATCGTATGTGTGAGGGCACGGGTTAGAGTTATCGTACGGGTTAGGATTTGGGGACGGGTGAGGGGAAGGCTTCGGGTAAGGGTTAGGGTTAGTGTTCGGGCTAGGTTTAGGGTTAGGGGACGGGGACGGTTTAGGGTCCAGGTGAGGGTACGACAATGGTTTAGGGTGAGCGTAAGTGTGAGGGCACGGGTTAGTGTTAGCGTACGGCTTAGGATTAGGGGACGGGTGAGGGGAAGGCTTCGGGGAAGGGTTAGGGTTAGGGTTCGGGCTAGGGTTAGAGTTAGGGGACGGGGACGGTTTAGGGTCCAGGTGAGTGTACGACAACGGTTTAGGGGGAGCGTACGTGTGAGGGCACGGCTTAGTGTTAGCGTACGGGTTAGGATTAGGGGAAGGGTGAGGGGAAGGCTTCGGGGAAGGATTAGGGTTAGGGTTCGGGCTAGGGTTAGGGTTAGGCGACGGGGACGGTTTAGGGTCCAGGTGAGGGTACGCAACGGTTTAGGGGGGCGTACGTGTGAGGGCACGGGTTAGTGTTAGCGTACCGATTAGGTTTAGGGGATGGGTGAGGGGAAGGCTTCAGGGAAGTTTTAGGGTTACGGTTCTGGGTAGGGTTAGGGTTAGGGGACGGGGACGGTGTAGGGTCCAGGTGAGGGTACGACAACGGTTTAGGGGGAGCGTACGTGTGAGGGCACGGGTTAGTGTTAGCGTACGGTTTAGGATTAGGGGAAGGTTGAGGCGAAGGCTTTGGGGAAGGGTTAGGTTTAGGGTTCGGGCTAGGGTTAGGGTTAGGGGACGGGGATGGTTTAGGGTCCAGGTGAGGGTACGACAACGGTTTAACGTGAGCGTACGTGTGAGCGCACTGGTTAGTGTTAGCGTACGGCTTAGGATTAGGGGACGCATGAGGGGAAGGCTTCGGGGAAGGTTCAGGGTTAGGGTTCGGGTTAGGGTTAGGGTTACGGGACGGGGACAGTTTAGGGTCCAGGTGAGGGTACGACAATGGTTTAGGGAGAGCGTACGTGTGAGGGCACGGGTTAGTGTTAGCGTACTGGTTAGGATTAGGGGACGGGTGAGGGGAAGGCTTCGGGGAAGCGTTACGGTTAGGGTTCGGGCTAGGGTTAGGGTTAGGGTATGGGGACGGTTTAGGGTCCAGGTGAGAGTATGACAACAGTTTAGGGGGAGCGTACTTGTGAGGGCATGGGTTAGTGTTAGTGTACGGGTTAGGATTAGGGGACGGGTGAGTGGAAGGCTTCGGGGAAGGGTTAGGTTTAGGGTTCGGGCTAGGGTTAGGGTTAGGGGACGGGGACGGTTTAGGGTCCAGGTGAGGGTACGACAATGGTTTAGGGGGAGCATACGTGTGAGGGCATGGGTTAGTGTTAGCGTACGGGTTAGGATTGTGGGACGGGTGAGGGGAAGGCTTCGGGAAAGAGTTAGGGTTAGGGTTCGAGCTAGGGTTAGTTTTAGGGGACGGTTTAGAGTCCAGGTGAGGGTACGACAACGTTTTTGGGGGAGCGTACATGGGAGGGCACGGGTTAGTGTTAGCGTACGGGTTAGGATTAGGGGACGGTTGAGGGGAAGCCTTTGGGGAAGGGTTAGGTTTAGGGTTCAGGCTAGGGTTAGGGTTAGGGGTCGGGGACGGTTTAGGGTCCAGGTGAGGGTACGACAGCGGTTTAGGGGGAGCGTATGTGTGAGAACACGGGTTAGTGTTAGCGTACGGCTTAGAATTAGGGGACAGGTGAGGGGAAGGCTTGGGGGAAGGGTTAGGGTTCGGGCTAGGGTTAGGGTTAGGGGACGGGGACGGTTTAGGTTCCAGGTGAGGGTACGACAACGGTTTAGGGGGAGCGTACGTGTGAGGGCACGGGTTAGTGTTAGCGTACGGGTTAGGATTAGGGCACGGGTGAGGGGAAGGCTTCGGGGAAGGGTTAGGGTTAGGGTTCGGGGTAGGGTTAGGGTTTGCGGACGGGGACGGTTTAGGGTCCAGGTGAGGGTACGACAACGGTTTAGGGGGAGCGTACATGTGAGGGTACGCATTAGTGTTAGCGTACGGGTTAGGATTAGGGGACGGGTGAGGGGAAGGCTTCGGGGAAGGGTTTGGGTTAAGGTTCGGGCTAGGGTTAGGGTTAGGGGACGGGGACGGTTTAGGGTCCAGTTGAGGGTATGACAACGGTTAAGGGGGTGTGTACGTGTGAGGGCATGGGTTAGTGTTAGTGTACGGGTTAGCATTAGGGGACGGGTGAGGGGAAGGCTTCGGGGAAGGGTTAGGGTCAGGGTTCGGGCTAGGGTTAGGGTTAGGGGACGGGGACGGTTTAGGGTCCAGGTGAGGGTTCGACAACGGTTTAGGGGGAGCTTATGTGTGAGGAAACGGGTTAGTGTTAGCATACGGGTTAGGATTAGGGCACGGGTGAGGGGATGGCTTCGGGGAAGTGTTAGGGTTAGGGTTCGGGCTAGGGTTAGGGTTAGGGGATGGGGACGGATTAGGGTCCAGGTGAGGGTACGACAATGGTTTAGGGGAAGCGTACTTGTGAGGGCACGGCTTAGTGTTAGGAAGATCCCTTGAACCTGCAGATTTGGTACCCATTGAATGGGTACCAGGTAGTATTACTTTAGAGGGTGTGCATTTCCTCACCCAACCTCACATTTCTCTTAGCGCAAACAGTTTCCAGCCTTATGTCTCATCCTGCTGTGGGTCTAGATGTGTTCAATCCATGTTGCATCACCGTCCCTGAGGAAAAGTTGTAAGAGGTTTTCTCTGTCTCTCTGTCGTTTATTTTTTTCAATTTATTACTATATTGGTTACAGCTGATTTTCAAAGCTCTGTTTCTTGTTGCTGTACATCCACTTGATTCACGTACAGAGAGACATCAATAAATTCTTTTTCAGATTCTTACCAGTCGTATATATTCTTTTCCGGTGACTTGAGTGTGCTGAGTGCAGTTCTTTTAGCTACCGTGTAGGCCTTGTTGATTATCAGTTTGGTATTTGGAATGGTATCTTTGCTAATTTCAACCTCCTGGATGATGCCTCACCCCTCCCCACCTTTCCCGTTTAGCAGCCTTATGCGTGTTTTCTACATATTTGACTATGTTTTTGTTTTGTAATTTATTTCATGTGTAGCCATTTTGGATTCCACCTTTAAGTGATATCTTATGATATGTGTCTTTTTCTTTTTGAATTCTGTCACTTAGAATGATCATACGTAACTCCTCCGGAGTTGTTACAACTGGCCATATTTCATTGATTTCCAGGCTGAATAATATTCCACTCTACCTAAGTACCACATCTCTATCCATTTTTTCCCTCCAGAGACATTTAAGTTATATCCTAGTCGAGGATCTTTTAAACAGAGAGGGGGTAAACATTGGGGTTCCTGTGTCCTCTCGATTTTTGTTTTTCCCAAGATATACGCCCATGAGTGCAAGTGCCCTATGCTCTGTAGCTCATTTTTTAGATGCTTTAGTAAACACAATACACTTCTCCAGAATGGCCGTTGTCAATATACATTTCCACTATAAGTCTCACAGGGCTCCCTCTTCTCCTTGCCCTGTCCTGCATTTCTGTTGTTTATGCTTTATGAGGATGGCTCTTCTGACTGATGCGAAGTGATATCTTTTGTAGTATTGACTTCCAGTGCCCACCTGTTTGGTTGGCTAAAAAAGTGTATGCCCTTTTCTTGAATATATACAGAAAAAAACGCATACACCCTTTTTGGCCAACTGCAATGTTGGCAATGTTCAGCTCCTTTTCTTGTGCTTAATGGCGAGTCCTTTCTACCTCCTCAGATCCCTTTCCTGCCATTCTCCCTTGCTTACAAGTCCTTTTCTCTGACTTTCCTCAAGACATTTTTCAGTGATGGATATTTTCAACTCTGCAGTTTTGTGAATTTTACTGCTCCTGAGTTCCATTGTTCAACTTGTGTTTATGGGAACTGGCCACAAAGCAGCAGGATTTCCTCAAGCCCTATACTGTTTCCATGGGCAACCCTAGCCTTTGGTCAATTCGTCTTCCTGTTTGGAAATTAGAGTGACATGTGCCTGTCTGAACACCTAGGACTTGTCTCTCATTGTTCCTCATCCTTCCGCTTCATCCTCTGGACAAATTCCAAACTGTACGCAACAGGATGTTGACAGTGCTGACATCTCCAAGTGGGGAGACTGTTAGTAAAGACGCTGGAGGGGTGAACCCGAGCACCAGGAGATGAGGAGATGAGATGCCTTTTCCAAACTCTTCCCGATCAGACGGTATACCATCCTCTGGGTGTGACAGACATGTTTTAGCAGTAGGAAGAGTCCCATTCATGTAAGGAGAACACCAGGGCTTTTTCAAAATCAGTGTCTCCCCGAAACCCAAACTGGGGAATTTTTTAAGCTACGGCTACACATATGTTCATTAAGGGCCTTGGGAAGTAGGCAGAGTCCAAACTTTAGATGATTGAAGTCTTCAGGGTCAGAAGCACTCACCACCAGCTTCCCTTAGGTTACACTTTAACTGTCATTGATAGATGATGTCAATAAAAATATCTATTCCTTTTCAGATTATTTCCCCTTATAGGTTATTGCAAAATGTTGAGTGTAGTTCCCTGTGCTATACAGTAGTTCCTTGTTGATGATCTATTTTATACATAGCAGTGTGTATGTGTTAATCCCAAACTGTTAATTTATCCCTCCTCCCACCTTTCCCCTTTGGTAATAATAAATTATAAGATTTTATACTTCTCAGAAATGGGGGAGCTGAAAGAGAGGTATCATTTTCAATGGAAAAGCATTTAAAACAAGATTGAAGCTTTAACCAAGATTATTAGATGTACATCCTTGAAAAGAAATCACTTCGTTTCTCTAATATTGACCTGGCAAATAAGACAAACCTTTTCACTGAACTTGCTTATAATAAAGTGATGGAAATATCAAATGGAAGTGTTAGAAACATCTTATTTTACCCGAGCCTTATACACTGTTCTATGTTAACTACAGTTTGGCTCACACATCTGTTCATTGAGGTTACAATAGTCTCAATTTCTGTTACTGATCCTCCAGAGTGGACCCCAACAAGTGTCCCCCTGCCCAGTGTCATTGGGGCCAACAGATCGAGGCTGAGTTTGGTTCACAAGCAAAGGAAACTTTATATTTTGATCAGAGAATGGAGAGGTGAGAGCATGCACTACTCCGTGGGCTGTGGGCTGGGCTGCTGTGTAGAGATCCTGTCAGAGTCAGTGGGAGGGAGGGGGCGGAGCTCTCGAGGGCCGGGTTGGCTGTAGCTCAGGCTCTATATCGTGGAGTCTGCACTGGGCCCCAGGAGCTGAGGTGTCGACCCAGCCATTCTGCACTAGGAAATCTGGTCTGAAGTGCCGGGTGTGGAACCTCTGCATGCGGGACCCTAGGAGCACGTGAAATTAGACAAAGCACAAAGGATAAAAAAGGTTAGACTTGACTTTATTGCCCAGATTCTATTTTTATCTCCCAGGGATTTTTAATGGGCTTTGCTGGGGACAAACCCCTCCTCTGCCTTTTGTCCCGTTCCTCATTCTTGGAGTGCTGAGGGTGCAGACCCTTCTTCTGTAACTGCTGAGTGCTGAGTTGGGAGCCCTCATACCCGGGGCCGAGGGTCAGAGCTTCTCCCCAGCAGCCTCCCGGTGACGTTGATTGTCCCCAGGCCCCCTGCCTCCCTGCTCGTCCACCTGAGCACCAGCATTGGAAGTGTTATAGATTCTAATGACCTTTAAGGGTCCAGGAAAGAGATGTGCAGAGACGCTGTGGGGGCCGGTTTCACCCCGCCCCACATTTGTTCGGCCACCTTAAGCTGACTGTTTCTGCCAGCCTAGATGCTCTGACCAGTAGTCTGCACTTTCTTCAATTAGGCCCCTGAATTAACGTACAAACAGCACCAGGTGTCAGAGCCCTGCCCGCTCAACTCCCAGACAGTCCAGGGTCAGTGGTGATCAAGGACCATGATGGCCACTGAGTCAACAGCCTTTCGAAGTAAACAGGAGTCCAGCCGGTCTTATTGGCCACCATCATCACGGTGTCTGTAGGCTTTTCTATGGTGACAGTGTGATATACGGTTCCCCCGCCAAGATTATTAGCTCCCCTCTGGGTGCAGTAAGCCCTGCAAGTAGTAGTCTACTCTTTTTGGGACACACTCTTGTTGTTTTATGAGAGAAACTCCAGGTCAAGTGATGTTCACACGAGTTGTCATGGTGCCCTGTTGCCCCCGGTTATCTCTCTGGATGTTGGAGTTGGAGGGCCTCCTCACTCAAGGTCGGTGTGCCCACGGAGCGAACCCTGCAACTTCAGGGCATGGTTGGTGGTTAGGATCACCACGTGGGGTCCTTTTCCCTTAGGATGGAGGTGGCCTTTTGGGCTGCTGATTTCCAGGTTTTTAGATACCGCCAGTATCTTGGCCAGATGTGGCAGTGGGCCAAGCCCCTTGGTGACCGTAGTTTATCCTACCTGGATGGCATTCTTGCATTGTTCCATTTCAAGTGGTCCCAGTTTTTGCACTAATTCTCCAATGGCGATTCACTTTTCACTGGGAATGTAAAGGTCAAAGGGTTTAGCTAAATTAGGGAGTTCCAGGGCAAGGGTCTGAATTGACTGCTCTTTCCATTCTTGAAAGGCCACTTCTGGATTCTATTCAAAAGGATCATCATCTTTTCCTTTCAGTGTTTCATATAGAGGCCCAGCTAGTAGACTGTATTTAGGGATCCAGAAGCAGCAAACCCTGGCCTCCCCAGGAACCCCTAAGCTGTCTTCTAGTTTTAGAAAGGGGTAAGGCTGAAAATGGTTTCTTCCCTTTCCTGGGATGGGCTTCTCCGACCTTCTGTGAGAATGAAGCCCAGGCAGGTCACCGCAGTCTGTGATATTTGAGCTTTTTCTTGGACAACTTCTATCCTTTATTGGCTTGGTAGTTCAGAGGCCTCCTTAGTAGAGCTGGTGATCAGAATGTCGTCTGCATATTGAAGGAGGGTTTCCTTTTCCAGAGGTAGAACTTTTAGGTCTTTAGCTAAGCTTTCCCCAAAGATGGTGTGGGAATTTTTGCACCCTTGGGGCCAGACGGCCCGGAAGTATTGTTTTAGTTGTATGTTGAGTCCTGCCACTCACAAGCCAAAATTTCTTGTGACTCTGGGACTAATGGAATACAAAAGAAGGCATCATTGAAGACTAATACAGAATACCATGTCCTGGTGGTTGGTAGAATGACCAGCAGGTGTAGGAATTAGGAGCAACTGGAGGTATATCCTCGGTGGCTTCACTGACTGTCCTGACATCCTTTACCAGGTCCCCAGCAGCCCATGGGGCTCTCGTGGTCAGACCAATCCCAGAATATGGAGCTCACCTGGGCAGGTACCCCACCCCCACCCCAGCCCACAGGGCTCTTGTGGTCAGGCCCCTCCCAGGATACAGAGCTATCCTTGCAGGTACTGTGGCAGGGCTGGGCACACAGGAACCGTGCACATAGCCCTCATTGCAGAGCACCCCCAGCTCACCTGTCGCTCAGAGCTGACACAGAGCACCTCAGAGCAGGACTTGAACTAACAAACAGCAGCTGTGACAGGTCTGTGACCCTGGGCATCACTCCGTGAGGCCTCCCTCCACCTGGTCTTCCAGAGACTTCCACTGCACCCCGGGCACCAGGCCTCTGTCTCCAACCACCACCCACCCCTCCTCTCCCTGACTCCTGGCTTCCTCTCATTAGGAGAGGGTTTTCTTGAAGTTGTCTCCCACTCATGGGCCAGATAAAATGATTAGAAAACAAGCCAAAGCTGCAGCCCCTTGTCTATCCTGACTCTCAGGAGCCCACACCTGTTCCTTGGACCTGGCCGGTTCAGCAAGTTCCATTTTCTGCAACTCTGAGCCCCTGAGGGGTGATGATTGGCTGACCTGGGCAGCCTTACCGTGCCGGCCAGCCCTCCCCAGGTGTGCCTGGGTTGAGATCAATATAAATACCACTCCAGGCAGCAAGAGCCCCTGCAGCCGTGCCTGACGCCATTTTCTCTGCCCTGTCAGCTGTCTCGGGGCTGGGCTGGTGGGAGGGAGTGAGAGGCCACGGCTTTGTGGGTGGCCCAGTGTGAGTGGGGCTCTGCTGGACTTTCTGCAGCAGTTGCCAGGCTGCCACCTGCTAAAGAAGAGGATGTGTCACCCATACCTGCTGCTGGAATTTCTCCCTGGGCAGAGGTGAGGAAGGAAAAAAGCAGTGGGGGCAGGGACAGGACGGGTATCTCAGGCAGGGAAATGGAAATCTTCCAGAAGAGCACCCAGGGCCAGGACCATCCTGGCTGGCCTGCAGGCACTTGCATGCTGTCACTCGTGTGGCTCTATGGCCCTTCCTCTAGGCTTTCAAGTCCTTGTATATATTCAGGTGTTTTACCTGGGACGGGTGGGAATAGTTCAGCAGCAACTGGCCTGGGGCTCAGCTCACGTTTACTCACAGATGCCTCGGCACGGTGCCCCAGCTTTGCAATGAGGACGCTTGTTGCGTGGGGGCTGCTGGCTGAATGGGAGATGATTCCCCACCACTGACCAACTTCAGAATTGTTTACAACTGGAGCAAGTGCCCTGATACGGTTTTCCTCTGTGTAACTGGTGGGTTCTGTGTTTTTTTTCTCTTTTTCGTTTTTGGTTCAAGGTAGATTTTATTCCTCTTTTTTGTATTTACAGATATAAGCATGGAAATAATTTATTCATATAAATACATGTATGTGCAGGGAATAATTGTTTTTTCTGTTTTATTTTTAAATTTTATTTCTTTTTAATTTTGAATTTTATTTTATATTTTTATACAGCAGGTTCTTATTGGTTATCTATTTTATACATATAAATGTATACATGTCAATCCCAGTCTCTCAACTCCTCCCACCACCAGCCCCCCAACAGCTTTCCCCCCTTGTTGTCCATACGTTTGTTGTCTACATCTGTTGCTCTATTTATGCCTTGCAAAATGGTTAATCTGTACAGTTTTTCTACGTTCCACATAAATGCATGAATATACAAGATTTGTTTTTCTCTTTCTGACTTACTTCACTCTGTATGACAGTCTCTAGATCCATCGACGTCTCTACAAATGACCCAATTTCATTCCTTTTCATGGCTTAGTAATATTCCATTTTATATATGTACCACAGCTTTATGCATTCGTCTGTCTGTGGGCATTTAGGTTGCTTCCATTACCTCGATATTGTAAATAGTGATGTAATGAACATTGCGGTGAATGTCTGTTTTTGATTTATGGTTTTATCTGGGTATATGTCCAGTACTGGGATTGCTGTATCATATGGTAATTCTATTGTTAGTTTCTTAAGAAATTCCATATTGTTCTCCATAATGACTGTATCAATTTATATTCCCAACAATAGTGGAAGAGGGTTCCTTTTCTCCACCCCATTTCCAGCATTTTTTGTTTGTAGATTTTCTATGATGCCTATTCTACCAGGTGTGAGGTGATACCTCATTGTTGAATCCATTTCGTTGAGCAAGGGGTAGGTCTTGTCTATTACATATTTGGCTTATGGAACGGTATCTGTGCTTATGTCAAACTCTGGTTTTATGCAGCACCCCAACTCACCTTCCCCCTTAAGCAAGCATAAGCTGGTTTTCTAAACTTGAGACCCTGTTCTGTTTTGTAATTCAGTTCATGTGTAGCCAAGTTCACATTCTGTGTATTAGTGATAACTTATGATGTTTCTTTTTCTGTGTGACTTATTTCACTTACAATCATCGAGCCTCAATTCACTCATTATGCTGGTACGGGCCTGGTGACATAGATTTCATTGCTGAGTGGTATTCTGTTGTACATAAGTACCGCAACTTCTTTATTCATTATATGCTCTCTGGGATATTTAACTTGTGCCGTAGAAGAGATTCCTGTGAAAAGAGCCGTCCCAAATTTTGGGGTGGCTGTGTCTTTTTGATTTTAATTTCCCTAAGCTATAGGACCATAAGTGGAAGTGCCCTAGGCTCTGTTGCTTTGTTTTTTAGATGTTTCAGGAAACACCATACACTTCTCCCGAGTGGCTGTTGGCAATTTACATCCCACCCATCAGCATAACAAGTCTCTCAGTTCTCCATAGCCTGTCCTGCCTTTCTGGATTTTACACTTTTTTCAGATGGCCCTTTTGACCGGGGGGAAGTGAGACTTCATTGTAGTGCAGATTTCCTTTGCAAGCTTGCTTGGTTGGCCAAAAAGGGCGTATGCGTTTTTTCCTGAATATATTCAGGAAAAAACGCATATGCCCTTTTTGGCCAAGTGCATCATTGTCGACGTTCTGCCTCTTTTCCTGTGCTTTAAATGCAATCCAATTCTGATTCCTCCTGAAATCGGTTTCCTGCAATTCTGCCCCGCTTTCAAGTCCTCTTGGCAGCCTTACTTCAGTATATTTTTGGACGATAGCTGTCATTTATAACTCTGCAGGTTTGTGAATTACAGTGCCCCTGAGCTCATTTCTTCAACTCGCTTTCTTGTGAGCTGGCCGCAACACCACAGGATTCCTTCAGACCCTAATATGGTTCCGGCACGGCACGCTGAGCCTTTGGTTAATTCCTCTTCCTGGTGGGAAATGATTGTTAAATTTGCCCATCCAGACACCTCCAGCTACTCTCTCATTGGTTCTCCCTATTCCTGTTCATCTTCCGCAGTAATTGCAAACTGGGCCAAACAGGAGGTTAAAGGCACTGACTCTCCAAGTTGGGAGAGTGTTAGTAAAGCGTCTGGAATGTTGCACCCGTTTACCAGGGGACGAGAACTGAGACATATTGGAACACGTCTCCCAATCACACGGTTGATCATACTCTGGGTACCACATGCATGTTTTAGCTGAAGGAAGAATACCTTAAACCTGGAGAGTTGAGACCCATGGAATGGGTACCATGCAATATGACTTCAAATGGTCTTCACTTGCTCACCGAACCTCTCCAATCCTATCACTGCTGCGTTTATGCCCCTGTACACACGCTTGATTCTCTTTCGGAGACATAGCAATCCATAGTTTTTTTTTTTTTTTTTTTTTTGTGGTACGCGGGCCTCTCACTGTCGTGGCCTCTCCAGTTGCGGAGCATAGGCTCCGGACGCGCAGGCCCAGCGGCCATGACTCACGGGCCCAGACGCTCCACGGCATGCGGGATCTCCCCAGACCACGGCACGAACCCGCGTCCCCTGCATCGGCAGGCGGACCCCCAACCACTGCGCCACCAGGGAAACCCTGCAATCCATAGGTTTTAAGATACTTACTAGTCAGGTACATTCGTAGGCGTTTAATATGGGGTGTTGAGTCCATTTCATTGAGCAAGGAGTAGCTCTTGTCTATTCCATATTTGGCTTATAGAACTTTATCTGTGCTCATTTCAATCTCTGGTTTTATGCAGCACCCC
Organism: Orcinus orca; assembly: GCF_937001465.1. NCBI lineage: Eukaryota > Metazoa > Chordata > Mammalia > Artiodactyla > Delphinidae > Orcinus > Orcinus orca. The sequence goes on along the minus strand of NC_064565.1, from coordinate 4,056,101 downwards.
AACTCACCTTTCCCCTTAAGCAAGCATAAGTTGCTTTTCTAAATTTGAGACCATGTTCTGTTTTGTAATTCAGTTCCTGTGTAGCCAAGTGTACATTCCATGTATTAGTGAAATCTTATGATGTTTCTTTTTCTGTGTGACTTATTTCAGTTAGAATCATCATACCTGAATCCACTCATTATGCTGCGATGGGCCTGATGACATAGATTTCATTGCTGAGTGATATTGCATTGTACGTAAGTACCACAACTTCTTTATCCATTTTTCACTTTCTGCGATATTGAACTTGTACCGTAAACGAGGTTCTTGTAAACAGAGCTGTCCCAAACTTTGGGGTGGCTGTGTCTTTTTTATTTTAATTTCCCTAAGCAATAGGACCATAAGTGGAAGTGCCCTAGGCTCTGTTGCTTTGTTTTTTAGATGTTTCAGGAAACACCATACACTTCTCCTGAGTGGCTCTTGGCAATTTGCATCCCGACCATCAGCATAACTAGGCTCCCAGTTCTCCATGGTCTGTCCTGCCTTTCTGGATTTTACACTTTTTTCAGATGGCCCTTTTGACCGGGGGGAAGTGAGACTTCATTGTAGTGAAGATTTTCTTTGAAGCTTCCTTGGTTGGCCAAAAAGTGTGTATGCGTTTTTTCCTGAATATATTCAGGAAAAAACACATACGCCCTTTTTGGCCAAGTGCATCATTGTGGACATTCTGCCTCTTTTCCTATGCTTTAAATGCAATTCCAGCCTACCTCATGAAATCGGTTTCCTGCAATTCTGCCCCGCTTTCAAGTCCTCTTGGCAGCCTTACTTCAGTATATTTTTGGACGATAGCTGTCATTTATAACTCTGCAGGTTTGTGAATTACAGTGCCCCTGAGCTCCTTTCTTCAACTCGCTTTCTTGTGAGCTGCCCGCAACACCTCAGGATTTCTTCAGGCCCTAATCTGGTTCCGGGTCGGCACGGTGAGCCTTTGGTTAATTCCTCTTCATGGTGGGAAATGAGAGTTAAATTTGCCCGTCTAGACACCTCCAGCTAGTCTCTCATTGGTTCTCCCTATTCCTGTTAATCTTCCATAGAAATTGCAAACTGGGCTAAACAGGAGGTTAAAGGCACTGACTCTCCAAGTCGGGAGAGTGTTAGTAAAGCATCTGGAATGTTGCACCCGAGTACCAGGGGACGAAAACTGAGACATATTGGAACACGTCTCCCAAGCACACGGTTGATCATACTCTGGGTTCCACATGCATGTTTTAGCTGAAGGAAGAATAGCTTAAACATGGAGAGTTTAGACCCGTGGAATGGGTACCATACAATATGACTTCAAAGGGTCTTCATTTGCTAACCGAACCTCTCCAGTGTTATTACTGCTGCGATTATGCCCCTGTACACACGCTTGATTCTCTTTCGGAGACATAGCAATCCATAGGTTTTAAGATACTTACTAGTCAGGTACATTCTTAGGCGTTTAACACGGGGTATTGAGTCCATTTCGTTTAACAAGGAGTAGCTCTTGTCTATTCCATATTTGGCTTAAGGAAATTTATCTGTGCTCATTTCAGTCTCTGGTTTTATGCAACACCCCAACTCACCTTTCCCCTTAAGTAAGCATAAGTTGGTTTTCTAAATTTGAGACCCTGTTCTGTTTTGTAATTCAATTCCTGTGTAGCCAGGTTTACATTCCGTGTATTAGTGATATCTTATGATGTTTCATTATCTGTGTGACTTATTTCAGTTAGAATCATCATACCTGAATCCTCTCATTATGCTGCTATGGGCCTGATGACATAGATTTTATTGCTGAGTGATATTGCATTGTACGTAAGTACCACAACTTCTTTATCCATTTTCCACTTTCTGCAATATTGAACTTGTACCATAAACTAAGTTCTTGTAAACAGAGCTGTCCCAAACTTTGGGGTGGCTGTGTCTTTTTGATTTTAATTTCCCTAAGCTATAGGACCATAAGTGGAAGTGCCCAAGGCTCTATTGCTTTGTTTTTTAGATGTTTCAGGAAACACCATACACTTCTCCTGAGTGGCTGTTGGCAATTTACATCCCGCCCATCAGCATAACAAGGCTCCCAGTTCTCTATGGCCTGTCCTGCCTTTCTGGATTTTACACTTTTTTCAGATGGCCCTTTTGACCCGGGGGAAGTGAGACTTCATTGTAGTGCAGATATCCTTTGCAAGCTTGCTTGGTTGGCCAAAAACGGCGTATGCACTTTTTCCTGAATATATTCAGGAAAAAACGCATACGCCCTTTTTGGCCAAGTGCATCATTGTGAACGTTCTGCCTCTTTTCCTATGCTTTAAATGCAATTCCAGTCTACCTCCTGAAATCGGTTTCCTGCAATTCTGCCCCGATTTCAATCCTCTTGGCAGCCTTACTTCAGTATATTTTTGGACGATAGCTGTCATTTATAACTCTGCAGGTTTGTGAATTACAGTGCCCCTGAGCTCCTTTCTTCAACTCGCTTTCTTGTGAGCTGGCCGCAACACCGCAGGATTGCTTCAGGCCCTAGTCTTGTTCCGGCACGTCACACTGAGCCTTTGGTTAATTCCTCTTCCTGGTGGGAAATGAGAGTTAAATTTGCCCGTCCAGACACCTCCAGCTAGTCTCTCATTGGTTCTCCCTATTCCTGTTCATCTTCCGGAGAAATAGCAACCTGGGCCAAACAGGAGTTTAAAGGCACTGACTCTCCAAGTCGGGAGAGTGTTAGTAAAGCGTCTGGAATGTTGCACCCGAGTACCAGGGGACGAAAACTGAGACATATTGGAATACGTCTCCCGATCACACGGTTGATCATACTCTGGGTTCCACATGCATGTTTTAGCTGAAGGAAGAATACCTTAAACCTGGAGAGTTGAGACCCGTGGAATGGGTACCATGCAATATGACTTCAAAGGGTCTTCATTTGCTCACTGAAACTCTCCAATCCTATCACTGCTGCGTTTATGCCCCTGTACACACGCTTGATTCTCTTTCGGAGACATAGCAATCCATAGGTTTTAAGATACTTACTAGTCAGGTACATTCTTAGGCGTTTAATACGGGGTGTTGAGTCCATTTCATTGAGCAAGGAGTAGCTCTTGTCTATTCCATATTTGGCTTATAGAACTTTATCTGTGCTCCTTTGAATCTCTGGTTTTATGCAGCACCCCAACTCACCTTTCCCGTTAAGCAAGCATAAGTTGGTTTTCTAAATTTGAGACCCTGTTGTGTTTTGTAATTCAGTTCCTGTGTAGCCAAGTTTACATTCCGTGTATTAGTGATATGTTATGATGTTTCTTTTTCTGTGTGACTTATTTCAGTTAGAATCATCATACCTGAATCCACTCATTATGCTGCTATGGGCCTGATGACATAGATTTCATTGCTGAGTGATATTGCATTGTACGTAAGTACCACACCTTCTTTATCCATTTTTCACTTTCTACCATATTGAACTTGTACCGTAAACGAGGTTGTTGTAAACAGAGCACTCCTAAACTTTGGGGTGGCTGTGTCTTTTTGATTTTAATTTCCCTAAGCTATAGGACCATAAGTGGAAGTGCCCTAGGCTCTGTTGCTTTGTTTTTTAGGTGTTTCAGGAAACACCATACACTTATCCTGAGTGGCTGTTGGCAATTTACATCCCGCCCGTCAGCATAACAAGGCTCCCACTTCTAAATGGCCTGTCCTGCCTTTCTGTATTTTACACTTTTTTCAGATGGCCCTTTGAGCGGGGGGAAGTGAGACTTCATTGTAGTGCAGATTTCCTTTGCAAGCTTGCTTGGTTGGCCAAAAAGGGCGTATGCGTTTTTTCCTGAATATATTCAGGAAAAAACGCATACGCCCTTTTTGGCCAAGTGCATCATTGTGGACGTTCTGCCTCTTTTCCTATGCTTTAAATGCTATTCCAGTCTACCTCCTGAAATCTGTTTCCTGCAATTCTGCCCCACTTTCAAGTCCTCTTGGCAGCCTTACTTCAGTATATTTTTGGATGGTAGCTGTCAGTTATAACTCTGCAGGTTTGTGAATTACAGTGCCCCTGAGCTCCTTTCTTCAACTCGCTTTCCTGTGAGCTGGCCCCAACACCGTAGGATTGCTTCAGGCCCTAGTCTTGTTCCGGCACGTCACACTGAGCCTTTGGTTAATTCCTCTTCCTGGTGGGAAATGAGAGTTAAATTTGCCCGTCCAGACACCTCCAGCTAGTCTCTCATTGGTTCTCCCTATTCCTGTTCATCTTCCGGAGAAATAGCAACCTGGGCCAAACAGGAGGTTAAAGGCACTGACTCTCCAAGTCGGGAGAGTGTTAGTAAAGCGTCTGGAATGTTGCACCCGAGTACCAGGGGACGAAAACTGAGACATATTGGAATACGTCTCCCGATCACACGGTTGATCATACTCTGGGTTCCACATGCATGTTTTAGCTGAAGGAAGAATACCTTAAACCTGGAGAGTTGAGACCCGTGGAATGGGTACCATGCAATATGACTTCAAAGGGTCTTCATTTGCTCACTGAAACTCTCCAATCCTATCACTGCTGCGTTTATGCCCCTGTACACACGCTTGATTCTCTTTCGGAGACATAGCAATCCATAGGTTTTAAGATACTTACTAGTCAGGTACATTCTTAGGCGTTTAATACGGGGTGTTGAGTCCATTTCATTGAGCAAGGAGTAGCTCTTGTCTATTCCATATTTGGCTTATAGAACTTTATCTGTGCTCCTTTGAATCTCTGGTTTTATGCAGCACCCCAACTCACCTTTCCCGTTAAGCAAGCATAAGTTGGTTTTCTAAATTTGAGACCCTGTTGTGTTTTGTAATTCAGTTCCTGTGTAGCCAAGTTTACATTCCGTGTATTAGTGATATGTTATGATGTTTCTTTTTCTGTGTGACTTATTTCAGTTAGAATCATCATACCTGAATCCACTCATTATGCTGCTATGGGCCTGATGACATAGATTTCATTGCTGAGTGATATTGCATTGTACGTAAGTACCACACCTTCTTTATCCATTTTTCACTTTCTACCATATTGAACTTGTACCGTAAACGAGGTTGTTGTAAACAGAGCACTCCTAAACTTTGGGGTGGCTGTGTCTTTTTGATTTTAATTTCCCTAAGCTATAGGACCATAAGTGGAAGTGCCCTAGGCTCTGTTGCTTTGTTTTTTAGGTGTTTCAGGAAACACCATACACTTATCCTGAGTGGCTGTTGGCAATTTACATCCCGCCCGTCAGCATAACAAGGCTCCCACTTCTAAATGGCCTGTCCTGCCTTTCTGTATTTTACACTTTTTTCAGATGGCCCTTTGAGCGGGGGGAAGTGAGACTTCATTGTAGTGCAGATTTCCTTTGCAAGCTTGCTTGGTTGGCCAAAAAGGGCGTATGCGTTTTTTCCTGAATATATTCAGGAAAAAACGCATACGCCCTTTTTGGCCAAGTGCATCATTGTGGACGTTCTGCCTCTTTTCCTATGCTTTAAATGCTATTCCAGTCTACCTCCTGAAATCCGTTTCCTGCAATTCTGCCCCACTTTCAAGTCCTCTTGGCAGCCTTACTTCAGTATATTTTTGGATGGTAGCTGTCAGTTATAACTCTGCAGGTTTGTGAATTACAGTGCCCCTGAGCTCCTTTCTTCAACTCGCTTTCCTGTGAGCTGGCCCCAACACCGTAGGATTGCTTCAGGCCCTAATCTAGTTCCGGCACGGCACACTGAGACTTTGGTTAATTCCTCTTCCTGGTGGGAAATGAGAGTTAAATTTGCCCGTCCTGACACCTCCAGCTAGTCTCTCATTGGTTCTCCCTATTCCTGTTCATCTTCCGCAGAAATTGCAAACTGGGCCAAACAGGAGGTTAAAGGCTCTGACTCTCCAAGTCGGGAGAGGGTTAGTAAGGGGTCTGGAATGTTGCACCCGAGTACCAGGGGACGAAAACTGAGACATATTGGAACACGTCTCCCGATCACACGGTTGATCATACTCTGGGTTCCACATGCATGTTTTAGCTGAAGGAAGAATACCTTAAACCTGGAGTGTTGAGACCCATGGAATGGGTACCATGCAATATGACTTCAAAGGGTCTTCACTTGCTCAGCAAACCTCTCCAATGTTATCACTGCTGCGTTTATGCATCTGTACACACGCTTGATTCTCTTTTGGAGACATAGCAATCCATAGGTTTTAAGATACTTACTAGTCAGGTACATTCTTAGGCGTTTAATACGGGGTGTTGAGTCCATTTCATTGAGCAAGGAGTAGCTCTTGTCTATTCCATATTTGGCTTAAGGAACTTTATCTGTGCTCATTTCAATCTCTGGTTTTATGCAGCACCCCAACTCACCTTTCCCCTTAAGCAAGCATAAGTTGGTTTTCTAAATTTGAGACCCTGTTCTGTTTTGTAATTCAGTTCCTGTATAGCCAAGTTTACATTCTGTGTATTAGTGATATCTTATGGTGTTTCTTTATCTGTGTGACTTATTTCAGTTAGAATCATCATACCTGAATCCTCTCATTATGTTGCTATGGGCCTGATGACATAGATTTGATTGCTGAGTGATATTGCATTGTACGTAAGTACCACAAATTCTTTATCCATTTTTCACTTTCTGCGATATTGAACTTGTACCGTAAACGAGGTTCTTGTAAACAGAGCCGTCCCAAACTTTGGGGTGGCTGTGTCTTTTTGATTTTAATTTCCCCAAGCTATAGGACCATAAGTGGAAGTGCCCTAGGCTCTGTTGCTTTGTTTTTTAGATGTTTCAGGAAACACCATACACTTCTCCCCAGTGGCTGTTGGCAATTTACATCCCGCCCATCAGCATAACAAGGCTCCCAGTTCTCCATGGCCTGTCCTGCCTTTATGGATTTTACACTTTTTTCAGATGGCCCTTTTGACCGGGGGGAAGTGAGCCTTCATTGTAGTGCAGATTTCCTTTGCAAGCTTGCTTGGTTGGCCAAAAAGGGCGTATGCGTTTTTTCCTGAATATATTCAGGAAAAACGCATACGCCCTTTTTGGCCAAGTGCATCATTGTGGACGTTCTGCCTCTTTTCCTATGCTTTAAATGCAATTCCAGTCTACCTCCTGAAATCAGTTTCCTGCAATTCTGCCCCGCTTTCAAGTCCTCTTGGCAGCCTTACTTCAGTATATTTTTGGACGATAGCTGTCATTTATAACTCTGCAGGTTTGTGAATTACAGTGCCCCTGAGCTCCTTTCTTCAACTCGCTTTCCTGTTTGCTGGCCCCAAAACCGCAGGATTGCTTCAGGTCCTAATCTGGTTCCGGCACGGCACGCTGAGCCTTTGGTTAATTCCCCTTCCTGGTCGGAAATGAGAGTTAATGTTCCCCGGCCAGACACCTCCAGCTAGTCTCTCATTGGTTCTGCCTATTCCTGTTCATCTTCTGCAGTAATTGCAAACTGGGCCAAACAGCAGGTTAAAGACACTGACTCTCCAATTCGGGAGAGTGTTAGTAAAGCGTCTGGAAAGTTGCACCCGAGTACCAGGGGACGAAAACTGAGACATATTGGAACACGTCTCCCGATCACACGGTTGATCATACTCTGGGTTCCACATGCATGTTTTAGCTGAAGGAAGAATACCTTAAACCTGGAGAGTTGAGACCCGTGGAATGGGTACCATGCAATATGACTTCAACGGGTCTTCATTTGCTCACCGAAACTCTCCAATCCTATCACTGCTGCGTTTATGCCCCAGTACACACACTTGATTCTCTTTCAGAGAGATAGCAATACACAGGTTTTAAGATATTTACTAGTCAGGTACATTCTTAGGCGTTTAATATGGGGTGTTGAGTCCATTTCGTTGAGCAAGGAGTAGCTCTTGTCTATTCCATATTTTGCTTAAGGAATTTTATCTGTGCTCATTTCAATCTCTGGTTTTATGCAGCACCCCAAGTCACCTTTCCCCTTAAGAAAGCATAAGTTGGTTTTCTAAATTTGAGACCCTGTTGTGTTTTGTAATTCAGTTCCTGTGTAGCCAAGTTTACATTCCGTGTATTAGTGATATCTTATGATGTTTCTTTTTCTGTGTGACTTATTTCAGTTAGAATCATCATACCTGAATCCACTCATTATGCTGCTATGGGCCTGATGACACAGATTTCATTGCTGAGTGATATTGCATTGTACGTAAGTACCACAACTTCTTTATCCATTTTTCACTTTCTGCGATATTGAACTTGTACCGTAAACGAGGTTCTTGTAAACAGAGCTGTCCCAAACTTTGGGGTGGCTGTGTCTTTTTGATTTTAATTTCCCTAAACTATAGAACCATAAGTGAAAGTGCCCTAGGCTCTGTTGCTTTGTTTTTTAGATGTTTCAGGAAACACCATACACTTCTCCAGAGTGGCTGTTGGCAATTTACATCCCGCCCATCAGCATAACAAGGCTCCCAGTTCTCCATGGCCTGTCCTGCCTTTCTGGATTTTACACTTTTTCAGATGGCCCTTTTGACCGGGGGGAAGTGAGACTTCATTGTAGTGCAGATTTCCTTTGCAAGCTTGCTTGGTTTGCCAAAAAGTGTGTATGCGTTTTTTCCTGAATATATTCAGGAGAAAACGCATACACCCTTTTTGGCCAAGTTCATCATTGTGGACGTTCTGACCCTTTTCCTATGATTTAAATGCAATTCCAGTCTACCTCCTGAAATCGGTTTCCTGCAATTCTGCCCCGATTTCAAGTCCTCTTGGCAGCCTTACTTCAGTACATTTTTGGATGATAGCTGTCATTTATAACTCTGCAGGTTTGTGAATTACAGTGTCCCTGAGCTCCTTTCTTCAACTCGCTTTCCTGTGAGCTGGCCCCAACACAGCAGGATTGCTTCAGGCCCTAATCTGGTTCCGGCACGGCACGCTGAGACTTTGGTTAATTCCTCTTCCTGGTGGGAAATGAGAGTTAAATTTGCCCGTCCACACACCTCCAGCTAGTCTCTCATTGGTTCTCCCTATTCCTGTTCATCTTCCGCAGAAATTGCAAACTGGGCCAAACAGGAGGTTAAAGGCACTGACTCTCCAAGTCGGGAGAGTGTTAGTAAAGCGTCTGGAATGTTGCACCCGAGTACCAGGGGACGAAAACTGAGACATATTGGAACACGTCTCCCGATCACACGGTTGATCATACTCTGGGTTCCACATGCATGTTTTAGCTGAAGGAAGAATACGTTAAACCTGGAGAGTTGAGACCCGTGGAATGGGTACCATGCAATATGACTTCAAAGGGTCTTCATTTGTTCACCGAACCTCTCCAATCCTATCACTACAGCGTTTATACCCCTGTACACATGCTTGATTCTCTTTCAGAGACAGCAATCCATAGGTTTTAAGATACTTACTAGTCAGGTACATTCTTAGGCGTTTAATATGGGGTGTTGAGTCCATTTCATTGAGCAAGGAGTAGCTCTTGTCTATTCCATATTTGGCTTACGGAACTTTATCTGTGCTCATTTCAATCTCTGGTTTTATGCAGCACCCCAACTCACGTATCCCCTTAAGCAAGCATAAGTTGGTTTTCTAAATTTGAGACCCTGTTCTGTTTGTAATTCTGTTCCTGTGTAGCCAAGTTTACATTCCGTTTATTAGTGATATCTTATGATGTTTCTATTTCTGTGTGAATTATTTCAGTTAGATTCATCATACCTGAATCCACTCATTATGCTGCTACGGACCTGATGACATAGATTTGATTGCTGAGTGATATTGCATTGTACCTAAGTACCACAACTTCTTTATCCATTTTTCAATTTCTGTGATATTGAACTTGTACCGTAAACGAGGTTCTTGTAAACAGAGCCGTCCCAAACTTTGGGGTGGCTGTGTCTTTTTTATTTTAATTTCCCTAAGCTATAGGACCATAAGTGGAAGTGCCCTAGGCTCTGTTGCTTTGTTTTTTAGGTGTTTCAGGAAACACCATACACTTCTCCCGAGTGGCTGTTGGCAATTTACATCCCGCCCATCAGCATAACAAGGCTCCCAGTTCTCCATGGCCTGTCCTGCCTTTCTGGATTTTACACTTTTTTCAGATGGCCCTTTTGACTGGGGGGAAGTGAGACTTCATTGTAGTGCAGATTTCCTTTGCAAGCTTGCTTGGTTGGCCAAAAAGGGCGTATGCGTTTTTTCCTGAATATATTCAGGAAAAAACGCATACGCCCTTTTTGGCCAAGTACATCATTGTCGACGTTCTGCCTCTTTTCCTATGCTTTAAATGCAATTCCAGTCTACCTCCTGAAATCGGTTTCCTGCAATTCTGCCCCGCTTTCAAGTCCTCTTGGCAGCCTTACTTCAGTATATTTTTGGACTATAGCTGTCATTTATAACTCTGCACGTTTGTGAATTGCAGTGCCCCTGAGCTCCTTTCTTCAACTCGCTTTCTTGTGAGCTGGCTGCAACACCGCAGAATTGCTTCAGGCCCTAATCTGGTTCCGGCACGGCACGCTGAGCCTTTGGTTAATTCCTCTTCCTGGTGGGAAATGAGAGTTAAATTTGCCCGTCCAGACACCTCCAGCTAGTCTCTCATTGGTTCTCCCTATTCCTGTTTATCTTCCGCAGAAATTGCAAACTGGGCCAAACAGGAGGTTAAAGGCACTGACTCTCCAACTCTGGAGAGTGTTAGTAAAGCGTCTGGAATGTTGCACCCGAGTACCAGGGGACGACAACTGAGACATATTTGAACACGTCTCGTGATCACACGGTTGATCATACTCTGGGTTCCACATGCATGTTTTAGCTGAAGGAAGAATACCTTAAACCTGGAGAGTTGAGACCCGTGGAATGGGTACCATGCAATATGACTTCAAAGGGTTTTCATTTGCTCACCGAACCTCTCCAATCCTATCACTGCTGAGTTTATGCCCCTGTACACATGCTTGATTCTCTTTCGGAGACATAGCAATCCATACGTTTTAAGATACTTACTAATCAGGTACATTCTTAGGCGTTTAATATGGGGTGTTGAGTCCATTTTGTTGAGCAAGGAGTAGCTCTTGTCTATTCCATATTTGGCTTAAGGAACTTTATCTGTGCTCATTTCAATCTCTGGTTTTATGCAGCACCCCAACTCACCTTTCCCCTTAAGCAAGCATAAGTTGGTTTTCTCAATTAGAGACCCTGTTCTGTTTTGTAATTCAGTTGCTGTGTAGCCAAGTTTACATTCCGTGTATTAGTGATATGTTATGATGTTTCTTTTTCTGTGTGACTTATTTCAGTTAGAATCATCATACCTGAATCCACTCATTATGCTGCTACGGGCCTGATGACATAGATTTCATTGCTGAGTGATATTGCATTGTACGTAAGTAGCACAACTCCTTTATCCATTTTTCACTTGCTGCGATATTGAACTTCTACCGTAAACGAGGTTCTTGTAAACAGAGCCGTCCCAAACTTTGGGGTGGTTGTGTCTTTTTTATTTTAATTTCCCTAAGCTATAGGACCATAAGTGGAAGTGCCCTAGGCTCTGTTGCTTTGTTTTTTAGGTGTTTCAGGAAACACCATACACTTCTCCCTAGTGGCTGTTGGCAATTTACATCCCGCCCATCAGCATAACAAGCCTCCCTGTTCTCCATGGCCTGTCCTGCCTTTCTGGATTTTACACTTTTTTCAGATGGCCCTTTTGAGTGGGGGGAAGTGAGACTTTATTGTAGTGCAGATTTCCTTTGCAAGCTTGCCTGGTTGGTCAAAAAGTGCGTATGCGTTTTTTCCTGAATATATTCAGGAAAAAACGCATACGCCCTTTTTGGCCAAGTGCATCATTGTGGGAGTTCTGCCTCTTTTCCTATGCTTTAAATGCAATTCCAGTCTACCTCCTGAAATCAGTTTCCTGCAATTCTGCCCCGCTTTCAAGTCCTCTTGGCAGCCTTACTTCAGTATATTTTTGGACGATAGCTGTCATTTATAACTCTGCAGGTTTGTGAATTACACTGCCCCTGAGCTCCTTTCTTCAACTCGCTTTCTTGTGAGCTGGCCGCAACACCACAGGATTGCTTCACGACCTAATCTGGTTCTGGCACGGCATGCTGAGCCTTTGGTTAATTCCTCTTCCTGGTGGGAAATGAGAGTTAAATTTGCCCGTCCAGACACCTCCAGCTAGTCTGTCATTGATTCTCCCTATTCCTTTTCATCTTCCGCAGAAATTGCAAACTGGGCCATACAGGAGGTTAAGGCACTGACTCTCCAAGTCCGGAGAGTGTTAGTAAAGCGTCTGGAATGTTGCACCCGAGTACCAGGGGACGACAACTGAGACATATTTGAACACGTCTCCCGATCACACAGTTGATCATACTCTGGGTTCCACATGCATGTTTTAGCTGAAGGAAGAATACCTTAAACCTGGAGAGTTGAGACCCGTGGAATGGGTACCATGCAATATGACTTCAAAGGGTTTTCATTTGCTCACCGAACCTCTCCAATCCTATCACTGCTGAGTTTATGCCCCTGTACACACGCTTGATTCTCTTTCGGAGACATAGCAATCCATACGTTTTAAGATACTTACTAGTCAGGTACATTCTTAGGCGTTTAATATGGGGTGTTGAGTCCATTTTGTTGAGCAAGGAGTAGCTCTTGTCTATTCCATATTTGGCTTAAGGAACTTTATCTGTGCTCATTTCAATCTCTGGTTTTATGCAGCACCCCAACTCACCTAACCCCTTAAGCAAGCATAAGATGGGTTTCTCAATTTGAGACCCTGTTGTGTTTTGTAATTCAGTTCCTGTGTAGCCAAGTTTACATTCCGTGTATTAGTGATATCTTATGATGTTTCTTTTTCTGTGTGACTTATTTCAGTTAGAATCATCATACCTGAATCCACTCATTATGCTGGTATGGGCCTGATGACATACATTTCATTGCTGAGTGATATAGCATTGTACGTAAGTACCACACTTCTTTATCCATTTTTCACTTTCTGCGATATTGAACTTGTACCATAAACGAGGTTCTTGTAAACAGAGCCGTCCCAAACTTTGGGGTGGCTGTGTCTTTTTTATTTTAATTTCCCTAAGCTATAGGACCATAAGTGGAAGTGCCCTAGGCTCTGTTGCTTTGTTTTTTAGATGTTTCAGGAAACACCATACACTTCTCCCCAGTGTCTGTTGGCAATTTACATCCCGCCCATCAGCATAACAAGGCTCCCTGTTCTCCATGGCCTGTCCTGCCTTTCTGGATTTTACACTTTTTTCAGATGGCCCTTTTGACCGGGGGGAAGTGAGACTTCATTGTAGTGCAGATTTCCTTTGCAAGCTTGCTTGGTTGGCCAAAAACGGCATATGCGTTTTTTCCTGAATATATTCAGGAAAAAATGCATACGCCCCTTTTGGCCAAGTGCATCATTGTCGACGTTCTGCCTCTTTTCCTATGCTTTAAATGCAATTCCAGTCTACCTCCTGAAATCAGTTTCCTGCAATTCTGTCCCGCTTTCAAGTCCTCTTGGCAGCCTTACTTCAGTATATTTTTGGACGATAGCTGTCATTTATAACTCTGCAGGTTTGTAAATTACTGTGTCCCTGAGCTCCTTTCTTCAACTCGCTTTCTTGTGAGCTGGCCGCAACACGGCAGGATAGCTTCAGGCTCTAATCTGGTTCCGGCACGGCATGCTGAGCCTTTGGTTAATTCGTCTTCCTGGTGGGATATGAGAGTTAAATTTGCCCGTCCAGACACCTCAAGCTAGTCTCTCATTGGTTCTCCCTATTCCTGTTCATCTTCCGCAGAAATTGCAAACTGGACCAAACAGGAGGTTAAAGGCACTGACTCTGCAAGTCGGGAGAGTGTTAGTAAAGCGTCTGGATTGTTGCACCTGAGTACCAGGGAACGAAAACTGAGACATATTTGAACACGTCTCCAGATCACACGGTTGATCATACTCTGGATTCCACATGCATGTTTTAGCTGAAGGAAGAATACCTTAAACATGGAGAGTTGAGACCCTTTGAATGGGTACCATGCAGTATGACTTCAAAGGGTCTTCATTTGCTCACCGAACCTTTCCAGTCCTGTCACTGCTGCGTTTATGCCCCTGTACACACGCATGATTCTCTTTTGGAGACATAGCAATCCATAGGTTTTAAGATACTTACTAGTCACGTACATTCTTAGGCGTTTAATATGGGGTGTTGAGTCCATTTTGTTGAGCAAGGAGTAGCTCTTGTCTATTCCATATTTGGCTTAAGGAACTTTATCTGTGCTCATTTCAATCTCTGGTTTTATGCAGCACCCCAACTCACCTTTCACCTTAAGCAAGCATAAGTTGGTTTTCTAAATTTGAGACCCTGTTCTGTTTTATAATTCAGTTCCTGTGTAGCCAAGTTTACATTCCGTGTATTAGTGATAACTTATGATGTTTCTTTTTCTGTGTGACTTGTTTCAGTTAGAATCATCATACCTGAATCCTCTCATTATGCTGCTATGGGCCTGATGACATAGATTTCATTGCTGAGTGATATTGCATTGTACGTAAGTACCACATCTTCTTTATCCATTTTTCACTTTCTGCGATATTGAACTTGTTCCGTAAATGAGGTTCTTGTAAACAGAGCCGTCCCAAACTTTGGGGTGGCTGTGTCGTTTTGATTTTAATTTCCCTAAGCTATAGGACCATAAGTGGAAGTGCCCTAGGCTCTGTTGCTTTGTTTTTTAGGTATTTCAGGAAACACCATACACTTCTCCTGAGTGGCTGTTGGCAATTTACATCCCGCCCATAAGCATAACAAGGCTCCCAGTTCTCCATGGCCTGTCCTGCCTTTCTAGATTTTACACATTTTTCAGACGGTCCTTTTGACCGGGGGGAAGTGAGACCTAATTGTAGTGCAGATTTCCTTTGCAAGCTTGCTTGGTTGGCCAAAAAGTGCGTATGCGTTTTTTCCTGAATATATTCAGGAAAAAACGCATACGCCCTTTTTGGCCAAGTGCATCATTGTGGACGTTCTGCCTCTTTTCCTATGCTTTAAATGCAATTCCAGTCTACCTCCTGAAATCGGTTTCCTGGAATTCTGCCCCGATTTCAAGTCCTCTTGGCACCCTTACTTCAGTATATTTTTGGACGATAGCTGTCATTTGTAACTCTGCAGGTTTGTGAATTACAGTGCCCCTGAGCTCCTTTCTTCAACGCGCTTTCTTGTTAGCTGGCCGCAACACCACAGGATTGTTTCAGGCCCTAATCTGGATTAGGCACGGCACGCTGAGCCTTTGGTTAATTCCTCTTTCCTGGTGGGAAATGAGAGTTAAATTTGCCCGTCCACACACCTCCAGCTAGTCTCTGATAGGTTCTCCCTATTCGTCTTCATCTTCCTCAGAAATTGCAAACTGGGCCAAATAGGAGGTTAAAGGCACTGACTCTCCAAGTCGGGAAGTGTTAGTAAAGCGTCTGGAATGTTGCACCCGAGTACCAGGGGACGAAAACTGAGACATATTTGAACATGTCTCCCGTCACACGGTTGATCATACTCTGGGTTCCCCATGCATGTTTTAGCTGAAGGAAGAGTACCTTAAACCTGGAGAGTTGAGACCCATGGAATGAGTACCATGCAATATGACTTCAAAGGGTCTTCATTTGTTCACCGAACCTCTCCAATCCTGTCACAGCTGTGTTTATGCCCCTGTACACATGCTTGATTCTCTTTCAGAGACATAGCCATCCATAGGTTTTAAGATACTTACTAGTCAGGTACATTCTTAGGCGTTTAATATGAGGTGTTGAGTCCATTTCGTTGAGCAAGGAGTAGCTCTTGTCTATTCCATATTTGGCTTAAGGAACTTTATCTGTGCTCATTTGAATCTCTGGTTTTATGCAGCACTCCAACTCACCTTTCCCCTTAAGCAAGCATAAGTTGGTTTTCTAAATTTGAGTCCCTGCTCTGTTTTGTAATTCAGTTCCTGTGTAGCCAAGTTTACATTCCGTGTATTAGTGATATCTTATGATGTTTCTTTTTCTGTGTGACTTATTTCAGTTAGAATCATCATACCTGAATCCACTCATTATGCTGCTACGGGCCTGATGACATAGATTTCATTGCTGAGTGATATTGCATTGTACGTAAGTACCACAATTTCTTTATCCATTTTTCACTTTCTGCGATATTGAACTTGTACCGTAAATGAGGTTCTTGTCAACAGAGCTGTCCCAAACTTTGGGGTGGCTGTGTCTTTTTGATTTTAATTTCCCTAAGCTATAGGACCATAAGTGGAAGTGCCCTAGGCTCTGTTGCTTTGTTTTTTAGATGTTTCAGGAAACACCATACACTTCTCCCCAGGGGCTGTTGGCAATTTACATCCCGCCCAAAAGCATAACAAGGGTCCCAGTTCTCCTTGGCCTGTCCTACCTTTCTGGATTTTACACTTTTTTCAGATGGCCCTTTTGACCGGGGGGAAGTGAGACTTCATTTTAGTGCAGATTTCCTTTGCAAGCTTGCTTGGTTGGCCAAAAAGAGCGTATGCGTTTTTTCCTGAATATATTCAGGAAAAAACTCATACGCCCTTTTTGGCCAAGTGCATCATTGTCGACGTTCTGCCTCTTTTCCTATGCTTTAAATGCAATTCCAGTCTACCTCCTGACATCAGTTTCCTGCAATTCTGCCCCGCTTTCAAGTCCTCTTGGCAGCCTTACTTCAGTATATTTTGGGACGATAGCTGTCATTTATAACTCTGCAGGTTTGTGAATTACAGTACCCCTGAGCTCCTTTCTTCAACTCGCTTTCTTGTGAGCTGCCCGCAACACTGCAGGATTGCTTCAGGCCCTAATCTGGATTCGGCACGGCACGCTGAGCCTTTGGTTAATTCCTCTTCCTGGTGGGCAATGAATTTAATTTGCCCGTCCACACAACTCCAGCTAGTCTCTCATTGGTTCTCCCTATTCCTGTTCATCTTCCGCAGAAATTGCAAACTGGGCCAAACAGGAGGTTAAAGGCACTGACTTTCCAAGTCGGGAGAGTATTAGTAAAGCATCTGGAATGTTGCACCCGAGTACCAGGGGACGAAAACTGAGACATATTTGAACATGTCTACCGATCACACGGTTGATCATACTCTGGGATCCACATGCATGTTTTAGCTGAAGGAAGAGTACCTTAAACCTGGAGAGTTGAGACCCTTGGAATGATTACCATGCAATATGACTTCAAAGGGTGTTCTTTTGTTCAGCGAACCTCTCCAATCCTGTCACAGCTGTGTTTATGCGCCTGTACACATGCTTGATTCTCTTTCAGAGACATAGCCATCCATAGGTTTTAATATACTTACTACTCAGGTACATTCTTAGGCGTTTAATACGGGGTGTTGAGTCCATTTCGTTGAGCAAGGAGTAGCTCTTGTCTGTTCCATATTTGGCTTAAGGAACTTTATCTGTGCTCATTTCAGTCTCTGGTTTTATGCAGCACCCCAACTCACCTTTCCCCTTAAGCAAGCATAAGTTGGTTTTCTCAATTTGAGACCCTGCTGTGTTCTGTAATTCAGTTCCTGTGTAGGCAAGTGTACATTCCGTGTATTAGTGATATCTTATGATGTTTCTTTTTCTGTTTGACTTATTTCAGTTAGAATCATCATACCTGAATCCCCTCATTATGCTGCTACGGGCCTGATGACATAGATTTCATTGCTGAGTGATATTGCATGGTAGGTAAGCAGCACAACTTCTTTATCCATTTTTCACTTTCTGCAATATTGAACTTGTACCGTAAACGAGGTTCTTGTAAACAGAGCCGTCCCAAACTTTGGGGTGGCTGTGTCTTTTTTATTTTAATTTCCCTAAGCTATAGGACCATAAGTGGAAGTGCCCTAGGCTCTGTTGCTTTGTTTTTTAGGTGTTTCAGGAAACACCATACACTTCTCCCGAGTGGCTGTTGGCAATTTACATCCCGCCCATCAGCATAACAAGGCTCCCAGTTCTCCATGGCCTGTCCTGCCTTTCTGGATTTTACACTTTTTTCAGATGGCCCTTTTGACTGGGGGGAAGTGAGACTTCATTGTAGTGCAGATTTCCTTTGCAAGCTTGCTTGGTTGGCCAAAAAGGGCATATGCGTTTTTTCCTGAATATATTCAGGAAAAAACGCATACGCCCTTTTTGGCCAAGTACATCATTGTCGACGTTCTGCCTCTTTTCCTATGCTTTAAATGCAATTCCAGTCTACCTCCTGAAATCGGTTTCCTGCAATTCTGCCCCGCTTTCAAGTCCTCTTGGCAGCCTTACTTCAGTATATTTTTGGACTATAGCTGTCATTTATAACTCTGCACGTTTGTGAATTGCAGTGCCCCTGAGCTCCTTTCTTCAACTCGCTTTCTTGTGAGCTGGCTGCAACACCGCAGAATTGCTTCAGGCCCTAATCTGGTTCCGGCACGGCACGCTGAGCCTTTGGTTAATTCCTCTTCCTGGTGGGAAATGAGAGTTAAATTTGCCCGTCCAGACACCTCCAGCTAGTCTCTCATTGGTTCTCCCTATTCCTGTTTATCTTCCGCAGAAATTGCAAACTGGGCCAAACAGGAGGTTAAAGGCACTGACTCTCCAAGTCGGGAGAATGTTAGTAAAGCGTCTGGAATGTTGCACCCGAGTACCAGGGGACGAAAACTGAGACATATTGGAACACGTCTCCCGATCACACGGTTGATCATACTCTGGGTTCCACATGCATGTTTTAGCTGAAGGAAGAATACCTTAAACCTGGAGAGTTGAGACCCGTGGAATGGGTACCATACAATATGAATTCAAAGGGTCTTCATTTGCTCACCGAACCTCTCCAATCCTATCACTGCTGCGTTTATGCCCCTGTACACACGCTTGATTGTCTTTCGGAGACATAGCAATCCATAGGTTTTAAGATACTTACTAGTCAGGTACATTCTTAGGCGTTTAATATGGGGTGTTGAGTCCATTTCGTTGAGCAAGGAGTAGCTCTTGTCTATTCCATATTTGGCTTAAGGAACTTTCTCTGTGCTCATTTCAATCTCTGGTTTTATGCAGCACCCCAACTCACCTTTCCCCTTAAGCAAGCATAAGTTGGTGTTCTCAATTTGAGACCCTGTTCTGTTCTGTAATTCAGTTCCTGTGTAGCCAAGTTTACATTCCGTGTGTTAGTCATATCTTATGATGTTTCTTTTTCTGTGTGACTTATTTCAGTTAGAATCATCATACCTGAATCCACTCATTATGCTGCTACGGGCCTGATGACATAGATTTCATTGCTGAGTGATATTGCATTGTACGTAAGTACCACAACTTCTTTATCCATTTTTCACTTTCTGCGATATTGAACTTGTACCGTAAACGAGGTTCTTGTAAACAGAGCCGTCCCAAACTTTGGGGTGGCTGTGTCTTTTTCATTTTAATTTCCCTAAGGTATAGGGCCATATGTGGAAGTGCCCTAGGCTCTGTTGCTTTGTTTTTCAGGTGTTTCAGGAAACACCATACACTTCTCCCGAGTGGCTGTTGGCAATTTACATCCCGCCCATCAGCATAACAAGGCTCCCAGTTCTCCATGGCCTGTCCTGCCTTTCTGGATTTTACACTTTTTACAGATGGCCCTTTTGAGCGGGGGGAAATGAGACTTCATTGTAGTGCAGATTTCCTTTGCAAGCTTGCTTGGTTGGCCAAAAAGGGCGTATGCGTTTTTTCCTGAATATATTCAGGAAAAAACACATACGCCCTTTTTGGCCAAGTGCATCATCGTCGACGTTCTGCCTCTTTTCCTATGCTTTAAATGCAATTCCAGTCGACCTCCTGAAATCAGTTTCCTGCAATTCTGCCCCACTTTCAAGTCCTCTTGGCAGCCTTACTTCAGTATATTTTTGGACGATAGCTGTCATTTATAACTCTGCAGGTTTGTGAATTACAGTGCCCCTGAGCTCCTTTCTTCAACGCGCTTTCTTGTGAGCTGGCCGCAACACCGCAGGATTGCTTCAGGCCCTAATCTGGTTCCGGCACGGCACGCTGAGCCTTTGGTTAATTCCTCTTCCTGGTGGGAAATGAGAGTTAAATTTGCCCGTCCACACACCTCCAGCTAGTCTCTCATAGGTTCTCCCTATTCCTGTTCATCTTCCGCAGAAATTGCAAACTGGGCCAAACAGGTGGGTAAAGGCACTGACTCTCCAAGTCGGGAAAGTGTTAGTAAAGCGTCTGGAATGTTGCACCCGAGTACCAGGGGACGAAAACTGAGATATATTGGAACACGTCTCCCGATCACACGGTTGATCATACTCTGGGTTCCACATGCATGTTTTAGCTGAAGGAAGAATACCTTAAACCTGGAGAGTTGAGACCCGTGGAATGGGTACCATACAATATGAATTCAAAGGGTCTTCATTTGCTCACCGAACCTCTCCAATCCTATCAGTGCTGCGTTTATGCCCCTGTACACACACTTGATTGTCTTTCGGAGACATAGCAATCCATAGGTTTTAAGATACTTACTATTCAGGTACATTCTTAGGCGTTTAATATGCGGTGTTGAGTCCATTTCGTTGAGTAAGGAGTAGCTCTTGTCTATTCCATATTTGGCTTAAGGAACTTTCTCTGTGCTCATTTCAATCTCTGGTTTTATGCAGCACCCCAACTCACCTTTCCCCTTAAGCTAGCATAAGTTGGTGTTCTCAATTTGAGACCCTGTTCTGTTCTGTAATTCAGTTCCTGTGTAGCCAAGTTTACATTCCGTGTGTTAGTCATATCTTATGATGTTTCTTTTTCTGTGTGACTTATTTCAGTTAGAATCATCATACCTGAATCCACTCATTATGCTGCTACGGGCCTGATGACATAGATTTCATTGCTGAGTGATATTGCATTGTACGTAAGTACCACAACTTCTTTATCCATTTTTCACTTTCTGCGATATTGAACTTGTACCGTAAACGAGGTTGTTGTAAACAGAGCCGTCCCAAACTTTGGGGTGGCTGTGTCTTTTTGATTTTAATTTCCCTAAGCTATTGGACCATAAGTGGAAGTGCCCTAGGCTCTGTTGCTTTGTTTTTTAGGTGTTTCAGGAAACACCATACACTTCTCCCGAGTGGCTGTTGGCAATTTACATCCCGCCCATCAGCATAACAAGGCTCCCAGTTCTCCATGGCCTGTCCTGCCTTTCTGGATTTTACACCTTTTTCAGATGGCCCTTTTGACTGGGGGGAAGTGAGACTGCATTGTAGTGCAGATTTCCTTTGCAAGCTTGCTTGGTTGGCCAAAAAGGGCGTATGCGTTTTTTCCTGAATATATTCAGGAAAAAATGCATACGCCCTTTTTGGCCAAGTGCATCACTGTCGATGTTCTGCCTCTTTTCCTATGCTTTAAATGCAATTCCAGTCTACCTCCTGAAATCGGTTTCTTGCAATTCTGCCCCGCTTTTAAGTCCTCTTGGCAGCCTTACGTCAGTATATTTTTGGACGATAGCTGTCATTTATAACTCTGCACGTTTGTGAATTACAGTGTCCCTGAGCTCCTTTCTTCAATTCGCTTTCTTGTGAGATGGCCGCAACACTGAATGATTGCTTCAGGCCCTAATCTGGTTGCGGCACGGCACGCTGAGCCTTTGGTTAATTCCTCTTCCTGGTGGGAAATGAGAGTTAAATTTGCCCATCCAGACACCTCCAGCTAGTCTCTCATTGGTTCTCCCTATTCCTGTTCATCTTCTGCAGAAATTGCAAACTGTGCCAAACAGGAGGTTAAAGGCACTGACTCTCCAAGTCGGGAGAGTGTTAGTAAAGCATCTGGAATGTTGCACCCGAGTACCAGGGGACAAAAACTGAGACATAGTGGAACACGTCTCCCGATCACACGGTTGATCATACTCTGGGTTCCACATGCATGTTTTTGCTGAAGGAAGAATACATTAAACATGGAGAGTTGAGACCCGTGGAATGGGTACCATGCAATATGACTTCAAAGGGTCTTCGTTTTCTCACCGAACCTCTCCAATCCTATCACTGCTGCGTTTATGCCCCTGTACACACGCTTGATTCTCTTTCGGAGACATAGCAATCCATAGGTTTTAAGATACTTATGAGTCAGGTACATTCTTAGGCATTTAATACGGGGTATTGAGTCCATTTCATTGAGCAAGGAGTAGCTCTTGTCTATTCCATATTTGGCTTACAGAACTTTATCTGTGCTCATTTCAATCTCTGGTTTTATGCAGCACCCCAACTCACCTTTCCCCTTAAGGAAGCATAAGTTTGTTTTCTCAATTTGAGACCCTGTTGTGTTTTGTAATTCAGTTCCTGTGTAGCCAAGTTTACATTCCGTGTATTAGTGATATCTTATGGTGTTTCTTTATCTGTGTGACTTATTTCAGTTAGAATCATCATACCTGAATCCACTCATTATGCTGCTACAGGCCTAGTGACATAGATTTCATTGCTGAGTGATATTGCATTGTACGTAAGTACCACAACTTCTTTATCCATTTTTCACTTTCTGCGATATTGAACTTGTACCGTAAACGAGGTTCTTGTAAACAGAGCCGTCCTAAACTTTGGGTTGGCTGTGTCTTTTTCATTTTAATTTCCCTAAGGTATAGGACCATATGTGGAAGTGCCCTAGGCTCTGTTTCTTTGTTTTTCAGGTGTTTCAGGAAACACCATACACTTCTCCTGAGTGGCTGTTGGCAATTTACATCCCGCCCATCAGCATAACAAGGCTCCCAGTTTTCCATGGCCTGTCCTGCATTTCTGGATTTTACACTTTTTACAGATGGCCCTTTTGAGCGGGGGGAAATGAGACTTCATTGTAGTGCAGATTTCCTTTGCAAGCTTGCTTGGTTGGCCAAAAAGGGCGTATGCGTTTTTTCCTGAATATATTCAGGAAAAAACGCATACGCCCTTTTTGGCCAAGTGCGTCATTGTCGACGTTCTGCCTCTTTTCCTATGCTTTAAATGCAATTCCAGTCTACCTCCTGAAATCGGTTTCCTGCAATTCTGCCCCGCTTTCAAGTCCTCTTGGCAGCCTTACTTCAGTATATTTTTGGACTATAGCTGTCATTTATAACTCTGCACGTTTGTGAATTGCAGTGCCCCTGAGCTCCTTTCTTCAACTCGCTTTCTTGTGAGCTGGCTGCAACACCGCAGAATTGCTTCAGGCCCTAATCTGGTTCCGGCACGGCACGCTGAGCCTTTGGTTAATTCCTCTTCCTGGTGGGAAATGAGAGTTAAATTTGCCCGTCCAGACACCTCCAGCTAGTCTCTCATTGGTTCTCCCTATTCCTGTTTATCTTCCGCAGAAATTGCAAACTGGGCCAAACAGGAGGTTAAAGGCACTGACTCTCCAAGTCGGGAGAGTGTTAGTAAAGCGTCTGGAATGTTGCACCCGAGTACCAGGGGACGAAAACTGAGACATATTGGAACACGTCTCCCGATCACACGGTTGATCATACTCTGGGTTCCACATGCATGATTTAGCTGAAGGAAGAATACCTTAAACCTGGAGAGTTGAGACCCGTGGAATGGGTACCATACAATATGAATTCAAAGGGTCTTCATTTGCTCACCGAACCTCTCCAATCCTATCACTGCTGCGTTTATGCCCCTGTACACACGCTTGATTGTCTTTCGGAGACATAGCAATCCATAGGTTTTAAGATACTTACTAGTCAGGTACATTCTTAGGCGTTTAATATGGGGTGTTGAGTCCATTTCGTTGAGCAAGGAGTAGCTCTTGTCTATTCCATATTTGGCTTAAGGAACTTTCTCTGTGCTCATTTCAATCTCTGGTTTTATGCAGCACCCCAACTCACCTTTCCCCTTAAGCAAGCATAAGTTGGTGTTCTCAATTTGAGACCCTGTTCTGTTCTGTAATTCAGTTCCTTTGTAGCCAAGTTTACATTCCGTGTGTTAGTCATATCTTATGATGTTTCTTTTTCTGTGTGACTTATTTCAGTTAGAATCATCATACCTGAATCCACTCATTATGCTGCTACGGGCCTGATGACATAGATTTCATTGCTGAGTGATATTGCATTGTACGTAAGTATCACAACTTCTTTATCCATTTTTCACTTTCTGCGATATTGAACTTGTACCGTAAACGAGGTTCTTGTAAACAGAGCCGTCCCAAACTTTGGGGTGGCTGTGTCTTTTTGATTTTAATTTCCCTAAGCTATTGGACCATAAGTGGAAGTGCCCTAGGCTCTGTTGCTTTCTTTTTTAGGTGTTTCAGGAAACACCATACACTTCTCCCGAGTGGCTGTTGGCAATTTACATCCCGCCCATCAGCATAACAAGGCTCCCAGTTCTCCATGGCCTGTCCTGCCTTTCTGGATTTTACACCTTTTTCAGATGGCCCTTTTGACTGGGGGGAAGTGAGACTGCATTGTAGTGCAGATTTCCTTTGCAAGCTTGCTTGGTTGGCCAAAAAGGGCGTATGCGTTTTTTCCTGAATATATTCAGGAAAAAATGCATACGCCCTTTTTGGCCAAGTGCATCATTGTCGATGTTCTGCCTCTTTTCCTATGCTTTAAATGCAATTCCAGTCTACCTCCTGAAATCGGTTTCTTGCAATTCTGCCCCGCTTTTAAGTCCTCTTGGCATCCTTACTTCAGTATATTTTTGGACGATAGCTGTCATTTATAACTCTGCAGGTTTGTGAATTACAGTGCCCCTGAGCTCCTTTCTTCAACGCGCTTTCTTGTGAGCTGGCCGCAACACCGCAGGATTGTTTCAGGCCCTAATCTGGATTAGGCATGGCACGCTGAGCCTTTGGTTAATTCCTCTTCCTGGTGGGAAATGAGAGTTAAATTTGCCCGTCCACACACCTCCAGCTAGTCTCTCATAGGTTCTCCCTATTCCTGTTCATCTTCCGCAGAAATTGCAAACTGGGCCAAATAGGAGGTTAAAGGCACTGACTCTCCAAGTCGGGAAAGTGTTAGTAAAGCGTCTGGAATGTTGCACCCGAGTACCAGGGGACGAAAACTGAGACATATTTGAACATGTCTCCCGTCACACGGTTGATCATACTCTGGGTTCCACATGCATGTTTTAGCTGAAGGAAGAGTACCTTAAACCTGGAGAGTTGAGACCCATGGAATGAATACCATGCAATATGACTTCAAAGGGTCTTCATTTGTTCACCGAACCTCTCCATTCCTGTCACAGCTGTGTTTATGCCCCTGTACACATGCTTGATTCTCTTTCAGAGACATAGCCATCCATAGGTTTTAATATACTTACTAGTCAGGTACATTCTTAGGCGTTTAATATGGGGTGTTGAGTCCATTTCGTTGAGCAAGGAGTAGCTCTTGTCTATTCCATATTTGGCTTAAGGAACTTTATCTGTGCTCATTTCAGTCTCTGGTTTTATGCAGCACCCCAACTCACCTTTCCCCTTAAGCAAGCATAAGTTGGTTTTCTCAATTTGAGACCCTGCTGTGTTCTGTAATTCAGTTCCTGTGTAGGCAAGTGTACATTCCGTGTATTAGTGATATCTTATGATGTTTCTTTTTCTGTGTGACTTATTTCAGTTAGAATCATCATACCTGAATCCCCTCATTATGCTGCTACGGGCCTGATGACATAGATTTCATTGCTGAGTGATATTGCATTGTACGTAAGTACCACAACTTCTTTATCCATTTTTCACTTTCTGCGATATTCAACTTGTACCGTAAACGAGGTTCTTGTAAACAGAGCCGTCCCAAACTTTGGGGTGGCTGTGTCTTTTTGATTTTAATTTCCCTAAGCTATTGGACCATAAGTGGAAGTGCCCTAGGCTCTGTTGCTTTGTTTTTTAAGTGTTTCAGGAAACACCATACACTTCTCCGGAGTGGCTGTTGGCAATTTACATCCCGCCCATCAGCATAACAAGGCTCCCAGTTCTCCATGGCCTGTCCTGCCTTTCTGGATTTTACACTTTTTTCAGATGGCCCTTTTGAGCGGGGGGAAGTGAGACTTCATTGTAGTGCAGATTTCCTTTGCAAGCTTGCTTGGTTGGCCAAAAAGGGCGTATGCGTTTTTTCCTGAATATATTCAGGAAAAAACGCATACGCCCTTTTTGGCCAAGTGCGTCATTGTCGACGTTCTGCCTCTTTTCCTATGCTTTAAATGCAATTCCAGTCTACCTCCTGAAATCGGTTTCCTGCAATTCTGCCCCGCTTTCAAGTCCTCTTGGCAGCCTTACTTCAGTATATTTTTGGACTATAGCTGTCATTTATAACTCTGCAGGTTTGTGAATTGCAGTGCCCCTGAGCTCCTTTCTTCAACTCGCTTTCTTGTGAGCTGGCTGCAACACCGCAGAATTGCTTCAGGCCCTAATCTGGTTCTGGCACGGCACGCTGAGCCTTTGGTTAATTCCTCTTCCTGGTGGGAAATGAGAGTTAAATTTGCCCGTCCAGACACCTCCAGCTAGTCTCTCATTGGTTCTCCCTATTCCTGTTTATCTTCCGCAGAAATTGCAAACTGGGCCAAACAGGAGGTTAAAGGCACTGACTCTCCAAGTCGGGAGAGTGTTAGTAAAGCGTCTGGAATGTTGCACCCGAGTACCAGGGGACGAAAACTGAGACATATTGGAACACGTCTCCCGATCACATGGTTGATCATACTCTGGGTTCCACATGCATGATTTAGCTGAAGGAAGAATACCTTAAACCTGGAGAGTTGAGACCCGTGGAATGGGTACCATACAATATGAATTCAAAGGGTCTTCATTTGCTCACCGAACCTCTCCAATCCTATCACTGCTGCGTTTATGCCCCTGTACACACGCTTGATTGTCTTTCGGAGACATAGCAATCCATAGGTTTTAAGATACTTACTAGTCAGGTACATTCTTAGGCGTTTAATATGGGGTGTTGAGTCCATTTCGTTGAGCAAGGAGTAGCTCTTGTCTATTCCATATTTGGCTTAAGGAACTTTCTCTGTGGTCATTTCAATCTCTGGTTTTATGCAGCACCCCAACTCACCTTTCCCCTTAAGCAAGCATAAGTTGGTGTTCTCAATTTGAGACCCTGTTCTGTTCTGTAATTCAGTTCCTTTGTAGCCAAGTTTACATTCCGTGTGTTAGTCATATCTTATGATGTTTCTTTTTCTGTGTGACTTATTTCAGTTAGAATCATCATACCTGAATCCACTCATTATGCTGCTACGGGCCTGATGACATAGATTTCATTGCTGAGTGATATTGCATTGTACGTAAGTACCACAACTTCTTTATCCATTTTTCACTTTCTGCGATATTGAACTTGTACCGTAAACGAGGTTCTTGTAAACAGAGCCGTCCCAAACTTTGGGGTGGCTGTGTCTTTTTGATTTTAATTTCCCTAAGCTATTGGACCATAAGTGGAAGTGCCCTAGGCTCTGTTGCTTTCTTTTTTAGGTGTTTCAGGAAACACCATACACTTCTCCCGAGTGGCTGTTGGCAATTTACATCCCGCCCATCAGCATAACAAGGCTCCCAGTTCTCCATGGCCTGTCCTGCCTTTCTGGATTTTACACCTTTTTCAGATGGCCCTTTTGACTGGGGGGAAGTGAGACTGCATTGTAGTGCAGATTTCCTTTGCAAGCTTGCTTGGTTGGCCAAAAAGGGCGTATGCGTTTTTTCCTGAATATATTCAGGAAAAAACGCATACGCCCTTTTTGGCCAAGTGCATCATTGTCGATGTTCTGCCTCTTTTCCTATGCTTTAAATGCAATTCCAGTCTACCTCCTGAAATCGGTTTCTTGCAATTCTGCCCCTCTTTCAAGTCCTCTTGGCAGCCTTACTTCAGTATATTTTTGGACGATAGCTGTCATTTATAACTCTGCACGTTTGTGAATTACAGTGCCCCTGAGCTCCTTTCTTCAATTCGCTTTCTTGTGAGATGGCCGCAACACTGAAGGATTGCTTCAGGCCCTAATCTGGTTGCGGCACGGCACGCTGAGCCTTTGGTTAATTCCTCTTCCTGGTGGGAAATGAGAGTTAAATTTGCCCATCCAGACACCTCCAGCTAGTCTCTCATTGGTTCTCCCTATTCCTGTTCATCTTCCGCAGAAATTGCAAACTGTGCCAAACAGGAGGTTAAAGGCACTGACTCTCCAAGTCGGGAGAGTGTTAGTAAAGCGTCTGGAATGTTGCACCCGAGTACCAGGGGACAAAAACTGAGACATAGTGGAACACGTCTCCCGATCACACGGTTGATCATACTCTGGGTTCCACATGCATGTTTTTGCTGAAGGAAGAATACATTAAACATGGAGAGTTGAGACCCGTGGAATGGGTACCATGCAATATAACTTCAAAGGGTCTTCGTTTTCTCACCGAGCCTCTCCAATCCTATCACTGATGCGTTTATGCCCCTGTACACACGCTTGATTCTCTTTCGGAGACATAGCAATCCATAGGTTTTAAGATACTTATGAGTCAGGTACATTCTTAGGCATTTAATACGGGGTGTTGAGTCCATTTCATTGAGCAAGGAGTAGCTCTTGTCTATTCCATATTTGGCTTACGGAACTTTATCTGTGCTCATTTCAATCTCTGGTTTTATGCAGCACCCCAACTCACCTTTCCCCTTAAGGAAGCATAAGTTTGTTTTCTCAATTTGAGACCCTGTTGTGTTTTGTAATTCAGTTCCTGTGTAGTCAAGTTTACATTCCGTGTATTAGTGATATCTTATGGTGTTTCTTTATCTGTGTGACTTATTTCAGTTAGAATCATCATACCTGAATCCACTCATTATGCTGCTACAGGCCTAATGACATAGATTTCATTGCTGAATGATATTGCATTGTACGTAAGTACCACAACTTCTTTATCCATTTTTCACTTTCTGCGATATTGAACTTGTACCGTAAATGAGGTTCTTGTAAACAGAGCCGTCCTAAATTTTGGGTTGGCTGTGTCTTTTTCATTTTAATTTCCCTAAGGTATAGGACCATATGTGGAAGTGCCCTAGGCTCTGTTGCTTTGTTTTTCAGGTGTTTCAGGAAACACCATACACTTCTCCTGAGTGGCTGTTGGCAATTTACATCCCGCCCATCAGCATAACAAGGCTCCCAGTTTTCCATGGCCTGTCCTGCCTTTCTGGATTTTACACTTTTTACAGATGGCCCTTTTGAGCGGGGGGAAATGAGACTTCATTGTAGTGCAGATTTCCTTTGCAAGCTTGCTTGGTTGGCCAAAAAGGGCGTATGCGTTTTTTCCTGAATATATTCAGGAAAAAACACATACGCCCTTTTTGGCCAAGTGCATCATTTTCGACGTTCTGCCTCTTTTCCTATGCTTTAAATGCAATTCCAGTGTACCTCCTGAAATCAGTTTCTTGCAATTCTGCCCCGCTTTTAAGTCCTCTTGGCAGCCTTACTTCAGTATATTTTTGGACGATAGCTGTCATTTATAACTCTGCAGGTTTGTGAATTACAGTGCCCCTGAGCTCCTTTCTTCAACGCGCTTTCTTGTGAGCTGGCCGCAACACCGCAGGATTGTTTCAGGCCCTAATCTGGATTAGGCATGGCACGCTGAGCCTTTGGTTAATTCCTCTTCCTGGTGGGAAATGAGAGTTAAATTTGCCCGTCCACACACCTCCAGCTAGTCTCTCATAGGTTCTCCCTATTCCTGTTCATCTTCCGCAGAAATTGCAAACTGGGCCAAATAGGAGGTTAAAGGCACTGACTCTCCAAGTCGGGAAAGTGTTAGTAAAGCGTCTGGAATGTTGCACCCGAGTACCAGGGGACGAAAACTGAGACATATTTGAACATGTCTCCCGTCACACGGTTGATCATACTCTGGGTTCCACATGCATGTTTTAGCTGAAGGAAGAGTACCTTAAACCTGGAGAGTTGAGACCCATGGAATGAATACCATGCAATATGACTTCAAAGGGTCTTCATTTGTTCACCGAACCTCTCCATTCCTGTCACAGCTGTGTTTATGCCCCTGTACACATGCTTGATTCTCTTTCGGAGACATAGCCATCCATAGGTTTTAATATACTTACTAGTCAGGTACATTCTTAGGCGTTTAATATGGGGTGTTGAGTCCATTTCGTTGAGCAAGGAGTAGCTCTTGTCTATTCCATATTTGGCTTAAGGAACTTTATCTGTGCTCATTTCAGTCTCTGGTTTTATGCAGCACCCCAACTCACCTTTCCCCTTAAGCAAGCATAAGTTGGTTTTCTCAATTTGAGACCCTGCTGTGTTCTGTAATTCAGTTCCTGTGTAGGCAAGTGTACATTCCGTGTATTAGTGATATCTTATGATGTTTCTTTTTCTGTGTGACTTATTTCAGTTAGAATCATCATACCTGAATCCCCTCATTATGCTGCTACGGGCCTGATGACATAGATTTCATTGCTGAGTGATATTGCATTGTACGTAAGTACCACAACTTCTTTATCCATTTTTCACTTTCTGCGATATTCAACTTGTACCGTAAACGAGGTTCTTGTAAACAGAGCCGTCCCAAACTTTGGGGTGGCTGTGTCTTTTTGATTTTAATTTCCCTAAGCTATTGGACCATAAGTGGAAGTGCCCTAGGCTCTGTTGCTTTGTTTTTTAAGTGTTTCAGGAAACACCATACACTTCTCCGGAGTGGCTGTTGGCAATTTACATCCCGCCCATCAGCATAACAAGGCTCCCAGTTCTCCATGGCCTGTCCTGCCTTTCTGGATTTTACACTTTTTTCAGATGGCCCTTTTGAGCGGGGGGAAGTGAGACTTCATTGTAGTGCAGATTTCCTTTGCAAGCTTGCTTGGTTGGCCAAAAAGGGCGTATGCGTTTTTTCCTGAATATATTCAGGAAAAAACGCATACGCCCTTTTTGGCCAAGTGCATCATTGTCGACGTTCTGCCTCTTTTCCTATGCTTTAAATGCAATTCCAGTCTACCTCCTGAAATCGGTTTCCTGCAATTCTGCCCCGCTTTCAAGTCCTCTTGGCAGCCTTACTTCAGTATATTTTTGGACTATAGCTGTCATTTATAACTCTGCACGTTTGTGAATTGCAGTGCCCCTGAGCTCCTTTCTTCAACTCGCTTTCTTGTGAGCTGGCTGCAACACCGCAGAATTGCTTCAGGCCCTAATCTGGTTCCGGCACGGCACGCTGAGCCTTTGGTTAATTCCTCTTCCTGGTGGGAAATGAGAGTTAAATTTGCCCGTCCAGACACCTCCAGCTAGTCTCTCATTGGTTCTCCCTATTCCTGTTTATCTTCCGCAGAAATTGCAAACTGGGCCAAACAGGAGGTTAAAGGCACTGACTCTCCAAGTCGGGAGAGTGTTAGTAAAGCGTCTGGAATGTTGCACCCGAGTACCAGGGGACGAAAACTGAGACATATTGGAACACGTCTCCCGATCACACGGTTGATCATACTCTGGGTTCCACATGCATGATTTAGCTGAAGGAAGAATACCTTAAACCTGGAGAGTTGAGACCCGTGGAATGGGTACCATACAATATGAATTCAAAGGGTCTTCATTTGCTCACCGAACCTCTCCAATCCTATCACTGCTGCGTTTATGCCCCTGTACACACGCTTGATTGTCTTTCGGAGACATAGCAATCCATAGGTTTTAAGATACTTACTAGTCAGGTACATTCTTAGGCGTTTAATATGGGGTGTTGAGTCCATTTCGTTGAGCAAGGTGTAGCTCTTGTCTATTCCATATTTGGCTTAAGGAACTTTCTCTGTGGTCATTTCAATCTCTGGTTTTATGCAGCACCCCAACTCACCTTTCCCCTTAAGCAAGCATAAGTTGGTGTTCTCAATTTGAGACCCTGTTCTGTTCTGTAATTCAGTTCCTTTGTAGCCAAGTTTACATTCCGTGTGTTAGTCATATCTTATGATGTTTCTTTTTCTGTGTGACTTATTTCAGTTAGAATCATCATACCTGAATCCACTCATTATGCTGCTACGGGCCTGATGACATAGATTTCATTGCTGAGTGATATTGCATTGTACGTAAGTACCACAACTTCTTTATCCATTTTTCACTTTCTGCGATATTGAACTTGTACCGTAAACGAGGTTCTTGTAAACAGAGCCGTCCCAAACTTTGGGGTGGCTGTGTCTTTTTGATTTTAATTTCCCTAAGCTATTGGACCATAAGTGGAAGTGCCCTAGGCTCTGTTGCTTTCTTTTTTAGGTGTTTCAGGAAACACCATACACTTCTCCCGAGTGGCTGTTGGCAATTTACATCCCGCCCATCAGCATAACAAGGCTCCCAGTTCTCCATGGCCTGTCCTGCCTTTCTGGATTTTACACCTTTTTCAGATGGCCCTTTTGACTGGGGGGAAGTGAGACTGCATTGTAGTGCAGATTTCCTTTGCAAGCTTGCTTGGTTGGCCAAAAAGGGCGTATGCGTTTTTTCCTGAATATATTCAGGAAAAAATGCATACGCCCTTTTTGGCCAAGTGCATCATTGTCGATGTTCTGCCTCTTTTCCTATGCTTTAAATGCAATTCCAGTCTACCTCCTGAAATCGGTTTCTTGCAATTCTGCCCCTCTTTCAAGTCCTCTTGGCATCCTTACTTCAGTATATTTTTGGACGATAGCTGTCATTTATAACTCTGCAGGTTTGTGAATTACAGTGCCCCTGAGCTCCTTTCTTCAACGCGCTTTCTTGTGAGCTGGCCGCAACACCGCAGGATTGTTTCAGGCCCTAATCTGGATTAGGCATGGCACGCTGAGCCTTTGGTTAATTCCTCTTCCTGGTGGGAAATGAGAGTTAAATTTGCCCGTCCACACACCTCCAGCTAGTCTCTCATAGGTTCTCCCTATTCCTGTTCATCTTCCGCAGAAATTGCAAACTGGGCCAAATAGGAGGTTAAAGGCACTGACTCTCCAAGTCGGGAAAGTGTTAGTAAAGCGTCTGGAATGTTGCACCCGAGTACCAGGGGACGAAAACTGAGACATATTTGAACATGTCTCCCGTCACACGGTTGATCATACTCTGGGTTCCACATGCATGTTTTAGCTGAAGGAAGAGTACCTTAAACCTGGAGAGTTGAGACCCATGGAATGAATACCATGCAATATGACTTCAAAGGGTCTTCATTTGTTCACCGAACCTCTCCATTCCTGTCACAGCTGTGTTTATGCCCCTGTACACATGCTTGATTCTCTTTCAGAGACATAGCCATCCATAGGTTTTAATATACTTACTAGTCAGGTACATTCTTAGGCGTTTAATATGGGGTGTTGAGTCCATTTCGTTGAGCAAGGAGTAGCTCTTGTCTATTCCATATTTGGCTTAAGGAACTTTATCTGTGCTCATTTCAGTCTCTGGTTTTATGCAGCACCCCAACTCACCTTTCCCCTTAAGCAAGCATAAGTTGGTTTTCTCAATTTGAGACCCTGCTGTGTTCTGTAATTCAGTTCCTGTGTAGGCAAGTGTACATTCCGTGTATTAGTGATATCTTATGATGTTTCTTTTTCTGTGTGACTTATTTCAGTTAGAATCATCATACCTGAATCCCCTCATTATGCTGCTACGGGCCTGATGACATAGATTTCATTGCTGAGTGATATTGCATTGTACGTAAGTACCACAACTTCTTTATCCATTTTTCACTTTCTGCGATATTCAACTTGTACCGTAAACGAGGTTCTTGTAAACAGAGCCGTCCCAAACTTTGGGGTGGCTGTGTCTTTTTGATTTTAATTTCCCTAAGCTATTGGACCATAAGTGGAAGTGCCCTAGGCTCTGTTGCTTTGTTTTTTAAGTGTTTCAGGAAACACCATACACTTCTCCGGAGTGGCTGTTGGCAATTTACATCCCGCCCATCAGCATAACAAGGCTCCCAGTTCTCCATGGCCTGTCCTGCCTTTCTGGATTTTACACTTTTTTCAGATGGCCCTTTTGAGCGGGGGGAAGTGAGACTTCATTGTAGTGCAGATTTCCTTTGCAAGCTTGCTTGGTTGGCCAAAAAGGGCGTATGCGTTTTTTCCTGAATATATTCAGGAAAAAACGCATACGCCCTTTTTGGCCAAGTGCATCATTGTCGACGTTCTGCCTCTTTTCCTATGCTTTAAATGCAATTCCAGTCTACCTCCTGAAATCGGTTTCCTGCAATTCTGCCCCGCTTTCAAGTCCTCTTGGCAGCCTTACTTCAGTATATTTTTGGACTATAGCTGTCATTTATAACTCTGCACGTTTGTGAATTGCAGTGCCCCTGAGCTCCTTTCTTCAACTCGCTTTCTTGTGAGCTGGCTGCAACACCGCAGAATTGCTTCAGGCCCTAATCTGGTTCCGGCACGGCACGCTGAGCCTTTGGTTAATTCCTCTTCCTGGTGGGAAATGAGAGTTAAATTTGCCCGTCCAGACACCTCCAGCTAGTCTCTCATTGGTTCTCCCTATTCCTGTTTATCTTCCGCAGAAATTGCAAACTGGGCCAAACAGGAGGTTAAAGGCACTGACTCTCCAAGTCGGGAGAGTGTTAGTAAAGCGTCTGGAATGTTGCACCCGAGTACCAGGGGACGAAAACTGAGACATATTGGAACACGTCTCCCGATCACACGGTTGATCATACTCTGGGTTCCACATGCATGATTTAGCTGAAGGAAGAATACCTTAAACCTGGAGAGTTGAGACCCGTGGAATGGGTACCATACAATATGAATTCAAAGGGTCTTCATTTGCTCACCGAACCTCTCCAATCCTATCACTGCTGCGTTTATGCCCCTGTACACACGCTTGATTGTCTTTCGGAGACATAGCAATCCATAGGTTTTAAGATACTTACTAGTCAGGTACATTCTTAGGCGTTTAATATGGGGTGTTGAGTCCATTTCGTTGAGCAAGGAGTAGCTCTTGTCTATTCCATATTTGGCTTAAGGAACTTTCTCTGTGCTCATTTCAATCTCTGGTTTTATGCAGCACCCCAACTCACCTTTCCCCTTAAGCAAGCATAAGTTGGTGTTCTCAATTTGAGACCCTGTTCTGTTCTGTAATTCAGTTCCTTTGTAGCCAAGTTTACATTCCGTGTGTTAGTCATATCTTATGATGTTTCTTTTTCTGTGTGACTTATTTCAGTTAGAATCATCATACCTGAATCCACTCATTATGCTGCTACGGGCCTGATGACATAGATTTCATTGCTGAGTGATATTGCATTGTACGTAAGTACCACAACTTCTTTATCCATTTTTCACTTTCTGCGATATTGAACTTGTACCGTAAACGAGGTTCTTGTAAACAGAGCCGTCCCAAACTTTGGGGTGGCTGTGTCTTTTTGATTTTAATTTCCCTAAGCTATTGGACCATAAGTGGAAGTGCCCTAGGCTCTGTTGCTTTCTTTTTTAGGTGTTTCAGGAAACACCATACACTTCTCCCGAGTGGCTGTTGGCAATTTACATCCCGCCCATCAGCATAACAAGGCTCCCAGTTCTCCATGGCCTGTCCTGCCTTTCTGGATTTTACACCTTTTTCAGATGGCCCTTTTGACTGGGGGGAAGTGAGACTGCATTGTAGTGCAGATTTCCTTTGCAAGCTTGCTTGGTTGGCCAAAAAGGGCGTATGCGTTTTTTCCTGAATATATTCAGGAAAAAACGCATACGCCCTTTTTGGCCAAGTGCATCATTGTCGATGTTCTGCCTCTTTTCCTATGCTTTAAATGCAATTCCAGTCTACCTCCTGAAATCGGTTTCTTGCAATTCTGCCCCTCTTTCAAGTCCTCTTGGCAGCCTTACTTCAGTATATTTTTGGACGATAGCTGTCATTTATAACTCTGCACGTTTGTGAATTACAGTGCCCCTGAGCTCCTTTCTTCAATTCGCTTTCTTGTGAGATGGCCGCAACACTGAAGGATTGCTTCAGGCCCTAATCTGGTTGTGGCACGGCACGCTGAGCCTTTGGTTAATTCCTCTTCCTGGTGGGAAATGAGAGTTAAATTTGCCCATCCAGACACCTCCAGCTAGTCTCTCATTGGTTCTCCCTATTCCTGTTCATCTTCCGCAGAAATTGCAAACTGTGCCAAACAGGAGGTTAAAGGCACTGACTCTCCAAGTCGGGAGAGTGTTAGTAAAGCGTCTGGAATGTTGCACCCGAGTACCAGGGGACAAAAACTGAGACATAGTGGAACACGTCTCCCGATCACACGGTTGATCATACTCTGGGTTCCACATGCATGTTTTTGCTGAAGGAAGAATACATTAAACATGGAGAGTTGAGACCCGTGGAATGGGTACCATGCAATATAACTTCAAAGGGTCTTCGTTTTCTCACCGAGCCTCTCCAATCCTATCACTGATGCGTTTATGCCCCTGTACACACGCTTGATTCTCTTTCGGAGACATAGCAATCCATAGGTTTTAAGATACTTATGAGTCAGGTACATTCTTAGGCATTTAATACGGGGTGTTGAGTCCATTTCATTGAGCAAGGAGTAGCTCTTGTCTATTCCATATTTGGCTTACGGAACTTTATCTGTGCTCATTTCAATCTCTGGTTTTATGCAGCACCCCAACTCACCTTTCCCCTTAAGGAAGCATAAGTTTGTTTTCTCAATTTGAGACCCTGTTGTGTTTTGTAATTCAGTTCCTGTGTAGTCAAGTTTACATTCCGTGTATTAGTGATATCTTATGGTGTTTCTTTATCTGTGTGACTTATTTCAGTTAGAATCATCATACCTGAATCCACTCATTATGCTGCTACAGGCCTAATGACATAGATTTCATTGCTGAATGATATTGCATTGTACGTAAGTACCACAACTTCTTTATCCATTTTTCACTTTCTGCGATATTGAACTTGTACCGTAAATGAGGTTCTTGTAAACAGAGCCGTCCTAAATTTTGGGTTGGCTGTGTCTTTTTCATTTTAATTTCCCTAAGGTATAGGACCATATGTGGAAGTGCCCTAGGCTCTGTTGCTTTGTTTTTCAGGTGTTTCAGGAAACACCATACACTTCTCCTGAGTGGCTGTTGGCAATTTACATCCCGCCCATCAGCATAACAAGGCTCCCAGTTTTCCATGGCCTGTCCTGCCTTTCTGGATTTTACACTTTTTACAGATGGCCCTTTTGAGCGGGGGGAAATGAGACTTCATTGTAGTGCAGATTTCCTTTGCAAGCTTGCTTGGTTGGCCAAAAAGGGCGTATGCGTTTTTTCCTGAATATATTCAGGAAAAAACACATACGCCCTTTTTGGCCAAGTGCATCATTGTCGACGTTCTGCCTCTTCTCCTATGCTTTAAATGCAATTCCAGTCGACCTCCTGAAATCAGTTTCTTGCAATTCTGCCCCGCTTTCAAGTCCTCTTGGCAGCCTTACTTCAGTATATTTTTGGACGATAGCTGTCATTTATAACTCTGCAGGTTTGTGAATTACAGTGCCCCTGAGCTCCTTTCTTCAACGCGCTTTCTTGTGAGCTGGCCGCAACACCGCAGGATTGTTTCAGGCCCTAATCTGGATTAGGCATGGCACGCTGAGCCTTTGGTTAATTCCTCTTCCTGGTGGGAAATGAGAGTTAAATTTGCCCGTCCACACACCTCCAGCTAGTCTCTCATAGGTTCTCCCTATTCCTGTTCATCTTCCGCAGAAATTGCAAACTGGGCCAAATAGGAGGTTAAAGGCACTGACACTCCAAGTCGGGAAAGTGTTAGTAAAGCGTCTGGAATGTTGCACCCGAGTACCAGGGGACGAAAACTGAGACATATTTGAACATGTCTCCCGTCACACGGTTGATCATACTCTGGGTTCCACATGCATGTTTTAGCTGAAGGAAGAGTACCTTAAACCTGGAGAGTTGAGACCCATGGAATGAATACCATGCAATATGACTTCAAAGGGTCTTCATTTGTTCACCGAACCTCTCCAATCCTGTCACAGCTGTGTTTATGCCCCTGTACACATGCTTGATTCTCTTTCAGAGACATAGCCATCCATAGGTTTTAATATACTTACTAGTCAGGTACATTCTTAGGCGTTTAATATGGGGTGTTGAGTCCATTTCGTTGAGCAAGGAGTAGCTCTTGTCTATTCCATATTTGGCTTAAGGATCTTTATCTGTGCTCATTTCAGTCTCTGGTTTTATGCAGCACCCCAACTCACCTTTCCCCTTAAGCAAGCATAAGTTGGTTTTCTCAATTTGAGACCCTGCTGTGTTCTGTAATTCAGTTCCTGTGTAGGCAAGTGTACATTCCGTGTATTAGTGATATCTTATGATGTTTCTTTTTCTGTGTGACTTATTTCAGTTAGATTCATCATACCTGAATCCACTCATTATGCTGCTACGGGCCTGATGACATAGATTTCATTGCTGAGTGATATTGCATTGTACCTAAGTACCACAACTTCTTTATCCATTTTTCACTTTCTGTGATATTGAACTTGTACTGTAAACGAGGTTCTTGTAAACAGAGCCTTCCCAAACTTTGGGGTGGCTGTGTCTTTTTGATTTTTATTTTCCTAAGCTACAGGACCATAAGTGGAACTGCCCTAGGCTCTGTTGCTTTGTTTTTTAGATGTTTCAGGAAACACCATACACAACTCCCTAGTGGCTGTTGGCAATTTACATCCCGCCCATCAGCATAACAAGGCTCCCAGTTCTCCATGGCCTGTCCTGCCTTTCTGGATTTTACACTTTTTTCGGATGGCCCTTTTGAGCGGGGGGAAGTGAGACTTCATTGTAGTGCAGATTTCCTTTGCAAGCTTGCTTGGGTGGCCAAAAAGGGCGTATGCGTTTTTTCCTGAATATATTCAGGAGAAAACGCATACGCCCTTTTTGGCCAAGTGCATCATTGTGGACGTTCTGCCTCTTTTCCTATGCTTTAAATGCAATTCCAGTCTACCTCCTGAAATCGATTTCCTGCAATTCTGCCCTGCTTTCAAGTCCTCTTGGCAGCCTTACTTCAGTATATTTTTCGATGATAGCTGTCATTTATAACTCTGCAGGTTTGTGAATTACAGTGCCCCTGAGCTCCTTTCTTCAACTCGCTTTCTTGTGAGCTGGCCGCAACACCGCAGGATTGCTTCAGGCCCTAATCTGGTTCCAGCATGGCACGCTGAGCCTTTGGTTAATTCCTCTTCCTGGTGGGAAATGAGAGTTAAATTTGCCCGTCCAGACACCTCCAGCTAGTCTCTCATTGGTTCTCCCTATTCCTGTTCATCTTCCGCAGAAATTGCAAACTGAGCCAAACAGGAGGTTAAAGGCACTGACTCTCCAAGTCGGGAGAGTGTTAGTAAAGCATGTGGAATGTTGCACCCAAGTACCAGGGGACGAAATCTGAGACATATTTGAACACGTCTCCCGATCCTATGGTTCATCATACTCTGGGTTCCACATGCATGTTTTAGCTGAAGGAAGAATACCTTAAACCTGGAGAGTTGAGACCCGTGCAATGGGTACCATACAATATGAATTCAAAGGGTCTTCATTTGCTCACCGAACCTCTCCAATGTTCTCACTGCTGCATTTATGCCGCTGTACACACGCTTGATTCTCTTTCGGAGACATAGAAATCCATAGGTTTTAAGATACTTACTAGTCAGGTACATTCTTATGCGTTTAATATGGGGTGTTGAGTCCATTTCATTGAGCAAGGAGTAGCTCTTGTCTATTCCATATTTGGCTTAAGGAACTTTATCTATGCTCATTTCAATCTCTGGTTTTATGCAGCACCCCAACTCACCTTTCCCCTTAAGCAAGCACAAGTTGGTTTTCTAAATTTGAGACCCTGTTCTGTTTTGTAATTCAGTTCCTGTGTAGCCAAGTTTACATTCCATGTATTAGTGATATCTTATGATGTTTCTTTTTCTGTGTGACTTGTTTCAGTTAGAATCATCGTACCTGAATCCACTCATTATGCTGCTACGCGCCTGAGTACATAGATTTCATTGCTGAGTGATATTGCGTTGTACGTAAGTACCACAATTTCTTTATCCATTTTTCACTTTCTGCGATATTGAACATGTACCGTAAATGAGGTTCTTGTAAACAGAGCCTTCCCAAATTTTGGGGTGGCTGTGTCTTTTTGATTTTAATTTCCCTAAGCTATAGGACCATAAGTGGAAGTGCCCTAGGCTCTGTTGCTTTGTTTTTTAGATGTTTCAGGAAACACCATACACTTCTCCCGAGTGGCTGTTGGCAATTTACATCCCGCCCATCAGCATAACAAGGCTCCCAGTCCTCCATGGCCTGTCCTGCCTTTCTGGATTTTACACTTTTTACAGATGACCCTTTTGAGCGGGGGGAATTGAGACTTCATTGTAGTGCAGATTTCCTTTGCAAGCTTGCTTGGTTGGCCAAAAAGTTTGTATGGGTTTTTTCTTGAATATATTCAGGAAAAAACACATACGCCCTTTTTGGCCAAGTGCATCATTGTCGACGTTCTGCCTCTTTTCCTATGCTTTAAATGCAATTCCAGTCTACCTCCTGAAATCAGTTTCCTGCAATTCTGCCCCGCTTTCAAGTCCTCTTGTCAGCCTTACTTCAGTATATTTTTGGACGATAGCTGTCA
This sequence comes from Orcinus orca, assembly GCF_937001465.1. Lineage (NCBI taxonomy): Eukaryota > Metazoa > Chordata > Mammalia > Artiodactyla > Delphinidae > Orcinus > Orcinus orca. The sequence goes on along the minus strand of NC_064565.1, from coordinate 4,015,784 downwards.
TTTATAACTCTGCAGGTTTGTGAATTACAGTGCCCCTGAGCTCCTTTCTTAAACTCGCTTTCTTGTGAACTGCCCGGAACACTGCAGGATTGCTTCAGGCCCTAAACTGGATTCGGCACGGTACGCTGAGCCTTTGGTTAATTCCTCTTCCTGGTGGGAAATGAGAGTTAAATTTGCCCGTCCACACACCTCCAGCTAGTCTCTCATTGGTTCTCCCTATTCCTGTTCATCTTCATCAGAAATTGCAAACTGAGCCAAACAGGAGGTTAAAGGCATTGACTCTCCCAGTCGGGAGATTGTTAGTAAAGCGTCTGGAATGTTACACCTGAGTACCAGGGGTCGAAAACTGAGACATATTTGAACATGTCTCCCCATCACACGGTTGAGCATACTCTGGGTTCCACATGCATGTTTTAGCTTAAGGAAGAGTACCTTAAACCTGGAGAGTTGAGACCCGTGGAAGGAGTACCATGCAATATGATTTCAAAGGGTCTTCATTTGTTCACCGAACCTCTCCAATCCTGTCACAGCTGTGTTTATGCCCCTGTACACACGCTTGATTCTCTTTCAGAGACATAGCCATTCATAGGTTTTAAGATACTTACTAGTCAGGTACATTCTTAGGCGTTTAATATGGGGTGTTGAGTCCATTTCGTTGAGCAAGGAGTAGCTCTTGTCTATTCCATATTTGGCTTAAGGAACTTTATCTGTGCTCATTTCAATCTCTGGTTTTATGCAGCACCCCAACTCACCTTTCCCCTTAAGCAAGCATAAGTTGGTTTTCTAAATTTGAGACCCTGTTCTGTTTGTAATTCAGTTCTTGTGTAGCCAAGTTTACATTCCGTGTATTAGTGATATCTTATGATGTTTCTTTTTCTGTGTGACTTATTTCAGTTAGATTCATCATACCTGAATCCACTCATTATGCTGCTACGGGCCTGATGACATAGATTTCATTGCTGAGTGATATTGCATTGTACCTAAGTACCACAACTTCTTTATCCATTTTTCACTTTCTGTGATATTGAACTTGTACCGTAAATGAGGTTCTTGTAAACAGAGCCTTCCCAAACTTTGGGGTGGCTGTGTCTTTTTGATATTTATTTTCCTAAGCTACAGGACCATAAGTGGAAGTGCCCTAGGCTCTGTTGCTTTGTTTTTTAGATGTTTCAGGAAACACCATACACAACTCCCTAGTGGCTGTTGGCAATTTACATCCCGCCCATCAGCATAACAAGGCTCCCAGTTCTCCATGGCCTGTCCTGCCTTTCTGGATTTTACACTTTTTTCAGATGGCCTTTTTGAGCGGGGGGAAGTGAGACTTCATTGTAGTGCAGATTTCCTTTGCAAGCTTGCTTGGTTGGCCAAAAAGGGCGTATGCGTTTTTTCCTGAATATATTCAGGAAAAAACGCATACGCCCTTTTTGGCCAAGTGCATCATTGTGGACGTTCTGCCTCTTTTCCTATGCTTTAAATGCAATTCCAGTCTACCTCCTGAAATCGATTTCCTGCAATTCTGCCCTGCATTCAAGTCCTCTTGGCAGCCTTACTTCAGTGTATTTTTCGATGATAGCTGTCATTTATAACTCTGCAGGTTTGTGAATTACAGTGCCCCTGAGCTCCTTTCTTCAACTCGCTTTCTTGTGAGCTGGCCGCAACACCGCAGGATTGCTTCAGGCCCTAATCTGGTTCCGGCATGGCACGCTGAGCCTTTGGTTAATTCCTCTTCCTGGTGGGAAATGAGAGTTAAATTTGCCCGTCCAGACACCTCAAGCTAGTCTCTCATTGGTTCTCCCTATTCCTGTTCATCTTCCGCAGAAATTGCAAACTGGGCCAAACAGGAGGTTAAAGGCACTGACTCTCCAAGTCGGGAGAGTGTTAGTAAAGCGTGTGGAATGTTGCACCCAAGTACCAGGGGACGAAATCTGAGACATATTGGAACACGTCTCCCGATCACATGGTTCATCATACTCTGGGTTCCACATGCATGTTTTAGCTGAAGGAAGAATACCTTAAACCTGGAGAGTTGAGACCCGTGCAATGGGTACCATACAATATGAATTCAAAGGGTCTTCATTTGCTCACCGAACCTCTCCAATGTTCTCACTGCTGCGTTTATGCCGCTGTACACACGCTTGATTCTCTTTCGGAGACATAGAAATTCATAGGTTTTAAGATACTTACTAGTCAGGTACATTCTTATGGGTTTAATATGGGGTGTTGAGTCCATTTCATTGAGCAAGGAGGAGCTCTTGTCTACTCCATATTTGGCTTAAGGAACTTTATCCATGCTCATTTCAATCTCTGGTTTTATGCAGCACCCCAACTCACCTTTCCCCTTAAGCAAGCACAAGTTGGTTTTCTAAATTTGAGACGCTGTTCTGTTTTGTAATTCAGTTCCTGTGTAGCCAAGTTTACATTCCATGTATTAGTGATATCTTATGATGTTTCTTTTTCTGTGTGACTTGTTTCAGTTAGAATCATCGTACATGAATCCACTCATTATGCTGCTACGCGCCTGAGTACATAGATTTCATTGCTGAGTGATATTGCGTTGTACGTAAGTACCACAACTTCTTTATCCATTTTTCAGGTTCTGCGATATTGAACTTGTACCGTAAACGAGGTTCTTGTAAACAGAGCCGTCCCAAACTTTGGGGTGGCTGTGTCTTTTTGATTTTAATTTCCCTAAGCTATAGGACCATAAGTGGAAGTGCCCTAGGCTCTGTTGCTTTCTTTTTTAGATGTTTCAGGAAACACCATACACTTCTCCCTAGTGGCTCTTGGCAATTTACATCCCGCCCATCAGCATAACAAGGCTCCCAGTTCTCCATGGCCTGTCTTGCCTTTCTGGATTTTACACTTTTTTCAGATGGCCCTTTTGACCGGGGGGAAGTGAGACTTCATTGTAGTGCAGATTTCCTTTGCAAGCTTGCTTGGTTGGCCAAAAAGGGCGTATGCGTTTTTTCCTGAATATATTCAGGAAAAAACGCATACGCCCTTTTTGGCCAAGTGCATCATTGTGGACGTTCTGCCTCTTTTCCTATGCTAGAAATGCAATTCCAGTCTACCTCCTGAAATCGGTTTCCTGCAATTCTGCCCCGCTTTCAAGTCCTCTTGGCAGCCTTACTTCAGTATATTTTTGGACGATAGCTGTCATTTATAACTCTGCAGGTTTGTGAATTACAGTGCCCCTGAGCTCCTTTCTTCAAGTCGCTTTCTTGTGAGCTGGCCGCAACACCGCAGGATTGCTTCAGGCCCTAATCTGGTTCCGGCACGGCACGCTGAGCCTTTGGTTAATTCCTCTTCCTGGTGGGAAATGAGAGTTAAATTTGCCCGTCCAGACACCTCCAGCTAGTCTCTCATTGGTTCTCCCTATTCCAGTTCATCTGCCGCAGAAATTGCAAACTGGGCCAAACAGGAGGTTAAAGGCACTGACTCTCCAAGTCAGTAGAGTGTTAGTAAAGCGTCTGGAATGTTGCACCCGAGTACCAGGGGATGAAAACTGAAACATATTTGAACATGTCTCCCGATCACACGGTTGATCATACTCTGGGTTCTACACGCATGTTTTAGCTGAAGGAAGAGTACCTTAAACCTTGAGAGTTGAGACCCGTGGAATGGGTACCATGCAATATGACTTCAAAGGGTCTTCATTGGCTCACCGAACTTCTCCAATGTTATCACGGCTCCGTTTATGCCCCTGTACACATGCTTGATTCTCTTTCAGACATAGCCATCCATAGGTTTTAAGATATTTACTAGTCAGGTACATTCGCATGCGTTTAATATGGGGTGTTGAGTCCATTTCGTTGAGCAAGGAGTAGCTCTTGTCTATTCCATATTTGGCTTAAGGAACTTTATCTGTGCTCATTTCAATCTCTGGTTTTATGCAGCACCCCAACTCACCTTTCCCCTTAAGCAAGCATAAGTTGGTTTTCTAAATTTGAGACCCTGTTCTGTTTTGTAATTCAGTTCCTGTGTAGCCAAGTTTACATTCCGTGTGTTAGTGATATCTTACGATGTTTCTTTTTCTGTGTGACTTATTTCAGTTAGAATTATCATACCTGAATCCACTCATTATGCTGCTACGGGCCTGATGACATAGATTTCATTGCTGAGTGATATTGCATTGTACGTAAGTACCACAACTTCTTTATCCATTTTTCACTTTCTGCAATATTGAACTTGTACCGTAAATGAGGTTCTTGTAAACAGAGCCGTCCCAAACTTTGGGGTGGCTGTGTCTTTTTGATTTTAATTTCCCTAAGCTATAGGACCATAAGTGGAAGTGCCCTAGGCTCTGTTGCTTTCTTTTTTAGATGTTTCAGGAAACACCATACACTTCTCCCGAGTGGCTGTTGGCAATTTACATCCCGCCCATCAGCATAACAAGGCTCCCAGTTCTCCATGGCCTGTCCTGCCTTTCTGGATTTTACACTTTTTTCAAATGGCCCTTTTGACTGGGGGGAAGTGAGACTTCACTCTAGTGCAGATTTCCTTTGCAAGCTTGCTTGGTTGGCCAAAAAGGGCGTATGCGTTTTTTCCTGAATATATTCAGGAAAAAACGCATACGCCCTTTTTGGCCAAGTGCATCATTGTGGACGTTCTGCCTCTTTTCCTATGCTTTAAATGCAATTCCAGTCTACCTCCTGAAATCGGTTTCCTGCAATTCTGTCCCGCTTTCAAGTCCTCTTGGCAGCCTTACTTCAGTATATTTTTGGATGATAGCTGTCATTTATAACTCTGCAGGATTGTGAATTACAGTGCCCCTGAGCTGTTTTCTTCAACTCGCTTTCCTGTGAGCTGGCCCCAACACCACATGATTGCTTCAGGCCCTAATCTGGTTACGGCAAGGCACGCTGAGCCTTTGGTTAATTCCTCTTCCTGGTGGGAAATGAGGGTTAAATTTGCCCGTCCAGACAACTCCAGCTAGTCTCTCATTGGTTCTCCGTAGTCATGTTCATCTTCCGCAGAAATTGCAAACTGGGCCAAACAGGAGGTTAAAGGCACTGACTCTCCAAGTCGGGAGAGTGTTAGTAAAGCGTCTGGAATGTTGCACCCGAGTACCAGGGGACGAAAACTGAGATATATTGGAACACGTCTCCCGATCACACGGTTGATCATACTCTGGGTTCCACATACATGTTTTAGCTGAAGGAAGAATACCTTAAACCTGGAGAGTTGAGACCCGTGGAATGGGTACCATGCAATATGACTTCAAAGGGTCTTCATTTGCTCACCGAACCTCTCCAATGTTATCACTGCTGCGTTTATGCCCCTGTACACACGCTCGATTCTCCTTCAGAGACATAGCAATCCATAGGTTTTAAGATACTTACTAGTCAGGTACATTCTTAGGCGTTTAATATGGGGTGTTGAGTCCATTTCGTTGAGCAAGGAGTAGCTCTTGTCTATACCATATTTGGCTTAAGGAACTTTATCTGTGCTCATTTCAATCTCTGGTTTTATGCAGCACCCCAACTCACCTTTCCCCTTAAGCAAGCATAAGTTGCTTTTCTAAATTTGAGACCCTGTTCTGTTTTATAATTCAGTTCCTGTGTAGCCAAGTTTACATTACGTGTACTAGTGATATCTTATAATATTTCTTCTTCTGTGTGACTTGTTTCAGTTAGAATCATCATATCTGAATCCACTCATTATGCTGCTACGGGCCTGATCACATAGATTTGATTGCTGAGTGATATTGCATTGTACGTAAGTACCACAACTTCTTTATCCATTTTTCACTTTCTGCGATATTGAACTTGTACCGTAAACGAGGTTCTTATAAACAGAGCCATCGCAACCTTTGGGATGCCTGTGTCTTTTTTATTTTAAATTCCTTAAGAAATAGGACCATAAGTGGAAGTGCCCTAGGCTCTGTTGCTTTGATTTTTAGATGTTTCAGGAAACACCATACACTTCTCCCCAGTGGCTGTTGGCAATTTACATCCCGCCCATCAGCATAACAAGGCTCCTAGTTCTCCATGGCCTGTCCTGCCTTTCTGGATTTTACACTTTTTTCAGACGGCCGTTTTGACCGGGGGGAAGTGAGACTTCATTGTAGTGCAGATTTCCTTTGCAAGCTTGCTTGGTTGGCCAAAAAGGGCATAAGCGTTTTTTCCTGAATATATTCAGGAAAAAACGCATACGCCCTTTTTGGCCAAGTGCATCATTGTGGACGTTTTGCCTCTTTTCCTATGCTTTAAATGCAATTCCAGTCTACCTCCTGAAATCGGTTTCCTGCAATTCTGCCTTGCTTTCAAGTCCTCTTTTGAGCCTTACTTCAGTATATTTTTGGACGATAGCTGTCATTTATAACTCTGCAGGTTTGTGAATTACAGTGCCCCTGAGCTCCTCTCTTCAACTCGCTTTCTTGTGAGCTGGCCACAACCCCGCAGGATTGCTTCAGGTCCTAAACTGGTTCCGGCACGGCATGCTGAGCCTTTGGTTAATTTTTCTTCCTGGTGGGAAATGAGAGTTAAATTTGCCCGTCCAGAAAACTGCAGCTGGTCTCTCATTGGTTCTCACTATTCCTGTTCATCTTCCGCAGAAATTGCAAACTGGGCCAAACAGGAGGTTAAAGGCACTGACTCTCCAAGCCGGGAGAGTGTTAGTAAAGCGTCTGGAATGTTGCACCCGAGTACCAGGGAACGAAAACTGAGACATATTTGAAAATGTCTCCCGATCACACGGTTGATCACACTCTGGGTTCCACGTGCATGCTTTAGCTGAAGGAAGAATACCTTAAACCTGGAGAGTTGAGACCCGTGGAATGAGTACCATGCAATATGACTTCAAAGGGTCTTCATTTGCTCACCGAACCTCTCCGATGTTATCACTGCTGTGTTTATGCACCTGTACACATGCTTGATTCTCTTTCAGAGAGATAGCCATCCATAGGTTTTAAGATACTGACTAGTCAGGTACATTCTTAGGCGTTTAATATGGGGTGTTGAGTCCATTTCATTGAGCAAGGAGTAGCTCTTGTCTATTCCATATTTGGCTTAAGGAACTTTATCTGTGCTCATTTCAATCTCTGGTTTTATGCAGCACCCCAACTCACCTTTCCCCTTAAGCAAGCATAAGTTGGTGTTCTCAACTTGCGACCCTGTTCTGTTTTGGAATTCAGTTCCTGTGTAGCCAAGTTTACATTTTGTGTGTTAGTGATATCTTATGAAGTTTCTTTTTCTGTGTGACTTATTTCAGTTAGAATCATCATACCTGAATCCACTCATTATGCTGCTAGGGGCCTGATGACATAGATTTCATTGCTGAGTGATACTGCATTGTACGTAAGTACCACAACTTCTTTATCCATTTTTCACTTTCTGCGATATTGCACTTGTACCATAAACGAGGTTATTGTAAACAGAGCCGTCCCAAACTTTGGGGTGGCTGTGTCTTTTTGATTTTAATTTCACTAAGCTATAGGACCATAAGTGGAAGTGCCCTAGGCTCTGTTGCTTTGTTTCTTAGGTGTTTCAGGAAACACCATACACTTCTCCAGAGTGGCTGTTGGCAATTTACATCCCGCCCATCAGCATAACAAGGCTCCCAGTTCTCCATGGCCTGTCCAGGCTTTGTGGATTTTACACTTTTTTCAGATGGCCCTTTTGACCGGGGGTAAGTGAGACTTCATTGTAGTGCAGATTTCCTTTGCAAGCTTGCTTGGTTGGCCAAAAAGGGCGTATGCGTTTTTTCCTGAATATATTCAGGAAAAAACGGATACGCCCTTTTTGGCCAAGTGCATCATTGTCGACGTTCTGCCTCTTTTCTTATGCTTTAAATGCAATTTCAGTCTCTATATATATATTTCCTGAATATATTCAGGAAAAAACGCATACGCCCTTTTTGGCCAAGTACATCATTGTTGACGTTCTGCCTCTTTTCCTATGTTTTAATGCAATTCCAGTCTACCTCCTGAAATCAGATTCCTGCAATTCTGCCCCTCTTTCAAGTCCTCTTTGCAGCCTTACTTCAGTATATTTTTGGACGATAGCTGTCATTTATAACTCTGCAGTTTTGTGAATTACAGTGCCCCTGATCTCCTTTCTTCAACTCACTTTCTTGTGAGCTGCCCGCAACACCGCAGGATTGCTTCAGGCGCTAATCTGTTTCCGGCACGGCACGCTGAGCCTTTGGTTAATTCCTCTTCCTGGTGGGAAATGAGAGTTAAATTTGCCCGTCCAGACACCTCCAGCTAGTCTCTCATTGGTTCTCCCTATACCTGTTCATCTTCCGCAGAAACTGCTAACTGGGCCAAACAGGAGATTAAAGGCACAGACTCTCCAAGTCGGGAGAGTGTTAGTAAAGCATCTGGAATGTTGCACCCGAGTACCAGGGGACGAAAACTGAGACATATTTGAATACGTCTCCCGATCACATGGTTGATCATACTCTGGGTTCCACATGCATGTTTTAGCTGAAGGAAGAATATCTTAAACCTGGAGAGTTGAGACCCGTGGAATGAGTACCATGCAATATGATTTCAAAGGGTCTTCATTTGTTCACCGAACCTCTCCAATCCTGTCACAGCTGTTTTCATGCCCCTGTTCACACGGTTGATTCTCTTTCAGAGACATAGCCATCCATAGGTTTTAAGATACTTACTAGTCAGGTACATTCTTAGGCGTTTAAACCGGGTGTGGTGTCCATTTCATTGAGCAAGGAGTAGCTCTTGTCTATTCAATATTTGGCTTAAGGAACTTTATCTGTGCTCATTTCAATCTCTGGTTTTATGCAGCACCCCAACTCACCTTTCCCCTTAAGTAAGCATAAGTTGGTTTTCTCAATTTGAGACCCTGTTCTGTTTTGTAAGTCAGTTCCTGTGTAACCAAGTTTACATTCTGTGTATTAGTGATATGTTATGATGTTTCTTTATCTGTGTGACTTATTTCAGTTAGAATCATAATACGTGAATCCTCTCATTATGCTGCTATGGGCCTGATGACATAGATTTCATTGCTGAGTGATAATGCATTGTACGTAAGTACCACAACTTCTTTATCCATTTCTCACTTTCTGCGATATTGAACTTGTACCGTAAATGAGGTTCTTGTAAACAGAGCCATCCCAAACTTTGGGGTGGCTGTGTCTTTTTGATTTTAATTTCCCTAAGCTATAGGACCATAAGTGGAAGTGCCCTAGGCTCTGTTGCTTTGTTTTTTAGATGTTTCAGGAAACACCATACACTTCTCCCGAGTGGCTGTTGGCAATTTACATCCCGCCCATCAGCATATCAAGGCTCCCAGTTCTCCATGGCCTGTCCTGCCTTTCTGGATTTTACACTTTTTTCAGATGGCCCTTTTGAGCGGGGGGAAGTGAGACTTCATTGTACTGCAGATTTCCTTTGCAAGCTTGCTTGGTTGGCCAAACAGTGCGTATGCGTTTTTTCCTGAATATATTCAGGAAAAAACGCATACGCCCTGTTTGGCCAAGTGCATCATTGTCAACGTTCTGCCTCTTTTCCTATGCTTTAAATCCAATTCCAGTCTACCTCCTGAAATCGGTTTCCTGCAATTCTGCCCCGCTTTCAAGTCCTCTTGGCAGCCTTACTTCAGTATAATTTTGGATTATAGTTGTCATTTATAACTCTGCAGGTTTGTGAATTACAGTGCCCCTGAGCTCCTTTCTTCAACTCGCTTTCTTCTGAGCTGGCCGCAACACCGCAGGATTGCTTCAGGCCCTAATCTGGTTTCGGCCCCGCATGCTGAGCCTTTGGTTAATTCCTCTTCCTGGTGGGAAATGAGAGTTAATTTTGCCGGTCCAGACACCTGCAGCTAGTCTCTCATTGGTTCTCCCTATTCCTGTTCATCTTCCGCAGAAATTGCAAACTGGGTCAAACAGGAGGTTAAAGGCACTGACTCTCCAAGTCGGGAGAGTGTTAGTAAAGCATCTGGAATGTTGCACCCGAGTACCAGGGCACGAAAACTGAGACATATTGGAACACGTCTCCTGATCACACGGTTGATCATACTCTGGGTTCAACATGCATGTTTTAGCTGAAGGAAGAATACCTTAAACCTGGAGAGTTGAGACCCATGGAATGGGTACCATGCAATATGATTTCAAAGGGGCTTCATTTGCTCACCGAACCTCTCCAATGTTATCACTGCTGCGTTTATGCCCCTGTACACACGCTTGATTCTCTTTCAGAGAGGTAGCCATCCATAGGTTTTAAGATACTTACTAGTCAGGTACATTCTTAGGCGTTTAATATGGGGTGTTGAGTCCATTTCGTTGAGCAAGGAGTAGCTCTTGTCTATTCCATATTTGGCTTAAGGAACTTTATCTGTGCTCATTTCAATCTCTGGTTTTATGCAGCACCCCAACTCACCTTTCCCCTTAAGCAAGCATAAGTTGGTTTTCTCAATTAGAGACCCTGTTCTGTTTTGGAATTCAGTTCTTGTGTAGCCAAGTTTACATTCCGTGTATTAGTGATATCTTATGATGTTTCTTTTCTGTGTGACTTATTTCAGTTAGAATTATAATACCTGAATCAACTCATTATGCTGCTACGGGCCTGATGACATAGATTTGATTGCTGAGTGATATTGCATTGTACGTAAGTACCACAACTTCTTTATCCATTTTTCAGTTTCTGCGATATTGAACTTGTACCGTAAACGAGGTTCTTGTAAACAGAGCCGTCCCAAACTTTGGGGTGGCTGTGTCTTTTTTATTTTAATTTCCCTAAGCTATAGGACCATAAGTGGAAGTGCCCTAGGCTCTGTTGCTTTGTTTTATAGATGTTTCAGGAAACACCATACACTTCTCCCAAGTGGCTGTTGGCAATTTACATCCCGCCCATCAGCATAACAAGGCTCCCAGTTCTCCATGGCCTGTCCTGCCTTTGTGGATTTTACACTTTTTTGCGATGGCCATTTTGACATGGGGGAAGTGAGACTTCATTGTAGTGCAGATTTCTTTGCAAGCTTTCTTGGTTGGCCAAAAAGGGCGTATGCATTTTTTCCTGAATATATTCAGGAAAAAACGCATACGCCGTTTTTGGCCAAGTGCATCATTGTGGACGTTCTGCCTCTTTTCCTATGCTTTAAATGCAATTCCAGTCTTCCTCCTGAAATCGGTTTCCTGCAATTCTGCCCCGCTTTCAAGTCCTCTTGGCAGCCTTACTTCAGTATATTTTTGGACGATAGCTGTCATTTATCACTCTGCAGGTTTGTGAATTACAGTGCCCCTGAGCTCCTTTCTTCAACTCCCTTTCTTGTGAGCTGGCCGCAACACCGTAAGATGGCCTCACACCCTAATCTTGTTCCGGCACAGCACGCTGAGCCTTTGGTTAATTCCTCTTCCTGGTGGGAAATGAGAGTAAAATTTGCCCGTCCAGACACCTCCAGCTAGTCTCTCATTGGTTCTCCCTATTCCTGTTCATGTTCCGCAGAAATTGCAAACTGGAGAAATATGAGGTTAAAGGCACTGACTCTCCAAGTCGGGAGAGTGTTAGTAAACCGTCAGGAATGTTGCACCCGAATACCAGGGGACGAGAACTGAGATATTTGAACACGTCTCCCAATCACACGGTGGATCATACTCTGGGATTCACATGCATGTTTTAGCTGAAGGAAGAATACCTTAATCCTGGAGAGTTGAGACCTGTGGAATGGTACCATGCAATATGACAGCAAAGGGTTTTCATTTGCTCACCGAACCTCTAAAATCCTATCACTGCTGCGTTTATGCCCCTGAATACACGCTTGATTCTATTTCGGAGACATAGCAATCCATAGGTTTTAAGATACTTACTAGTCAGGTACATTATTAGACGTTTAACCCGGGGTGTTGAGTCCATTTCGTTGAGCAAGGAGTAGCTCTTGTCTATACCATATTTGGCTTAAAGAAATTTATCTGTGCTCATTTCAATGTCTGGTTTTATGCAGCGCCCCAACTCACCTTTCCCCTTAAGTAATCATAAGTTGGTTTTCTAAATTTGAGACCCTCTTCTGTTTTGTAATTCAGTTCTTGTGTAGCCAAGTTTACATTCCGTGTATTAGTGATATCTTATGATGTTTCTTTATCTGTGTGACTTATTTCAGCAAGAATCATCATACCTGAATCCCCTCATTATGCTGCTATGGGCCTGATGACATAGATATCATTGATGAGTGATATTGCATTGTACGTAAGTAGCACAAATTCTTTATCCATTTTTCACTTTCCGCGATATTGATCTTGTACCGTAAACGAGGTTCTTGTAAACAGAGCCGTCCCATACTTTGGGGTGGCTGTGTCTTTTTGATTTTAATTTCCCTAAGCTATAGGACCATAAGTGGAAGTGCCCTAGGCTCTGTTACTTTGTTTTTTAGATGTTTCAGGAAACACCATACACTTCTCCAGAGTGGCTGTTGGCAGTTTACATCCCGCCCATCAGCATAACCAGGCTCCCAGTTCTCCATGGCCTGTGAACCTTTCTGGATTTTACACTTTTTTCAGATGGCCCTTTTGAGCGGGGGGAAGTGAGACTTCATTGTAGTGCAGATTTCCTTTGCAAGCTTGCTTGGTTGGCCAAAAAGGGCGTATGCGTTTTTTCCTGAATATATTCAGGAAAAAACGCATACGCCCTTTTTGCCCAAGTGCATCATTGTGAACGTTCTGCCTCTTTTCCTATGCTTGAAATGCAATTCTAGTCTACCTCCTGAAATCGGTTTCCTGCAATTCTGCCCCACTTTCAAGTCCTCTTGGCAGCCTTACTTCAGTATATTTTTGGATGATAGCTGTCATTTATAACTCTGCAGGTTTGTGAATTACAGTGCCACTGAGCTCCTTTCTTCAACTCGCTTTCCTGTGAACTGGCCCCAACACTGCAGGATGGCTTCAGGCCCTAATCTGGTTCCGGCACGGCACGCTGAGACTTTGGTTAATTCCTCTTCCTGGTGGGAAATCAGAGTTAAATTTGCACGTCCAGACACCTCCGGCTAGTCTCTCATTGGTTCTCCCTATACCTGTTCATCTTCCGCAGAAACTGCTAACTGGGCCAAACAGGAGATTAAAGGCACAGACTCTCCAAGTCGGGAGAGTGTTAGTAAAGCATCTGGAATGTTGCACCCGAGTACCAGGGGACGAATACTGAGACATATTTGAATACGTCTCCCGATCACATGGTTGATCATACTCTGGGTTCCACATGCATGTTTTAGCTGAAGGAAGAATATCTTAAACCTGGAGAGTTGAGACCCGTGGAATGAGTACCATGCAATATGATTTCAAAGGGTCTTCATTTGTTCACCGAACCTCTCCAATCCTGTCACAGCTGTTTTCATGCCCCTGTTCACACGGTTGATTCTCTTTCAGAGACATAGCCATCCATAGGTTTTAAGATACTTACTAGTCAGGTACATTCTTAGGCATTTAAACCGGGTGTGGTGTCCATTTCATTGAGCAAGGAGTAGCTCTTGTCTATTCCATATTTGGCTTAAGGAACTTTATCTGTGCTCATTTCAATCTCTGGTTTTATGCAGCATCCCAACTCACCTTTCCCCTTAAGTAAGCATAAGTTGGTTTTCTCAATTTGAGACCCTGTTCTGTTTTGGAATTCAGTTCTTGTGTAGCCAAGTTTACATTCCGTGTATTAGTGATATCTTATGATGTTTCTTTTTCTGTGTGACTTATTTCAGTTAGAATCATCATACCTGAATCCACTCATTATGCTGCTACAAGCCTGATGACATAGATTTCATTGCTGAGTGATACTGCATTGTACGTAAGTACCACAACTTCTTTATCCATTTTTCACTTTCTGCGATATTGAACTTGTACCGTAAACGAGGTTCTTGTAAACAGAGCCGTCGCAAACTTTGGGGTGGCTGTGTCTTTTTGATTTTAATTTCCCTAAGCTATAGGACCGTAAGTGGAAGTGCCCTAGGCTCTGTTGCTTTGTTTTTTAGGTTTTTCAGGAAACACCATACACTTCTCCCGAGTGGCTGTTGGCAATTTACATCCCGCCCATCAGCATAACAAGGCTCCCAGTTCTCCATGGCCTGTCCTGCCTTTCTGGATTTTACACTTTTTTCAGATGGCCCTTTTGACTGGGGGGAAGTGAGACTTCATTGTAGTGCAGATTTCCTTTGCAAGCTTGCTTGGTTGGCCAAAAAGGGCGTATGCGTTTTTTCCTGAATATATTCAGGAAAAAACGCATACGCCCTTTTCGGCCAAGTGCATCATTGTTGACATTCTGCCTCTTTTCTTATGCTTTAAATGCAATTTCAGTCTATATATATATATTTCCTGAATATATTCAGGAAAAAACGCCTACGCCCTTTTTGGCCAAGTACATCATTGTTGACGTTCTGCCTCTTTTCCTATGCTTTAAATGCAATTCCAGTCTACCTACTGAAATCAGATTCCTGCAATTCTGCCCCGCTTTCAAGTCCTCTTGGCAGCCTTACTTCAGTATATTTTTGGACGATAGCTGTCATTTATAACTCTGCAGGTTTGTGAATTACAGTGCCCCCGAGTTCCTTTCTTCAACTCGCTTTCTTGTGAGCTGCCCGCAACACCGCAGGATTGCTTCAGGCCCTAATCTGGATTCGGCACGGCACGCTGAGCCTTTGGTTAATTCCTCTTCCTGGTGGGAAATGAGAGTTAAATTTGCCCGTCCAGACACCTCCAGCTAGTCTCTCATTGGTTCTCCCTATACCTGTTCATCTTCCGCAGAAACTGCAAACTGGGCCAAACAGGAGGTTAAAGGCACTGACTCTCCAAGTCGGGAGAGTATTAGTAAAGCGTCTGGAATGTTGCACCCGAGTACCAGGGGACGAAAACTGAGACATATTTGAATACCTCTCCCGATCACATGGTTGATCATACTCTGGGTTCCACATGCATGTTTTAGCTGAAGGAAGAATACCTTAAACCTGGAGAGTTGAGACCCGTGGAATGAGTACCATGCAATATGATTTCAAAGGGTCTTCATTTGTTCAACGAACCTCTCCAATCCTGTCACAGCTGTTTTCATGCCCCTGTACACACGGTTGATTCTCTTTCAGAGACATAGCCATCCATAGGTTTTAAGATACTTACTAGTCAGGTACATTCTTAGGCGTTTAAACCGGGTGTTGTGTCCATTTCATTGAGCAAGGAGTAGCTCTTGTCTATTCCATATTTGGCTTAAGGAAATTTATCTGTGCTCATTTCAATCTCTGGTTTTATGCAGCACCCCAACTCACCTTTGCCCTTAAGTAAGCATAAGTTGGTTTTCACAATTTGAGACCCTGTTCTCTTTTGTAAGTCAGTTCCTGTGTAGCCAAGTTTACATTCCGTGTATTAGTGATATCTTATGATGTTTCTTTATCTGTGTGACTTATTTCAGTTAGAATCATCATACCTGAATCCTCTCATTATGCTGCTATGGGCCTGATGACATAGATTTCATTGCTGAGTGATAATGCATTGTACGTAAGTACCACAACTTCTTTATCCATTTTTCAGGTTCTGCGATATTGAACTTGTACCGTAAACGAGGTTCTTGTAAACAGAGCCATCCCAAACTTTGGGGTGGTTGTGTCTTTTTTATTTTAATTTCCCTAAGCTATAGGACCATAAGTGGAAGTGCCCTAGGCTCTGTTGCTTTGTTTTTTAGATGTTTCAGGAAACACCATACATTTCTCCCAAGTGGCTGTTGGCAATTTACATCCCGCCCATCAGCATAACAAGGCTCCCAGTTCTCCTTGGCCTGTCCTGCCTTTGTGGATTTTACACTTTTTTGCGATGGCCATTTTGACCTGGGGGAAGTGAGACTTCATTGTAGTGCAGATTTCTTTGCAAGCTTGCTTGGTTGGCCAAAAAGGGCGTATGCGTTTTTTCCTGAATATATTCAGGAAAAAATGCATACGCTGTTTTTGGCCAAGTGCATCATTGTGTACGTTCTGCCTCTTTTCCTATGCTTTAAATGCAATTCCAGTCTTCCTCCTGAAATCGGTTTCCTGCAATTCTGCCCCGATTTCAAGTCCTCTTGGCAGCCTTACTTCAGTATATTTTTGGACGATAGCTGTCATTTATCACTCTGCAGGTTTGTGAATTACAGTGCCCCTGAGCTCCTTTCTTCAACTCCCTTTCTTGTGAGCTGGCCGCAACACCGTAAGATGGCCTCAGACCCTAATCTTGTTCCGGCACGGCACGCTGAGCCTTTGGTTAATTCCTCTTCCTGGTGGGAAATGAGAGTTAAATTTGCCCGTCCAGAAACCTCCAGCTAGTCTCTCATTGGTTCTCCCTATTCCTGTTCATCTTCCGCAGAAATTGCAAACTGGGCCAAACAGGAGGTTAAAGGCACTAACTCTCCAAGTCGGGAGAGTGTTAGTAAAGCGTCTGGAATATTGCACCCGAGTACCAGGGACGAAAACTGAGACATATTTGAACACGTCTCCCGATCACACGGTTGATCATACTCTGGGTTCCACATGCATGTTTTAGCTGAAGGAAGAATACCTTAAACCTGGAGAGTTGAGACCCGTGGAATGGGAACCATGCAATATGACTTCAAAGGGTCTTCATTTGCTCACCAAACCTCTCCAATCCTATCACTGCTGCGTTTATGCCCCTGTACACACGCTTGATTCTCTTTCTGAGACATAGCAATCCATAGGTTTTAAGATACTTACTAGTCAGGTACATTCTTAGGCGTTTAATATGGGGTGTTGAGTCCATTTCGTTGAGCAAGGAGTAGCTCTTGTCTATTCCATATTTTCCTTAAGGAACTTTATCTGTGCTCATTTCAATCTCTGATTTTATGCAGCACCCCAACTCACCTTTCCCCTTAAGCAAGCATAAGTTGGTTTTGTAAATTTGAGAGCCTGTTCTGTTCTGTAATTCAGTTCCTCTGTAGCCAAGTTTACATTCCGTGTGTTAGTGATATCTTATGATGTTTCTTTTTCTGTGTGACTTATTGCAGATAGAATCATCATACCTGAATCCACTCATTATGCTTCTATGGGCCTGATGACATAGATTTCATTGCTGAGTGATATTGCATTGTACGTAAGTACCACAACTTCTTTATCCATTTTTCACTTTCTGTGATATTGAACTTGTACCGTAAACTACGGTCTTGTAAACAGAGCCATCCCAACATTTGGGGTGACTGTGTCTTTTTGATTTTAATTTCCATAAACTATAGGACCATATGTGGAAGTGTCCTAGGCTGTGTTGCTTTGTTTTTTAGATGTTTCAGGAAACACCATACACTTCTCCAGAGTGGTTGTTGACAATTTACATCCCACCTATCTGCATAATAAGGCTCCCAGTTCTCCATGGCCTGTCCTGCCTTTTTGGATTTTACACTTTTATCAGATGGCCCTTTTGACCGGGGGGAAGTGAGACTTCATTGTAGTGCAGATTTCCATTGCAAGCTTGCTTGGTTGGCCAGAAAGGGCGTATGCGTTTTTTCCTGAATATATTCAGGAAAAAACGCATACGCCCTTTTTGGCCAAGTGCATCATTGTGGACGTTCTGCCTCTTTTCCTGTGCTTTAAATGAAATTCCAGTCTACCTCCTGAAATCGGTTTCCTGCAATTCTGCCCCGCTTTCAAGTCCTCTTGGCAGCCTTACTTCAGTATATTTTTGGATGATAGCTGACATTTATAACTCTGCAGGTTTGTGAATTACAGTGCCCCAGAGCTCTTTTGTTCAACTCGCTTTCTTGTGAGCTGGCCGCAACCCCGCAGGATTGCTTCAGGCCCTAATCTACTTCCGGCACGGCATGCTGAGCCTTTGGTAATTCCTCTTCCTGGTGGGAAATGAGAGTTAAATTTGCCCATCCAGACACCTCCAGCTAGTCTCTCATTGGTTCTCCCAATTCCTGTTCATCTACGGCAGAAATTGCAAACTGGACCAAACAGGAGGTTAAACGCACTGACTCTCCAAATCGGGAGAGTGTTAGTAAAGCGTCTGGAATGTTGCACCCGAGTACCAGGGGACGAAAACTGAGACAT
Source organism: Orcinus orca (assembly GCF_937001465.1). Taxonomy (NCBI): domain Eukaryota; kingdom Metazoa; phylum Chordata; class Mammalia; order Artiodactyla; family Delphinidae; genus Orcinus; species Orcinus orca. Next base: position 3,997,836 of record NC_064565.1, on the reverse strand, counting down.
ATTTGAACACGTCTCACGATCACACGGTTGATCATATTCTGGGTTCCACATGCATGTTTTAGCTGAAGGAAGCATACCTTAAACCTGGAGAGTTGAGACCCGTGGAATGGGTACTATGGAATATGACTTCAAAGGGTTTTCATTTGCTCACCGAACCTCTCCAATCCTATCACTGCTGCGTTTATGCCCCTGTACACATGCTTGATTCTCTTTTGGAGACATAGCCATCCATAGGTTTTAAGATACTTACTAGTCAGGTACATTCTTAGGCGTTTAATATGGGGTGTTGAGTCCATTTCGTTGAGCAAGGAATAGCTCTGGTCTATTACATATTTGGCTTAGGGAACTTTATCTGTGCTCATTTCAATCTCTGGTTTTATGCAGCACCCCAACTCACCTTTCCCCTTAAGGAAGCATAACTTGGTTTTCTAAATTTGAGACCCTGTTCTGTTCTGTAATTCAGTTCCTGTGTAGCCAAGTGTACATTCCGTGTGTTAGTGATATCTTATGATGTATACTTTTCTGTGTGACTTATTTCAGTTAGAATCATCATACCTGAATCCACTCATTATGCTGTTACGGGCCTGATGACATAGATTTCATTGCTGAGTGATATTGCATTGTACGTAAGTACCACAACTTCTTTATCTATTTTTCACTTTCTGCGATATTGAACTTGTACCGTAAACGAGGTTCTTGTAAACAGAGCCGTCCCAAACTTTGGGGTGGCTGTGTCTTTTTTATTTTAATTTCCCTAAGCTATAGGACTGTAAGTGGAAGTGCCTTAGGCTCTGTTACCTTGATATTTTAGGTGTTTCAGGAAACACCATACATTTCTCCTGAGTGGCTGTTGGCAATTTACATCCCGCCCATCAGCATAACAAGGCTACGAGTTCTCCATGGCCTGTCCTGCCTTTCTGGATTTTACACTTTTTTCAGATGGCCCTTTTGAGCGGGGGGAAGTGAGACTTCACTGTAGTGCAGATTTCCTTTGCAAGCTTGCTTGGTGGGCCAAAAAGGGCGTATGCGTTTTTTCCTGAATATATTCAGGAAAAAACGCATACGCCCTTTTTGGCCAAGTGCATCATTGTGGACGTTCTGCCTCTTTTCCTATGCTTTAAATGCAATTCCTGTCTACCTCCTGAAATCGGTTTCCTGCAATTCTGCCCCGCTTTCACGTCTTCTTGGTAGCCTTACTTCAGTATATTTTTAGACGATAGCTGTCATTTATAACTCTGCAGGTTTGTGAATTACAGTGCCCCTGAGCTTCCTTCTTCAACTCGCTTTCCTGTGAGCTGGCCGTAACACCGCAGGATTGCTTTAGGCCCTAATCTGGTTCCGGCTCGGCACGCTGAGCCTTTGGTTAATTCCTGTTCCTCGTGGGAAAAGACAGTTAAATTTAGCCGTCCAGACACCTCCAGCTAGTCTCTCATTGGTTCTCCCTATTCCTGTTCATCTTCCGCAGAAATTGCAAACTGGGCCAAACAGGAGGTAAAAGGCACTGACTCTCCAAGTCGGGAGAGTGTTAGGAAAGCGTCTGGAATGTTGCACCCGAGTACCAGGTGACGAAAACTGAGACATAATTGAACACGTCTCCCGATCACACGGTTGATCATACTCTGGGTTACACATGGATGTTTTAGCTGAAGGAAGAATACCTTAAACCTGGAGAGTTGAGACCCGTGGAATGGGTACCATGCAATATGACTTCAACGGGTGTTCATTTGCTCACCAAACCTCTCCATTCCTATCACTGCTGCGTTTATGCCACTGTACACATGCTTGATTCTCTTTCGGAGACATAGCAATCCCTAGGGTTTAAGATACTTACTAGTCAGGTACATTCTTAGGCGTTTAATATGGGGTGTTGAGTCCACTTCGTTGAGCAAGGAGTAGCTCTTGTCTATTCCATATTTGGCTTAGGGAAATTTATCTGTGCTCATTTCAATCTCTGGTTTTATGCAGCACCCCAACTCACCTTTCCCCTTAAGCAAGCATAAGTTGGTTTTCTAAATTTGAGACCCTGTTCTGTTTTGTAATTCAGTTCCTGTGTAGCCAAGTTTACATTCCGAGTATTAGTGACATCTTATGATGTTTCTTTTTCTGTGTGACTTATTTCAGTTAGAATCATCATACCTGAATCCACTCATTATGCTGCTACGGGCCTGATGACATAGATTTCATTGCTGAGTGATATTGCATTGTACATAAGTACCACAACTTCTTTATCCATTTTTCACTCTCTGCGATATTGAACTTGTACCATAAACCAGGTTGTTGTAAACAGAGCCGTCCCATCTTTTGGGGTGGCTGTGTCTTTTTTATTTTAATTTCCTTAAGCTATAGGACCTTAAGTGGAAGTGCCCTAGGCTCTGTTGCTCTGTTTTTTAGGTGTTTCAGGAAACACCATACACTTCTCCCGAATGGCTGTTGGCAATTTAGGTCCCGCCCATCAGCATAACAAGGCTCACAGTTCTCCATGGCCTGTCCTGCGTTTCTGGATTTCACACTTTTTTCACATGGCCCTTTTTACCGGGGGGAAGTGAGACTTCATTGTAGTGCAGATTTCCTTTGCAAGCTTGCTTGGTTGGCCAAAAAGGGCGTATGCGTTTTTTCCTGAATATATTCAGGAAAAAACGCATACGCCCTTTTTGGCCAAGTGCATCATTGTGGACGTTCTGCCTCTTTTCCTATGCTTTAAATGCAATTCCAGTCTGCCTCCTGAAATCGGTTTCCTGCAATTCTGTCCCGCTTTCAAGTCCTCTTGGCAGCCTTACTTCAGTATATTTTTGGACGATAGCTGTCATTTATAACTCTGCAGGTTTGTGAATTACAGTGCCCCTGAGCTCCTTTCTTCAACTCGCCTTCTTGTGAGCTGGCCGCAACACCGCAGGATTGCTTCAGGCCCTAATCTGATTTCGGCACGGCATGCTGAGCCTTTGGGTAATTCCTCTTCCTGGTGGGAAATGAGAGTTAAATTTGCCCGTCCAGAAACCTCCAGCTAGTCTCTCATTGGTTCTCCCTATTCCTGTTCATCTTCCGCAGAAATTGCAAACTCGGTCAAACAGGAGGTTAAAGGCACTGACTCTCCAAGTCGGGAGAGTGTTACTAAAGCGTCTGCAATGTTGCACCCGAGTACCAGGGGCCGAGAATTGAGACATATTTGAACACGTCTCCTGATCACATGGCTGATCATACTCTGGGTTCCACCTGCATGTTTTAGCTGAAGGAAGAATACATTAAACCTGGAGAGTTGAGACCCATGGAATGGGTACCATGCAATATGATTTCAAAGGGTCTTCATTTGCTCACCGAACCTCTCCAATGTTATCACTGCTGCGTTTATGCCCCTGTACAAACGCTTGATTCTCTTTCAGAGAGATAGCCATCCATAGGTTTTAAGATACTTACTAGTGAGGTACATTCTTAGGCGTTTAATATGGGGTGTTGAGTCCATTTCATTGAACAAGGAGTAGCTCTTGTCTATTACATATTTGGCTTAAGGAACTTTATCTGTGCTCATTTCAAAATCTGGTTTTATGCAGCACCCCAAATCACCTTTCCCCTTAAGCAAGCATAAGTTGGTTTTCTCAATTTGAGACCCTGTTCTGTTTGTAACTCAGTTCTTGTGTAGCCAAGTTCACATTCCGTGTATTAGTGATATCTTATGATGTTTCTTTATCTGTGTGAATTATTTCAGTTAGAATCATCATACCTGAATCCACTCATTATGCTGCTACGGGCCTGATGACATAGATTTCATTGCTGAGTGATATTGCATTGTACGTAAGTACCACAACATCTTTATCCATTTTTCACTTTCTGCGATATTGAACTTGTACCTTAAACGAGGTTCTTGTAAACAGAGCCATCCCAAACTTTGGGGTGGCTGTGTCTTTTTGATTTTAATTTCCCTAAGCTAGGACCATAAATGGAAGTGCCCTAGGCTCTGTTGCTTTGTTTTTTAGATGTCTCAGGAAACACCATACACTTCTCCCAAGTGGCTGTTGGCAATTTACATCCCGCCCATCAGCATAACAAGGCTCCCAGTTCTCCATGGCCTGTCCTGCCTTTCTGGATTTACACTTTTTTCAGATGGCCCTTTTGACTGGGGGGAAGTGAGACTGCATTGTAGTGCAGATTTCCTTTGCAAGCTTGCTTGGTTGGCCAAAAAGTGCGTATGCGTTTTTTCCTGAATATATTCAGGAAAAAACCCATACGCCCTTTTTGGCCAAGTGCATCCTTGTGGACGTTCTGCCTCTTTTCCTATGCTTTAAATGCAATTCCAGTCTACCTCCTGCAATCGGTTTCCTGCAATTCTGCCCCGCTTTCACGTCCTCTTGGCAGCCTTACTTCAGTATATTTTTGGACGATAGCTGTCCTTTATAACTCTGCAGGTTTGTGAATTACAGTGCCCCTGAGCTCCTTTCTTCAACTCGCTTTCTTTTGAGCTGGCCGCAACACTGCAGGATTGCTTCAGGCTCTAATCTGGATCCGGCTCTGCACGCTGGGCCTTTGGTTAATTCCTCTTCCTGGTGGGAAATGTGAGTTAAATTTTCCCGTCCAGACACCTCCAGCTAGTCTCTCAATGGTTCTCCCTACTCCTGTTCATCTTCCACAGAAATTGCAAACTGGGCCAAACAAGAGGTTAAAGGCACTGACTCTTCAAGTCGGGAGAGTGTTAGTAAAGCGTCTGGGATGTTGCACCCGAGTACCAAGGGACGAAAACTGAGAAATATCTGACAAGTCTCCCGATCACACGGTTGATCATACTCTGGGTTCCACATGCATGTTTTAGCTGAAGGAAGAATACCTTAAACCAGGAGAGTTGAGACCCATGGAATGAGTACCATGCAATATGACTTCAAAGGGTCTGCATTTGCTCACCGAACCTCACAAATCTTATGAGCCCCAAGTGTCCAGCCTTATGTGTCACCCAGCTCTCCGTGTAGATGTGGTAAATGCAGGTTGCATTAGAAGTCTTGAATGAATTACTTAAGTATTGCTCTCTATTTCACTGTCATTGTGTTTTGTTTAAGAATTTTATTTTTATTATGGTATTTAGCTGATTTTCACTGCTTTAATGCCGCTGTACACACTCTTGATTCTCTTACAGAGATATATAAATCCATAGGTTTTATGATCTTACTAGTCAGGTATATTCCTAGGCGTTGAATATGGGGTGTTGAGTCCATTTCGCTGAGCAAGGAGTAGCTCTTGTCTATTCCATATTTGGCATATAGAACTTTATCTCTGCTCATTTCAATCTCTGGTTTTATGCAGCACCCCAACTCACCGTTTCCCTTAAGCAAGCATAAGTTGCTTTTCTAAATTTGAGGCCCTGTTCTGTTTTGTAATTCAGTTCCTGTGTAGCCAAGTTTACATTCCGTGTATTAGTGATATCTTACAGTGTTTCTTTATCTGTGTGACTTATTTCAGTTAGAATCATCATACCTGAATCCACTCATTATGCTGCTACGGGCCTGATGACATAGATTTCATTGCTGAGTGATATTGCATTGTACGTAAGTACCACAACTTCTTTATCCATTTTTCACTTTCTGCAATATTGATCTTGTACCGTAAACGAGGTTCTTGTAAACAGAGCCTTCCCAAACTTTGGGGTGGCTGTGTCTTTTTGATTTTAATTTCCCTAATCTATGGGACCATAAGTGGAAGTGCCGTAGGCTCTGTTGATTTGTTTTTTAGATGTTTCAGGAAACACCATACACTTCTCCCCAGTGGCTGTTGACAATTTACATCCCGCCCATCAGCATAACAAGGCTCCCATTTCTCCATGGCCTGTCCTGCCTTTCTGGATTTTACGCTTTTTTCAGATGGCCCTTTTGACCGGGGGTAAGTGAGACTTCATTGCAGTGCAGATTTCCTTTGCAAGCATGCCTGGTTGGCCAAAAAGGGCGTATGCGTTTTTTCCTGAATATATTCAGGAAAAAACGCATACGCCCTTTTTGGCCAAGTGCATCATTGTGGACGTTCTGCCTCTTTTCCTGTGCTTTAAATGAAATTCCAGTCTACCTCCTGAAATCAGTTTCGTGCAATTCTTCCCCGCTTTCAAGTCCTCTTGGCAGCCTTACTTCAGTATATTTTTGGACGATAGCTGTCATTTATAACTCTGCAGGTTTGTGAATTACAGTGCCCCTGAACTCCTTTCTTCAACTCGCTTTCCTGTGAGCTGGCCGTAACACCGCAGGATTGCTTCAGGCCCTAATCTGGTTCCGGCTCGGCACGCTGAGCCTTTGGATAATTCCTGTTCCTCGTGGGAAATGAGAGTTAAATTTGCCCGTCCAGACACCTCCAGCTGGTCTCTCATTGGTTCTCCCTATTCCTGTTCATCTTCCGCAGTGATTGCAAACTGGGCCAAACAGGAGGTTAAAGGCACTGACTCTCCAAGTCGGGAGAGTGTTAGTAAAGCGTCTGGAATGTTGCACCCGAGTACCAGGGGACGAGAACTGAGATATTTGAACACGTCTCCCAATCAGACGGTTGATAATACTCTGGGTTCCACATGCATGATTTAGCTGAAGGAAGAATACCTTAAACCTGGAGAGTTGAGACCGGTGGATTGGGTACCATGCAATATGACTTCAAAGGGTCTTCATTTGCTCACCGAACCTCTCCAATCCTATCACTGCTGCGTTTATGCCCCTGTACACACGCTTGATTCTCTTTCGGAGACATAGCAATCCATAGGTTTTAAAATACTTACTAGTCAGGTACATTCTTAGGCGTTTAATATGGGGTGTTGAGTCCATTTCATTGAGCAAGGAGTAGCTCTTGTCTATTCCATATTTGGCTTAAGGAACTTTATCTGTGCTCATTTCAATCTCTGCTTTTATGCAGCACCCCAACTCACCTTTCCCCTTAAGCAAGCATAAGTTGGTTTTCTAAATTTGAGACCCTGTTCTGTTTTGTAATTCAGTTCCTGTGTAGCCAAGATTACATTCCGTTTATTAGTGGTATCTTATGATGTTTCTTTTTCTGTGTGACTTATTTCATTTACAATCATCATGCCTCAATCCACTCATTATGCTTGTACGGGCCTGGTGACATAGATTTCATTGATGAGTGGTATTCTGTTGTACATAAGTACCGCAACATCTTAATCCATCATTTGCTCTCTGGGATATTTAACTTGTGCCATAGAAGAGATTCCTGTAAAAAGAGCCGTTCCAAATTTTTGGGGTGGCTGTGTCTTTTTAAAATTAATTTCCCTAAGCTATAGGACCATATGTGGAAGTGCCCTTGGCTCTGTTGCTTTGTTTTTTAGATGTTTCAGGAAACACCATACACTTCTCCCAAGGAGCTGTTGGCAATTTACATCCCGCCCATCAGCATAACAAGGCTACCAGTTCTCCATGGCCTGTCCTGCCTTTCTGGATTTTACACTTTTTTCAGATGGCCCTTTTGACTGTGGGGAAGTGAGACTTCATTGTAGTGCAGATTTCCTTTGCAAGCTTGCTTGGTGGGCCAAAAAGGGCGTATGCGTTTTTTTCTGAATATATTCAGGAAAAAACGCATACGCACTTTTTGGCCAAGTGCATCATTGTGGACGTTCTGCCTCTTTTCCTATGCTTTAAATGCAATTCCAGTCTACCTCCTGAAATCGGTTTCCTGCAATTCTGCCCCGCTTTCAAGACCTCTTGGCAGCCTTACTTCAGTATATTTTCGGACGATAGCTGTCATTTATAACTCTGCAGTTTTGTGAATTTCAGTGCCCCTGAGCTCCTTTCTTCTACTCGCTTTCTTGTGAGCTGGCCGCAACACCGCAGGATTGCTTCAGGCCCTAATCTGGTTCCGGCATGCCACGCTGAGCCTTTGCTTAATTCCTCTTCCTGGTGGGAAATGAGAGTTAAATTTGCCTGTCCAGACAGCTCCAGCTAGTCTCTCATTGGTTTTCCCTACTCCTGTTCATCTTCCACAGAAATTGCAAACTGGGCCAAACAGGAGGTTAAAGGCACTGACTCTCCAAGTCGGTTAGTGTCAGTAAAGCGTCTGGAATGTTGCACCCGAGTACCAGGGGATGAAAACTGAGACATAATTGAACACATCTCCCGATCACACGGTTGATCATACCCTGGGTTCCACATGCATGTTTCAGCTGAGGAAGAATACCTTAAAACTGGAGAGTTGAGACCCGTGGAATGGGTACCATGCAATATGACTTCAAAGGGTCTTCATTTGCTCACCGAACCTCTCCAATCCTGTCACTGCTACGTTTATGCCCCTGTACACATGCTTGATTCTCTTTCGGAGACATAGCAATCCATAGGTTTTAAGATACTTACTAGTCAGGTACATTCTTAGGCGTTTAATATGGGGTGTTGAGTCCATTTCGTTGAGCAAGGAGTAGCTCTTGTCTATTCCATATTTGGCTTAAGGAACTTTATCTGTGCTCATGTCCATCTCTGGTTTTATGCAGCACCCCAACTCACCTTTCCCCTTAAGCAAGCATAAGTTGCTTTTCTAAATTTGAGACCCTGTTCCGTTTTTTAATTCAGTTCTTTTGTAGCCAAGTTTACATTCCGAGTATTAGTGATATCTTATGATGTTTCTTTTTCTGTGTGACTTATTTCAGTTAGAATCATCGTACCTCAATCCACTCATTATGCTGCTACGGGCCTGATGACATAGATTTCATTGCTGAGTGATATTGCATTGTACGTAAGTACCACAACTTCTTTATCCATTTTTCACTTTCTGTGATATTCAACTTGTACCGTAAACGAAGTTCTTGTAAACAGATCCGTCCCAAACTTTGGGGTGGCTGGGTCTTTTTGATTTTAATTTCCCTAAGCTATAGGACCATAAGTGGAAGTGCCCTAGGCTCTGTTGCTTTGTTTTTTAGATGTATCAGGAAACACCATACACTTCTCCGGTGTGGCTGTTGGCCATTTACATCCCGCCCATCAGCATAACAAGTCTCCCATTTCTCCATGGCCTGTCCTGCCTTTCTGGATTTTACACTTTTTTCAGATGGCCCTTTTGACTGGGGGGAAGTGAGACTTCATTGTAGTGCACATTTCTTTGCAAGCTTGCTTGGTTGGCCAAAAAGGGCGTATGCGTTTTTTCCTGAATATATTCAGGAAAAAACGCATACGCCCTTTTTGGCCAAGTGCATCATTGTGGACATTCTGCCTCTTTTCCTATGCTTTAAATGCAATTCCAGTCTACGTCCCGAAATCAGTTTCCTGCAATTCTGCCCCGCTTTCAAGTCCTCTTGGCAGCTTTACTTCAGTATATTTTTGGACGATAGCTGTCATTTATAACTCTGCAGGTTTGTGAATTACAGTGCCCCTGAGCTCCTTTTTTCAACTCGCTTTCTTGTGAGCTGGCTGCAACACTGCAGGATTGTTTCAGGCCCTAATCTAGTTCCGGCACGGCATGCTGAGCCTTTGGTTAATACCTCTTCCTGGTGGGAAATGAGAGTTCAATTTGCCCGTCCGGACACCTCGAGCTAGTCTCTCAATGGTTCTCCCTATTCCTGTTCATCTTCCGCAGAAATTGCAAACTGGGCCAAACAGGAGGTTAAAGGTACTGACTCTGCAAGTCGGGAGAGTGTTAGTAAAGCGTCTGGAATGTTGCACCCAAGTATCAGGGATGAAAACTGAGACATATTGGAACACGTCTCCCGATCACACGTTTGATAATACTCTGGGTTCCACATGCATGTTTTAGCTGAAGGAAGAATACCTTAAACCTGGAGAGTTGAGACCCGTGGAATGGGTACCATGCAATATGACTTCAAAGGGTCTTCATTTGCTCACCGAACCTCTCCAATCCTGTCACTGCTATGTTTATGCCCCTGTACACACGCTTGATTCTCTTTTGGAGACATAAAAATCCCTAGGTTTTAAGATACTTACTAGTCAGGTACATTCTTAGGCATTTAATATGGGGTGTTTAGTCCATTTCGTTGAGCAAGGAGTAGCTCTTGTCTATTCCATATTTGGCTTAAGGAACTTTATGTGCTCATTTCAATCTCTGGTTTTATGCAGCACCCCAACTCACCTTTCCCCTTAAGCAAGCATAAGTTGGTTTTCTAAATTTGAGACCCTGTTCTGTTTTGTAATTCAGTTCCTGTGTAGCCAAGTTTACATTCCGTGTATTAGTGATATCTTATGATGTTTCTTTTTCTGTGTGACTTATTTCAGTTAGAATCATCATACCTGAATCCACTCATTATGCTGCTACGGGCCTGATGACATAGATTTCCTTGCTGAGTGATATTGCACTGTACGTAAATACCACAACTCCTTTTCCCATTTTTCACTTTCTGCGATATTGAACTTGTACCGTAAATGAGGGTCTTGTAAACAGAGCCATCCCAACCTTTGGGGTGGCTGGGTCTTTTTGATTTTAATTTCCCTAAACTATAGGACCATAAGTGGAAGTGCCCTAGGCTCTGTTGCTTTGTTTTTAGATGTTTCAGGAAACACCATACACTTCTCCGGTGTGGCTGTTGGCCATTTACATCCCGCCCATCAGCATAACAAGGCTCCCATTTCTCCATGGCCTGTCCTGCCTTTCTGGATTTTACGCTTTTTTCAGATGGCCCTTTTGACCGGGGGGAAGTGAGACTTCATTGTAGTGCAGATTTCTTTGCAAGCTTGCTTGGTTGGCCAAAAAGGGCGTATGCGTTTTTTCCTGAATATATTCAGGAAAAAAGGCATACGCCCTTTTTGGCCAAGTGCATCATTGTGGACATTCTGCCTCTTTTCCTATGCTTTAAATGAAATTCCAATCTACCTCCTGAAATCAGTTTCGTGCAATTCTGCCCCGCTTTCAAGTCCTCTTGGCAGCCTTACTTCAGTATATTTTTGGACGATAGCTGTCATTTATAACTCTGCAGGTTTGTGAATTACAGTGCCCCTGAACTCCTTTCTTCAACTCGCTTTCCTGTGAGCTGGCCGTAACACCGCAGGATTGCTTCAGGCCCTAATCTGGTTCCGGCTCGGCACGCTGAGCCTTTGGTTAATTCCTGTTCCTCGTGGGAAAAGACAGTTAAATTTAGCCGTCCAGACACCTCCAGCTAGTCTCTCATTGGTTCTCCCTATTCCTGTTCATCTTCCGCAGAGATTGCAAACTGGGCCAAACAGGAGGTTAAAGGAACTGACTCTCCAAGTCGGGAGAGTGTTAGTAAAGCATCTGGAATGTTGCACCCGAGTACCAGGGGACGAGAACTGAGATATTTGAACACGTCTCCCGATCAGACGGTTGATCATACTCTGGGTTCCACATGCATGTTTTAGCTGAAGGAAGAATACCTTAAACCTGGAGAGTTGAGACCGGTGGATTGGGTACCATGCAATATGACTTCAAAGGGTCTTCATTTGCTCACCGAACCTCTCCAATCCTATCACTGCTGCGTTTATGCCCCTGTACACACGCTTGATTCTCTTTCGGAGACATAGCAATCCATAGGTTTTAAGATACTTACTAATCAGGTACATTCTTAGGCGTTTAATATGGGGTGTTGAGTCCATTTCATTGAGCAAGGAGTAGCTCTTGTCTATTCCATATTTGGCTTAAGGAACTTTATCTGTGCTCATTTCAATCTCTGCTTTTATGCAGCACCCCAACTCACCTTTCCCCTTAAGCAAGCATAAGTTGGTTTTCTAAATTTGAGACCCTGTTCTGTTTTGTAATTCAGTTCCTGTGTAGCCAAGATTACATTCCGTTTATTAGTGATATCTTATGATGTTTCTTTTTCGGTGTGACTTATTTCATTTACAATCATCATGCCTCAATCCACTCATTATGCTTGTATGGGCCTGGTGACACAGATTTCATTGATGAGTGGTATTCTGTTGTACATAAGTACCGAAACTTCTTTATCCATCATTTGCTTTCTGGGATATTTAACTTGTGCCATAGAAGAGATTCCTGTAAAAAGAGCCGTTCCAAATTTTTGAGCTGGCTGTGTCTTTTTGAAATTAATTTCCCTAAGCTATAGGACCATATGTGGAAGTGCCCTTGGCTCTGTTGCTTTGTTTTTTAGATGTTTCAGGAAACACCATACACTTCTCCCAAGGAGCTGTTGGCAATTTACATCCCGCCCATCAGCATAACAAAGCTACCAGTTCTCCATGGCCTGTCCTGCCTTTCTGGATTTTACATTTTTTCAGATGGCCCTTTTCACTGTGGGGAAGTGAGACTTCATTGTAGTGCAGATTTCCTTTGCAAGCTTGCTTGGTTGGCCAAAAAGGGCGTATGCGTTTTTTTCTGAATATATTCAGGAAAAAACGCATACGCACTTTTTGGCCAAGTGCATCATTGTGGACGTTCTGCCTCTTTTCCTATGCTTTAAATGCAATTCCAGTCTACCTCCTGAAATCGTTTTCCTGCAATTCTGCCCCGCTTTCAAGACCTCTTGGCAGCCTTACTTCAGTATATTTTCGGACGATAGCTGTCATTTATAACTCTGCAGTTTTGTGAATTTCAGTGCCCCTGAGCTCCTTTCTTCAACTCGCTTTCTTGTGAGCTGGCCGCAACACCGCAGGATTGCTTCAGGCCCTAATCTGGTTCCGGCATGCCACGCTGAGCCTTTGCTTAATTCCTCTTCCTGGTGGGAAATGAGAGTTAAATTTGCCCGTCCAGACAGCTCCAGCTAGTCTCTCATTGGTTTTCCCTACTCCTGTTCATCTTCCGCAGAAATTGCAAACTGGGCCAAACAGGAGGTTAAAGGCACTGACTCTCCAAGTCGGTTAGTGTCAGTAAAGCGTCTGGAATGTTGCACCCGAGTACCAGGGGATGAAAACTGAGACATAATTGAACACATCTCCCGATCACACGGTTGATCATACCCTGGGTTCCACATGCATGTTTCAGCTGAAGGAAGAATACCTTAAAACTGGAGAGTTGAGACCCGTGGAATGGGTACCATGCAATATGACTTCAAAGGGTCTTCATTTGCTCACCGAACCTCTCCAATCCTGTCACTGCTGCGTTTATGCCCCTGTACACACGCTTGATTCTCTTTCGGAGACATAGCAATCCATAGGTTTTAAGATACTTACTAGTCAGGTACATTCTTAGGCATTTAATATGGGGTGTTGAGTCCATTTCGTTGAGCAAGGAGTAGCTCTTGTCTATTCCATATTTGGCTTAAGGAACTTTATCTGTGCTCATTTCCATCTCTGGTTTTATGCAGCACCCCAACTCACCTTTCCCCTTAAGCAAGCATAAGTTGCTTTTCTAAATTTGAGACCCTGTTCTGTTTTGTAATTCAGTTCTATTGTAGCCAAGTTTACATTCCGAATATTAGTGATATCTTATGATGTTTCTTTTTCTGTGTGACTTATTTCAGTTAGAATCATCGTACCTCAATCCACTCATTATGCTGCTACGGGCCTGATGACATAGATTTCATTGCTGAGTGATATTGCATTGTACATAAGTACCACAACTTCTTTATCCATTTTTCACTTTCTGTGATATTCAACTTGTACCGTAAACGAAGTTCTTGTAAACAGATCCCTCCCAAACTTTGGGGTGGCTGGGTCTTTTTGATTTTAATTTCCCTAAGCTATAGGACCATAAGTGGAAGTGCCCTAGGCTCTGTTGCTTTGTTTTTTAGATGTATCAGGAAACACCATACACTTCTCCGGTGTGGCTGTTGGCCATTTACATCCCGCCCATCAGCATAACAAGGCTCCCATTTCTCCATGGCCTGTCCTGCCTTTCTGGATTTTACACTTTTTTCAGATGGCCCTTTTGACTGGGGGGAAGTGAGACTTCATTGTAGTGCAGATTTCTTTGCAAGCTTGCTTGGTTGGCCAAAAAGGGCGTATGCGTTTTTTCCTGAATATATTCAGGAAAAAACGCATACGCCCTTTTTGGCCAAGTGCATCATTGTGGACATTCTGCCTCTTTTCCTATGGTTTAAATGCAATTCCAGTCTACGTCCCGAAATCAGTTTCCTGCAATTCTGCCCCGCTTTCAAGTCCTCTTGGCAGCTTTACTTCAGTATATTTTTGGACGCTAGCTGTCATTTATAACTCTGCAGGTTTGTGAATTACAGTGCCCCTGAGCTCCTTTCTTCAACTCGCTTTTTGTGAGCTGGCTGCAACACCGCAGGATTGTTTCAGGCCCTAATCTAGTTCCGGCACGGCATGCTGAGCCTTTGGTTAATACCTCTTCCTGGTGGGAAATGAGAGTTCAATTTGCCCGTCCAGACACCTCGAGCTAGTCTCTCAATGGTTCTCCCTATTCCTGTTCATCTTCCGCAGAAATTGCAAACTGGGCCAAACAGGAGGTTAAAGGCACTGCCTCTGCAAGTCGGGAGAGTGTTAGTAAAGCGTCTGGAATGTTGCACCCGAGTACCAGGGAACGAAAAGTGAGATACATTTGAACACTTTTGTCGATCACATGGTGGATCATACTCTGGGTTCCACATGGATGTTTTAGCTGAAGGAAGAATCCCTTAAACCTGGAGAGTTGAGACCCATGGAATGGGTACCATGCAATATGACTTCAAAGGGTCTGCATTTGCTCACCGAACCTCACAAATCTTATGAGCCCCAAGTGTCCACCCTTATGTGTCACCCAGCTCTGCGTGTAGATGTGGTAAATACAGGTTGCATTAGAAGTCTTGAATGAATTACTTAAGTATTGCTCTCTATTTCACTGTCATTGTGTTTTGTTTAAGAATTTTATTTTTATTATGGTATTTAGCTGATTTTCACTGCTTTAATGCCGCTGTACACACTCTTGATTCTCTTACAGAGATATATAAATCCATAGGTTTTATGATTCTTACTAGTCAGGTATATTCCTAGGCGTTGAATATGGGGTGTTGAGTCCATTTCGCTGAGCAAGGAGTAGCTCTTGTCTATTCCATATTTGGCTTATAGAACTTTATCTCTGCTCATTTCAATCTCTGGTTTTATGCAGCACCCCAACTCACCTTTCCCCTTAAGCAAGCATAAGTTGGTTTTCGAAATTTGAGACCCTGTTCTGTTTTGTAATTCAGTTCCTGTGTAGCTAAGTTTACATTCCGTGTATTAGTGATATCTTATGATGTTTCTTTTTCTGTGTGACTTATTTCAGTTAGAATCATCATACCTGAATCCACTCATTATGCTGCTACAGGCCTGATGACATAGATTTGCTTGCTGAGTGATATTACATTGTACATAAGTACCAAAACTTCTTTATCCATTTTTCACTTTCTGTGATATTGAACTTGTACCGTAAACGAGGTTCTTGTAAACAGAGCCTTCCCAAACTTTGGGTTGGCTGTGTCTTTTTGATTTTAATTTCCCTAATCTATAGGACCATAAGTGGAAGTGCCGTAGGCTCTGTTGCTTTGTTTTTTAGATGTTTCAGGAAACACCATACACTTCTCCAGAGTGGCTGTTGGCAATTAACATCCCGCCCATCAGCATAACAAGGCTCCCAGTTCTCCATGGCCTGTCCTGCCTTTCTGGATTTTACACTTTTTTCAGATGGCCCTTTTGACCGGGGGGAAGTGAGACTTCATTGTAGTGCAGATTTCCTTTGCAAGCTTGCCTGGTTGGCCAAAAAGGGCGTATGCGTTTTTTCCTGAATATATTCAGGAAAAAACGCATACGCCCTTTTTGGCCAAGTGCATCATTGTGGACGTTCTGCCTCTTTTCCTATGCTTTAAATGCAATTCCAGTCTACCTCCTGAAATCAGTTTCGTGCAATTCTGCCCCGCTTTCAAGTCCTCTTGGCAGCCTGACTTCAGTATATTTTTGGACGATAGCTGTCATTTATAACTCTGCAGGTTTGTGAATTACAGTGCCTCTGAACTCCTTTCTTCAACTCGCTTTCCTGTGAGCTGGCCGTAACACCGCAGGATTGCTTCAGGCCCTAATCTGGTTCCGGCTCGGCACGCTGAGCCTTTGGTTAATTCCTGTTCCTCGTGGGAAAAGACAGTTAAATTTAGCCGTCCAGACACCTCCAGCTAGTCTCTCATTGGTTCTCCCTATTCCTGTTCATCTTCCGCAGAGATTGCAAACTGGGCCAAACAGGAGGTTAAAGGCACTGACTCTCCAAGTCGGGAGAGTGTTAGTAAAGCATCTAGAATGTTGCACCCGAGTACCAGGGGACGAAAACTGAGATATTTGAACACGTCTCCCGATCAGACGGTTGATCATACTCTGGGTTCCACATGCATGTTTTAGCTGAAGGAAGAATACCTTAAACCTGGAGAGTTGAGACCGGTGGATTGGGTACCATGCAATATGACTTCAAAGGGTCTTCATTTGCTCACCGAACCTCTCCAATCCTATCACTGCTGCGTTTATGCCCCTGTACACACGCTTGATTCTCTTTCGGAGACATAGCAATCCATAGGTTTTAAGATACTTACTAATCAGGTACATTCTTAGGCGTTTAATATGGGGTGTTGAGTCCATTTCATTGAGCAAGGAGTAGCTCTTGTCTATTCCATATTTGGCTTAAGGAACTTTATCTGTGCTCATTTCAGTCTCTGGTTTTATGCAGCACCCCAACTCACCTTTCCCCTTAAGCAAGCATAAGTTGCTTTTCTAAATTTGAGACGCTGTTCTGTTTTGTAATTCAGTTCCTGTGTAGCCAAGTTTACATTCCGTGTATTAGTGATATCTTATGAGGTTTCTTTTTCTGTGTGACTTATTTCAGTTAGAATCATCATACCTGAATCCACTCATTATGCTGCTACGGGCCTGAGTACATAGATATCATTGCTGAGTGATATTGCATTGTACGTAAGTACCACAACTTCTTTATCCATTTTTCACTTTCTGCGATATTGATCATGTACCGTAAACGAGGTTCTTGTAAACAGAGCCTTCCCAAATTCTGGGGTGGCTGTGTCTTTTTTATTTTAATTTCCCTAAGCTATAGGACCATAAGTGGAAGTGCCCTAGGCTCTGTTGCTTTGTTTTTTAGATGTTTCAGGAAACACCATACACTTCTCCCCAGTGGCTGTTGGTAATTTACATCCCGCCCATCAGCATAACAAGGCTCCCAGTTCTCCATGGCCTGTCCTGCCTTTCTGGATTTTACACTTTTTTCAAATGGCCCTTTTGAGCGGGGGCAAGTGAGACTTCATTGTAGTGCAGATTTCCTTTGCAAGCTTGCTTGGTTGGTCAAAAAGGGCGTATGCGTTTTTTCCTGAATATATTCAGGAAAAAACGCATACGCCCTTTTTGGCTAAGTGCATCATTGTGGACGTTCTGCCTCTTTTCCTATGCTTGAAATGCAATTCCAGTCTACCTCCTGCAATCGGTTTCCTGCAATTCTGCCCCGCTTTCAAGTCCTCTTGGCAGCCTTACTTCAGTATATTTTTGGACGATAGCTGTCATTTATAACTCTGCAGGTTTGTGAATTACAGTGTCCCTGAGCTCCTTTCTTCAACTCGCTTTCTTGTGAGCTGGCCGCAACACCGCAGGATTGCTTCAGGCCCTATTGTGGTTCCGGCATGGCACCCTGAGCCTTTGGTTAATTCCTCTTCCTGGTGGGAAATGAGAGTTAAATTTGCCCGTCCAGACACCTCCAGCTAGTCTCTCATTGGTTCTCCCTATTCCTGTTCATCTTCCGCAGAAATTGCAAAGTGGGCCAAACAGAAGGTTAAAGGCACCGACTCTCCAAGTCGGGAGAGTGTTAGTAAATCATCTGGAGTGTTGCACCCGAGTACCAGGGAATGAAAACTGAGATATATTTGAACACGTCTCCAGATCACACGGTTGATCATACTCTGGGTTCCACATGCATGTTTTAGCTGAAGGAAGAATACCTTAAACCTGGAGAGTTGAGACCCGTGGAATGGGTACCATGCAATATGACTTCAAAGGGTCTTCATTTGTTCACCGAACCTCTCCAATCCTGTCACTGCTGCGTTTATGCCCCTGTACACATGCTTGATTCTCTTTCGGAGACATAGCAAACCATAGGTTTTAGTATACTTACTAGTCAGGTACATCCTTGCGCGTTTAATATGGGGTGTTGAGTCCATTTCGTTGAGCAAGAAGTAACTCTTGTCTACTCCATATTTGGCTTAAGGAACTTTATCTGTGCTCATTTCAATCTCTGGTTTTATGCAGCACCCCAACTCACCTTTCCCCTTAAGCAAGCATAAGTTGGTTTTCTAAATTTGAGACCCTCTTCTGTTTTGTAATTCAGTTCCTGTGTAGGCACGATTACATTCCGTGTATTAGTGATATCTTATGATATTTCTTTTTCTGTGTGACTTATTTCAGTTAGAATCATCATACGTGAATCCACTCATTATGCTTCTATGGGCCTGATGACATAGATTTCATTGCTGAGTGATATTGCATTGTACGTAAGTACCACAACTTCTTTATCCATTTTTCACTTTCTGCGATATTGAACTTGTACCGTAAATGAGGTTCTTGTAAAGAGAGCCGTCCCAAATTTTGGGGTGGCTTTGTCTTTTTGATTTTAATTTTCCTAAGCTATAGGACCATAAGTGGAAGTGCCCTAGGCTCTGTTGCTTTGTTTTTTAGATGTTTCAGGAAACACCATACACTTCTCCAGAGTGGCTGTTGGCAATTTACATCCCGCCCATCAGCATAACAAGGCTCCCAGTTCTCCATGGCCTGTCCTGCCTTTCTGGATTTTACACTTTTTTCAGATGGCCCTTTTTACCGGGGGGAAGTGAGACTTCATTGTAGTGAAGATTTCCTTTGCAAGCTTGCTTGGTTGGCCAAAAAGTGTGTATGCGTTTTTTCCTGAATATATTCAGGAAAAAACGCATATGCCCTTTTCGGCCAAGTGCATCATTGTGGACTTTCTGCCTCTTTTCCTATGCTTTAAATGCAATTCCAGTCTACCTCCTGAAATCGGTTTCCTGCATTTCTGCCCCGCTTTCAAATCCTCTTGGCAGCCTTACTTCAGTATATTTTTGGACGATAGCTGTCATTTATAACTCTGCAGGTTTGTGAATTACAGTGCCCCTGAGCTCCTTTCTTCAACTCGCTTTCCTGTCAGCTGGCCGCAACACCGCAGGATTGCCTCAGGCCCTAATCTGGTTCCGGCATGGCACGCTGAGCCTTTGGTTAATTCCTCTTCCTGGTGGGAAA
Source organism: Orcinus orca (assembly GCF_937001465.1). Classification (NCBI taxonomy): domain Eukaryota; kingdom Metazoa; phylum Chordata; class Mammalia; order Artiodactyla; family Delphinidae; genus Orcinus; species Orcinus orca. Next base: position 3,978,763 of record NC_064565.1, on the reverse strand, counting down.
TGAGAGTTAAATTTGCCCGTCCAGACACCTCCAGCTAGTCTCTCATTGGTTCTCCCTATTCCTGTTCATCTTCCGCAGAAATTGCAAACTGGGCCAAACAGGAGGTTAAAGGCACTGACTCTCCAAGTCGGGAGAGTGTTAGTAAAGCGTCTGGAATTTTGCACCCGAGTACCAGGGGACGAAAACTGAGACATATTTGAACACGTCTCCCGATCACACGGTTGATCATACTCTGGGTTCCACATGCACGTTTTAGCTGAAGGAAGAATACCTTAAACCTGGAGAGTTGAGACCCATGGAATGGGTACCAAGCAATATGACTTCAAAGGGTCTTCATTTGCTCACCGAACCTCTCCAATCCTATCACTGCTGCGTTTATGCCCCTGTACACACGCTTGATTCTCTTTCGGAGACATAGCAATCCATAGGTTTTAAGATACTTATTAGTCAGGTACATTCTTAGGCATTTAATATGGGGTGTTGAGTCCATTTCATTGAGGAAGGAGTAGCTCTTGTCTATTCCATATTTGGGTTAAGGAACTTTATCTGTGCTCATTTCAATCTCTGGTTTTATGCAGCACCCCAACTCACCTTTCCCCTTAAGCAAGCATAAGTTGCTTTTCTAAATTTGAGACCCTGTTCTGTTTTGTAATTCAGTTCCTATGTAGCCAAGTTTACATTCCTTGTATTAGTGATATCTTATGATGTTTCTTTTTCTGTGTGACTTATTTCAGTTAGAATCATCATACCTGAATCCACTCATTGTGCTGCTACGGGCCTGATGACATAGATTTCATTGCTGAGTGATATTGCCTTGTACGTAAGTACCACAACTTCTTTATCCATTTTTCACTTTCTGCGATATTGAACTTGTACCGTAAACGAGGTTCTTGTAAACAGAGCCGTCCAAAACTTTGGGCTGGCTGTGTCTTTTTGATTTTAATTTCCCTAAGCTATAGGACCATAAGTGGAAGTGCCCTTGGCTCTGTTGCTTTGTTTTTTAGATGTTTCAGGAAACACCATACACTTCTCCCGAGTGGCTGTTGGCAATTTACATCCCGCCCATCAGCATAACAAGGCTCCCAGTTCTCCATGGCCTGTCCTGCCTTTCTGGATTTTACACTTTTTTCAGATTGCCCTTTTGACCGGGGGGAAGTGAGACTTCATTGTAGTGCAGATTTCCTTTGCAAGCTTGCCTGGTTGGCCAAAAAGGGCGTATGCGTTTTTTCCTGAATATATTCAGGAAAAAACGCATACGCCCTTTTTGGCCAAGTGCATCATTGTGGACGTTCTGCCTCTTTTCCTATGCTTTAAATGCAATTCCAGTCTACCTCCTGAAATCAGTTTCGTGCAATTCTGCCCCGCTTTCAAGTCCTCTTGGCAGCCTTACTTCAGTATATTTTTGGACGATAGCTGTCATTTATAACTCTGCAGGTTTGTGAATTACAGTGCCCCTGAACTCCTTTCTTCAACTCGCTTTCCTGTGAGCTGGCCGTAACACCGCAGGATTGCTTCAGGCCCTAATCTGGTTCCGGCTCGGCACGCTGAGCCTTTGGTTAATTCCTGTTCCTCGTGGGAAAAGACAGTTAAATTTAGCCGTCCAGACACCTCCAGCTAGTCTCTCATTGGTTCTCCCTATTCCTGTACATCTTCCGCAGAGATTGCAAACTGGGCCAAACAGGAGGTTAAAGGAACTGACTCTCCAAGTCGGGAGAGTGTTAGTAAAGCATCTGGAATGTTGCACCCGAGTACCAGGGGACGAGAACTGAGATATTTGAACACGTCTCCCGATCAGACGGTTGATCATACTCTGGGTTCCACATGCATGTTTTAGCTGAAGGAAGAATACCTTAAACCTGGAGAGTTGAGACCGGTGGATTGGGTACCATGCAATATGACTTCAAAGGGTCTTCATTTGCTCACCGAACCTCTCCAATCCTATCACTGCTGCGTTTATGCCCCTGTACACACGCTTGATTCTCTTTCGGAGACATAGCAATCCATAGGTTTTAAGATACTTACTAATCAGGTACATTCTTAGGCGTTTAATATGGGGTGTTGAGTCCATTTCATTGAGCAAGGAGTAGCTCTTGTCTATTCCATATTTGGCTTAAGGAACTTTATCTGTGCTCATTTCAGTCTCTGGTTTTATGCAGCACCCCAACTCACCTTTCCCCTTAAGCAAGCATAAGTTGCTTTTCTAAATTTGAGACGCTGTTCTGTTTTGTAATTCAGTTCCTGTGTAGCCAAGTTTACATTCCGTGTATTAGTGATATCTTATGAGGTTTCTTTTTCTGTGTGACTTATTTCAGTTAGAATCATCATACCTGAATCCACTCATTATGCTGCTACGGGCCTGAGTACATAGATATCATTGCTGAGTGATATTGCATTGTACGTAAGTACCACAACTTCTTTATCCATTTTTCACTTTCTGCGATATTGATCATGTACCGTAAACGAGGTTCTTGTAAACAGAGCCTTCCCAAATTCTGGGGTGGCTGTGTCTTTTTTATTTTAATTTCCCTAAGCTATAGGACCATAAGTGGAAGTGCCCTAGGCTCTGTTGCTTTGTTTTTTAGATGTTTCAGGAAACACCATACACTTCTCCCGAGTGGCTGTTGGCAATTTACATCCCGCCCATCAGCATAACAAGGCTCCCAGTTCTCCATGGCCTGTCCTGCCTTTCTGGATTTTACACTTTTTTCAAATGGCCCTTTTGAGCGGGGGCAAGTGAGACTTCATTGTAGTGCAGATTTCCTTTGCAAGCTTGCTTGGTTGGTCAAAAAGGGCGTATGCGTTTTTTCCTGAATATATTCAGGAAAAAACGCATACGCCCTTTTTGGCCAAGTGCATCATTGTGGACGTTCTGCCTCTTTTCCTATGCTTGAAATGCAATTCCAGTCTACCTCCTGCAATCGGTTTCGTGCAATTCTGCCCCGCTTTCAAGTCCTCTTGGCAGCCTTACTTCAGTATATTTTTGGACGATAGCTGTCATTTATAACTCTGCAGGTTTGTGAATTACAGTGTCCCTGAGCTCCTTTCTTCAACTCGCTTTCTTGTGAGCTGGCCGCAACACCGCAGGATTGCTTCAGGCCCTATTGTGGTTCCGGCATGGCACCCTGAGCCTTTGGTTAATTCCTCTTCCTGGTGGGAAATGAGAGTTAAATTTGCCCGTCCAGACACCTCCAGCTAGTCTCTCATTGGTTCTCCCTATTCCTGTTCATCTTCCGCAGAAATTGCAAAGTGGGCCAAACAGAAGGTTAAAGGCACCGACTCTCCAAGTCGGGAGAGTGTTAGTAAATCATCTGGAGTGTTGCACCCGAGTACCAGGGAATGAAAACTGAGATATATTTGAACACGTCTCCAGATCACACGGTTGATCATACTCTGGGTTCCACATGCATGTTTTAGCTGAAGGAAGAATACCTTAAACCTGGAGAGTTGAGACCCGTGGAATGGGTACCATGCAATATGATTTCAAAGGGTCTTCATTTGTTCACCGAACCTCTCCAATCCTGTCACTGCTGCGTTTATGCCCCTGTACACATGCTTGATTCTCTTTCGGAGACATAGCAAACCATAGGTTTTAGTATACTTACTAGTCAGGTACATCCTTGCGCGTTTAATATGGGGTGTTGAGTCCATTTCGTTGAGCAAGAAGTAACTCTTGTCTACTCCATATTTGGCTTAAGGAACTTTATCTGTGCTCATTTCAATCTCTGGTTTTATGCAGCACCCCAACTCACCTTTCCCCTTAAGCAAGCATAAGTTGGTTTTCTAAATTTGAGACCCTGTTCTGTTTTGTAATTCAGTTCCTGTGTAGGCACGATTACATTCCGTGTATTAGTGATATCTTATGATATTTCTTTTTCTGTGTGACTTATTTCAGTTAGAATCATCATACGTGAATCCACTCATTATGCTTCTATGGGCCTGATGACATAGATTTCATTGCTGAGTGATATTGCATTGTACGTAAGTACCACAACTTCTTTATCCATTTTTCACTTTCTGCGATATTGAACTTGTACCGTAAATGAGGTTCTTGTAAAGAGAGCCGTCCCAAATTTTGGGGTGGCTTTGTCTTTTTGATTTTAATTTTCCTAAGCTATAGGTCCATAAGTGGAAGTGCCCTAGGCTCTGTTGCTTTGTTTTTTAGATGTTTCAGGAAACACCATACACTTCTCCAGAGTGGCTGTTGGCAATTTACATCCCGCCCATCAGCATAACAAGGCTCCCAGTTCTCCATGGCCTGTCCTGCCTTTCTGGATTTTACACTTTTTTCAGATGGCCCTTTTTACCGGGGGGAAGTGAGACTTCATTGTAGTGAAGATTTCCTTTGCAAGCTTGCTTGGTTGGCCAAAAAGTGTGTATGCGTTTTTTCCTGAATATATTCAGGAAAAAACGCATATGCCCTTTTCGGCCAAGTGCATCATTGTGGACTTTCTGCCTCTTTTCCTATGCTTTAAATGCAATTCCAGTCTACCTCCTGAAATCGGTTTCCTGCATTTCTGCCCCGCTTTCAAATCCTCTTGGCAGCCTTACTTCAGTATATTTTTGGACGATAGCTGTCATTTATAACTCTGCAGGTTTGTGAATTACAGTGCCCCTGAGCTCCTTTCTTCAACTCGCTTTCCTGTCAGCTGGCCGCAACACCGCAGGATTGCCTCAGGCCCTAATCTGGTTCCGGCATGGCACGCTGAGCCTTTGGTTAATTCCTCTTCCTGGTGGGAAATGAGAGTTAAATTTGCCCGTCCAGACACCTCCAGCTAGTCTCTCATTGGTTCTCCCTATTCCTGTTCATCTTCCGCAGAAATTGCAAACTGGGCCAAACAGGAGGTTAAAGGCACTGACTCTCCAAGTCGGGAGAGTGTTAGTAAAGCGTCTGGAATTTTGCACCCGAGTACCAGGGGACGAAAACTGAGACATATTTGAACACGTCTCCCGATCACACGGTTGATCATACTCTGGGTTCCACATGCACGTTTTAGCTGAAGGAAGAATACCTTAAACCTGGAGAGTTGAGACCCATGGAATGGGTACCAAGCAATATGACTTCAAAGGGTCTTCATTTGCTCACCGAACCTCTCCAATCCTATCACTGCTGCGTTTATGCCCCTGTACACACGCTTGATTCTCTTTCGGAGACATAGCAATCCATAGGTTTTAAGATACTTATTAGTCAGGTACATTCTTAGGCATTTAATATGGGGTGTTGAGTCCATTTCATTGAGGAAGGAGTAGCTCTTGTCTATTCCATATTTGGGTTAAGGAACTTTATCTGTGCTCATTTCAATCTCTGGTTTTATGCAGCACCCCAACTCACCTTTCCCCTTAAGCAAGCATAAGTTGCTTTTCTAAATTTGAGACCCTGTTCTGTTTTGTAATTCAGTTCCTATGTAGCCAAGTTTACATTCCTTGTATTAGTGATATCTTATGATGTTTCTTTTTCTGTGTGACTTATTTCAGTTAGAATCATCATACCTGAATCCACTCATTGTGCTGCTACGGGCCTGATGACATAGATTTCATTGCTGAGTGATATTGCCTTGTACGTAAGTACCACAACTTCTTTATCCATTTTTCACTTTCTGCGATATTGATCATGTACCGTAAACGAGGTTCTTGTAAACAGAGCCGTCCAAAACTTTGGGCTGGCTGTGTCTTTTTTATTTTAATTTCCCTAAGCTATAGGACCATAAGTGGAAGTGCCCTAGGCTCTGTTGCTTTGTTTTTTAGATGTTTCAGGAAACACCATACAAGTCTCCCGAGTGGCTGTTGGCAATTTACATCCCGCCCATCAGCATAACAAGGCTCCCAGTTCTCCATGGCCTGTCCTGCCTTTCTGGATTTTACACTTTTTTCAGATTGCCCTTTTGACCGGGGGCAAGTGAGACTTCATTGTAGTGCAGATTTCCTTTGCAAGCTTGCCTGGTTGGCCAAAAAGGGCGTATGCGTTTTTTCCTGAATATATTCAGGAAAAAACGCATACGCCCTTTTTGGCCAAGTGCATCATTGTGGACGTTCTGCCTCTTTTCCTATGCTTGAAATGCAATTCCAGTCTACCTCCTGAAATCAGTTTCGTGCAATTCTGCCCCGCTTTCAAGTCCTCTTGGCAGCCTTACTTCAGTATATTTTTGGACGATAGCTGTCATTTATAACTCTGCAGGTTTGTGAATTACAGTGTCCCTGAGCTCCTTTCTTCAACTCGCTTTCCTGTGAGCTGGCCGTAACACCGCAGGATTGCTTCAGGCCCTATTATGGTTCCGGCATGGCACCCTGAGCCTTTGGTTAATTCCTCTTCCTGGTGGGAAATGAGAGTTAAATTTGCCCGTCCAGACACCTCTAGCTAGTCTCTCATTGGTTCTCCCTATTCCTGTTCATCTTCCGCAGAAATTGCAAAGTGGGCCAAACAGAAGGTTAAAGGCACCGACTCTCCAAGTCGGGAGAGTGTTAGTAAATCGTCTGGAGTGTTGCACCCGAGTACCAGGGAATGAAAACTGAGATATATTTGAACACGTCTCCAGATCACACGGTTGATCATACTCTGGGTTCCACATGCATGTTTTAGCTGAAGGAAGAATACCTTAAACCTGGAGAGTTGAGACCCGTGGAATGGGTACCATGCAATATGACTTCAAAGGGTCTTCATTTGTTCACCGAACCTCTCCAATCCTGTCACTGCTGCGTTTATGCCCCTGTACACATGCTTGATTCTCTTTCGGAGACATAGCAAACCATAGGTTTTAGTATACTTACTAGTCAGGTACATCCTTGCGCGTTTAATATGGGGTGTTGAGTCCATTTCGTTGAGCAAGAAGTAACTCTTGTCTACTCCATATTTGGCTTAAGGAACTTTATCTGTGCTCATTTCAATCTCTGGTTTTATGCAGCACCCCAACTCACCTTTCCCCTTAAGCAAGCATAAGTTGGTTTTCTAAATTTGAGACCCTGTTCTGTTTTGTAATTCAGTTCCTGTGTAGGCACGATTACATTCCGTGTATTAGTGATATCTTATGATATTTCTTTTTCTGTGTGACTTATTTCAGTTAGAATCATCATACGTGAATCCACTCATTATGCTTCTATGGGCCTGATGACATAGATTTCATTGCTGAGTGATATTGCATTGTACGTAAGTACCACAACTTCTTTATCCATTTTTCACTTTCTGCGATATTGAACTTGTACCGTAAATGAGGTTCTTGTAAAGAGAGCCGTCCCAAATTTTGGGGTGGCTTTGTCTTTTTGATTTTAATTTTCCTAAGCTATAGGACCATAAGTGGAAGTGCCCTAGGCTCTGTTGCTTTGTTTTTTAGATGTTTCAGGAAACACCATACACTTCTCCAGAGTGGCTGTTGGCAATTTACATCCCGCCCATCAGCATAACAAGGCTCCCAGTTCTCCATGGCCTGTCCTGCCTTTCTGGATTTTACACTTTTTTCAGATGGCCCTTTTTACCGGGGGGAAGTGAGACTTCATTGTAGTGAAGATTTCCTTTGCAAGCTTGCTTGGTTGGCCAAAAAGTGTGTATGCGTTTTTTCCTGAATATATTCAGGAAAAAACGCATATGCCCTTTTCGGCCAAGTGCATCATTGTGGACTTTCTGCCTCTTTTCCTATGCTTTAAATGCAATTCCAGTCTACCTCCTGAAATCGGTTTCCTGCATTTCTGCCCCGCTTTCAAATCCTCTTGGCAGCCTTACTTCAGTATATTTTTGGACGATAGCTGTCATTTATAACTCTGCAGGTTTGTGAATTACAGTGCCCCTGAGCTCCTTTCTTCAACTCGCTTTCCTGTCAGCTGGCCGCAACACCGCAGGATTGCCTCAGGCCCTAATCTGGTTCCGGCATGGCACGCTGAGCCTTTGGTTAATTCCTCTTCCTGGTGGGAAATGAGAGTTAAATTTGCCCGTCCAGACACCTCCAGCTAGTCTCTCATTGGTTCTCCCTATTCCTGTTCATCTTCCGCAGAAATTGCAAACTGGGCCAAACAGGAGGTTAAAGGCACTGACTCTCCAAGTCGGGAGAGTGTTAGTAAAGCGTCTGGAATTTTGCACCCGAGTACCAGGGGACGAAAACTGAGACATATTTGAACACGTCTCCCGATCACACGGTTGATCATACTCTGGGTTCCACATGCACATTTTAGCTGAAGGAAGAATACCTTAAACCTGGAGAGTTGAGACCCATGGAATGGGTACCAAGCAATATGACTTCAAAGGGTCTTCATTTGCTCACCGAACCTCTCCAATCCTATCACTGCTGCGTTTATGCCCCTGTACACACGCTTGATTCTCTTTCGGAGACATAGCAATCCATAGGTTTTAAGATACTTATTAGTCAGGTACATTCTTAGGCATTTAATATGGGGTGTTGAGTCCATTTCATTGAGGAAGGAGTAGCTCTTGTCTATTCCATATTTGGGTTAAGGAACTTTATCTGTGCTCATTTCAATCTCTGGTTTTATGCAGCACCCCAACTCACCTTTCCCCTTAAGCAAGCATAAGTTGCTTTTCTAAATTTGAGACCCTGTTCTGTTTTGTAATTCAGTTCCTATGTAGCCAAGTTTACATTCCTTGTATTAGTGATATCTTATGATGTTTCTTTTTCTGTGTGACTTATTTCAGTTAGAATCATCATACCTGAATCCACTCATTGTGCTGCTACGGGCCTGATGACATAGATTTCATTGCTGAGTGATATTGCCTTGTACGTAAGTACCACAACTTCTTTATCCATTTTTCACTTTCTGCGATATTGAACTTGTACCGTAAACGAGGTTCTTGTAAACAGAGCCGTCCAAAACTTTGGGCTGGCTGTGTCTTTTTGATTTTAATTTCCCTAAGCTATAGGACCATAAGTGGAAGTGCCCTTGGCTCTGTTGCTTTGTTTTTTAGATGTTTCAGGAAACACCATACACTTCTCCCGAGTGGCTGTTGGCAATTTACATCCCGCCCATCAGCATAACAAGGCTCCCAGTTCTCCATGGCCTGTCCTGCCTTTCTGGATTTTACACTTTTTTCAGATTGCCCTTTTGACCGGGGGGAAGTGAGACTTCATTGTAGTGCAGATTTCCTTTGCAAGCTTGCTTGGTTGGCCAAAAAGGGCGTATGCGTTTTTTCCTGAATATATTCAGGAAAAAACGCATACGCGCTTTTTGGCCAAGTGCATCATTGTCGACGTTCTGCCTCTTTTCCTATGCTTTAAATGCAATTCCAGTCTACCTCCTGAAATCAGTTTCCTGCAATTCTGCCCCGCTTTCAAGTCCTCTTGGCAGCCTTACTTCAGTATATTTTTGGACGATAGCTGTCATTTATAACTCTGCAGGTTTGTGAATTACAGTGCCCCTGAGCTCCTTTCTTCAACTCGCTTTCTTGTGAGCTGCCCGCAACACCGCAAGATTGCTTCAGGCCCTAATCTGGATTCGGCACGGCACGCTGAGCCTTTGGTTAATTCCTCTTCCTGGTGGGAAATGAGAGTTAAATTTGCCCGTCCAGACACCTCTAGCTAGTCTCTCATTGGTTCTCCCTATTCCTGTTCATCTTCCGCAGAAATTGCAAACTGGGCCAAACGGGAGTTTAAAGGCACTGACTCTACAAGTCGGGAGAGTGTTAGTAAAGCGTCTGGAATGTTGCACCCGAGTACCAGGGAACGAAACTGAGACATATTTGAACACGTCTCCCGATCACACGGTTGATCATACTCTGGGTTCCAGATGCATGTTTTAGCTGAAGGAAGAATACCTTAAACCTGGACAGTTGAGACCCGTGGAATGAGTACCATGAAATATGAATTCAAAGGGTCTTCATTTGCTCACTGAACCTCTCCAATCCTACCACTGCTGCGTTTATGCCCCTGTACACACACTTGATTCTGTTTCGGAGACATAGCAATCCATAGGTTTTAAGATACTTACTAGTCAGGTACATTTTCAGGCGTTTAATATGGGGTGATGAGTCCATTTCGTTGAGCAAGGAGTAGCTCTTGTCTATTCCATATTTGGCTTAAGGAATTTTATCTGTGCTCATTTCAGTCTCTGGTTTTATGCAGCACCCCAACTCACCTTTCCCCTTAAGCAAGCATAAGTTGGTTTTCTAAATTTGAGACGCTGTTCTGTTTTGTAATTCAGTTCCTGTGTAGCCAAGTTTACATTCCGTGTATTAGTGATATCTTATGAGGTTTCTTTTTCTGTGTGACTTATTTCAGTTAGAATCATCATACCTGAATCCACTCATTATGCTGCTACGGGCCTGAGTACATAGATATCATTGCTGAGTGATATTGCATTGTACGTAAGTACCACAACTTCTGTATCCATTTTTCACTTTCTGCGATATTGAACCTGTACCGTAAACGAGGTTCTTGTAAACAGAGCCATCCCAAACTTTGGGGTGGCTGTGTCTTTTTGATTTTAATTTCCCTAAGCTATAGGACCATAAGTGGAAGTGCCCTAGGCTCTGTTGCTTTGTTTTTTAGGTGTTTCAGGAAACACCATACACTTCTCCCGAGTGGCTGTTGGCAATTTACATCCCGCGCATCAGCATAACAAGGCTCTCAGTTCTCCATGGCCTGTCCTGCCTTTCTGGATTTTACACATTTATTAGATGGCCCTTTTGAGCAGGGGGAAGTGAGACTTCATTTTAGTGCAGATTTCCTTCGCAAGCTTGCTTGGTTGGCCAAAAAGGGCGTATGCATTTTTTCCTGTATATATTCAGGAAAAAATGCATACGCACTTTTTGGCCAAGTGCATCCTTGTCGAGGTTCTTCCTCTCTTCCTATGTTTTCAATGCAATTCCATTCTACCTCCTGAAATCGGTTTCCTGCAATTCTGCCTTGCTTTCAAGTCCTCTTGTGAGCCTTACTTCAGTATATTTTTGAATGATAGCTGTCCTTTATAACTCTGCAGTTTTGTGAATTACAGTGCCCCTGTGCTCCTTTCTTCAACTCGATTTCTTGTGAGCTGGCCACAACCCCGCAGGATTGCTTCAGGCCCTAACCTTGTTCCAGCTCGGCACGCTGAGCCTTTGGTTAATTCCTCTTCCTGGTTGGAAATGAGAGTTAAATTTGCCCGTCCAGACACCTCCAGCTAGTCTCTCATTGGTTCTCCCTATTCCTGTTCATCTTCCGCAGAAATTGCCAACTGGGCCAAACAGGAGGTTAAAGGCACTGACTCTCCAAGTGGGGAGAGTGTTAGTAAAGCGTCTGGAATGTTGCACCCGAGTACCAGGGAACGAAACTGAGACATATTTGAACACGTCTCCCGATCACACGGTTGATCATGCTCTGGGTTCCACATGCATGTTTTAGCTGAAGGAAGAATACCTTAAACCTGGAGAGTTGAGACCCGTGGAATGAGTACCATGAAATATGAATTCAAAGGGTCTTCATTTGCTCACCGAACCTCTCCAATGTTCTCACTGCTGTGTTTATGCCCCTGTACACATGCTTGATTCTCTTTCAGAGAGAGAGCAATCCATAGGTTTTAAGATACTTAGTAGTCAGGTACATTCTTAGGCGTTTAATATGGGGTGTTGAATCCATTTCGTTGAGCAAGGAGTAGCTCTTGTCTATTCCATATTCGGCTTAAGGAACTTTATCTGTGCTCATTTCAATCTCTGGTTTTATGCAGCACCCCAACTCACCTTTCCCCTTAAGCAAGCATAAGATGGTTTTCTAAATTTGAGACACTGTTCTGTTGTGTAATTCAGTTCCTGTGTAGCCAAGTTTACATTCCATGTATTAGTGATATCTTATGATGTTTCTTTTTCTGTGTGACATATTTCAGTTAGAATTATCATACTTGAATCCACTCATTATGCTGCTATGGGCCTGAAGACATAGATTTCATTGCTAAGTGATAGTGCATTGTACATAATTATCACAACTTCTTTATCCATTTTTCACTTTCTGCGATATTGAACTTGTACCGTAAACGAGGTTCTTGTAAACAGAGCCGTCCCAAACTTTGGGGTGGCTGTGTCTTTTTTATTTTAATTTCCCTAAGCTATAGGACCATAAGTGGAAGTGTCCTAGGCTCTGTTGCTTTGTTTTTCAGGTATTTCAGGAAACACCATACACTTCTCCCGAGTGGCTGTTGGCAATTTACATCCCACCCATCAGCCTAACAAGGCTCCCAGTTCTCCATGGCCTGTCCTGCCTTTCTGGATTTTACACATTTTTTAGATGGCCCTTTTGACCGGGGGGAAGTGAGACTTCATTGTAGTACAGATTTCCTTTGCAAGCTTGCTTGGTTGGCCAAAAAGGGCGTATGCGTTTTTACCTGTATATATTCAGGAAAAAATGCATACGCCCTTTTTGGCCAAGTGCATCGTTGTCGAGGTTCTGCCTCTCTTCCTATGTTTTCAATGCAATTCCATTCTATCTCCTGAAATCGGTTTCCTGCAATACTGCCTTGCTTTTAAGTCCTCTTGTGAGCCTTACTTCAGAATATTTTTGGATGATAGCTGTCATTTATAACTCTGCAGGTTTGTGAATTACAGTGCCCCTGAGCTCCTTTCTTCAACTCGCTTTCTTGTGAGCTGGCCGCAACACCGCAGGATTGTTTCAGGCCCTAATCTGGTTCCGGCACGGCACGCTGAGCCTTTGCTTAATTGCTCTTCCTGGTGGGAAATGAGAGTTAAATTTGCCCGTCCAGACACCTCCAGCTAGTCTCTCATTGGTTCTCCCTATTCCTGTTCATCTTCCGCAGAAATTGCAAACTGGGCCAAACAGGAGTTTAAAGGCACTGACTCTCCAAGTCGGGAGAGTGTTAGTAAAGCTTCTGGAATGTTGCACCCGAGTACCAGGGGACGAAAACTGAGACATATTTGAACATGTCTCCCGATCAGATGGTTGATCATACTCTGGGTTCCACATGCATGTTTTAGCTGAAGGAAGAGTACCTTAAACCTGGAGAGTTGAGACCCGTGGAATGAGTACCATGCAATATGACTTCAAAGGGTTTTCATTTGTTCACCGAACCTCTCCAATCCTGTCACAGCTGTGTTTATGCCCCTGTACACACGCTTTATTCTCTTTCGGAGACATAGTAATCCATAGGTTTTAAGATACTTACTAGTCAGGTACATTCTTAGGTGTTTAATATGGGGTGTTGAGTCCATTTCCTCTAGCAACGAGTAGCTCTTGTCTATTCCATATTTGGCCTAAGGAACTTTATCTGTGCTCATTTCAATCTCTGGTTTTATGCAGCACCCCAACTCACCTTTCCCCTTAAGCAAGCATAAGTTGGTTTTCTCAATTTGAGACCCTGTTCTGTTTTGGAATTCAGTTCCTGTGTAGCCAAGTTTACATTCCGTGTATTAGTGATATCTTATGATGTTTCTTTTTCTGTGTGACTTATTTCAGTTAGAATAATCATACCTGAATCCACTCATTATGCTGCTATGTGCCTGATGACATAGATTTCATTGCTGAGTGATATTGCATGGTAGGTAACCACCACAACTTCTTTATCCATTTTTCACTTTCTGCGATATTGAACTTCTACCATAAACGAGGTTCCTGTAAACAGTGCCGTCCCAAACTTTTGGGTGGCTGTGTCTTTTTGATTTTAATTTCCCTAAGCTATAGGACCATAAGTGGAAGTGCCCTAGGCTCTGTTGCTTTGTTTTTTAGATGTTTCAGGAAACACCATACACTTCTCCCGAGTGGCTGTTGGCAATTTACAACCCGCCCATCAGCATAACAAGTCTCCCAGCTCTCCATGGCCTGTCCTGCCTTTCTGGATTTTACACTTTTTTCAGATGGCCCTTTTGAGTGGTGGGAAGTGAGACTTCATTGTAGTGCAGATTTCCTTTGCAAGCTTGCTTGGTTGGCCAAAAAGGGCGTATGCGTTTTTTCCTGAATATATTCAGGAAAAAACGCATACGCCCTTTTTGGCCAAGTGCATCATTGTGGACGTTCTGCCTCTTTTCCTATGCTTGAAATGCAATTCCAGTCTACCTCCTGAAATCGGTTTCCTGCAATTCTGCCCCACATTCAAGTCCTCTTGGCAGCCTTACTTCAGTATATTTTGGGACGATAGCTGTCATTTATAACTCTGCAGGTTTGTGAATTACAGTGCCCCTGAGCTCCTTTCTTCAACTCGCTTTCTTGTGAGCTGGCAGCAACACCGCAGAATTGCTTCAGGCTCTAATCTGGTTCCCGCATGGCACGCTGAGCCTTTTGTTAATTCCTCTTCCTGGTGGGAAATGAGAGTTAAATTTGCCTGTCCAGACACCTCCAGCTAGTCTCTCATTGGTTCTCCCTATTCCTGTTCATCTTCCGAAGAAATTGCAACCTGGGCCAAACAGGAGGTTAAAGGCACTGACTCTCCAAGTCGGGAGAGTTTTAGTAAAGCGTGTGGAATGTTGCACCCGAGTACCAGGGGACGAAAACTGAGACATATTGGAACACGTCTCCCGATCACATGGTTGATCATACTCTGGGATCCACATGCATGTTTTAGCTGAAGGAAGAATACCTTAAACCTGGAGAGTTGAGACCCGTGGAATGGGTACCATACAATATGAATTCAAAGGGTCTTCATTTGCTCACCGAACCTCTCCAACGTTATCACTGCTGTGTTTATGCCCCTGTACACACGCTTGATTCTCTTTCACAGACATAGCAATCCATAGGTTTTAAGATACTTACTAGTCAGGTACATTCTTAGGCATTTAATATGGGGTGTTGAGTCCATTTCGTTGAGCAAGGAGTAGTTCTTGTCTATTAAATATTTGGCTTAAGGAACTTTCTCTGTGCTCATTTCAGTCTCTGGTTTTATGCAGCACCCCAACTCACCTTTTCCCTTAAGCAAGCATAAGTTGGTTTTCTCAATTTGAGACCGTGTTCTGTTTGTAATTCAGTTCCTGTGTAGCCAAGTTTACATTCCGTATATTAGTGATATCTTATGATGTTTCTTTTTCTGTGTGACTTATTTCAGTTAGAATCATCATACCTGAATCCACTCATTATGCTGCTACGGGCCTGAGGACATAGATTTGATTGCTGAGTGATACTGCATTGTACGTAAGTACCACAACTTCTTTATCCATTTTTCACTTTCTGCGATATTGAACTTTTACCGTAAACGAGGTTCTTGTAAACAGAGCCATCCCAAACTTTGGGGTGGCTGTGTCTTTTTGATTTTAATTTCCCTAAGCTATAGGACCATAAGTGGAAGTGCCCTAGGCTCTGTTGCTTTGTTTTTTAGGTGTTTCAGGAAACACCATACACTTCTCCCAAGTGGCTGTTGGCAATTTACATCCCGCCCATCAGCATAACAAGGCTCCCAGTTCTCCATGGCCTGTCCTGCCTTTCTGGATTTTACACTTTTTTCAGATGGCCCTTTTGAGCGGGGGGAAGTGAGACTTCATTGTAGTGCAGATTTCTTTGCAAGCTTGCTTGGTTGGCCAAAAAGGGCGTATGCGTTTTTTCCTGAATATATTCAGGAAAAAACGCTTATGCACTTTTTGACCAAGTGCATCTTTGTGGACGTTCTGCCTCTTTTCCTATGCTTGAAATGCAATTCCAGTCTACCTCCTGAAATCGGTTTCCTGCAATTCTGCCCCGCTTTCAAGTCCTCTTGGCAGCCTTACTTCAGTATATTTTTGGACGATACCTGTCATTTATAACTCTGCAGGTTTGTGAATTACAGTGCCCCTGAGGTCCTTTTTTCAACTCGCTTTCTTGTGAGCTGTCCGTAACACCGCAGGATTGCTTCAGGCCCTAATCTGGTTCTGGCACGGCACGCTGAGCCTTTGGTTAATTCCTCTTCCTGGTGGGAAATGAGAGTTAAATTTGCCCGTCCAGACACCTCCAGCTAGTCTCTCATTGGTTCTCCCTATTCCTGTTCATCTTCCGCAGAAATTGCAAACTGGGCCAAACAGGAGGTTAAAGGCACTGACTCTCCAAGTCGGGAGAGTGTTAGTAAAGCGTCTGGAGTGTTGCACCCGAGTACCAGGGGACGAAAACTGAGACATATTGGAACACGTCTCCCGATCACGTGGTTGATCATAATGTGGGTTCCACATGCATGTTTTAGCTGAAGGAAGAATACCTTAAACATGGAGAGTTGAGACCCGTGGAATGGGTACCATGCAATGTGACTTCAAAGGGTCTTCATTTGCTCACCAAACCTCGCCAATGTTATCACTGCTGCGTTTATGCCACTGTACACACGCTTGATTCTCTTTCGGAGACATAGCAATCCGTAGGTTTTAAGATAATTACTAGTCAGGTACATTCTTAGGCGTTTAATACGGGGTGTTGAGTCCATTTCGTAGAGCAAGGAGTAGCTCTTGTCTATTCCATATTTGGCTTAGGGAACTTTATCTGTGCTCATTTCAATCTCTGGTTTTATGCAGCACCCCAACTCACCTTTCCCCTTAAGCAAGCATAAGTTGGTTTTCTCAATTTGAGACCCTGTTCTGTTCTGTAATTCAGTTCCTGTGTAGCCAAGTTTACATTCCGTGTGTTAGTGATATCTTATGATGTTTCTTTTTCTGTGTGACTTATTTCAGTTAGATTCATCATACCTGAATCCACTCATTATGCTGCTACGGGCCTGATGACATAGATTTAATTGCTGAGTGATATTGCATTGTACGTAAGTACCACAACTTCTTTATCCATTTTTCACTTTCTGCAATATTGAACTTGTACCGTAAACGAGGTTCTTGTAAACGGAGCCGTCCCAAACTTTGGGGTGGCTGTGTCTTTTTGATTTTAATTTCCCTAAGCTATAGGACCATAAGTGGAAGTGCCCTAGGCTCTGTTGCTTTGTTTTTTAGAAGTTTCAGGAAACACCATACACTTCTCCCAAGTGGCTCTTGGCAATTTACATCCCACCCATCAGCATAACAAGGCTCCCAGTTCTCCATGGCCTGTCCTGCCTTTCTGGATTTTACACTTTTTTCAGATTGCCCTTTTGACCAGGGGGAAGTGAGACTTCATTGTAGTGCAGATTTCCTTTGCAAGCTTGCTTGGTGGGCCAAAAAGGGCGTATGCGTTTTTTCCTGAATATATTCAGGAAAAAACGCATACGCCCTTTTTGGCCAAGTGCATCATTGTGGACGTTCTGCCTCTTTTCCTATGCTTTAAATGCAAATCCAGTCTACCTGCTGAAATCGGTTTCCTGCAATTCTGCCCCACTTTCAAGTCCTCTTGGCAGCCTTACTTCAGTATATTTTTCGACGATAGCTGTCATTTATAACTCTGCAGGTTTGTGAATTACAGTGCCCCTGAGCTCCTTTCTTCAACTAGCTTTCTTGTGAGCTGGCCGCAACACCGCAGGATTGCTTCAGGCCCTAATCTGGTTCCGGCACGGCACGATGAGCCTTTGGTTCATTACTCTTCCTGGTGGGAAATGAGAGTTAAATTTGCCCGTCCAGACACCTCCTGCTAGTCTCTCATTGGTTCTCCCTATTCCTGTTCATCTTCCGCAGAAATTGCAAACTGGGCCAAACAGGAGGTTAAAGGCACTGACTCTCCAAGTCGGGAGAGTGTTAGTAAAGCATCTGGAATGTTGCACCCGAGTACCAGGGGCCGAAAACTAGATATATTGGAACACGTCTCCCGATCACGCGGTTGATCATAATGTGGGTTCCGCATGCATGTATTAGCTGAAGGAAGAATACCTTAAACCTGGAGAGTTGAGACCCGTGGAATGGGTACCATGCAATATGACTTCAAAGGGTCTTCATTTGCTCACCGTACCTCTCCAATGTTATCACTGCTGCATTTATGCCCCTGTACACACGCTTGATTCTCTTTCGGAGACATAGCAATCCATAGGTTTTTAGATACATACTAGTCAAGTACATTCTTAGGCGTTTAATACGGGGTGTTGAGTCCATTTCATTGAGCAAGGAGTAGCTCTTGTCTATTCCATATTTGGCTTAAGGAACTTTATCTGTGCTCATTTTAATCTCTGGTTTTATGCAGCAGCCCAACTCACCTTTCCCCTTAAGTAACCATAAGTTGGTTTTCTCAATTTGAGACCCTGTTCTGTTTTGTATGTCATTTCCTGTGTAGCCAAGTTTACATTCCATGTATTAGTGATATCTTATGATGTTTCTTTATCTGTTTGACTTATTTCAGTTAGAATCATCATACCTGAATCCTCTCATTATGCTGCTATGGGCCTGATGACATAGATTTCATTGCTGAGTGATATTTCATTGTACGTACGTACCACAACTTCTTTATCCATTTTTCACTTTCTGCGATATTGAACTTGTACCGTAAACGAGGTTCTTGTAAACAGAGCCATCCCAAACTTTGGGGTGGCTGTGTCGTTTTGATTTTAATTTCCCTAAGCTATAGGACCATAAGTGGAAGTGTCCTAGGCTCTGTTGCTTTGTTTTTCAGGTTTTTCTGGAAACACCATACACACCTCCCGAGTGGCTGTTGGCAATTTACATCCCGCCCATCAGCATAACAAGGCTCCCAGTTCTCCATGGCCTGTCCTGGCTTTCTGGATTTTACACTTTTTTCAGATGGCCCTTTTGACTGGGCGGAAGTGAGACTTCATTGTAGTGCAGATTTCCTTTGCAAGCTTGCTTGGGTGGCCAAAAAGGGCATATGCGTTTTTTCCTGAATGTATTCAGGAAAAAACGCATACGCCCTTTTTGGCCAAGTGCATCATTGTCGATGTTCTGCCTCTTTTCCTATGCTTTAAATGCAATTCCAGTCTACCTCCTGAAATCAGTTTCCTGCAATTCTGCCCCGCTTTCAAGTCCTCTTGGCAGCCTTACTTCAGTATATTTTTGGACGATAACTGTCATTTATAACTCTGCAGGTTTGTGAATTACAGTGCTCCTTAGCTCCTTTCTTCAACTCGCTTTCCTGTGAGATGGCCGAAACACGGCAGGATTGCTTCAGGCCCTAATCTGGTTCCGGCAAGGCACGCTGAGCCTTTGGTTAATTCCTCTTCCTGGTGGGAAATGAGAGTTAAATTTGCCCGTCCAGACACCTCCAGCTAGTCTCTCATTGGTTCTCCCTATTCCTGTTCATCTTCCGCAGAAATTGCAAACTGCGCCAAACAGGAGGTTAAAGGCACTGACTCTCCAAGTCGGTAGAGTGTTAGTAAAGCGTCTGGAATGTTGCACCCGAGTACCAGGGGAGGAAAACTGAGACATATGTGAACACGTCTCCCGATCACATGGTTGATCATACTCTGGGGTCCACGTGCATGTTTTAGCTGAAGGAAGAATACCTTAAACCTGGAGAGTTGAGACCCGTGGAATGGGTACCATGCAATATGAATTCAAAGGTTCTTCATTTGCTCACCGAACCTCTCCAATCCTATCACTGCTGCATTTATGCCGCTGTACACACACTTGATTCTCTTTTGGAGACATAGCAATCCATAGGTTTTAAGATACTTGCTAGTCAGGTACATTCTTAGGCGTTTAATATGGGGTGTTGAGTCCATTTCGTTGAGCAAGGAGTAGCTCTTGTCTATTCCATATTTGGCTTAAGGAAATTTATCTGTGCTCATTTCAATCTCTGGTTTTATGCAGCACCCCAACTCACCTTTCCCCTTAAGTAAGTATAAGTTGCTTTTCTAAATTTGAGACCCTGTTCTGTTTTGTAATTCAGTTCTATGTAGCCAAGTTTACATTCCGTGTATTAGTGATATCTTATGATGTTTCTTTTTCTGTGTGAATTATTTCAGTTAGAATCATCATACCTGAATCCTCTCATTATGCTGCTATGGGCCTGATGACATAGATTTCATTGCTGAGTGATATTGCGTTGTACGTAAGTACCAAAACTTCTTTATCCATTTTTCACTTTCTGCGATATTGAACTTGTACCGTAAACGAGGTTCTTGTAAACAGAGCCGTCCCAAACTTTGGGGTGGCTGTGTCTTTTTGATTTTAATTTCCCTAAGCTATAGGACCATAAGTGGAAGTGCCCTAGGCTCTGTTGCTTTGTTTTGTACATGTTTCAGGAAACACCATACACTTCTCCCAAGTGGCTGTTGGCAATTTTCATCCCGCCCATCAGCATAACATGGCTCCCAGTTCTCCATGGCCTGTCCTGCCTTTCTGGATTTTACACATTTTTCAGGTGGCCCATTTGAGCGGGGGGATGTGAGACTTCATTGTAGTGCAGATGTTATTTGCAACCTTGCTTTGTTGGACAAAAAGGACGTATGAGTTTTTTCCTGAATATATTCAGGAAAAAACGCATACGCCCTTTTTGCCCAAGTGCATCATTGTCGACGTTCTGCCTCTTTTCCTATGCTTTAAATACAATTCCAGTCTACCTCCTGAAATCGGTTTCCTGCAATTCTGCCCCGCTTTCAATTCCCCTTGGCAGCCTTACTTCAGTATATTTTTGGACGATAGCTGTCATTTATAACTCTGCAGGTTTGTGAATTACAGTGCCCCTGAGCTCCTTTCTTCAACTCGCTTTCTTCTGAGCGGGCCGCAACACCGCAGGATTGCTTCAGGCCCTAATCTGGTTCCGGCACGGCACGCTGAGCCTTTGGTTAATTCCTCTTCCTGGTGGGAAATGAGAGTTAAATTTGCCCGTCCAGACACCTCCAGCTAGTCTCTCATTGGTTCTCCCTATTCTTGTTCATCTTCTGCAGAAATTGCAAACTGGGCCAAACAGGAGTTTAAAGGCACTGACTCTCCAAGTCAGGAGAGTGTTAGTAAAGCATCTGGAATGTTGCACCCGAGTACCAGGGGACGAAAACTGAAACATATTGGAACACGTCTCCCGATCACACGGTTGATCATACTCTGGGATCCACATGCATGTTTTAGCTGAAGGAAGAATACCGTAAACCTGGAGAGTTGATACCCGTGGAATGGGTACCATGCAATATGACTTCAAAGGGTCTTCATTTGCTCACGGAACCTCTCCAGTGTTATCACTGCTGCGTTTATGCCCCTGTACACACGCTTTATTCTCTTTCGGAGACATAGCAATCCATAGGTTTTAATATACTTACTAGTCAGGTACATTCTTAGGCGTTTAATACGGGGTGTTGAGTCCATTTCATTGAGCAAGGAGTAGCTCTTGTCTATTCCATATTGGGCTTAAGGAACTTTCTCTGTGCTCATTTCAATCTCTGGTTTTATGCAGCACCCCAACTCACCTTTCCCCTTAAGTAAGCATAAGTTAGTTTTCTCAATTTGAGACCCTGTTCTGTTTTGTAATTCAGTTGCTGTGTAGCCAAGTTTACATTCCGTGTATTAGTGATATCTTATGATGTTTCTTTTTCTGTGTGACTTATTTCAGTTAGAATCATCATACCTGAATCCACTCATTATGCTGCTATGGGCCTGATGACATAGATTTAATTGCTGAGTGATATTGCATTGTACGTAAGTACCACAACTTCTTTATCCATTTTTCACTTTCTGCGATATTGAACTTGTACCGTTAACGAGCTTCTTGTAAACAGAGCCGGCCCAAACTTTGGGATGGCTGTGTCTTTTTTATTTTAATTTCCCTAAGCTATAGGACCATAAGTGGAAGTGCCCTAGGCTCTGTTGCTTTGTTTTTTACATGTTTCAGGAAACACCATACACTTCTCCAGAGTGGCTGTTGGCAATTTACATCCCGCCCATCAGCATAACAAGGCTCCCAGTTCTCCATGGCCTGTCCTGCCTTTCTGGATTTTATACTTTTTTCAGATGGCCCTTTTGAGCGGCGGGAAGTGAGACTTCATTGTAGTGCAGATTTCCTTTGCAAGCTTGCTTTGTTGGCCAAAAAGGGCGTATGCGTTTTTTCCTGAATATATTCAGGAAAAAACTCATACGCCCTTTTTGGCCAAGTGCATCATTGTCAACGTTCTGCCTCTTTTCCTATGCTTGAAATGCAATTCCAGTCTACCTCCTGAAATCGGTTTCCTGCAATTCTGCCCTGCTTTCAAGTCCTCTTGGCAGCCTTACTTCAGTATATTTTTGGACGATAGCTGTCATTTATAACTCTGCAGGTTTGTGAATTACAGTGCCCCTGGCTCCTTTCTTCAACTCGCTTTCTTGTGAGCTGGCCGCAACACCGCAGGATTGCTTCAGGCCCTAATCTGTTTCCGGCACGGCACGCTGAGCCTTTGGTTAATTCCTCTTCCTGGTGGGAAATTAGAGTTAAATTTGCCCGTCCAGAAACCTCCAGCTAGTCTCTCATTTGTTCTCCCTATTCCTGTTCATCTTCTGCAGAAATTGCAAACTGGTCCAAACGGCAGATTAAAGGCATTGACTCTCCAAGCCGGGAGAGTGTTAATAAAGCGTCCGGAATGTTGCACTCGACTACCAGGGGACGAAATCTGAGACATATTAGAACACGTCTCCCGATCACATGGTTGATCATACTCTGGGATCCACGTGCATGTTTTAGCTGAAGGAAGAATACCTTAAACCTGGAGAGTTGAGACCCGTGGAATGGGTACCATGCAATATGACTTCAAAGGGTCTTCATTTGCTCACCAATCCTCGCCAATGTTATCACTGCTGCGTTTATGCCACTGTACACACGCTTGATTCTCTTTCGGAGACATAGCAATCCGTAGGTTTTAAGATACTTACTAGTCAGGTACATTCTTAGGCGTTTAATACGGGGTGTTGAGTCCATTTCGTAGAGAAAGGAGTAGCTCTTGTCTATTCCATATTTGGCTTAGGGAACTTTATCTGTGCTCATTTCAATCTCTGGTTTTATGCAGCAGCCCAACTCACCTTTCCCCGTAAGTAACCATAAGTTGGTTTTCTCAATTTGAGACCCTGTTCTGTTTTGTATTTCAGTTCTTGTGTAGCCAAGTTTACATTCCATGTATTAGTGATATCTTATGATGTTTCTTTATCTGTGTGACTTATTTCAGTTAGAATCATCATACCTGAATCCTCTCATTATGCTGCTATGGGCCTCATGACATAGATTTCATTGCTGAGTGATATTGCATTGTACGTAAGTACCACAACTTCTTTATCCATTTTTCACTTTCTGCGATATTGAACTTGTACCGTAAACGAGGTTCTTGTAAACGGAGCCGTCCCAAACTTTGGGGTGGCTGTGTCCTTTAGATTTTAATTTTCCTAAGCTATAGGACCATAAGTGGAAGTGCCCTAGGCTCTGTTGCTTTGTTTTTTAGGTGTTTCAGGAAACACCATACACTTCTCCCGAGTGGCTGTTGGCAATTTACATCCCACCCATCAGCATAACAAGGCTCCCAGTTCTCCATGGCCTGTCCTGCCTTTCTGGATTTTACACTTTGTTCAGATGGCCCTTTTGACCGGGGGGGAAGTGAGACTTCATTGTAGTGCAGATTTCCTTTGCAAGCTTGCTTGGTTGGCCAAAAAGGGCGTATGCGTTTTTTCCTGAATATATTCAGGGAAAAACGCTTATGCACTTTTTGACCAAGTGCATCTTTGTGGACGTTCTTCCTCTTTTCCTATGCTTTAAATGCAATTCCAGTCTACCTCCTGAAATCGGTTTCGTGCAATTCTGCCCCGCTTTCAAGTCCTCTTTGCAGCCTTACTTCAGTATATTTTTGGACGATAGCTGTCATTTATAACTCTGCAGGTTTGTGAATTACAGTGCCCCTGAGGTCCTTTTTTCAACTCGCTTTCTTGTGAGCTGTCCGTAACACCGCAGGATTGCTTCAGGCCCTAATCTGGTTCTGGCACGGCACGCTGAGCCTTTGGTTAATTCCTCTTCCTGGTGGGAAATGAGAGTTAAATTTGCCCGTCCAGACACCTCCAGCTAGTCTCTCATTGGTTCTCCCTATTCCTGTTCATCTTCCGCAGAAATTGCAAACTGGGCCAAACAGGAGGTTAAAGGCACTGACTCTCCAAGTCGGGAGAGTGTTAGTAAAGCGTCTGGAGTGTTGCACCCGAGTACCAGGGGACGAAAACTGAGACATATTGGAACACGTCTCCCGATCACGTGGTTGATCATAATGTGGGTTCCACATGCATGTTTTAGCTGAAGGAAGAATACCTTAAACATGGAGAGTTGAGACCCGTGGAATGGGTACCATGCAATGTGACTTCAAAGGGTCTTCATTTGCTCACCAAACCTCGCCAATGTTATCACTGCTGCGTTTATGCCACTGTACACACGCTTGATTCTCTTTCGGAGACATAGCAATCCGTAGGTTTTAAGATAATTACTAGTCAGGTACATTCTTAGGCGTTTAATACGGGGTGTTGAGTCCATTTCGTAGAGCAAGGAGTAGCTCTTGTCTATTCCATATTTGGCTTAGGGAACTTTATCTGTGCTCATTTCAATCTCTGGTTTTATGCAGCACCCCAACTCACCTTTCCCCTTAAGCAAGCATAAGTTGGTTTTCTCAATTTGAGACCCTGTTCTGTTCTGTAATTCAGTTCCTGTGTAGCCAAGTTTACATTCCGTGTGTTAGTGATATCTTATGATGTTTCTTTTTCTGTGTGACTTATTTCAGTTAGATTCATCATACCTGAATCCACTCATTATGCTGCTACGGGCCTGAGGACATAGATTTCATTGCTGAGTGATATTGCATTGTACGTAAGTACCACAACTTCTTTATCCATTTTTCACTTTCTGCAATATTGAACTTGTACCGTAAACGAGGTTCTTGTAAACACAGCCGTCCCAAACTTTGGGGTGGCTGTGTCTTTTTGATTTTAATTTCCCTAAGCTATAGGACCATAAGTGGAAGTGCCCTAGGCTCTGTTGCTTTGTTTTTTAGAAGTTTCAGGAAACACCATACACTTCTCCCAAGTGGCTCTTGGCAATTTACATCCCACCCATCAGCATAACAAGGCTCCCAGTTCTCCATGGCCTGTCCTGCCTTTCTGGATTTTACACTTTTTTCAGATTGCCCTTTTGACCAGGGGGAAGTGAGACTTCATTGTAGTGCAGATTTCCTTTGCAAGCTTGCTTGGTTGGCCAAAAAGGGCGTATGCGTTTTTTCCTGAATATATTCAGGAAAAAACGCATACGCCCTTTTTGGCCAAGTGCATCATTGTGGACGTTCTGCCTCTTTTCCTATGCTTTAAATGCAAATCCAGTCTACCTGCTGAAATCGGTTTCCTGCAATTCTGCCCCACTTTCAAGTCCTCTTGGCAGCCTTACTTCAGTATATTTTTCGACGATAGCTGTCATTTATAACTCTGCAGGTTTGTGAATTACAGTGCCCCTGAGCTCCTTTCTTCAACTAGCTTTCTTGTGAGCTGGCCGCAACACCGCAGGATTGCTTCAGGCCCTAATCTGGTTCCGGCACGGCACGATGAGCCTTTGGTTCATTACTCTTCCTGGTGGGAAATGAGAGTTAAATTTGCCCGTCCAGACACCTCCTGCTAGTCTCTCATTGGTTCTCCCTATTCCTGTTCATCTTCCGCAGAAATTGCAAACTGGGCCAAACAGGAGGTTAAAGGCACTGACTCTCCAAGTCGGGAGAGTGTTAGTAAAGCATCTGGAATGTTGCACCCGAGTACCAGGGGCCGAAAACTAGATATATTGGAACACGTCTCCCGATCACGCGGTTGATCATAATGTGGGTTCCGCATGCATGTATTAGCTGAAGGAAGAATACCTTAAACCTGGAGAGTTGAGACCCGTGGAATGGGTACCATGCAATATGACTTCAAAGGGTCTTCATTTGCTCACCGTACCTCTCCAATGTTATCACTGCTGCATTTATGCCCCTGTACACACGCTTGATTCTCTTTCGGAGACATAGCAATCCATAGGTTTTTAGATACATACTAGTCAAGTACATTCTTAGGCGTTTAATACGGGGTGTTGAGTCCATTTCATTGAGCAAGGAGTAGCTCTTGTCTATTCCATATTTGGCTTAAGGAACTTTATCTGTGCTCATTTTAATCTCTGGTTTTATGCAGCAGCCCAACTCACCTTTCCCCTTAAGTAACCATAAGTTGGTTTTCTCAATTTGAGACCCTGTTCTGTTTTGTATGTCATTTCCTGTGTAGCCAAGTTTACATTCCATGTATTAGTGATATCTTATGATGTTTCTTTATCTGTTTGACTTATTTCAGTTAGAATCATCATACCTGAATCCTCTCATTATGCTGCTATGGGCCTGATGACATAGATTTCATTGCTGAGTGATATTTCATTGTACGTACGTACTACAACTTCTTTATCCATTTTTCACTTTCTGCGATATTGAACTTGTACCGTAAACGAGGTTCTTGTAAACAGAGCCATCCCAAACTTTGGGGTGGCTGTGTCGTTTTGATTTTAATTTCCCTAAGCTATAGGACCATAAGTGGAAGTGTCCTAGGCTCTGTTGCTTTGTTTTTCAGGTTTTTCTGGAAACACCATACACACCTCCCGAGTGGCTGTTGGCAATTTACATCCCGCCCATCAGCATAACAAGGCTCCCAGTTCTCCATGGCCTGTCCTGGCTTTCTGGATTTTACACTTTTTTCAGATGGCCCTTTTGACTGGGCGGAAGTGAGACTTCATTGTAGTGCAGATTTCCTTTGCAAGCTTGCTTGGGTGGCCAAAAAGGGCATATGCGTTTTTTCCTGAATGTATTCAGGAAAAAACGCATACGCCCTTTTTGGCCAAGTGCATCATTGTCGACGTTCTGCCTCTTTTCCTATGCTTTAAATGCAATTCCAGTCTACCTCCTGAAATCAGTTTCCTGCAATTCTGCCCCGCTTTCAAGTCCTCTTGGCAGCCTTACTTCAGTATATTTTTGGACGATAACTGTCATTTATAACTCTGCAGGTTTGTGAATTACAGTGCTCCTGAGCTCCTTTCTTCAACTCGCTTTCCTGTGAGATGGCCGAAACACGGCAGGATTGCTTCAGGCCCTAATCTGGTTCCGGCAAGGCACGCTGAGCCTTTGGTTAATTCCTCTTCCTGGTGGGAAATGAGAGTTAAATTTGCCCGTCCAGACACCTCCAGCTAGTCTCTCATTGGTTCTCCCTATTCCTGTTCATCTTCCGCAGAAATTGCAAACTGCGCCAAACAGGAGGTTAAAGGCACTGACTCTCCAAGTCGGTAGAGTGTTAGTAAAGCGTCTGGAATGTTGCACCCGAGTACCAGGGGAGGAAAACTGAGACATATGTG
This sequence comes from Orcinus orca, assembly GCF_937001465.1. Taxonomy (NCBI): domain Eukaryota; kingdom Metazoa; phylum Chordata; class Mammalia; order Artiodactyla; family Delphinidae; genus Orcinus; species Orcinus orca. The sequence goes on along the minus strand of NC_064565.1, from coordinate 3,951,713 downwards.
AACACGTCTCCCGATCACATGGTTGATCATACTCTGGGGTCCACGTGCATGTTTTAGCTGAAGGAAGAATACCTTAAACCTGGAGAGTTGAGACCCGTGGAATGGGTACCATGCAATATGAATTCAAAGGTTCTTCATTTGCTCACCGAACCTCTCCAATCCTATCACTGCTGCATTTATGCCGCTGTACACACACTTGATTCTCTTTTGGAGACATAGCAATCCATAGGTTTTAAGATACTTGCTAGTCAGGTACATTCTTAGGCGTTTAATATGGGGTGTTGAGTCCATTTCGTTGAGCAAGGAGTAGCTCTTGTCTATTCCATATTTGGCTTAAGGAAATTTATCTGTGCTCATTTCAATCTCTGGTTTTATGCAGCACCCCAACTCACCTTTCCCCTTAAGTAAGTATAAGTTGCTTTTCTAAATTTGAGACCCTGTTCTGTTTTGTAATTCAGTTCTATGTAGCCAAGTTTACATTCCGTGTATTAGTGATATCTTATGATGTTTCTTTTTCTGTGTGAATTATTTCAGTTAGAATCATCATACCTGAATCCTCTCATTATGCTGCTATGGGCCTGATGACATAGATTTCATTGCTGAGTGATATTGCGTTGTACGTAAGTACCAAAACTTCTTTATCCATTTTTCACTTTCTGCGATATTGAACTTGTACCGTAAACGAGGTTCTTGTAAACAGAGCCGTCCCAAACTTTGGGGTGGCTGTGTCTTTTTGATTTTAATTTCCCTAAGCTATAGGACCATAAGTGGAAGTGCCCTAGGCTCTGTTGCTTTGTTTTGTACATGTTTCAGGAAACACCATACACTTCTCCCAAGTGGCTGTTGGCAATTTTCATCCCGCCCATCAGCATAACATGGCTCCCAGTTCTCCATGGCCTGTCCTGCCTTTCTGGATTTTACACATTTTTCAGGTGGCCCATTTGAGCGGGGGGATGTGAGACTTCATTGTAGTGCAGATGTTATTTGCAACCTTGCTTTGTTGGACAAAAAGGACGTATGAGTTTTTTCCTGAATATATTCAGGAAAAAACGCATACGCCCTTTTTGCCCAAGTGCATCATTGTCGACGTTCTGCCTCTTTTCCTATGCTTTAAATACAATTCCAGTCTACCTCCTGAAATCGGTTTCCTGCAATTCTGCCCCGCTTTCAATTCCCCTTGGCAGCCTTACTTCAGTATATTTTTGGACGATAGCTGTCATTTATAACTCTGCAGGTTTGTGAATTACAGTGCCCCTGAGCTCCTTTCTTCAACTCGCTTTCTTCTGAGCGGGCCGCAACACCGCAGGATTGCTTCAGGCCCTAATCTGGTTCCGGCACGGCACGCTGAGCCTTTGGTTAATTCCTCTTCCTGGTGGGAAATGAGAGTTAAATTTGCCCGTCCAGACACCTCCAGCTAGTCTCTCATTGGTTCTCCCTATTCTTGTTCATCTTCTGCAGAAATTGCAAACTGGGCCAAACAGGAGTTTAAAGGCACTGACTCTCCAAGTCAGGAGAGTGTTAGTAAAGCATCTGGAATGTTGCACCCGAGTACCAGGGGACGAAAACTGAAACATATTGGAACACGTCTCCCGATCACACGGTTGATCATACTCTGGGATCCACATGCATGTTTTAGCTGAAGGAAGAATACCGTAAACCTGGAGAGTTGATACCCGTGGAATGGGTACCATGCAATATGACTTCAAAGGGTCTTCATTTGCTCACGGAACCTCTCCAGTGTTATCACTGCTGCGTTTATGCCCCTGTACACACGCTTTATTCTCTTTCGGAGACATAGCAATCCATAGGTTTTAATATACTTACTAGTCAGGTACATTCTTAGGCGTTTAATACGGGGTGTTGAGTCCATTTCATTGAGCAAGGAGTAGCTCTTGTCTATTCCATATTGGGCTTAAGGAACTTTATCTGTGCTCATTTCAATCTCTGGTTTTATGCAGCACCCCAACTCACCTTTCCCCTTAAGTAAGCATAAGTTAGTTTTCTCAATTTGAGACCCTGTTCTGTTTTGTAATTCAGTTGCTGTGTAGCCAAGTTTACATTCCGTGTATTAGTGATATCTTATGATGTTTCTTTTTCTGTGTGACTTATTTCAGTTAGAATCATCATACCTGAATCCACTCATTATGCTGCTATGGGCCTGATGACATAGATTTAATTGCTGAGTGATATTGCATTGTACGTAAGTACCACAACTTCTTTATCCATTTTTCACTTTCTGCGATATTGAACTTGTACCGTTAACGAGCTTCTTGTAAACAGAGCCGGCCCAAACTTTGGGATGGCTGTGTCTTTTTTATTTTAATTTCCCTAAGCTATAGGACCATAAGTGGAAGTGCCCTAGGCTCTGTTGCTTTGTTTTTTACATGTTTCAGGAAACACCATACACTTCTCCAGAGTGGCTGTTGGCAATTTACATCCCGCCCATCAGCATAACAAGGCTCCCAGTTCTCCATGGCCTGTCCTGCCTTTCTGGATTTTATACTTTTTTCAGATGGCCCTTTTGAGCGGCGGGAAGTGAGACTTCATTGTAGTGCAGATTTCCTTTGCAAGCTTGCTTTGTTGGCCAAAAAGGGCGTATGCGTTTTTTCCTGAATATATTCAGGAAAAAACTCATACGCCCTTTTTGGCCAAGTGCATCATTGTCAACGTTCTGCCTCTTTTCCTATGCTTGAAATGCAATTCCAGTCTACCTCCTGAAATCGGTTTCCTGCAATTCTGCCCTGCTTTCAAGTCCTCTTGGCAGCCTTACTTCAGTATATTTTTGGACGATAGCTGTCATTTATAACTCTGCAGGTTTGTGAATTACAGTGCCCCTGGCTCCTTTCTTCAACTCGCTTTCTTGTGAGCTGGCTGCAACACCGCAGGATTGCTTCAGGCCCTAATCTGTTTCCGGCACGGCATGCTGAGCCTTTGGTTAATTCCTCTTCCTGGTGGGAAATTAGAGTTAAATTTGCCCGTCCAGAAACCTCCAGCTAGTCTCTCATTTGTTCTCCCTATTCCTGTTCATCTTCTGCAGAAATTGCAAACTGGTCCAAACGGCAGATTAAAGGCATTGACTCTCCAAGTCGGGAGAGTGTTAATAAAGCGTCCGGAATGTTGCACTCGACTACCAGGGGACGAAATCTGAGACATATTAGAACACGTCTCCCGATCACATGGTTGATCATACTCTGGGGTCCACGTGCATGTTTTAGCTGAAGGAAGAATACCTTAAACCTGGAGAGTTGAGACCCGTGGAATGGGTACCATGCAATATGACTTCAAAGGGTCTTCATTTGCTCACCAAACCTCGCCAATGTTATCACTGCTGCGTTTATGCCACTGTACACACGCTTGATTCTCTTTCGGAGACATAGCAATCCGTAGGTTTTAAGATACTTACTAGTCAGGTACATTCTTAGGCGTTTAATATGGGGTGTTGAGTCCATTTCGTAGAGAAAGGAGTAGCTCTTGTCTATTCCATATTTGGCTTAGGGAACTTTATCTGTGCTCATTTCAATCTCTGGTTTTATGCAGCAGCCCAACTCACCTTTCCCCGTAAGTAACCATAAGTTGGTTTTCTCAATTTGAGACCCTGTTCTGTTTTGTATTTCAGTTCTTGTGTAGCCAAGTTTACATTCCATGTATTAGTGATATCTTATGATGTTTCTTTATTGTGTGACTTATTTCAGTTAGAATCATCATACCTGAATCCTCTCATTATGCTGCTATGGGCCTCATGACATAGATTTCATTGCTGAGTGATATTGCATTGTACGTAAGTACCACAACTTCTTTATCCATTTTTCACTTTCTGCGATATTGAACTTGTACCGTAAACGAGGTTCTTGTAAACGGAGCCGTCCCAAACTTTGGGGTGGCTGTGTCCTTTAGATTTTAATTTTCCTAAGCTATAGGACCATAAGTGGAAGTGCCCTAGGCTCTGTTGCTTTGTTTTTTAGGTGTTTCAGGAAACACCATACACTTCTCCCGAGTGGCTGTTGGCAATTTACATCCCACCCATCAGCATAACAAGGCTCCCAGTTCTCCATGGCCTGTCCTGCCTTTCTGGATTTTACACTTTGTTCAGATGGCCCTTTTGACCGGGGGGGAAGTGAGACTTCATTGTAGTGCAGATTTCCTTTGCAAGCTTGCTTGGTTGGCCAAAAAGGGCGTATGCGTTTTTTCCTGAATATATTCAGGAAAAAACGCTTATGCACTTTTTGACCAAGTGCATCTTTGTGGACGTTCTTCCTCTTTTCCTATGCTTTAAATGCAATTCCAGTCTACCTCCTGAAATCGGTTTCGTGCAATTCTGCCCCGCTTTCAAGTCCTCTTTGCAGCCTTACTTCAGTATATTTTTGGACGATAGCTGTCATTTATAACTCTGCAGGTTTGTGAATTACAGTGCCCCTGAGGTCCTTTTTTCAACTCGCTTTCTTGTGAGCTGGCCGCAACACCGCAGGATTGCTTCAGGCCCTAATCTGGTTCTGGCACGGCACGCTGAGCCTTTGGTTAATTCCTCTTCCTGGTGGAAAATGAGAGTTAAATTTGCCCGTCCAGACACCTCCAGCTAGTCTCTCATTGGTTCTCCCTATTCCTGTTCATCTTCCGCAGAAATTGCAAACTGGGCCAAACAGGAGGTTAAAGGCACTGACTCTCCAAGTCGGGAGAGTGTTAGTAAAGCGTCTGGAATGTTGCACCCGAGTACCAGGGGACGAAAACTGAGACATATTGGAACACGTCTCCCGATCACGTGGTTGATCATAATGTGGGTTCCACATGCATGTTTTAGCTGAAGGAAGAATACCTTAAACATGGAGAGTTGAGACCCGTGGAATGGGTACCATGCAATGTGACTTCAAAGGGTCTTCATTTGCTCACCAAACCTCGCCAATGTTATCACTGCTGCGTTTATGCCAGTGTACACACGCTTGATTCTCTTTCGGAGACATAGCAATCCGTACGTTTTAAGATAATTACTAGTCAGGTACATTCTTAGGCGTTTAATACGGGGTGTTGAGTCCATTTCGTAGAGCAAGGAGTAGCTCTTGTCTATTCCATATTTGGCTTAGGGAACTTTATCTGTGCTCATTTCAATCTCTGGTTTTATGCAGCACCCCAACTCACCTTTCCCCTTAAGCAAGCATAAGTTGGTTTTCTCAATTTGAGACCCTGTTCTGTTCTGTAATTCAGTTCCTGTGTAGCCAAGTTTACATTCCGTGTGTTAGTGATATCTTATGATGTTTCTTTTTCTGTGTGACTTATTTCAGTTAGATTCATCATACCTGAATCCACTCATTATGCTGCTACGGGCCTGAGGACATAGATTTCATTGCTGAGTGATATTGCATTGTACGTAAGTACCACAACTTCTTTATCCATTTTTCACTTTCCACGATATTCAACTTGTACCGTAAACGAGGTTCTTGTAAACAGAGCCATCCCAAACTTTGGGGTGGCTGTGTCTTTTTGATTTTAATTTCCCTAAGCTATAGGACCATAAGTGGAAGTGCCCTAGGCTCTGTTGCTTTGTTTTTTAGAAGTTTCATGAAACACCATACACTTCTCCCAAGTGGCTCTTGGCAATTTACATCCCACCCATCAGCATAACAAGGCTCCCAGTTCTCCATGGCCTGTCCTGCCTTTCTGGATTTTACACTTTTTTCAGATGGCCCTTTTGACCAGGGGGAAGTGAGACTTCATTGTAGTGCAGATTTCCTTTGCAAGCTTGCTTGGTTGGCCAAAAAGGGCGTATGCGTTTTTTCCTGAATATATTCAGGAAAAAACGCATACGCCCTTTTTGGCCAAGTGCATCATTGTGGACGTTCTGCCTCTTTTCCTATGCTTTAAATGCAAATCCAGTCTACCTGCTGAAATCGGTTTCCTGCAATTCTGCCCCGCTTTCAAGTCCTCTTGGCAGCCTTACTGCAATATATTTTTCGACGATAGCTGTCATTTATAACTCTGCAGGTTTGTGAATTACAGTGCCCCTGAGCTCCTTTCTTCAACTAGCTTTCTTGTGAGCTGGCCGCAACACCGCAGGATTGCTTCAGGCCCTAATCTGGTTCCGGCACGGCACGATGAGCCTTTGGTTCATTACTCTTCCTGGTGGGAAATGAGAGTTAAATTTGCCCGTCCAGACACCTCCAGCTAGTCTCTCATTGGTTCTCCCTATTCCTGTTCATCTTCCGCAGAAATTGCAAACTGGGCCAAACAGGAGGTTAAAGGCACTGACTCTCCAAGTCGGGAGAGTGTTAGTAAAGCATCTGGAATGTTGCACCTGAGTACCAGGGGCCGAAAACTAGATATATTGGAACACGTCTCCCGATCACGCGGTTGATCATAATGTGGGTTCCGCATGCATGTATTAGCTGAAGGAAGAATACCTTAAACCTGGAGAGTTGAGACCCGTGGAATGGGTACCATGCAATATGACTTCAAAGGGTCTTCATTTGCTCACCGAACCTCTCCAATCCTATCACTGCTGCGTTTATGCCCCTGTACACACGCTTGATTTTCTTTCATAGACATAGCAATCCATAAGTTTTAAGATACTTACTAGTCAGGTACATTCTTAGGCGTTTAATATAGGGTGTTGAGTCCATTTCGTTGAGCAAGGAGTAGCTCTTGTCTATTCCATATTTGGCTTAAGGAACTTTATCTGTGCTCATTTCAATCTCTGGTTTTATGCAGCACCCCAACTCACCTTTCCCCTTAAGCAAGCATAAGTCGGTTTTCTAAATTTGAGTCCCTGTTCTGTTTTGGAATTCAGTTCCTGTGTAGCCAAGTTTATATTCCGTGTATTAGTGATATCTTATGATGTTTCTTTTTCTGTGTGACTTATTTCAGTTAGAATCATCATACCTGAACCCACTCATTATGCTGCTACGGGCCTGATGACATAGATTTCATTGCTGAGAGATACTGCATTGTACGTAAGTACCACAACTACTTTATCCATTTTTCACTTTCTGAGATATTGAAATTTTACCGTAAATTAGGTTCTTGTAAACAGAGCCGTCCCAAACTTTGGGGTGGCTGTGTCTTTTTGATTTTAATTTCCCTAAGCTATAGGACCATAAGTGGAAGTGCCCTAGGCTCTGTTGCTTTGTTTTTTAGGTGTTTCAGGAAACACCATACACTTCTCCCTTGTGGCTGTTGGCAATTTACATCCCGCCCATCAGCATAACAAGGCTCCCAGTTCTCCATGGCCTGTCCTGCCTTTCTGGATTTTACACTTTTTTCAGATGGCCATTTTGACTGGGGGCAAGTGAGACTTCATTGTAGTGCAGATTTCCTTTTCAAGCTTGCTTGGTTGGCCAAAAAGTGCGTATGCGTTTTTTCCTGAAAATATTCAGGGAAAAACGCATACGCCCTTTTTGGCCAAGTGCATCATTGTGGACGTTCTGCCTCTTTTCCTATGCTTTAAATGCAATTCCAGTGTACCTCCTGAAATCGGTTTCTTGCAATTCTGTCCCACTTTCAAGTCATCTTGGCAGCCTTACTTCAGTATATTTTTGGACGATAGCTGTCATTTATAACTCTGCAGGTTTGTGAATTACAGTGCCCCTGAGCTCCTTTCTTCAACTCGCTGTCTTGTGAGCTGCCCGCAATACCGCAGGATTGCTTCAGGCCCTAATCTGGTTCCGGCACGGCATGCTGAGCCTTTGGTTAATTCCTCTTCCTTTTGGGAAATGAGAGTTAAATTTGCCTGTCCAGACACCTCCAGTTAGTCTCTCATTTGTTCCCCCTATTCCTGTTCATCTTCCGCAGAAATTGCAAACTGGGCCAAACAGGAGGTTAAAGGCACTGACTCTCCAAGTCGGGAGAGTGTTAGTAAAGCATCTGGAATGTTGCACCCGAGTACCAGGGGACGAAAACTGAGACATAATGGAACACGTCTCCCGATCACACGGTTGATCATACTCTGTGTTCCACATGCATGTTTTTGCTGAAGGAAGAATACGTTAAACATGGAGAGTTGAGACCCGTGGAATGGGAACCATACAATATGACTTCAAAGGGTCTTCATTTGCTCACCGAATCTCTCCAATGTTATCACTGCTGCGTTTATGCCCCTGTACACACGCTTGATTCTCTTTTGGAGACATAGCAATCCATAGGTTTTAAGATACTTACGAGTCAGGTACATTCTCAGGCGTTTAATATGGGGTGTTGAGTCCATTTCGTTGAACAAGGAGTAGCTCTTGTCTATTACATATTTGGCTTATGGAACGGAATCTGTGCTCATTTCAGTCTCTGGTTTTATGCAGCACCCCACCTCACCTTTCCCCTTAAGCAAGCATAAGTTGGTTTTCTAAATTTGAGACCCTGTTCTGTTTTGTAATTTAGTTCCTGTGTAGCCAAGTTTACATACTGTGTATTAGTGATATCTTATGATGTTTCTTTTTCTGTGTGACTTACTTCAGTTAGAATCATCGTACCTGAATCCACTCACTATGCTGCTACGTGCCTGATGACATAGATTTCATTGCTGAGTGATATTGCATTGTACGTAAGTACCACAACTTCTTTATCCATTTTTCGCTTTCTGCGATATTGAACTTGTACCGTAAACGAGGTTCTTGTAAACAGAGCCGTCCCAAACTTGGGGTGGCTGTGTCTTTTTGATTTTAATTTCCCTAAGCTATAAGACCATAAGTGGAAGTGCCCTAGGCTATGTTGCTTTTTTTTTTAGATGTTTCAGGAAACACCATACACTTCTCCAGAGTGGCTGTTGGCAATTTACATCCCACCCATCAGCATAAGAAGGCTCCCAGTTCTCCATGGCCTGTCCTGTCATTCTGGATTTTACACGTTTTTCAGATGGTCCTTTTGACCGGGGGGAAGTGAGACTTCATTGTAGTGCTGATTTCCTTTGCCAGCTTGGTTGGTTGGCCTAAAAGGGCCTATGCGTTTTATCCTGAATATATTCAGGAAAAAACGCATACACCCTTTTTGGCCAAGTGCATCATTGTCGAGGTTCTGACTCTCTTCATATGTTTTCAATGCAATTCCAGTCTACCTCCTGAAATCGGTTTCCTGCAATTCTGCCTTGCTTTCAATGCCTCTTCATAGCCTTACCTCAATATAGTTTTTGAAAATAGTTGGCGTTTATAACTCTGCAGGTTTTTGAATTGCAGTGGCCCTTAGCTCCATTTTTCAGCTCTTTTTTTTGTGATCTTGCCTCATAACCACAGGATTCCTTCAGGCCCTATTCTTCTTCTGGGGCACCTTGCTGTGCCTTTGGTTTATTCTTACTGATGTGAAATTAGAGTGACATGTGCCCATTGAAACCGCTATTGCTAGTTTCTCACTGGTTCCCCCTATTCCCATTCATCCTCCACACTAACTGCAGACTGTGCGATACCAGAACTTAAAGGCATTGACTCTCCATGTGGGGATGTTGTTAGTAAAGTGGCTGGAATGTCGATCCGGAGCCCCAGGAGAGGAAAAATGAGGTGCGTTTTAGAAACCTTTCCCGATCATATGGTATACCAGTCGCTGGGTTTCCCAAGCATGGTTTAGCTGTAGGAAGATTCCCTTCAACCTGGAGTGTTGGGACCCTTGGAATGAGTAGCATGAAGTATTGCATTAAACTTTTGGCAGTTGCTCACCAAAGCTCACCAATCCTCTCAGCCCCAAGTGTCCAGCCTTATGTCTTATCCAGCTGTGGGTTTATATGTGGTCAATCCAGGTTGCATCACAGCCCCTGAGCGAATTTTGTAAGAATTTTTCTCTCTTTCATTGTTTCTGCGTTTTGTTTTTAAAATTTATTTCTATAATGGGGTTTAGCTCATTTTCACTGCTGTGTTTGTGCCGCTCTGCACACACTTGATTCCCTTATGGAGATATATCAATACATGGGTTTTAAGATTCTTATTACTCAGATATATTTCTCTGCGGTGTATAGGGTGTGTTGAGGCCAGTTCATTGAGCAAGGTGTAGATCTTGTCTAATACCTATTTGGTTTATTGAATGGTATCTGTGCTAATTTCAAACTCTGGTTTTATGCATCACCCCACCTCTCCTTTCCCCTTAAGCTGACATAAGTGTGTTTTCTAAATGTGAGACACTGTTCTGTTCTGTAATTCATTTCTTGTGCAGCCATATTTACCCTCCCTCTATAAGTGATATCTTATGATATGTTTCTTTTTCTGTTTGACTTATTTCAAGTAGTATTATCGGACCTAAATCCACTCTTTATCCTTCTACTAGCCTTATTACATTGATTTCATGGTGAAGAGATATTCCATTGTACATAAGTACCACATCTTCTTTATCCATTGTTCTCTTTCCTGGGATATTTAAGGTGTACTGAAGTTGAGGTTCTTGTAAACAGAGTAGCCCTAAACTGTGGTGTGCTTGTGTCTTGTTGATTTTTAGACTTCCCTAGATATACTCCCATGATTGGAAGTGTCCTATGCTCTGTAGCTCTGTTTTTTAGATGATTTAGGAACCACCATACACTTCTCCAGAGTGGCTCTCGGCAGTTCACACACTGCCCATCAGCGTATAAAGGCTCCCTGTTCTCCATGGCCTGTCCTGCATTTCTGGTTTTTACAATTTTTTAGGATGGCCCTTTTGACCGGTGGGAAATGAGACTTCTTTGTTGTGCACATTTGCATTGCTTGCTTGCTTCGTTGCCCATAAAGTGCGTCTGCGTTTTTTCCTGGATATAATCAGGAAAAAACGCATACGCCCTTTTGGGCCAACTGCATCATTGTCGAAATTCTGCCGCTTTTCATGTGCGTTAAAGACGAGTCCAATCTATCTCTTGAAATCTGTTTCTTGCAATTCTGTCTTGCATTCAGATTCTCTTCTTTGCCTTACCCCAACATATTTTTGGACGTTAGTTTTCATTTATAACTCTGCAGGTTTGTGAATTGCAGTGACCCTGAGCTCCATGTTTTAAGTTGCTCTTTTGTGAGCTGGCCTCAAACCCGCAGGATTGCTTCAGGCCCTATTTTGGCTCCGGCGAGGCAGGCTGAGCCTTTCTTTATTTCTTATTCTTAATGGGAAATTAGAGTGATATGTGCCCGTCCAAACCCCTACAACTCTTCTCTCATTGGTTCCCCCTCTTCCCGTTCATCCTCCTCACAATTTGCAAAATGTGTGAAACAGAAGTTTAAATGTGCTGGTTCTCCAAGTGGGGAGATTCTAAGTAACGTGGCTGGAATGGTGAACAGGAGCACCAGGAGAGGATAAATGAGGTGCATTTTAGACACATCTCCCGATCACATGGTGTACTGTCCTCTGGGTTTTCCATGCATGTTTTAGCTGTAGGAAGATCCCTTGAACCTGCCGATTTGGGGCCCATTGAATGGGTACCAGGTAGTATTACTTTAAAGGATGTGCATTTCCTCACCCAACCTCACATTTCTCTTAGCGCAAACAGTTTCCAGCCTTATGTCTCATCCTGCTGTGGGTCTAGATGTGTTCAATCCATGTTGCATCACCGTCCCTGAGGAAAAGTTGTAAGAGGTTTTCTCTGTCTCTCTGTCGTTTATTTTTTTCAATTTATTACTATATTGGTTACAGCTGATTTTCAAAGCTCTGTTTCTTGCTGCTGTACATCCACTTGATTCACGTACAGAGAGACATCAATAAATTCTTTTTCAGATTCTTACCAGTCGTATATATTCTTTTCCGGTGACTTGAGTGTGCTGAGTGCAGTTCTTTTAGCTACCGTGTAGGCCTAGTTGATTATCAGTTTGGTATTTGGAATGGTATCTTTGCTAATTTCAACCTCCTGGATGATGCATCACCCCTCCCCACCTTTCCCGTTTAGCAGCCTTATGCGTGTTTTCTACATATTTGACTATGTTTTTGTTTTGTAATTTATTTCATGTGTAGCCATTTTGGATTCCACATTTAAGTGATATCTTATGATATGTGTCTTTTTCTTTTTGAATTCTGTCACTTAGAATGATCATACGTAACTCCTCTGGAGTTGTTACAACTGGCCATATTTCATTGATTTCCAGGCTGAATAATATTCCACTCTACCTAAGTACCACATCTCTATCCATTTTTTCCCTCCAGAGACATTTAAGTTATATCCTAGTCGAGGATCTTTTAAACAGAGAGGGGGTAAACATTGGGGTGCCTGTGTCCTCTCGATTTTTGTTTTTCCCAAGATATACGCCCATGAGTGCAAGTGCCCTATGCTCTGTAGCTCATTTTTTAGATGCTTTAGTAAACACAATACACTTCTCCAGAATGGCCGTTGGCAATATACATTTCCACTATAAGTCTCACAGGGCTCCCTCTTCTCCTTGCCCTGTCCTGCATTTCTGTTGTTTACGCTTTATGAGGATGGCTCTTCTGACTGATGCGAAGTGATGTCTTTTGTAGTATTGACTTCCAGTGCCCACCTGTTTGGTTGGCTAAAAAAGTGTATGCCCTTTTCTTGAATATATACAGAAAAAAACGCATACACCCTTTTTGGCCAACTGCGATGTTGGCAATGTTCAGCTCCTTTTCTTGTGCTTAATGGCGAGTCCTTTCTACCTCCTCAAATCCCTTTCCTGCCATTCTTCCTTGCTTACAAGTCCTTTTCTCTGACTTTCCTCAAGACATTTTTCAGTGATGGATATTTTCAACTCTGCAGTTTCGTGAATTTTACTGCCCCTGAGTTCCATTGTTCAGCTTGTGTTTATGGGAACTGGCCACAAAGCAGCGGGATTTCCTCAAGCCCTATACTGTTTCCATGGGCAACCCTAGCCTTTGGTCAATTCGTCTTCCTGATTGGAAATTAGAGTGACATGTGCCTGTCTGAGCACCTAGGACTTGTCTCTCATTGTTCCTCATCCTTCCGCTTCATCCTCTGGACAAATTCCAAACTGTACACAACAGGATGTTGACAGTGCTGACATCTCCAAGTGGGGAGACTGTTAGTAAAGACGCTGGAGGGGTGAACCCGAGCACCAGGAGATGAGGAGATGAGATGCCTTTTCCAAACTCTTCCCGATCAGACGGTATACCATCCTCTGGGTGTGACAGACATGTTTTAGCAGTAGGAAGAGTCCCATTCATGTAAGGAGAACACCAGGGCTTTTTCAAAATCAGTGTCTCCCCGAAACCCAAACTGGGGAATTTTTTAAGCTACGGCTACACATATGTTCATTAAGGGCCTTGGGAAGTAGGCAGAGTCCAAACTTTAGATGATTGAAGTCTTCAGGGTCAGAAGCACTCACCACCAGCTTCCCTTAGGTTACACTTTAACTGTCATTGATAGATGATGTCAATAAAAATATCTATTCTTTTTCAGATTATTTCCCCTTATAGGTTATCGCAAAATGTTGAGTGTAGTTCCCTGTGCTATACAGTAGTTCCTTGTTGATGATCTATTTTATACATAGCAGTGTGTATGTGTTAATTCCAAACTGTTAATTTATCCCTCCTCCCACCTTTCCCCTTTGGTAATAATAAATTATAAGATTTTATACTTCTCAGAAATGGGGGAGCTGAAAGAGAGGTATCATTTTCAATGGAAAAGCATTTAAAACAAGATTGAAGCTTTAACCAAGATTATTAGATGTACATCCTTGAAAAGAAATCACTTCGTTTCTCTAATATTGACCTGACAAATAAGACAAACCTTTTCACTGAACTTGCTTATAATAAAGTGATGGAAATATCAAATGGAAGTGTTAGAAACATCTTATTTTACCCGAGCCTTATACACTGTTCTATGTTAACTACAGTTTGGCTCACACATCTGTTCATTGAGGTTACAATAGTCTCAATTTCTGTTACTGATCCTCCAGAGTGGACCCCAACAAGTGTCCCCCTGCCCAGTGTCATTGGGGCCAACAGATCGAGACTGAGTTTGGTTCACAAGCAAAGGAAACTTTATATTTTGATCAGAGAATGGAGAGGTGAGAGCATGCACTACCCCGTGGGCTGTGGGCTGGGCTGCTGTGTAGAGATCCTGTCAGAGTCAGTGGGAGGGAGGGGGCGGAGCTCTCGAGGGCCGGGTTGGCTGTAGCTCAGGCTCTATATCGCGGAGTCTGCACTGGGCCCCAGGAGCTGAGGTGTCGACCCAGCCATTCTGCACTAGGAAATCTGGTCTGAAGTGCCGGGTGTGGAACCTCTGCATGCGGGACCCTAGGAGAACGTGAAATTAGACAAAGCACAAAGGATAAAAAAGGTTAGACTTGACTTTATTGCCCAGATTCTATTTTTATCTCCCAGGGATTTTTAATGGACTTTGCTGGGGACAAACCCCTCCTCTGCCTTTTGTCGCGTTCCTCATTCTTGGAGTGCTGAGGGTACAGACCCTTCTTCTGTAACTGCTGAGTGCTGAGTTGGGAGCCCTCATACCCGGGGGCGAGGGTCAGAGCTTCTCCCCAGCAGCCTCCAGGTGACGTTGATTGTCCCCAGGCCCCCTGCCTCCCTGCTCGTCCACCTGAGCACCAGCATTGGAAGTGTTATAGATTCTAATGACCTTTAAGGGTCCAGGAAAGAGATGTGCAGAGACGCTGTGGGGGCCGGTTTCACCCCGCCCCACATTTGTTCGGCCACCTTAGGCTGACCGTTTCTGCCAGCGTAGGTGCTCTGACCAGTAGTCTGCGCTTTCTTCAATTAGGCCCCTGAATTAACGTACAAACAGCACCAGGTGTCAGAGCCCTGCCCGCTCAACTCCCAGACAGTCCAGGGTCAGTGGTGATCAAGGACCATGATGGCCACTGAGTCAACAGCCTTTTGAAGTAAACAGGAGTCCAGCCGGTCTTATTGGCCACCATCATCACGGTGTCTATAGGCTTTTCTATGGTGACAGTGTGATATACGGTTCCCCTGCCAAGATTATTAGCTCCCCTCTGGGTGCAGTAAGTCCTGCAAGCAGTAGTCTACTCTTTTGGGACACACTCTTGTTGTTTTATGAGAGAAACTCCAGGTCAACTGATGTTCACACGAGTCGTCATGGTGCCCTGTTGCCCCCGGTTATCTCTCTGGATGTTGGAGTTGGAGGGCCTCCTCACTCGAGGTCGGTGTGCCCACGGAGCGAACCCTGCAACTTCAGGGCATGGTTGGTGGTTAGGATCACCACGTGGGGTCCTTTTCCCTTAGGAGGGAGGCGGCCTTTTGGGCTGCTGATTTCCAGGTTTTTAGATACCGCCAGTATCTTGGCCAGATGTGGCAGTGGGCCAAGCCCCTTGGTGACCGTAGTTTATCCTACCTGGATGGCATTCTTGCATTGTTCCATTTCAAGTGGTCCCAGTTTTTGCACTAATTCTCCAATGGCGATTCACCTTTCATCGGGAATGTAAAGGTCAAAGGGTTTAGCTAAATTAGGGAGTTCCAGGGCACGGGTCTGAATTGACTGCTCTTTCCATTCTTGAAAGGCCACTTCTGGATTCTATTCAAAAGGATCATCATCTTTTCCTTTCAGTGTTTCATATAGAGGCCCAGCTAGTAGACTCTAGTTAGGGATCCAGAAGCAGCAAACCCTGGCCTCCCCAGGAACCCCTAAGCTGTCTTCTAGTTTTAGAAAGGGGTAAGGCTGAAAATGGTTTCTTCCCTTTCCTGGGACGGGCTTCTCCGACCTTCTGTGAGAATGAAGCCCAGGCAGGTCACCGCAGTCTGTGATATTTGAGCTTTTTCTTGGACAACTTCTATCCTTTATTGGCTTGGTAGTTCAGAGGCCTCCTTAGTAGGGCTGGCGATCAGAATGTTGTCTGCATATTGAAGGAGGGTTTCCTTTTCTGGAGGTAGAACTTTTAGGTCTTTAGCTAAGCTTTCCCCAAAGATGGTGTGGGAATTTTTGCACCCTTGGGGCCAGACGGCCCGGAAGTATTGTTTTAGTTGTATGTTGAGTCCTGCCACTCACAAGCCAAAATTTCTTGTGACTCTGGGACTAATGGAATACAAAAGAAGGCATCATTGAAGACTAATACAGAATACCATGTCCTGGTGGTTGGTAGAATGACCAGCAGGGTGTAGGAATTAGGAGCAACTGGAGGTATATCCTCGGTGGCTTCACTGACTGTCCTGACATCCTTTACCAGGTCCCCGGCAGCCGATGGGGCTCTCGTGGTCAGACCAATCCCAGAATATGGAGCTCACCTGGGCAGGTACCCCACCCCCACCCCAGCCCATGGGGCTCTCGTGGTCAGGCCCCTCCCAGGATACAGAGCTACCCTTGCAGGTACCGTGGCAGGGCTGGGCACACAGGAACCGTGCACATAGCCCTCATTGCAGAGCACCCCCAGCTCACCTGTCGCTCAGAGCTGACACAGAGCACCTCAGAGCAGGACTTGAACTAACAAACAGCAGCTGCGACAGGTCTGTGACCCTGGGCATCACTCTGTGCGGCCTCCCTCCACCTGGTCTTCCAGAGACTTCCACTGCACCCGGGGCACCAGGCCTCTGTCTCCAACCACCACCCACCCCTCCTCTCCCTGACTCCTGGGTTCCTCTCATTAGGAGAGGGTTTTCTTGAATTTGTCTCCCACTCATGGGCCAGATAAAATGATTAGAAAACAAGCCAAAGCTGCAGCCCCTTGTCTATCCTGACTCTCAGGAGCCCACACCTGTTCCTTGGACCTGGCCGGTTCAGCAAGTTCCATTTTCTGCAACTGTGAGCCCCTGAGGGGTGATGATTGGCTGAGCTGGGCAGCCTTACCGTGCCGGCCAGCCCTCCCCAGGTGTGCCTGGGTTGAGATCAATATAAATACCACTCCAGGCAGCAAGAGCCCCTGCAGCCGTGCCTGACACCATTTTCTCTGCCCTGTCAGCAGTCTCGGGGCTGGGCTGGTGGGAGGGAGTGAGAGGCCACGGCTTTGTGGGTGGCCCAGTGTGAGTGGGGCTCTGCTGGACTTTCTGCAGCAGTGGCCAGGCTGCCACCTGCTAAACAAGAGGATGTGTCACCCATACCTGCTGCTGGAATTTCTCCCTGGGCAGAGGTGAGGAAGGAAAAAAGCAGTGGGGGCAGGGACAGGACGGGTATCTCAGGCAGGGAAATGGAAATCTTCCAGAAGAACACCCAGGGCCAGGACCATCCTGGCTGGCCTGCAGGCACCAAGTCGGCCGGCATGCTGTCACTCGTGTGGCTCTATGGCCCTTCCTCTAGGCTTTCAAGTCCTTGTATATATTCAGGTGTTTTACCTGGGACGGGTGGGAATAGTTCAGCAGCAACTGGCCTGGGGCTCAGCTCACGTTTACTCACAGATGCCTCGGCACGGTGCCCCAGCTTTGCAATGAGGACGCTTGTTGCGTGGGGGCTGCTGGCTGAATGGGAGACGATTCCCCACCACTGACCAACTTCAGAATTGTTTACAACTGGAGCAAGTGCCCTGATACGGTTTTCCTCTGTGTAACTGGTGGGTTCTGTGTTTTTTTTCTCTTTTTCGTTTTTGGTTCAAGGTAGATTTTATTCCTCTTTTTTGTATTTACAGATATAAGCATGGAAATAATTTATTCTGGATTTTACACTTTTTTCAGATGGCCCTTTTGAGCGGGGGGAAGTGAGACTTCATTGTAGTGCAGATTTCCTTTGCAAGCTTGCTTGGTTGGCCAAAAAGGGCGTATGCGTTTTTTCCTGAATATATTTAGGAAAAAACGCATACGCCCTTTTTGGCCAAGTGCATCATTGTGGACGTTCTGCCTCTTTTCCTATGCTTTAAATGCAATTCCAGTCTACCTCCTGAAATCGGTTTCCTGCAATTCTGACCCGCTTTCAAGTCCTGTTGGCAGCCTTACTTCAGTATATTTTTGGACGATAGCTGTCATTTATAACTCTGCAGGTTTGTGAATTACAGTGCCCCTGAGCTCCTTTCTTCAACTCGCTTTCTTGTGAGCTGGCCGCAACCCCGCAGGATTGCTTCAGGCCCTAATCTGGTTCCGGCACGGCACGCTGAGCCTTTGGTTAATTCCTCTTCCTGGTGGGAAATGAGAGTTAAATTTGCCCGTCCAAACACCTCCAGCTAGTCTCTCATTTGTTCTCCCTATTCCTGTTCATCTTCCGCAGAAATTGCAAACTGGGCCAAACAGGAGGTTAAAGGCACTGACTCTCCAAGTGGGGAGAGTGTTAGTAAAGCATCAGGAATGTTGCACCCGAGTACCAGGGGACGAAAACTGAGACACATTTGAACACGTTTCCAGATCACACGGTGGATCGTACTCTGCTTTCCACATGCATGATTTAGCTGAAGGAAGAATCCCTTAAACCTGGAGAGTTGAGACCCATGGAATGGGTACCATGCAATATGACTTCAAAGGGTCTGCATTTGCTCACCGAACCTCACCAATCCTATGAGCCCCAAGTGTCCAGCCTTATGTGTCACCCAGCTCTGGGTGTAGATGTGGTAAATCCATTTGCATCACAAGCCTTGATGAATTACTTAAGTATTCCTCTCTATTTCACTGTCATTGTGTTTTGTTTAAGAAATTTATTTTTATTATGGGATTTAGCTGATTTTCACTGCTGCGTTTATGCCGCTGTACACACTCTTGATTCTCTTACAGAGATATATAAATCCATAGGTTTTATGATTCTTACTAGTCAGGTATATTCCTAGGTGTTGAATATGTGGTGTTGAGTCCATTTCGTTGAGCAAGGAGTAGCTCTTGTCTATTACATATTTGGCTTATGGAACGGTATCTGTGCTCATTTCAGTCTCTGGTTTTATGCAGCACCCCACCTCACCTTTCCCCTTAAGCAAGCATAAGTTGGTTTTCTAAATTTGAGACCCTGTTCTGTTTTGTAATTCAGTTCCTGTGTAGCCAAGTTTACATACCGTGTATTAGTGATATCTTATGATGTTTCTTTTTCTGTGTGACTTACTTCAGTTAGAATCATCGTACCTGAATCCACTCACTATGCTGCTACGTGCCTGATGACATAGATTTCATTGCTGAGTGATATTGCATTGTACGTAAGTACCACAACTTCTTTATCCATTTTTCGCTTTCTGCGATATTGAACTTGTACCGTAAACGAGGTTCTTGTAAACAGAGCCATCCCAAACTTTGGGGTGGCTGTGTCTTTTTGATTTTAATTTCCCTAAGCTATAAGACCATAAGTGGAAGTGCCCTAGGCTATGTTGCTTTTTTTTTTAGATGTTTCAGGAAACACCATACACTTCTCCAGAGTGGCTGTTGGCAATTTACATCCCGCCCATCAGCATAAGAAGGCTCCCAGTTCTCCATGGCCTGTCCTGTCATTCTGGATTTTACACTTTTTTCAGATGGTCCTTTTGACCGGGGGGAAGTGAGACTTCATTGTAGTGCTGATTTCCTTTGCCAGCTTGGTTGGTTGGCCTAAAAGGGCATATGCGTTTTATCCTGAATATATTCAGGAAAAAACGCATACACCCTTTTGGGCCAAGTGCATCATTGTCGAGGTTCTGACTCTCTTCATATGTTTTCAATGCAATTCCTGTCTACCTCCTGAAATCGGTTTCCTGCAATTCTGCCTTGCTTTCAATGCCTCTTCATAGCCTTACCTCAATATAGTTTTTGAAAATAGTTGGCGTTTATAACTCTGCAGGTTTTTGAATTGCAGTGGCCCTTAGCTCCATTTTTCAGCTCTTATTTTTGTGATCTTGCCTCATAACCACAGGATTCCTTCAGGCCCTATTCTTCTTCTGGGGCACCTTGCTGTGCCTTTGGTTTATTCTTACTGATGTGAAATTAGAGTGACATGTGCCCATTGAAACCACTATTGCTAGTTTCTCACTGGTTCCCCCTATTCCCATTCATCCTCCACACTAACTGCAGACTGTGCGATACCAGAACTTAAAGGCATTGACTCTCCATGTGGGGATGTTGTTAGTAAAGTGGCTGGAATGTCGATCCGGAGCCCCAGGAGAGGAAAAATGAGGTGCGTTTTAGAAACCTTTCCCGATCATATGGTATACCAGTCTCTGGGTTTCCCAAGCATGGTTTAGCTGTAGGAAGATTCCCTTCAACCTGGAGTGTTGGGACCCTTGGAATGAGTAGCATGAAGTATTGCATTAAACTTTTGGCAGTTGCTCACCAAAGCTCACCAATCCTCTCAGCCCCAAGTGTCCAGCCTTATGTCTTATCCAGCTGTGGGTTTATATGTGGTCAATCCAGGTTGCATCACAGCCCCTGAGCGAATTTTGTAAGAATTTTTCTCTCTTTCATTGTTTCTGCGTTTTGTTTTTAAAATTTATTTCTATAATGGGGTTTAGCTCATTTTCACTGCTGTGTTTGTGCCGCTCTGCACACACTTGATTCCCTTATGGAGATATATCAATACATGGGTTTTAAGATTCTTATTACTCAGATATATTTCTCTGCGGTGTATAGGGTGTGTTGAGGCCAGTTCATTGAGCAAGGTGTAGATCTTGTCTAATACCTATTTGGTTTATTGAACGGTATCTGTGCTAATTTCAAACTCTGGTTTTATGCATCACCCCACCTCTCCTTTCCCCTTAAGCTGACATAAGTGTGTTTTCTAAATGTGAGACACTGTTCTGTTCTGTAATTCATTTCTTGTGCAGCCATATTTACCCTCCCTCTATAAGTGATATCTTATGATATGTTTCTTTTTCTGTTTGACTTATTTCAAGTAGTATTATCGGACCTAAATCCACTCTTTATCCTTCTACTAGCCTTATTACATTGATTTCATGGTGAAGAGATATTCCATTGTACATAAGTACCACATCTTCTTTATCCACTGTTCTCTTTCCTGGGATATTTAAGGTGTACTGAAGTTGAGGTTCTTGTAAACAGAGTAGCCCTAAACTGTGGTGTGCTTGTGTCTTGTTGATTTTTAGACTTCCCTAGATATACTCCCATGATTGGAAGTGTCCTATGCTCTGTAGCTCTGTTTTTTAGATGATTTAGGAACCACCATACACTTCTCCAGAGTGGCTCTCGGCAGTTCACACACTGCCCATCAGCGTATAAAGGCTCCCTGTTCTCCATGGCCTGTCCTGCATTTCTGGTTTTTACAATTTTTTAGGATGGCCCTTTTGACCGGTGGGAAATGAGACTTCTTTGTTGTGCACATTTGCATTGCTTGCTTGCTTCGTTGCCCATAAAGTGCGTCTGCGTTTTTTCCTGGATATAATCAGGAAAAAACGCATACGCCCTTTTGGGCCAACTGCATCATTGTCGAAATTCTGCCGCTTTTCATGTGCGTTAAAGACGAGTCCAATCTATCTCTTGAAATCTGTTTCTTGCAATTCTGTCTTGCATTCAGATCCTCTTCTTTGCCTTACCTCAACATATTTTTGGACGTTAGTTTTCATTTATAACTCTGCAGGTTTGTGAATTGCAGTGACCCTGAGCTCCATGTTTTAAGTTGCTCTTTTGTGAGCTGGCCTCAAACCCGCAGGATTGCTTCAGGCCCTATTTTGGCTCCGGCGAGGCAGGCTGAGCCTTTCTTTAATTCTTATTCTTAATGGGAAATTAGAGTGATATGTGCCCGTCCAAACCCCTACAACTCTTCTCTCATTGGTTCCCCCTCTTCCCGTTCATCCTCCTCACAATTTGCAAAATGTGTGAAACAGAAGTTTAAATGTGCTGGTTCTCCAAGTGGGGAGATTCTAAGTAACGTGGCTGGAATGGTGAACAGGAGCACCAGGAGAGGATAAATGAGGTGCATTTTAGACACATCTCCCGATCACATGGTGTACTGTCCTCTGGGTTTTCCATGCATGTTTTAGCTGTAGGAAGATCCCTTGAACCTGCCGATTTGGGGCCCATTGAATGGGTACCAGGTAGTATTACTTTAAAGGGTGTGCATTTCCTCACCCAACCTCACATTTCTCTTAGCGCAAACAGTTTCCAGCCTTATGTCTCATCCTGCTGTGGGTCTAGATGTGTTCAATCCATGTTGCATCACCGTCCCTGAGGAAAAGTTGTAAGAGGTTTTCTCTGTCTCTCTGTCGTTTATTTTTTTCAATTTATTACTATATTGGTTACAGCTGATTTTCAAAGCTCTGTTTCTTGCTGCTGTACATCCACTTGATTCACGTACAGAGAGACATCAATAAATTCTTTTTCAGATTCTTACCAGTCGTATATATTCTTTTCCGGTGACTTGAGTGTGCTGAGTGCAGTTCTTTTAGCTACCGTGTAGGCCTTGTTGATTATCAGTTTGGTATTTGGAATGGTATCTTTGCTAATTTCAACCTCCTGGATGATGCCTCACCCCTCCCCACCTTTCCCATTTAGCAGCCTTATGCGTGTTTTCTACATATTTGACTATGTTTTTGTTTTGTAATTTATTTCATGTGTAGCCATTTTGGATTCCACATTTAAGTGATATCTTATGATATGTGTCTTTTTCTTTTTGAATTCTGTCACTTAGAATGATCATACGTAACTCCTCCGGAGTTGTTACAACTGGCCATATTTCATTGATTTCCAGGCTGAATAATATTCCACTCTACCTAAGTACCACATCTCTATCCATTTTTTCCCTCCAGAGACATTTAAGTTATATCTTAGTAGAGGATCTTTTAAACAGAGAGGGGGTAAACATTGGGGTGCCTGTGTCCTCTCGATTTTTGTTTTTCCCAAGATATACGCCCATGAGTGCAAGTGCCCTATGCTCTGTAGCTCATTTTTTAGATGCTTTAGTAAACACAATACACTTCTCCAGAATGGCCGTTGGCAATATACATTTCCACTATAAGTCTCACAGGGCTCCCTCTTCTCCTTCCCCTGTCCTGCATTTCTGTTGTTTACGCTTTATGAGGATGGCTCTTCTGACTGATGCGAAGTGATATGTTTTGTAGTATTGAATTCCAGTGCCCACCTGTTTGGTTGGTTAAAAAAGTGTATGCCCTTTTCTTGAATATATACAGAAAAAAACGCATACACCCTTTTTGGCCAACTGCAATGTTGGCAATGTTCAGCTCCTTTTCTTGTGCTTAATGGCGAGTCCTTTCTACCTCCTCAAATCCCTTTCCTGCCATTCTCCCTTGCTTACAAGTCCTTTTCTCTGACTTTCCTCAAGACATTTTTCAGTGATGGATATTTTCAACTCTGCAGTTTCGTGAATTTTACTGCCCCTGAGTTCCATTGTTCAGCTTGTTTTTATGGGAACTGGCCACAAAGCAGCGGGATTTCCTCAAGCCCTATACTGTTTCCATGGGCAACCCTAGCCTTTGGTCAATTCGTCTTCCTGATTGGAAATTAGAGTGACATGTGCCTGTCTGAGCACCTAGGACTTGTCTCTCATTGTTCCTCATCCTTCCGCTTCATCCTCTGGACAAATTCCAAACTGTACGCAACAGGATGTTGACAGTGCTGACATCTCCAAGTGGGGAGACTGTTAGTAAAGACGCTGGAGGGGTGAACCCGAGCACCAGGAGATGAGGAGATGAGATGCCTTTTCCAAACTCTTCCCGATCAGACGGTATACCATCCTCTGGGTGTGACAGACATGTTTTAGCAGTAGGAAGAGTCCCATTCATGTAAGGAGAACACCAGGGCTTTTTCAAAATCAGTGTCTCCCCGAAACCCAAACTGGGGAATTTTTTAAGCTACGGCTACACATATGTTCATTAAGGGCCTTGGGAAGTAGGCAGAGTCCAAACTTTAGATGATTGAAGTCTTCAGGGTCAGAAGCACTCACCACCAGCTTCCCTTAGGTTACACTTTAACTGTCATTGATAGATGATGTCAATAAAAATATCTATTCTTTTTCAGATTATTTCCCCTTATAGGTTATCGCAAAATGTTGAGTGTAGTTCCCTGTGCTATACAGTAGTTCCTTGTTGATGATCTATTTTATACATAGCAGTGTGTATGTGTTAATTCCAAACTGTTAATTTATCCCTCCTCCCACCTTTCCCCTTTGGTAATAATAAATTATAAGATTTTATACTTCTCAGAAATGGGGGAGCTGAAAGAGAGGTATCATTTTCAATGGAAAAGCATTTAAAACAAGATTGAAGCTTTAACCAAGATTATTAGATGTACATCCTTGAAAAGAAATCACTTCGTTTCTCTAATATTGACCTGACAAATAAGACAAACCTTTTCACTGAACTTGCTTATAATAAAGTGATGGAAATATCAAATGGAAGTGTTAGAAACATCTTATTTTACCCGAGCCTTATACACTGTTCTATGTTAACTACAGTTTGGCTCACACATCTGTTCATTGAGGTTACAATAGTCTCAATTTCTGTTACTGATCCTCCAGAGTGGACCCCAACAAGTGTTCCCCTGCCCAGTGTCATTGGGGCCAACAGATCGAGACTGAGTTTGGTTCACAAGCAAAGGAAACTTTATATTTTGATCAGAGAATGGAGAGGTGAGAGCATGCACTACCCCGTGGGCTGTGGGCTGGGCTGCTGTGTAGAGATCCTGTCAGAGTCAGTGGGAGGGAGGGGGCGGAGCTCTCGAGGGCCGGGTTGGCTGTAGCTCAGGCTCTATATCGTGGAGTCTGCACTGGGCCCCAGGAGCTGAGGTGTCGACCCAGCCATTCTGCACTAGGAAATCTGGTCTGAAGTGCCGGGTGTGGAACCTCTGCATGCGGGACCCTAGGAGCACGTGAAATTAGACAAAGCACAAAGGATAAAAAAGGTTAGACTTGACTTTATTGCCCAGATTCTATTTTTATCTCCCAGGGATTTTTAATGGGCTTTGCTGGGGACAAACCCCTCCTCTGCCTTTTGTCCCGTTCCTCATTCTTGGAGTGCTGAGGGTACAGACCCTTCTTCTGTAACTGCTGAGTGCTGAGTTGGGAGCCCTCATACCCGGGGGCGAGGGTCAGAGCTTCTCCCCAGCAGCCTCCAGGTGACGTTGATTGTCCCCAGGTCCCCTGCCTCCCTGCTCGTCCACCTGAGCACCAGCATTGGAAGTGTTATAGATTCTAATGACCTTTAAGGGTCCAGGAAAGAGATGTGCAGAGACGCTGTGGGGGCCGGTTTCACCCCGCCCCACATTTGTTCGGCCACCTTAGGCTGACCGTTTCTGCCAGCGTAGATGCTCTGACCAGTAGTCTGCGCTTTCTTCAATTAGGCCCCTGAATTAACGTACAAACAGCACCAGGTGTCAGAGCCCTGCCCGCTCAACTCCCAGACAGTCCAGGGTCAGTGGTGATCAAGGAC
Organism: Orcinus orca; assembly: GCF_937001465.1. Lineage (NCBI taxonomy): Eukaryota > Metazoa > Chordata > Mammalia > Artiodactyla > Delphinidae > Orcinus > Orcinus orca. Next base: position 3,926,661 of record NC_064565.1, on the reverse strand, counting down.
CATGATGGCCACTGAGTCAACAGCCTTTTGAAGTAAACAGGAGTCCAGCCGGTCTTATTGGCCACCATCATCATGGTGTCTGTAGGCTTTTCTATGGTGACAGTGTGATATACGGTTCCCCCGCCAAGATTATTAGCTCCCCTCTGGGTGCAGTAAGTCCTGCAAGCAGTAGTCTACTCTTTTGGGACACACTCTTGTTGTTTTATGAGAGAAACTCCAGGTCAAGTGATGTTCACACGAGTCATCATGGTGCCCTGTTGCCCCCGGTTATCTCTCTGGATGTTGGAGTTGGAGGGCCTCCTCACTCGAGGTCGGTATGCCCACGGAGTGAACCCTGCAACTTCAGGGCATGGTTGGTGGTTAGGATCACCACGTGGGGTCCTTTTCCCTTAGGAGGGAGGTGGCCTTTTGGGCTGCTGATTTCCAGGTTTTTAGATACCGCCAGTATCTTGGCCAGATGTGGCAGTGGGCCAAGCCCCTTGGTGACCATAGTTTATCCTACCTGGATGGCATTCTTGCATTGTTCCATTTCAAGTGGTCCCAGTTTTTGCACTAATTCTCCAATGGCGATTCACCTTTCACCGGGAATGTAAAGGTCAAAGGGTTTAGCTAAATTAGAGAGTTCCAGGGCACGGGTCTGAATTGACTGCTCTTTCCATTCTTGAAAGGCCACTTCTGGATTCTATTTAAAAGGATCATCATCTTTTCCTTTCAGTGTTTCATATAGAGGCCCAGCTAGTAGACTCTAGTTAGGGATCCAGAAGCAGCAAACCCTGGCCTCCCCAGGAACCCGTAAGCTGTCTTCTAGTTTTAGAAAGGGGTAAGGCTGAAAACGGTTTCTTCCCTTTCCTGGGATGGGCTTCTCCGACCTTCTGTGAGAATGAAGCCCAGGCAGGTCACCGCAGTCTGTGATATTTGAGCTTTTTCTTGGACAACTTCTATCCTTTATTGGCTTGGTAGTTCAGAGGCCTCCTTAGTAGGGCTGGCGATCAGAATGTCATCTGCATATTGAAGGAGGGTTTCCTTTTCCGGAGGTAGAACTTTTAGGTCTTTAGCTAAGCTTTCCCCAAAGATGGTGTGGGAATTTTTGCACCCTTGGGGCCAGACGGCCCGGAAGTATTGTTTTAGTTGTATGTTGAGTCCTGCCACTCACAAGCCAAAATTTCTTGTGACTCTGGGACTAATGGAATACAAAAGAAGGCATCATTGAAGACTAATACAGAATACCATGTCCTGGTGGTTGGTAGAATGACCAGCAGGGTGTAGGAATTAGGAGCAACTGGAGGTATATCCTCAGTGGCTTCACTGACTGTCCTGACATCCTTTACCAGGTCCCCAGCAGCCCATGGGGCTCTCGTGGTCAGACCAATCCCAGAATATGGAGCTCACCTGGGCAGGTACCCCACCCCCACCCCAGCCCACAGGGCTCTCGTGGTCAGGCCCCTCCCAGGATACAGAGCTACCCTTGCAGGTACCGTGGCAGGGCTGGGCACACAGGAACCGTGCACATAGCCCTCATTGCAGAGCACCCCCAGCTCACCTGTCGCACAGAGCTGACACAGAGCACCTCAGAGCAGGACTTGAACTAACAAACAGCAGCTGCGACAGGTCTGTGACCCTGGGCATCACTCTGTGCGGCCTCCCTCCACCTGGTCTTCCAGAGACTTCCACTGCACCCGGGGCACCAGGCCTCTGTCTCCAACCACCACCCACCCCTCCTCTCCCTGACTCCTGGGTTCCTCTCATTAGGAGAGGGTTTTCTTGAAGTTGTCTCCCACTCATGGGCCAGATAAAATGATTAGAAAACAAGCCAAAGCTGCAGCCCCTTGTCTATCCTGACTCTCAGGAGCCCACACCTGTTCCTTGGACCTGGCCGGTTCAGCAAGTTCCATTTTCTGCAACTGTGAGCCCCTGAGGGGTGATGATTGGCTGACCTGGGCAGCCTTACCGTGCCGGCCAGCCCTCCCCAGGTGTGCCTGGGTTGAGATCAATATAAATACCACTCCAGGCAGCAAGAGCCCCTGCAGCCGTGCCTGACACCATTTTCTCTGCCCTGTCAGCAGTCTCGGGGCTGGGCTGGTGGGAGGGAGTGAGAGGCCACGGCTTTGTGGGTGGCCCAGTGTGAGTGGGGCTCTGCTGGACTTTCTGCAGCAGTTGCCAGGCTGCCACCTGCTAAAGAAGAGGATGTGTCACCCATACCTGCTGCTGGAATTTCTCCCTGGGCAGAGGTGAGGAAGGAAAAAAGCAGTGGGGGCAGGGACAGGACGGGTATCTCAGGCAGGGAAATGGAAATCTTCCAGAAGAGCACCCAGGGCCAGGACCATCCTGGCTGGCCTGCAGGCACCAAGTCGGCCGGCATGCTGTCACTCGTGTGGCTCTATGGCCCTTCCTCTAGGCTTTCAAGTCCTTGTATATATTCAGGTGTTTTACCTGGGACGGGTGGGAATAGTTCAGCAGCAACTGGCCTGGGGCTCAGCTCACGTTTACTCACAGATGCCTCGGCACGGTGCCCCAGCTTTGCAATGAGGACGCTTGTTGCGTGGGGGCTGCTGGCTGAATGGGAGACGATTCCCCACCACTGACCAACTTCAGAATTGTTTACAACTGGAGCAAGTGCCCTGATACGGTTTTCCTCTGTGTAACTGGTGGGTTCTGTGTTTTTTTTCTCTTTTTCGTTTTTGGTTCAAGGTAGATTTTATTCCTCTTTTTTGTATTTACAGATATAAGCATGGAAATAATTTATTCTGGATTTTACACTTTTTTCAGATGGCCCTTTTGAGCGGGGGGAAGTGAGACTTCATTGTAGTGCAGATTTCCTTTGCAAGCTTGCTTGGTTGGCCAAAAAGGGCGTATGCGTTTTTTCCTGAATATATTTAGGAAAAAACGCATACGCCCTTTTTGGCCAAGTGCATCATTGTGGACGTTCTGCCTCTTTTCCTATGCTTTAAATGCAATTCCAGTCTACCTCCTGAAATCGGTTTCCTGCAATTCTGACCCGCTTTCAAGTCCTGTTGGCAGCCTTACTTCAGTATATTTTTGGACGATAGCTGTCATTTATAACTCTGCAGGTTTGTGAATTACAGTGCCCCTGAGCTCCTTTCTTCAACTCGCTTTCTTGTGAGCTGGCCGCAACCCCGCAGGATTGCTTCAGGCCCTAATCTGGTTCCGGCACGGCACGCTGAGCCTTTGGTTAATTCCTCTTCCTGGTGGGAAATGAGAGTTAAATTTGCCCGTCCAAACACCTCCAGCTAGTCTCTCATTTGTTCTCCCTATTCCTGTTCATCTTCCGCAGAAATTGCAAACTGGGCCAAACAGGAGGTTAAAGGCACTGACTCTCCAAGTGGGGAGAGTGTTAGTAAAGCATCAGGAATGTTGCACCCGAGTACCAGGGGACGAAAACTGAGACACATTTGAACACGTTTCCAGATCACACGGTGGATCGTACTCTGCTTTCCACATGCATGATTTAGCTGAAGGAAGAATCCCTTAAACCTGGAGAGTTGAGACCCATGGAATGGGTACCATGCAATATGACTTCAAAGGGTCTGCATTTGCTCACCGAACCTCACCAATCCTATGAGCCCCAAGTGTCCAGCCTTATGTGTCACCCAGCTCTGGGTGTAGATGTGGTAAATCCATTTGCATCACAAGCCTTGATGAATTACTTAAGTATTCCTCTCTATTTCACTGTCATTGTGTTTTGTTTAAGAAATTTATTTTTATTATGGGATTTAGCTGATTTTCACTGCTGCGTTTATGCCGCTGTACACACTCTTGATTCTCTTACAGAGATATATAAATCCATAGGTTTTATGATTCTTACTAGTCAGGTATATTCCTAGGTGTTGAATATGTGGTGTTGAGTCCATTTCGTTGAGCAAGGAGTAGCTCTTGTCTATTACATATTTGGCTTATGGAACGGTATCTGTGCTCATTTCAGTCTCTGGTTTTATGCAGCACCCCACCTCACCTTTCCCCTTAAGCAAGCATAAGTTGGTTTTCTAAATTTGAGACCCTGTTCTGTTTTGTAATTCAGTTCCTGTGTAGCCAAGTTTACATACCGTGTATTAGTGATATCTTATGATGTTTCTTTTTCTGTGTGACTTACTTCAGTTAGAATCATCGTACCTGAATCCACTCACTATGCTGCTACGTGCCTGATGACATAGATTTCATTGCTGAGTGATATTGCATTGTACGTAAGTACCACAACTTCTTTATCCATTTTTCGCTTTCTGCGATATTGAACTTGTACCGTAAACGAGGTTCTTGTAAACAGAGCCATCCCAAACTTTGGGGTGGCTGTGTCTTTTTGATTTTAATTTCCCTAAGCTATAAGACCATAAGTGGAAGTGCCCTAGGCTATGTTGCTTTTTTTTTTAGATGTTTCAGGAAACACCATACACTTCTCCAGAGTGGCTGTTGGCAATTTACATCCCGCCCATCAGCATAAGAAGGCTCCCAGTTCTCCATGGCCTGTCCTGTCATTCTGGATTTTACACTTTTTTCAGATGGTCCTTTTGACCGGGGGGAAGTGAGACTTCATTGTAGTGCTGATTTCCTTTGCCAGCTTGGTTGGTTGGCCTAAAAGGGCATATGCGTTTTATCCTGAATATATTCAGGAAAAAACGCATACACCCTTTTGGGCCAAGTGCATCATTGTCGAGGTTCTGACTCTCTTCATATGTTTTCAATGCAATTCCTGTCTACCTCCTGAAATCGGTTTCCTGCAATTCTGCCTTGCTTTCAATGCCTCTTCATAGCCTTACCTCAATATAGTTTTTGAAAATAGTTGGCGTTTATAACTCTGCAGGTTTTTGAATTGCAGTGGCCCTTAGCTCCATTTTTCAGCTCTTATTTTTGTGATCTTGCCTCATAACCACAGGATTCCTTCAGGCCCTATTCTTCTTCTGGGGCACCTTGCTGTGCCTTTGGTTTATTCTTACTGATGTGAAATTAGAGTGACATGTGCCCATTGAAACCACTATTGCTAGTTTCTCACTGGTTCCCCCTATTCCCATTCATCCTCCACACTAACTGCAGACTGTGCGATACCAGAACTTAAAGGCATTGACTCTCCATGTGGGGATGTTGTTAGTAAAGTGGCTGGAATGTCGATCCGGAGCCCCAGGAGAGGAAAAATGAGGTGCGTTTTAGAAACCTTTCCCGATCATATGGTATACCAGTCTCTGGGTTTCCCAAGCATGGTTTAGCTGTAGGAAGATTCCCTTCAACCTGGAGTGTTGGGACCCTTGGAATGAGTAGCATGAAGTATTGCATTAAACTTTTGGCAGTTGCTCACCAAAGCTCACCAATCCTCTCAGCCCCAAGTGTCCAGCCTTATGTCTTATCCAGCTGTGGGTTTATATGTGGTCAATCCAGGTTGCATCACAGCCCCTGAGCGAATTTTGTAAGAATTTTTCTCTCTTTCATTGTTTCTGCGTTTTGTTTTTAAAATTTATTTCTATAATGGGGTTTAGCTCATTTTCACTGCTGTGTTTGTGCCGCTCTGCACACACTTGATTCCCTTATGGAGATATATCAATACATGGGTTTTAAGATTCTTATTACTCAGATATATTTCTCTGCGGTGTATAGGGTGTGTTGAGGCCAGTTCATTGAGCAAGGTGTAGATCTTGTCTAATACCTATTTGGTTTATTGAACAGTATCTGTGCTAATTTCAAACTCTGGTTTTATGCATCACCCCACCTCTCCTTTCCCCTTAAGCTGACATAAGTGTGTTTTCTAAATGTGAGACACTGTTCTGTTCTGTAATTCATTTCTTGTGCAGCCATATTTACCCTCCCTCTATAAGTGATATCTTATGATATGTTTCTTTTTCTGTTTGACTTATTTCAAGTAGTATTATCGGACCTAAATCCACTCTTTATCCTTCTACTAGCCTTATTACATTGATTTCATGGTGAAGAGATATTCCATTGTACATAAGTACCACATCTTCTTTATCCACTGTTCTCTTTCCTGGGATATTTAAGGTGTACTGAAGTTGAGGTTCTTGTAAACAGAGTAGCCCTAAACTGTGGTGTGCTTGTGTCTTGTTGATTTTTAGACTTCCCTAGATATACTCCCATGATTGGAAGTGTCCTATGCTCTGTAGCTCTGTTTTTTAGATGATTTAGGAACCACCATACACTTCTCCAGAGTGGCTCTCGGCAGTTCACACACTGCCCATCAGCGTATAAAGGCTCCCTGTTCTCCATGGCCTGTCCTGCATTTCTGGTTTTTACAATTTTTTAGGATGGCCCTTTTGACCGGTGGGAAATGAGACTTCTTTGTTGTGCACATTTGCATTGCTTGCTTGCTTCGTTGCCCATAAAGTGCGTCTGCGTTTTTTCCTGGATATAATCAGGAAAAAACGCATACGCCCTTTTGGGCCAACTGCATCATTGTCGAAATTCTGCCGCTTTTCATGTGCGTTAAAGACGAGTCCAATCTATCTCTTGAAATCTGTTTCTTGCAATTCTGTCTTGCATTCAGATCCTCTTCTTTGCCTTACCTCAACATATTTTTGGACGTTAGTTTTCATTTATAACTCTGCAGGTTTGTGAATTGCAGTGACCCTGAGCTCCATGTTTTAAGTTGCTCTTTTGTGAGCTGGCCTCAAAACCGCAGGATTGCTTCAGGCCCTATTTTGGCTCCGGCGAGGCAGGCTGAGCCTTTCTTTAATTCTTATTCTTAATGGGAAATTAGAGTGATATGTGCCCGTCCAAACCCCTACAACTCTTCTCTCATTGGTTCCCCCTCTTCCCGTTCATCCTCCTCACAATTTGCAAAATGTGTGAAACAGAAGTTTAAATGTGCTGGTTCTCCAAGTGGGGAGATTCTAAGTAACGTGGCTGGAATGGTGAACAGGAGCACCAGGAGAGGATAAATGAGGTGCATTTTAGACACATCTCCCGATCACATGGTGTACTGTCCTCTGGGTTTTCCATGCATGTTTTAGCTGTAGGAAGATCCCTTGAACCTGCAGATTTGGGGCCCATTGAATGGGTACCAGGTAGTATTACTTTAAAGGGTGTGCATTTCCTCACCCAACCTCACATTTCTCTTAGCGCAAACAGTTTCCAGCCTTATGTCTCATCCTGCTGTGGGTCTAGATGTGTTCAATCCATGTTGCATCACCGTCCCTGAGGAAAAGTTGTAAGAGGTTTTCTCTGTCTCTCTGTCGTTTATTTTTTTCAATTTATTACTATATTGGTTACAGCTGATTTTCAAAGCTCTGTTTCTTGCTGCTGTACATCCACTTGATTCACGTACAGAGAGACATCAATAAATTCTTTTTCAGATTCTTACCAGTCGTATATATTCTTTTCCGGTGACTTGAGTGTGCTGAGTGCAGTTCTTTTAGCTACCGTGTAGGCCTTGTTGATTATCAGTTTGGTATTTGGAATGGTATCTTTGCTAATTTCAACCTCCTGGATGATGCCTCACCCCTCCCCACCTTTCCCGTTTAGCAGCCTTATGCGTGTTTTCTACATATTTGACTATGTTTTTGTTTTGTAATTTATTTCATGTGTAGCCATTTTGGATTCCACCTTTAAGTGATATCTTATGATATGTGTCTTTTTCTTTTTGAATTCTGTCACTTAGAATGATCATACGTAACTCCTCCGGAGTTGTTACAACTGGCCATATTTCATTGATTTCCAGGCTGAATAATATTCCACTCTACCTAAGTACCACATCTCTATCCATTTTTTCCCTCCAGAGACATTTAAGTTATATCTTAGTAGAGGATCTTTTAAACAGAGAGGGGGTAAACATTGGGGTGCCTGTGTCCTCTCGATTTTTGTTTTTCCCAAGATATACGCCCATGAGTGCAAGTGCCCTATGCTCTGTAGCTCATTTTTTAGATGCTTTAGTAAACACAATACACTTCTCCAGAATGGCCGTTGGCAATATACATTTCCACTATAAGTCTCACAGGGCTCCCTCTTCTCCTTCCCCTGTCCTGCATTTCTGTTGTTTACGCTTTATGAGGATGGCTCTTCTGACTGATGCGAAGTGATATGTTTTGTAGTATTGAATTCCAGTGCCCACCTGTTTGGTTGGTTAAAAAAGTGTATGCCCTTTTCTTGAATATATACAGAAAAAAACGCATACACCCTTTTTGGCCAACTGCAATGTTGGCAATGTTCAGCTCCTTTTCTTGTGCTTAATGGCGAGTCCTTTCTACCTCCTCAAATCCCTTTCCTGCCATTCTCCCTTGCTTACAAGTCCTTTTCTCTGACTTTCCTCAAGACATTTTTCAGTGATGGATATTTTCAACTCTGCAGTTTCGTGAATTTTACTGCCCCTGAGTTCCATTGTTCAGCTTGTTTTTATGGGAACTGGCCACAAAGCAGCGGGATTTCCTCAAGCCCTATACTGTTTCCATGGGCAACCCTAGCCTTTGGTCAATTCGTCTTCCTGATTGGAAATTAGAGTGACATGTGCCTGTCTGAGCACCTAGGACTTGTCTCTCATTGTTCCTCATCCTTCCGCTTCATCCTCTGGACAAATTCCAAACTGTACGCAACAGGATGTTGACAGTGCTGACATCTCCAAGTGGGGAGACTGTTAGTAAAGACGCTGGAGGGGTGAACCCGAGCACCAGGAGATGAGGAGATGAGATGCCTTTTCCAAACTCTTCCCGATCAGACGGTATACCATCCTCTGGGTGTGACAGACATGTTTTAGCAGTAGGAAGAGTCCCATTCATGTAAGGAGAACACCAGGGCTTTTTCAAAATCAGTGTCTCCCCGAAACCCAAACTGGGGAATTTTTTAAGCTACGGCTACACATATGTTCATTAAGGGCCTTGGGAAGTAGGCAGAGTCCAAACTTTAGATGATTGAAGTCTTCAGGGTCAGAAGCACTCACCACCAGCTTCCCTTAGGTTACACTTTAACTGTCATTGATAGATGATGTCAATAAAAATATCTATTCTTTTTCAGATTATTTCCCCTTATAGGTTATCGCAAAATGTTGAGTGTAGTTCCCTGTGCTATACAGTAGTTCCTTGTTGATGATCTATTTTATACATAGCAGTGTGTATGTGTTAATTCCAAACTGTTAATTTATCCCTCCTCCCACCTTTCCCCTTTGGTAATAATAAATTATAAGATTTTATACTTCTCAGAAATGGGGGAGCTGAAAGAGAGGTATCATTTAAAACAAGATTGAAGGTTTAACCAAGATTATTAGATGTACATCCTTGAAAAGAAATCACTTCGTTTCTCTAATATTGACCTGACAAATAAGACAAACCTTTTCACTGAACTTGCTTATAATAAAGTGATGGAAATATCAAATGGAAGTGTTAGAAACATCTTATTTTACCCGAGCCTTATACACTGTTCTATGTTAACTACAGTTTGGCTCACACATCTGTTCATTGAGGTTACAATAGTCTCAATTTCTGTTACTGATCCTCCAGAGTGGACCCCAACAAGTGTTCCCCTGCCCAGTGTCATTGGGGCCAACAGATCGAGACTGAGTTTGGTTCACAAGCAAAGGAAACTTTATATTTTGATCAGAGAATGGAGAGGTGAGAGCATGCACTACCCCGTGGGCTGTGGGCTGGGCTGCTGTGTAGAGATCCTGTCAGAGTCAGTGGGAGGGAGGGGGCGGAGCTCTCGAGGGCCGGGTTGGCTGTAGCTCAGGCTCTATATCGTGGAGTCTGCACTGGGCCCCAGGAGCTGAGGTGTCGACCCAGCCATTCTGCACTAGGAAATCTGGTCTGAAGTGCCGGGTGTGGAACCTCTGCATGCGGGACCCTAGGAGAACGTGAAATTAGACAAAGCACAAAGGATAAAAAAGGTTAGACTTGACTTTATTGCCCAGATTCTATTTTTATCTCCCAGGGATTTTTAATGGGCTTTGCTGGGGACAAACCCCTCCTCTGCCTTTTGTCCCGTTCCTCATTCTTGGAGTGCTGAGGGTACAGACCCTTCTTCTGTAACTGCTGAGTGCTGAGTTGGGAGCCCTCATACCCGGGGGCGAGGGTCAGAGCTTCTCCCCAGCAGCCTCCAGGTGACGTTGATTGTCCCCAGGTCCCCTGCCTCCCTGCTCGTCCACCTGAGCACCAGCATTGGAAGTGTTATAGATTCTAATGACCTTTAAGGGTCCAGGAAAGAGATGTGCAGAGACGCTGTGGGGGCCGGTTTCACCCCGCCCCACATTTGTTCGGCCACCTTAGGCTGACCGTTTCTGCCAGCGTAGATGCTCTGACCAGTAGTCTGCGCTTTCTTCAATTAGGCCCCTGAATTAACGTACAAACAGCACCAGGTGTCAGAGCCCTGCCCGCTCAACTCCCAGACAGTCCAGGGTCAGTGGTGATCAAGGACCATGATGGCCACTGAGTCAACAGCCTTTTGAAGTAAACAGGAGTCCAGCCGGTCTTATTGGCCACCATCATCATGGTGTCTGTAGGCTTTTCTATGGTGACAGTGTGATATACGGTTCCCCCGCCAAGATTATTAGCTCCCCTCTGGGTGCAGTAAGTCCTGCAAGCAGTAGTCTACTCTTTTGGGACACACTCTTGTTGTTTTATGAGAGAAACTCCAGGTCAAGTGATGTTCACACGAGTCGTCATGGTGCCCTGTTGCCCCCAGTTATCTCTCTGGATGTTGGAGTTGGAGGGCCTCCTCACTCGAGGTCGGTATGCCCACGGAGTGAACCCTGCAACTTCAGGGCATGGTTGGTGGTTAGGATCACCACGTGGGGTCCTTTTCCCTTAGGAGGGAGGTGGCCTTTTGGGCTGCTGATTTCCAGGTTTTTAGATACCGCCAGTATCTTGGCCAGATGTGGCAGTGGGCCAAGCCCCTTGGTGACCATAGTTTATCCTACCTGGATGGCATTCTTGCATTGTTCCATTTCAAGTGGTCCCAGTTTTTGCACTAATTCTCCAATGGCGATTCACCTTTCACCGGGAATGTAAAGGTCAAAGGGTTTAGCTAAATTAGAGAGTTCCAGGGCACGGGTCTGAATTGACTGCTCTTTCCATTCTTGAAAGGCCACTTCTGGATTCTATTCAAAAGGATCATCATCTTTTCCTTTCAGTGTTTCATATAGAGGCCCAGCTAGTAGACTCTAGTTAGGGATCCAGAAGCAGCAAACCCTGGCCTCCCCAGGAACCCGTAAGCTGTCTTCTAGTTTTAGAAAGGGGTAAGGCTGAAAATGGTTTCTTCCCTTTCCTGGGACGGGCTTCTCCGACCTTCTGTGAGAATGAAGCCCAGGCAGGTCACCGCAGTCTGTGATATTTGAGCTTTTTCTTGGACAACTTCTATCCTTTATTGGCTTGGTAGTTCAGAGGCCTCCTTAGTAGGGCTGGCGATCAGAATGTCATCTGCATATTGAAGGAGGGTTTCCTTTTCTGGAGGTAGAACTTTTAGGTCTTTAGCTAAGCTTTCCCCAAAGATGGTGTGGGAATTTTTGCACCCTTGGGGCCAGACGGCCCGGAAGTATTGTTTTAGTTGTATGTTGAGTCCTGCCACTCACAAGCCAAAATTTCTTGTGACTCTGGGACTAATGGAATACAAAAGAAGGCATCATTGAAGACTAATACAGAATACCATGTCCTGGTGGTTGGTAGAATGACCAGCAGGGTGTAGGAATTAGGAGCAACTGGAGGTATATCCTCGGTGGCTTCACTGACTGTCCTGACATCCTTTACCAGGTCCCCAGCAGCCCATGGGGCTCTCGTGGTCAGACCAATCCCAGAATATGGAGCTCACCTGGGCAGGTACCCCACCCCCACCCCAGCCCACAGGGCTCTCGTGGTCAGGCCCCTCCCAGGATACAGAGCTACCCTTGCAGGTACCGTGGCAGGGCTGGGCACACAGGAACCGTGCACATAGCCCTCATTGCAGAGCACCCCCAGGTCACCTGTCGCACAGAGCTGACACAGAGCACCTCAGAGCAGGACTTGAACTAACAAACAGCAGCTGCGACAGGTCTGTGACCCTGGGCATCACTCTGTGCGGCCTCCCTCCACCTGGTCTTCCAGAGACTTCCACTGCACCTGGGGCACCAGGCCTCTGTCTCCAACCACCACCCACCCCTCCTCTCCCTGACTCCTGGGTTCCTCTCATTAGGAGAGGGTTTTCTTGAAGTTGTCTCCCACTCATGGGCCAGATAAAATGATTAGAAAACAAGCCAAAGCTGCAGCCCCTTGTCTATCCTGACTCTCAGGAGCCCACACCTGTTCCTTGGACCTGGCCGGTTCAGCAAGTTCCATTTTCTGCAACTGTGAGCCCCTGAGGGGTGATGATTGGCTGAGCTGGGCAGCCTTACCGTGCCGGCCAGCCCTCCCCAGGTGTGCCTGGGTTGAGATCAATATAAATACCACTCCAGGCAGCAAGAGCCCCTGCAGCCGTGCCTGACACCATTTTCTCTGCCCTGTCAGCAGTCTCGGGGCTGGGCTGGTGGGAGGGAGTGAGAGGCCACGGCTTTGTGGGTGGCCCAGTGTGAGTGGGGCTCTGCTGGACTTTCTGCAGCAGTTGCCAGGCTGCCACCTGCTAAAGAAGAGGATGTGTCACCCATACCTGCTGCTGGAATTTCTCCCTGGGCAGAGGTGAGGAAGGAAAAAAGCAGTGGGGGCAGGGACAGGACGGGTATCTCAGGCAGGGAAATGGAAATCTTCCAGAAGAGCACCCAGGGCCAGGACCATCCTGGCTGGCCTGCAGGCACCAAGTCGGCCGGCATGCTGTCACTCGTGTGGCTCTATGGCCCTTCCTCTAGGCTTTCAAGTCCTTGTATATATTCAGGTGTTTTACCTGGGACGGGTGGGAATAGTTCAGCAGCAACTGGCCTGGGGCTCAGCTCACGTTTACTCACAGATGCCTCGGCACGGTGCCCCAGCTTTGCAATGAGGACGCTTGTTGCGTGGGGGCTGCTGGCTGAATGGGAGACGATTCCCCACCACTGACCAACTTCAGAATTGTTTACAACTGGAGCAAGTGCCCTGATACGGTTTTCCTCTGTGTAACTGGTGGGTTCTGTGTTTTTTTTCTCTTTTTCGTTTTTGGTTCAAGGTAGATTTTATTCCTCTTTTTTGTATTTACAGATATAAGCATGGAAATAATTTATTCTGGATTTTACACTTTTTTCAGATGGCCCTTTTGAGCGGGGGGAAGTGAGACTTCATTGTAGTGCAGATTTCCTTTGCAAGCTTGCTTGGTTGGCCAAAAAGGGCGTATGCGTTTTTTCCTGAATATATTCAGGAAAAAACGCATACGCCCTTTTTGGCCAAGTGCATCATTGTGGACGTTCTGCCTCTTTTCCTATGCTTTAAATGCAATTCCAGTCTACCTCCTGAAATCGGTTTCCTGCAATTCTGACCCGCTTTCAAGTCCTGTTGGCAGCCTTACTTCAGTATATTTTTGGACGATAGCTGTCATTTATAACTCTGCAGGTTTGTGAATTACAGTGCCCCTGAGCTCCTTTCTTCAACTCGCTTTCTTGTGAGCTGGCCGCAACCCCGCAGGATTGCTTCAGGCCCTAATCTGGTTCCGGCACGGCACGCTGAGCCTTTGGTTAATTCCTCTTCCTGGTGGGAAATGAGAGTTAAATTTGCCCGTCCAAACACCTCCAGCTAGTCTCTCATTTGTTCTCCCTATTCCTGTTCATCTTCCGCAGAAATTGCAAACTGGGCCAAACAGGAGGTTAAAGGCACTGACTCTCCAAGTGGGGAGAGTGTTAGTAAAGCATCAGGAATGTTGCACCCGAGTACCAGGGGACGAAAACTGAGACACATTTGAACACGTTTCCAGATCACACGGTGGATCGTACTCTGCTTTCCACATGCATGATTTAGCTGAAGGAAGAATCCCTTAAACCTGGAGAGTTGAGACCCATGGAATGGGTACCATGCAATATGACTTCAAAGGGTCTGCATTTGCTCACCGAACCTCACCAATCCTATGAGCCCCAAGTGTCCAGCCTTATGTGTCACCCAGCTCTGGGTGTAGATGTGGTAAATCCATTTGCATCACAAGCCTTGATGAATTACTTAAGTATTCCTATTTCACTGTCATTGTGTTTTGTTTAAGAAATTTATTTTTATTATGGGATTTAGCTGATTTTCACTGCTGCGTTTATGCCGCTGTACACACTCTTGATTCTCTTACAGAGATATATAAATCCATAGGTTTTATGATTCTTACTAGTCAGGTATATTCCTAGGTGTTGAATATGTTGTGTTGAGTCCATTTCGTTGAGCAAGGAGTAGCTCTTGTCTATTACATATTTGGCTTATGGAACGGTATCTGTGCTCATTTCAGTCTCTGGTTTTATGCAGCACCCCACCTCACCTTTCCCCTTAAGCAAGCATAAGTTGGTTTTCTAAATTTGAGACCCTGTTCTGTTTTGTAATTCAGTTCCTGTGTAGCCAAGTTTACATACCGTGTATTAGTGATATCTTATGATGTTTCTTTTTCTGTGTGACTTACTTCAGTTAGAATCATCGTACCTGAATCCACTCACTATGCTGCTACGTGCCTGATGACATAGATTTCATTGCTGAGTGATATTGCATTGTACGTAAGTACCACAACTTCTTTATCCATTTTTCGCTTTCTGCGATATTGAACTTGTACCGTAAACGAGGTTCTTGTAAACAGAGCCATCCCAAACTTTGGGGTGGCTGTGTCTTTTTGATTTTAATTTCCCTAAGCTATAAGACCATAAGTGGAAGTGCCCTAGGCTATGTTGCTTTTTTTTTTAGATGTTTCAGGAAACACCATACACTTCTCCAGAGTGGCTGTTGGCAATTTACATCCCGCCCATCAGCATAAGAAGGCTCCCAGTTCTCCATGGCCTGTCCTGTCATTCTGGATTTTACACTTTTTTCAGATGGTCCTTTTGACCGGGGGGAAGTGAGACTTCATTGTAGTGCTGATTTCCTTTGCCAGCTTGGTTGGTTGGCCTAAAAGGGCATATGCGTTTTATCCTGAATATATTCAGGAAAAAACGCATACACCCTTTTGGGCCAAGTGCATCATTGTCGAGGTTCTGACTCTCTTCATATGTTTTCAATGCAATTCCTGTCTACCTCCTGAAATCGGTTTCCTGCAATTCTGCCTTGCTTTCAATGCCTCTTCATAGCCTTACCTCAATATAGTTTTTGAAAATAGTTGGCGTTTATAACTCTGCAGGTTTTTGAATTGCAGTGGCCCTTAGCTCCATTTTTCAGCTCTTATTTTTGTGATCTTGCCTCATAACCACAGGATTCCTTCAGGCCCTATTCTTCTTCTGGGGCACCTTGCTGTGCCTTTGGTTTATTCTTACTGATGTGAAATTAGAGTGACATGTGCCCATTGAAACCACTATTGCTAGTTTCTCACTGGTTCCCCCTATTCCCATTCATCCTCCACACTAACTGCAGACTGTGCGATACCAGAACTTAAAGGCATTGACTCTCCATGTGGGGATGTTGTTAGTAAAGTGGCTGGAATGTCGATCCGGAGCCCCAGGAGAGGAAAAATGAGGTGCGTTTTAGAAACCTTTCCCGATCATATGGTATACCAGTCTCTGGGTTTCCCAAGCATGGTTTAGCTGTAGGAAGATTCCCTTCAACCTGGAGTGTTGGGACCCTTGGAATGAGTAGCATGAAGTATTGCATTAAACTTTTGGCAGTTGCTCACCAAAGCTCACCAATCCTCTCAGCCCCAAGTGTCCAGCCTTATGTCTTATCCAGCTGTGGGTTTATATGTGGTCAATCCAGGTTGCATCACAGCCCCTGAGCGAATTTTGTAAGAATTTTTCTCTCTTTCATTGTTTCTGCGTTTTGTTTTTAAAATTTATTTCTATAATGGGGTTTAGCTCATTTTCACTGCTGTGTTTGTGCCGCTCTGCACACACTTGATTCCCTTATGGAGATATATCAATACATGGGTTTTAAGATTCTTATTACTCAGATATATTTCTCTGCGGTGTATAGGGTGTGTTGAGGCCAGTTCATTGAGCAAGGTGTAGATCTTGTCTAATACCTATTTGGTTTATTGAACGGTATCTGTGCTAATTTCAAACTCTGGTTTTATGCATCACCCCACCTCTCCTTTCCCCTTAAGCTGACATAAGTGTGTTTTCTAAATGTGAGACACTGTTCTGTTCTGTAATTCATTTCTTGTGCAGCCATATTTACCCTCCCTCTATAAGTGATATCTTATGATATGTTTCTTTTTCTGTTTGACTTATTTCAAGTAGTATTATCGGACCTAAATCCACTCTTTATCCTTCTACTAGCCTTATTACATTGATTTCATGGTGAAGAGATATTCCATTGTACATAAGTACCACATCTTCTTTATCCACTGTTCTCTTTCCTGGGATATTTAAGGTGTACTGAAGTTGAGGTTCTTGTAAACAGAGTAGCCCTAAACTGTGGTGTGCTTGTGTCTTGTTGATTTTTAGACTTCCCTAGATATACTCCCATGATTGGAAGTGTCCTATGCTCTGTAGCTCTGTTTTTTAGATGATTTAGGAACCACCATACACTTCTCCAGAGTGGCTCTCGGCAGTTCACACACTGCCCATCAGCGTATAAAGGCTCCCTGTTCTCCATGGCCTGTCCTGCATTTCTGGTTTTTACAATTTTTTAGGATGGCCCTTTTGACCGGTGGGAAATGAGACTTCTTTGTTGTGCACATTTGCATTGCTTGCTTGCTTCGTTGCCCATAAAGTGCGTCTGCGTTTTTTCCTGGATATAATCAGGAAAAAACGCATACACCCTTTTGGGCCAACTGCATCATTGTCAAAATTCTGCCGCTTTTCATGTGCGTTAAAGACGAGTCCAATCTATCTCTTGAAATCTGTTTCTTGCAATTCTGTCTTGCATTCAGATCCTCTTCTTTGCCTTACCTCAACATATTTTTGGACGTTAGTTTTCATTTATAACTCTGCAGGTTTGTGAATTGCAGTGACCCCGAGCTCCATGTTTTAAGTTGCTCTTTTGTGAGCTGGCCTCAAACCCGCAGGATTGCTTCAGGCCCTATTTTGGCTCCGGCGAGGCAGGCTGAGCCTTTCTTTAATTCTTATTCTTAATGGGAAATTAGAGTGATATGTGCCCGTCCAAACCCCTACAACTCTTCTCTCATTGGTTCCCCCTCTTCCCGTTCATCCTCCTCACAATTTGCAAAATGTGTGAAACAGAAGTTTAAATGTGCTGGTTCTCCAAGTGGGGAGATTCTAAGTAACGTGGCTGGAATGGTGAACAGGAGCACCAGGAGAGGATAAATGAGGTGCATTTTAGACACATCTCCCGATCACATGGTGTACTGTCCTCTGGGTTTTCCATGCATGTTTTAGCTGTAGGAAGATCCCTTGAACCTGCAGATTTGGGGCCCATTGAATGGGTACCAGGTAGTATTACTTTAAAGGGTGTGCATTTCCTCACCCAACCTCACATTTCTCTTAGCGCAAACAGTTTCCAGCCTTATGTCTCATCCTGCTGTGGGTCTAGATGTGTTCAATCCATGTTGCATCACCGTCCCTGAGGAAAAGTTGTAAGAGGTTTTCTCTGTCTCTCTGTCGTTTATTTTTTTCAATTTATTACTATATTGGTTACAGCTGATTTTCAAAGCTCTGTTTCTTGCTGCTGTACATCCACTTGATTCACGTACAGAGAGACATCAATAAATTCTTTTTCAGATTCTTACCAGTCGTATATATTCTTTTCCGGTGACTTGAGTGTGCTGAGTGCAGTTCTTTTAGCTACCGTGTAGGCCTTGTTGATTATCAGTTTGGTATTTGGAATGGTATCTTTGCTAATTTCAACCTCCTGGATGATGCCTCACCCCTCCCCACCTTTCCCATTTAGCAGCCTTATGCGTGTTTTCTACATATTTGACTATGTTTTTGTTTTGTAATTTATTTCATGTGTAGCCATTTTGGATTCCACCTTTAAGTGATATCTTATGATATGTGTCTTTTTCTTTTTGAATTCTGTCACTTAGAATGATCATACGTAACTCCTCCGGAGTTGTTACAACTGGCCATATTTCATTGATTTCCAGGCTGAATAATATTCCACTCTACCTAAGTACCACATCTCTATCCATTTTTTCCCTCCAGAGACATTTAAGTTATATCTTAGTAGAGGATCTTTTAAACAGAGAGGGGGTAAACATTGGGGTGCCTGTGTCCTCTCGATTTTTGTTTTTCCCAAGATATACGCCCATGAGTGCAAGTGCCCTATGCTCTGTAGCTCATTTTTTAGATGCTTTAGTAAACACAATACACTTCTCCAGAATGGCCGTTGGCAATATACATTTCCACTATAAGTCTCACAGGGCTCCCTCTTCTCCTTGCCCTGTCCTGCATTTCTGTTGTTTACGCTTTATGAGGATGGCTCTTCTGACTGATGCGAAGTGATATGTTTTGTAGTATTGAATTCCAGTGCCCACCTGTTTGGTTGGTTAAAAAAGTGTATGCCCTTTTCTTGAATATATACAGAAAAAAACGCATACACCCTTTTTGGCCAACTGCAATGTTGGCAATGTTCAGCTCCTTTTCTTGTGCTTAATGGCGAGTCCTTTCTACCTCCTCAAATCCCTTTCCTGCCATTCTCCCTTGCTTACAAGTCCTTTTCTCTGACTTTCCTCAAGACATTTTTCAGTGATGGATATTTTCAACTCTGCAGTTTCGTGAATTTTACTGCCCCTGAGTTCCATTGTTCAGCTTGTTTTTATGGGAACTGGCCACAAAGCAGCGGGATTTCCTCAAGCCCTATACTGTTTCCATGGGCAACCCTAGCCTTTGGTCAATTCGTCTTCCTGATTGGAAATTAGAGTGACATGTGCCTGTCTGAGCACCTAGGACTTGTCTCTCATTGTTCCTCATCCTTCCGCTTCATCCTCTGGACAAATTCCAAACTGTACGCAACAGGATGTTGACAGTGCTGACATCTCCAAGTGGGGAGACTGTTAGTAAAGACGCTGGAGGGGTGAACCCGAGCACCAGGAGATGAGGAGATGAGATGCCTTTTCCAAACTCTTCCCGATCAGACGGTATACCATCCTCTGGGTGTGACAGACATGTTTTAGCAGTAGGAAGAGTCCCATTCATGTAAGGAGAACACCAGGGCTTTTTCAAAATCAGTGTCTCCCCGAAACCCAAACTGGGGAATTTTTTAAGCTACGGCTACACATATGTTCATTAAGGGCCTTGGGAAGTAGGCAGAGTCCAAACTTTAGATGATTGAAGTCTTCAGGGTCAGAAGCACTCACCACCAGCTTCCCTTAGGTTACACTTTAACTGTCATTGATAGATGATGTCAATAAAAATATCTATTCTTTTTCAGATTATTTCCCCTTATAGGTTATCGCAAAATGTTGAGTGTAGTTCCCTGTGCTATACAGTAGTTCCTTGTTGATGATCTATTTTATACATAGCAGTGTGTATGTGTTAATTCCAAACTGTTAATTTATCCCTCCTCCCACCTTTCCCCTTTGGTAATAATAAATTATAAGATTTTATACTTCTCAGAAATGGGGGAGCTGAAAGAGAGGTATCATTTAAAACAAGATTGAAGGTTTAACCAAGATTATTAGATGTACATCCTTGAAAAGAAATCACTTCGTTTCTCTAATATTGACCTGACAAATAAGACAAACCTTTTCACTGAACTTGCTTATAATAAAGTGATGGAAATATCAAATGGAAGTGTTAGAAACATCTTATTTTACCCGAGCCTTATACACTGTTCTATGTTAACTACAGTTTGGCTCACACATCTGTTCATTGAGGTTACAATAGTCTCAATTTCTGTTACTGATCCTCCAGAGTGGACCCCAACAAGTGTTCCCCTGCCCAGTGTCATTGGGGCCAACAGATCGAGACTGAGTTTGGTTCACAAGCAAAGGAAACTTTATATTTTGATCAGAGAATGGAGAGGTGAGAGCATGCACTACCCCGTGGGCTGTGGGCTGGGCTGCTGTGTAGAGATCCTGTCAGAGTCAGTGGGAGGGAGGGGGCGGAGCTCTCGAGGGCCGGGTTGGCTGTAGCTCAGGCTCTATATCGTGGAGTCTGCACTGGGCCCCAGGAGCTGAGGTGTCGACCCAGCCATTCTGCACTAGGAAATCTGGTCTGAAGTGCCGGGTGTGGAACCTCTGCATGCGGGACCCTAGGAGAACGTGAAATTAGACAAAGCACAAAGGATAAAAAAGGTTAGACTTGACTTTATTGCCCAGATTCTATTTTTATCTCCCAGGGATTTTTAATGGGCTTTGCTGGGGACAAACCCCTCCTCTGCCTTTTGTCCCGTTCCTCATTCTTGGAGTGCTGAGGGTACAGACCCTTCTTCTGTAACTGCTGAGTGCTGAGTTGGGAGCCCTCATACCCGGGGGCGAGGGTCAGAGCTTCTCCCCAGCAGCCTCCAGGTGACGTTGATTGTCCCCAGGTCCCCTGCCTCCCTGCTCGTCCACCTGAGCACCAGCATTGGAAGTGTTATAGATTCTAATGACCTTTAAGGGTCCAGGAAAGAGATGTGCAGAGACGCTGTGGGGGCCGGTTTCACCCCGCCCCACATTTGTTCGGCCACCTTAGGCTGACCGTTTCTGCCAGCGTAGATGCTCTGACCAGTAGTCTGCGCTTTCTTCAATTAGGCCCCTGAATTAACGTACAAACAGCACCAGGTGTCAGAGCCCTGCCCGCTCAACTCCCAGACAGTCCAGGGTCAGTGGTGATCAAGGACCATGATGGCCACTGAGTCAACAGCCTTTTGAAGTAAACAGGAGTCCAGCCGGTCTTATTGGCCACCATCATCATGGTGTCTGTAGGCTTTTCTATGGTGACAGTGTGATATACGGTTCCCCCGCCAAGATTATTAGCTCCCCTCTGGGTGCAGTAAGTCCTGCAAGCAGTAGTCTACTCTTTTGGGACACACTCTTGTTGTTTTATGAGAGAAACTCCAGGTCAAGTGATGTTCACACGAGTCGTCATGGTGCCCTGTTGCCCCCGGTTATCTCTCTGGATGTTGGAGTTGGAGGGCCTCCTCACTCGAGGTCGGTATGCCCACGGAGTGAACCCTGCAACTTCAGGGCATGGTTGGTGGTTAGGATCACCACGTGGGGTCCTTTTCCCTTAGGAGGGAGGTGGCCTTTTGGGCTGCTGATTTCCAGGTTTTTAGATACCGCCAGTATCTTGGCCAGATGTGGCAGTGGGCCAAGCCCCTTGGTGACCATAGTTTATCCTACCTGGATGGCATTCTTGCATTGTTCCATTTCAAGTGGTCCCAGTTTTTGCACTAATTCTCCAATGGCGATTCACCTTTCACCGGGAATGTAAAGGTCAAAGGGTTTAGCTAAATTAGAGAGTTCCAGGGCACGGGTCTGAATTGACTGCTCTTTCCATTCTTGAAAGGCCACTTCTGGATTCTATTCAAAAGGATCATCATCTTTTCCTTTCAGTGTTTCATATAGAGGCCCAGCTAGTAGACTCTAGTTAGGGATCCAGAAGCAGCAAACCCTGGCCTCCCCAGGAACCCGTAAGCTGTCTTCTAGTTTTAGAAAGGGGTAAGGCTGAAAATGGTTTCTTCCCTTTCCTGGGACGGGCTTCTCCGACCTTCTGTGAGAATGAAGCCCAGGCAGGTCACCGCAGTCTGTGATATTTGAGCTTTTTCTTGGACAACTTCTATCCTTTATTGGCTTGGTAGTTCAGAGGCCTCCTTAGTAGGGCTGGCGATCAGAATGTCATCTGCATATTGAAGGAGGGTTTCCTTTTCTGGAGGTAGAACTTTTAGGTCTTTAGCTAAGCTTTCCCCAAAGATGGTGTGGGAATTTTTGCACCCTTGGGGCCAGACGGCCCGGAAGTATTGTTTTAGTTGTATGTTGAGTCCTGCCACTCACAAGCCAAAATTTCTTGTGACTCTGGGACTAATGGAATACAAAAGAAGGCATCATTGAAGACTAATACAGAATACCATGTCCTGGTGGTTGGTAGAATGACCAGCAGGGTGTAGGAATTAGGAGCAACTGGAGGTATATCCTCGGTGGCTTCACTGACTGTCCTGACATCCTTTACCAGGTCCCCAGCAGCCCATGGGGCTCTCGTGGTCAGACCAATCCCAGAATATGGAGCTCACCTGGGCAGGTACCCCACCCCCACCCCAGCCCACAGGGCTCTCGTGGTCAGGCCCCTCCCAGGATACAGAGCTACCCTTGCAGGTACCGTGGCAGGGCTGGGCACACAGGAACCGTGCACATAGCCCTCATTGCAGAGCACCCCCAGGTCACCTGTCGCACAGAGCTGACACAGAGCACCTCAGAGCAGGACTTGAACTAACAAACAGCAGCTGCGACAGGTCTGTGACCCTGGGCATCACTCTGTGCGGCCTCCCTCCACCTGGTCTTCCAGAGACTTCCACTGCACCTGGGGCACCAGGCCTCTGTCTCCAACCACCACCCACCCCTCCTCTCCCTGACTCCTGGGTTCCTCTCATTAGGAGAGGGTTTTCTTGAAGTTGTCTCCCACTCATGGGCCAGATAAAATGATTAGAAAACAAGCCAAAGCTGCAGCCCCTTGTCTATCCTGACTCTCAGGAGCCCACACCTGTTCCTTGGACCTGGCCGGTTCAGCAAGTTCCATTTTCTGCAACTGTGAGCCCCTGAGGGGTGATGATTGGCTGAGCTGGGCAGCCTTACCGTGCCGGCCAGCCCTCCCCAGGTGTGCCTGGGTTGAGATCAATATAAATACCACTCCAGGCAGCAAGAGCCCCTGCAGCCGTGCCTGACACCATTTTCTCTGCCCTGTCAGCAGTCTCGGGGCTGGGCTGGTGGGAGGGAGTGAGAGGCCACGGCTTTGTGGGTGGCCCAGTGTGAGTGGGGCTCTGCTGGACTTTCTGCAGCAGTTGCCAGGCTGCCACCTGCTAAAGAAGAGGATGTGTCACCCATACCTGCTGCTGGAATTTCTCCCTGGGCAGAGGTGAGGAAGGAAAAAAGCAGTGGGGGCAGGGACAGGACGGGTATCTCAGGCAGGGAAATGGAAATCTTCCAGAAGAGCACCCAGGGCCAGGACCATCCTGGCTGGCCTGCAGGCACCAAGTCGGCCGGCATGCTGTCACTCGTGTGGCTCTATGGCCCTTCCTCTAGGCTTTCAAGTCCTTGTATATATTCAGGTGTTTTACCTGGGACGGGTGGGAATAGTTCAGCAGCAACTGGCCTGGGGCTCAGCTCACGTTTACTCACAGATGCCTCGGCACGGTGCCCCAGCTTTGCAATGAGGACGCTTGTTGCGTGGGGGCTGCTGGCTGAATGGGAGACGATTCCCCACCACTGACCAACTTCAGAATTGTTTACAACTGGAGCAAGTGCCCTGATACGGTTTTCCTCTGTGTAACTGGTGGGTTCTGTGTTTTTTTTCTCTTTTTCGTTTTTGGTTCAAGGTAGATTTTATTCCTCTTTTTTGTATTTACAGATATAAGCATGGAAATAATTTATTCTGGATTTTACACTTTTTTCAGATGGCCCTTTTGAGCGGGGGGAAGTGAGACTTCATTGTAGTGCAGATTTCCTTTGCAAGCTTGCTTGGTTGGCCAAAAAGGGCGTATGCGTTTTTTCCTGAATATATTCAGGAAAAAACGCATACGCCCTTTTTGGCCAAGTGCATCATTGTGGACGTTCTGCCTCTTTTCCTATGCTTTAAATGCAATTCCAGTCTACCTCCTGAAATCGGTTTCCTGCAATTCTGACCCGCTTTCAAGTCCTGTTGGCAGCCTTACTTCAGTATATTTTTGGACGATAGCTGTCATTTATAACTCTGCAGGTTTGTGAATTACAGTGCCCCTGAGCTCCTTTCTTCAACTCGCTTTCTTGTGAGCTGGCCGCAACCCCGCAGGATTGCTTCAGGCCCTAATCTGGTTCCGGCACGGCACGCTGAGCCTTTGGTTAATTCCTCTTCCTGGTGGGAAATGAGAGTTAAATTTGCCCGTCCAAACACCTCCAGCTAGTCTCTCATTTGTTCTCCCTATTCCTGTTCATCTTCCGCAGAAATTGCAAACTGGGCCAAACAGGAGGTTAAAGGCACTGACTCTCCAAGTGGGGAGAGTGTTAGTAAAGCATCAGGAATGTTGCACCCGAGTACCAGGGGACGAAAACTGAGACACATTTGAACACGTTTCCAGATCACACGGTGGATCGTACTCTGCTTTCCACATGCATGATTTAGCTGAAGGAAGAATCCCTTAAACCTGGAGAGTTGAGACCCATGGAATGGGTACCATGCAATATGACTTCAAAGGGTCTGCATTTGCTCACCGAACCTCACCAATCCTATGAGCCCCAAGTGTCCAGCCTTATGTGTCACCCAGCTCTGGGTGTAGATGTGGTAAATCCATTTGCATCACAAGCCTTGATGAATTACTTAAGTATTCCTCTCTATTTCACTGTCATTGTGTTTTGTTTAAGAAATTTATTTTTATTATGGGATTTAGCTGATTTTCACTGCTGCGTTTATGCCGCTGTACACACTCTTGATTCTCTTACAGAGATATATAAATCCATAGGTTTTATGATTCTTACTAGTCAGGTATATTCCTAGGTGTTGAATATGTGGTGTTGAGTCCATTTCGTTGAGCAAGGAGTAGCTCTTGTCTATTACATATTTGGCTTATGGAACGGTATCTGTGCTCATTTCAGTCTCTGGTTTTATGCAGCACCCCACCTCACCTTTCCCCTTAAGCAAGCATAAGTTGGTTTTCTAAATTTGAGACCCTGTTCTGTTTTGTAATTCAGTTCCTGTGTAGCCAAGTTTACATACCGTGTATTAGTGATATCTTATGATGTTTCTTTTTCTGTGTGACTTACTTCAGTTAGAATCATCGTACCTGAATCCACTCACTATGCTGCTACGTGCCTGATGACATAGATTTCATTGCTGAGTGATATTGCATTGTACGTAAGTACCACAACTTCTTTATCCATTTTTCGCTTTCTGCAATATTGAACTTGTACCGTAAACGAGGTTCTTGTAAACAGAGCCATCCCAAACTTTGGGGTGGCTGTGTCTTTTTGATTTTAATTTCCCTAAGCTATAAGACCATAAGTGGAAGTGCCCTAGGCTATGTTGCTTTTTTTTTTAGATGTTTCAGGAAACACCATACACTTCTCCAGAGTGGCTGTTGGCAATTTACATCCCGCCCATCAGCATAAGAAGGCTCCCAGTTCTCCATGGCCTGTCCTGTCATTCTGGATTTTACACTTTTTTCAGATGGTCCTTTTGACCGGGGGGAAGTGAGACTTCATTGTAGTGCTGATTTCCTTTGCCAGCTTGGTTGGTTGGCCTAAAAGGGCATATGCGTTTTATCCTGAATATATTCAGGAAAAAACGCATACACCCTTTTGGGCCAAGTGCATCATTGTCGAGGTTCTGACTCTCTTCATATGTTTTCAATGCAATTCCTGTCTACCTCCTGAAATCGGTTTCCTGCAATTCTGCCTTGCTTTCAATGCCTCTTCATAGCCTTACCTCAATATAGTTTTTGAAAATAGTTGGCGTTTATAACTCTGCAGGTTTTTGAATTGCAGTGGCCCTTAGCTCCATTTTTCAGCTCTTATTTTTGTGATCTTGCCTCATAACCACAGGATTCCTTCAGGCCCTATTCTTCTTCTGGGGCACCTTGCTGTGCCTTTGGTTTATTCTTACTGATGTGAAATTAGAGTGACATGTGCCCATTGAAACCACTATTGCTAGTTTCTCACTGGTTCCCCCTATTCCCATTCATCCTCCACACTAACTGCAGACTGTGCGATACCAGAACTTAAAGGCATTGACTCTCCATGTGGGGATGTTGTTAGTAAAGTGGCTGGAATGTCGATCCAGAGCCCCAGGAGAGGAAAAATGAGGTGCGTTTTAGAAACCTTTCCCGATCATATGGTATACCAGTCTCTGGGTTTCCCAAGCATGGTTTAGCTGTAGGAAGATTCCCTTCAACCTGGAGTGTTGGGACCCTTGGAATGAGTAGCATGAAGTATTGCATTAAACTTTTGGCAGTTGCTCACCAAAGCTCACCAATCCTCTCAGCCCCAAGTGTCCAGCCTTATGTCTTATCCAGCTGTGGGTTTATATGTGGTCAATCCAGGTTGCATCACAGCCCCTGAGCGAATTTTGTAAGAATTTTTCTCTCTTTCATTGTTTCTGCGTTTTGTTTTTAAAATTTATTTCTATAATGGGGTTTAGCTCATTTTCACTGCTGTGTTTGTGCCGCTCTGCACACACTTGATTCCCTTATGGAGATATATCAATACATGGGTTTTAAGATTCTTATTACTCAGATATATTTCTCTGCGGTGTATAGGGTGTGTTGAGGCCAGTTCATTGAGCAAGGTGTAGATCTTGTCTAATACCTATTTGGTTTATTGAACGGTATCTGTGCTAATTTCAAACTCTGGTTTTATGCATCACCCCACCTCTCCTTTCCCCTTAAGCTGACATAAGTGTGTTTTCTAAATGTGAGACACTGTTCTGTTCTGTAATTCATTTCTTGTGCAGCCATATTTACCCTCCCTCTATAAGTGATATCTTATGATATGTTTCTTTTTCTGTTTGACTTATTTCAAGTAGTATTATCGGACCTAAATCCACTCTTTATCCTTCTACTAGCCTTATTACATTGATTTCATGGTGAAGAGATATTCCATTGTACATAAGTACCACATCTTCTTTATCCACTGTTCTCTTTCCTGGGATATTTAAGGTGTACTGAAGTTGAGGTTCTTGTAAACAGAGTAGCCCTAAACTGTGGTGTGCTTGTGTCTTGTTGATTTTTAGACTTCCCTAGATATACTCCCATGATTGGAAGTGTCCTATGCTCTGTAGCTCTGTTTTTTAGATGATTTAGGAACCACCATACACTTCTCCAGAGTGGCTCTCGGCAGTTCACACACTGCCCATCAGCGTATAAAGGCTCCCTGTTCTCCATGACCTGTCCTGCATTTCTGGTTTTTACAATTTTTTAGGATGGCCCTTTTGACCGGTGGGAAATGAGACTTCTTTGTTGTGCACATTTGCATTGCTTGCTTGCTTCGTTGCCCATAAAGTGCGTCTGCGTTTTTTCCTGGATATAATCAGGAAAAAACGCATACGCCCTTTTGGGCCAACTGCATCATTGTCGAAATTCTGCCGCTTTTCATGTGCGTTAAAGACGAGTCCAATCTATCTCTTGAAATCTGTTTCTTGCAATTCTGTCTTGCATTCAGATCCTCTTCTTTGCCTTACCTCAACATATTTTTGGACGTTAGTTTTCATTTATAACTCTGCAGGTTTGTGAATTGCAGTGACCCTGAGCTCCATGTTTTAAGTTGCTCTTTTGTGAGCTGGCCTCAAACCCGCAGGATTGCTTCAGGCCCTATTTTGGCTCCGGCGAGGCAGGCTGAGCCTTTCTTTAATTCTTATTCTTAATGGGAAATTAGAGTGATATGTGCCCGTCCAAACCCCTACAACTCTTCTCTCATTGGTTCCCCCTCTTCCCGTTCATCCTCCTCACAATTTGCAAAATGTGTGAAACAGAAGTTTAAATGTGCTGGTTCTCCAAGTGGGGAGATTCTAAGTAACGTGGCTGGAATGGTGAACAGGAGCACCAGGAGAGGATAAATGAGGTGCATTTTAGACACATCTCCCGATCACATGGTGTACTGTCCTCTGGGTTTTCCATGCATGTTTTAGCTGTAGGAAGATCCCTTGAACCTGCAGATTTGGGGCCCATTGAATGGGTACCAGGTAGTATTACTTTAAAGGGTGTGCATTTCCTCACCCAACCTCACATTTCTCTTAGCGCAAACAGTTTCCAGCCTTATGTCTCATCCTGCTGTGGGTCTAGATGTGTTCAATCCATGTTGCATCACCGTCCCTGAGGAAAAGTTGTAAGAGGTTTTCTCTGTCTCTCTGTCGTTTATTTTTTTCAATTTATTACTATATTGGTTACAGCTGATTTTCAAAGCTCTGTTTCTTGCTGCTGTACATCCACTTGATTCACGTACAGAGAGACATCAATAAATTCTTTTTCAGATTCTTACCAGTCGTATATATTCTTTTCCGGTGACTTGAGTGTGCTGAGTGCAGTTCTTTTAGCTACCGTGTAGGCCTTGTTGATTATCAGTTTGGTATTTGGAATGGTATCTTTGCTAATTTCAACCTCCTGGATGATGCCTCACCCCTCCCCACCTTTCCCATTTAGCAGCCTTATGCGTGTTTTCTACATATTTGACTATGTTTTTGTTTTGTAATTTATTTCATGTGTAGCCATTTTGGATTCCACCTTTAAGTGATATCTTATGATATGTGTCTTTTTCTTTTTGAATTCTGTCACTTAGAATGATCATACGTAACTCCTCCGGAGTTGTTACAACTGGCCATATTTCATTGATTTCCAGGCTGAATAATATTCCACTCTACCTAAGTACCACATCTCTATCCATTTTTTCCCTCCAGAGACATTTAAGTTATATCCTAGTCGAGGATCTTTTAAACAGAGAGGGGGTAAACATTGGGGTGCCTGTGTCCTCTCGATTTTTGTTTTTCCCAAGATATACGCCCATGAGTGCAAGTGCCCTATGCTCTGTAGCTCATTTTTTAGATGCTTTAGTAAACACAATACACTTCTCCAGAATGGCCGTTGGCAATATACATTTCCACTATAAGTCTCACAGGGCTCCCTCTTCTCCTTGCCCTGTCCTGCATTTCTGTTGTTTACGCTTTATGAGGATGGCTCTTCTGACTGATGCGAAGTGATATGTTTTGTAGTATTGAATTCCAGTGCCCACCTGTTTGGTTGGTTAAAAAAGTGTATGCCCTTTTCTTGAATATATACAGAAAAAAACGCATACACCCTTTTTGGCCAACTGCAATGTTGGCAATGTTCAGCTCCTTTTCTTGTGCTTAATGGCGAGTCCTTTCTACCTCCTCAAATCCCTTTCCTGCCATTCTCCCTTGCTTACAAGTCCTTTTCTCTGACTTTCCTCAAGACATTTTTCAGTGATGGATATTTTCAACTCTGCAGTTTCGTGAATTTTACTGCCCCTGAGTTCCATTGTTCAGCTTGTTTTTATGGGAACTGGCCACAAAGCAGCGGGATTTCCTCAAGCCCTATACTGTTTCCATGGGCAACCCTAGCCTTTGGTCAATTCGTCTTCCTGATTGGAAATTAGAGTGACATGTGCCTGTCTGAGCACCTAGGACTTGTCTCTCATTGTTCCTCATCCTTCCGCTTCATCCTCTGGACAAATTCCAAACTGTACGCAACAGGATGTTGACAGTGCTGACATCTCCAAGTGGGGAGACTGTTAGTAAAGACGCTGGAGGGGTGAACCCGAGCACCAGGAGATGAGGAGATGAGATGCCTTTTCCAAACTCTTCCCGATCAGACGGTATACCATCCTCTGGGTGTGACAGACATGTTTTAGCAGTAGGAAGAGTCCCATTCATGTAAGGAGAACACCAGGGCTTTTTCAAAATCAGTGTCTCCCCGAAACCCAAACTGGGGAATTTTTTAAGCTACGGCTACACATATGTTCATTAAGGGCCTTGGGAAGTAGGCAGAGTCCAAACTTTAGATGATTGAAGTCTTCAGGGTCAGAAGCACTCACCACCAGCTTCCCTTAGGTTACACTTTAACTGTCATTGATAGATGATGTCAATAAAAATATCTATTCTTTTTCAGATTATTTCCCCTTATAGGTTATCGCAAAATGTTGAGTGTAGTTCCCTGTGCTATACAGTAGTTCCTTGTTGATGATCTATTTTATACATAGCAGTGTGTATGTGTTAATTCCAAACTGTTAATTTATCCCTCCTCCCACCTTTCCCCTTTGGTAATAATAAATTATAAGATTTTATACTTCTCAGAAATGGGGGAGCTGAAAGAGAGGTATCATTTAAAACAAGATTGAAGGTTTAACCAAGATTATTAGATGTACATCCTTGAAAAGAAATCACTTCGTTTCTCTAATATTGACCTGACAAATAAGACAAACCTTTTCACTGAACTTGCTTATAATAAAGTGATGGAAATATCAAATGGAAGTGTTAGAAACATCTTATTTTACCCGAGCCTTATACACTGTTCTATGTTAACTACAGTTTGGCTCACACATCTGTTCATTGAGGTTACAATAGTCTCAATTTCTGTTACTGATCCTCCAGAGTGGACCCCAACAAGTGTTCCCCTGCCCAGTGTCATTGGGGCCAACAGATTGAGACTGAGTTTGGTTCACAAGCAAAGGAAACTTTATATTTTGATCAGAGAATGGAGAGGTGAGAGCATGCACTACCCCGTGGGCTGTGGGCTGGGCTGCTGTGTAGAGATCCTGTCAGAGTCAGTGGGAGGGAGGGGGCGGAGCTCTCGAGGGCCGGGTTGGCTGTAGCTCAGGCTCTATATCGTGGAGTCTGCACTGGGCCCCAGGAGCTGAGGTGTCGACCCAGCCATTCTGCACTAGGAAATCTGGTCTGAAGTGCCGGGTGTGGAACCTCTGCATGCGGGACCCTAGGAGAACGTGAAATTAGACAAAGCACAAAGGATAAAAAAGGTTAGACTTGACTTTATTGCCCAGATTCTATTTTTATCTCCCAGGGATTTTTAATGGGCTTTGCTGGGGACAAACCCCTCCTCTGCCTTTTGTCCCGTTCCTCATTCTTGGAGTGCTGAGGGTACAGACCCTTCTTCTGTAACTGCTGAGTGCTGAGTTGGGAGCCCTCATACCCGGGGGCGAGGGTCAGAGCTTCTCCCCAGCAGCCTCCAGGTGACGTTGATTGTCCCCAGGTCCCCTGCCTCCCTGCTCGTCCACCTGAGCACCAGCATTGGAAGTGTTATAGATTCTAATGACCTTTAAGGGTCCAGGAAAGAGATGTGCAGAGACGCTGTGGGGGCCGGTTTCACCCCGCCCCACATTTGTTCGGCCACCTTAGGCTGACCGTTTCTGCCAGCGTAGATGCTCTGACCAGTAGTCTGCGCTTTCTTCAATTAGGCCCCTGAATTAACGTACAAACAGCACCAGGTGTCAGAGCCCTGCCCGCTCAACTCCCAGACAGTCCAGGGTCAGTGGTGATCAAGGACCATGATGGCCACTGAGTCAACAGCCTTTTGAAGTAAACAGGAGTCCAGCCGGTCTTATTGGCCACCATCATCATGGTGTCTGTAGGCTTTTCTATGGTGACAGTGTGATATACGGTTCCCCCGCCAAGATTATTAGCTCCCCTCTGGGTGCAGTAAGTCCTGCAAGCAGTAGTCTACTCTTTTGGGACACACTCTTGTTGTTTTATGAGAGAAACTCCAGGTCAAGTGATGTTCACACGAGTCGTCATGGTGCCCTGTTGCCCCCGGTTATCTCTCTGGATGTTGGAGTTGGAGGGCCTCCTCACTCGAGGTCGGTATGCCCACGGAGTGAACCCTGCAACTTCAGGGCATGGTTGGTGGTTAGGATCACCACGTGGGGTCCTTTTCCCTTAGGAGGGAGGTGGCCTTTTGGGCTGCTGATTTCCAGGTTTTTAGATACCGCCAGTATCTTGGCCAGATGTGGCAGTGGGCCAAGCCCCTTGGTGACCATAGTTTATCCTACCTGGATGGCATTCTTGCATTGTTCCATTTCAAGTGGTCCCAGTTTTTGCACTAATTCTCCAATGGCGATTCACCTTTCACCGGGAATGTAAAGGTCAAAGGGTTTAGCTAAATTAGAGAGTTCCAGGGCACGGGTCTGAATTGACTGCTCTTTCCATTCTTGAAAGGCCACTTCTGGATTCTATTCAAAAGGATCATCATCTTTTCCTTTCAGTGTTTCATATAGAGGCCCAGCTAGTAGACTCTAGTTAGGGATCCAGAAGCAGCAAACCCTGGCCTCCCCAGGAACCCGTAAGCTGTCTTCTAGTTTTAGAAAGGGGTAAGGCTGAAAATGGTTTCTTCCCTTTCCTGGGATGGGCTTCTCCGACCTTCTGTGAGAATGAAGCCCAGGCAGGTCACCGCAGTCTGTGATATTTGAGCTTTTTCTTGGACAACTTCTATCCTTTATTGGCTTGGTAGTTCAGAGGCCTCCTTAGTAGGGCTGGCGATCAGAATGTCATCTGCATATTGAAGGAGGGTTTCCTTTTCTGGAGGTAGAACTTTTAGGTCTTTAGCTAAGCTTTCCCCAAAGATGGTGTGGGAATTTTTGCACCCTTGGGGCCAGACGGCCCGGAAGTATTGTTTTAGTTGTATGTTGAGTCCTGCCACTCACAAGCCAAAATTTCTTGTGACTCTGGGACTAATGGAATACAAAAGAAGGCATCATTGAAGACTAATACAGAATACCATGTCCTGGTGGTTGGTAGAATGACCAGCAGGGTGTAGGAATTAGGAGCAACTGGAGGTATATCCTCGGTGGCTTCACTGACTGTCCTGACATCTTTTACCAGGTCCCCAGCAGCCCATGGGGCTCTCGTGGTCAGACCAATCCCAGAATATGGAGCTCACCTGGGCAGGTACCCCACCCCCACCCCAGCCCACAGGGCTCTCGTGGTCAGGCCCCTCCCAGGATACAGAGCTACCCTTGCAGGTACCGTGGCAGGGCTGGGCACACAGGAACCGTGCACATAGCCCTCATTGCAGAGCACCCCCAGGTCACCTGTCGCACAGAGCTGACACAGAGCACCTCAGAGCAGGACTTGAACTAACAAACAGCAGCTGCGACAGGTCTGTGACCCTGGGCATCACTCTGTGCGGCCTCCCTCCACCTGGTCTTCCAGAGACTTCCACTGCACCTGGGGCACCAGGCCTCTGTCTCCAACCACCACCCACCCCTCCTCTCCCTGACTCCTGCGTTCCTCTCATTAGGAGAGGGTTTTCTTGAAGTTGTCTCCCACTCATGGGCCAGATAAAATGATTAGAAAACAAGCCAAAGCTGCAGCCCCTTGTCTATCCTGACTCTCAGGAGCCCACACCTGTTCCTTGGACCTGGCCGGTTCAGCAAGTTCCATTTTCTGCAACTGTGAGCCCCTGAGGGGTGATGATTGGCTGACCTGGGCAGCCTTACCGTGCCGGCCAGCCCTCCCCAGGTGTGCCTGGGTTGAGATCAATATAAATACCACTCCAGGCAGCAAGAGCCCCTGCAGCCGTGCCTGACACCATTTTCTCTGCCCTGTCAGCAGTCTCGGGGCTGGGCTGGTGGGAGGGAGTGAGAGGCCACGGCTTTGTGGGTGGCCCAGTGTGAGTGGGGCTCTGCTGGACTTTCTGCAGCAGTTGCCAGGCTGCCACCTGCTAAAGAAGAGGATGTGTCACCCATACCTGCTGCTGGAATTTCTCCCTGGGCAGAGGTGAGGAAGGAAAAAAGCAGTGGGGGCAGGGACAGGACGGGTATCTCAGGCAGGGAAATGGAAATCTTCCAGAAGAGCACCCAGGGCCAGGACCATCCTGGCTGGCCTGCAGGCACCAAGTCGGCCGGCATGCTGTCACTCGTGTGGCTCTATGGCCCTTCCTCTAGGCTTTCAAGTCCTTGTATATATTCAGGTGTTTTACCTGGGACGGGTGGGAATAGTTCAGCAGCAACTGGCCTGGGGCTCAGCTCACGTTTACTCACAGATGCCTCGGCACGGTGCCCCAGCTTTGCAATGAGGACGCTTGTTGCGTGGGGGCTGCTGGCTGAATGGGAGACGATTCCCCACCACTGACCAACTTCAGAATTGTTTACAGCTGGAGCAAGTGCCCTGATACGGTTTTCCTCTGTGTAACTGGTGGGTTCTGTGTTTTTTTTCTCTTTTTCGTTTTTGGTTCAAGGTAGATTTTATTCCTCTTTTTTGTATTTACAGATATAAGCATGGAAATAATTTATTCTGGATTTACACTTTTTTCAGATGGCCCTTTTGAGCGGGGGGAAGTGAGACTTCATTGTAGTGCAGATTTCCTTTGCAAGCTTGCTTGGTTGGCCAAAAAGGGCGTATGCATTTTTTCCTGAATATATTCAGGAAAAAACGCATACGCCCTTTTTGGCCAAGTGCATCATTGTGGACGTTCTGCCTCTTTTCCAATGCTTTAAATGCAATTCCAGTCTACCTCCTGAAATCGGTTTCCTGCAATTCTGACCCGCTTTCAAGTCCTGTTGGCAGCCTTACTTCAGTATATTTTTGGACAATAGCTGTCATTTATAACTCTGTAGGTTTGTGAATTACAGTGCCCCTGAGCTCCTTTCTTCAACTCGCTTTCTTGTGAGCTGGCCGCAACACTGCAAGATTGCTTCAGGCCCTAATCTGGTTCCGGCACGGCACGCTGAGCCTTTGGTTAATTCCTCTTCCTGGTGGGAAATGAGAGTTAAATTTGCCCGTCCAAACACCTCCAGCTAGTCTCTCATTGGTTCTCCCTATTCCTGTTCATCTTCCGCAGAAATTGCAAACTGGGCCAAACAGGAGGTTAAAGGCACTGACTCTCCAATTGGGGAGAGTGTTAGTAAAGCATCAGGAATGTTGCACCCGAGTACCAGGGGACGAAAACTGAGACACATTTGAACACGTTTCCAGATCACACGGTGGATCGTACTCTGCTTTCCACATGCATGATTTAGCTGAAGGAAGAATCCCTTAAACCTGGAGAGTTGAGACCCATGGAATGGGTACCATGCAATATGACTTCAAAGGGTCTGCATTTGCTCACCGAACCTCACCAATCCTATGAGCCCCAAGTGTCCAGCCTTATGTGTCACCCAGCTCTGGGTGTAGATGTGGTAAATCCATTTGCATCACAAGCCTTGATGAATTACTTAAGTATTCCTCTCTATTTCACTGTCATTGTGTTTTGTTTAAGAAATTTATTTTTATTATGGGATTTAGCTGATTTTCACTGCTGCGTTTATGCCGCTGTACACACTCTTGATTCTCTTACAGAGATATATAAATCCATAGGTTTTATGATTCTTACTAGTCAGGTATATTCCTAGGTGTTGAATATGTTGTGTTGAGTCCATTTCGTTGAGCAAGGAGTAGCTCTTGTCTATTACATATTTGGCTTATGGAACGGTATCTGTGCTCATTTCAGTCTCTGGTTTTATGCAGCACCCCACCTCACCTTTCCCCTTAAGCAAGCATAAGTTGGTTTTCTAAATTTGAGACCCTGTTCTGTTTTGTAATTCAGTTCCTGTGTAGCCAAGTTTACATACCGTGTATTAGTGATATCTTATGATGTTTCTTTTTCTGTGTGACTTACTTCAGTTAGAATCATCGTACCTGAATCCACTCACTATGCTGCTACGTGCCTGATGACATAGATTTCATTGCTGAGTGATATTGCATTGTACGTAAGTACCACAACTTCTTTATCCATTTTTCGCTTTCTGCGATATTGAACTTGTACCGTAAACGAGGTTCTTGTAAACAGAGCCATCCCAAACTTGGGGTGGCTGTGTCTTTTTGATTTTAATTTCCCTAAGCTATAAGACCATAAGTGGAAGTGCCCTAGGCTATGTTGCTTTTTTTTTTAGATGTTTCAGGAAACACCATACACTTCTCCAGAGTGGCTGTTGGCAATTTACATCCCGCCCATCAGCATAAGAAGGCTCCCAGTTCTCCATGGCCTGTCCTGTCATTCTGGATTTTACACTTTTTTCAGATGGTCCTTTTGACCGGGGGGAAGTGAGACTTCATTGTAGTGCTGATTTCCTTTGCCAGCTTGGTTGGTTGGCCTAAAAGGGCATATGCGTTTTATCCTGAATATATTCAGGAAAAAACGCATACACCCTTTTTGGCCAAGTGCATCATTGTCGAGGTTCTGACTCTCTTCATATGTTTTCAGTGCAATTCCAGTCTACCTCCTGAAATCGGTTTCCTGCAATTCTGCCTTGCTTTCAATGCCTCTTCATAGCCTTACCTCAATATAGTTTTTGAAAATAGTTGGCGTTTATAACTCTGCAGGTTTTTGAATTGCAGTGGCCCTTAGCTCCATTTTTCAGCTCTTATTTTTGTGATCTTGCCTCATAACCACAGGATTCCTTCAGGCCCTATTCTTCTTCTGGGGCACCTTGCTGTGCCTTTGGTTTATTCTTACTGATGTGAAATTAGAGTGACATGTGCCCATTGAAACCGCTATTGCTAGTTTCTCACTGGTTCCCCCATTCCCATTCATCCTCCACACTAACTGCAGACTGTGCGATACCAGAACTTAAAGGCATTGACTCTCCATGTGGGGATGTTGTTAGTAAAGTGGCTGGAATGTCGATCCGGAGCCCCAGGAGAGGAAAAATGAGGTGCGTTTTAGAAACCTTTCCCGATCATATGGTATACCAGTCGCTGGGTTTCCCAAGCATGGTTTAGCTGTAGGAAGATTCCCTTCAACCTGGAGTGTTGGGACCCTTGGAATGAGTAGCATGAAGTATTGCATTAAACTTTTGGCAGTTGCTCACCAAAGCTCACCAATCCTCTCAGCCCCAAGTGTCCAGCCTTATGTCTTATCCAGCTGTGGGTTTATATGTGGTCAATCCAGGTTGCATCACAGCCCCTGAGCGAATTTTGTAAGAATTTTTCTCTCTTTCATTGTTTCTGCGTTTTGTTTTTAAAATTTATTTCTATAATGGGGTTTAGCTCATTTTCACTGCTGTGTTTGTGCCGCTCTGCACACACTTGATTCCCTTATGGAGATATATCAATACATGGGTTTTAAGATTCTTATTACTCAGATATATTTCTCTGCGGTGTATAGGGTGTGTTGAGGCCAGTTCATTGAGCAAGGTGTAGATCTTGTCTAATACCTATTTGGTTTATTGAACGGTATCTGTGCTAATTTCAAACTCTGGTTTTATGCATCACCCCACCTCTCCTTTCCCCTTAAGCTGACATAAGTGTGTTTTCTAAATGTGAGACACTGTTCTGTTCTGTAATTCATTTCTTGTGCAGCCATATTTACCCTCCCTCTATAAGTGATATCTTATGATATGTTTCTTTTTCTGTTTGACTTATTTCAAGTAGTATTATCGGACCTAAATCCACTCTTTATCCTTCTACTAGCCTTATTACATTGATTTCATGGTGAAGAGATATTCCATTGTACATAAGTACCACATCTTCTTTATCCACTGTTCTCTTTCCTGGGATATTTAAGGTGTACTGAAGTTGAGGTTCTTGTAAACAGAGTAGCCCTAAACTGTGGTGTGCTTGTGTCTTGTTGATTTTTAGACTTCCCTAGATATACTCCCATGATTGGAAGTGTCCTATGCTCTGTAGCTCTGTTTTTTAGATGATTTAGGAACCACCATACGCTTCTCCAGAGTGGCTCTCGGCAGTTCACACACTGCCCATCAGCGTATAAAGGCTCCCTGTTCTCCATGGCCTGTCCTGCATTTCTGGTTTTTACAATTTTTTAGGATGGCCCTTTTGACCGGTGGGAAATGAGACTTCTTTGTTGTGCACATTTGCATTGCTTGCTTGCTTCGTTGCCCATAAAGTGCGTATGCGTTTTTTCCTGGATATAATCAGGAAAAAACGCATACACCCTTTTGGGCCAACTGCATCATTGTCAAAATTCTGCCGCTTTTCATGTGCGTTAAAGACGAGTCCAATCTATCTCTTGAAATCTGTTTCTTGCAATTCTGTCTTGCATTCAGATCCTCTTCTTTGCCTTACCTCAACATATTTTTGGACGTTAGTTTTCATTTATAACTCTGCAGGTTTGTGAATTGCAGTGACCCTGAGCTCCATGTTTTAAGTTGCTCTTTTGTGAGCTGGCCTCAAACCCGCAGGATTGCTTCAGGCCCTATTTTGGCTCCGGCGAGGCAGGCTGAGCCTTTCTTTAATTCTTATTCTTAATGGGAAATTAGAGTGATATGTGCCCGTCCAAACCCCTACAACTCTTCTCTCATTGGTTCCCCCTCTTCCCGTTCATCCTCCTCACAATTTGCAAAATGTGTGAAACAGAAGTTTAAATGTGCTGGTTCTCCAAGTGGGGAGATTCTAAGTAACGTGGCTGGAATGGTGAACAGGAGCACCAGGAGAGGATAAATGAGGTGCATTTTAGACACATCTCCCGATCACATGGTGTACTGTCCTCTGGGTTTTCCATGCATGTTTTAGCTGTAGGAAGATCCCTTGAACCTGCAGATTTGGGGCCCATTGAATGGGTACCAGGTAGTATTACTTTAAAGGGTGTGCATTTCCTCACCCAACCTCACATTTCTCTTAGCGCAAACAGTTTCCAGCCTTATGTCTCATCCTGCTGTGGGTCTAGATGTGTTCAATCCATGTTGCATCACCGTCCCTGAGGAAAAGTTGTAAGAGGTTTTCTCTGTCTCTCTGTCGTTTATTTTTTTCAATTTATTACTATATTGGTTACAGCTGATTTTCAAAGCTCTGTTTCTTGCTGCTGTACATCCACTTGATTCACGTACAGAGAGACATCAATAAATTCTTTTTCAGATTCTTACCAGTCGTATATATTCTTTTCCGGTGACTTGAGTGTGCTGAGTGCAGTTCTTTTAGCTACCGTGTAGGCCTTGTTGATTATCAGTTTGGTATTTGGAATGGTATCTTTGCTAATTTCAACCTCCTGGATGATGCCTCACCCCTCCCCACCTTTCCCGTTTAGCAGCCTTATGCGTGTTTTCTACATATTTGACTATGTTTTTGTTTTGTAATTTATTTCATGTGTAGCCATTTTGGATTCCACCTTTAAGTGATATCTTATGATATGTGTCTTTTTCTTTTTGAATTCTGTCACTTAGAATGATCATACGTAACTCCTCCGGAGTTGTTACAACTGGCCATATTTCATTGATTTCCAGGCTGAATAATATTCCACTCTACCTAAGTACCACATCTCTATCCATTTTTTCCCTCCAGAGACATTTAAGTTATATCTTAGTAGAGGATCTTTTAAACAGAGAGGGGGTAAACATTGGGGTGCCTGTGTCCTCTCGATTTTTGTTTTTCCCAAGATATACGCCCATGAGTGCAAGTGCCCTATGCTCTGTAGCTCATTTTTTAGATGCTTTAGTAAACACAATACACTTCTCCAGAATGGCCGTTGGCAATATACATTTCCACTATAAGTCTCACAGGGCTCCCTCTTCTCCTTCCCCTGTCCTGCATTTCTGTTGTTTACGCTTTATGAGGATGGCTCTTCTGACTGATGCGAAGTGATATGTTTTGTAGTATTGAATTCCAGTGCCCACCTGTTTGGTTGGTTAAAAAAGTGTATGCCCTTTTCTTGAATATATACAGAAAAAAACGCATACACCCTTTTTGGCCAACTGCAATGTTGGCAATGTTCAGCTCCTTTTCTTGTGCTTAATGGCGAGTCCTTTCTACCTCCTCAAATCCCTTTCCTGCCATTCTCCCTTGCTTACAAGTCCTTTTCTCTGACTTTCCTCAAGACATTTTTCAGTGATGGATATTTTCAACTCTGCAGTTTCGTGAATTTTACTGTCCCTGAGTTCCATTGTTCAGCTTGTTTTTATGGGAACTGGCCACAAAGCAGCGGGATTTCCTCAAGCCCTATACTGTTTCCATGGGCAACCCTAGCCTTTGGTCAATTCGTCTTCCTGATTGGAAATTAGAGTGACATGTGCCTGTCTGAGCACCTAGGACTTGTCTCTCATTGTTCCTCATCCTTCCGCTTCATCCTCTGGACAAATTCCAAACTGTACGCAACAGGATGTTGACAGTGCTGACATCTCCAAGTGGGGAGACTGTTAGTAAAGACGCTGGAGGGGTGAACCCGAGCACCAGGAGATGAGGAGATGAGATGCCTTTTCCAAACTCTTCCCGATCAGACGGTATACCATCCTCTGGGTGTGACAGACATGTTTTAGCAGTAGGAAGAGTCCCATTCATGTAAGGAGAACACCAGGGCTTTTTCAAAATCAGTGTCTCCCCGAAACCCAAACTGGGGAATTTTTTAAGCTACGGCTACACATATGTTCATTAAGGGCCTTGGGAAGTAGGCAGAGTCCAAACTTTAGATGATTGAAGTCTTCAGGGTCAGAAGCACTCACCACCAGCTTCCCTTAGGTTACACTTTAACTGTCATTGATAGATGATGTCAATAAAAATATCTATTCTTTTTCAGATTATTTCCCCTTATAGGTTATCGCAAAATGTTGAGTGTAGTTCCCTGTGCTATACAGTAGTTCCTTGTTGATGATCTATTTTATACATAGCAGTGTGTATGTGTTAATTCCAAACTGTTAATTTATCCCTCCTCCCACCTTTCCCCTTTGGTAATAATAAATTATAAGATTTTATACTTCTCAGAAATGGGGGAGCTGAAAGAGAGGTATCATTTTCAATGGAAAAGCATTTAAAACAAGATTGAAGGTTTAACCAAGATTATTAGATGTACATCCTTGAAAAGAAATCACTTCGTTTCTCTAATATTGACCTGACAAATAAGACAAACCTTTTCACTGAACTTGCTTATAATAAAGTGATGGAAATATCAAATGGAAGTGTTAGAAACATCTTATTTTACCCGAGCCTTATACACTGTTCTATGTTAACTACAGTTTGGCTCACACATCTGTTCATTGAGGTTACAATAGTCTCAATTTCTGTTACTGATCCTCCAGAGTGGACCCCAACAAGTGTTCCCCTGCCCAGTGTCATTGGGGCCAACAGATCGAGACTGAGTTTGGTTCACAAGCAAAGGAAACTTTATATTTTGATCAGAGAATGGAGAGGTGAGAGCATGCACTACCCCGTGGGCTGTGGGCTGGGCTGCTGTGTAGAGATCCTGTCAGAGTCAGTGGGAGGGAGGGGGCGGAGCTCTCGAGGGCCGGGTTGGCTGTAGCTCAGGCTCTATATCGCGGAGTCTGCACTGGGCCCCAGGAGCTGAGGTGTCGACCCAGCCATTCTGCACTAGGAAATCTGGTCTGAAGTGCCGGGTGTGGAACCTCTGCATGCGGGACCCTAGGAGCACGTGAAATTAGACAAAGCACAAAGGATAAAAAAGGTTAGACTTGACTTTATTGCCCAGATTCTATTTTTATCTCCCAGGGATTTTTAATGGGCTTTGCTGGGGACAAACCCCTCCTCTGCCTTTTGTCCCGTTCCTCATTCTTGGAGTGCTGAGGGTACAGACCCTTCTTCTGTAACTGCTGAGTGCTGAGTTGGGAGCCCTCATACCCGGGGGCGAGGGTCAGAGCTTCTCCCCAGCAGCCTCCAGGTGACGTTGATTGTCCCCAGGTCCCCTGCCTCCCTGCTCGTCCACCTGAGCACCAGCATTGGAAGTGTTATAGATTCTAATGACCTTTAAGGGTCCAGGAAAGAGATGTGCAGAGACGCTGTGGGGGCCGGTTTCACCCCGCCCCACATTTGTTCGGCCACCTTAGGCTGACCGTTTCTGCCAGCGTAGATGCTCTGACCAGTAGTCTGCGCTTTCTTCAATTAGGCCCCTGAATTAACGTACAAACAGCACCAGGTGTCAGAGCCCTGCCCACTCAACTCCCAGACAGTCCAGGGTCAGTGGTGATCAAGGACCATGATGGCCACTGAGTCAACAGCCTTTTGAAGTAAACAGGAGTCCAGCCGGTCTTATTGGCCACCATCATCATGGTGTCTGTAGGCTTTTCTATGGTGACAGTGTGATATACGGTTCCCCCGCCAAGATTATTAGCTCCCCTCTGGGTGCAGTAAGTCCTGCAAGCAGTAGTCTACTCTTTTGGGACACACTCTTGTTGTTTTATGAGAGAAACTCCAGGTCAAGTGATGTTCACACGAGTCGTCATGGTGCCCTGTTGCCCCCGGTTATCTCTCTGGATGTTGGAGTTGGAGGGCCTCCTCACTCGAGGTCGGTGTGCCCACGGAGTGAACCCTGCAACTTCAGGGCATGGTTGGTGGTTAGGATCACCACGTGGGGTCCTTTTCCCTTAGGAGGGAGGTGGCCTTTTGGGCTGCTGATTTCCAGGTTTTTAGATACCGCCAGTATCTTGGCCAGATGTGGCAGTGGGCCAAGCCCCTTGGTGACCGTAGTTTATCCTACCTGGATGGCATTCTTGCATTGTTCCATTTCAAGTGGTCCCAGTTTTTGCACTAATTCTCCAATGGCGATTCACCTTTCACCGGGAATGTAAAGGTCAAAGGGTTTAGCTAAATTAGGGAGTTCCAGGGCAAGGGTCTGAATTGACTGCTCTTTCCATTCTTGAAAGGCCACTTCTGGATTCTATTCAAAAGGATCATCATCTTTTCCTTTCAGTGTTTCATATAGAGGCCCAGCTAGTGGACTCTAGTTAGGGATCCAGAAGCAGCAAACCCTGGCCTCCCCAGGAACCCCTAAGCTGTCTTCTAGTTTTAGAAAGGGGTAAGGCTGAAAATGGTTTCTTCCCTTTCCTGGGACGGGCTTCTCCGACCTTCTGTGAGAATGAAGCCCAGGCAGGTCACCGCAGTCTGTGATATTTGAGCTTTTTCTTGGACAACTTCTATCCTTTATTGGCTTGGTAGTTCAGAGGCCTCCTTAGTAGGGCTGGCGATCAGAATGTCATCTGCATATTGAAGGAGGGTTTCCTTTTCTGGAGGTAGAACTTTTAGGTCTTTAGCTAAGCTTTCCCCAAAGATGGTGTGGGAATTTTTGCACCCTTGGGGCCA
Source organism: Orcinus orca (assembly GCF_937001465.1). Taxonomy (NCBI): domain Eukaryota; kingdom Metazoa; phylum Chordata; class Mammalia; order Artiodactyla; family Delphinidae; genus Orcinus; species Orcinus orca. The sequence continues at coordinate 3,884,147 of NC_064565.1, read as the reverse complement.
GACGGCCCGGAAGTATTGTTTTAGTTGTATGTTGAGTCCTGCCACTCACAAGCCAAAATTTCTTGTGACTCTGGGACTAATGGAATACAAAAGAAGGCATCATTGAAGACTAATACAGAATACCATGTCCTGGTGGTTGGTAGAATGACCAGCAGGGTGTAGGAATTAGGAGCAACTGGAGGTATATCCTCGGTGGCTTCACTGACTGTCCTGACATCTTTTACCAGGTCCCCAGCAGCCCATGGGGCTCTCGTGGTCAGACCAATCCCAGAATATGGAGCTCACCTGGGCAGGTACCCCACCCCCACCCCAGCCCACAGGGCTCTCGTGGTCAGGCCCCTCCCAGGATACAGAGCTACCCTTGCAGGTACCGTGGCAGGGCTGGGCACACAGGAACCATGCACATAGCCCTCATTGCAGAGCACCCGCAGGTCACCTGTCGCACAGAGCTGACACAGAGCAACTCAGAGCAGGACTTGAACTAACAAACAGCAGCTGCGACAGGTCTGTGACCCTGGGCATCACTCTGTGCGGCCTCCCTCCACCTGGTCTTCCAGAGACTTCCACTGCACCCGGGGCACCAGGCCTCTGTCTCTAACCACCACCCACCCCTCCTCTCCCTGACTCCTGGGTTCCTCTCATTAGGAGAGGGTTTTCTTGAAGTTGTCTCCCACTCATGGGCCAGATAAAATGATTAGAAAACAAGCCAAAGCTGCAGCCCCTTGTCTATCCTGACTCTCAGGAGCCCACACCTGTTCCTTGGACCTGGCCGGTTCAGCAAGTTCCATTTTCTGCAACTGTGAGCCCCTGAGGGGTGATGATTGGCTGACCTGGGCAGCCTTACCGTGCCGGCCAGCCCTCCCCAGGTGTGCCTGGGTTGAGATCAATATAAATACCACTCCAGGCAGCAAGAGCCCCTGCAGCCGTGCCTGACACCATTTTCTCTGCCCTGTCAGCAGTCTCGGGGCTGGGCTGGTGGGAGGGAGTGAGAGGCCACGGCTTTGTGGGTGGCCCAGTGTGAGTGGGGCTCTGCTGGACTTTCTGCAGCAGTGGCCAGGCTGCCACCTGCTAAACAAGAGGATGTGTCACCCATACCTGCTGCTGGTATTTCTCCCTGGGCAGAGGTGAGGAAGGAAAAAAGCAGTGGGGGCAGGGACAGGACGGGTATCTCAGGCAGGGAAATGGAAATCTTCCAGAAGAGCACCCAGGGCCAGGACCATCCTGGCTGGCCTGCAGGCACCAAGTCGGCCGGCATGCTGTCACTCGTGTGGCTCTATGGCCCTTCCTCTAGGCTTTCAAGTCCTTGTATATATTCAGGTGTTTTACCTGGGACGGGTGGGAATAGTTCAGCAGCAACTGGCCTGGGGCTCAGCTCACGTTTACTCACAGATGCCTCGGCACGGTGCCCCAGCTTTGCAATGAGGACGCTTGTTGCGTGGGGGCTGCTGGCTGAATGGGAGACGATTCCCCACCACTGACCAACTTCAGAATTGTTTACAGCTGGAGCAAGTGCCCTGATACGGTTTTCCTCTGTGTAACTGGTGGGTTCTGTGTTTTTTTTCTCTTTTTCGTTTTTGGTTCAAGGTAGATTTTATTCCTCTTTTTTGTATTTACAGATATAAGCATGGAAATAATTTATTCTGGATTTACACTTTTTTCAGATGGCCCTTTTGAGCGGGGGGAAGTGAGACTTCATTGTAGTGCAGATTTCCTTTGCAAGCTTGCTTGGTTGGCCAAAAAGGGCGTATGCATTTTTTCCTGAATATATTCAGGAAAAAACGCATACGCCCTTTTTGGCCAAGTGCATCATTGTGGACGTTCTGCCTCTTTTCCAATGCTTTAAATGCAATTCCAGTCTACCTCCTGAAATCGGTTTCCTGCAATTCTGACCCGCTTTCAAGTCCTGTTGGCAGCCTTACTTCAGTATATTTTTGGACAATAGCTGTCATTTATAACTCTGTAGGTTTGTGAATTACAGTGCCCCTGAGCTCCTTTCTTCAACTCGCTTTCTTGTGAGCTGGCCGCAACACTGCAAGATTGCTTCAGGCCCTAATCTGGTTCCGGCACGGCACGCTGAGCCTTTGGTTAATTCCTCTTCCTGGTGGGAAATGAGAGTTAAATTTGCCCGTCCAAACACCTCCAGCTAGTCTCTCATTGGTTCTCCCTATTCCTGTTCATCTTCCGCAGAAATTGCAAACTGGGCCAAACAGGAGGTTAAAGGCACTGACTCTCCAATTGGGGAGAGTGTTAGTAAAGCATCAGGAATGTTGCACCCGAGTACCAGGGGACGAAAACTGAGACACATTTGAACACGTTTCCAGATCACACGGTGGATCGTACTCTGCTTTCCACATGCATGATTTAGCTGAAGGAAGAATCCCTTAAACCTGGAGAGTTGAGACCCATGGAATGGGTACCATGCAATATGACTTCAAAGGGTCTGCATTTGCTCACCGAACCTCACCAATCCTATGAGCCCCAAGTGTCCAGCCTTATGTGTCACCCAGCTCTGGGTGTAGATGTGGTAAATCCATTTGCATCACAAGCCTTGATGAATTACTTAAGTATTCCTCTCTATTTCACTGTCATTGTGTTTTGTTTAAGAAATTTATTTTTATTATGGGATTTAGCTGATTTTCACTGCTGCGTTTATGCCGCTGTACACACTCTTGATTCTCTTACAGAGATATATAAATCCATAGGTTTTATGATTCTTACTAGTCAGGTATATTCCTAGGTGTTGAATATGTTGTGTTGAGTCCATTTCGTTGAGCAAGGAGTAGCTCTTGTCTATTACATATTTGGCTTATGGAACGGTATCTGTGCTCATTTCAGTCTCTGGTTTTATGCAGCACCCCACCTCACCTTTCCCCTTAAGCAAGCATAAGTTGGTTTTCTAAATTTGAGACCCTGTTCTGTTTTGTAATTCAGTTCCTGTGTAGCCAAGTTTACATACCGTGTATTAGTGATATCTTATGATGTTTCTTTTTCTGTGTGACTTACTTCAGTTAGAATCATCGTACCTGAATCCACTCACTATGCTGCTACGTGCCTGATGACATAGATTTCATTGCTGAGTGATATTGCATTGTACGTAAGTACCACAACTTCTTTATCCATTTTTCGCTTTCTGCGATATTGAACTTGTACCGTAAACGAGGTTCTTGTAAACAGAGCCATCCCAAACTTGGGGTGGCTGTGTCTTTTTGATTTTAATTTCCCTAAGCTATAAGACCATAAGTGGAAGTGCCCTAGGCTCTGTTGCTTTTTTTTTTAGATGTTTCAGGAAACACCATACACTTCTCCAGAGTGGCTGTTGGCAATTTACATCCCGCCCATCAGCATAAGAAGGCTCCCAGTTCTCCATGGCCTGTCCTGTCATTCTGGATTTTACACTTTTTTCAGATGGTCCTTTTGACCGGGGGGAAGTGAGACTTCATTGTAGTGCTGATTTCCTTTGCCAGCTTGGTTGGTTGGCCTAAAAGGGCATATGCGTTTTATCCTGAATATATTCAGGAAAAAACGCATACACCCTTTTTGGCCAAGTGCATCATTGTCGAGGTTCTGACTCTCTTCATATGTTTTCAATGCAATTCCAGTCTACCTCCTGAAATCGGTTTCCTGCAATTCTGCCTTGCTTTCAATGCCTCTTCATAGCCTTACCTCAATATAGTTTTTGAAAATAGTTGGCGTTTATAACTCTGCAGGTTTTTGAATTGCAGTGGCCCTTAGCTCCATTTTTCAGCTCTTATTTTTGTGATCTTGCCTCATAACCACAGGATTCCTTCAGGCCCTATTCTTCTTCTGGGGCACCTTGCTGTGCCTTTGGTTTATTCTTACTGATGTGAAATTAGAGTGACATGTGCCCATTGAAACCGCTATTGCTAGTTTCTCACTGGTTCCCCCATTCCCATTCATCCTCCACACTAACTGCAGACTGTGCGATACCAGAACTTAAAGGTATTGACTCTCCATGTGGGGATGTTGTTAGTAAAGTGGCTGGAATGTCGATCCGGAGCCCCAGGAGAGGAAAAATGAGGTGCGTTTTAGAAACCTTTCCCGATCATATGGTATACCAGTCGCTGGGTTTCCCAAGCATGGTTTAGCTGTAGGAAGATTCCCTTCAACCTGGAGTGTTGGGACCCTTGGAATGAGTAGCATGAAGTATTGCATTAAACTTTTGGCAGTTGCTCACCAAAGCTCACCAATCCTCTCAGCCCCAAGTGTCCAGCCTTATGTCTTATCCAGCTGTGGGTTTATATGTGGTCAATCCAGGTTGCATCACAGCCCCTGAGCGAATTTTGTAAGAATTTTTCTCTCTTTCATTGTTTCTGCGTTTTGTTTTTAAAATTTATTTCTATAATGGGGTTTAGCTCATTTTCACTGCTGTGTTTGTGCCGCTCTGCACACACTTGATTCCCTTATGGAGATATATCAATACATGGGTTTTAAGATTCTTATTACTCAGATATATTTCTCTGCGGTGTATAGGGTGTGTTGAGGCCAGTTCATTGAGCAAGGTGTAGATCTTGTCTAATACCTATTTGGTTTATTGAACGGTATCTGTGCTAATTTCAAACTCTGGTTTTATGCATCACCCCACCTCTCCTTTCCCCTTAAGCTGACATAAGTGTGTTTTCTAAATGTGAGACACTGTTCTGTTCTGTAATTCATTTCTTGTGCAGCCATATTTACCCTCCCTCTATAAGTGATATCTTATGATATGTTTCTTTTTCTGTTTGACTTATTTCAAGTAGTATTATCGGACCTAAATCCACTCTTTATCCTTCTACTAGCCTTATTACATTGATTTCATGGTGAAGAGATATTCCATTGTACATAAGTACCACATCTTCTTTATCCACTGTTCTCTTTCCTGGGATATTTAAGGTGTACTGAAGTTGAGGTTCTTGTAAACAGAGTAGCCCTAAACTGTGGTGTGCTTGTGTCTTGTTGATTTTTAGACTTCCCTAGATATACTCCCATGATTGGAAGTGTCCTATGCTCTGTAGCTCTGTTTTTTAGATGATTTAGGAACCACCATACGCTTCTCCAGAGTGGCTCTCGGCAGTTCACACACTGCCCATCAGCGTATAAAGGCTCCCTGTTCTCCATGGCCTGTCCTGCATTTCTGGTTTTTACAATTTTTTAGGATGGCCCTTTTGACCGGTGGGAAATGAGACTTCTTTGTTGTGCACATTTGCATTGCTTGCTTGCTTCGTTGCCCATAAAGTGCGTATGCGTTTTTTCCTGGATATAATCAGGAAAAAACGCATACACCCTTTTGGGCCAACTGCATCATTGTCAAAATTCTGCCGCTTTTCATGTGCGTTAAAGACGAGTCCAATCTATCTCTTGAAATCTGTTTCTTGCAATTCTGTCTTGCATTCAGATCCTCTTCTTTGCCTTACCTCAACATATTTTTGGACGTTAGTTTTCATTTATAACTCTGCAGGTTTGTGAATTGCAGTGACCCTGAGCTCCATGTTTTAAGTTGCTCTTTTGTGAGCTGGCCTCAAACCCGCAGGATTGCTTCAGGCCCTATTTTGGCTCCGGCGAGGCAGGCTGAGCCTTTCTTTAATTCTTATTCTTAATGGGAAATTAGAGTGATATGTGCCCGTCCAAACCCCTACAACTCTTCTCTCATTGGTTCCCCCTCTTCCCGTTCATCCTCCTCACAATTTGCAAAATGTGTGAAACAGAAGTTTAAATGTGCTGGTTCTCCAAGTGGGGAGATTCTAAGTAACGTGGCTGGAATGGTGAACAGGAGCACCAGGAGAGGATAAATGAGGTGCATTTTAGACACATCTCCCGATCACATGGTGTACTGTCCTCTGGGTTTTCCATGCATGTTTTAGCTGTAGGAAGATCCCTTGAACCTGCAGATTTGGGGCCCATTGAATGGGTACCAGGTAGTATTACTTTAAAGGGTGTGCATTTCCTCACCCAACCTCACATTTCTCTTAGCGCAAACAGTTTCCAGCCTTATGTCTCATCCTGCTGTGGGTCTAGATGTGTTCAATCCATGTTGCATCACCATCCCTGAGGAAAAGTTGTAAGAGGTTTTCTCTGTCTCTCTGTCGTTTATTTTTTTCAATTTATTACTATATTGGTTACAGCTGATTTTCAAAGCTCTGTTTCTTGCTGCTGTACATCCACTTGATTCACGTACAGAGAGACATCAATAAATTCTTTTTCAGATTCTTACCAGTCGTATATATTCTTTTCCGGTGACTTGAGTGTGCTGAGTGCAGTTCTTTTAGCTACCGTGTAGGCCTTGTTGATTATCAGTTTGGTATTTGGAATGGTATCTTTGCTAATTTCAACCTCCTGGATGATGCCTCACCCCTCCCCACCTTTCCCGTTTAGCAGCCTTATGCGTGTTTTCTACATATTTGACTATGTTTTTGTTTTGTAATTTATTTCATGTGTAGCCATTTTGGATTCCACCTTTAAGTGATATCTTATGATATGTGTCTTTTTCTTTTTGAATTTTGTCACTTAGAATGATCATACGTAACTCCTCCGGAGTTGTTACAACTGGCCATATTTCATTGATTTCCAGGCTGAATAATATTCCACTCTACCTAAGTACCACATCTCTATCCATTTTTTCCCTCCAGAGACATTTAAGTTATATCTTAGTAGAGGATCTTTTAAACAGAGAGGGGGTAAACATTGGGGTGCCTGTGTCCTCTCGATTTTTGTTTTTCCCAAGATATACGCCCATGAGTGCAAGTGCCCTATGCTCTGTAGCTCATTTTTTAGATGCTTTAGTAAACACAATACACTTCTCCAGAATGGCCGTTGGCAATATACATTTCCACTATAAGTCTCACAGGGCTCCCTCTTCTCCTTGCCCTGTCCTGCATTTCTGTTGTTTACGCTTTATGAGGATGGCTCTTCTGACTGATGCGAAGTGATATGTTTTGTAGTATTGAATTCCAGTGCCCACCTGTTTGGTTGGTTAAAAAAGTGTATGCCCTTTTCTTGAATATATACAGAAAAAAACGCATACACCCTTTTTGGCCAACTGCAATGTTGGCAATGTTCAGCTCCTTTTCTTGTGCTTAATGGCGAGTCCTTTCTACCTCCTCAAATCCCTTTCCTGCCATTCTCCCTTGCTTACAAGTCCTTTTCTCTGACTTTCCTCAAGACATTTTTCAGTGATGGATATTTTCAACTCTGCAGTTTCGTGAATTTTACTGCCCCTGAGTTCCATTGTTCAGCTTGTTTTTATGGGAACTGGCCACAAAGCAGCGGGATTTCCTCAAGCCCTATACTGTTTCCATGGGCAACCCTAGCCTTTGGTCAATTCGTCTTCCTGATTGGAAATTAGAGTGACATGTGCCTGTCTGAGCACCTAGGACTTGTCTCTCATTGTTCCTCATCCTTCCGCTTCATCCTCTGGACAAATTCCAAACTGTACGCAACAGGATGTTGACAGTGCTGACATCTCCAAGTGGGGAGACTGTTAGTAAAGACGCTGGAGGGGTGAACCCGAGCACCAGGAGATGAGGAGATGAGATGCCTTTTCCAGACTCTTCCCGATCAGACGGTATACCATCCTCTGGGTGTGACAGACATGTTTTAGCAGTAGGAAGAGTCCCATTCATGTAAGGAGAACACCAGGGCTTTTTCAAAATCAGTGTCTCCCCGAAACCCAAACTGGGGAATTTTTTAAGCTACGGCTACACATATGTTCATTAAGGGCCTTGGGAAGTAGGCAGAGTCCAAACTTTAGATGATTGAAGTCTTCAGGGTCAGAAGCACTCACCACCAGCTTCCCTTAGGTTACACTTTAACTGTCATTGATAGATGATGTCAATAAAAATATCTATTCTTTTTCAGATTATTTCCCCTTATAGGTTATCGCAAAATGTTGAGTGTAGTTCCCTGTGCTATACAGTAGTTCCTTGTTGATGATCTATTTTATACATAGCAGTGTGTATGTGTTAATTCCAAACTGTTAATTTATCCCTCCTCCCACCTTTCCCCTTTGGTAATAATAAATTATAAGATTTTATACTTCTCAGAAATGGGGGAGCTGAAAGAGAGGTATCATTTTCAATGGAAAAGCATTTAAAACAAGATTGAAGGTTTAACCAAGATTATTAGATGTACATCCTTGAAAAGAAATCACTTCGTTTCTCTAATATTGACCTGACAAATAAGACAAACCTTTTCACTGAACTTGCTTATAATAAAGTGATGGAAATATCAAATGGAAGTGTTAGAAACATCTTATTTTACCCGAGCCTTATACACTGTTCTATGTTAACTACAGTTTGGCTCACACATCTGTTCATTGAGGTTACAATAGTCTCAATTTCTGTTACTGATCCTCCAGAGTGGACCCCAACAAGTGTTCCCCTGCCCAGTGTCATTGGGGCCAACAGATCGAGACTGAGTTTGGTTCACAAGCAAAGGAAACTTTATATTTTGATCAGAGAATGGAGAGGTGAGAGCATGCACTACCCCGTGGGCTGTGGGCTGGGCTGCTGTGTAGAGATCCTGTCAGAGTCAGTGGGAGGGAGGGGGCGGAGCTCTCGAGGGCCGGGTTGGCTGTAGCTCAGGCTCTATATCGCGGAGTCTGCACTGGGCCCCAGGAGCTGAGGTGTCGACCCAGCCATTCTGCACTAGGAAATCTGGTCTGAAGTGCCGGGTGTGGAACCTCTGCATGCGGGACCCTAGGAGCACGTGAAATTAGACAAAGCACAAAGGATAAAAAAGGTTAGACTTGACTTTATTGCCCAGATTCTATTTTTATCTCCCAGGGATTTTTAATGGGCTTTGCTGGGGACAAACCCCTCCTCTGCCTTTTGTCCCGTTCCTCATTCTTGGAGTGCTGAGGGTACAGACCCTTCTTCTGTAACTGCTGAGTGCTGAGTTGGGAGCCCTCATACCCGGGGGCGAGGGTCAGAGCTTCTCCCCAGCAGCCTCCAGGTGACGTTGATTGTCCCCAGGTCCCCTGCCTCCCTGCTCGTCCACCTGAGCACCAGCATTGGAAGTGTTATAGATTCTAATGACCTTTAAGGGTCCAGGAAAGAGATGTGCAGAGACGCTGTGGGGGCCGGTTTCACCCCGCCCCACATTTGTTCGGCCACCTTAGGCTGACCGTTTCTGCCAGCGTAGATGCTCTGACCAGTAGTCTGCGCTTTCTTCAATTAGGCCCCTGAATTAACGTACAAACAGCACCAGGTGTCAGAGCCCTGCCCACTCAACTCCCAGACAGTCCAGGGTCAGTGGTGATCAAGGACCATGATGGCCACTGAGTCAACAGCCTTTTGAAGTAAACAGGAGTCCAGCCGGTCTTATTGGCCACCATCATCATGGTGTCTGTAGGCTTTTCTATGGTGACAGTGTGATATACGGTTCCCCCGCCAAGATTATTAGCTCCCCTCTGGGTGCAGTAAGTCCTGCAAGCAGTAGTCTACTCTTTTGGGACACACTCTTGTTGTTTTATGAGAGAAACTCCAGGTCAAGTGATGTTCACACGAGTCGTCATGGTGCCCTGTTGCCCCCGGTTATCTCTCTGGATGTTGGAGTTGGAGGGCCTCCTCACTCGAGGTCGGTATGCCCACGGAGTGAACCCTGCAACTTCAGGGCATGGTTGGTGGTTAGGATCACCACGTGGGGTCCTTTTCCCTTAGGAGGGAGGTGGCCTTTTGGGCTGCTGATTTCCAGGTTTTTAGATACCGCCAGTATCTTGGCCAGATGTGGCAGTGGGCCAAGCCCCTTGGTGACCGTAGTTTATCCTACCTGGATGGCATTCTTGCATTGTTCCATTTCAAGTGGTCCCAGTTTTTGCACTAATTCTCCAATGGCGATTCACCTTTCACCGGGAATGTAAAGGTCAAAGGGTTTAGCTAAATTAGGGAGTTCCAGGGCAAGGGTCTGAATTGACTGCTCTTTCCATTCTTGAAAGGCCACTTCTGGATTCTATTCAAAAGGATCATCATCTTTTCCTTTCAGTGTTTCATATAGAGGCCCAGCTAGTGGACTCTAGTTAGGGATCCAGAAGCAGCAAACCCTGGCCTCCCCAGGAACCCCTAAGCTGTCTTCTAGTTTTAGAAAGGGGTAAGGCTGAAAATGGTTTCTTCCCTTTCCTGGGACGGGCTTCTCCGACCTTCTGTGAGAATGAAGCCCAGGCAGGTCACCGCAGTCTGTGATATTTGAGCTTTTTCTTGGACAACTTCTATCCTTTATTGGCTTGGTAGTTCAGAGGCCTCCTTAGTAGGGCTGGCGATCAGAATGTCGTCTGCATATTGAAGGAGGGTTTCCTTTTCCAGAGGTAGAACTTTTAGGTCTTTAGCTAAGCTTTCCCCAAAGATGGTGTGGGAATTTTTGCACCCTTGGGGCCAGACGGCCCGGAAGTATTGTTTTAGTTGTATGTTGAGTCCTGCCACTCACAAGCCAAAATTTCTTGTGACTCTGGGACTAATGGAATACAAAAGAAGGCATCATTGAAGACTAATACAGAATACCATGTCCTGGTGGTTGGTAGAATGACCAGCAGGGTGTAGGAATTAGGAGCAACTGGAGGTATATCCTCGGTGGCTTCACTGACTGTCCTGACATCTTTTACCAGGTCCCCAGCAGCCCATGGGGCTCTCGTGGTCAGACCAATCCCAGAATATGGAGCTCACCTGGGCAGGTACCCCACCCCCACCCCAGCCCACAGGGCTCTCGTGGTCAGGCCTCTCCCAGGATACAGAGCTACCCTTGCAGGTACCGTGGCAGGGCTGGGCACACAGGAACCGTGCACATAGCCCTCATTGCAGAGCACCCCCAGGTCACCTGTCGCACAGAGCTGACACAGAGCACCTCAGAGCAGGACTTGAACTAACAAACAGCAGCTGCGACAGGTCTGTGACCCTGGGCATCACTCTGTGCGGCCTCCCTCCACCTGGTCTTCCAGAGACTTCCACTGCACCTGGGGCACCAGGCCTCTGTCTCCAACCACCACCCACCCCTCCTCTCCCTGACTCCTGGGTTCCTCTCATTAGGAGAGGGTTTTCTTGAAGTTGTCTCCCACTCATGGGCCAGATAAAATGATTAGAAAACAAGCCAAAGCTGCAGCCCCTTGTCTATCCTGACTCTCAGGAGCCCACACCTGTTCCTTGGACCTGGCCGGTTCAGCAAGTTCCATTTTCTGCAACTGTGAGCCCCTGAGGGGTGATGATTGGCTGAGCTGGGCAGCCTTACCGTGCCGGCCAGCCCTCCCCAGGTGTGCCTGGGTTGAGATCAATATAAATACCACTCCAGGCAGCAAGAGCCCCTGCAGCCGTGCCTGACACCATTTTCTCTGCCCTGTCAGCAGTCTCGGGGCTGGGCTGGTGGGAGGGAGTGAGAGGCCACGGCTTTGTGGGTGGCCCAGTGTGAGTGGGGCTCTGCTGGACTTTCTGCAGCAGTTGCCAGGCTGCCACCTGCTAAAGAAGAGGATGTGTCACCCATACCTGCTGCTGGAATTTCTCCCTGGGCAGAGGTGAGGAAGGAAAAAAGCAGTGGGGGCAGGGACAGGACGGGTATCTCAGGCAGGGAAATGGAAATCTTCCAGAAGAGCACCCAGGGCCAGGACCATCCTGGCTGGCCTGCAGGCACCAAGTCGGCCGGCATGCTGTCACTCGTGTGGCTCTATGGCCCTTCCTCTAGGCTTTCAAGTCCTTGTATATATTCAGGTGTTTTACCTGGGACGGGTGGGAATAGTTCAGCAGCAACTGGCCTGGGGCTCAGCTCACGTTTACTCACAGATGCCTCGGCACGGTGCCCCAGCTTTGCAATGAGGACGCTTGTTGCGTGGGGGCTGCTGGCTGAATGGGAGACGATTCCCCACCACTGACCAACTTCAGAATTGTTTACAGCTGGAGCAAGTGCCCTGATACGGTTTTCCTCTGTGTAACTGGTGGGTTCTGTGTTTTTTTTCTCTTTTTCGTTTTTGGTTCAAGGTAGATTTTATTCCTCTTTTTTGTATTTACAGATATAAGCATGGAAATAATTTATTCTGGATTTACACTTTTTTCAGATGGCCCTTTTGAGCGGGGGGAAGTGAGACTTCATTGTAGTGCAGATTTCCTTTGCAAGCTTGCTTGGTTGGCCAAAAAGGGCGTATGCATTTTTTCCTGAATATATTCAGGAAAAAACGCATACGCCCTTTTTGGCCAAGTGCATCATTGTGGACGTTCTGCCTCTTTTCCAATGCTTTAAATGCAATTCCAGTCTACCTCCTGAAATCGGTTTCCTGCAATTCTGACCCGCTTTCAAGTCCTGTTGGCAGCCTTACTTCAGTATATTTTTGGACAATAGCTGTCATTTATAACTCTGTAGGTTTGTGAATTACAGTGCCCCTGAGCTCCTTTCTTCAACTCGCTTTCTTGTGAGCTGGCCGCAACACTGCAAGATTGCTTCAGGCCCTAATCTGGTTCCGGCACGGCACGCTGAGCCTTTGGTTAATTCCTCTTCCTGGTGGGAAATGAGAGTTAAATTTGCCCGTCCAAACACCTCCAGCTAGTCTCTCATTGGTTCTCCCTATTCCTGTTCATCTTCCGCAGAAATTGCAAACTGGGCCAAACAGGAGGTTAAAGGCACTGACTCTCCAATTGGGGAGAGTGTTAGTAAAGCATCAGGAATGTTGCACCCGAGTACCAGGGGACGAAAACTGAGACACATTTGAACACGTTTCCAGATCACACGGTGGATCGTACTCTGCTTTCCACATGCATGATTTAGCTGAAGGAAGAATCCCTTAAACCTGGAGAGTTGAGACCCATGGAATGGGTACCATGCAATATGACTTCAAAGGGTCTGCATTTGCTCACCGAACCTCACCAATCCTATGAGCCCCAAGTGTCCAGCCTTATGTGTCACCCAGCTCTGGGTGTAGATGTGGTAAATCCATTTGCATCACAAGCCTTGATGAATTACTTAAGTATTCCTCTCTATTTCACTGTCATTGTGTTTTGTTTAAGAAATTTATTTTTATTATGGGATTTAGCTGATTTTCACTGCTGCGTTTATGCCGCTGTACACACTCTTGATTCTCTTACAGAGATATATAAATCCATAGGTTTTATGATTCTTACTAGTCAGGTATATTCCTAGGTGTTGAATATGTTGTGTTGAGTCCATTTCGTTGAGCAAGGAGTAGCTCTTGTCTATTACATATTTGGCTTATGGAACGGTATCTGTGCTCATTTCAGTCTCTGGTTTTATGCAGCACCCCACCTCACCTTTCCCCTTAAGCAAGCATAAGTTGGTTTTCTAAATTTGAGACCCTGTTCTGTTTTGTAATTCAGTTCCTGTGTAGCCAAGTTTACATACCGTGTATTAGTGATATCTTATGATGTTTCTTTTTCTGTGTGACTTACTTCAGTTAGAATCATCGTACCTGAATCCACTCACTATGCTGCTACGTGCCTGATGACATAGATTTCATTGCTGAGTGATATTGCATTGTACGTAAGTACCACAACTTCTTTATCCATTTTTCGCTTTCTGCGATATTGAACTTGTACCGTAAACGAGGTTCTTGTAAACAGAGCCATCCCAAACTTGGGGTGGCTGTGTCTTTTTGATTTTAATTTCCCTAAGCTATAAGACCATAAGTGGAAGTGCCCTAGGCTATGTTGCTTTTTTTTTTAGATGTTTCAGGAAACACCATACACTTCTCCAGAGTGGCTGTTGGCAATTTACATCCCGCCCATCAGCATAAGAAGGCTCCCAGTTCTCCATGGCCTGTCCTGTCATTCTGGATTTTACACTTTTTTCAGATGGTCCTTTTGACCGGGGGGAAGTGAGACTTCATTGTAGTGCTGATTTCCTTTGCCAGCTTGGTTGGTTGGCCTAAAAGGGCATATGCGTTTTATCCTGAATATATTCAGGAAAAAACGCATACACCCTTTTTGGCCAAGTGCATCATTGTCGAGGTTCTGACTCTCTTCATATGTTTTCAATGCAATTCCAGTCTACCTCCTGAAATCGGTTTCCTGCAATTCTGCCTTGCTTTCAATGCCTCTTCATAGCCTTACCTCAATATAGTTTTTGAAAATAGTTGGCGTTTATAACTCTGCAGGTTTTTGAATTGCAGTGGCCCTTAGCTCCATTTTTCAGCTCTTATTTTTGTGATCTTGCCTCATAACCACAGGATTCCTTCAGGCCCTATTCTTCTTCTGGGGCACCTTGCTGTGCCTTTGGTTTATTCTTACTGATGTGAAATTAGAGTGACATGTGCCCATTGAAACCGCTATTGCTAGTTTCTCACTGGTTCCCCCATTCCCATTCATCCTCCACACTAACTGCAGACTGTGCGATACCAGAACTTAAAGGCATTGACTCTCCATGTGGGGATGTTGTTAGTAAAGTGGCTGGAATGTCGATCCGGAGCCCCAGGAGAGGAAAAATGAGGTGCGTTTTAGAAACCTTTCCCGATCATATGGTATACCAGTCGCTGGGTTTCCCAAGCATGGTTTAGCTGTAGGAAGATTCCCTTCAACCTGGAGTGTTGGGACCCTTGGAATGAGTAGCATGAAGTATTGCATTAAACTTTTGGCAGTTGCTCACCAAAGCTCACCAATCCTCTCAGCCCCAAGTGTCCAGCCTTATGTCTTATCCAGCTGTGGGTTTATATGTGGTCAATCCAGGTTGCATCACAGCCCCTGAGCGAATTTTGTAAGAATTTTTCTCTCTTTCATTGTTTCTGCGTTTTGTTTTTAAAATTTATTTCTATAATGGGGTTTAGCTCATTTTCACTGCTGTGTTTGTGCCGCTCTGCACACACTTGATTCCCTTATGGAGATATATCAATACATGGGTTTTAAGATTCTTATTACTCAGATATATTTCTCTGCGGTGTATAGGGTGTGTTGAGGCCAGTTCATTGAGCAAGGTGTAGATCTTGTCTAATACCTATTTGGTTTATTGAACGGTATCTGTGCTAATTTCAAACTCTGGTTTTATGCATCACCCCACCTCTCCTTTCCCCTTAAGCTGACATAAGTGTGTTTTCTAAATGTGAGACACTGTTCTGTTCTGTAATTCATTTCTTGTGCAGCCATATTTACCCTCCCTCTATAAGTGATATCTTATGATATGTTTCTTTTTCTGTTTGACTTATTTCAAGTAGTATTATCGGACCTAAATCCACTCTTTATCCTTCTACTAGCCTTATTACATTGATTTCATGGTGAAGAGATATTCCATTGTACATAAGTACCACATCTTCTTTATCCACTGTTCTCTTTCCTGGGATATTTAAGGTGTACTGAAGTTGAGGTTCTTGTAAACAGAGTAGCCCTAAACTGTGGTGTGCTTGTGTCTTGTTGATTTTTAGACTTCCCTAGATATACTCCCATGATTGGAAGTGTCCTATGCTCTGTAGCTCTGTTTTTTAGATGATTTAGGAACCACCATACGCTTCTCCAGAGTGGCTCTCGGCAGTTCACACACTGCCCATCAGCGTATAAAGGCTCCCTGTTCTCCATGGCCTGTCCTGCATTTCTGGTTTTTACAATTTTTTAGGATGGCCCTTTTGACCGGTGGGAAATGAGACTTCTTTGTTGTGCACATTTGCATTGCTTGCTTGCTTCGTTGCCCATAAAGTGCGTATGCGTTTTTTCCTGGATATAATCAGGAAAAAACGCATACACCCTTTTGGGCCAACTGCATCATTGTCAAAATTCTGCCGCTTTTCATGTGCGTTAAAGACGAGTCCAATCTATCTCTTGAAATCTGTTTCTTGCAATTCTGTCTTGCATTCAGATCCTCTTCTTTGCCTTACCTCAACATATTTTTGGACGTTAGTTTTCATTTATAACTCTGCAGGTTTGTGAATTGCAGTGACCCTGAGCTCCATGTTTTAAGTTGCTCTTTTGTGAGCTGGCCTCAAACCCGCAGGATTGCTTCAGGCCCTATTTTGGCTCCGGCGAGGCAGGCTGAGCCTTTCTTTAATTCTTATTCTTAATGGGAAATTAGAGTGATATGTGCCCGTCCAAACCCCTACAACTCTTCTCTCATTGGTTCCCCCTCTTCCCGTTCATCCTCCTCACAATTTGCAAAATGTGTGAAACAGAAGTTTAAATGTGCTGGTTCTCCAAGTGGGGAGATTCTAAGTAACGTGGCTGGAATGGTGAACAGGAGCACCAGGAGAGGATAAATGAGGTGCATTTTAGACACATCTCCCGATCACATGGTGTACTGTCCTCTGGGTTTTCCATGCATGTTTTAGCTGTAGGAAGATCCCTTGAACCTGCAGATTTGGGGCCCATTGAATGGGTACCAGGTAGTATTACTTTAAAGGGTGTGCATTTCCTCACCCAACCTCACATTTCTCTTAGCGCAAACAGTTTCCAGCCTTATGTCTCATCCTGCTGTGGGTCTAGATGTGTTCAATCCATGTTGCATCACCATCCCTGAGGAAAAGTTGTAAGAGGTTTTCTCTGTCTCTCTGTCGTTTATTTTTTTCAATTTATTACTATATTGGTTACAGCTGATTTTCAAAGCTCTGTTTCTTGCTGCTGTACATCCACTTGATTCACGTACAGAGAGACATCAATAAATTCTTTTTCAGATTCTTACCAGTCGTATATATTCTTTTCCGGTGACTTGAGTGTGCTGAGTGCAGTTCTTTTAGCTACCGTGTAGGCCTTGTTGATTATCAGTTTGGTATTTGGAATGGTATCTTTGCTAATTTCAACCTCCTGGATGATGCCTCACCCCTCCCCACCTTTCCCGTTTAGCAGCCTTATGCGTGTTTTCTACATATTTGACTATGTTTTTGTTTTGTAATTTATTTCATGTGTAGCCATTTTGGATTCCACCTTTAAGTGATATCTTATGATATGTGTCTTTTTCTTTTTGAATTTTGTCACTTAGAATGATCATACGTAACTCCTCCGGAGTTGTTACAACTGGCCATATTTCATTGATTTCCAGGCTGAATAATATTCCACTCTACCTAAGTACCACATCTCTATCCATTTTTTCCCTCCAGAGACATTTAAGTTATATCTTAGTAGAGGATCTTTTAAACAGAGAGGGGGTAAACATTGGGGTGCCTGTGTCCTCTCGATTTTTGTTTTTCCCAAGATATACGCCCATGAGTGCAAGTGCCCTATGCTCTGTAGCTCATTTTTTAGATGCTTTAGTAAACACAATACACTTCTCCAGAATGGCCGTTGGCAATATACATTTCCACTATAAGTCTCACAGGGCTCCCTCTTCTCCTTGCCCTGTCCTGCATTTCTGTTGTTTACGCTTTATGAGGATGGCTCTTCTGACTGATGCGAAGTGATATGTTTTGTAGTATTGAATTCCAGTGCCCACCTGTTTGGTTGGTTAAAAAAGTGTATGCCCTTTTCTTGAATATATACAGAAAAAAACGCATACACCCTTTTTGGCCAACTGCAATGTTGGCAATGTTCAGCTCCTTTTCTTGTGCTTAATGGCGAGTCCTTTCTACCTCCTCAAATCCCTTTCCTGCCATTCTCCCTTGCTTACAAGTCCTTTTCTCTGACTTTCCTCAAGACATTTTTCAGTGATGGATATTTTCAACTCTGCAGTTTCGTGAATTTTACTGCCCCTGAGTTCCATTGTTCAGCTTGTTTTTATGGGAACTGGCCACAAAGCAGCGGGATTTCCTCAAGCCCTATACTGTTTCCATGGGCAACCCTAGCCTTTGGTCAATTCGTCTTCCTGATTGGAAATTAGAGTGACATGTGCCTGTCTGAGCACCTAGGACTTGTCTCTCATTGTTCCTCATCCTTCCGCTTCATCCTCTGGACAAATTCCAAACTGTACGCAACAGGATGTTGACAGTGCTGACATCTCCAAGTGGGGAGACTGTTAGTAAAGACGCTGGAGGGGTGAACCCGAGCACCAGGAGATGAGGAGATGAGATGCCTTTTCCAAACTCTTCCCGATCAGACGGTATACCATCCTCTGGGTGTGACAGACATGTTTTAGCAGTAGGAAGAGTCCCATTCATGTAAGGAGAACACCAGGGCTTTTTCAAAATCAGTGTCTCCCCGAAACCCAAACTGGGGAATTTTTTAAGCTACGGCTACACATATGTTCATTAAGGGCCTTGGGAAGTAGGCAGAGTCCAAACTTTAGATGATTGAAGTCTTCAGGGTCAGAAGCACTCACCACCAGCTTCCCTTAGGTTACACTTTAACTGTCATTGATAGATGATGTCAATAAAAATATCTATTCTTTTTCAGATTATTTCCCCTTATAGGTTATCGCAAAATGTTGAGTGTAGTTCCCTGTGCTATACAGTAGTTCCTTGTTGATGATCTATTTTATACATAGCAGTGTGTATGTGTTAATTCCAAACTGTTAATTTATCCCTCCTCCCACCTTTCCCCTTTGGTAATAATAAATTATAAGATTTTATACTTCTCAGAAATGGGGGAGCTGAAAGAGAGGTATCATTTTCAATGGAAAAGCATTTAAAACAAGATTGAAGGTTTAACCAAGATTATTAGATGTACATCCTTGAAAAGAAATCACTTCGTTTCTCTAATATTGACCTGACAAATAAGACAAACCTTTTCACTGAACTTGCTTATAATAAAGTGATGGAAATATCAAATGGAAGTGTTAGAAACATCTTATTTTACCCGAGCCTTATACACTGTTCTATGTTAACTACAGTTTGGCTCACACATCTGTTCATTGAGGTTACAATAGTCTCAATTTCTGTTACTGATCCTCCAGAGTGGACCCCAACAAGTGTTCCCCTGCCCAGTGTCATTGGGGCCAACAGATCGAGACTGAGTTTGGTTCACAAGCAAAGGAAACTTTATATTTTGATCAGAGAATGGAGAGGTGAGAGCATGCACTACCCCGTGGGCTGTGGGCTGGGCTGCTGTGTAGAGATCCTGTCAGAGTCAGTGGGAGGGAGGGGGCGGAGCTCTCGAGGGCCGGGTTGGCTGTAGCTCAGGCTCTATATCGCGGAGTCTGCACTGGGCCCCAGGAGCTGAGGTGTCGACCCAGCCATTCTGCACTAGGAAATCTGGTCTGAAGTGCCGGGTGTGGAACCTCTGCATGCGGGACCCTAGGAGCACGTGAAATTAGACAAAGCACAAAGGATAAAAAAGGTTAGACTTGACTTTATTGCCCAGATTCTATTTTTATCTCCCAGGGATTTTTAATGGGCTTTGCTGGGGACAAACCCCTCCTCTGCCTTTTGTCCCGTTCCTCATTCTTGGAGTGCTGAGGGTACAGACCCTTCTTCTGTAACTGCTGAGTGCTGAGTTGGGAGCCCTCATACCCGGGGGCGAGGGTCAGAGCTTCTCCCCAGCAGCCTCCAGGTGACGTTGATTGTCCCCAGGTCCCCTGCCTCCCTGCTCGTCCACCTGAGCACCAGCATTGGAAGTGTTATAGATTCTAATGACCTTTAAGGGTCCAGGAAAGAGATGTGCAGAGACGCTGTGGGGGCCGGTTTCACCCCGCCCCACATTTGTTCGGCCACCTTAGGCTGACCGTTTCTGCCAGCGTAGATGCTCTGACCAGTAGTCTGCGCTTTCTTCAATTAGGCCCCTGAATTAACGTACAAACAGCACCAGGTGTCAGAGCCCTGCCCACTCAACTCCCAGACAGTCCAGGGTCAGTGGTGATCAAGGACCATGATGGCCACTGAGTCAACAGCCTTTTGAAGTAAACAGGAGTCCAGCCGGTCTTATTGGCCACCATCATCATGGTGTCTGTAGGCTTTTCTATGGTGACAGTGTGATATACGGTTCCCCCGCCAAGATTATTAGCTCCCCTCTGGGTGCAGTAAGTCCTGCAAGCAGTAGTCTACTCTTTTGGGACACACTCTTGTTGTTTTATGAGAGAAACTCCAGGTCAAGTGATGTTCACACGAGTCGTCATGGTGCCCTGTTGCCCCCGGTTATCTCTCTGGATGTTGGAGTTGGAGGGCCTCCTCACTCGAGGTCGGTGTGCCCACGGAGTGAACCCTGCAACTTCAGGGCATGGTTGGTGGTTAGGATCACCACGTGGGGTCCTTTTCCCTTAGGAGGGAGGTGGCCTTTTGGGCTGCTGATTTCCAGGTTTTTAGATACCGCCAGTATCTTGGCCAGATGTGGCAGTGGGCCAAGCCCCTTGGTGACCGTAGTTTATCCTACCTGGATGGCATTCTTGCATTGTTCCATTTCAAGTGGTCCCAGTTTTTGCACTAATTCTCCAATGGCGATTCACCTTTCACCGGGAATGTAAAGGTCAAAGGGTTTAGCTAAATTAGGGAGTTCCAGGGCAAGGGTCTGAATTGACTGCTCTTTCCATTCTTGAAAGGCCACTTCTGGATTCTATTCAAAAGGATCATCATCTTTTCCTTTCAGTGTTTCATATAGAGGCCCAGCTAGTGGACTCTAGTTAGGGATCCAGAAGCAGCAAACCCTGGCCTCCCCAGGAACCCCTAAGCTGTCTTCTAGTTTTAGAAAGGGGTAAGGCTGAAAATGGTTTCTTCCCTTTCCTGGGACGGGCTTCTCCGACCTTCTGTGAGAATGAAGCCCAGGCAGGTCACCGCAGTCTGTGATATTTGAGCTTTTTCTTGGACAACTTCTATCCTTTATTGGCTTGGTAGTTCAGAGGCCTCCTTAGTAGGGCTGGCGATCAGAATGTCATCTGCATATTGAAGGAGGGTTTCCTTTTCTGGAGGTAGAACTTTTAGGTCTTTAGCTAAGCTTTCCCCAAAGATGGTGTGGGAATTTTTGCACCCTTGGGGCCAGACGGCCCGGAAGTATTGTTTTAGTTGTATGTTGAGTCCTGCCACTCACAAGCCAAAATTTCTTGTGACTCTGGGACTAATGGAATACAAAAGAAGGCATCATTGAAGACTAATACAGAATACCATGTCCTGGTGGTTGGTAGAATGACCAGCAGGGTGTAGGAATTAGGAGCAACTGGAGGTATATCCTCGGTGGCTTCACTGACTGTCCTGACATCTTTTACCAGGTCCCCAGCAGCCCATGGGGCTCTCGTGGTCAGACCAATCCCAGAATATGGAGCTCACCTGGGCAGGTACCCCACCCCCACCCCAGCCCACAGGGCTCTCGTGGTCAGGCCCCTCCCAGGATACAGAGCTACCCTTGCAGGTACCGTGGCAGGGCTGGGCACACAGGAACCATGCACATAGCCCTCATTGCAGAGCACCCGCAGGTCACCTGTCGCACAGAGCTGACACAGAGCAACTCAGAGCAGGACTTGAACTAACAAACAGCAGCTGCGACAGGTCTGTGACCCTGGGCATCACTCTGTGCGGCCTCCCTCCACCTGGTCTTCCAGAGACTTCCACTGCACCCGGGGCACCAGGCCTCTGTCTCTAACCACCACCCACCCCTCCTCTCCCTGACTCCTGGGTTCCTCTCATTAGGAGAGGGTTTTCTTGAAGTTGTCTCCCACTCATGGGCCAGATAAAATGATTAGAAAACAAGCCAAAGCTGCAGCCCCTTGTCTATCCTGACTCTCAGGAGCCCACACCTGTTCCTTGGACCTGGCCGGTTCAGCAAGTTCCATTTTCTGCAACTGTGAGCCCCTGAGGGGTGATGATTGGCTGACCTGGGCAGCCTTACCGTGCCGGCCAGCCCTCCCCAGGTGTGCCTGGGTTGAGATCAATATAAATACCACTCCAGGCAGCAAGAGCCCCTGCAGCCGTGCCTGACACCATTTTCTCTGCCCTGTCAGCAGTCTCAGGGCTGGGCTGGTGGGAGGGAGTGAGAGGCCACGGCTTTGTGGGTGGCCCAGTGTGAGTGGGGCTCTGCTGGACTTTCTGCAGCAGTGGCCAGGCTGCCACCTGCTAAACAAGAGGATGTGTCACCCATACCTGCTGCTGGTATTTCTCCCTGGGCAGAGGTGAGGAAGGAAAAAAGCAGTGGGGGCAGGGACAGGACGGGTATCTCAGGCAGGGAAATGGAAATCTTCCAGAAGAGCACCCAGGGCCAGGACCATCCTGGCTGGCCTGCAGGCACCAAGTCGGCCGGCATGCTGTCACTCGTGTGGCTCTATGGCCCTTCCTCTAGGCTTTCAAGTCCTTGTATATATTCAGGTGTTTTACCTGGGACGGGTGGGAATAGTTCAGCAGCAACTGGCCTGGGGCTCAGCTCACGTTTACTCACAGATGCCTCGGCACGGTGCCCCAGCTTTGCAATGAGGACGCTTGTTGCGTGGGGGCTGCTGGCTGAATGGGAGACGATTCCCCACCACTGACCAACTTCAGAATTGTTTACAGCTGGAGCAAGTGCCCTGATACGGTTTTCCTCTGTGTAACTGGTGGGTTCTGTGTTTTTTTTCTCTTTTTCGTTTTTGGTTCAAGGTAGATTTTATTCCTCTTTTTTGTATTTACAGATATAAGCATGGAAATAATTTATTCTGGATTTACACTTTTTTCAGATGGCCCTTTTGAGCGGGGGGAAGTGAGACTTCATTGTAGTGCAGATTTCCTTTGCAAGCTTGCTTGGTTGGCCAAAAAGGGCGTATGCATTTTTTCCTGAATATATTCAGGAAAAAACGCATACGCCCTTTTTGGCCAAGTGCATCATTGTGGACGTTCTGCCTCTTTTCCAATGCTTTAAATGCAATTCCAGTCTACCTCCTGAAATCGGTTTCCTGCAATTCTGACCCGCTTTCAAGTCCTGTTGGCAGCCTTACTTCAGTATATTTTTGGACAATAGCTGTCATTTATAACTCTGTAGGTTTGTGAATTACAGTGCCCCTGAGCTCCTTTCTTCAACTCGCTTTCTTGTGAGCTGGCCGCAACACTGCAAGATTGCTTCAGGCCCTAATCTGGTTCCGGCACGGCACGCTGAGCCTTTGGTTAATTCCTCTTCCTGGTGGGAAATGAGAGTTAAATTTGCCCGTCCAAACACCTCCAGCTAGTCTCTCATTGGTTCTCCCTATTCCTGTTCATCTTCCGCAGAAATTGCAAACTGGGCCAAACAGGAGGTTAAAGGCACTGACTCTCCAATTGGGGAGAGTGTTAGTAAAGCATCAGGAATGTTGCACCCGAGTACCAGGGGACGAAAACTGAGACACATTTGAACACGTTTCCAGATCACACGGTGGATCGTACTCTGCTTTCCACATGCATGATTTAGCTGAAGGAAGAATCCCTTAAACCTGGAGAGTTGAGACCCATGGAATGGGTACCATGCAATATGACTTCAAAGGGTCTGCATTTGCTCACCGAACCTCACCAATCCTATGAGCCCCAAGTGTCCAGCCTTATGTGTCACCCAGCTCTGGGTGTAGATGTGGTAAATCCATTTGCATCACAAGCCTTGATGAATTACTTAAGTATTCCTCTCTATTTCACTGTCATTGTGTTTTGTTTAAGAAATTTATTTTTATTATGGGATTTAGCTGATTTTCACTGCTGCGTTTATGCCGCTGTACACACTCTTGATTCTCTTACAGAGATATATAAATCCATAGGTTTTATGATTCTTACTAGTCAGGTATATTCCTAGGTGTTGAATATGTTGTGTTGAGTCCATTTCGTTGAGCAAGGAGTAGCTCTTGTCTATTACATATTTGGCTTATGGAACGGTATCTGTGCTCATTTCAGTCTCTGGTTTTATGCAGCACCCCACCTCACCTTTCCCCTTAAGCAAGCATAAGTTGGTTTTCTAAATTTGAGACCCTGTTCTGTTTTGTAATTCAGTTCCTGTGTAGCCAAGTTTACATACCGTGTATTAGTGATATCTTATGATGTTTCTTTTTCTGTGTGACTTACTTCAGTTAGAATCATCGTACCTGAATCCACTCACTATGCTGCTACGTGCCTGATGACATAGATTTCATTGCTGAGTGATATTGCATTGTACGTAAGTACCACAACTTCTTTATCCATTTTTCGCTTTCTGTGATATTGAACTTGTACCGTAAACGAGGTTCTTGTAAACAGAGCCATCCCAAACTTGGGGTGGCTGTGTCTTTTTGATTTTAATTTCCCTAAGCTATAAGACCATAAGTGGAAGTGCCCTAGGCTATGTTGCTTTTTTTTTTAGATGTTTCAGGAAACACCATACACTTCTCCAGAGTGGCTGTTGGCAATTTACATCCCGCCCATCAGCATAAGAAGGCTCCCAGTTCTCCATGGCCTGTCCTGTCATTCTGGATTTTACACTTTTTTCAGATGGTCCTTTTGACCGGGGGGAAGTGAGACTTCATTGTAGTGCTGATTTCCTTTGCCAGCTTGGTTGGTTGGCCTAAAAGGGCATATGCGTTTTATCCTGAATATATTCAGGAAAAAACGCATACACCCTTTTTGGCCAAGTGCATCATTGTCGAGGTTCTGACTCTCTTCATATGTTTTCAATGCAATTCCAGTCTACCTCCTGAAATCGGTTTCCTGCAATTCTGCCTTGCTTTCAATGCCTCTTCATAGCCTTACCTCAATATAGTTTTTGAAAATAGTTGGCGTTTATAACTCTGCAGGTTTTTGAATTGCAGTGGCCCTTAGCTCCATTTTTCAGCTCTTATTTTTGTGATCTTGCCTCATAACCACAGGATTCCTTCAGGCCCTATTCTTCTTCTGGGGCACCTTGCTGTGCCTTTGGTTTATTCTTACTGATGTGAAATTAGAGTGACATGTGCCCATTGAAACCGCTATTGCTAGTTTCTCACTGGTTCCCCCATTCCCATTCATCCTCCACACTAACTGCAGACTGTGCGATACCAGAACTTAAAGGCATTGACTCTCCATGTGGGGATGTTGTTAGTAAAGTGGCTGGAATGTCGATCCGGAGCCCCAGGAGAGGAAAAATGAGGTGCGTTTTAGAAACCTTTCCCGATCATATGGTATACCAGTCGCTGGGTTTCCCAAGCATGGTTTAGCTGTAGGAAGATTCCCTTCAACCTGGAGTGTTGGGACCCTTGGAATGAGTAGCATGAAGTATTGCATTAAACTTTTGGCAGTTGCTCACCAAAGCTCACCAATCCTCTCAGCCCCAAGTGTCCAGCCTTATGTCTTATCCAGCTGTGGGTTTATATGTGGTCAATCCAGGTTGCATCACAGCCCCTGAGCGAATTTTGTAAGAATTTTTCTCTCTTTCATTGTTTCTGCGTTTTGTTTTTAAAATTTATTTCTATAATGGGGTTTAGCTCATTTTCACTGCTGTGTTTGTGCCGCTCTGCACACACTTGATTCCCTTATGGAGATATATCAATACATGGGTTTTAAGATTCTTATTACTCAGATATATTTCTCTGCGGTGTATAGGGTGTGTTGAGGCCAGTTCATTGAGCAAGGTGTAGATCTTGTCTAATACCTATTTGGTTTATTGAACGGTATCTGTGCTAATTTCAAACTCTGGTTTTATGCATCACCCCACCTCTCCTTTCCCCTTAAGCTGACATAAGTGTGTTTTCTAAATGTGAGACACTGTTCTGTTCTGTAATTCATTTCTTGTGCAGCCATATTTACCCTCCCTCTATAAGTGATATCTTATGATATGTTTCTTTTTCTGTTTGACTTATTTCAAGTAGTATTATCGGACCTAAATCCACTCTTTATCCTTCTACTAGCCTTATTACATTGATTTCATGGTGAAGAGATATTCCATTGTACATAAGTACCACATCTTCTTTATCCACTGTTCTCTTTCCTGGGATATTTAAGGTGTACTGAAGTTGAGGTTCTTGTAAACAGAGTAGCCCTAAACTGTGGTGTGCTTGTGTCTTGTTGATTTTTAGACTTCCCTAGATATACTCCCATGATTGGAAGTGTCCTATGCTCTGTAGCTCTGTTTTTTAGATGATTTAGGAACCACCATACGCTTCTCCAGAGTGGCTCTCGGCAGTTCACACACTGCCCATCAGCGTATAAAGGCTCCCTGTTCTCCATGGCCTGTCCTGCATTTCTGGTTTTTACAATTTTTTAGGATGGCCCTTTTGACCGGTGGGAAATGAGACTTCTTTGTTGTGCACATTTGCATTGCTTGCTTGCTTCGTTGCCCATAAAGTGCGTATGCGTTTTTTCCTGGATATAATCAGGAAAAAACGCATACACCCTTTTGGGCCAACTGCATCATTGTCAAAATTCTGCCGCTTTTCATGTGCGTTAAAGACGAGTCCAATCTATCTCTTGAAATCTGTTTCTTGCAATTCTGTCTTGCATTCAGATCCTCTTCTTTGCCTTACCTCAACATATTTTTGGACGTTAGTTTTCATTTATAACTCTGCAGGTTTGTGAATTGCAGTGACCCTGAGCTCCATGTTTTAAGTTGCTCTTTTGTGAGC
Source organism: Orcinus orca (assembly GCF_937001465.1). NCBI lineage: Eukaryota > Metazoa > Chordata > Mammalia > Artiodactyla > Delphinidae > Orcinus > Orcinus orca. The sequence goes on along the minus strand of NC_064565.1, from coordinate 3,857,909 downwards.
TGGCCTCAAACCCGCAGGATTGCTTCAGGCCCTATTTTGGCTCCGGCGAGGCAGGCTGAGCCTTTCTTTAATTCTTATTCTTAATGGGAAATTAGAGTGATATGTGCCCGTCCAAACCCCTACAACTCTTCTCTCATTGGTTCCCCCTCTTCCCGTTCATCCTCCTCACAATTTGCAAAATGTGTGAAACAGAAGTTTAAATGTGCTGGTTCTCCAAGTGGGGAGATTCTAAGTAACGTGGCTGGAATGGTGAACAGGAGCACCAGGAGAGGATAAATGAGGTGCATTTTAGACACATCTCCCGATCACATGGTGTACTGTCCTCTGGGTTTTCCATGCATGTTTTAGCTGTAGGAAGATCCCTTGAACCTGCAGATTTGGGGCCCATTGAATGGGTACCAGGTAGTATTACTTTAAAGGGTGTGCATTTCCTCACCCAACCTCACATTTCTCTTAGCGCAAACAGTTTCCAGCCTTATGTCTCATCCTGCTGTGGGTCTAGATGTGTTCAATCCATGTTGCATCACCATCCCTGAGGAAAAGTTGTAAGAGGTTTTCTCTGTCTCTCTGTCGTTTATTTTTTTCAATTTATTACTATATTGGTTACAGCTGATTTTCAAAGCTCTGTTTCTTGCTGCTGTACATCCACTTGATTCACGTACAGAGAGACATCAATAAATTCTTTTTCAGATTCTTACCAGTCGTATATATTCTTTTCCGGTGACTTGAGTGTGCTGAGTGCAGTTCTTTTAGCTACCGTGTAGGCCTTGTTGATTATCAGTTTGGTATTTGGAATGGTATCTTTGCTAATTTCAACCTCCTGGATGATGCCTCACCCCTCCCCACCTTTCCCGTTTAGCAGCCTTATGCGTGTTTTCTACATATTTGACTATGTTTTTGTTTTGTAATTTATTTCATGTGTAGCCATTTTGGATTCCACCTTTAAGTGATATCTTATGATATGTGTCTTTTTCTTTTTGAATTTTGTCACTTAGAATGATCATACGTAACTCCTCCGGAGTTGTTACAACTGGCCATATTTCATTGATTTCCAGGCTGAATAATATTCCACTCTACCTAAGTACCACATCTCTATCCATTTTTTCCCTCCAGAGACATTTAAGTTATATCTTAGTAGAGGATCTTTTAAACAGAGAGGGGGTAAACATTGGGGTGCCTGTGTCCTCTCGATTTTTGTTTTTCCCAAGATATACGCCCATGAGTGCAAGTGCCCTATGCTCTGTAGCTCATTTTTTAGATGCTTTAGTAAACACAATACACTTCTCCAGAATGGCCGTTGGCAATATACATTTCCACTATAAGTCTCACAGGGCTCCCTCTTCTCCTTGCCCTGTCCTGCATTTCTGTTGTTTACGCTTTATGAGGATGGCTCTTCTGACTGATGCGAAGTGATATGTTTTGTAGTATTGAATTCCAGTGCCCACCTGTTTGGTTGGTTAAAAAAGTGTATGCCCTTTTCTTGAATATATACAGAAAAAAACGCATACACCCTTTTTGGCCAACTGCAATGTTGGCAATGTTCAGCTCCTTTTCTTGTGCTTAATGGCGAGTCCTTTCTACCTCCTCAAATCCCTTTCCTGCCATTCTCCCTTGCTTACAAGTCCTTTTCTCTGACTTTCCTCAAGACATTTTTCAGTGATGGATATTTTCAACTCTGCAGTTTCGTGAATTTTACTGCCCCTGAGTTCCATTGTTCAGCTTGTGTTTATGGGAACTGGCCACAAAGCAGCGGGATTTCCTCAAGCCCTATACTGTTTCCATGGGCAACCCTAGCCTTTGGTCAATTCGTCTTCCTGATTGGAAATTAGAGTGACATGTGCCTGTCTGAGCACCTAGGACTTGTCTCTCATTGTTCCTCATCCTTCCGCTTCATCCTCTGGACAAATTCCAAACTGTACGCAACAGGATGTTGACAGTGCTGACATCTCCAAGTGGGGAGACTGTTAGTAAAGACGCTGGAGGGGTGAACCCGAGCACCAGGAGATGAGGAGATGAGATGCCTTTTCCAAACTCTTCCCGATCAGACGGTATACCATCCTCTGGGTGTGACAGACATGTTTTAGCAGTAGGAAGAGTCCCATTCATGTAAGGAGAACACCAGGGCTTTTTCAAAATCAGTGTCTCCCCGAAACCCAAACTGGGGAATTTTTTAAGCTACGGCTACACATATGTTCATTAAGGGCCTTGGGAAGTAGGCAGAGTCCAAACTTTAGATGATTGAAGTCTTCAGGGTCAGAAGCACTCACCACCAGCTTCCCTTAGGTTACACTTTAACTGTCATTGATAGATGATGTCAATAAAAATATCTATTCTTTTTCAGATTATTTCCCCTTATAGGTTATCGCAAAATGTTGAGTGTAGTTCCCTGTGCTATACAGTAGTTCCTTGTTGATGATCTATTTTATACATAGCAGTGTGTATGTGTTAATTCCAAACTGTTAATTTATCCCTCCTCCCACCTTTCCCCTTTGGTAATAATAAATTATAAGATTTTATACTTCTCAGAAATGGGGGAGCTGAAAGAGAGGTATCATTTTCAATGGAAAAGCATTTAAAACAAGATTGAAGGTTTAACCAAGATTATTAGATGTACATCCTTGAAAAGAAATCACTTCGTTTCTCTAATATTGACCTGACAAATAAGACAAACCTTTTCACTGAACTTGCTTATAATAAAGTGATGGAAATATCAAATGGAAGTGTTAGAAACATCTTATTTTACCCGAGCCTTATACACTGTTCTATGTTAACTACAGTTTGGCTCACACATCTGTTCATTGAGGTTACAATAGTCTCAATTTCTGTTACTGATCCTCCAGAGTGGACCCCAACAAGTGTTCCCCTGCCCAGTGTCATTGGGGCCAACAGATCGAGACTGAGTTTGGTTCACAAGCAAAGGAAACTTTATATTTTGATCAGAGAATGGAGAGGTGAGAGCATGCACTACCCCGTGGGCTGTGGGCTGGGCTGCTGTGTAGAGATCCTGTCAGAGTCAGTGGGAGGGAGGGGGCGGAGCTCTCGAGGGCCGGGTTGGCTGTAGCTCAGGCTCTATATCGCGGAGTCTGCACTGGGCCCCAGGAGCTGAGGTGTCGACCCAGCCATTCTGCACTAGGAAATCTGGTCTGAAGTGCCGGGTGTGGAACCTCTGCATGCGGGACCCTAGGAGCACGTGAAATTAGACAAAGCACAAAGGATAAAAAAGGTTAGACTTGACTTTATTGCCCAGATTCTATTTTTATCTCCCAGGGATTTTTAATGGGCTTTGCTGGGGACAAACCCCTCCTCTGCCTTTTGTCCCGTTCCTCATTCTTGGAGTGCTGAGGGTACAGACCCTTCTTCTGTAACTGCTGAGTGCTGAGTTGGGAGCCCTCATACCCGGGGGCGAGGGTCAGAGCTTCTCCCCAGCAGCCTCCAGGTGACGTTGATTGTCCCCAGGTCCCCTGCCTCCCTGCTCGTCCACCTGAGCACCAGCATTGGAAGTGTTATAGATTCTAATGACCTTTAAGGGTCCAGGAAAGAGATGTGCAGAGACGCTGTGGGGGCCGGTTTCACCCCGCCCCACATTTGTTCGGCCACCTTAGGCTGACCGTTTCTGCCAGCGTAGATGCTCTGACCAGTAGTCTGCGCTTTCTTCAATTAGGCCCCTGAATTAACGTACAAACAGCACCAGGTGTCAGAGCCCTGCCCGCTCAACTCCCAGACAGTCCAGGGTCAGTGGTGATCAAGGACCATGATGGCCACTGAGTCAACAGCCTTTTGAAGTAAACAGGAGTCCAGCCGGTCTTATTGGCCACCATCATCATGGTGTCTGTAGGCTTTTCTATGGTGACAGTGTGATATACGGTTCCCCCGCCAAGATTATTAGCTCCCCTCTGGGTGCAGTAAGTCCTGCAAGCAGTAGTCTACTCTTTTGGGACACACTCTTGTTGTTTTATGAGAGAAACTCCAGGTCAAGTGATGTTCACACGAGTTGTCATGGTGCCCTGTTGCCCCCGGTTATCTCTCTGGATGTTGGAGTTGGAGGGCCTCCTCACTCGAGGTCGGTGTGCCCACGGAGTGAACCCTGCAACTTCAGGGCATGGTTGGTGGTTAGGATCACCACGTGGGGTCCTTTTCCCTTAGGAGGGAGGTGGCCTTTTGGGCTGCTGATTTCCAGGTTTTTAGATACCGCCAGTATCTTGGCCAGATGTGGCAGTGGGCCAAGCCCCTTGGTGACCGTAGTTTATCCTACCTGGATGGCATTCTTGCATTGTTCCATTTCAAGTGGTCCCAGTTTTTGCACTAATTCTCCAATGGAGATTCACCTTTCACCGGGAATGTAAAGGTCAAAGGGTTTAGCTAAATTAGGGAGTTCCAGGGCACGGGTCTGAATTGACTGCTCTTTCCATTCTTGAAAGGCCACTTCTGGATTCTATTCAAAAGGATCATCATCTTTTCCTTTCAGTGTTTCATATAGAGGCCCAGCTAGTAGACTGTAGTTAGGGATCCAGAAGCAGCAAACCCTGGCCTCCCCAGGAACCCCTAAGCTGTCTTCTAGTTTTAGAAAGGGGTAAGGCTGAAAATGGTTTCTTCCCTTTCCTGGGACGGGCTTCTCCGACCTTCTGTGAGAATGAAGCCCAGGCAGGTCACCGCAGTCTGTGATATTTGAGCTTTTTCTTGGACAACTTCTATCCTTTATTGGCTTGGTAGTTCAGAGGCCTCCTTAGTAGGGCTGGCGATCAGAATGTCGTCTGCATATTGAAGGAGGGTTTCCTTTTCCAGAGGTAGAACTTTTAGGTCTTTAGCTAAGCTTTCCCCAAAGATGGTGTGGGAATTTTTGCACCCTTGGGGCCAGACGGCCCGGAAGTATTGTTGTAGTTGTATGTTGAGTCCTGCCACTCACAAGCCAAAATTTCTTGTGACTCTGGGACTAATGGAATACAAAAGAAGGCATCATTGAAGACTAATACAGAATACCATGTCCTGGTGGTTGGTAGAATGACCAGCAGGGTGTAGGAATTAGGAGCAACTGGAGGTATATCCTCGGTGGCTTCACTGACTGTCCTGACATCCTTTACCAGGTCCCCAGCAGCCCATGGGGCTCTCGTGGTCAGACCAATCCCAGAATATGGAGCTCACCTGGGCAGGTACCCCACCCCCACCCCAGCCCACGGGGCTCTCGTGGTCAGGCCCCTCCCAGGATACAGAGCTACCCTTGCAGGTACCGTGGCAGGGCTGGGCACACAGGAACCGTGCACATAGCCCTCATTGCAGAGCACCCCCAGGTCACCTGTCGCACAGAGCTGACACAGAGCACCTCAGAGCAGGACTTGAACTAACAAACAGCAGCTGCGACAGGTCTGTGACCCTGGGCATCACTCTGTGCGGCCTCCCTCCACCTGGTCTTCCAGAGACTTCCACTGCACCTGGGGCACCAGGCCTCTGTCTCCAACCACCACCCACCCCTCCTCTCCCTGACCCCTGGGTTCCTCTCATTAGGAGAGGGTTTTCTTGAAGTTGTCTCCCACTCATGGGCCAGATAAAATGATTAGAAAACAAGCCAAAGCTGCAGCCCCTTGTCTATCCTGACTCTCAGGAGCCCACACCTGTTCCTTGGACCTGGCCGGTTCAGCAAGTTCCATTTTCTGCAACTGTGAGCCCCTGAGGGGTGATGATTGGCTGACCTGGGCAGCCTTACCGTGCCGGCCAGCCCTCCCCAGGTGTGCCTGGGTTGAGATCAATATAAATACCACTCCAGGCAGCAAGAGCCCCTGCAGCCGTGCCTGACACCATTTTCTCTGCCCTGTCAGCAGTCTCGGGGCTGGGCTGGTGGGAGGGAGTGAGAGGCCACGGCTTTGTGGGTGGCCCAGTGTGAGTGGGGCTCTGCTGGACTTTCTGCAGCAGTTGCCAGGCTGCCACCTGCTAAAGAAGAGGATGTGTCACCCATACCTGCTGCTGGAATTTCTCCCTGGGCAGAGGTGAGGAAGGAAAAAAGCAGTGGGGGCAGGGACAGGACGGGTATCTCAGGCAGGGAAATGGAAATCTTCCAGAAGAGCACCCAGGGCCAGGACCATCCTGGCTGGCCTGCAGGCACCAAGTCGGCCGGCATGCTGTCACTCGTGTGGCTCTATGGCCCTTCCTCTAGGCTTTCAAGTCCTTGTATATATTCAGGTGTTTTACCTGGGACGGGTGGGAATAGTTCAGCAGCAACTGGCCTGGGGCTCAGCTCACGTTTACTCACAGATGCCTCGGCACGGTGCCCCAGCTTTGCAATGAGGACGCTTGTTGCGTGGGGGCTGCTGGCTGAATGGGAGACGATTCCCCACCACTGACCAACTTCAGAATTGTTTACAACTGGAGCAAGTGCCCTGATACGGTTTTCCTCTGTGTAACTGGTGGGTTCTGTGTTTTTTTTTCTCTTTTTCGTTTTTGGTTCAAGGTAGATTTTATTCCTCTTTTTTGTATTTACAGATATAAGCATGGAAATAATTTATTCTGGATTTACACTTTTTTCAGATGGCCCTTTTGAGCGGGGGGAAGTGAGACTTCATTGTAGTGCAGATTTCCTTTGCAAGCTTGCTTGGTTGGCCAAAAAGGGCGTATGCATTTTTTCCTGAATATATTCAGGAAAAAACGCATATGCCCTTTTTGGCCAAGTGCATCATTGTGGACGTTCTGCCTCTTTTCCAATGCTTTAAATGCAATTCCAGTCTACCTCCTGAAATCGGTTTCCTGCAATTCTGACCCGCTTTCAAGTCCTGTTGGCAGCCTTACTTCAGTATATTTTTGGACAATAGCTGTCATTTATAACTCTGTAGGTTTGTGAATTACAGTGCCCCTGAGCTCCTTTCTTCAACTCGCTTTCTTGTGAGCTGGCCGCAACCCCGCAGGATTGCTTCAGGCCCTAATCTGGTTCCGGCACGGCACGCTGAGCCTTTGGTTAATTCCTCTTCCTGGTGGGAAATGAGAGTTAAATTTGCCCGTCCAAACACCTCCAGCTAGTCTCTCATTGGTTCTCCCTATTCCTGTTCATCTTCCGCAGAAATTGCAAACTGGGCCAAACAGGAGGTTAAAGGCACTGACTCTCCAATTGGGGAGAGTGTTAGTAAAGCATCAGGAATGTTGCACCCGAGTACCAGGGGACGAAAACTGAGACACATTTGAACACGTTTCCAGATCACACGGTGGATCGTACTCTGCTTTCCACATGCATGATTTAGCTGAAGGAAGAATCCCTTAAACCTGGAGAGTTGAGACCCATGGAATGGGTACCATGCAATATGACTTCAAAGGGTCTGCATTTGCTCACCGAACCTCACCAATCCTATGAGCCCCAAGTGTCCAGCCTTATGTGTCACCCAGCTCTGGGTGTAGATGTGGTAAATCCATTTGCATCACAAGCCTTGATGAATTACTTAAGTATTCCTCTCTATTTCACTGTCATTGTGTTTTGTTTAAGAAATTTATTTTTATTATGGGATTTAGCTGATTTTCACTGCTGCATTTATGCCGCTGTACACACTCTTGATTCTCTTACAGAGATATATAAATCCATAGGTTTTATGATTCTTACTAGTCAGGTATATTCCTAGGTGTTGAATATGTTGTGTTGAGTCCATTTCGTTGAGCAAGGAGTAGCTCTTGTCTATTACATATTTGGCTTATGGAACGGTATCTGTGCTCATTTCAGTCTCTGGTTTTATGCAGCACCCCACCTCACCTTTCCCCTTAAGCAAGCATAAGTTGGTTTTCTAAATTTGAGACCCTGTTCTGTTTTGTAATTCAGTTCCTGTGTAGCCAAGTTTACATACCGTGTATTAGTGATATCTTATGATGTTTCTTTTTCTGTGTGACTTACTTCAGTTAGAATCATCGTACCTGAATCCACTCACTATGCTGCTACGTGCCTGATGACATAGATTTCATTGTTGAGTGATATTGCATTGTACGTAAGTACCACAACTTCTTTATCCATTTTTCGCTTTCTGCGATATTGAACTTGTACCGTAAACGAGGTTCTTGTAAACAGAGCCATCCCAAACTTGGGGTGGCTGTGTCTTTTTGATTTTAATTTCCCTAAGCTATAAGACCATAAGTGGAAGTGCCCTAGGCTATGTTGCTTTTTTTTTTAGATGTTTCAGGAAACACCATACACTTCTCCAGAGTGGCTGTTGGCAATTTACATCCCGCCCATCAGCATAAGAAGGCTCCCAGTTCTCCATGGCCTGTCCTGTCATTCTGGATTTTACACTTTTTTCAGATGGTCCTTTTGACCGGGGGGAAGTGAGACTTCATTGTAGTGCTGATTTCCTTTGCCAGCTTGGTTGGTTGGCCTAAAAGGGCATATGCGTTTTATCCTGAATATATTCAGGAAAAAACGCATACACCCTTTTTGGCCAAGTGCATCATTGTCGAGGTTCTGACTCTCTTCATATGTTTTCAATGCAATTCCAGTCTACCTCCTGAAATCGGTTTCCTGCAATTCTGCCTTGCTTTCAATGCCTCTTCATAGCCTTACCTCAATATAGTTTTTGAAAATAGTTGGCGTTTATAACTCTGCAGGTTTTTGAATTGCAGTGGCCCTTAGCTCCATTTTTCAGCTCTTATTTTTGTGATCTTGCCTCATAACCACAGGATTCCTTCAGGCCCTATTCTTCTTCTGGGGCACCTTGCTGTGCCTTTGGTTTATTCTTACTGATGTGAAATTAGAGTGACATGTGCCCATTGAAACCGCTATTGCTAGTTTCTCACTGGTTCCCCCATTCCCATTCATCCTCCACACTAACTGCAGACTGTGCGATACCAGAACTTAAAGGCATTGACTCTCCATGTGGGGATGTTGTTAGTAAAGTGGCTGGAATGTCGATCCGGAGCCCCAGGAGAGGAAAAATGAGGTGCGTTTTAGAAACCTTTCCCGATCATATGGTATACCAGTCGCTGGGTTTCCCAAGCATGGTTTAGCTGTAGGAAGATTCCCTTCAACCTGGAGTGTTGGGACCCTTGGAATGAGTAGCATGAAGTATTGCATTAAACTTTTGGCAGTTGCTCACCAAAGCTCACCAATCCTCTCAGCCCCAAGTGTCCAGCCTTATGTCTTATCCAGCTGTGGGTTTATATGTGGTCAATCCAGGTTGCATCACAGCCCCTGAGCGAATTTTGTAAGAATTTTTCTCTCTTTCATTGTTTCTGCGTTTTGTTTTTAAAATTTATTTCTATAATGGGGTTTAGCTCATTTTCACTGCTGTGTTTGTGCCGCTCTGCACACACTTGATTCCCTTATGGAGATATATCAATACATGGGTTTTAAGATTCTTATTACTCAGATATATTTCTCTGCGGTGTATAGGGTGTGTTGAGGCCAGTTCATTGAGCAAGGTGTAGATCTTGTCTAATACCTATTTGGTTTATTGAACGGTATCTGTGCTAATTTCAAACTCTGGTTTTATGCATCACCCCACCTCTCCTTTCCCCTTAAGCTGACATAAGTGTGTTTTCTAAATGTGAGACACTGTTCTGTTCTGTAATTCATTTCTTGTGCAGCCATATTTACCCTCCCTCTATAAGTGATATCTTATGATATGTTTCTTTTTCTGTTTGACTTATTTCAAGTAGTATTATCGGACCTAAATCCACTCTTTATCCTTCTACTAGCCTTATTACATTGATTTCATGGTGAAGAGATATTCCATTGTACATAAGTACCACATCTTCTTTATCCACTGTTCTCTTTCCTGGGATATTTAAGGTGTACTGAAGTTGAGGTTCTTGTAAACAGAGTAGCCCTAAACTGTGGTGTGCTTGTGTCTTGTTGATTTTTAGACTTCCCTAGATATACTCCCATGATTGGAAGTGTCCTATGCTCTGTAGCTCTGTTTTTTAGATGATTTAGGAACCACCATACGCTTCTCCAGAGTGGCTCTCGGCAGTTCACACACTGCCCATCAGCGTATAAAGGCTCCCTGTTCTCCATGGCCTGTCCTGCATTTCTGGTTTTTACAATTTTTTAGGATGGCCCTTTTGACCGGTGGGAAATGAGACTTCTTTGTTGTGCACATTTGCATTGCTTGCTTGCTTCGTTGCCCATAAAGTGCGTCTGCGTTTTTTCCTGGATATAATCAGGAAAAAACGCATACACCCTTTTGGGCCAACTGCATCATTGTCAAAATTCTGCCGCTTTTCATGTGCGTTAAAGACGAGTCCAATCTATCTCTTGAAATCTGTTTCTTGCAATTCTGTCTTGCATTCAGATCCTCTTCTTTGCCTTACCTCAACATATTTTTGGACGTTAGTTTTCATTTATAACTCTGCAGGTTTGTGAATTGCAGTGACCCCGAGCTCCATGTTTTAAGTTGCTCTTTTGTGAGCTGGCCTCAAACCCGCAGGATTGCTTCAGGCCCTATTTTGGCTCCGGCGAGGCAGGCTGAGCCTTTCTTTAATTCTTATTCTTAATGGGAAATTAGAGTGATATGTGCCCGTCCAAACCCCTACAACTCTTCTCTCATTGGTTCCCCCTCTTCCCGTTCATCCTCCTCACAATTTGCAAAATGTGTGAAACAGAAGTTTAAATGTGCTGGTTCTCCAAGTGGGGAGATTCTAAGTAACGTGGCTGGAATGGTGAACAGGAGCACCAGGAGAGGATAAATGAGGTGCATTTTAGACACATCTCCCGATCACATGGTGTACTGTCCTCTGGGTTTTCCATGCATGTTTTAGCTGTAGGAAGATCCCTTGAACCTGCAGATTTGGGGCCCATTGAATGGGTACCAGGTAGTATTACTTTAAAGGGTGTGCATTTCCTCACCCAACCTCACATTTCTCTTAGCGCAAACAGTTTCCAGCCTTATGTCTCATCCTGCTGTGGGTCTAGATGTGTTCAATCCATGTTGCATCACCGTCCCTGAGGAAAAGTTGTAAGAGGTTTTCTCTGTCTCTCTGTCGTTTATTTTTTTCAATTTATTACTATATTGGTTACAGCTGATTTTCAAAGCTCTGTTTCTTGCTGCTGTACATCCACTTGATTCACGTACAGAGAGACATCAATAAATTCTTTTTCAGATTCTTACCAGTCGTATATATTCTTTTCCGGTGGCTTGAGTGTGCTGAGTGCAGTTCTTTTAGCTACCGTGTAGGCCTTGTTGATTATCAGTTTGGTATTTGGAATGGTATCTTTGCTAATTTCAACCTCCTGGATGATGCCTCACCCCTCCCCACCTTTCCCGTTTAGCAGCCTTATGCGTGTTTTCTACATATTTGACTATGTTTTTGTTTTGTAATTTATTTCATGTGTAGCCATTTTGGATTCCACCTTTAAGTGATATCTTATGATATGTGTCTTTTTCTTTTTGAATTCTGTCACTTAGAATGATCATACGTAACTCCTCCGGAGTTGTTACAACTGGCCATATTTCATTGATTTCCAGGCTGAATAATATTCCACTCTACCTAAGTACCACATCTCTATCCATTTTTTCCCTCCAGAGACATTTAAGTTATATCCTAGTCGAGGATCTTTTAAACAGAGAGGGGGTAAACATTGGGGTGCCTGTGTCCTCTCGATTTTTGTTTTTCCCAAGATATACGCCCATGAGTGCAAGTGCCCTATGCTCTGTAGCTCATTTTTTAGATGCTCTAGTAAACACAATACACTTCTCCAGAATGGCCGTTGGCAATATACATTTCCACTATAAGTCTCACAGGGCTCCCTCTTCTCCTTGCCCTGTCCTGCATTTCTGTTGTTTACGCTTTATGAGGATGGCTCTTCTGACTGATGCGAAGTGATATCTTTTGTAGTATTGACTTCCAGCGCCCACCTGTTTGGTTGGCTAAAAAAGTGTATGCCCTTTTCTTGAATATATACAGAAAAAAACGCATACACCCTTTTTGGCCAACTGCAATGTTGGCAATGTTCAGCTCCTTTTCTTGTGCTTAATGGCGAGTCCTTTCTACCTCCTCAAATCCCTTTCCTGCCATTCTCCCTTGCTTACAAGTCCTTTCTTCTGACTTTCCTCAAGACATTTTTCAGTGATGGATATTTTCAACTCTGCAGTTTCGTGAATTTTACTGCCCCTGAGTTCCATTGTTCAGCTTGTGTTTATGGGAACTGGCCACAAAGCAGCGGGATTTCCTCAAGCCCTATACTGTTTCCATGGGCAACCCTAGCCTTTGGTCAATTCGTCTTCCTGATTGGAAATTAGAGTGACATGTGCCTGTCTGAGCACCTAGGACTTGTCTCTCATTGTTCCTCATCCTTCCGCTTCATCCTCTGGACAAATTCCAAACTGTACGCAACAGGATGTTGACAGTGCTGACATCTCCAAGTGGGGAGACTGTTAGTAAAGACGCTGGAGGGGTGAACCCGAGCACCAGGAGATGAGGAGATGAGATGCCTTTTCCAAACTCTTCCCGATCAGACGGTATACCATCCTCTGGGTGTGACAGACATGTTTTAGCAGTAGGAAGAGTCCCATTCATGTAAGGAGAACACCAGGGCTTTTTCAAAATCAGTGTCTCCCCGAAACCCAAACTGGGGAATTTTTTAAGCTACGGCTACACATATGTTCATTAAGGGCCTTGGGAAGTAGGCAGAGTCCAAACTTTAGATGATTGAAGTCTTCAGGGTCAGAAGCACTCACCACCAGCTTCCCTTAGGTTACACTTTAACTGTCATTGATAGATGATGTCAATAAAAATATCTATTCTTTTTCAGATTATTTCCCCTTATAGGTTATCGCAAAATGTTGAGTGTAGTTCCCTGTGCTATACAGTAGTTCCTTGTTGATGATCTATTTTATACATAGCAGTGTGTATGTGTTAATTCCAAACTGTTAATTTATCCCTCCTCCCACCTTTCCCCTTTGGTAATAATAAATTATAAGATTTTACACTTCTCAGAAATGGGGGAGCTGAAAGAGAGGTATCATTTTCAATGGAAAAGCATTTAAAACAAGATTGAAGGTTTAACCAAGATTATTAGATGTACATCCTTGAAAAGAAATCACTTCGTTTCTCTAATATTGACCTGACAAATAAGACAAACCTTTTCACTGAACTTGCTTATAATAAAGTGATGGAAATATCAAATGGAAGTGTTAGAAACATCTTATTTTACCCGAGCCTTATACACTGTTCTATGTTAACTACAGTTTGGCTCACACATCTGTTCATTGAGGTTACAATAGTCTCAATTTCTGTTACTGATCCTCCAGAGTGGACCCCAACAAGTGTTCCCCTGCCCAGTGTCATTGGGGCCAACAGATCGAGACTGAGTTTGGTTCACAAGCAAAGGAAACTTTATATTTTGATCAGAGAATGGAGAGGTGAGAGCATGCACTACCCCGTGGGCTGTGGGCTGGGCTGCTGTGTAGAGATCCTGTCAGAGTCAGTGGGAGGGAGGGGGCGGAGCTCTCGAGGGCCGGGTTGGCTGTAGCTCAGGCTCTATATCGCGGAGTCTGCACTGGGCCCCAGGAGCTGAGGTGTCGACCCAGCCATTCTGCACTAGGAAATCTGGTCTGAAGTGCCGGGTGTGGAACCTCTGCATGCGGGACCCTAGGAGCACGTGAAATTAGACAAAGCACAAAGGATAAAAAAGGTTAGACTTGACTTTATTGCCCAGATTCTATTTTTATCTCCCAGGGATTTTTAATGGGCTTTGCTGGGGACAAACCCCTCCTCTGCCTTTTGTCCCGTTCCTCATTCTTGGAGTGCTGAGGGTACAGACCCTTCTTCTGTAACTGCTGAGTGCTGAGTTGGGAGCCCTCATACCCGGGGGCGAGGGTCAGAGCTTCTCCCCAGCAGCCTCCAGGTGACGTTGATTGTCCCCAGGTCCCCTGCCTCCCTGCTCGTCCACCTGAGCACCAGCATTGGAAGTGTTATAGATTCTAATGACCTTTAAGGGTCCAGGAAAGAGATGTGCAGAGACGCTGTGGGGGCCGGTTTCACCCCGCCCCACATTTGTTCGGCCACCTTAGGCTGACCGTTTCTGCCAGCGTAGATGCTCTGACCAGTAGTCTGCGCTTTCTTCAATTAGGCCCCTGAATTAACGTACAAACAGCACCAGGTGTCAGAGCCCTGCCCGCTCAACTCCCAGACAGTCCAGGGTCAGTGGTGATCAAGGACCATGATGGCCACTGAGTCAACAGCCTTTTGAAGTAAACAGGAGTCCAGCCGGTCTTATTGGCCACCATCATCATGGTGTCTGTAGGTTTTCTATGGTGACAGTGTGATATACGGTTCCCCCGCCAAGATTATTAGCTCCCCTCTGGGTGCAGTAAGTCCTGCAAGCAGTAGTCTACTCTTTTGGGACACACTCTTGTTGTTTTATGAGAGAAACTCCAGGTCAAGTGATGTTCACACGAGTCGTCATGGTGCCCTGTTGCCCCCGGTTATCTCTCTGGATGTTGGAGTTGGAGGGCCTCCTCACTCGAGGTCGGTGTGCCCACGGAGTGAACCCTGCAACTTCAGGGCATGGTTGGTGGTTAGGATCACCACGTGGGGTCCTTTTCCCTTAGGAGGGAGGTGGCCTTTTGGGCTGCTGATTTCCAGGTTTTTAGATACCGCCAGTATCTTGGCCAGATGTGGCAGTGGGCCAAGCCCCTTGGTGACCGTAGTTTATCCTACCTGGATGGCATTCTTGCATTGTTCCATTTCAAGTGGTCCCAGTTTTTGCACTAATTCTCCAATGGCGATTCACCTTTCACCGGGAATGTAAAGGTCAAAGGGTTTAGCTAAATTAGGGAGTTCCAGGGCACGGGTCTGAATTGACTGCTCTTTCCATTCTTGAAAGGCCACTTCTGGATTCTATTCAAAAGGATCATCATCTTTTCCTTTCAGTGTTTCATATAGAGGCCCAGCTAGTAGACTGTAGTTAGGGATCCAGAAGCAGCAAACCCTGGCCTCCCCAGGAACCCCTAAGCTGTCTTCTAGTTTTAGAAAGGGGTAAGGCTGAAAATGGTTTCTTCCCTTTCCTGGGACGGGCTTCTCCGACCTTCTGTGAGAATGAAGCCCAGGCAGGTCACCGCAGTCTGTGATATTTGAGCTTTTTCTTGGACAACTTCTATCCTTTATTGGCTTGGTAGTTCAGAGGCCTCCTTAGTAGGGCTGGCGATCAGAATGTCGTCTGCATATTGAAGGAGGGTTTCCTTTTCCAGAGGTAGAACTTTTAGGTCTTTAGCTAAGCTTTCCCCAAAGATGGTGTGGGAATTTTTGCACCCTTGGGGCCAGACGGCCCGGAAGTATTGTTGTAGTTGTATGTTGAGTCCTGCCACTCACAAGCCAAAATTTCTTGTGACTCTGGGACTAATGGAATACAAAAGAAGGCATCATTGAAGACTAATACAGAATACCATGTCCTGGTGGTTGGTAGAATGACCAGCAGGGTGTAGGAATTAGGAGCAACTGGAGGTATATCCTCGGTGGCTTCACTGACTGTCCTGACATCCTTTACCAGGTCCCCAGCAGCCCATGGGGCTCTCGTGGTCAGACCAATCCCAGAATATGGAGCTCACCTGGGCAGGTACCCCACCCCCACCCCAGCCCACGGGGCTCTCGTGGTCAGGCCCCTCCCAGGATACAGAGCTACCCTTGCAGGTACCGTGGCAGGGCTGGGCACACAGGAACCGTGCACATAGCCCTCATTGCAGAGCACCCCCAGGTCACCTGTCGCACAGAGCTGACACAGAGCACCTCAGAGCAGGACTTGAACTAACAAACAGCAGCTGCGACAGGTCTGTGACCCTGGGCATCACTCTGTGCGGCCTCCCTCCACCTGGTCTTCCAGAGACTTCCACTGCACCTGGGGCACCAGGCCTCTGTCTCCAACCACCACCCACCCCTCCTCTCCCTGACTCCTGGGTTCCTCTCATTAGGAGAGGGTTTTCTTGAAGTTGTCTCCCACTCATGGGCCAGATAAAATGATTAGAAAACAAGCCAAAGCTGCAGCCCCTTGTCTATCCTGACTCTCAGGAGCCCACACCTGTTCCTTGGACCTGGCCGGTTCAGCAAGTTCCATTTTCTGCAACTGTGAGCCCCTGAGGGGTGATGATTGGCTGACCTGGGCAGCCTTACCGTGCCGGCCAGCCCTCCCCAGGTGTGCCTGGGTTGAGATCAATATAAATACCACTCCAGGCAGCAAGAGCCCCTGCAGCCGTGCCTGACACCATTTTCTCTGCCCTGTCAGCAGTCTCGGGGCTGGGCTGGTGGGAGGGAGTGAGAGGCCACGGCTTTGTGGGTGGCCCAGTGTGAGTGGGGCTCTGCTGGACTTTCTGCAGCAGTTGCCAGGCTGCCACCTGCTAAAGAAGAGGATGTGTCACCCATACCTGCTGCTGGAATTTCTCCCTGGGCAGAGGTGAGGAAGGAAAAAAGCAGTGGGGGCAGGGACAGGACGGGTATCTCAGGCAGGGAAATGGAAATCTTCCAGAAGAGCACCCAGGGCCAGGACCATCCTGGCTGGCCTGCAGGCACCAAGTCGGCCGGCATGCTGTCACTCGTGTGGCTCTATGGCCCTTCCTCTAGGCTTTCAAGTCCTTGTATATATTCAGGTGTTTTACCTGGGACGGGTGGGAATAGTTCAGCAGCAACTGGCCTGGGGCTCAGCTCACGTTTACTCACAGATGCCTCGGCACGGTGCCCCAGCTTTGCAATGAGGACGCTTGTTGCGTGGGGGCTGCTGGCTGAATGGGAGACGATTCCCCACCACTGACCAACTTCAGAATTGTTTACAACTGGAGCAAGTGCCCTGATACGGTTTTCCTCTGTGTAACTGGTGGGTTCTGTGTTTTTTTTTCTCTTTTTCGTTTTTGGTTCAAGGTAGATTTTATTCCTCTTTTTTGTATTTACAGATATAAGCATGGAAATAATTTATTCTGGATTTACACTTTTTTCAGATGGCCCTTTTGAGCGGGGGGAAGTGAGACTTCATTGTAGTGCAGATTTCCTTTGCAAGCTTGCTTGGTTGGCCAAAAAGGGCGTATGCATTTTTTCCTGAATATATTCAGGAAAAAACGCATATGCCCTTTTTGGCCAAGTGCATCATTGTGGACGTTCTGCCTCTTTTCCAATGCTTTAAATGCAATTCCAGTCTACCTCCTGAAATCGGTTTCCTGCAATTCTGACCCGCTTTCAAGTCCTGTTGGCAGCCTTACTTCAGTATATTTTTGGACAATAGCTGTCATTTATAACTCTGTAGGTTTGTGAATTACAGTGCCCCTGAGCTCCTTTCTTCAACTCGCTTTCTTGTGAGCTGGCCGCAACCCCGCAGGATTGCTTCAGGCCCTAATCTGGTTCCGGCACGGCACGCTGAGCCTTTGGTTAATTCCTCTTCCTGGTGGGAAATGAGAGTTAAATTTGCCCGTCCAAACACCTCCAGCTAGTCTCTCATTGGTTCTCCCTATTCCTGTTCATCTTCCGCAGAAATTGCAAACTGGGCCAAACAGGAGGTTAAAGGCACTGACTCTCCAATTGGGGAGAGTGTTAGTAAAGCATCAGGAATGTTGCACCCGAGTACCAGGGGACGAAAACTGAGACACATTTGAACACGTTTCCAGATCACACGGTGGATCGTACTCTGCTTTCCACATGCATGATTTAGCTGAAGGAAGAATCCCTTAAACCTGGAGAGTTGAGACCCATGGAATGGGTACCATGCAATATGACTTCAAAGGGTCTGCATTTGCTCACCGAACCTCACCAATCCTATGAGCCCCAAGTGTCCAGCCTTATGTGTCACCCAGCTCTGGGTGTAGATGTGGTAAATCCATTTGCATCACAAGCCTTGATGAATTACTTAAGTATTCCTCTCTATTTCACTGTCATTGTGTTTTGTTTAAGAAATTTATTTTTATTATGGGATTTAGCTGATTTTCACTGCTGCATTTATGCCGCTGTACACACTCTTGATTCTCTTACAGAGATATATAAATCCATAGGTTTTATGATTCTTACTAGTCAGGTATATTCCTAGGTGTTGAATATGTTGTGTTGAGTCCATTTCGTTGAGCAAGGAGTAGCTCTTGTCTATTACATATTTGGCTTATGGAACGGTATCTGTGCTCATTTCAGTCTCTGGTTTTATGCAGCACCCCACCTCACCTTTCCCCTTAAGCAAGCATAAGTTGGTTTTCTAAATTTGAGACCCTGTTCTGTTTTGTAATTCAGTTCCTGTGTAGCCAAGTTTACATACCGTGTATTAGTGATATCTTATGATGTTTCTTTTTCTGTGTGACTTACTTCAGTTAGAATCATCGTACCTGAATCCACTCACTATGCTGCTACGTGCCTGATGACATAGATTTCATTGTTGAGTGATATTGCATTGTACGTAAGTACCACAACTTCTTTATCCATTTTTCGCTTTCTGCGATATTGAACTTGTACCGTAAACGAGGTTCTTGTAAACAGAGCCATCCCAAACTTGGGGTGGCTGTGTCTTTTTGATTTTAATTTCCCTAAGCTATAAGACCATAAGTGGAAGTGCCCTAGGCTATGTTGCTTTTTTTTTTAGATGTTTCAGGAAACACCATACACTTCTCCAGAGTGGCTGTTGGCAATTTACATCCCGCCCATCAGCATAAGAAGGCTCCCAGTTCTCCATGGCCTGTCCTGTCATTCTGGATTTTACACTTTTTTCAGATGGTCCTTTTGACCGGGGGGAAGTGAGACTTCATTGTAGTGCTGATTTCCTTTGCCAGCTTGGTTGGTTGGCCTAAAAGGGCATATGCGTTTTATCCTGAATATATTCAGGAAAAAACGCATACACCCTTTTTGGCCAAGTGCATCATTGTCGAGGTTCTGACTCTCTTCATATGTTTTCAATGCAATTCCAGTCTACCTCCTGAAATCGGTTTCCTGCAATTCTGCCTTGCTTTCAATGCCTCTTCATAGCCTTACCTCAATATAGTTTTTGAAAATAGTTGGCGTTTATAACTCTGCAGGTTTTTGAATTGCAGTGGCCCTTAGCTCCATTTTTCAGCTCTTATTTTTGTGATCTTGCCTCATAACCACAGGATTCCTTCAGGCCCTATTCTTCTTCTGGGGCACCTTGCTGTGCCTTTGGTTTATTCTTACTGATGTGAAATTAGAGTGACATGTGCCCATTGAAACCGCTATTGCTAGTTTCTCACTGGTTCCCCCATTCCCATTCATCCTCCACACTAACTGCAGACTGTGCGATACCAGAACTTAAAGGCATTGACTCTCCATGTGGGGATGTTGTTAGTAAAGTGGCTGGAATGTCGATCCGGAGCCCCAGGAGAGGAAAAATGAGGTGCGTTTTAGAAACCTTTCCCGATCATATGGTATACCAGTCGCTGGGTTTCCCAAGCATGGTTTAGCTGTAGGAAGATTCCCTTCAACCTGGAGTGTTGGGACCCTTGGAATGAGTAGCATGAAGTATTGCATTAAACTTTTGGCAGTTGCTCACCAAAGCTCACCAATCCTCTCAGCCCCAAGTGTCCAGCCTTATGTCTTATCCAGCTGTGGGTTTATATGTGGTCAATCCAGGTTGCATCACAGCCCCTGAGCGAATTTTGTAAGAATTTTTCTCTCTTTCATTGTTTCTGCGTTTTGTTTTTAAAATTTATTTCTATAATGGGGTTTAGCTCATTTTCACTGCTGTGTTTGTGCCGCTCTGCACACACTTGATTCCCTTATGGAGATATATCAATACATGGGTTTTAAGATTCTTATTACTCAGATATATTTCTCTGCGGTGTATAGGGTGTGTTGAGGCCAGTTCATTGAGCAAGGTGTAGATCTTGTCTAATACCTATTTGGTTTATTGAACGGTATCTGTGCTAATTTCAAACTCTGGTTTTATGCATCACCCCACCTCTCCTTTCCCCTTAAGCTGACATAAGTGTGTTTTCTAAATGTGAGACACTGTTCTGTTCTGTAATTCATTTCTTGTGCAGCCATATTTACCCTCCCTCTATAAGTGATATCTTATGATATGTTTCTTTTTCTGTTTGACTTATTTCAAGTAGTATTATCGGACCTAAATCCACTCTTTATCCTTCTACTAGCCTTATTACATTGATTTCATGGTGAAGAGATATTCCATTGTACATAAGTACCACATCTTCTTTATCCACTGTTCTCTTTCCTGGGATATTTAAGGTGTACTGAAGTTGAGGTTCTTGTAAACAGAGTAGCCCTAAACTGTGGTGTGCTTGTGTCTTGTTGATTTTTAGACTTCCCTAGATATACTCCCATGATTGGAAGTGTCCTATGCTCTGTAGCTCTGTTTTTTAGATGATTTAGGAACCACCATACGCTTCTCCAGAGTGGCTCTCGGCAGTTCACACACTGCCCATCAGCGTATAAAGGCTCCCTGTTCTCCATGGCCTGTCCTGCATTTCTGGTTTTTACAATTTTTTAGGATGGCCCTTTTGACCGGTGGGAAATGAGACTTCTTTGTTGTGCACATTTGCATTGCTTGCTTGCTTCGTTGCCCATAAAGTGCGTCTGCGTTTTTTCCTGGATATAATCAGGAAAAAACGCATACACCCTTTTGGGCCAACTGCATCATTGTCAAAATTCTGCCGCTTTTCATGTGCGTTAAAGACGAGTCCAATCTATCTCTTGAAATCTGTTTCTTGCAATTCTGTCTTGCATTCAGATCCTCTTCTTTGCCTTACCTCAACATATTTTTGGACGTTAGTTTTCATTTATAACTCTGCAGGTTTGTGAATTGCAGTGACCCCGAGCTCCATGTTTTAAGTTGCTCTTTTGTGAGCTGGCCTCAAACCCGCAGGATTGCTTCAGGCCCTATTTTGGCTCCGGCGAGGCAGGCTGAGCCTTTCTTTAATTCTTATTCTTAATGGGAAATTAGAGTGATATGTGCCCGTCCAAACCCCTACAACTCTTCTCTCATTGGTTCCCCCTCTTCCCGTTCATCCTCCTCACAATTTGCAAAATGTGTGAAACAGAAGTTTAAATGTGCTGGTTCTCCAAGTGGGGAGATTCTAAGTAACGTGGCTGGAATGGTGAACAGGAGCACCAGGAGAGGATAAATGAGGTGCATTTTAGACACATCTCCCGATCACATGGTGTACTGTCCTCTGGGTTTTCCATGCATGTTTTAGCTGTAGGAAGATCCCTTGAACCTGCAGATTTGGGGCCCATTGAATGGGTACCAGGTAGTATTACTTTAAAGGGTGTGCATTTCCTCACCCAACCTCACATTTCTCTTAGCGCAAACAGTTTCCAGCCTTATGTCTCATCCTGCTGTGGGTCTAGATGTGTTCAATCCATGTTGCATCACCGTCCCTGAGGAAAAGTTGTAAGAGGTTTTCTCTGTCTCTCTGTCGTTTATTTTTTTCAATTTATTACTATATTGGTTACAGCTGATTTTCAAAGCTCTGTTTCTTGCTGCTGTACATCCACTTGATTCACGTACAGAGAGACATCAATAAATTCTTTTTCAGATTCTTACCAGTCGTATATATTCTTTTCCGGTGGCTTGAGTGTGCTGAGTGCAGTTCTTTTAGCTACCGTGTAGGCCTTGTTGATTATCAGTTTGGTATTTGGAATGGTATCTTTGCTAATTTCAACCTCCTGGATGATGCCTCACCCCTCCCCACCTTTCCCGTTTAGCAGCCTTATGCGTGTTTTCTACATATTTGACTATGTTTTTGTTTTGTAATTTATTTCATGTGTAGCCATTTTGGATTCCACCTTTAAGTGATATCTTATGATATGTGTCTTTTTCTTTTTGAATTCTGTCACTTAGAATGATCATACGTAACTCCTCCGGAGTTGTTACAACTGGCCATATTTCATTGATTTCCAGGCTGAATAATATTCCACTCTACCTAAGTACCACATCTCTATCCATTTTTTCCCTCCAGAGACATTTAAGTTATATCCTAGTCGAGGATCTTTTAAACAGAGAGGGGGTAAACATTGGGGTGCCTGTGTCCTCTCGATTTTTGTTTTTCCCAAGATATACGCCCATGAGTGCAAGTGCCCTATGCTCTGTAGCTCATTTTTTAGATGCTCTAGTAAACACAATACACTTCTCCAGAATGGCCGTTGGCAATATACATTTCCACTATAAGTCTCACAGGGCTCCCTCTTCTCCTTGCCCTGTCCTGCATTTCTGTTGTTTACGCTTTATGAGGATGGCTCTTCTGACTGATGCGAAGTGATATCTTTTGTAGTATTGACTTCCAGCGCCCACCTGTTTGGTTGGCTAAAAAAGTGTATGCCCTTTTCTTGAATATATACAGAAAAAAACGCATACACCCTTTTTGGCCAACTGCAATGTTGGCAATGTTCAGCTCCTTTTCTTGTGCTTAATGGCGAGTCCTTTCTACCTCCTCAAATCCCTTTCCTGCCATTCTCCCTTGCTTACAAGTCCTTTCTTCTGACTTTCCTCAAGACATTTTTCAGTGATGGATATTTTCAACTCTGCAGTTTCGTGAATTTTACTGCCCCTGAGTTCCATTGTTCAGCTTGTGTTTATGGGAACTGGCCACAAAGCAGCGGGATTTCCTCAAGCCCTATACTGTTTCCATGGGCAACCCTAGCCTTTGGTCAATTCGTCTTCCTGATTGGAAATTAGAGTGACATGTGCCTGTCTGAGCACCTAGGACTTGTCTCTCATTGTTCCTCATCCTTCCGCTTCATCCTCTGGACAAATTCCAAACTGTACGCAACAGGATGTTGACAGTGCTGACATCTCCAAGTGGGGAGACTGTTAGTAAAGACGCTGGAGGGGTGAACCCGAGCACCAGGAGATGAGGAGATGAGATGCCTTTTCCAAACTCTTCCCGATCAGACGGTATACCATCCTCTGGGTGTGACAGACATGTTTTAGCAGTAGGAAGAGTCCCATTCATGTAAGGAGAACACCAGGGCTTTTTCAAAATCAGTGTCTCCCCGAAACCCAAACTGGGGAATTTTTTAAGCTACGGCTACACATATGTTCATTAAGGGCCTTGGGAAGTAGGCAGAGTCCAAACTTTAGATGATTGAAGTCTTCAGGGTCAGAAGCACTCACCACCAGCTTCCCTTAGGTTACACTTTAACTGTCATTGATAGATGATGTCAATAAAAATATCTATTCTTTTTCAGATTATTTCCCCTTATAGGTTATCGCAAAATGTTGAGTGTAGTTCCCTGTGCTATACAGTAGTTCCTTGTTGATGATCTATTTTATACATAGCAGTGTGTATGTGTTAATTCCAAACTGTTAATTTATCCCTCCTCCCACCTTTCCCCTTTGGTAATAATAAATTATAAGATTTTACACTTCTCAGAAATGGGGGAGCTGAAAGAGAGGTATCATTTTCAATGGAAAAGCATTTAAAACAAGATTGAAGGTTTAACCAAGATTATTAGATGTACATCCTTGAAAAGAAATCACTTCGTTTCTCTAATATTGACCTGACAAATAAGACAAACCTTTTCACTGAACTTGCTTATAATAAAGTGATGGAAATATCAAATGGAAGTGTTAGAAACATCTTATTTTACCCGAGCCTTATACACTGTTCTATGTTAACTACAGTTTGGCTCACACATCTGTTCATTGAGGTTACAATAGTCTCAATTTCTGTTACTGATCCTCCAGAGTGGACCCCAACAAGTGTTCCCCTGCCCAGTGTCATTGGGGCCAACAGATCGAGACTGAGTTTGGTTCACAAGCAAAGGAAACTTTATATTTTGATCAGAGAATGGAGAGGTGAGAGCATGCACTACCCCGTGGGCTGTGGGCTGGGCTGCTGTGTAGAGATCCTGTCAGAGTCAGTGGGAGGGAGGGGGCGGAGCTCTCGAGGGCCGGGTTGGCTGTAGCTCAGGCTCTATATCGCGGAGTCTGCACTGGGCCCCAGGAGCTGAGGTGTCGACCCAGCCATTCTGCACTAGGAAATCTGGTCTGAAGTGCCGGGTGTGGAACCTCTGCATGCGGGACCCTAGGAGCACGTGAAATTAGACAAAGCACAAAGGATAAAAAAGGTTAGACTTGACTTTATTGCCCAGATTCTATTTTTATCTCCCAGGGATTTTTAATGGGCTTTGCTGGGGACAAACCCCTCCTCTGCCTTTTGTCCCGTTCCTCATTCTTGGAGTGCTGAGGGTACAGACCCTTCTTCTGTAACTGCTGAGTGCTGAGTTGGGAGCCCTCATACCCGGGGGCGAGGGTCAGAGCTTCTCCCCAGCAGCCTCCAGGTGACGTTGATTGTCCCCAGGTCCCCTGCCTCCCTGCTCGTCCACCTGAGCACCAGCATTGGAAGTGTTATAGATTCTAATGACCTTTAAGGGTCCAGGAAAGAGATGTGCAGAGACGCTGTGGGGGCCGGTTTCACCCCGCCCCACATTTGTTCGGCCACCTTAGGCTGACCGTTTCTGCCAGCGTAGATGCTCTGACCAGTAGTCTGCGCTTTCTTCAATTAGGCCCCTGAATTAACGTACAAACAGCACCAGGTGTCAGAGCCCTGCCCGCTCAACTCCCAGACAGTCCAGGGTCAGTGGTGATCAAGGACCATGATGGCCACTGAGTCAACAGCCTTTTGAAGTAAACAGGAGTCCAGCCGGTCTTATTGGCCACCATCATCATGGTGTCTGTAGGTTTTCTATGGTGACAGTGTGATATACGGTTCCCCCGCCAAGATTATTAGCTCCCCTCTGGGTGCAGTAAGTCCTGCAAGCAGTAGTCTACTCTTTTGGGACACACTCTTGTTGTTTTATGAGAGAAACTCCAGGTCAAGTGATGTTCACACGAGTTGTCATGGTGCCCTGTTGCCCCCGGTTATCTCTCTGGATGTTGGAGTTGGAGGGCCTCCTCACTCGAGGTCGGTGTGCCCACGGAGTGAACCCTGCAACTTCAGGGCATGGTTGGTGGTTAGGATCACCACGTGGGGTCCTTTTCCCTTAGGAGGGAGGTGGCCTTTTGGGCTGCTGATTTCCAGGTTTTTAGATACCGCCAGTATCTTGGCCAGATGTGGCAGTGGGCCAAGCCCCTTGGTGACCGTAGTTTATCCTACCTGGATGGCATTCTTGCATTGTTCCATTTCAAGTGGTCCCAGTTTTTGCACTAATTCTCCAATGGCGATTCACCTTTCACCGGGAATGTAAAGGTCAAAGGGTTTAGCTAAATTAGGGAGTTCCAGGGCACGGGTCTGAATTGACTGCTCTTTCCATTCTTGAAAGGCCACTTCTGGATTCTATTCAAAAGGATCATCATCTTTTCCTTTCAGTGTTTCATATAGAGGCCCAGCTAGTAGACTGTAGTTAGGGATCCAGAAGCAGCAAACCCTGGCCTCCCCAGGAACCCCTAAGCTGTCTTCTAGTTTTAGAAAGGGGTAAGGCTGAAAATGGTTTCTTCCCTTTCCTGGGACGGGCTTCTCCGACCTTCTGTGAGAATGAAGCCCAGGCAGGTCACCGCAGTCTGTGATATTTGAGCTTTTTCTTGGACAACTTCTATCCTTTATTGGCTTGGTAGTTCAGAGGCCTCCTTAGTAGGGCTGGCGATCAGAATGTCGTCTGCATATTGAAGGAGGGTTTCCTTTTCCAGAGGTAGAACTTTTAGGTCTTTAGCTAAGCTTTCCCCAAAGATGGTGTGGGAATTTTTGCACCCTTGGGGCCAGACGGCCCGGAAGTATTGTTTTAGTTGTATGTTGAGTCCTGCCACTCACAAGCCAAAATTTCTTGTGACTCTGGGACTAATGGAATACAAAAGAAGGCATCATTGAAGACTAATACAGAATACCATGTCCTGGTGGTTGGTAGAATGACCAGCAGGGTGTAGGAATTAGGAGCAACTGGAGGTATATCCTCGGTGGCTTCACTGACTGTCCTGACATCCTTTACCAGGTCCCCAGCAGCCCATGGGGCTCTCGTGGTCAGACCAATCCCAGAATATGGAGCTCACCTGGGCAGGTACCCCACCCCCACCCCAGCCCACAGGGCTCTCGTGGTCAGGCCCCTCCCAGGATACAGAGCTACCCTTGCAGGTACCGTGGCAGGGCTGGGCACACAGGAACCGTGCACATAGCCCTCATTGCAGAGCACCCCCAGGTCACCTGTCGCACAGAGCTGACACAGAGCACCTCAGAGCAGGACTTGAACTAACAAACAGCAGCTGCGACAGGTCTGTGACCCTGGGCATCACTCTGTGCGGCCTCCCTCCACCTGGTCTTCCAGAGACTTCCACTGCACCCGGGGCACCAGGCCTCTGTCTCCAACCACCACCCACCCCTCCTCTCCCTGACTCCTGGGTTCCTCTCATTAGGAGAGGGTTTTCTTGAAGTTGTCTCCCACTCATGGGCCAGATAAAATGATTAGAAAACAAGCCAAAGCTGCAGCCCCTTGTCTATCCTGACTCTCAGGAGCCCACACCTGTTCCTTGGACCTGGCCGGTTCAGCAAGTTCCATTTTCTGCAACTGTGAGCCCCTGAGGGGTGATGATTGGCTGACCTGGGCAGCCTTACCGTGCCGGCCAGCCCTCCCCAGGTGTGCCTGGGTTGAGATCAATATAAATACCACTCCAGGCAGCAAGAGCCCCTGCAGCCGTGCCTGACACCATTTTCTCTGCCCTGTCAGCAGTCTCGGGGCTGGGCTGGTGGGAGGGAGTGAGAGGCCACGGCTTTGTGGGTGGCCCAGTGTGAGTGGGGCTCTGCTGGACTTTCTGCAGCAGTTGCCAGGCTGCCACCTGCTAAAGAAGAGGATGTGTCACCCATACCTGCTGCTGGAATTTCTCCCTGGGCAGAGGTGAGGAAGGAAAAAAGCAGTGGGGGCAGGGACAGGACGGGTATCTCAGGCAGGGAAATGGAAATCTTCCAGAAGAGCACCCAGGGCCAGGACCATCCTGGCTGGCCTGCAGGCACCAAGTCGGCCGGCATGCTGTCACTCGTGTGGCTCTATGGCCCTTCCTCTAGGCTTTCAAGTCCTTGTATATATTCAGGTGTTTTACCTGGGACGGGTGGGAATAGTTCAGCAGCAACTGGCCTGGGGCTCAGCTCACGTTTACTCACAGATGCCTCGGCACGGTGCCCCAGCTTTGCAATGAGGACGCTTGTTGCGTGGGGGCTGCTGGCTGAATGGGAGACGATTCCCCACCACTGACCAACTTCAGAATTGTTTACAACTGGAGCAAGTGCCCTGATACGGTTTTCCTCTGTGTAACTGGTGGGTTCTGTGTTTTTTTTCTCTTTTTCGTTTTTGGTTCAAGGTAGATTTTATTCCTCTTTTTTGTATTTACAGATATAAGCATGGAAATAATTTATTCTGGATTTACACTTTTTTCAGATGGCCCTTTTGAGCGGGGGGAAGTGAGACTTCATTGTAGTGCAGATTTCCTTTGCAAGCTTGCTTGGTTGGCCAAAAAGGGCGTATGCATTTTTTCCTGAATATATTCAGGAAAAAACGCATACGCCCTTTTTGGCCAAGTGCATCATTGTGGACGTTCTGCCTCTTTTCCAATGCTTTAAATGCAATTCCAGTCTACCTCCTGAAATCGGTTTCCTGCAATTCTGACCCGCTTTCAAGTCCTGTTGGCAGCCTTACTTCAGTATATTTTTGGACAATAGCTGTCATTTATAACTCTGTAGGTTTGTGAATTACAGTGCCCCTGAGCTCCTTTCTTCAACTCGCTTTCTTGTGAGCTGGCCGCAACCCCGCAGGATTGCTTCAGGCCCTAATCTGGTTCCGGCACGGCACGCTGAGCCTTTGGTTAATTCCTCTTCCTGGTGGGAAATGAGAGTTAAATTTGCCCGTCCAAACACCTCCAGCTAGTCTCTCATTGGTTCTCCCTATTCCTGTTCATCTTCCGCAGAAATTGCAAACTGGGCCAAACAGGAGGTTAAAGGCACTGACTCTCCAATTGGGGAGAGTGTTAGTAAAGCATCAGGAATGTTGCACCCGAGTACCAGGGGACGAAAACTGAGACACATTTGAACACGTTTCCAGAACACACGGTGGATCGTACTCTGCTTTCCACATGCATGATTTAGCTGAAGGAAGAATCCCTTAAACCTGGAGAGTTGAGACCCATGGAATGGGTACCATGCAATATGACTTCAAAGGGTCTGCATTTGCTCACCGAACCTCACCAATCCTATGAGCCCCAAGTGTCCAGCCTTATGTGTCACCCAGCTCTGGGTGTAGATGTGGTAAATCCATTTGCATCACAAGCCTTGATGAATTACTTAAGTATTCCTCTCTATTTCACTGTCATTGTGTTTTGTTTAAGAAATTTATTTTTATTATGGGATTTAGCTGATTTTCACTGCTGCGTTTATGCCGCTGTACACACTCTTGATTCTCTTACAGAGATATATAAATCCATAGGTTTTATGATTCTTACTAGTCAGGTATATTCCTAGGTGTTGAATATGTTGTGTTGAGTCCATTTCGTTGAGCAAGGAGTAGCTCTTGTCTATTACATATTTGGCTTATGGAACGGTATCTGTGCTCATTTCAGTCTCTGGTTTTATGCAGCACCCCACCTCACCTTTCCCCTTAAGCAAGCATAAGTTGGTTTTCTAAATTTGAGACCCTGTTCTGTTTTGTAATTCAGTTCCTGTGTAGCCAAGTTTACATACCGTGTATTAGTGATATCTTATGATGTTTCTTTTTCTGTGTGACTTACTTCAGTTAGAATCATCGTACCTGAATCCACTCACTATGCTGCTACGTGCCTGATGACATAGATTTCATTGCTGAGTGATATTGCATTGTACGTAAGTACCACAACTTCTTTAACCATTTTTCGCTTTCTGCGATATTGAACTTGTACCGTAAACGAGGTTCTTGTAAACAGAGCCATCCCAAACTTGGGGTGGCTGTGTCTTTTTGATTTTAATTTCCCTAAGCTATAAGACCATAAGTGGAAGTGCCCTAGGCTATGTTGCTTTTTTTTTTAGATGTTTCAGGAAACACCATACACTTCTCCAGAGTGGCTGTTGGCAATTTACATCCCGCCCATCAGCATAAGAAGGCTCCCAGTTCTCCATGGCCTGTCCTGTCATTCTGGATTTTACACTTTTTTCAGATGGTCCTTTTGACCGGGGGGAAGTGAGACTTCATTTTAGTGCTGATTTCCTTTGCCAGCTTGGTTGGTTGGCCTAAAAGGGCATATGCGTTTTATCCTGAATATATTCAGGAAAAAACGCATACACCCTTTTTGGCCAAGTGCATCATTGTCGAGGTTCTGACTCTCTTCATATGTTTTCAATGCAATTCCAGTCTACCTCCTGAAATCGGTTTCCTGCAATTCTGCCTTGCTTTCAATGCCTCTTCATAGCCTTACCTCAATATAGTTTTTGAAAATAGTTGGCGTTTATAACTCTGCAGGTTTTTGAATTGCAGTGGCCCTTAGCTCCATTTTTCAGCTCTTTTTTTTGTGATCTTGCCTCATAACCACAGGATTCCTTCAGGCCCTATTCTTCTTCTGGGGCACCTTGCTGTGCCTTTGGTTTATTCTTACTGATGTGAAATTAGAGTGACATGTGCCCATTGAAACCGCTATTGCTAGTTTCTCACTGGTTCCCCCATTCCCATTCATCCTCCACACTAACTGCAGACTGTGCGATACCAGAACTTAAAGGCATTGACTCTCCATGTGGGGATGTTGTTAGTAAAGTGGCTGGAATGTCGATCCGGAGCCCCAGGAGAGGAAAAATGAGGTGCGTTTTAGAAACCTTTCCCGATCATATGGTATACCAGTCGCTGGGTTTCCCAAGCATGGTTTAGCTGTAGGAAGATTCCCTTCAACCTGGAGTGTTGGGACCCTTGGAATGAGTAGCATGAAGTATTGCATTAAACTTTTGGCAGTTGCTCACCAAAGCTCACCAATCCTCTCAGCCCCAAGTGTCCAGCCTTATGTCTTATCCAGCTGTGGGTTTATATGTGGTCAATCCAGGTTGCATCACAGCCCCTGAGCGAATTTTGTAAGAATTTTTCTCTCTTTCATTGTTTCTGCGTTTTGTTTTTAAAATTTATTTCTATAATGGGGTTTAGCTCATTTTCACTGCTGTGTTTGTGCCGCTCTGCACACACTTGATTCCCTTATGGAGATATATCAATACATGGGTTTTAAGATTCTTATTACTCAGATATATTTCTCTGCGGTGTATAGGGTGTGTTGAGGCCAGTTCATTGAGCAAGGTGTAGATCTTGTCTAATACCTATTTGGTTTATTGAACGGTATCTGTGCTAATTTCAAACTCTGGTTTTATGCATCACCCCACCTCTCCTTTCCCCTTAAGCTGACATAAGTGTGTTTTCTAAATGTGAGACACTGTTCTGTTCTGTAATTCATTTCTTGTGCAGCCATATTTACCCTCCCTCTATAAGTGATATCTTATGATATGTTTCTTTTTCTGTTTGACTTATTTCAAGTAGTATTATCGGACCTAAATCCACTCTTTATCCTTCTACTAGCCTTATTACATTGATTTCATGGTGAAGAGATATTCCATTGTACATAAGTACCACATCTTCTTTATCCACTGTTCTCTTTCCTGGGATATTTAAGGTGTACTGAAGTTGAGGTTCTTGTAAACAGAGTAGCCCTAAACTGTGGTGTGCTTGTGTCTTGTTGATTTTTAGACTTCCCTAGATATACTCCCATGATTGGAAGTGTCCTATGCTCTGTAGCTCTGTTTTTTAGATGATTTAGGAACCACCATACGCTTCTCCAGAGTGGCTCTCGGCAGTTCACACACTGCCCATCAGCGTATAAAGGCTCCCTGTTCTCCATGGCCTGTCCTGCATTTCTGGTTTTTACAATTTTTTAGGATGGCCCTTTTGACCGGTGGGAAATGAGACTTCTTTGTTGTGCACATTTGCATTGCTTGCTTGCTTCGTTGCCCATAAAGTGCGTCTGCGTTTTTTCCTGGATATAATCAGGAAAAAACGCATACACCCTTTTGGGCCAACTGCATCATTGTCAAAATTCTGCCGCTTTTCATGTGCGTTAAAGACGAGTCCAATCTATCTCTTGAAATCTGTTTCTTGCAATTCTGTCTTGCATTCAGATCCTCTTCTTTGCCTTACCTCAACATATTTTTGGACGTTAGATTTCATTTATAACTCTGCAGGTTTGTGAATTGCAGTGACCCCGAGCTCCATGTTTTAAGTTGCTCTTTTGTGAGCTGGCCTCAAACCCGCAGGATTGCTTCAGGCCCTATTTTGGCTCCGGCGAGGCAGGCTGAGCCTTTCTTTAATTCTTATTCTTAATGGGAAATTAGAGTGATATGTGCCCGTCCAAACCCCTACAACTCTTCTCTCATTGGTTCCCCCTCTTCCCGTTCATCCTCCTCACAATTTGCAAAATGTGTGAAACAGAAGTTTAAATGTGCTGGTTCTCCAAGTGGGGAGATTCTAAGTAACGTGGCTGGAATGGTGAACAGGAGCACCAGGAGAGGATAAATGAGGTGCATTTTAGACACATCTCCCGATCACATGGTGTACTGTCCTCTGGGTTTTCCATGCATGTTTTAGCTGTAGGAAGATCCCTTGAACCTGCAGATTTGGGGCCCATTGAATGGGTACCAGGTAGTATTACTTTAAAGGGTGTGCATTTCCTCACCCAACCTCACATTTCTCTTAGCGCAAACAGTTTCCAGCCTTATGTCTCATCCTGCTGTGGGTCTAGATGTGTTCAATCCATGTTGCATCACCGTCCCTGAGGAAAAGTTGTAAGAGGTTTTCTCTGTCTCTCTGTCGTTTATTTTTTTCAATTTATTACTATATTGGTTACAGCTGATTTTCAAAGCTCTGTTTCTTGCTGCTGTACATCCACTTGATTCACGTACAGAGAGACATCAATAAATTCTTTTTCAGATTCTTACCAGTCGTATATATTCTTTTCCGGTGACTTGAGTGTGCTGAGTGCAGTTCTTTTAGCTACCGTGTAGGCCTTGTTGATTATCAGTTTGGTATTTGGAATGGTATCTTTGCTAATTTCAACCTCCTGGATGATGCCTCACCCCTCCCCACCTTTCCCGTTTAGCAGCCTTATGCGTGTTTTCTACATATTTGACTATGTTTTTGTTTTGTAATTTATTTCATGTGTAGCCATTTTGGATTCCACCTTTAAGTGATATCTTATGATATGTGTCTTTTTCTTTTTGAATTCTGTCACTTAGAATGATCATACGTAACTCCTCCGGAGTTGTTACAACTGGCCATATTTCATTGATTTCCAGGCTGAATAATATTCCACTCTACCTAAGTACCACATCTCTATCCATTTTTTCCCTCCAGAGACATTTAAGTTATATCCTAGTCGAGGATCTTTTAAACAGAGAGGGGGTAAACATTGGGGTGCCTGTGTCCTCTCGATTTTTGTTTTTCCCAAGATATACGCCCATGAGTGCAAGTGCCCTATGCTCTGTAGCTCATTTTTTAGATGCTCTAGTAAACACAATACACTTCTCCAGAATGGCCGTTGGCAATATACATTTCCACTATAAGTCTCACAGGGCTCCCTCTTCTCCTTGCCCTGTCCTGCATTTCTGTTGTTTACGCTTTATGAGGATGGCTCTTCTGACTGATGCGAAGTGATATCTTTTGTAGTATTGACTTCCAGCGCCCACCTGTTTGGTTGGCTAAAAAAGTGTATGCCCTTTTCTTGAATATATACAGAAAAAAACGCATACACCCTTTTTGGCCAACTGCAATGTTGGCAATGTTCAGCTCCTTTTCTTGTGCTTAATGGCGAGTCCTTTCTACCTCCTCAAATCCCTTTCCTGCCATTCTCCCTTGCTTACAAGTCCTTTCTTCTGACTTTCCTCAAGACATTTTTCAGTGATGGATATTTTCAACTCTGCAGTTTCGTGAATTTTACTGCCCCTGAGTTCCATTGTTCAGCTTGTGTTTATGGGAACTGGCCACAAAGCAGCGGGATTTCCTCAAGCCCTATACTGTTTCCATGGGCAACCCTAGCCTTTGGTCAATTCGTCTTCCTGATTGGAAATTAGAGTGACATGTGCCTGTCTGAGCACCTAGGACTTGTCTCTCATTGTTCCTCATCCTTCCGCTTCATCCTCTGGACAAATTCCAAACTGTACGCAACAGGATGTTGACAGTGCTGACATCTCCAAGTGGGGAGACTGTTAGTAAAGACGCTGGAGGGGTGAACCCGAGCACCAGGAGATGAGGAGATGAGATGCCTTTTCCAAACTCTTCCCGATCAGACGGTATACCATCCTCTGGGTGTGACAGACATGTTTTAGCAGTAGGAAGAGTCCCATTCATGTAAGGAGAACACCAGGGCTTTTTCAAAATCAGTGTCTCCCCGAAACCCAAACTGGGGAATTTTTTAAGCTACGGCTACACATATGTTCATTAAGGGCCTTGGGAAGTAGGCAGAGTCCAAACTTTAGATGATTGAAGTCTTCAGGGTCAGAAGCACTCACCACCAGCTTCCCTTAGGTTACACTTTAACTGTCATTGATAGATGATGTCAATAAAAATATCTATTCTTTTTCAGATTATTTCCCCTTATAGGTTATCGCAAAATGTTGAGTGTAGTTCCCTGTGCTATACAGTAGTTCCTTGTTGATGATCTATTTTATACATAGCAGTGTGTATGTGTTAATTCCAAACTGTTAATTTATCCCTCCTCCCACCTTTCCCCTTTGGTAATAATAAATTATAAGATTTTACACTTCTCAGAAATGGGGGAGCTGAAAGAGAGGTATCATTTTCAATGGAAAAGCATTTAAAACAAGATTGAAGGTTTAACCAAGATTATTAGATGTACATCCTTGAAAAGAAATCACTTCGTTTCTCTAATATTGACCTGACAAATAAGACAAACCTTTTCACTGAACTTGCTTATAATAAAGTGATGGAAATATCAAATGGAAGTGTTAGAAACATCTTATTTTACCCGAGCCTTATACACTGTTCTATGTTAACTACAGTTTGGCTCACACATCTGTTCATTGAGGTTACAATAGTCTCAATTTCTGTTACTGATCCTCCAGAGTGGACCCCAACAAGTGTTCCCCTGCCCAGTGTCATTGGGGCCAACAGATCGAGACTGAGTTTGGTTCACAAGCAAAGGAAACTTTATATTTTGATCAGAGAATGGAGAGGTGAGAGCATGCACTACCCCGTGGGCTGTGGGCTGGGCTGCTGTGTAGAGATCCTGTCAGAGTCAGTGGGAGGGAGGGGGCGGAGCTCTCGAGGGCCGGGTTGGCTGTAGCTCAGGCTCTATATCGCGGAGTCTGCACTGGGCCCCAGGAGCTGAGGTGTCGACCCAGCCATTCTGCACTAGGAAATCTGGTCTGAAGTGCCGGGTGTGGAACCTCTGCATGCGGGACCCTAGGAGCACGTGAAATTAGACAAAGCACAAAGGATAAAAAAGGTTAGACTTGACTTTATTGCCCAGATTCTATTTTTATCTCCCAGGGATTTTTAATGGGCTTTGCTGGGGACAAACCCCTCCTCTGCCTTTTGTCCCGTTCCTCATTCTTGGAGTGCTGAGGGTACAGACCCTTCTTCTGTAACTGCTGAGTGCTGAGTTGGGAGCCCTCATACCCGGGGGCGAGGGTCAGAGCTTCTCCCCAGCAGCCTCCAGGTGACGTTGATTGTCCCCAGGTCCCCTGCCTCCCTGCTCGTCCACCTGAGCACCAGCATTGGAAGTGTTATAGATTCTAATGACCTTTAAGGGTCCAGGAAAGAGATGTGCAGAGACGCTGTGGGGGCCGGTTTCACCCCGCCCCACATTTGTTCGGCCACCTTAGGCTGACCGTTTCTGCCAGCGTAGATGCTCTGACCAGTAGTCTGCGCTTTCTTCAATTAGGCCCCTGAATTAACGTACAAACAGCACCAGGTGTCAGAGCCCTGCCCGCTCAACTCCCAGACAGTCCAGGGTCAGTGGTGATCAAGGACCATGATGGCCACTGAGTCAACAGCCTTTTGAAGTAAACAGGAGTCCAGCCGGTCTTATTGGCCACCATCATCATGGTGTCTGTAGGTTTTCTATGGTGACAGTGTGATATACGGTTCCCCCGCCAAGATTATTAGCTCCCCTCTGGGTGCAGTAAGTCCTGCAAGCAGTAGTCTACTCTTTTGGGACACACTCTTGTTGTTTTATGAGAGAAACTCCAGGTCAAGTGATGTTCACACGAGTCGTCATGGTGCCCTGTTGCCCCCGGTTATCTCTCTGGATGTTGGAGTTGGAGGGCCTCCTCACTCGAGGTCGGTGTGCCCACGGAGTGAACCCTGCAACTTCAGGGCATGGTTGGTGGTTAGGATCACCACGTGGGGTCCTTTTCCCTTAGGAGGGAGGTGGCCTTTTGGGCTGCTGATTTCCAGGTTTTTAGATACCGCCAGTATCTTGGCCAGATGTGGCAGTGGGCCAAGCCCCTTGGTGACCGTAGTTTATCCTACCTGGATGGCATTCTTGCATTGTTCCATTTCAAGTGGTCCCAGTTTTTGCACTAATTCTCCAATGGCGATTCACCTTTCACCGGGAATGTAAAGGTCAAAGGGTTTAGCTAAATTAGGGAGTTCCAGGGCACGGGTCTGAATTGACTGCTCTTTCCATTCTTGAAAGGCCACTTCTGGATTCTATTCAAAAGGATCATCATCTTTTCCTTTCAGTGTTTCATATAGAGGCCCAGCTAGTAGACTGTAGTTAGGGATCCAGAAGCAGCAAACCCTGGCCTCCCCAGGAACCCCTAAGCTGTCTTCTAGTTTTAGAAAGGGGTAAGGCTGAAAATGGTTTCTTCCCTTTCCTGGGACGGGCTTCTCCGACCTTCTGTGAGAATGAAGCCCAGGCAGGTCACCGCAGTCTGTGATATTTGAGCTTTTTCTTGGACAACTTCTATCCTTTATTGGCTTGGTAGTTCAGAGGCCTCCTTAGTAGGGCTGGCGATCAGAATGTCGTCTGCATATTGAAGGAGGGTTTCCTTTTCCAGAGGTAGAACTTTTAGGTCTTTAGCTAAGCTTTCCCCAAAGATGGTGTGGGAATTTTTGCACCCTTGGGGCCAGACGGCCCGGAAGTATTGTTTTAGTTGTATGTTGAGTCCTGCCACTCACAAGCCAAAATTTCTTGTGACTCTGGGACTAATGGAATACAAAAGAAGGCATCATTGAAGACTAATACAGAATACCATGTCCTGGTGGTTGGTAGAATGACCAGCAGGGTGTAGGAATTAGGAGCAACTGGAGGTATATCCTCGGTGGCTTCACTGACTGTCCTGACATCCTTTACCAGGTCCCCAGCAGCCCATGGGGCTCTCGTGGTCAGACCAATCCCAGAATATGGAGCTCACCTGGGCAGGTACCCCACCCCCACCCCAGCCCACAGGGCTCTCGTGGTCAGGCCCCTCCCAGGATACAGAGCTACCCTT
This sequence comes from Orcinus orca, assembly GCF_937001465.1. Classification (NCBI taxonomy): domain Eukaryota; kingdom Metazoa; phylum Chordata; class Mammalia; order Artiodactyla; family Delphinidae; genus Orcinus; species Orcinus orca. The sequence goes on along the minus strand of NC_064565.1, from coordinate 3,821,601 downwards.
GCAGGTACCGTGGCAGGGCTGGGCACACAGGAACCGTGCACATAGCCCTCATTGCAGAGCACCCCCAGGTCACCTGTCGCACAGAGCTGACACAGAGCACCTCAGAGCAGGACTTGAACTAACAAACAGCAGCTGCGACAGGTCTGTGACCCTGGGCATCACTCTGTGCGGCCTCCCTCCACCTGGTCTTCCAGAGACTTCCACTGCACCCGGGGCACCAGGCCTCTGTCTCCAACCACCACCCACCCCTCCTCTCCCTGACTCCTGGGTTCCTCTCATTAGGAGAGGGTTTTCTTGAAGTTGTCTCCCACTCATGGGCCAGATAAAATGATTAGAAAACAAGCCAAAGCTGCAGCCCCTTGTCTATCCTGACTCTCAGGAGCCCACACCTGTTCCTTGGACCTGGCCGGTTCAGCAAGTTCCATTTTCTGCAACTGTGAGCCCCTGAGGGGTGATGATTGGCTGACCTGGGCAGCCTTACCGTGCCGGCCAGCCCTCCCCAGGTGTGCCTGGGTTGAGATCAATATAAATACCACTCCAGGCAGCAAGAGCCCCTGCAGCCGTGCCTGACACCATTTTCTCTGCCCTGTCAGCAGTCTCGGGGCTGGGCTGGTGGGAGGGAGTGAGAGGCCACGGCTTTGTGGGTGGCCCAGTGTGAGTGGGGCTCTGCTGGACTTTCTGCAGCAGTTGCCAGGCTGCCACCTGCTAAAGAAGAGGATGTGTCACCCATACCTGCTGCTGGAATTTCTCCCTGGGCAGAGGTGAGGAAGGAAAAAAGCAGTGGGGGCAGGGACAGGACGGGTATCTCAGGCAGGGAAATGGAAATCTTCCAGAAGAGCACCCAGGGCCAGGACCATCCTGGCTGGCCTGCAGGCACCAAGTCGGCCGGCATGCTGTCACTCGTGTGGCTCTATGGCCCTTCCTCTAGGCTTTCAAGTCCTTGTATATATTCAGGTGTTTTACCTGGGACGGGTGGGAATAGTTCAGCAGCAACTGGCCTGGGGCTCAGCTCACGTTTACTCACAGATGCCTCGGCACGGTGCCCCAGCTTTGCAATGAGGACGCTTGTTGCGTGGGGGCTGCTGGCTGAATGGGAGACGATTCCCCACCACTGACCAACTTCAGAATTGTTTACAACTGGAGCAAGTGCCCTGATACGGTTTTCCTCTGTGTAACTGGTGGGTTCTGTGTTTTTTTTCTCTTTTTCGTTTTTGGTTCAAGGTAGATTTTATTCCTCTTTTTTGTATTTACAGATATAAGCATGGAAATAATTTATTCTGGATTTACACTTTTTTCAGATGGCCCTTTTGAGCGGGGGGAAGTGAGACTTCATTGTAGTGCAGATTTCCTTTGCAAGCTTGCTTGGTTGGCCAAAAAGGGCGTATGCATTTTTTCCTGAATATATTCAGGAAAAAACGCATACGCCCTTTTTGGCCAAGTGCATCATTGTGGACGTTCTGCCTCTTTTCCAATGCTTTAAATGCAATTCCAGTCTACCTCCTGAAATCGGTTTCCTGCAATTCTGACCCGCTTTCAAGTCCTGTTGGCAGCCTTACTTCAGTATATTTTTGGACAATAGCTGTCATTTATAACTCTGTAGGTTTGTGAATTACAGTGCCCCTGAGCTCCTTTCTTCAACTCGCTTTCTTGTGAGCTGGCCGCAACCCCGCAGGATTGCTTCAGGCCCTAATCTGGTTCCGGCACGGCACGCTGAGCCTTTGGTTAATTCCTCTTCCTGGTGGGAAATGAGAGTTAAATTTGCCCGTCCAAACACCTCCAGCTAGTCTCTCATTGGTTCTCCCTATTCCTGTTCATCTTCCGCAGAAATTGCAAACTGGGCCAAACAGGAGGTTAAAGGCACTGACTCTCCAATTGGGGAGAGTGTTAGTAAAGCATCAGGAATGTTGCACCCGAGTACCAGGGGACGAAAACTGAGACACATTTGAACACGTTTCCAGAACACACGGTGGATCGTACTCTGCTTTCCACATGCATGATTTAGCTGAAGGAAGAATCCCTTAAACCTGGAGAGTTGAGACCCATGGAATGGGTACCATGCAATATGACTTCAAAGGGTCTGCATTTGCTCACCGAACCTCACCAATCCTATGAGCCCCAAGTGTCCAGCCTTATGTGTCACCCAGCTCTGGGTGTAGATGTGGTAAATCCATTTGCATCACAAGCCTTGATGAATTACTTAAGTATTCCTCTCTATTTCACTGTCATTGTGTTTTGTTTAAGAAATTTATTTTTATTATGGGATTTAGCTGATTTTCACTGCTGCGTTTATGCCGCTGTACACACTCTTGATTCTCTTACAGAGATATATAAATCCATAGGTTTTATGATTCTTACTAGTCAGGTATATTCCTAGGTGTTGAATATGTTGTGTTGAGTCCATTTCGTTGAGCAAGGAGTAGCTCTTGTCTATTACATATTTGGCTTATGGAACGGTATCTGTGCTCATTTCAGTCTCTGGTTTTATGCAGCACCCCACCTCACCTTTCCCCTTAAGCAAGCATAAGTTGGTTTTCTAAATTTGAGACCCTGTTCTGTTTTGTAATTCAGTTCCTGTGTAGCCAAGTTTACATACCGTGTATTAGTGATATCTTATGATGTTTCTTTTTCTGTGTGACTTGTTTCAGTTAGAATCATCATACCTGAATCCACTCATTATGCTGCTATGGGCCTGCTGACATATATTTCATTACTGAGTGATATTGCATTGTACGTAAGTACCACAACTTCTTTATCCATTTTTCACTTTCTGCGATATTGAACTTGTACCGTAAAGGAGGTTCTTATAAACAGAGCTGTCGCAACCTCTTTGGTGGCTGTGTCTTTTTTATTTTAAATTCCCTAAGCAATAAGACCATAAGTGGAAGTGCCCTAGGCTCTGATGCTTTGTTTTTTAGAGATTTCAGGAAACACCATACACTTCTCCCTAGTGGCTGTTGGCAATTTACATCTCGCCCATCAGCATAACAAGGCTCCCAGTTCTCCATGGCCTGTCCTGCCTTTCTGGATTTTACACTTTTTTCAGATGGCCCTTTTGAATGGGGGGAAGTGAGACTTCATTGTAGTGCAGATTTCCTTTGCAAGCTTGCTTGGTTGGCCACAAAGGGCGTATGCGTTTTTTCTTGAATATATTCAGGAAAAAACGCATACGCCCTTTTTGGCCAAGTGCATCATTGGGGACGTTCTGCCTCTTTTCCTATGCTTTAAATGCAATTCCAGTCTACCTCGTGAAATCGGTTTCCTGCAATTCTGACCCGCTTTCAAGTCCTCTTGGCAGCCTTACTTCAGTATATTTTTGGACGATAGCTATCATTTGTAACTCTGCAGGTTTGTGAATTACAGTGCCCCTGAGCTCCTTTCTTCAACTCGCATACTTGTGAGCTGGCCACAACACCGCAGGATTGCTTCAGGCCCTAATCTGGTTCCGGCACGGCACGCTGAGCCTTTGGTTGATTCCTCTTCCTGGTGGCAAATGAGAGTTAAATTTGCCCGTCCAGACACCTCCAGCTACTCTCTCATTGGTTCTCCCTATTCCTGTTCATCTTCCGCAGAAATTGCAAACTGGGCCAAACAGGAGGTTAAAGGCACTGACTCTCCAAGTCGGGAGAGTGTTAGTAAAGCGTCTGGTATGTTGCACCCGAGTACCAGGGGACGAAAACTGAGACATATTGGAAGACGTCTCCCGATCACAGGGTTGATCATACTCTGGGTTCCACATGCATGTTTTAGCTGAAGGAAGAATACCTTAAATCTGGAGAGTTGAGACCCGTGGAATGGGTACCATGCAATATGACTTCAAAGGGTCTTCATTTGCTCACCGAACCTCTCCAATCCTGTCACTGCTGCGTTTATGCCCCTGTACACACGCTTGATTCTCTTTGGGAGACATAGCAATCCATAGGTTTTAAGATACTTACTAGTCAGGTACATTCTTAGGCATTTATTATGGGGTGTTGAGTCCATTTCATTGAGCAAGGAGTAGCTCTTGTCTATTCCATGTTTGGCTTAAGGAACTTTATCTGTGCTCATTTCAATCTCTGGTTTTATGCAGCACCCCAACTCACCTTTCCCCTTAAGCAAGCATAAGTTGGTTTTCTAAATTTGAGACCCTGTTCTGTTTGTAATGCTGTTCCTGTGTAGTCAAGTTTACATTCCGTGTATTAGGGATATCTTATGATGTTTCTTTTTCTGTGTGACTTGTTTCAGTTAGAATCATCATACCTGAATCCACTCATTATGCTGCTATGGGCCTGCTGACATAGATTTCATTACTGAGTGATATTGCATTGTATGTAAGTACCACAACTTCTTTATCCATTTTTCACTTTCTGCGATATTGAACTTGTACCGTAAAGGAGGTTCTTATAAACAGAGCTGTCGCAACCTCTTGGGTGGCTGTGTCTTTTTTATTTTAAATTCCCTAAGCAATAGGACCATAAGTGGAAGTGCCCTAGGCTCTGATGCTTTGTTTTTTAGAGATTTCAGGAAACACCATACACTTCTCCCTAGTGGCTGTTGGCAATTTACATCTCGCCCATCAGCATAACAAGGCTCCCAGTTCTCCATGGCCTGTCCTGCCTTTCTGGATTTTACACTTTTTTCAGATGGCCCTTTTGAATGGGGGGAAGTGAGACTTCATTGTAGTGCAGATTTCCTTTGCAAGCTTGCTTGGTTGGCCACAAAGGGCGTATGTGTTTTTTCTTGAATATATTCAGGAAAAAACGCATACGCCCTTTTTGGCCAAGTGCATCATTGGGGACGTTCTGCCTCTTTTCCTATGCTTTAAATGCAATTCCAGTCTACCTCGTGAAATCAGTTTCCTGCAATTCTGACCCGCTTTCAAGTCCTCTTGGCAGCCTTACTTCAGTATATTTTTGGACGATAGCTATCATTTGTAACTCTGCAGGTTTGTGAATTACAGTGCCCCTGAGCTCCTTTCTTCAATTCGCATACTTGTGAGCTGGCCACAACACCGCAGGATTGCTTCAGGCCCTAATCTGGTTCCGGCACGGCACGCTGAGCCTTTGGTTGATTCCTCTTCCTGGTGGCAAATGAGAGTTAAATTTGCCCGTCCAGACACCTCCAGCTACTCTCTCATTGGTTCTCCCTATTCCTGTTCATCTTCCGCAGAAATTGCAAACTGGGCCAAACAGGAGGTTAAAGGCACTGACTCTCCAAGTCGGGAGAGTGTTAGTAAAGCGTCTGGTATGTTGCACCCGAGTACCAGGGGACGAAAACTGAGACATATTGGAAGACGTCTCCCGATCACAGGGTTGATCATACTCTGGGTTCCACATGCATGTTTTAGCTGAAGGAAGAATACCTTAAACCTGGAGAGTTGAGACCCGTGGAATGGGTACCATGCAATATGACTTCAAAGGGTCTTCATTTGCTCACGGAATCTCTCCAATCCTATCACTCCTGCGTTTATGCCCCTGTACACATGCTTGATTCTCTTTTGGAGACATAGCAATCCATAGGTTTCAAGATAGTTACTAGTCAGGTACACTCTTAGGCGTTTAATATGGGGTGTTGAGTCCATTTCGTTGAGCAAGGAGTAGCTCTTGTCTATTCCATATTTGGCTTAAGGAACTTTATCTGTGCTCATTTCAATCTCTGGTTTTATGCAGCACCCCAACTCACCTTTCCCCTTAAGCAAGCATAAGTTGGTTTTCTAAATTTGAGACCATGTTCTGTTTTGTAATTCAGTTCCTGTGTAGCCAAGTTTACATTCCGTGTATTAGTGATATCTTATGATGTTTCTTTTTCTGTGTGACTTATTTCAGTTAGAATCATCATACCAGAATCCACTCATTATGCTGCTACGGGCCTGATGACATAGATTTCATTGCTGAGTGATATTGCATTGTACGTAAGTACCACAACTTCTTTATCCATTTTTCACTTTCTGCGATATTGAACTTGTACCGTAAACAAGGCTCTTGTAAACAGAGCCATCCCAACATTTTGGGTGGCTGTGTCTGTTTGATTTTCATTTCCCTAATCTATAGGACCATAAGTGGAAGTGCCTTAGGCTCTGTTGCTTTGTTTTTTAGATGTTTCAGGAAACACCATCCACTTCTCCCAAGTGGCTCTTGGTAATTTACATCCCGCCCATCAGCATAACAAGGCTACCAGTTCTCCATGGCCTGTCCTGCCTTTCTGGATTTTACACTTTTTTCTGATGGCCCTTTGACCTGGTGGAGGTGAGACTTCATTGTAGTGCAGATTTCCTTTGCAAGCTTGCTTGGTTGGCCAAAAAGGGCGTATGCGTTTTTTCCTGAATATATTCAGGAAAAAACGCATACGCCCTTTTTGGCCAAGTGCATGATTGTCGACCTTCTGCCTCTTTTCCTATGCCTGAAATGCAGTTCCAGTCTACCTCCTGAAATCGGTTTCTTGCAATTCTGCACTGCTTTCAAGTCCTCTTGGCAGCCTTACTTCAGTATATTTTTGGACGATAGCTGTCATTTATAAATCTACAGGTTTGTGAATTACAGAGCCCCTGAGCTCCTTTCTTCAACTCGCTTTCTTGTGAGCTGGCAGCAACACCGCAGGATTGCTTCAGGCCCTAATGTGTTTCCGGCATGGCACGCTGAGCCTTTGGTTAATTCCTCTTCCTGGTGGGAAATGAGAGTTGAATTTGCCCGTCCAGACACCTCCAGCTAGTCTGTCATTGGTTCTCCCTATTCCTGTTCATCTTCCGCAGAAATTACAAACTGGGCCAAACAGGAGGTTAAAGGCACTGACCCTGCAAGTCGGGAGAGTGTTAGTAAAGCGTCTGGAATGTTGCACCCGAGTACCAGGGGACGAAAACTGAGACATATTGGAAGACGTCTCCCGATCACAGGGTTGATCATACTCTGGGTTCCACATGCATGTTTTAGCTGAAGGAAGAATACCTTAAATCTGGAGAGTTGAGACCCGTGGAATGGGTACCATGCAATATGACTTCAAAGGGTCTTCATTTGCTCACCGAACCTCTCCAATCCTGTCACTGCTGCGTTTATGCCCCTGTACACATGCTTGATTCTCTTTGGGAGACATAGCAATCCACAGGTTTTAAGATACTTACTAGTCAGGTACATTCTTAGGCGTTTAATATGGGGTGTTGAGTCCATTTCATTGAGCAAGGAGTAGTTCTTGTCTATTCCATATTTGGCTTATGGAACTTTATCTGTGCTCATTTCAATCTCTGGTTTTATGCAGCACCCCAACTCACCTTTCCCCTTAAGCAAGCATAAGTTGGTTTTCTCAATTTGAGACCCTGTTCTGTTTTGTAATTCAGTTCCTGTGTAGCCAAGTTTACATTCCGTGTATTAGTGATATCTTATGAGGTTTCTTTATCTATGTGACTTATTTCAGTTAGAATCATCATACCTGAATCCTCTCATTATGCTGCTATGGGCCTGATGACATAGATTTCATTACTGAGTGATATTGCATTGTACGTAAGTACCACAACTTCTTTATCCATTTTTCACATTCCGCGATATTGAACTTGTACCGTAAACGAGGTTCTTGTAAACAGAGCCGTCCGAAACTTTGGGGTGGCTGTGTCCTTATGATTTTAAATTCCCTAAGCTATAGGACCATATGTGGAAGTGCCCTAGGCTCTGTTGCTTTGTTTTTTAGGTGTTTCAGGAAACACCATACACTTCTCCAGAGAGGCTGTTCGCAATTTACATCCCGCACATCAGCATATGAAGGCTGCTAATTCTCCATGGCCTGTCCTGCCTTTCTGGATTTTACACATTTTCAGATGGCCCTTTTGAGCGGGGGGAAGTGAGACTTCATTGTAGTGCAGATTTCCTTTGCAAGCTTGCTTGGTTGGCCAAAAAGGGCGTATGCGATTTTTCCTGAATATATTCAGGAAAAAACGCATACGCCCTTTTTGTCCAAGTGCATCATTGTCGACGTTCTGCCTGTTTTCCTATGCTTTAAATGCAATTCCAGTCTACCTCGTGAAATCGGTGTCCTGGAAGTCTGCCCCACCTTAAAGTCCTCTTGGCAGCCTTACTTCAATATATTTCTGGACGATAGCTGTCATTTATAACTATGCAGGTTTGTGAGTTACAGTGCCCCTGAGCTCCTTTCTTTCACTCACTTTCTTGTGAGCGGGCCGCAAGACCGCTGGATTGCATCAGGCCCTATTCTGGTTCCGGCATGGCACGCTGAGCCTTTGGTTAATTCCTCTTCCTGGTGGGAAATGAGAGTTAAATTTGCCCGTCCAGACACCTCCAGCTAGTCTCTCATTGGTTCTCCCCATTCCTGTTCATCTTCCGCAGAAATTGCAAACTGGGCCAAACAGGAGGTTAAAGGCACTGACTCTCCAAGTCGGGAGTGTGTTAGTAAAGCATCTGGAATGTTGCACTCGAGTACCAGGGGACGAAAACTGAGACATATTGGAACACGTCTCCCGATCACACGGTTGATCATACTCTGGGTTCCACATGCATGTTTTAGCTGAAGTAAGAGTACCTTAAAGCTGGAGAGTTGAGACCCGTGGAATGGGCACCATGCAGTATGACTTCAAAGGGTCTTCATTTGCTCACCGAACCTCTCCAATCCTATCACTGCTGCGTTTATGCCCCTGTACACACGCTTGATTCTCTTTCGGAGACATAGCAATCTATAGGTTTTAAGATACTTACGAGTCAGGTACATTCTTAGGCGTTTAATATGGGGTGTTGAGTCCATTTCGTTTAGCAAGGAGTAGCTCTTGTCTATTCTATATTTGGCTTAAGGAACTTTATCTGTGCTCATTTCAATCTCTGGTTTTATGCAGCACCCCAACTCACCTTTCCCCTTAAGCAAGCATAAGTTGGTTTTCTCAATTTGAGACGCTGTTCTGTTTTGTAATTCAGTTCCTGTGTAGCCAAGTTTACATTCCGTGTATTAGTGATATTTTATGATGTTTCTTTTTCTGTGTGACTTATTTCAGTTAGAATCATCATGCCTGCATCCACTCATTATGCTGCTACGGGCCTGATGACATAGATTTCATTGCTGAGTGATATTGCATTGTACATAAGTACCACAACTTCTTTATACATTTTTCACTTTCTGCGATATTGAATTTGTACCATAAACGAGGTTCTTGTAAACAGAGCCGTCCCAAACTTTGGGTTGGCTGTGTCTTTTTGATTTTAATTTCCCTAAGCTATAGGACCATAAGTGGAAGTGCCCTAGGCTCTGTTGCTTTGTTTTTTAGATGTTTCAGGAAACACCATACACTGCTCCCTAGTGGCTGTTGGCAATTTACATCCCGCCCATCAGCATAACAAGGCTCCCAGTTCTCCATGGCCTGTCCTGCCTTTCTGGATTTTACACTTTTTTCAGATGGCCCTTTTGACCCGGGGGAAGTGAGACTTCATTGTAGTGCAGATTTCCTTTGCAAGCTTGCTTGGGTGGCCAGAAATTGCGTATGCGTTTTTTCCTGAATATATTCAGGAAAAAACGCATACGTCCTTTTTGGCCAAGTGCATCATTGTGGACGTTCTGCCTCTTTTCCTATGTTTTAAATGCAATTCCAGTCGACCTCCTGAAATCGGTTTCCTGGAATTCTGCCCCACTTTCAAGTCCTCTTGGCAGCCTTACTTCAGTATATTTTTGGATGATAGCTGTCATTTATAACTCTGCAGGTTTGTGAATTACAGTGCCCCTGAGCTCCTTTCTTCAACTCGCTTTCTTGTGAGCTGGCCGCAACACCGCAGGATTGCTTCAGGCCCTAATCTGGTTCCTGCACGGCATGCTGATCCTTTGGTTAATTCCTCTTCCTGGTGGGAAATGAGAGTTAAATTTGCCCGTCCACACACCTCCAGCTAGTCTCTCATTGGTTCTCCCTATTCCTGTTCATCTTCCGCAGAAATTGCAAACTGGGCCAAACAGGAGGTTAAAGGCACTGACTCTCCAAGTCGGGAGAGTGTTATTAAAGCGTCTGGAATATTGCTCCCGAGTACCAGGTGACGAAAACTGAGACATATTGGAACACGTCTCCCGATCACATGGTTGATCATACTCTGGTTTCCACATGCATGTTTTAGCTGAAGGAAGAATACCTTAAACCTGGAGAGTTGAGACCCGTGGAATGGGAACCATGCAATATGACTTCAATGGGTCTTCATTTGCTCACCAAACCTCACCAATCCTATCACTGCTGCGTTTATGCCACTGTACACACGCTTGATTCTCTTTCAGAGACATAGCAATCCATAGGTTTTAAGATACTTACTAGTCAGGTACATTCTTATGCTTTTAATATTGGGTTTTGAGTCCATTTCGTTGAGCAAGGAGTAGCTCTTGTCTATTCCATATTTGGCTTATGGAACGGTATCTGTGCTCATTTCAATCTCTGGTTTTATGCAGCACCCCAACTCACCTTTCCCCTTAAGCAAGCATAAGTTGGTTTTCTAAATTTGGGACCCTGTTCTGTTTTGTAATTCAGTTCCTGTGTAGCCAAGTTTACATTCCGTGTATTAGTGATATCTTATGATGTTTCTTTTTCTGTGTGACTTATTTCAATTAGAATCATCGTACCTGAATACACTCATTATGCTGCTATGGACCTGATGACATAGATTTCATTGCTGAGTGATATTGCATTGTATGTAACTACCACACTTTCTTTATCCATTTTTCGCTTTCTGAAATATTGATCTTGTACCATAAATGAGATCTTGTAAACAGAGCCATCTCAAATTTTGTGGTGGCTGTGTCTTTTTGATTTTAAATTCCCTAAGCTATAGGACCATATGTGGAAGTGCCCTAGGCTCTGTTGCTTTGTTTTTTAGGTGTTTCAGGAAACACCATACACTTCTCCAGAGTGGCTGTTCGCAATTTACATCCTGCCCATCAGCATAACAAGGCTCCCAGTTCTCCATGGCCTGTCCTGCCTTTCTGGATTTTACACTTTTTTCAGATTGCCCTTTTGACCGGGGGGAAGTGAGACTTCATTGTAGTGCAGATTTCCTTTGCAAGCTTGCTTGGTTGGCCAAAAAGGACGTATGCGTTTTTTCCTGAATATATTCAGGAAAAAAACGCATACGCCCTTTTTGGCCAAGTGCATCATTGTCGACGTTCTGCCTCTTTTCCTATGCTTTAAATGCAATTCCAGTCTACCTCCTGAAATCGCTTTCCTGCAATTCTGCCCCGCTTTCAAGTCCTCTTGGCAGCCTTACTTCAGTATATTTTTGGATGATAGCTGTCATTTATAACTCTGCAGGTTTGTGAATTACTGTGCTCCTGAGCTGCTTTCTTCAACTCGCTTTCCTGTAAGCTGGCCGCAACACGGCCGGATTGCTTCAGGCCCTAATCTGGTTCTGGCAAGGCACGCTGAGCCTTTGGTTAATTCCTCTTCCTGGTGGGAAATGAGAGTTAAATTCGCCCGTCCAGACACCTCCAGCTAGTCTCTCATTGGTTCTCCCTATTCCTGTTCATCTTCCGCAGAAATTGCAAACTGGGCCAAACAGGAGGTTAAAGGCAATGACTCTCCAAGTCGGTAGAGTGTTAGTAAAGCGTCTGGAATGTTGCACCCGAGTACCAGGGAGGAAAACTGAGACATATGTGAACACGTCTCCCGATCACATGGTTGATCATACTCTGGGTTCCACATGCATGTTTTAGCTGAAGGAGGAATACCTTAAACCTGGAGAGTTGAGACCCGTGGAATGGGTACCATGCAATATGACTTCAAAGGGTCTTCATTTGCTCACCGAACCTCTCTAATCCTATCACTGCTGTGTTTATGCCCCTGTACACACGCTTGATTCTCTTTCGGAGACATAGCAATCCATAGGTTTTAAGATACATATTAGTCAAGTACATTCTTAGGCATTTAATACGGGGTGTTGAGTCCATTTCATTGAGCAAGGAGTAGCTCTTGTCTATTCCATATTCTCTTAAGGAACTTTATCTGTGCTCATTTCAATCTCTGGTTTTATGCAGCACCCCAACTCACCTTTCCCCTTAAGCAAGCATAAGTTGGTTTTCTCAATTTGAGACCCTGTTCTGTTTTGTAATCCAGTTCTGTGTAGCCAAGTTTACATTCCGTGTATTAGTGATATCTTATGATGTTTCTTTTTCTGTGTGACTTATTTCACTTACAATCATCATACCTGAATCCACTCATTATGCTGCTACGGGCCTGATGACATAGATTTCATTACTGAGTGATATTGCATGGTATGTAAGTACCACAACTTCTTTATCCATTTTTCACTTTCTGTGATATTGAACTTGTACCGTAAATGAGGTTCTTGTAAACAGAGCCGTCCCAAACTTTGGGGTGGCTGTGTCTTTTTTATTTTAATTTCCCTAAGCTATAGGACCATAAGTGGAAGTGCCCTAGGCTCTGTTGCTTTGTTTTTTTGGTGTTTCAGGAAACACCATACACTTCTCTGGAGTGGCTGTTGGCAATTTACATCCCGCCCATCAGCATAACAAGGCTCCCATTTCTCCTCGGCCCTGTCCTGCCTTTCTGGATTTTATACTTTTTTCAGATGGCCCTTTTGACCGGGGGGAAGTGAGACTTCATTGTAGTGCAGATTTCCTTTGCAAGCTTGCTTGGTTGGCCAAAAAGGGCGTATGCGTTTTTTCCTGAATATATTCAGGAAAAAACGCATACGCCCTTTTTGGCGAAGTGCATCATTGTGGAAATTGTGCCTCTTTTCCTATGCTTTAAATGCAATTCCAGTCTACCTCCTGAAATTGGTTTCCTGCAATTCTGCCCCGCTTTCAAGTCCTCTTGGCAGCCTTACTTCAGTATATTTTTGGATGATAGTTGTCATTTATAACTCTGCAGGTTTGTGAATTACAGTGTCCCTGAGCTCCTTTCTTCACCTCGCTTTCCTGTGAGCTGGCCGCAACACCGCAGGATTGCTTCAGGCCCTAATCTGGTTCCGGAGCGGCATGCTGAGACTTTGGTTAATTCCTCTTCCTGGTGGGAAATGAGAGTTAAATTTGCCCGTCCAGACACCTCCAGCTAGTCTCTCATTGGTTCTCCCTATTCCTGTTCATCTTCCGCAGAAATTGCAAACTGGGCCAAACAGGAGGTTAAAGGCACTGACTCTCCAAGTCGGGAGAGTGTTAGTAAAGCATCTGGAATGTTGCACCCGAGTACCACGGGAGGAAACCTGAGACATATTGGAACACGTCTCCCGATCACACGGTTGATCATACTCTGGGTTCCACATGCATGTTTTAGCTGAAGGAAGAATACCTTAAACCTGGAGAGTTGAGATCCATGGAATGGGTACCATGCAATATGACTTCAAAGGGTCTGCATTTGCTCACCGAACCTCTCGAATCCTGTCACAGCTGTGTTTATGCCCCTGTACACACGCTTGATTCTCTTTCGGAGACATAGCAATCCGTAGATTTTAAGATACTTACTAGTCAGGTACATTCTCAGGCCTTTAATATGGGGTGTTGAGTCCATTTCGTCGAGCAAGGAATAGCTCTTGTCTATTCCATATTTGGCTTAGTGAACTTTATCTGTGCTCATTTCAATCTCTGGTTTTATGCAGCACCCCAACTCACCTTTCCCCTTAAGCAAGCATAAGTTGGTTTTCTCAATTTGAAACGCTGTTCTGTTTTGTAATTCAGTTCCTGTGTAGCCAAGTTTACATTCCGTGTATTAGTGATATCTTATGATGTTTCTTTTTCTGTGTGACTTATTTCAGTTAGAATCATCATGCCTGCATCCACTCATTATGCTGCTACGGGCCTGATGACATAGATTTCATTGCTGAGTGATATTGCATTGTACATAAGTATCACAACTTCTTTATACATTTTTCACTTTCTGCGATATTGAATTTGTACCATAAACGAGGTTCTTGTAAACAGAGCCGTCCCAAACTTTGGGTTGGCTGTGTCTTTTTGAATTTAATTTCCCTAAGCTATAGGACCATAAGGGGAAGTGCCCTAGGCTCTGCTGCTTTGTTTTTTAGATGTTTCAGGAAACACCATACACTGTTCCCAAGTGGCTGTTGGCAATTTACATCCCGCCAATCAGCATAACAAGGCTCCCAGTTCTCCATGGCCTGTCCTGCCTTTCTGGATTTTACACATTTTTCAGATGGCCCATTTGAGTGGGGGGATGTGAGACTTCATTGTAGTGCAGATTTCCTTTGCAACCTTGCTTTGTTGGACAAAAAGGACGTATGAGTTTTTTCCTGACTATATTCAGGAAAAAACACATACGCCGTTTTTGGCCAAGTGCATCATTATCGACGTTCTGTCTCTTTTCCTATGCTTTAAATACAATTCCCGTCTACCTCCTGAAATCGGTTTCCTGCAATTCTGCCCCGCTTTCAAGACCTCTTGGCAGGCTTACTTCAGTATATTTTCGGACGATAGCTGTCACTTATAACTCTGCAGTTTTGTGAATTTCAGTGTCCCTGAGCTCCTTTCTTCAACTCGTTTTCTTGTGAGCGGGCCGCAATACCGCAGGTTTGCTTCAGGCCCTAATCTGGTTCCGGCATGGCATGCTGAGCCTTTGCTTAATTCCTCTTCCTGGTGGGAAATGAGAGTTAAATTTGCCCGTCCAGACAGCTCCAGCTAGTCTCTCATTGGTTTTCCCTACTCCTGTTCATCTTCCACAGAAATTGCAAACTGGGCCAAACAGGAGGTTAAAGGCACTGACTCTCCAAGTCGGTTAGTGTCAGTAAAGCGTCTGGAATGTTGCACCCGAGTACCAGGGGATGAAAACTGAGACATAATTGAACACATCTCCCGATCACATGGTTGATCATACTCTGGGTTCCACATGCATGTTTCAGCTGAAGGAAAAATACCTTAAAACTGGAGAGTTGAGACCCGTGGAATGGGTACCATGCAATATGACTTCAAAGGGTCTTCATTTGCTCAACGAACCTCTCCAGTGTTATCACTGTTGCGTTTATGCCCCTGAACACACGCTTGATTCTCTTCCAGAGACACAGCAATCCATAGGTTTTAAGATACTTACTAGTCAGGTACATTCTTAGGCGTTTAATATGGGGTGTTGAGTCCATTTCGTTGAGCAAGGAGTAGCTCTTGTCTATTCCATATTTGGCTTAAGGAACATTATCTGTGCTCATTTCAATCTCTGGTTTTATGCAGCACCCCAACTCACCTTTCCCCTTAAGCAAGCATAAGTTGGTTTTCTAAATTTGAGACCCTGTTCTGTTTTGGAATTCAGTTCCTGTGTAGCCAAGTTTACATTCCGTGTATTAGTGATATCTTTTGATGTTTGTTTTTCTGTGTGACTTGTTTCAGTTAGAATCATCATACCTGAATCCACTCATTATGCTGCTACGGGCCTGAGTACATAGATTTCATTGCTGAGTGACACTGCATTGTACGTAAGCACCACAACTTCTTTATCCATTTTTCAGTTTTTGTGATATTGAACTTTTACCGTATACGAGGTTCTAGTAAACAGAGCCATCCCAAACTTTTGGGTGGCTGTGTCTTTTTGATTTTAATTTCCCTAAGCTATAGGACCGTAAGTGGAAGTGCCTTAGGCTCTGTTGCCTTGTATTTTAGGTGTTTCAGGAAACACCATACACTTCTCCTGAGTGGCTGTTGGCAATTTACATCCCGCCCATCAGCATAACAAGGCTCCCAGTTCTCCATGGCCTGTCCTGCCTTTCTGGATTTTACACTTTTTTCAGATGGCCCTTTTGAGTGGGGGGAAGTGAGACTTCATTGTAGTGCAGATTTCCTTTGCATGCTTGCTTGGTTGGCCAAAAAGGGCGTATGCATTTTTTCCTGAATATATCCAGGAAAAAACGCATATGCCCTTTTTGGCCAAGTGCATCATTGTGGACGTTCTGCCTCTTTTCCTATGCTTTAAATGCAATTCCAGTCTACCTCCTGAAATCGTTTTCCTGCAATTCTGCCCCGCTTTCAAGTCTTCTTGGCAGCCTTACTTCAGTATATTTTTGGATGATAGCTGTCATTTATAACTCTGCAGGTTTGTGAATTACAGTGCCCCTGAGCTCCTTTCTTCAACTCGCTTTCTTGTGAGCTGGCCGCAACACCGCAGGACTGCTTCAGGCTCTAATCTGGTTCCAGCAAGGCACGCTGAGCCTTTGGTTAATTCCTCTTCCTGGTGGGAAATGAGAGTTAAAGTTGCCCGTCCAGACACCTCCAGCTAGTCTCTCATTGGTTCTCCCTATTCCTGTTCATCTTCCGCAGAAATTGCAAACTGGGCCAAAGAGGAGGTTAAAGGCACTGACTCTCCAAGTCGGGAGAGTGTTAGTAAAGCGTCTGGAATGTTGCACCCGAGTACCAGGGACAAAAACTGAGACATATTTGAACACGTCTCCCGATCACACGGTTGATCATACTCTGGGTTCCACATGCATGTTTTAGCTGAAAGAAGAATACCTTAAACCTGGAGAGTTGAGACCCGTGAAATGGGTACCATGTAATACGACTTCAAAGGGTCTTCATTTGCTCACCGAACCTCTACAATGTTATCACTGCTCTGTTTATGCCCCTGTACACACGCTTGATTCTCTTTCAGAGACATAGCAATCCATAGGTTTTAAGATACTTACTAGTCAGGTACATTCTCAGGCGTTTAATATGGGGTGTTGAGTCCATTTCGTTGAACAAGGAGTAGCTCTTGTCTATTCCATATTTGGCTTAAGGAACTTTATCTGTGCTCATTTCGATCTCTGGTTTTATGCAGCACCCCAACTCACCTTTCCCCTTAAGCAAGCATAAGTTGGTTTTCTAAATTTGAGACCATGTTCTGTTCTGTAATTCAGTTGCTGTGTAGCCAAGTTTACATTCCGTGTGTTAGTGATATCTTATGATGTTTCTTTTTCTGTGTGACTTATTTCAGTTAGATTCATCATACCTGAATCCACTCATTATGCTGCTACGGGCCTGAGAACATAGATTTCATTGCTGAGTGATATTGCATTGTACGTAAGTACCACAAATTCTTTATCCATTTTTCACTTTCCGTGATATTGAACTTGTACCGTAAACGAGGTTCTTGTAAACAGAGCCGTCCCAAATTTTGGGGTGGCTGTGTCTTTTTGATTTTAATTTCCCTAAGCTATAGGACCATAAGTGGAAGTGCCCTGGGCTCTGTTGCTTTGTTTTTTAGATGTTTCAGGAAACACCATACACTTCTCCCCAGTGGCTATTGGCAATTTACATCCCACCCATCAGCATAACAAGGCTCCCAGTTCTCCATGGCCTGTCCTGCCTTTCTGGATTTTACACTTTTTTCAGATGTCCCTTTTGACCGGGGGCAAGTGAGAATTCATTGTAGTGAAGATTATGTTTGAATCTTCCTTGATTGGCCAAAAAGGGCGTATGCGTTTTTTTCTGAATATATTCAGGAAAAAACGCATACGCCATTTTTGGCCAGGTACATCATTGTGGACGTTCTGCCTCTTTTCCTATGCTTTAAATGTAATTCCAGTTTACCTCCTGAAATCGGTTTCCTGCAATTCTGCCCCGCGTTCAAGTCCTCTTGGCAGCCTTACTTCAGTATATTTTTGGACGATAGCTGTCATTTATAACTCTGCATGTTTGTGAATTACAGTGCCCCTGAGCTACTTTCTTCAACTTGCTTTCCTGTGAGCTGGACGCAACACCGCAGGATTCCTTCAGGCCCTAATCTGGTTCCGGCTCGGCACACTGAGCCTTTGGTTAATTCCTCTTCCTGGTAGGAAATGAGAGTTAAATTTGCCCATCCAGACACCTCCAGCTAGTGTCTCATTGGTTCTCCCTATTCCTGTTCATCTTCCGGAGAGATTGCAAACTGGACAAATATGAGGTTAAAGGCACTGACTCTCCAAGTCGAGAGAGTGTTAGTAAACCGTCAGGAATGTTGCACCCGAGTACCAGGGGACGAGAACTGAGATATTTGAACACGTCTCCCAATCACACGGTGGATCATACTCTGGGATCCACATGCATGTTTTAGCTGAAGGAAGAATACCTTAATCCTGGATAGTTGAGACCCGTGGAATGGGTACCATGAAATATGACCACAAAGGGTCTTCATTTGCTCACCGAACCTATCCAATCCTATCACTGCTGCGTTTATTCCCCTGTACACACGCTTGATTCTCTTTTGGAGACATAGCAATCCATAGGTTTTAAGGTACTTACTAGTCAGGTACATTCTTAGGCGTTTAATATGGGGTGTTGAGTCCATTTAGTTGAGCAAGGAGTAGCTCTTGTCTATTCCATATTTGGCTTAAGGAACTTTATCTGTGCTCATTTCAATCTCTGGTTTTATGCAGCACCCCAACTCACCTTTCCCCTTAAGCAAGCATAAGTTGGTTTTCTAAATTTGAGACCCTGTTCTGTTTTGTAATTCAGGTCCTGTGTAGCCAAGTTTACATTCCGTGTATTAGTGATATCTTATGATGTTTCTTTTTCTGTGTGACTTATTTCAGTTAGAATCATCATACCTGAACCCACTCATTATGCTGCTATGGGCCTGAGTACATAGATTTCATTGCTGAGTGATATTGCATTGTACGTAAGTACCACAACTTCTTTATCCATTTTTCACTTTCTGCGATATGGAACTTGTACTGTAAACGAGGTTCTTGTAAACAGAGCTGTCCCAAACTTTGGGGTGGCTGTGTCTTTTTTATTTTAATGTCCCTAAGCTATAGAACCATAAGCGGAAGTGCCCTAGGCTCTGTTGCTTTCTTTTTTAGATGTTTCATGAAACACCATACACTTCTCCCCAGTGGCTCTTGGCAATTTACATCCCGCCCATCAGCATAACAAGGCTCCCAGTTCTCCATGGCCTCTCCTGCCTTTCTGGATTTTACACTTTTTTCAGATGGCCCTTTTGACCGGGGGGAAGTGAGACTTCATTGTAGTGCAGATTTCCTTTGCAAGCTTGCTTGGTTGGCCAAAAAGGGCGTATGCGTTTTTTCCTGAATATATTCAGGAAAAAACGCATACGCCCTTTTTGGCCAAGTGCATCATTGTCGACGTTCTGCCACTTTTCCTATGCTTTAAATGCAATTCCAGTCTACCTCCTGAAATCGGATTCCTGCAATTCTGCCCCGCTTTCAAGTCCTCTTGGCAGCCTTACTTCAGTATATTTTTGGACGATAGCTGTCATTTAGAACTCTGCAGGTTTGTGAATTACAGTGCCCCTGAGCTCCTTTCTTCAACTCGCTTTCTTGTGAGCTGGCCGCAACACCGCAGGACTGCTTCAGGCTCTAATCTGGTTCCGGCAAGGCATGCTGAGCCTTTGGTTAATTCCTCTTCCTGGTGGGAAATGAGAGTTAAATTTGCCCGTCCAGACACCTCCAGCTAGTCTCTCATTGGTTCTCCCTATTCCTGTTCATCTTCCACAGAGATTGCAAACTGGACAAATATGAGGTTAAAGGCACTGACTCTCAAAGTCGGGAGAGTGTTAGTAAAGCGTCTGGAATGTTGCACCCGAGTACCAGGGGCCGAGAACTGAGACATATTTTAACACGTCTCCCGATCACATGGTTGATCATACTCTGGATTCCACATGCATGTTTTAGCTGAAGGAAGAATACCTTAAACCTGTAGAGTTGAGACCCGTGGAATGGGTACCATACAATATGACTTCAAAGGGTCTTTATTTGCTCACCGAACCTCTCCAATGTTATCACTGCTGCTTTTATGCCGCTGTACACACCCTTGATTCTCTTTCAGAGAGATAGCAACCCATAGGTTTTAAGATACTTACTAGTCAGGTACATTCTTAGGCGTTTAATATGGGGTGTTGAGTACATTTCATTCAGCAAAGAGTAGCTCTTGTCTATTACATATTTGGCTTAAGGAACTTTATCTGTGCTCATTTCAATCTCTGGTTTTATGCAGCACCCCAACTCACCTTCCCCCTTAAGCAAGCATAAGTTGGTTTTCTCAATTTGATACCCTGTTTTGTTTTGGAATTCAGTTCCTGTGTAGCCAAGTTGACATTCCGTGTGTTAGTGATAACTTATGATGTTTCTTTTTCTGTGTGACTTATTTCAGTTAGAATCATCATACCTGAATCCACTCATTATGCTGCTACGGGCCTGATGACATAGATTTCATTGCTGAGTGATACTGCATTGTACGTAAGTACCACAACTTCTTTATCCATTTTTCACTCTCTGCGATATTGCACTTGTACCATAAACGAGGTTCTTGTAAACAGAGCCGTCCCAAACTTTGGGGTGGCTGTGTCTTTTTGATTTTAATTTCACTAAGGTATAGGACCATAAGTGGAAGTGCCCTAGGCTCTGTTGCTTTGTTTCTTAGGTGTTTCAGGAAACACCATACACTTCTCCCGAGTGGCTGTTGGCAATTTACATCCCGCCCATCAGCATAACAAGGCTCCCAGTTCTCCATGGCCTGTCCAGGCTTTGTGGATTTTACACTTTTTTCAGATGGCCCTTTTGACCGGGGGGAAGTGAGACTTCATTGTAGTGCAGATTTCCTTTGCAAGCTTGCTTGGTTGGCCAAAAAGTGCGTATGCGTTTTTTCCTGAATATATTCAGGAAAAAACGCATATGCCCTTTTTGGCCAAGTGCATCATTGTCGACGTTCTGCCTCTTTTCCTATGCTTTAAATGCAATTCCAGTCTACCTCTTGAAATCGGTTTCCTACAATTCTGCCCCGCTTTCAAGTCCTCTTGGCAGCCTTACTTCAGTATATTTTTGGACGATAGCTGTCATTTATAACTCTGCAGGTTTGTGAATTACAGTGCCCCTGAGCTCCTTTCTTCAACTCGCTTTCCTGTGAGCTGGCCGCAACACCGCAGGATTGCTTCAGGCCCTAATCTGGTTCCGTCACGGCACACTGAGCCTTTGGTTAATTCCTCTTCCTGGTGTGAAATGAAAGTTAAATTCGCCCGTCCAGAGACCTCCAGCTAGTCTCTCATTGGTTCTCCCTATTCCTGTTCCTCTTCCGCAGAAATTGCAAACTGGACCAAACAGGAGGTTAAAGGCACTGACTCTCCAAGTCGGGAGAGTGTTAGTAAAGCGTCTGGAATGTTGCACTCAAGTACCAGGGACGAAAACTGAGACATATTGTAACACGTCTCCCGATAACGTGGTTGATCATACTCTGGGTTCCACATGCATGTTTTAGCTGAAGGAAGAATACCTTAAACCTGTAGAGTTGAGACCCGTGGAATGGGTACCATGCAATATGACTTCAAAGGGTCTTCATTTGCTCACCGAACCTCTCCAATGTTATCACTGCTGTGTTTATGCCGCTGTACACACGCTTGATTCTCTTTCAGAGAGATAGCAACCCATAGGTTTTAAGATACTTACTAGTCAGGTACATTCTTAGGCGTTTAATACGGGGTGTTGAGTCCATTTCGTTGAGCAAGGAGTAGCTCTTGTCTATTCCATATTTGGCTTATAGAACTTTATCTGTGCTCATTTCAAACTCTGGTTTTATGCAGTACCCCATCTCACCTTTCCCCTTAAGCAAGCATTAGTTGGTTTTCTTAATTTGCGACCCTATTCTGTTTTGGAATTCAGTTCCTGTGCAGCCAAGTTTACATTCCGTGTATTAGTGGTATCTTATGAGGTTTCTTTTTCTGTGTGATTTATTTCAGTTAGAATCATCATACCTGAATCCACTCATTATGCTGCTACGGGCCTGATGACATAGATTTCATTGCTAAGTTAGACTGCATTGTACGTAAGTACGACAACTTCTTTATCCATTTTTCACTTTCTGCGATATTGAACTTGTACCGTAAACGAGGTTCTTGTAAACAGAGCCGTCGCAAACTTTGGGGTGGCTGTGTATTTTTGATTTTAATTTCCTTAAGCTATAGGACCATAAGTGGAAGTGCCCTAGGCTCTGTTGCTTTGTTTTTTAGGTGTTTCAGGAAACACCATACACTTCTCCTGAGTGGCTGTTGGCAATTTACATACCGCCCATCAGCATAACAAGGCTCCCAGTTCTCCATGGCCTGTCCTGCCTTTCTGGATTTTACACTTTTTTCAGGTGGCCCTTTTGACCGGCGGGAAGTGAGACTTCATTGTAGTGCAGATTTCCTTTGCAAGCTTGCTTGGTTGGCCAAACAGGGCGTATGCATTTTTTCCTGAATATATTCAGGGAAAAACGCATACGCCCTTTTTGGCCAAGTGCATCATTGTCGACATTCTGCCTCTTTTCTTATGCTTTAAATGCTATTCCAGTCTATCTCCTGAAATCGGATTCCTGGAATTCTGCCCCACTTTAAAGTCCTCTTGGCAGCCTTACTTCAATATATTTCTGGACGATAGCTGTCATTTTTAACTCTGCAGGTTTGTGAATTACAGTTCCCGTGAGCTCCTTTCTTCAACTCGCTTTCTTGTGAGCTTGCCGCAACACTGCAGGATTGCATCAGGCCCTAAGCTGGTTCCGGCATGGCACGCTGAGCCGTTGGTTAATTCATCTTCCTGGTGGGAAATGAGAGTTAAATTTGCACGTCCAGACACCTCCAGCTAGTCTCTCATTGGTTCTCCCTATTCCTGTTCATCTTCCGCAGAAATTGCAAACTGGGCCAAACAGGAGGTTAAAGGCACTGACTCTACAAGTGGGGAGAATGTTAGTAAAGCATGTGGAATGTTGCACCTGATTACTAGGGGACGAAACTGAGACACATTTGAACATGTTTCCCGATCACATGGTGGATCATAGTCTGGGTTCCACATGCATATTTTAGCTGAAGGAAGAATCCCTTAAACCTGAAGAGTTGAGACCCATGGAATGGGTACCATGAATTATGACTTCAAAGGGTTTGCATTTGCTCACTGAACCTCACCAATCCTATGAGCCCCAAGTGTCCAGCCTTATGTGTCACCCAGCTCTGGGTGTAGATGTGGTAAATCCAGGTTGCATCACAAGCCTTGATGAATTACTTAAGTATTCCTCTCTATTTCACTGTCATTGTGTTTTGTTTAAGAAATTTATTTTTATTATGGGATTTAGCTGATTTTCACTGCTGCGTTTATGCCGCTGTACACACTCTTGATTCTCTTACAGAGATATATAAATCCATAGGTTTTATGATTCTTACTAGTCAAGTATATTCCTAGGTGTTGAATATGGGGTGTTGAGTCCATTTCGTTGAGCAAGGAGTAGCTCTTGTCTATTCCATATTTGGCTTATGGAACGGTATCTGTGCTCATTTCAATCTCTGGTTTTATGTAGCACCCCACCTCACCTTTCCCCTTAAGCAAGCATAAGTTGGTTTTCTAAATTTGAGACCCTGTTCTGTTTTGTAATTCAGTTTCTGTGTAGCCAAGTTTACATTCCGTGTATTAGTGATATCTTATGATGTTTCTTTTTCTGTGTGACTTATTTCAGTTAGAATCATCGTACTTGAATCCACTCACTATGCTGCTACGTGCCTGATGACATAGATTTCATTGCTGAGTGATATTGCATTGTACGTAAGTACCACAACTTCTTTATCCATTTTTCGCTTTCTGCGATATTGAACTTGTACCGTAAACGAGGTTCTTGTAAACAGAGCCATCCCAAACTTTGGGGTGGCTGTGTCTTTTTGATTTTAATTTCCCTAAGCTATAGGACCATAAGTGGAAGTGCCCTAGGCTCTGTTGCTTTGTTTTTTAGATGTTTCAGGAAACACCATACACTTCTCCCGAGTGGCTGTTGGCAATTTACATCCCGCCCATCAGCATAAGAAGGCTCCCAGTTCTCCATGGCATGTCCTGTCATTCTGGATTTTACACTTTTTTCAGATGGTCCTTTTGACCAGGGGGATGTGAGACTTCATTGTAGTGCTGATTTCCCTTGCCAGCTTCGTTGGTTGGCCAAAAAGTGCGTATGCGTTTTTTCCTGAATATATTCAGGAAAAAACGCATACACCCTTTTTGGCCAGGTGCATCATTGTCGAGGTTCTGACTCTCTTCATATGTTTTCAGTGCAATTCCAGTCTACCTCCTGAAATCGGTTTCCTGCAATTCTGCCTTGCTTTCAATGCCTCTTCATAGCCTTACCTCAATATTGTTTTTGAAAATAGTTGGCGTTCATAACTCTGCAGGTTTTTGAATTGCAGTGGCCCTTAGCTCCATTTTTCACCTCTTATTTTTGTGATCTTGCCTCATAACCACAGGATTCCTTCAGGCCCTATTCTTCTTCTGGGGCACCTTGCTGTGCCTTTGGTTTATTCTTCTTACTGATGTGAAATTAGAGTGACATGTGCCCATTGAAACCGCTATTGCTAGTTTCTCACTGGTTCCCCATATTCCCATTCATCCTCCGCACTAACTGCAGACTGTGCGATAGCAGAACTTAAAGGCATTGACTCTCCATGTGGGGATGTTGTTAGTAAAGTGGCTGGAATGTCGATCCAGAGCCCCAGGAGAGGAAAAATGAGGTGCGTTTTAGAAACCTTTCCCGATCATATGGTATACCAGTCGCTGGGTTTCCCAAGCATGGTTTAGCTGTAGGAAGATTCCCTTCAACCTGGAGTGTTGGGACCCTTGGAATGAGTAGCATGAAGTATTGCATTAAACTTTCGGCAGTTGCTCACCAAAGCTCACCAATCCTCTCAGCCCCAAGTGTCCAGCCTTATGTCTTATCCAGCTGTGGGTTTATATGTGGTCAATCCAGGTTGCATCACAGCCCCTGAGCGAATTTTGTAAGAATTTTTCTCTCTTTCATTGTTTCTGCGTTTTGTTTTTAAAATTTATTTCTATAATGGGGTTTAGCTCATTTTCACTGCTGTGTTTGTGCCGCTCTGCACACACTTGATTCCCTTATGGAGATATATCAATACATGGGTTTTAAGATTCTTATTACTCAGATATATTTCTCTGCGGTGTATAGGGTGTGTTGAGGCCAGTTCATTGAGCAAGGTGTAGATCTTGTCTAATACCTATTTGGTTTATTGAACGGTATCTGTGCTAATTTCAAACTCTGGTTTTATGCATCACCCCACCTCTCCTTTCCCCTTAAGCTGACATAAGTGTGTTTTCTAAATGTGAGACACTGTTCTGTTCTGTAATTCATTTCTTGTGCAGCCATATTTACCCTCCCTCTATAAGTGATATCTTATGATATGTTTCTTTTTCTGTTTGACTTATTTCAAGTAGTATTATCGGACCTAAATCCACTCTTTATCCTTCTACTAGCCTATTACATTGATTTCATGGTGAAGAGATATTCCATTGTACATAAGTACCACATCTTTATCCATTGTTCTCTTTCCTGGGATATTTAAGGTGTACTGAAGTTGAGGTTCTTGTAAACAGAGTAGCCCTAAACTGTGATGTGCTTGTGTCTTGTTGATTTTTAGACTTCCCTAGATATACTCCCATGATTGGAAGTGTCCTATGCTCTGTAGCTCTGTTTTTTAGATGATTGAGGAACCACCATACACTTCTCCAGAGTGGCTCTCGGCAGTTCACACACTGCCCATCAGCGTATAAAGGCTCCCTGTTCTCCATGGCCTGTCCTGCATTTCTGGTTTTTACAATTTTTTAGGATGGCCCTTTTGACCGGTGGGAAATGAGACTTCTTTGTTGTGCACATTTGCATTGCTTGCTTGCTTCGTTGACCATAAAGTGCGTCTGCGTTTTTTCCTGGATATAATCAGGAAAAAACGCATACGCCCTTTTGGGCCAACTGCATCATTGTCGAAATTCTGCCGCTTTTCATGTGCGTTAAAGACGAGTCCAATCTATCTCTTGAAATCTGTTTCTTGCAATTCTGTCTTGCATTCAGATCCTCTTCTTTGCCTGACCTCAACATATTTTTGGATGTTAGTTTTCATTTATAACTCTGCAGGTTTGTGAATTGCAGTGACCCTGAGCTCCATTTTTTAAGTTGCTCTTTTGTGAGCTGGCCTCAAACCCGCAGGATTGCTTCAGGACCTATTTTGGCTCCGGCGAGGCAGGCTGAGCCTTTCTTTAATTCTTATTCTTAATGGGAAATTAGAGTGATATGTGCCCGTCCAAACCCCTACAACTATTCTCTCATTGGTTCCCCCTCTTCCCGTTCATCCTCCTCACAATTTGCAAAATGTGTGAAAGAGAAGTTTAAATGTGCTGATTCTCCAAGTGGGGAGATTGTAAGTAACGTGGGTGGAATGGTGAACAGGAGCACCAGGAGAGGATAAATGAGGTGCATTTTAGACACATCTCCTGATCACATGGTGTACAGTCCTCTGGGTTTTCCATGCATGTTTTAGCTGTAGGAAGATCCCTTGAATCTGCAGATTTGGGACCCATTGAATGGGTACCAGGTAGTATTACTTTAAAGGGTGTGCATTTCCTCACCCAACCTCACATTTCTCTTAGCGCAAACAGTTTCCAGCCTTATGTCTCACCCTGCTGTGGGTCTAGATGTGTTCAATCCATGTTGCATCACCATCCCTGAGGAAAAGTTGTAAGAGGTTTTCTCTGTCTCTCTGTCGTTTATTTTTTCCAATTTATTACTATATTGGTTACAGCTGATTTTCAAAGCTCTGTTTCTTGCTGCTGTACATCCACTTGATTCACGTACAGAGAGACATCAATAAATTCTTTTTCAGATTCTTACCAGTCGTATATATTCTTTTCCGGTGACTTGAGTGTGCTGAGTGCAGTTCTTTTAGCTACCGTGTAGGCCTTGTTGATTATCAGTTTGGTATTTGGAATGGTATCTTTGCTAATTTCAACCTCCTGGATGATGCCTCACCCCTCCCCACCTTTCCCGTTTAGCAGCCTTATGCGTGTTTTCTACATATTTGACTATGTTTTTGTTTTGTAATTTATTTCATGTGTAGCCATTTTGGATTCCACCTTTAAGTGATATCTTATGATATGTGTCTTTTTCTTTTTGAATTCTGTCACTTAGAATGATCATACGTAACCCCTCCGGAGTTGTTACAACTGGCCATATTTCATTGATTTCCAGGCTGAATAATATTCCACTCTACCTAAGTACCACATCTCTATCCATTTTTTCCCTCCAGAGACATTTAAGTTATATCCTAGTCGAGGATCTTTTAAACAGAGAGGGGGTAAACATTGGGGTGCCTTTGTCCTCTCGATTTTTGTTTTTCCCAAGATATACGCCCATGAGTGCAAGTGCCCTATGCTCTGTAGCTCATTTTTCAGATGCTTTAGTAAACACAATACACTTCTCCAGAATGGCCGTTGGCAATATACATTTCCACTATAAGTCTCACAGGGCTCCCTCTTCTCCTTGCCCTGTCCTGCATTTCTGTTGTTTACGCTTTATGAGGATGGCTCTTCTGACTGATGCGAAGTGATATCTTTTGTAGTATTGACTTCCAGTGCCCACCTGTTTGGTTGGCTAAAAAAGTGTATGCCCTTTTCTTGAATATATACAGAAAAAAACGCATACACCCTTTTTGGCCAACTGCAGTGTTGGCAATGTTCAGCTCCTTTTCTTGTGCTTAATGGCGAGTCCTTTCTACCTCCTCAAATCCCTTTCCTGCCATTCTCCCTTGCTTACAAGTCCTTTTCTCTGACTTTCCTCAAGACATTTTTCAGTGATGGATATTTTCAACTCTGCAGTTTCGTGAATTTTACTGCCCCTGAGTTCCATTGTTCAGCTTGTGTTTATGGGAACTGGCCACAAAGCAGCGGGATTTCCTCAAGCCCTATACTGTTTCCATGGGCAACCCTAGCCTTTGGTCAATTCGTCTTCCTGATTGGAAATTAGAGTGACATGTGCCTGTCTGAACACCTAGGACTTGTCTCTCATTGTTCCTCATCCTTCCGCTTCATCCTCTGGACAAATTCCAAACTGTACGCAACAGGATGTTGACAGTGCTGACATCTCCAAGTGGGGAGACTGTTAGTAAAGACGCTGGAGGGGTGAACCTGAGCACCAGGAGATGAGGAGATGAGATGCCTTTTCCAAACTCTTCCCGATCAGACGGTATACCATCCTCTGGGTGTGACAGACATGTTTTAGCAGTAGGAAGAGTCCCATTCATGTAAGGAGAACACCAGGGCTTTTTCAAAATCAGTGTCTCCCCGAAACCCAAACTGGGGAATTTTTTAAGCTACGGCTACACATATGTTCATTAAGGGCCTTGGGAAGTAGGCAGAGTCCAAACTTTAGATGATTGAAGTCTTCAGGGTCAGAAGCACTCACCACCAGCTTCCCTTAGGTTACACTTTAACTGTCATTGATAGATGATATCAATAAAAATATCTATTCCTTTTCAGATTATTTCCCCTTATAGGTTATTGCAAAATGTTGAGTGTAGTTCCCTGTGCTATACAGTAGTTCCTTGTTGATGATCTATTTTATACATAGCAGTGTGTATGTGTTAATTCCAAACTGTTAATTTATCCCTCCTCCCACCTTTCCCCTTTGGTAATAATAAATTATAAGATTTTATACTTCTCAGAAATGGGGGAGCTGAAAGAGAGGTATCATTTTCAATGGAAAAGCATTTAAAACAAGATTGAAGCTTTAACCAAGATTATTAGATGTACATCCTTGAAAAGAAATCACTTCGTTTCTCTAATATTGACCTGACAAATAAGACAAACCTTTTCACTGAACTTGCTTATAATAAAGTGATGGAAATATCAAATGGAAGTGTTAGAAACATCTTATTTTACCCGAGCCTTATACACTGTTCTATGTTAACTACAGTTTGGCCCACACATCTGTTCACTGAGGTTACAATAGTCTCAATTTCTGTTACTGATCCTCCAGAGTGGACCCCAACAAGTGTCCCCCTGCCCAGTGTCATTGGGGCCAACAGATCGAGACTGAGTTTGGTTCACAAGCAAAGGAAACTTTATATTTTGATCAGAGAATGGAGAGGTGAGAGCATGCACTACCCCGTGGGCTGTGGGCTGGGCTGCTGTGTAGAGATCCTGTCAGAGTCAGTGGGAGGGAGGGGGCGGAGCTCTCGAGGGCCGGGTTGGCTGTAGCTCAGGCTCTATATCGCGGAGTCTGCACTGGGCCCCAGGAGCTGAGGTGTCGACCCAGCCATTCTGCACTAAGAAATCTGGTCTGAAGTGCCGGGTGTGGAACCTCTGCATGCGGGACCCTAGGAGCACGTGAAATTAGACAAAGCACAAAGGATAAAAAAGGTTAGACTTGACTTTATTGCCCAGATTCTATTTTTATCTCCCAGGGATTTTTAATGGGCTTTGCTGGGGACAAACCCCTCCTCTGCCTTTTGTCCCGTTCCTCATTCTTGGAGTGCTGAGGGTGCAGACCCTTCTTCTGTAACTGCTGAGTGCTGAGTTGGGAGCCCTCATACCCGGGGGTGAGGGTCAGAGCTTCTCCCCAGTAGCCTCCAGGTGACGTTGATTGTCCCCAGGCCCCCTGCCTCCCTGCTCGTCCACCTGAGCACCAGCATTGGAAGTGTTATAGATTCTAATGACCTTTAAGGGTCCAGGAAAGAGATGTGCAGAGACGCTGTGGTGGCCGGTTTCACCCCGCCCCACATTTGTTCGGCCACCTTAGGCTGACCGTTTCTGCCAGCGTAGATGCTCTGACCAGTAGTCTGCGCTTTCTTCAATTAGGCCCCTGAATTAACGTACAAACAGCACCAGGTGTCAGAGCCCTGCCCGCTCAACTCCCAGACAGTCCAGGGTCAGTGGTGATCAAGGACCATGATGGCCACTGAGTCAACAGCCTTTTGAAGTAAACAGGAGTCCAGCCAGTCTTATTGGCCACCATCATCACGGTGTCTGTAGGCTTTTCTATGGTGACAGTGTGATATACGGTTCCCCCGCCAAGATTATTAGCTCCCCTCTGGGTGCAGTAAGTCCTGCAAGCAGTAGTCTACTCTTTTGGGACACACTCTTGTTGTTTTATGAGAGAAACTCCAGGTCAAGTGATGTTCACACGAGTCGTCATGGTGCCCTGTTGCCCCCGGTTATCTCTCTGGATGTTGGAGTTGGAGGGCCTCCTCACTCGAGGTCGGAGTGAACCCTGCAACTTCAGGGCATGGTTGGTGGTTAGAATCACCACGTGGGGTCCTTTTCCCTTAGGAGGGAGGTGGCCTTTTGGGCTGCTGATTTCCAGGTTTTTAGATACCGCCAGTATCTTGGCCAGATGTGGCAGTGGGCCAAGCCCCTTGGTGACCGTAGTTTATCCTACCTGGATGGCATTCTTGCATTGTTCCATTTCAAGTGGTCCCAGTTTTTGCACTAATTCTCCAATGGCGATTCACCTTTCACCGGGAATGTAAAGGTCAAAGGGTTTAGCTAAATTAGGGAGTTCCAGGGCAAGGATCTGAATTGACTGCTCTTTCCATTCTTGAAAGGCCACTTCTGGATTCTATTCAAAAGGATCATCATCTTTTCCTTTCAGTGTTTCATATAGAGGCCCAGCTAGTAGACTCTAGTTAGGGATCCAGAAGCAGCAAACCCTCCCCAGGAGGGTTCCTCCCTCCCCAGGAACCCCTAAGCTGTCTTCTAGTTTTAGAAAGGGGTAAGGCTGAAAATGGTTTCTTCCCTTTCCTGGGACGGGCTTCTCCGACCTTCTGTGAGAATGAAGCCCAGGCAGGTCACCGCAGTCTGTGATATTTGAGCTTTTTCTTGGACAACTTCTATCCTTTATTGGCTTGGTAGTTCAGAGGCCTCCTTAGTAGGGCTGGTGATCAGAAGGTCATCTGCGTATTGAAGGAGGGTTTCCTTTTCCAGAGGTAGAACTTTTAGGTCTTTAGCTAAGCTTTCCCCAAAGATGGTGTGGGAATTTTTGCACCCTTGGGGCCAGACGGCCCGGAAGTATTGTTTTAGTTGTATGTTGAGTCCTGCCACTCACAAGCCAAAATTTCTTGTGACTCTGGGACTAATGGAGTACAAAAGAAGGCATCATTGAAGACTAATACAGAATACCATGTCCTGGTGGTTGGTAGAATGACCAGCAGGGTGTAGGAATTAGGAGCAACTGGAGGTATATCCTCGGTGGCTTCACTGACTGTCTTGACATCCTTTACCAGGTCCCCAGCAGCACAGGGGGCTCTCGTGGTCAGACCAATCCCAGAATATGGAGCTCACCTGGGCAGGTACCCCACCCCCACCCCAGCCCACAGGGCTCTCGTGGTCAGGCCCCTCCCAGGATACAGAGCTACCCTTGCAGGTACCGTGGCAGGGCTGGGCACACAGGAACCGTGCACATAGCCCTAATTGCAGAGCACCCCCAGCTCACCTGTCGCTCAGAGCTGACACAGAGCACCTCAGAGCAGGACTTGAACTAACAAACAGCAGCTGCGACAGGTCTGTGACCCTGGGCATCACTCTGTGCGGCCTCCCTCCACCTGGTCTTCCAGAGACTTCCACTGCACCCGGGGCACCAGGCCTCTGTCTCCAACCACCACCCACCCCTCCTCTCCCTGACTCCTGGGTTCCTCTCATTAGGAGAGGGTTTTCTTGAAGTTGTCTCCCACTCATGGGCCAGATAAAATGATTCGAAAACAAGCCAAAGCTGCAGCCCCTTGTCTATCCTGACTCTCAGGAGCCCACACCTGTTCCTTGGACCTGGCCGGTTCAGCAAGTTCCATTTTCTGCAACTGTGAGCCCCTGAGGGGTGATGATTGGCTGACCTGGGCAGCCTTACCGTGCCGGCCAGCCCTCCCCAGGTGTGCCTGGGTTGAGATCAATATAAATACCACTCCAGGCAGCAAGAGCCCCTGCAGCCGTGCCTGACACCATTTTCTCTGCCCTGTCAGCAGTCTCGGGACTGGGCTGGTGGGAGGGAGTGAGAGGCCACGGCTTTGTGGGTGGCCCAGTGTGAGTGGGGCTCTGCTGGACTTTCTGCAGCAGTTGCCAGGCTGCCACCTGCTAAAGAAGAGGATGTGTCACCCATACCTGCTGCTGGAATTTCTCCCTGGGCAGAGGTGAGGAAGGAAAAAGGCAGTGGGGGCAGGGACAGGACGGGTATCTCAGGCAGGGAAATGGAAATCTTCCAGAAGAGCACCCAGGGCCAGGACCATCCTGGCTGGCCTGCAGGCACCAAGTCGGCCGGCATGCTGTCACTCATGTGGCTCTATGGCCCTTCCTCTAGGCTTTCAAGTCCTTGTATATATTCAGGTGTTTTACCTGGGACGGGTGGGAATAGTTCAGCAGCAACTGGCCTGGGGCTCAGCTCACGTTTACTCACAGATGCCTTGGCACGGTGCCCCAGCTTTGCAATGAGGACGCTTGTTGCGTGGGGGCTGCTGGCTGAATGGGAGACGATTCCCCACCGCTGACCAACTTCAGAATTGTTTACAACTGGAGCAAGTGCCCTGATACGGTTTTCCTCTGTGTAACTGGTGGGTTCTGTGTTTTTTTTCTCTTTTTCGTTTTTGATTCAAGGTAGATTTTATTCCTCTTTTTTGTATTTACCGATATAAGCATGGAAATAATTTATTCATATAAATACATGTATGTGAAGGGAATAATTGTTTTTTTCTGTTTTATTTTTAAATTTTATTTCTTTTTAATTTTGAATTTTATTTTATATTTTTATACAGCAGGTTCTTATTGGTTATCTATTTTATACATATAAATGTATACATGCCAATCCCAGTCTCTCAACTCCTCCCACCACCACCCCCCCAACAGCTTTCCCCCTTTGTGGTCCATACGTTTGTTGTCTACATCTGTTGCTCTATTTATGCCTTGCAAAATGGTTAATCTGTACAGCTTTTCTAGGTTCCACATATATGCATGAATATACAAGACTTGTTTTTCTCTTTCTGACTTACTTCACTCTGTATGACAGTCTCTAGATCCATCGACGTCTCTACAAATGACCCAATTTCATTCCTTTTCATGGCTTAGTAATATTCCATTTTATATATGTACAACAGCTTTATGCATTCGTCTGTCTGTGGGCATTTAGGTTGCTTCCATTACCTCGATATTGTAAATAGTGATGCAATGAACATTGCGGTGAATGTCTGTTTTTGATTTATGGTTTTGTCTGGGTATATGTCCAGTACTGGGATTGCTGTATCATATGGTAATTCTATTGTTAGTTTCTTAAGAAATTCCATATTGTTCTCCATAGTGACTGTATCAATTTATATTCCCAACAATAGTGGAAGAGGGTTCCTTTTCTCCACACCCTTTCCAGCATTTTTTGCTTGTAGATTTTCTATGATGCCTATTCTACAGGTGTGAGGTGATACCTCATTGTTGAATCCATTTCGTTGAGCAAGGGGTAGGTCTTGTCTATTAGATATTTGGCTTATGGAACGGTATCTGTGCTAATTTCAAACTCTGGTTTTATGCAGCACCCCAACTCACCTTCCCCCTTAAGCAAGCATAAGTTGGTTTTCTAAACTTGAGACCCTGTTCTGTTTTGTAATACAGTTACTGTGTAGCCAAGTTCACATTCCGTGTATTAGTGATACCTTATGATGTTTCTTTTTCTGTGTGACTTATTTCACTTAGAATCATCATACCTGAATCCACTCATTATGCTGCTATGGGCCTGATGACATAGATTTCATTGCTGAGTGATATTGCATTGTACATAAGTACCACAACTTCTTTATGCATTATTTGCTCTCTGGGATATTTAACTTGTGCCGTAGAAGAGATTCCAGTAAAAAGAACCGTCCCAAATTTTGGGGTGGCTGTGTCTTTTTGATTTTAATTTCCCTAAGCTATAGGACCATATGTGGAAGTGCCCTAGGCTCTGTTGCTTTGTTTTTTAGATGTTTCAGGAAACACCATACACTTCTCCCGAGTGGCTCTTGGCAATTTACATCCCGCCCATCAGCATAACAAGGCTCCCAGTTCTCCATGGCCTGTCCTGCCTTTCTGGATTTTACACTTTTTTCAGATGGCCCTTTGGACCCGGGTGAAGTGAGACTTCATTGTAGTGCAGATTTCCTTTGCAAGCTTGCTTGGTTGGCCAAAAAGGGCGTATGCGTTTTTTCCTGAATATATTCAGGAAAAAACGCATACGCCCTTTTTGGCCAAGTGCATCATTGTGGACATTCTGCCTATTTTCCTATGCTGTAAATGCAATTCCAGTATACCTCCTGAAATCGGTTTCCTGCAATTCTGCCCCGCTTTCAAGTCCTCTTGGCAGCCTTACTTCAGTATATTTTTGGACGATAGCTGTCATTTATAACTCTGCAGGTTTCTGAATTATAGTGCGCCGAGCTCCTTTATTCAACTGGCTTTCTTGTGAGCTGGCGGTAACACCACAGGATTGCTTCAGGCCCTAATCTGGTTCTGGCACGGCACGCTGAGCCTTTGGTTAATTCCTCTTCCTGGTGGAAAATGAGAGTTAAATTTGCACGTCCAGACACCTCCAGCTAGTCTCTCATTGGTTCTCCCTATTCCTGTTCATCTTCCGCAGAAATTGCAATCTGGGCCAAAGAGGAGGTTAAAGACTCTGACTCTCCAAGTCGGGAGAGTGTTAGTAAAGCATCTGGAATGTTGCACCCGAGTACCAGGGGACGAAAACTGAGACACATTTGAACACGTTTACAGATCACACAGTGGATCGTACTCTGGTTTCCACATGCATGATTTAGCTGAAGGAAGAATACTTTAAACCTGGAGAGTTGAGACCCCTGTAATGGGTACCATGCAATATGACTTCAAAGGGTCTGCATTTGCTCACCGAACCTCACCAATCGTATGAGCCCCAAGTGTCCAGCCTTATGTGCCACCCAACTCTGGGTGTAGATATGGTAAATCCAGGTTGCATCACAAGCCTTGATGAATTACTTAAGTATTCCTCTCTATTTCACTGTCATTGTGTTTTGTTTAAGAAATTTATTTTTATTATGGGATTTGGCTGATTTTCACTGCTGCGTTTATGCCACTGTACACACTCTTGATTCTCTTACAGAGATATATAAATCCATAGGTTTTATGATTCTTACTAGTAAGGTATATTCCTAGGTGTTGAATATGGGGTGTTGAGTCCATTTCGTTGAGCAAGGCGTAGCTCTTGTCTATTACATATTTGGCTTATGGAACGGTATCTGTGCTCATTTCAAACTCTGGTTTTATGCAGCACCCCACCTCATCTTTCCCCTTAAGCAATCATAAGTTGGTTTTCTAAATTTGAGACTCTGTTCTGTTTTGTAATTCAGTTCCTGTGTAGCCAAGTTTACATTCCGTGTATTAGTGATATCTTATGATGTTTCTTTTTCTGTGTGACTTATTTCAGTTAGAATCATCGTACCTGAATCCACTCACTATGCTGCTATGTGCCTGATGACATAGATTTCATTGCTGAGTGATATTGCATTGTACGTAAGTACCACAACTTCTTTATCCATTTTTCGCTTTCTGCGATATTGAACTTGTACCGTAAACGAGGTTCTTGTAAACAGAGCCATCCCAAACTTTGGGGTGGCTGTGTCTTTTTGATTTTAATTTCCCTAAGCTATAGGACCATAAGTGGAAGTGCCCTAGGCTCTGTTGCTTTGTTTTTTAGATGTTTCAGGAAACACCATACACTTCTCCCCAGTGGCTGTTGGCAATTTACATCCCGCCCATCAGCATAACACGGCTCCCAGTTCTCCATGGCCTGTCCTGCCTTTCTGGATTTTACACTTTTTTAGATGGCCCTTTTGACCGGGGGGAAGTGAGACTTCATTGTAGTGCAGATTTCTTTTGCAACCTTGCTTGGTTGGCCAAAAAGGGCGTATGCGTTTTTTCCTGAATATATTCAGGAAAAAACGCATACGCCCTTTTTGGCCAAGTGCATCATTGTGGACGTTCTGCCTCTTTTCCTATGCTTGAAATGCAATTCCAGTCTACCTCCTGAAATCGGTTTCCTGCAATTCTGTCCCTCTTTCAAGTCCTCTTGGCAGCCTTACTTCAGTATATTTTTGGATGATAGCTGTCATTTATAACTCTGCAGGTTTGTGAATTACAGTGCCCCTGAATTCCTTTCTTCAACTCGCTTTCTTGTGAGCTGGCCGCAACACTGCAGGATTGCTTCAGGCCCTAATCTGGTTCCGGCACGGCACGCTGAGTCTTTGGTTAATTCCTCTTCCTGGTGGGATATGAGAGTTAAATTTGCCCGTCCAGACACCTCCAGCTAGTCTCTCATTGGTTCTCCCTACTCCTGTTCATCTTCCACAGAAATTGCAAACTGGGCCAAACAGGAAGTTAAACGCACTGACTCTCCAAGTCGGGAGAGTGTTAGTAAACCGTCTGGAATGTTGCACCCGAGTACCAGGGGAAGAAAACTGAGATATATTTGAACACGTCTCCCGATCACACGGTTGATCATACTCTGGGTTCCACATGCATGTTTTAGCTGAAGGAAGAGTACCTTAAACCTGGAGAGTTGAGACCCGTGGAATGGGTACCATGCAATATGACTTCAAAGGGTCTTCATTTGCTCACCGAACCTCTCCAATCCTATCACTGCTGCGTTTATGCCCCTGTACACATGCTTGATTCTCTTTCGGAGACATAGCAATCCCTAGGTTTTAAGATACTTACTAGTCAGGTACATTCTTAGGCATTTAATATGGGGTGTTGAGTCCATTTCGTTGAGCAAGGAGTAGCTCTGGTCTATTACATATTTGGCTTAGGAAACTTTATCTGTGCTCATTTCAATCTCTGGTTTTATGCAGCTCCCCATCTCACCTTTCCCCTTAAGCAAGCATAAGTTGGTTTTCTAAATTTGAGACCCTGTTCTGTTGTGTAATTCAGTTCCTGTGTAGCCAAGTTTACATTCCGTGTGTTAGTGATATCTTATGATGTTTCTTTTTCTGTTTGACTTATTTCAGTTAGAATCATCATACCTGAATCCACTCATTATGCTGCTACGGCCCTGATGACATAGATTTCTTTGCTGAGTGATATTGCATTGTACGTAAGTACCACAACTTCTTTATCCATTTTTCACTTTCTGCGATATTGAACTTGTACCGTAAACTAGGTTCTTGTAAACAGAGCCGTCCCAACCTTTGGGGTGACTGTGTCTTTTTGATTTTAATTTCCCTAAGCTATAGGACCATAAGTGGAAGTGCCCTAGGCTCTGTTGCTTTGTTTTTTAGATGTTTCAGGAAACACCATACACTTCTCCAGAGTGGCTGTTTGCAATTTACATCCCGCCCATCAGCATAACAAGGCTCCCAGTTCTCCATGGCCTGTCCTGCCTTTCTGGATTTTACACTTTTTTCAGATGGCCCTTTTGACCGGCGGGAAGTGAGACTTCATTGTAGTGCAGATTTCCTTTGCAAGCTTGCTTGGTTGGCCAATAGTGCGTATGCGTTTTTTCCTGAATATATTCAGGAAAAAACGCATACGCCCTTTTTGGCCAAGTGCATCATTGTGGACGTTCTGCCTCTTTTACTATGCTTTAAATGCAATTCCAGTCTACCTCCTGAAATCGGTTTCCTGCAATTCTGCCCCGCTTTCAAGTCCTCTTGGCAGGCTTACTTCAGTATATTTTTGGACGATAGCTGTCATTTATAACTCTGTAGGTTTGTGCATTACAGTGCCCCTGAGCTCCTTTCTTCAACTCGCTTTCTTGTGAGCTGGCCGCAACCCCGCAGGATTGCTTCAGGCCCTAATCTTGTTCTGGCACGGCACACTGAGCCTTTGGTTAATTCCTCTTCCTGGTGGGAAATGAGAGTTAAATTTGCCTGTCCAGACACCTCCAGCTAGTCTCTCATTGGTTCTCCCTATTACTGTTCATCTTCCGCAGAAATTGCAAAGTGGGCCAAACAGGAGGTTAAAGGCACTGACTCTCCAAGTCGGGAGAGTGTTAGTTAAGCATCTGGAATGTTGCACCCGAGTACCAGGGGACGGAAACTGAGACATATTTGAACACGTCTCCCGATCACAGGGTTGATCATACTGTGGGTTCCACATGCATGTTTTAGCTGAAGGAAGAATACCTTAAACCTGGAGAGTTGAGACCCGTGGAATGGGTACCATGCAATATGACTTCAAAGGGTCTGCATTTGCTCAGCGAACCTCACCAATCGTATGAGCCCCAAGTGTCCAGCCTTATGTGCCACCCAACTCTGGGTGTAGATGTGGTAAATCCAGGTTGCATCACAAGCCTTGATGAATTACTTAAGTATTCCTCTCTATTTCACTGTCATTGTGTTTTGTTTAAGAAATTTATTTTTATTATGGGATTTGGCTGATTTTCACTGCTGCGTTTATGCCGCTGTACACACTCTTGATTCTCTTACAGAGATATATAAATCCATAGGTATTATGATTCTTACTAGTAAGGTATATTCCTAGGTGTTGAATATGGGGTGTTGAGTCCATTTCGTTGAGCAAGGAGTAGCTCTGGTCTATTACATATTTGGCTTAGGGAACTTTATCTGTGCTCATTTCAATCTCTGGTTTTATGCAGCTCCCCAACTCACCTTTCCCCTTAAGCAAGCATAAGTTGGTTTTCTGAATTTGAGACCCTGTTCTGTTGTGTAATTCAGTTCCTGTGTAGCCAAGTTTACATTCCGTGTGTTAGTGATATCTTATGATGTTTCTTTTTCTGTTTGACTTATTTCAGTTAGAATCATCATACCTGAATCCACTCATTATGCTGTTACGGCCCTGATGACATAGATTTCTTTGCTGAGTGATATTGCATTGTACGTATGTAGCAAAACTTCTTTATCCATTTTTCACTTTTTCTGATATTGAACTTGTACCGTAAACCAGGTTCTTGTAAACAGAGCCGTCCCAACCTTTGGGGTGGCTGTGTCTTTTTGATTTGAATTTCCCTAAGCTATAAGACCATAAGTGGAAGTGCCCTAGGCTCTGTTGCTTTGTTTTTTAGATGTTTCAGGAAACACCATACACTTCCCCAGAGTGGCTGTTGGCAATTTACATCCCGCCCATCAGCATAACAAGGCTCCCAGTTCTCCATGGCCTGTCCTGCCTTTCTGGATTTTACACTTTTTTCAGATGGCCCTTTTGACCAGGGGGAAGTGAGACTTCATTGTAGTGCAGATTTCCTTTGCAAGCTTGCTTGGTTGGCCAAAAAGGGCGTATGCGTTTTTTCCTGAATATATTCAGGAAAAAACGCATACGCCCTTTTTGGCCAAGTGCATCATTGTCGACGTTCTGCCTCTTTTCCTATGCTTCAAATGCAATTCCAGTCTACCTCCTGAAATCGGTTTCCTGCAATTCTGCCTTGCTTTCAATGCCTCTTCATAGCCTTACCTGAATATATTCTTGGAAAATAGTTGGCCTTTATAACTCTGCAGGTTTTTGAATTGCAGTGGCCCTTAGCTCCATTTTTCAGCTCTTATTTTTGTGATTTTGCCCCATAACCACAGTATTCCGTGAAGCCCTATTCTTCTTCTGGGGCACCTTGCTGTGCCTTTGGTTTATTCTTCTTACTGATGTGAAATTAGAGTGACATGTGCCCATTGAAACCGCTATTGCTAGTTTCTCACTGGTTCCCCCTATTCCCATTCATCCTCCACACTAACTGCAGACTGTGCGATACCAGAACTTAAAGGCATTGACTCTCCATGTGGGGATGTTGTTAGTAAAGTGGCTGGAATGTCGATCCGGAGCCCCAGGAGAGGAAAAATGAGGTGCGTTTTAGAAACCTTTCCCGATCATGTGGTATACCAGTCGCTGGGTTTCCCAAGCATGGTTTAGCTGTAGGAAGATTCCCTTCAACCTGGAGTGTTGGGACCCTTGGAATGAGTAGCATGAAGTATTGCATTAAACTTTTGGCAGTTGCTCACCAAAGCTCACCAATCCTCTCAGCCCCAAGTGTCCAGCCTTATGTCTTATCCAGCTGTGGGTTTATATGTGGTCAATCCAGGTTGCATCACAGCCCCTGAGCGAATTTTGTAAGAATTTTTCTCTCTTTCATTGTTTCTGCGTTTTGTTTATAAAATTTATTTCTATAATGGGGTTTAGCTCATTTTCACTGCTGTGTTTGTGCCGCTCTGCACACACTTGATTCCCTTATGGAGATATATCAATACATGGGTTTTAAGATTCTTATTACTCAGATATATTTCTCTGCGGTGTATAGGGTGTGTTGAGGCCAGTTCATTGAGCAAGGTGTAGATCTTGTCTAATACCTATTTGGTTTATTGAACGGTATCTGTGCTAATTTCAAACTCTGGTTTTATGCATCACCCCACCTCTCCTTTCCCCTTAAGCTGACATAAGTGTGTTTTCTAAATGTGAGACACTGTTCTGTTCTGTAATTCATTTCTTGTGCAGCCATATTTACCCTCCCTCTATAAGTGATATCTTATGATATGTTTCTTTTTCTGTTTGACTTATTTCAAGTAGTATTATCGGACCTAAATCCACTCTTTATCTTTCTACTAGCCTTATTACATTGATTTCATGGTGAAGAGATATTCCATTGTACATAAGTACCACATCTTCTTTATCCATTGTTCTCTTTCCTGGGATATTTAAGGTGTACTGAAGTTGAGGTTCTTGTAAACAGAGTAGCCCTAAACTGTGGTGTGCTTGTGTCTTGTTGATTTTTAGACTTCCCTAGATATACTCCCATGATTGGAAGTGTCCTATGCTCTGTAGCTCTGTTTTTTAGATGATTTAGGAACCACCATACACTTCTCCAGAGTGGCTCTCGGCAGTTCACACACTGCCCATCAGCGTATAAAGGCTCCCTGTTCTCCATGGCCTGTCCTGCATTTCTGGTTTTTACAATTTTTTAGGATGGCCCTTTTGACCGGTGGGAAATGAGACTTCTTTGTTGTGCACATTTGCATTGCTTGCTTGCTTCGTTGCCCATAAAGTGCGTCTGCGTTTTTTCCTGGATATAATCAGGAAAAAACGCATACGCCCTTTTGGGCCAACTGCATCATTGTCGAAATTCTGCCGCTTTTCATGTGCGTTAAAGACGAGTCCAATCTATCTCTTGAAATCTGTTTCTTGCAATTCTGTCTTGCATTCAGATCCTCTTCTTTGCCTTACCTCAACATATTTTTGGACGTTAGTTTTCATTTATAACTCTGCAGGTTTGTGAATTGCAGTGACCCTGAGCTCCATGTTTTAAGTTGCTCTTTTGTGAGCTGGCCTCAAACCCGCAGGATTGCTTCAGGCCCTATTTTGGCTCTGGCGAGACAGGCTGAGCCTTTCTTTAATTCTTATTCTTAATGGGAAAGTAGAGTGATATGTGCCCGTCCAAACCCCTACAACTATTCTCTCATTGGTTCCCCCTCTTCCCGTTCATCCTCCTCACAATTTGCAAAATGTGTGAAACAGAAGTTTAAATGTGCTGATTCTCCAAGTGGGGAGATTCTAAGTAACGTGGCTGGAATGGTGAACAGGAGCACCAGGAGAGGATAAATGAGGTGCATTTTAGACACATCTCCCGATCACATGGTGTACAGTCCTCTGGGTTTTCCATGCATGTTTTAGCTGTAGGAAGATCCCTTGAACCTGCAGATTTGGGACCCATTGAATGGGTACCAGGTAGTATTACTTTAAAGGGTGTGCATTTCCTCACCCAACCTCACATTTCTCTTAGCGCAAACAGTTTCCAGCCTTATGTCTCATCCTGCTGTGTGTCTAGATGTGTTCAATCCATGTTGCATCACCGTCCCTGAGGAAAAGTTGTAAGAGGTTTTCTCTGTCTGTCGTTTATTTTTTTCAATTTATTACTATATTGGTTACAGCTGATTTTCAAAGCTCTGTTTCTTGCTGCTGTACATCCACTTGATTCACGTACAGAGAGACATCAATAAATTCTTTTTCAGATTCTTACCAGTCGTAGATATTCTTTTCCGGTGACTTGAGTGTGCTGAGTGCAGTTCTTTTAGCTACCGTGTAGGCCTTGTTGATTATCAGTTTGGTATTTGGAATGGTATCTTTGCTAATTTCAACCTCCTGGATGATGCCTCACCCCTCCCCACCTTTCCCGTTTAGCAGCCTTATGCGTGTTTTCTACATATTTGACTATGTTTTTGTTTTGTAATTTATTTCATGTGTAGCCATTTTGGATTCCACCTTTAAGTGATATCTTATGATATGTGTCTTTTTCTTTTTGAATTCTGTCACTTAGAATGATCATACGTAACTCCTCTGGAGTTGTTACAACTGGCCATATTTCATTGATTTCCAGGCTGAATAATATTCCACTCTACCTAAGTACCACATCTCTATCCATTTTTTCCCTCCAGAGACATTTAAGTTATATCCTAGTCGAGGATCTTTTAAACAGAGAGGGGGTAAACATTGGGGTGCCTGTGTCCTCTCGATTTTTGTTTTTCCCAAGATATACGCCCATGAGTGCAAGTGCCCTATGCTCTGTAGCTCATTTTTCAGATGCTTTAGTAAACACAATACACTTCTCCAGAATGGCCGTTGGCAATATACATTTCCACTATAAGTCTCACAGGGCTCCCTCTTCTCCTTGCCCTGTCCTGCATTTCTGTTGTTTACGCTTTATGAGGATGGCTCTTCTGACTGATGCGAAGTGATATCTTTTGTAGTATTGACTTCCAGTGCCCACCTGTTTGGTTGGCTAAAAAAGTGTATGCCCTTTTCTTGAATATATACAGAAAAAAACGCATACACCCTTTTTGGCCAACTGCAATGTTGGCAATGTTCAGCTCCTTTTCTTGTGCTTAATGGCGAGTCCTTTCTACCTCCTCAAATCCCTTTCCTGCCATTCTCCCTTGCTTACAAGTCCTTTTCTCTGACTTTCCTCAAGACATTTTTCGGTGATGGATATTTTCAACTATGCAGTTTCGTGAATTTTACTGCCCCTGAGTTCCATTGTTCAACTTGTGTTTATGGGAACTGGCCACAAAGCAGCGGGATTTCCTCAAGCCCTATACTGTTTCCATGGGCAACCCTAGCCTTTGGTCAATTCGTCTTCCTGATTGGAAATTAGAGTGACATGTGCCTGTCTGAACACCTAGGACTTGTCTCTCATTGTTCCTCATCCTTCCGCTTCATCCTCTGGACAAATTCCAAACTGTACGCAACAGGATGTTGACAGTGCTGACATCTCCAAGTGGGGAGACTGTTAGTAAAGATGCTGGAGGGGTGAACCCGAGCACCAGGAGATGAGGAGATGAGATGCCTTTTCCAAACTCTTCCCGATCAGACGGTATACCATCCTCTGGGTGTGACAGACATGTTTTAGCAGTAGGAAGAGTCCCATTCATGTAAGGAGAACACCAGGGCTTTTTCAAAATCAGTGTCTCCCCGAAACCCAAACTGGGGAATTTTTTAAGCTACGGCTACACATATGTTCATTAAGGGTCTTGGGAAGTAGGCAGAGTCCAAACTTTAGATGATTGAAGTCTTCAGGGTCAGAAGCACTCACCACCAGCTTCCCTTAGGTTACACTTTAACTGTCATTGATAGATGATGTCAATAAAAATATCTATTCTTTTTCAGATTATTTCCCCTTATAGGTTATTACAAAATGTTGAGTGTAGTTCCCTGTGCTATACAGTAGTTCCTTGTTGATGATCTATTTTATACATAGCAGTGTGTATGTGTTAATTCTAAACTGTTAATTTATGCCTCCTCCCACCTTTCCCCTTTGGTAATAATAAATTATAAGATTTTATACT
Organism: Orcinus orca; assembly: GCF_937001465.1. Taxonomy (NCBI): domain Eukaryota; kingdom Metazoa; phylum Chordata; class Mammalia; order Artiodactyla; family Delphinidae; genus Orcinus; species Orcinus orca. Next base: position 3,778,148 of record NC_064565.1, on the reverse strand, counting down.
TCTCAGAAATGGGGGAGCTGAAAGAGAGGTATCATTTTCAATGGAAAAGCATTTAAAACAAGATTGAAGGTTTAACCAAGATTATTAGATGTACATCCTTGAAAAGAAATCACTTCGTTTCTCTAATATTGACCTGACAAATAAGACAAACCTTTTCACTGAACTTGCTTATAATAAAGTGATGGAAATATCAAATGGAAGTGTTAGAAACATCTTATTTTACCCGAGCCTTATACACTGTTCTATGTTAACTACAGTTTGGCTCACACATCTGTTCATTGAAGTTACCATAGTCTCAATTTCTGTTACTGATCCTCCAGAGTGGACCCCAACAAGTGTCCCCCTGCCCAGTGTCATTGGGGCCAACAGATCGAGACTGAGTTTGGTTCACAAGCAAAGGAAACTTTATATTTTGATCAGAGAATGGAGAGGTGAGAGCATGCACTACCCCGTGGGCTGTGGGCTGGGCTGCTGTGTAGAGATCCTGTCAGAGTCAGTGGGAGGGAGGGGGTGGAGCTCTCGAGGGCCGGGTTGGCTGTAGCTCAGGCTCTATATCGCGGAGTCTGCACTGGGCCCCAGGAGCTGAGGTGTCGACCCAGCCATTCTGCACTAGGAAATCTGGTCTGAAGTGCCGGGTGTGGAACCTCTGCATGCGGGACCCTAGGAGCACGTGAAATTAGACAAAGCACAAAGGATAAAAAAGGTTAGACTTGACTTTATTGCCCAGATTCTATTTTTATCTCCCAGGGATTTTTAATGGGCTTTGCTGGGGACAAACCCCTCCTCTGCCTTTTGTCCCGTTCCTCATTCTTGGAGTGCTGAGGGTGCAGACCCTTCTTCTGTAACTGCTGAGTGCTGAGTTGGGAGCCCTCATACCCGGGGGTGAGGGTCAGAGCTTCTCCCCAGCAGCCTCCAGGTGACGTTGATTGTCCCCAGGCCCCCTGCCTCCCTGCTCGTCCACCTGAGCACCAGCATTGGAAGTGTTATAGATTCTAATGACCTTTAAGGGTCCAGGAAAGAGATGTGCAGAGACGCTGTGGTGGCCGGTTTCACCCCACCCCACATTTGTTTGGCCACCTTAGGCTGACCGTTTCTGCCAGCCTAGATGCTCTGACCAGTAGTCTGTGCTTTCTTCAATTAGGCCCCTGAATTAACGTACAAACAGCACCAGGTGTCAGAGCCCTGCCCACTCAACTCCCAGACATTCCAGGGTCAGTGGTGATCAAGGACCATGATGGCCACTGAGTCAACAGCCTTTTGAAGTAAACAGGAGTCCAGCCGGTCTTATTGGCCACCATCATCACGGTGTCTGTAGGCTTTTCTATGGTGACAGTGTGATATACGGTTCCCCCGCCAAGATTATTAGCTCCCCTCTGGGTGCAGTAAGTCCTGCAAGCAGTAGTCTACTCTTTTGGGACACACTCTTGTTGTTTTATGAGAGAAACTCCAGGTCAAGTGATGTTCACACGAGTCGTCATGGTGCCCTGTTGCCCCCGGTTATCTCTCTGGATGTTGGAGTTGGAGGGCCTCCTCACTCGAGGTCGGAGTGAACCCTGCAACTTCAGGGCATGGTTGGTGGTTAGAATCACCACGTAGGGTCCTTTTCCCTTAGGAGGGAGGTGGCCTTTTGGGCTGCTGATTTCCAGGTTTTTAGATACCGCCAGTATCTTGGCCAGATGTGGCAGTGGGCCAAGCCCCTTGGTGACCGTAGTTTATCCTACCTGGATGGCATTCTTGCATTGTTCCATTTCAAGTGGTCCCAGTTTTTGCACTAATTCTCCAATAGCGATTCACCTTTCACCGGGAATGTAAAGGTCAAAGGGTTTAGCTAAATTAGGGAGTTCCAGGGCAAGGATCTGAATTGACTGCTCTTTCCATTCTTGAAAGGCCACTTCTGGATTCTATTCAAAAGGATCATCATCTTTTCCTTTCAGTGTTTCATATAGAGGCCCAGCTAGTAGACTCTAGTTAGGGATCCAGAAGCAGCAAACCCTCCCCAGGAGGGTTCCTCCCTCCCCAGGAACCCCTAAGCTGTCTTCTAGTTTTAGAAAGGGGTAAGGCTGAAAATGGTTTCTTCCCTTTCCTGGGACGGGCTTCTCCGACCTTCTGTGAGAATGAAGCCCAGGCAGGTCACCGCAGTCTGTGATATTTGAGCTTTTTCTTGGACAACTTCTATCCTTTATTGGCTTGGTAGTTCAGAGGCCTCCTTAGTAGGGCTGGCGATCAGAATGTCGTCTGCGTATTGAAGGAGGGTTTCCTTTTCCAGAGGTAGAACTTTTAGGTCTTTAGCTAAGCTTTCCCCAAAGATGGTGTGGGAATTTTTGCACCCTTGGGGCCAGACGGCCCGGAAGTATTGTTTTAGTTGTATGTTGAGTCCTGCCACTCACAAGCCAAAATTTCTTGTGACTCTGGGACTAATGGAGTACAAAATAAGGCATCATTGAAGACTAATACAGAATACCATGTCCTGGTGGTTGGTAGAATGACCAGCAGGGTGTAGGAATTAGGAGCAACTGGAGGTATATCCTCGGTGGCTTCACTGACTGTCCTGACATCCTTTACCAGGTCCCCAGCAGCACAGGGGGCTCTCGTGGTCAGACCAATCCCAGAATATGGAGCTCACCTGGGCAGGTACCCCACCCCCACCCCAGCCCACGGGGCTCTCGTGGTCAGGCCCCTCCCAGGATACAGAGCTACCCTTGCAGGTACCGTGGCAGGGCTGGGCACACAGGAACCGTGCACATAGCCCTCATTGCAGAGCACCCCCAGCTCACCTGTCGCTCAGAGCTGACACAGAGCACCTCAGAGCAGGACTTGAACTAACAAACAGCAGCTGCGACAGGTCTGTGACCCTGGGCATCACTCTGTGCGGCCTCCCTCCACCTGGTCTTCCAGAGACTTCCACTGCACCCGGGGCACCAGGCCTCTGTCTCCAACCACCACCCACCCCTCCTCTCCCTGACTCCTGGGTTCCTCTCATTAGGAGAGGGTTTTCTTGAAGTTGTCTCCCACTCATGGGCCAGATAAAATGATTCGAAAACAAGCCAAAGCTGCAGCCCCTTGTCTATCCTGACTCTCAGGAGCCCACACCTGTTCCTTGGACCTGGCCGGTTCAGCAAGTTCCATTTTCTGCAACTGTGAGCCCCTGAGGGGTGATGATTGGCTGACCTGGGCAGCCTTACTGTGCCGGCCAGCCCTCCCCAGGTGTGCCTGGGTTGAGATCAATATAAATACCACTCCAGGCAGCAAGAGCCCCTGCAGCCATGCCTGACACCATTTTCTCTGCCCTGTCAGCAGTCTCGGGACTGGGCTGGTGGGAGGGAGTGAGAGGCCACGGCTTTGTGGGTGGCCCAGTGTGAGTGGGGCTCTGCTGGACTTTCTGCAGCAGTTGCCAGGCTGCCACCTGCTAAAGAAGAGGATGTGTCACCCATACCTGCTGCTGGAATTTCTCCCTGGGCAGAGGTGAGGAAGGAAAAAGGCAGTGGGGGCAGGGACAGGACGGGTATCTCAGGCAGGGAAATGGAAATCTTCCAGAAGAGCACCCAGGGCCAGGACCATCCTGGCTGGCCTGCAGGCACCAAGTCGGCCGGCATGCTGTCACTCATGTGGCTCTATGGCCCTTCCTCTAGGCTTTCAAGTCCTTGTATATATTCAGGTGTTTTACCTGGGACGGGTGGGAATAGTTCAGCAGCAACTGGCCTGGGGCTCAGCTCACGTTTACTCACAGATGCCTCGGCACGGTGCCCCAGCTTTGCAATGAGGACGCTTGTTGCGTGGGGGCTGCTGGCTGAATGGGAGACGATTCCCCACCACTGACCAACTTCAGAATTGTTTACAACTGGAGCAAGTGCCCTGATACGGTTTTCCTCTGTGTAACTGGTGGGTTCTGTGTTTTTTTTTCTCTTTTTCGTTTTTGGTTCAAGGTAGATTTTATTCCTCTTTTTTGTATTTACAGATATAAGCATGGAAATAATTTATTCATATAAATACATGTATGTGAAGGGAATAATTGTTTTTTTCTGTTTTATTTTTAAATTTTATTTCTTTTTAATTTTGAATTTTATTTTATATTTTTATACAGCAGGTTCTTATTGGTTATCTATTTTATACATATAAATGTATACATGCCAATCCCAGTCTCTCAACTCCTCCCACCACCACCCCCCCAACAGCTTTCCCCCTTTGTGGTCCATACGTTTGTTGTCTACATCTGTTGCTCTATTTATGCCTTGCAAAATGGTTAATCTGTACAGCTTTTCTAGGTTCCACATATATGCATGAATATACAAGACTTGTTTTTCTCTTTCTGACTTACTTCACTCTGTATGACAGTCTCTAGATCCATCGACGTCTCTACAAATGACCCAATTTCATTCCTTTTCATGGCTTAGTAATATTCCATTTTATATATGTACCACAGCTTTATGCATTCGTCTGTCTGTGGGCATTTAGGTTGCTTCCATTACCTCGATATTGTAAATAGTGATGCAATGAACATTGCGGTGAATGTCTGTTTTTGATTTATGGTTTTGTCTGAAATATGTCCAGTACTGGGATTGCTGTATCATATGGTAATTCTATTGTTAGTTTCTTAAGAAGTTCCATATTGTTCTCCATAGTGACTGTATCAATTTATATTCCCAACAATAGTGGAAGAGGGTTCCTTTTCTCCACACCCTTTCCAGCATTTTTTGCTTGTAGATTTTCTATGATGCCTATTCTACCAGGTGTGAGGTGATACCTCATTGTTGAATCCATTTCGTTGAGCAAGGGGTAGGTCTTGTCTATTACATATTTGGCTTATGGAACGGTATCTGTGCTAATTTCAAACTCTGGTTTTATGCAGCACCCCAACTCACCTTCCCCCTTAAGCAAGCATAAGTTGGTTTTCTAAACTTGAGACCCTGTTCTGTTTTGTAATTCAGTTACTGTGTAGCCAAGTTCACATTCCGTGTATTAGTGATACCTTATGATGTTTCTTTTTCTGTGTGACTTATTTCACTTAGAATCATCGTGCCTCAATCCACTCATTATGCTGATACGGACCTGGTGACATAGATTTCATTGCTGAGTGGTATTCTGCTGTACATAAGTACCGCAACTTCTTTATGCATTATTTGCTCTCTGGGATATTTAACTTGTGCCGTAGAAGAGATTCCAGTAAAAAGAACCGTCCCAAATTTTGGGGTGGCTGTGTCTTTTTGATTTTAATTTCCCTAAGCTATAGGACCATATGTGGAAGTGCCCTAGGCTCTGTTGCTTTGTTTTTTAGATGTTTCAGGAAACACCATACACTTCTCCCAAGAGGCTCTTGGCAATTTACATCCCGCCCATCAGCATAACAAGGCTCCCAGTTCTCCATGGCCTGTCCTGCCTTTCTGGATTTTACACTTTTTTCAGATGGCCCTTTTGACCGGGGGGAAGTGAGACTTCATTGTAGTGCAGATTTCCTTTGCAAGCTTGCTTGGTTGGCCAAAAAGGGTGTATGCGTTTTTTCCTGAATATATTCAGGAAAAAACGCATATGCCCTTTTTGGCCAAGTGCATCATTGTAGACGTTCTGCCTCTTTTCCTATGCTTTAAATGCAATTCCAGTCTACCTCCTGCAATCGGTTTCCTGCAATTCTGCCCCGCTTTCAAGTCCTCTTGGCAGCCTACTTCAGTATATTTTTGGACGATAGCTGTCATTTATAACTCTGCAGGTTTGTGAATTACAGTGTCCCTGAGTTCCTTTCTTCAACTCGCTTTCTTGTGAGCTGGCCGCAACACCGCAGGATTGCTTCAGGCCCTAATGTGGTTCCGGCATGGCACGCAGAGCCTTTGGTTAATTCCTCTTCCTGGTGGGAAATGAGAGTTAAATTTGCCCGTCCAGACACCTCCAGCTAGTCTCTCATTGGTTCTCCCTATTCCTGTTCATCTTCCGCAGAAATTGCAAACTGGGCCAAACAGGAGGTTAAAGGCACCGACTCTCCAAGTCGGGAGAGTGTTAGTAAAGCGTCTGGAGTGTTGCACCCGAGTACCAGGGGATGAAAACTGAGATATATTTGAACACGTCTCCAGATCACATGGTTGATCATACTCTGGGTTCCACATGCATGGTTTAGCTGAAGGAAGAATACCTTAAACCTGGAGAGTTGAGACCCTTTGAATGGTGACCATGCAATATGACTTCAAAGGGTTTTCATTTGCTCTCCGAACCTCTCCAATCCTGTCAGATCTGTGTTAAGGCCCCTGTACACAGTCTTCATTCTCTTTCAGACATAGCCATCCATAGGTTTTAAGATAGTTACTAGTCAGGTACATTCTTAGGCATTTAATATGGGGTGTTGAGTACATTTCGTTGAGCAAGGAGTAGCTCTTGTCTATTCCATATTTGGCTTAAGGAACTTTATCTGTGCTCATTTCAATCTCTGGTTTTATGCAGCACCCCAACTCACCTTTCCCCTTAAGCAAGCATAAGTTGGTTTTCTAAATTTGAGACCCTGTTCTGTTTTGTAATTCAGTTCCTGTGAAGCCAAGTTTACATTCCGTGTATTAGTGATATCTTATGATGTTTCTTTTCCTGTGTGACTCATTTGAGTTAGAATCATCATACCTGAATGCACTCATTATGCTGCTACGGGCCTCATGACATAGATTTCTTTGCTGAGTGATATTACATTGTACGCAAGTACCACAACTTCTTTATCCATTTTTCACTTTCTGTGATTTTGAACTTGTACTGTAAATGAGGTTCTTGTAAACAGAGTCGTCCCAAACTTTGGGGTGGCTGTGTCTTTTTGAATTTAATTTCCCTAAGCTATAGGACCATAAGTGGAAGTGCCCTAGGCTCTGTTGCTTTGTTTTTTAGATGTTTCAGGAAACACCATACACTTCTCCCGAGTGGCTGTTGGCAATTTACATCCCGCCCATCACCATAAGAAGGCTCCCAGTTCTCCATGATCTGTCCTGCCTTTCTGGATTTTACACTTTTTTAGATGGCCCTTTTGACCGGGGGGAAGTGAGACTTCATTGTAGTGCAGATTTCCTTTGCAAGCTTGCTTGGTTGGCCAAAAAGGGCGTATGCGTTTTTTCCTGAATATATTCAGGAAAAAACGCATACGCCCTTTTTCGCCAAGTGCATCATTGTGGACGTTCTGCCTCTTTTCCTGTGCTTTAAATGCAATTCCAGTCTACCTCCTGAAATCGGTTTCCTGCAATTCTGACCCGCTTTCAAGTCCTCTTGGAAGCCATACTTCAGTATATTTTTGGACGATAGCTGTCATTTATAACTCTGCAGGTTTGTGAATTACAGTGCCCCTGAGCTCCTTTCTTCAACTCGCTTTCTTGTGAGCTGGCCGCAACACCGCAGGATTGCTTCAGGCCCTAATCTGCTTCCGGCACGGCACGCTGAGCCTTTGGTTAATTCCTGTTCCTGGTGGGAAATGAGAGTTAAATTTGCCGTCCAGACACCTCCAGCTAGTCTCTCATTGGTTCTCCCTATTCCTGTTCATCTTCCGCAGAAATTGCAACCTGGCCCAAACAGGAGGTTAAAGGCACTGACTCTCCAAGTCGGGAGAGTGTTAGTAAAGCATCTGGAATGTTGCACCCGAGTACCAGGGTACGAAAACTGAGACATATTTGAACACGTCTCCTAATCACACGGTTGATCATACTCTGGGTTCCACACGCATGTTTTAGCTGAAGGAAGAGTACCTTAAACCTGGAGAGTTGAGACACGTGGAATGGGTACCATGCAATATGACTTCAAAGGGTCTTCATTTGCTCACCAAACCTCTCCAATCCTATCACTGCTGCGTTTATGCAACTGTACACACGCTTGTTTCTCTTTTGGAGACATAGCAATCCATAGGTTTTAAGATACGTACTAGTCAGCTACATTCTTAGGCATTTAATACGTGGTGTTGAGTCCATTTCGTTGAGCAAGGAGTAGCTCTTGTCTATTCCATATTTGGCTTAAGGAACTTTATCTGTGCTCATTTCAATCTCTGGTTTTATGCAGCACCCCAACTCACCTTTCCCCTTAAGTAAGCATAAGTTGGTTTTCTAAATTTGAGACCCTGTTCTGTTTTGTAATTCAGTTCCTGTGTAGCCAAGTTTACATTCCGTGTATTAGTGATATCTTATGGTGTTTCTTTATCTGTGTGACTTATTTCAGTTAGAATCATCATACCTGAATCCTCTCATTATGCTGCTATGGGCCTGATGACATAGATTTCATTGCTGAGTGATATTGCATTGTACGTAAGTACCACAACTACTTTATCCATTTTTCAATTTCTGCAATATTGAACTTGTACCGTAAACGAGGTTCTTGTAAACAGAGCCGACCCAACCTTTGGGGTGGCTGTGTCTTTTTTATTTTAATTTCCCTAAGCTATAGGACCATAAGTGGAAGTGCCCTAGGCTCTGTTGCTTTGTTTTTTAGATGTTTCAGGAAACACCATACACTTCTCCCCAGTGGCTGTTGGCAATTTACATCCCGCCCATCAGCATAACAAGGCTCCCAGGTCTCCATGGCATGTCCTGCCTTTCTGGATTTTACACTTTTTTCAGATGGCCCTTTTGACCGGGGGGAAGTGAGACTTCATTGTAGTGCAGATTTCCTTTTCAAGCTTGCTTGGTTGGCCAAAAAGTTCGTATGCGTTTTTTCCTGAATATATTCAGAAAAAAACGCATACGTGCTTCTTGGCCAAGTGCATCATTGTGGTCGTTCTGCCTCTTTTCCTATGCTTTAAATGCAATTCCAGTCTACCTCCTGCAATCGGTTTCCTGCAATTCTGCCCCACTTTCAAGTCCTCTTGTCAGCCTTACTTCAGTATATTTTTGGACGATAGCTGTAATTTATAACTCTGCATGTTTGTGAATTACAGTACCCCTGAGCTCCTTTCTTCAGCTCGCTTTCTTGTGAGCTGGCCGTAACACCGCAGGATTGCTTCAGGCCCTAATCGGGTTCTGGCACGGCACGCTGAGCCTTTGGAAAATTCCTCTTCCTGGTGGGAAATTAGAGTTAAATTTGCCCGTCCAGACACCTCCAGCTAGTCTCTCATTGGTTCTCCCTATTCCTGTTCATCTTCCGCAGAAATTGCAAACTGGGCCAAACAGGAGTTTAAAGGCACTGACTCTCCAAGTCGGGAGAGTGTTAGTAAAGCGTCTGGAATGTTGCACCCCAGTACCAGGGGACGAAAACTGAGACATATTTGAACACGTCTCCCGATCACACAGTTGATCATACTCTGGGTTCCACATGCATGTTTTAGCTGAAGGAAGAATACCTTAAACCTGGAGAGTTGAGTCCCGTGGTATGGGTACCATGCAATATGACTTCAAAGGGTCTTCATTTGCTCACCAAACCTCTCCAATCTTATCACTGCTGCCTTTATGCCCCTGTACACACGCTTGATTCTCTTTTGGAGACATAGCATTCCATAGGTTTTAAGATACTTACTAGTCAGGTACATTCTTAGGTGTTTAATATGGGGTGTTGAGTCCATTTCATAGAGCAAGCAGTAGCTCTTGTCTATTCCATAGTTGGCTTAAGGAACATTATCTGTGCTCATTTCAATCTCTGGTTTTATGCAGCACCCCAACTCACCTTTCCCCTTAAGCAAGCATAAGTTGGTTTTCTAAATTTGAGACCCTGTTCTGTTTTGTAATTCAGTTCCTGTGTAGCCAAGTTTACATTCCGTGTATTAGTGATATCTTATGATGTTTCTTTTTCTGTGTGACTTGTTTCCGTTAGAATCATCATACCTGAATCCACACATTATGCTGCTACAGGCCTGATGACATAGATTTCATTGCTGAGTGATAGTGCATTGTACGTAATACCACAACTTCTTTATCCATTTTTCACTTTCTGCGATATTGAACTTGTACCGTAAACAAGTTTCTTGTAAACAGAGCCATCCCAAACTTTGGGGTGGCTGTGTCATTTTGATTTTAATTTCCCTAAGCTATAGGACCATATGTGGAAGTGCCCTTGGCTCTGTTGGTTTGTTTTTTAGATGTTTCAGGAAACACCATACACTTCTCCCGAGTGGCTGTTGGCAGTTTACATCCCGCCCATCAGCATAACTAGGCTCCCACTTCTCCATGGCCTGTCCTGCCTTTCTGGATTTTACACTTTTTTCAGATGGCCCTTTAGACCGGGGGAAGTGAGACTTCATTGTAGTGCAGATTTCCTTTGCAAGCTTGCTTGGTTGGCCAAAAAGGGCGTATGCGTTTTTTCCTGAATATATTCAGGAAAAAACGCATACGCCCTTTTGGGCCAAGTGCCTCATTGTGGACGTTCTGCCTCTTTTCCTATGCTTTAAATGCAATTCCAGTCTACCTCCTGAAATCGGATTCCTGCAATTCTGCCCCCCTTTCAAGTCCTCTTGGCAGCCTTACTTCAGTATATTTTTTGACGATAGCTGTCATTTATAACTCTGCATGCTTGTGAATTACAGTGTCCCTGAGCTCCTTTCTTCAACTCACTTTCTTGTGAGCTGGCCGCAACACCGCAGGGTGGCTTCAGGCCCTAATCTGGTTCCGGCATGGCACACTGAGCCTTTCGTTAATTCCTCTTCCTGGTGGGAAATGAGGGTTAAATTTGCCCGTTCAGACACCTCCAGCTAGTCTCTCATTTGTCTCCCTATTCCTGTTCATCTTCCGCAGAAATGCAAACTGGGCCAAACAGGAGGTTAAAGGCACTGACTCTCCAAGTCGGGAGAGTGTTAGTAAAGCGTCTGGAATGTTGCACCCGAGTAGCAGGGGATGAGAACTGAGACATATTTGAACACGTCTCCCGATCACACGGTTGATCATACTCTGGGTTCCACACGCATGTTTTAGCTGAAGGAAGAGTACCTTAAACCTGGAGAGTTGAGACCCGTGGAATGGGTACCATGTAATATGACTTCAAAGGGTCTTCATTTGCTCACCAAACCTCTCCAATCCTATCACTGCTGCGTTTATGCAACTGTACACACGCTTGATTCTCTTTTGGAGACATAGCAGTCCATAGGTTTTAAGATACTTACTAGTCAGCTACATTCTTAGGCATTTAATACGTGGTGTTGAGTCCATTTCATTGAGCAAGGAGTAGCTCTTGTCTATTCCATATTTGGCTTAAGGAACTTTATCTGTGCTCATTTCAATCTCTGGTTTTATGCAGCACCCCAACTCACCTTTCCCCTTAAGTAAGCATATGTTGGTTTTCTAAATTTGAGACACTGTTCTGTTTTGTAATTCAGTTCCTGTGTAGCCGAGTTTACATTCCGTGTATTAGTGATATCTTATGGTGTTTCTTTATCTGTGTGACTTATTTCAGTTAGAATCATCATACCAGAATCCTCTCATTATGCTGCTATGGGCCTGATGACATAGATTTCATTGCTGAGTGATATTGCATTGTACGTAAGTACCACAACTTCTTTATCCATTTTTCACTTTCTGCAATATTGAACTTGTACCGTAAACGAGGTTCTTGTAAACAGAGCCGACCCAAACTTTGGGGTGGCTGTGTCTTTTTGATTTTAATTTCCCTAAGCTATAGGACCATAAGTGGAAGTGCCCTGGGCTCTGTTGCTTTGTTTTTTAGATGTTTCAGGAAACACCATACACTTCTCCCCAGTGGCTGTTGGCAATTTACATCCCGCCCATCAGCATAACAAGGCTCCCAGTTCTCCATGGCCTGTCCTGCCTTTCTGGATTTTACACTTTTTTCAGATGGCCCTTTTGACCGGGGGGAAGTGAGACTTCATTGTAGTGCAGATTTCCTTTGCAAGCTTGCTTGGTTGGCCAAAAAGGGCGTATGCGTTTTTTCATGAATATATTCAGGAAAAAACGCATATGCCCTTTTTGGAAAAGTGCATCATTATGGACATTCTGCCTCTTTTCCTATGCTTTAAATGCAATTCCAGTCTACCTCCTGAAATCGGTTTCCTGCAATTCTGCCCCGCTTTCAAGTCCTCTTGGCAGCCTTACTTCAGTATATTTTTGGACGATAGCTGTCATTTATAACTCTGCAGGTTTGTGAATTAAAGTGCCCCTGAGCGCCTTTCTTCAACTCGCTTTATTGTGAGCTGGCTGCAACACCGCAGGATTGCGTCAGGCCCTAATCTGGTTCCGGCACGGCACGCTGAGCCTTTGGTTAATTCCTCTTCCTGGTGGGAAATGAGAGTTAAATTTGCCCGTCCAGACACCTCCAGCTAGTCTCTCATTGGTTCTCCCTGTTCCTGTTCATCTTCCGCAGAAATTGCAAACTGGGCCAAACAGGAGGTTAAAGGCACTGACTCTCCAAGTCGGGAGAGTGTTAGTAAAGCATCTGGAATGTTGCACCCGAGTACCAGGGACGAGAACTGAGACATATTTGAACACGTCTCCTGATCACACGGTTGATCATACTCTAGGTTCCACATCCATGTTTTAGCTGAAGGAAGAATACCTTAAACCTGGAGAGTTGAGACCCATGTAATGGGTACCATGCAATATGACTTCAAAGGGTCTTCATTTGCTCACCGAGCCTCTCCAATCCTATCACTGCTGCGTTTATGCCCATGTACACACGCTTGATTCTGTTTCGGAGACATAGCAATCCATAGGTTTTAAGATATTTACTAGTCATGTACATTCTTAGGCGTTTAATATGGGGTGTTGAGTCCATTTCGTTGAGCAAGGAGTAGCTCTTGTCTGTTGCATATTTGGCTTATAGAACTTTATCTGTGCTCATTTCAATCTCTGGTTTTATGCAGCACCCCAACTCACCTTTCCCCTTAAGCAAGCATAAGCTGGTTTTCTAAATTTGAGACCCTGTTCTGTTCTGTAATTCAGTTCCTCTGTAGCCAAGTTTACATTCCGTGTATTAGTGATATCTTATGATGTTTCTTTTTCTGTGTGACTTATTTCAGTTAGGATCATCATACCTGAATCCACTCATTATTCTGGTACGGGCCTGATGACATAGATTTCATTGCTGAGTGATATTGCATTGTACGTAAGTACCACAACTTCTTTATCCATTTTTCACTTTCTGCGATATTGAACTTGTACCGTAAATGAGGTTCTTGTAAACAGAGCCGTCCCAAACATTGGGGTGACTGTGTCTTTTCGATTTTAATTTCCCTAAGCTATAGGACAATAAGTGGAAGTGCCCTAGGCTCTGTTGCTTTGTTTTTTAGATGTTTCAGGAAACACCATACACGTCTCCCGAGTGGCTGTTGGCAATTTACATCCCGCCCAACAACCTAACAAGGCTCCCAGTTCTCCATGGCCTGTCCTGCCTTTCTGGATTTTACACTTTTTTCAGATGGCCCTTTTGACCCGGGGGAAGTGAGATTTCATTGTAGTGCAGATTTCCTTCGCAAGCTTGCTTGGTTGGCCAAAAAGGGCGTATGCGTTTTTTCCTGAATATATTCAGGAAAAAACGCATACGCCCTTTTTGGCCAAGTGCATCATTGTGGACGTTCTGCCTCTTTTCCTCTGCTTTAAATGCAATTCCAGTCTACCTCCTGAAATCGGTTTCCTGCAATTCTGCCCCGCTTTGAAGTCCTCTTGGCAGCCTTACTTCAGTATATTTTTGCACGATAGCTGTCATTTATAACTCTGCAGGTTTGTGAATCACACTGCCCCTGAGCTCCTGTCTTCAACTCGCTTTCCTGTGAGCTGGCCGGAACACCGCAGGAGTGCGTCAGGCCCTAATCTGGTTCTGGCAGGGCACGCTGAGCCTTTGGTTAATTCCTCTTCCTTGTGGGAAATGAGAGTTAATTTTGCCCATCCAGACACCTCCAGCTAGTCTCTCATTGGTTCTCCCTATTCCTGTTCATCTTCTGCAGAAATTGCAAACTGGGCCAAACAGTAGGTTAAAGGCACTGACTCTCCCAGTCTGGAGAGTGTTAGTAAAGCATCTGGAATGTTCCACCCGAGTACCAGGGGACGAGAACTGAGATATTTGTACACGTCTCCCGATCACACGGTTGATCATACTCTGGGATCCACATGCATGTTTTAGCTGAAGGAAGAATACCTTAAACCTGGAGAGTTGAGACCCGTGGAATGGGTACCATGTAATATGATTTCAGAGGGTCGTCATTTGCTCACTGAACATCTCCAATCCTATCACTGCTCCGTTTTTGCCCCTGTACACATTCTTGATTCTCTTTCGGAGTCATAGGTATCTATAGGTTTTAAGATACTTACTAGTCAGGTACATTCTCAGGTGTTTAATATGGGGTGTTGAGTCCATTTCATTGAGCAAGGAGTAGCTCTTGTCTATTCCATATTTGTCTACTAGAACTTTATCTGTGCTCATTTCAATCTCTGGTTTTATGCAGCACCCCAACTCACCTTTCCCCTTAAGTAAGCATAAGTTGGTTTTCTAAATTTGAGACCCTGTTCTGTTCTGTAATTCTGTTCCTGTGTAGCCAAGTTTACATTCCGTGTGTCAGTGATATCTTATGATGTTTCTTTTTCTGTGTGACTTATTTCAGTTAGAATCATCATACCTGAATCCACTCATTATGCTGCTACGGGCCTGATGACATAGATTTCATTGCTGAGTGATATTGCATTGTACGTAAGTACCACAACTTCTTTATCCATTTTTCACTTTCTGCGATATTGAACTTGTACCGTAAACGAGGTTCTTGTAAACAGAGCTGTCCCAAACTTTGGGGTGGCTGTGTCTTTTTGATTTTAATTTCCCTAAGCTATAGGACCATAAGTGGAAGTGCCTAGGCTCTGTTGCTTTGTTTTTTAGGTGTTTCAGGAAACACCATACACTTCTCCCGAGTGGCTGTTGGCAATTTACATCCCGCCCATCAGCATAACAAGGCTCCTAGTTCTCCATGGCCTGTCCTGCCTTTCTGGATTTTACACTTTTTTCAGATGACCCTTTTGACCAGGGGGAAGTGAGACTTCATTGTAGTGCAGATTTCCTTTGCAAGCTTGCTTGGTTGGCCAAAAGGGCGTATGTGTTTTTTCATGAATATATTCAGGAAAAAACGCATACGCCCTTTTTGGCCAAGTGCATCATTCTGGACGTTCTGCCTCTTTTCCTATGCTTTAAATGCAATTCCAGTCTACCTTCTGAAATCGGTTTCCTGCAATTCTGCCACGCATTCAAGTCCTCTTGGCAGCCTTACTTCAGTATATTTTTGCACGATAGCTGTCCTTTATAACTCTGCAGGTTTGTGAATCACAGTGCCCCTGAGCTCCTGTCTTCAACTTGCTTTCCTGTGAGCTGGCCCCAACCCCGCAGGATTGCTTCAGACCCTTATCTGGTTCCGAGACGGCGTGTTGAGCCTTTGGTTAATTCCTCTTCCTGGTGGGAAATGAGAGTTAAATTTGCCCGTCCAGACACCTCCAGCTAGTCTCTCATTGGTTCTCCCTACTCCTGTTCATCTTCCACAGAAATTGCAAACTGTGTCAAACAGCAGGTTAAAGGCACTGACTCTCCAAGTCAGGAGAGTGTTAGTAAAGCATCTGGAATCTTGAACCTGAGTACCAGGGGACGAGAACTGAGATATTTGAACATGTCTCCCGATCACACGGTTGATCATACTCTGGGTTCCACATTCTTGTTTTAGCTGAAGGAAGAATACCTTTAAACTGGAGAGTTGAGACCCGTGGAATGGGTACCAAGCAATATGACTTCAAAGGGTCTTCATTTGCTCACCGAACCTCTCCAGTCCTATCACTGCTGCGTTTATGCCCCTGTACACACGCTTGATTCTCTTTCGGAGACATAGCAATCTCTAGGTTTTAAGATACTTACTAGTCAGGTACATTCTCAGGCGTTTAATATGGGGTGTTGAGTCCGTTTCGTTGAGCAAGGAGTAGCTCTTGTCTTACATATTTGGCTTAGGGAACATTATCTTTGCTCATTTCAATCTCTGGTTTTATGCAGCACCCCAACTCACCTTTCCCCTTAAGCAAGCATAAGTTGGTTTTCTAAATTTGAGACGCTGTTCTGTTCTGTAATTCACTTCCTGTGTAGCCAAGATTACATTCCGTGTGTTAGTGATATCTTACGATGTTTCTTTTTCTGTGTGACTTATTTCAGTTAGAATCATCATACCTGAATCCACTCATTATGCTGCTACGGGCCTGATGACATAGATTTGATTGCTGAGTGATATTGCATTGTACGTAAGTACCACAATTTCTTTATCCATTTTTCACTTTCTGCGATATTGAACTTGTACCGTAAACGAGGTTCTTGTAAACAGAGCCGTCCCAAATTTTGGGGTGGCCGTGTCTTTTTGATTTTAATTTCCCTAAGCTATAGGACCATAAGTGGAAGTGCCCTAGGCTCTGTTGCTTTGTTTTTTAGATGTTTCAGGAAACACCATACACTTCTCCAGAGCGGCTGTTGGCAATTTACATCCCGCCCATCCGCATAACAAGGCTCCAGGTTCTCCATGGCCTGTCGTGGCTTTCTGGATTTTACACATTTTTCAGATGGCCCTCTTGACCGGGGGAAATGAGACTTCATTGTAGTGCAGATTTCCTTTTCAAGCTTGCTTGGTTTGCCAAAAAGGGCGTATGCATATTTTCCTGAATATATTCAGGAAAAAACGCATATGCTATTTTTGGCCAAGTGCATCATTGTGGACGTTCTGCCTCTTTCCTATGCTTTAAATGCAATTCCAGTCTACCTCCTGAAATCGGTTTCCTGCAATTCTGCCCCGCTTTCAGGTCCTCTGGGCAGCCTTACTTCAGTATATTTTTGGACGATAGCTGTCATTTATAACTCTGCAGGTTTGTGAATTACAGTGACCCTGAGATCCTTTCTTCAACTCGCTTTCTTGTGAGCTGGCCGCAGCACCGCCGTGTTGCTTCAGGCCCTAATCTGGTTCCGGATCGGCACGCTGAGCCTTTGGTTAATTCCACTTCCTGGTGGGAAATGAGAGTTAAATTTGCCCGTCCAGACACCTCCAGCTAGGCTGTTATTTGTTCTCCCTTTTCCTGTTCATCTTCCGCAGAAATTGCAAACTGGGCCAAAGAGGGGGTTAAAGGCTCTGACTCTCCAAGTCGGGAAGGTGTTAGTAAAGCATCTGGAATGTTGCACCCGAGACCAGGGGACGAAAACTGAGACACATTTGAACACGTTTCCAGACCACACGGTGGATCGTACTCTGGTTTCCACATGCATGATTTAGCTGAAGGAAGAATCCCTTAAATATGGAGAGTTGAGACCCCTGTAATGGGTAGCATGCAATGACTTCAAAGGGTCTGCATTTGCTCACCGAACCTCACCAATCCTATGAGCCCCAAGTGTCCAGCCTTATGTGTCACCCAGCTCTGGGTGTAGATGTGGTAAATCCAGGTTGCATCACAAGCCTTGATGAATTACTTAAGTATTCCTCTCTATTTCACTGTCATTGTGTTTTGTTTAAGAAATTTATTTTTATTATGGGATTTAGCTGATTTTCACTGCTGCGTTTATGCCGCTGTACACACTCTTGATTCTCTTACAGAGATATATAAATCCATAGATTTTATGATTCTTACTAGTCAGGTATATTCCTAGGTGTTGAATACGGGGTGTTGAGTCCATTTCGTTGAGCAAGGAGTAGCTCTTGTCTATTCCATATTTGGCTTAAGGAACTTTATCTGTGCTCATTTCAGTCTCTGGTTTTATGCAGCACCCCAACTCACCTTTCCCCATAAGCAAGCATAAGTTGGTTTTCTCAATTTGAGACCCTGTTCTGTTCTGTAATTCAGTTCCTGTGTAGCCAAGTTTACATTCTGTGTGTTAGTGATATCTTATGATGTTTCTTTTTCTGTGTGACTTGTTTCAGTTAGAATCATCATACCTGAATCCACTCATTATGCTGCTACGGGACTGATGACATAGATTTCATTGCTGAGTGATATTGCATTGTACGTAAGTACCACAATTTCTTTATCCATTTTTCACTTTCTGCGATATTGAACTTGTACCGTAAACGAGGTTCTTGTAATCAGAGCCGTCCCAATCTTTGGGGTGGCTGTGTCTTTTTGATTTTAATTTCCCTAAACTAGAGGACCATAAGTGGAAGTGCCCTAGGCTCTGTTGCTTTGTTTTTTAGGTGTTTCAGGAAACACCATACACTTCTCCCCAGTGGCTTTTGGCAATTTACATCCCGCCCATCAGCATAACAAGGCTCCCAGTTCTCCATGGCCTGTCCTGCCTTTCTGGATTTTACACTTTTCTCAGATGGCCCTTTTGACCGGGGAGAAGTGAGACTTCATTGTAGTGCAGATTTCCTTTGCAAGCTTGCTTGGTTGGCCAAAAAGTGCGTATGCGTTTTTTCCTGTATATATTCAGGAAAAAATGCATATGCCCTTTTTGGCCAAGTGCATCATTGTGGACGTTCTGCCTCTCTTCCTATGTTTTCAATGAAATTACATTCTACCTCCTGAAATCGGTTTCCTGCAATTCTGCGTTGCTTTCAAGTCCTCTTGTGAGCCTAACTTCATTATATTTTTGGACGATAGCTGTCATTTATAACTCTGCATATTTGTGAATTACAGTGCCCCTGAGCTCCTTTCTTCAACTCACTTTCTTGTGAGCTGGCCACAACCCCGCAGGATTGCTTCAGGCCCTAATCTGGTTCTGGCTCGGCATGCTGAGCCTTTGGTTAATTCCTCTTCCTGGTGGGAAATGAGAGTTAAATTTGCCCGTCCAGACACCTCCAGCTAGTCTCTCATTGGTTCTCCCTATTCCTGTTCATCTTCCGCAGAAATTGCAAACTGGGCCAAACAGGAGGTTAAAGGCACTGACTCTCCAAGTCGACAGAGTGTTAGTAAAGCATCTGGAATGTTGCACCCGAGTACCAGGGAACGAAAACTGAGACATATTTGAACACGTCTCCCAATCACACGGTTGATCATACTCTGGGTTCCACATGCACGTTTTTGTTGAAGGAAGAATACCTTAAACCTGGAGAGTTGAGACCCGTGGAATGGGTACCATGCAATATGACTTCAAAGGGTCTTCATTTGCTCACCGAACCTCTCCAATCGTATCACTGCTGCGTTTATTCCCCTGTACACACGCTTGATTCTCTTTCGGAGACATAGCAATCCATAGGTTTTAAGATACTTACTAGTCAGGTACATTCTCAGGCGTTTAATATGGGGTGATGAGTCCATTTCGTTGAGCAAGGAGCAGCTCTTGTCTATTCCATATTTGGCTTAAGGAACTTTATCTGTGCTCATTTCACTCTCTGGTTTTATGCAGCACCCCTACTCACCTTTCCCCTTAAGCTAGCATAAGTTGGTTTTCTAAATTTGAGACGCTGTTCTGTTTTGTAATTCAGTTCCTGTGTAGCCAAGTTTACATTCTGTGTATTAGTGATATCTTATGATGTTTCTTTTTCTGTGTGACTTATTTCAGTTAGAATCATCATACCTGAATCCACTCATTATGCTGCTACGGGCCTGATGACATAGATTTCATTGCTGAGTGATATTGCATTGTACGTAAGTACCACAACTTCTTTATCCATTTTTCACTTTCTGCGATATTGAACTTGTACCGTAAATGAGGTTCTTGTAAACAGAGCCGTTCCACACTTTGGGGTGGCTGTGTCTTTTTGATTTTAATTTCCCTAAGCTATAGGACCATAAGTGGAAGTGCCCTAGGCTCTGTTGCTTTGTTTTTTAGGTGTTTCAGGAAACACCATACACTTCTCCCCAGTGGCTGTTGGCAATTTACATCCCGCCCATCAGCATAACAAGGCTCCCAGTTCTCCATGGCCTGTCCTGCCTTTCTGGATTTCACACATTTTTTATATGGCCCTTTTGACCGGTGGGAGGTGAGACTTCATTGTAGTGCAGATTTCTTTGCAAGCTTGCTCGGTTGGCCAAAAAGTGCATATGCGTTTTTTCCTGTATATATTCAGGAAAAAATGCATACGCCCTTTTTGCCCAAGTGCATCTTTGTGGAGGTTCTTCCTCTCTTCCTATATTTTCAATGCAATTCCATTCTACCTCCTGAAATCGGTTTCCTGCAATTCTGCCCCGCTTTGAAATCCTCTTGGCAGCCTTACTTCAGTATATTTTTGGACGATAGCTGTCATTTATAACTCTGCAGGTTTGTGAATTACAGTGCCCTTGAGCTCCTTTCCTCAACTCGCTTTCTTGTGAGCTGGCCGCAACACCGCAGGATTGCTTCAGGCCCTAATCTGGTTCCGGCACGGCACGCTGAGACTTTGGTTAATTCCTCTTCCTGGTGGGAAATGAGAGTTAAATTTGCCCGTCCACACACCTCCAGCTAGTCTCTCATTGGTTCTCCCTATTCCTGTTCATCTTCCACAGAAATTGCAAACTGGGCCAAACAGGAGGTTAAAGGCACTGACTCTCCAATTCAGGAGAGTGTTAGTAAAGCGACTGGAATGTTACACCCGATTACCAGGGGCCGAGAACTGAGACATATTTGAACACGTCTCCCGATCACATGGTTGATCATACTCTGGGTTCCACATCCATGTTTTAGCTGAAGGAAGAATACCTTAAACCTGGAGAGTTGAGACCCATGTAATGGGTACCATGCAATATGACTTCAAAGGGTCTTCATTTGCTCACCGAACCTCTCTAATTCTATCACTGCTGTGTTTATGCCCCTGTACACACGCTTGATTCTCTTTCGGAGACATAGCAATCCATAGGTTTTAAGATACTTACTAGTCAGGTACATTCTTAGGCGTTTAATATGGGGTGTTGAGTCCATTTCGTTGAGCAAGGAGTAGCTCTTGTCTATTACATATTTGGCTTCGAGAACTTTATCTGTGCTCATTTCAAAATCTGGTTTTATGCAGCACCACTACTCACCTTTCCCCTTAAGTAAGCATTAGTTGGTTTTCTGAATTTGAGACCCTGTTCTGTTTTGTAATTCAGTTCCTGTGTAGCCAAGTTTACATTCCATGTTTTAGTGATAACTTATGATGTTTCTTTTTCTCTGTGACTTATTTCAGTTAGAATCATCATACCTGAATCCACTCATTATGCTGCTACGGGCCTGAAGACATAGATTTCATTGCTGAGTGATATTGCATTGTACGTAAGTACCACAATTTCTTTATCCATTTTTCACTTTCTGCGATATTGAACTTGTACCGTAAACGAGGTTCTTGTAAACAGAGCCGTCCCAAAATTTGGGGTCACTGTGTCTTTTTGATTTTAATTTCCCTAAGCTATAGGACCATAAGTGGAAGTACCCTAGGCTCTGTTGCTTTGTTTTTTAGGTGTTTCAGGAAACACCATACACTTCTCCCGAGTGGCTGTTGGCAATTTACATCCCGCCCATCAGCATAACAAGGCTCCCAGTTCTCCATGGCCTGTCCTGCCTTTCTGGATTTTACACGTTTTTCAGATAGCCCTTTTGATCGGGGGGAAGGGAGACTTCATTGTAGTGCAGATTTCTTTGCAAGCTTGCTTGGTTGGCCAAGAAGGGTGTATGCGTTTTTTCCTGAATATATTCAGGAAAAAATGCATATGCCCTTTTTGGCCAAGTGCATCATTGTCGACGTTCTGCCTCTTTTCCTATGCTTTAAATGCAATTCCAGTCTACCTCCTGAAATCAGTTTCCTGCAATACTGCACCGCTTTCAAGTCTTCTTGGCAGCCTTACTTCAGTATATTTTTGGACGATAGCTGTCATTTATAACTCTGCAGGTTTGTGAATTATAGTGCCCCTGAGCTCCTTTCTTCAACTCGCTTGCTTGTGAGCTGCCCGCAACACCGCAGCATTGCCTCCGGCCCTAATCTGGATTTGGCACGGCACGCTGAGCCTTTGGTTAATTCGTCTTCCTGGTGGGAAATGAGAGTTAAATTTGCCTGTCCAGACACCTCCAGCTAGTCTCTCATTGGTTCTCCCTATTCCTGTTCATCTTCCGCAGAAATTGCAAACTGGGCCAAACAGGAGGTTAAAGGCACTGACTCTCCCAGTCGGGAGAGTGTTAGTAAAGCGTCTGGAATGTTGCACCCGAGTACCAGGGGACGAAAACTGAGACATATTTGAACATGTCTCCCGATCACATGGTTGATCATACTCTGGGTTCCACATGCATGTTTTAGCTGAAGGAAGAGTACCTTAAACCTGGAGAGTTGATACCCGTGGAATGGGTACCATGCAATATAACTTCAAAGGGTCTTCATTTGCTCACTGAACCTCTGCAGTCCTATCACTGCTGCGTTTATGGCCCTGAACACACGCTTGATTCTCTTTCGGAGTCATAGGAATCCCTAGGTTTTAAGATACTTACTAGTCAGGTACATTCTTAGGCGTTTAATATGGGGTGTTGAGTCCATTTCGTTGAGCAAGGAATAGCTCTTGTCTATTTCATATTTGGCTTAGGGAACTTCATCTGTGCTCATTTCAATCTCTGGTTTTATGCAGCACCCCAACTCACCTTTCCCCTTAAGCAAGCATAAGTTGGTTTTATAAATTTGAGACCCTGTTCTGTTCTGTAATTCAGTTCCTCTGTAGCCAAGTTTACATTTCGTTTGTTAGTGATATCTTATGATGTTTCTTTTTCTGTGTGACTTATTTCAGTTAGAATCATCATACCTGAATCCACTCATTATGCTGCTACGGGACTCATGACATAGATTTCATTGCTGAGTGATATTACATTGTACGTAAGTACCACAACTTCTTTATCCATTTTTCACTTTCTGTGATATTGAACTTGTACCGTAAACTAGGTTCTTGTAAACAGAGCCGTCCCAACATTTGGGGTGACTGTGTCTTTTTGATTTTAATTTCCCTAAGCTATAGGACCATAAGTGGAAGTGCCCTAGGCTCTGTTGCTTTGTTTTTTAGATATTTCAGGAAACACCATACACTTCTACAGAGTGGCTGTTGGCAATTTACATCCCGCCCATCTGCATAATAAGGCTCCAAGTTCCCCATGGCCTGTCCTGCCTTTGTGGATTTTACACTTTTTTCAGATGGCCCTTTTGACCGGGGTAAGTGAGACTTCATTGTAGTGCAGATTTCCTTTGCAAGCTTGCTTGGTTGGCAAAAAAGTGCGTGTGCGTTTTTTCCTGTATATATTCAGGAAAAAATGCATACGCCCTTTTTGCCCAAGTGCATCATTGTCGAGGTTTTGCCTCTCTTCCTATGTTTTCAAAGCAATTCCATTCTACGTCCTGAAATCGGTTTCCTGCAATTCTGCCTAGCTTTCAAGTCCTCTTGTGAGCCTTACTTCAGTATATTTTTGGACGATAGATGTCATTTATAACTCTGCAGGTTTGTGAATTACAGTGCACCTGAGCTCCTTTCTTCAACTGGCTTTCTTGTGAGCTGGCCGCAACACCGCAGGATTGCTTCAGGCCCTAATCTGGTTCCGGCACGGCACGCTGAGACTTTGGTTAATTCCTCTTCCTGGTGGGAAATGAGAGTTAAATTTGCCCGTCCACACACCTCCACCTAGTCTCTCATTGGTTCTCCCTATTCCTGTTCATCTTCCGCAGAAATTGCAAACTGGGCCAAAGAGGATGTTAAAGGCACTGACTCTCCAAGTCGGGAGAGTGTTAGTAAAGCGTCTGGAATGTTGCACCCGAGTACCAGGGGACGAAAACTGAGACATATTTGAACATGTCTCCGGATCACACGGTTGATCATACTCTGGGTTCCACATGCATGTTTTAGCTGAAGGAAGAATAACTTAAACCTTGAGAGTTGAGACCCGTGGAATGGGTACCATGCAATATGACTTCAAAGGGTCTTCATTTGCTCACCGAACCTCTCCAATGTTATCACTGCTGCATTTATGACCCTGTAAACACGCTTGATTCTCTTTTGGAGACATAGACATCCATAGGTTTTAAGATACTTACGAGTCAGGTACATTCTCAGGCGTTTAATATGGGGTGTTGAGTCCATTTCGTTGAGCAAGGAGTAGCTCTTGTCTATTCCATATTTGGCTTAAGGAACTTTATCTGTGCTCATTTCAATCTCTGGTTTTATGCAGCACCCCAACTCACCTTTCCCCTTAAGCAAGCATAAGTTGGTTTTCTCAATTTGAGACCCTGTTCTGTTTTGGAATTCAGTTCTGTGTGGCGAAGTTTACATTCCGTGTATTAGTGATATCTTATGATGTTTCTTTTTCTGTGTGACTTATTTCAGTTAGAATCATCATACCTGAATCCACTCATTATGCTGTTATGGGCCTGATGACATAGATTTCATTGCTGAGTGATATTGCATTGTACGTAAGTACCACAACTTCTTTATCCATTTTTCACTTTCTGCGATATTGAACTTGTACCATAAACGAGGTTCTTGTAAACAGAGCCGTCCCAAACATTGGGGTGGCTGTGTGTTTTTGATTTTAATTTCCCTAAGCTATAGGACCATAAGTGGAAGTGCCGTATGCTCTGTTGCTTTGTTTTTTAGGTGTTTCAGGAAACACCATACACTTCTCCCCAGTGGCTGTTGGCAATTTACATCCCGCCCATCAGCATAACAAGGCTCCCAGTTCTCCATGGCCTGTCCTGCCTTTCTGGATTTTACACTTTTTTCAGATGGCCCTTTTGACCAGGGGGAAGTGAGACTTCATTATAGTGCAGATTTCCTTTGCAAGCTTGCTTGGTTGGCCAAAAAGTGCATATGCGTTTTTTCCTGAATATATTCAGGAAAAAACGCATATGCCCTTTTTGGTCAAGTGCATCATTGTCAACGTTCTGCCCCTTATCCTATGCTTTAAATGCAATTCCAGTCTACCTCCTGCAATCGGTTTACTGCAATTCTGCACCGCTTTGAAGTCCTCTTGGCAGCCTTACTTCAGTATATTTTTGGACGATAGCTGTCATTTATAACTCTGCAGGTTTGTGAATTACAGTGCCTCTGAGCTCCTTTCTTCAACTCGCTTTCTTGTGAGCTGCCCGCAACTCCTCAGGACTTCTTCAGGCTCTAATCTGGTTCTGCCACGGCACGCTGAGCCTTTGGTTAATTCCTCTTCCTGGTGGGAAATGAGAGTTAAATTTGCCCGTCCAGACACCTCCAGCTAGTCTCTCATTGGTTCTCCCTTTCCTGTTCATCTTCCACAAAAATTGCAAACTGGGCCAAAGAGGAGGTTAAAGGCGCTGACTCTCGAAGTCGGGAGAGTGTTAGTAAAGCGTCTGGAATGTTGCACCCGAGTAACAGGGGACGAAAACTCAGACATATTGAAACACGTCTCCCAATCACATGGTTGATAATACTCTGGGTTCCACATGCATCTTTTAGGTGAAGGAAGAATACCTTAAACCTAGAGAGTTGAGACCCGTGGAATGGGTACCATGCAATATGAATTGAAAGGGTCTTCATTTGCTCACCGAACCTGTCCAATCCTATAACTGCTGTGTTTATGCCCCTGTACACACGCTTGATTCTCTTTCAGAGACATAGCAATCCCTAGGTTTTAAGATACTTACTAGTCAGGTACATTCTTAGGCGTTTAATATGGGGTGTTGAGTCCATTTCGTTGAGCAAGGAGTAGCTCTTGTCTATTCCATATTTGGCTTAAGGAACTTTATCTGTGCTCATTTCAATCTCTGGTTTTATGCAGCACCCCAACTCACCTTTCCCCTTAAGCAAGCATAAGTTGGTTTTCTCAATTTGAGACCCTGTTCTGTTTTGGAATTCAGTTCCTGTGTAGCCAAGTTTACATTCCGTGTATTAGTGATATCTTAAGATGTTTCTTTTTCTGTGTGACTTATTTCAGTTAGAATCATCATACTTGAATCCACTCATTATGCTGCTACGGGCCTGATGACATAGATTTCATTGCTGAGTGATATTGCATTGTACGTAAGTACCACAACTTCTTTATCCATTTTTCACTTTCTGCGATATTGAACTTGTACCGTAAACGAGGTTCTTGTAAACAGAGCCGTCCCAAACTTTGGGGTGGCTGTGTCTTTTTGATTTTAATTTCCCTAAGCTATAGGACCATAAGTGGAAGTGCCCTAGGCTCTGTTGCTTTGTTTTTTAGGTGTTTCAGGAAACACCATACACTTCTCCCGAGTGGCTGTTGGCAATTTACATCCCGCCCATCAGCATAACAAGGCTCCCAGTTCTCCATGGCCTGTCCTGCCTTTCTGGATTTTACACATTTTATAGATGGCCCTTTAGACCGGGGGTAAGTGAGACTTCATTGTAGTGCAGATTTCCTTTGCAAGCTTGCTTGGTTTGCCAAAAAGTGCGTATGCGTTTTTTCCTGAATATATTCAGGAAAAAACGCATACGCCCTTTTTGGCCAAGTGCATCAATGTCGACGTTCTGCCTCTTTTCCTATGCTTTAAATGCAATTCCTGTCTACCTCCTGAAATCGGTTTCCTGCAATTCTGCCCCGCTTTCAAGTCCTCTTGGCAGCCTTACTTCAGTATAATTTTGGACGATAGCTGTCATTTATAACTCTGCAGGTTTGTGAATTACAGTGCCCCTGAGCTCCTTTCTTCAACTCGCTTTCCTGTGAGCTGGCCGCAACACTGCTGGATTGCTTCAGTCCCTAATCTGGTTCCGTCACAGCACGCTGAGCATTTGGTTAATTCCTCTTCCTGGTGTGAAATGAGAGTTAAATTTGCCCGTCCACGCACCTCCAGCTAGTCTCTCATTGGTTCTCCCTATTCCTGTTCATCTTCCGCAGAAATTGCAAACTGGGCCAAAGAGGAGGTTAAAGGCACTGACTCTCCAAGTCGGGAGAGTGTTAGTAAAGCGTCTGGAATGTTGTACCTGAGTACCAGGGGACGAAAACTGAGACATATTTGAACATGTGTCCCGATCACACGGTTGATCATACTCTGGGTTCCACATGCATGTTTTAGCTGAAGGAAAAATACCTTAAACCTGGAGAGTTGAAACCCGTGGAATGGGTACCATGCAATATGACTTCAAAGGGTCTTCATTTGCTCACCGAACCTCTCCAATGTTATCACTGCTGCGTTTATGCCCCTGTACACACGTTTGCTTTTCTTTCGGAGACATAGCAATCCATAGGTTTTAAGAAACTTACTAGTCAGGTACATTCTTAGGCATTTAATATGGGGTGTTGAGTCCATTTCGTTGAGCAAGGAGTAGCTCTTGTCTATTCCATATTTGCCTTAAGGAACTTTATCTGTGCTCATTTCAATCTCTGCTTTTATGCAGCACCCCAACTCACCTTTCCCCTTAAGCAAGCATAAGTTGGTTTTCTAAATTTGAGACCCTGTTCTGTTTTGTAATTCAGTTCCTGTGTAGCCAAGTTTACATTCCGTGTACTAGTGATATCTTATAATGTTTCTTTCTCTGTGTGACTTATTTCAGTTAGAATCATCATACCTGAATCCACTCATTATGCTGCTACGGGCCTGATGACATAGATTTAATTGCTGAGTGATATTGCATTGTACGTAAGTACCACAACTTCTTTATCCATTTTTCACTTTCTGCAATATTGAACTTGTACCGTAAACGAGGTTCTTGTAAACACAGCCGTCCCAAACTTTGGGGTGGCTGTGTCGTTTTGATTTTAATTTCCCTAAGCTATAGGACAGTAAGTGGAAGTGCCCTAGGCTCCGTTCCTTTGTTTTTTAGGTGTTTCAGGAAACACAATACACTTCTCCCGAGTGGCTGTTGGCAATTTACATCCCGCCCATCAGCATAACAAGGCTCCCAGTTCTCCATGGCCTGTCCTGCCTTTCTGGATTTACACTTTTTTCAGATGGCCCTTTTGACCGGGGGGAAGTGAGACTTCATTGTAGTGCAGATTTCCTTTGCAAGCTTGCTTGGTTGGCCAAAAAGTGCGTATGCGTTTTTTCATGAATATATTCAGGAAAAAACGCATACGCTCTTTTTGGCAAAGTGCATCATTGTCGACGTTCTGCCTCTTTTCCTATGCTTTAAATGCAATTCCAGTCTACCTCCTGAAATCGGTTTCCTCCAATTCTGTCCCGCATTCAAGTCCTGTTGGCAGCCTTACTTCAGTATATTTTTGGACGATAGCTGTCATTTATAACTCTGCAGGTTTGTGAATTACATTACCCCTGAGCTCCTTTCTTCAACTCGCTTTCTTGTGAGCTGGCCGCAACACCGCAGGATTGCTTCAGGCCCTAATCTGGTTCCGGCACAGCACGCTGAGCCTTTGGTTAATTCCTCTTCCTGGTGGGAAATGAGAGTTAAATTTGACCGTCCAGACACCTCCAGCTAGTCTCTCATTGGTTCTCCCTATTCCTGTCCATCTTCCGCAGAAATTGCAAACTGGGCCAAACAGGAGGTTAAAGTCACTGACTCTCCAAGTCGGGAGACGGTTAGTAAAGTGTCTGGAATGTTACTCCCGAGTACCGGGGGAGGAAAACTGAGACATATTTGAACACGTCTCCCGATCACACGGTTGATCATACTCTGGGTTCCACATGCATGTTTTAGCTGAAGGAAGAATACCTTAAACCTGTAGATTTGAGACCCGTGGAATGGGTACCATGCAATATGGCTTCAAAGGGTCTTCATTTGCTCACCAAACCTCTCCAATCCTATCACTGCTACATTTATGCCCCTGTACACACGCTTTATTCTGTTTCGGAGACATAGCAATCCATAGGTTTTAAGATACTTACTAGTCAGGTACATTCCTAGGCGTTCAATACGGGGTGTTGAGTCCATTTCATTGAGCAAGGAGTAGCTCTTGTCTATTCCATATTTGGCTTAAGGAACTTTATCTGTGCTCATTTCAATCTCTGCTTTTATGCAGCACCCCAACTCACCTTTCCCCTTAAGCAAGCATAAGTTGGTTTTCTCAAATTGAGACCCTGTTCTGTTTGGAATTCAGTTCCTGTGTAGCCAAGTTTACATTCCGTGTATTAGTGATATCTTAAGATGTTTCTTTTTCTGTGTGACTTATTTCAGTTAGAATCATCATACCTGAATCCACTCATTATTCTGCTACAGGCCTGATGACATAGATTTCATTGCTGAGTGATATTGCATTGTACGTAAGTACCACAAATTCTTTATCCATTTTTCACTTTCTGTGATATTGAACTTGTACCGTAAACGAGGTTCTTGTAAACACAGTCGTCCCAACTTTGGGGTGGCTGTGTCTTTTTGATTTTAATTTCCCTGAGTTATAGGACCATAAGTGGAAGTGCCCTAAGCTCTGTTGCTTTGATTTTTAGATGTTTCAGGCAACAAATACACTTCTCCCGAGTGGCTGTTGGCAATTTACCTCCAGCCCATCAGCATAACAAGGCTCTCAGTTCTCCATGGCCTGTCCTGTCTTTCTGGATTTTACACTTTTTTCAGATGGCCCTTTTGACCGGGGGGAAGTGAGACTTCATTGTAGTGCAGATTTCCTTAGCAAGCTTGCTTGGTTGGCCAAAAAGGGCATATCCGTTTTTTCTGAATATATTCAGGAAAAAACGCCTTCGCCCTTTTTGGCAAAGTGCATCATTGTCGACGTTCTGCCTCTTTTCCTATGCTTTAAATGCAATTCCAGTCTACCTCCTGAAATCGGTTTCCTGCAATTGTGCCCCGCTTTCAAGTCCTCTTGGTAGCGTTACTTCAGTATATTTTTGGATGATAGCTGTCATTTATAACCGTGCAGGTTTGTGAATTACAGTGCCCCTGAGCTCCTTTCTTCAACTCACTTTCCTGTGAGCTGGCCGCAACTCCGCAGGATTGCTTCAGGCGCTAATCTGGTTCTGGCACGGCACGCTGAGCCTTTGGATAATTCCTCTTCCTGGTGGGAAATGAGAGTTAAATTTGCCCGTCCAGACACCTCCAGCTAGTCTCTCATTGGCTCTCCCTACTCCTGTTCATCTTCCGCAGAGATTGCAAACTGGGCCAAATATGAGGTTAAAGGCACTGACTCTCCAAGTCGGGAGAGTGTTAGTAAAGCATCTGGAATGTTGCACCCGAGTTCCAGGGGACGGAAACTGAGATATATTTGAACATGTGTCCCGATCACACGGTTAATCATACTCTGGGTTCCACATGCATGTTTTAGCTGAAGGAAGAATCCCTTAAACCTGGAGAGTTGAGTCCCATGGAATGGGTACCATGCAATATGACTTCAAAGGGTCTTCATTTGCTCACCGAACCTCTCCAATCCTATCACTGCTGCGTTTATGCCCCTGTACACATGCTTGATTCTCTTTCGGAGACATAGCAATCCCTAGGTTTTTAGATACTTACTAGTCAGGTACATTCTTAGGCGTTTAATATGGGGTGTTGAGTCCATTTCGTTGAGCAAGGAGTAGCTCTGGTCTATTACATATTTGGCTTAGGGAACTTTATCTGTGCTCATTTCAATCTCTGGTTTTATGCCGCTCCCCAACTCACCTTTCCCCTTAAGCAAGCATAAGTTGGTTTTCTAAATTTGAGTCCCTGTTCTGTTCTGTAAGTCAGTTCCTGTGTAGCCAAGTTTACATTCCGTGTGTTAGTGATATCTTATGATGTTTCTTTTTCTGTGTGACTTATTTCAGTTAGAATCATCATACCTGAATCCACTCATTATGCTGTTACGGCCCTGATGACATAGATTTCTTTGCTGAGTGATATTGCATTGTACGTATGTAGCACAACTTCTTTATCCATTTTTCACTTTCTGTGATATTGAATTTGTACCGTAAACTAGGTTCTTGTAAAGAGAGCCGTCCCAAGCCGTCAGTCACCTTTGGGATGACTATGTCTTTTTGATTTTAATTTCCCTAAGCTATAGGGCCATAAGTGGAAGTGCCCTAGGCTCTGTTGCTTTGTTTTTTAGATGTTTCAGGAAACACCATACACTTCTCCAGAGTGTCTGTTTGCAATTTACATCCTGCCCATCAGCATAACAAGGCTCCCAGTTCTCCATGGCCTGTCCTGCCTCTCTGGATTTTACACTTTTTTCAGATGGCCCTTTTGACTGGGGAGAAGTGAGAATTCATTGTAGTGCAGATTTCCTTTGCAAGCTTGGTTGCTTGGCCAAAAAGTGCGTATGCGTTTTTTCCTGAATATATTCAGGAAAAAACGCATACGCCCTTTTTTACCAAGTGCATCATTGTCGACGTTCTGCCTCTTTTCCTCTGCTTTAAATGCAATTCCTGTCTACCTCCTGAAATCGGTTTCCTGCAATTCTGCCCTGCTTTCAAGTCCTCTTGGCAGCCTTCCTTCAGTATATTTTTGGATGATACCATTCATTTATAACTCTGCAGGTTTGTGAATTACAGTGCCCCTGAGCTCCTTTCTTCAACTCGCTTTCCTGTGAGCTGGCCGCAACACCGCAGGATTGCTTCAGCCCCTATTCTTCTTCTGGGGCACCTTGCTGTGCCTTTGGTTTATTCTTCTTACTGATGTGAAATTAGAGTGACATGTGCCCATTGAAACCGCTATTGCTAGTTTCTCACTGGTTCCCCCTATTCCCATTCATCCTCCACACTAACTGCAGACTGTGCGATACCAGAACTTAAAGGCATTGACTCTCCATGTGGGGATGTTGTTAGTAAAGTGGCTGGAATGTCAATCCGGAGCCCCAGGAGAGGAAAAATGAGGTGCGTTTTAGAAACCTTTCCCGATCATGTGGTATACCAGTCGCTGGGTTTCCCAAGCATGGTTTAGCTGTAGGAAGATTCCCTTCAACCTGGAGTGTTGGGACCCTTGGAATGAGTAGCATGAAGTATTGCATTAAACTTTTGGCAGTTGCTCACCAAAGCTCACCAATCCTCTCAGCCCCAAGTGTCCAGCCTTATGTCTTATCCAGCTGTGGGTTTATATGTGGTCAATCCAGGTTGCATCACAGCCCCTGAGCGAATTTTGTAAGAATTTTTCTCTCTTTCATTGTTTCTGCGTTTTGTTTTTAAAATTTATTTCTATAATGGGGTTTAGCTCATTTTCACTGCTGTGTTTGTGCCGCTCTGCACACACTTGATTCCCTTATGGAGATATATCAATACATGGGTTTTAAGATTCTTATTACTCAGATATATTTCTCTGCGGTGTATAGGGTGTGTTGAGGCCAGTTCATTGAGCAAGGTGTAGATCTTGTCTAATACCTATTTGGTTTATTGAACGGTATCTGTGCTAATTTCAAACTCTGGTTTTATGCATCACCCCACCTCTCCTTTCCCCTTAAGCTGACATAAGTGTGTTTTCTAAATGTGAGACACTGTTCTGTTCTGTAATTCATTTCTTGTGCAGCCATATTTACCCTCCCTCTATAAGTGATATCTTATGATATGTTTCTTTTTCTGTTTGACTTATTTCAAGTAGTATTATCGGACCTAAATCCACTCTTTATCTTTCTACTAGCCTTATTACATTGATTTCATGGTGAAGAGATATTCCATTGTACATAAGTACCACATCTTCTTTATCCATTGTTCTCTTTCCTGGGATATTTAAGGTGTACTGAAGTTGAGATTATTGTAAACAGAGTAGCCCTAAACTGTGGTGTGCTTGTGTCTTGTTGATTTTTAGACTTCCCTAGATATACTCCCATGATTGGAAGTGTCCTATGCTCTGTAGCTCTGTTTTTTAGATGATTTAGGAACCACCATACACTTCTCCAGAGTGGCTCTCGGCAGTTCACACACTGCCCATCAGCGTATAAAGGCTCCCTGTTCTCCATGGCCTGTCCTGCATTTCTGGTTTTTACAATTTTTTAGGATGGCCCTTTTGACCGGTGGGAAATGAGACTTCTTTGTTGTGCACATTTGCATTGCTTGCTTGCTTCATTGCCCATAAAGTGCGTCTGCGTTTTTTCCTGGATATAATCAGGAAAAAACACATACGCCCTTTTGGGCCAACTACATCATTGTCGAAATCCTGCCGCTTTTCATGTGCGTTAAAGACGAGTCCAATCTATCTCTTGAAATCTGTTTCTTGCAATTCTGTCTTGCATTCAGATCCTCTTCTTTGCCTTACCTCAACATATTTTTGGACGTTAGTTTTCATTTATAACTCTGCAGGTTTGTGAATTGCAGTGACCCTGAGCTCCATGTTTTAAGTTGCTCTTTTGTGAGCTGGCCTCAAACCCGCAGGATTGCTTCAGGCCCTATTTTGGCTCTGGCGAGACAGGCTGAGCCTTTCTTTAATTCTTATTCTTAATGGGAAAGTAGAGTGATATGTGCCCGTCCAAACCCCTACAACTATTCTCTCATTGGTTCCCCCTCTTCCCGTTCATCCTCCTCACAATTTGCAAAATGTGTGAAACAGAAGTTTAAATGTGCTGATTCTCCAAGTGGGGAGATTCTAAGTAACGTGGCTGGAATGGTGAACAGGAGCACCAGGAGAGGATAAATGAGGTGCATTTTAGACACATCTCCCGATCACATGGTGTACAGTCCTCTGGGTTTTCCATGCATGTTTTAGCTGTAGGAAGATCCCTTGAACCTGCAGATTTGGGACCCATTGAATGGGTACCAGGTAGTATTACTTTAAAGGGTGTGCATTTCCTCACCCAACCTCACATTTCTCTTAGCGCAAACAGTTTCCAGCCTTATGTCTCATCCTGCTGTGGGTCTAGATGTGTTCAATCCATGTTGCATCACCGTCCCTGAGGAAAAGTTGTAAGAGGTTTTCTCTGTCTGTCGTTTATTTTTTTCAATTTATTACTATATTGGTTACAGCTGATTTTCAAAGCTCTGTTTCTTGCTGCTGTACATCCACTTGATTCACGTACAGAGAGACATCAATAAATTCTTTTTCAGATTCTTACCAGTCGTATATATTCTTTTCCGGTGACTTGAGTGTGCTGAGTGCAGTTCTTTTAGCTACCGTGTAGGCCTTGTTGATTATCAGTTTGGTATTTGGAATGGTATCTTTGCTAATTTCAACCTCCTGGATGATGCCTCACCCCTCCCCACCTTTCCCGTTTAGCAGCCTTATGCGTGTTTTCTACATATTTGACTATGTTTTTGTTTTGTAATTTATTTCATGTGTAGCCATTTTGGATTCCACCTTTAAGTGATATCTTATGATATGTGTCTTTTTCTTTTTGAATTCTGTCACTTAGAATGATCATACGTAACTCCTCCGGAGTTGTTACAACTGGCCATATTTCATTGATTTCCAGGCTGGATAATATTCCACTCTACCTAAGTACCACATCTCTATCCATTTTTTCCCTCCAGAGACATTTAAGTTATATCCTAGTCGAGGATCTTTTAAACAGAGAGGGGGTAAACATTGGGGTGCCTGTGTCCTCTCGATTTTTGTTTTTCCCAAGATATACGCCCATGAGTGCAAGTGCCCTATGCTCTGTAGCTCATTTTTCAGATGCTTTAGTAAACACAATACACTTCTCCAGAATGGCCGTTGGCAATATACATTTCCACTATAAGTCTCACAGGGCTCCCTCTTCTCCTTGCTCTGTCCTGCATTTCTGTTGTTTACGCTTTATGAGGATGGCTCTTCTGACTGATGCGAAGTGATATCTTTTGTAGTATTGACTTCCAGTGCCCACCTGTTTGGTTGGCTAAAAAAGTGTATGCCCTTTTCTTGAATATATACAGAAAAAAACGCATACACCCTTTTTGGCCAACTGCAATGTTGGCAATGTTCAGCTCCTTTTCTTGTGCTTAATGGCGAGTCCTTTCTACCTCCTCAAATCCCTTTCCTGCCATTCTCCCTTGCTTACATGTCCTTTTCTCTGACTTTCCTCAAGACATTTTTCGGTGATGGATATTTTCAACTATGCAGTTTCGTGAATTTTACTGCCCCTGAGTTCCATTGTTCAACTTGTGTTTATGGGAACTGGCCACAAAGCAGCGGGATTTCCTCAAGCCCTATACTGTTTCCATGGGCAACCCTAGCCTTTGGTCAATTCGTCTTCCTGATTGGAAATTAGAGTGACATGTGCCTGTCTGAACACCTAGGACTTGTCTCTCATTGTTCCTCATCCTTCCGCTTCATCCTCTGGACAAATTCCAAACTGTACGCAACAGGATGTTGACAGTGCTGACATCTCCAAGTGGGGAGACTGTTAGTAAAGATGCTGGAGGGGTGAACCCGAGCACCAGGAGATGAGGAGATGAGATGCCTTTTCCAAACTCTTCCCGATCAGACGGTATACCATCCTCTGGGTGTGACAGACATGTTTTAGCAGTAGGAAGAGTCCCATTCATGTAAGGAGAACACCAGGGCTTTTTCAAAATCAGTGTCTCCCCGAAACCCAAACTGGGGAATTTTTTAAGCTACGGCTACACATATGTTCATTAAGGGTCTTGGGAAGTAGGCAGAGTCCAAACTTTAGATGATTGAAGTCTTCAGGGTCAGAAGCACTCACCACCAGCTTCCCTTAGGTTACACTTTAACTGTCATTGATAGATGATGTCAATAAAAATATCTATTTTTTTTCAGATTATTTCCCCTTATAGGTTATTGCAAAATGTTGAGTGTAGTTCCCTGTGCTATACAGTAGTTCCTTGTTGATGATCTATTTTATACATAGCAGTGTGTATGTGTTAATTCTAAACTGTTAATTTATGCCTCCTCCCACCTTTCCCCTTTGGTAATAATAAATTATAAGATTTTATACTTCTCAGAAATGGGGGAGCTGAAAGAGAGGTATCATTTTCAATGGAAAAGCATTTAAAACAAGATTGAAGGTTTAACCAAGATTATTAGATGTACATCCTTGAAAAGAAATCACTTCGTTTCTCTAATATTGACCTGACAAATAAGACAAACCTTTTCACTGAACTTGCTTATAATAAAGTGATGGAAATATCAAATGGAAGTGTTAGAAACATCTTATTTTACCCGAGCCTTATACACTGTTCTATGTTAACTACAGTTTGGCTCACACATCTGTTCATTGAAGTTACCATAGTCTCAATTTCTGTTACTGATCCTCCAGAGTGGACCCCAACAAGTGTCCCCCTGCCCAGTGTCATTGGGGCCAACAGATCGAGACTGAGTTTGGTTCACAAGCAAAGGAAACTTTATATTTTGATCAGAGAATGGAGAGGTGAGAGCATGCACTACCCCGTGGGCTGTGGGCTGGGCTGCTGTGTAGAGATCCTGTCAGAGTCAGTGGGAGGGAGGGGGCGGAGCTCTCGAGGGCCGGGTTGGCTGTAGCTCAGGCTCTATATCGCGGAGTCTGCACTGGGCCCCAGGAGCTGAGGTGTCGACCCAGCCATTCTGCACTAGGAAATCTGGTCTGAAGTGCCGGGTGTGGAACCTCTGCATGCGGGACCCTAGGAGCACGTGAAATTAGACAAAGCACAAAGGATAAAAAAGGTTAGACTTGACTTTATTGCCCAGATTCTATTTTTATCTCCCAGGGATTTTTAATGGGCTTTGCTGGGGACAAACCCCTCCTCTGCCTTTTGTCCCGTTCCTCATTCTTGGAGTGCTGAGGGTGCAGACCCTTCTTCTGTAACTGCTGAGTGCTGAGTTGGGAGCCCTCATACCCGGGGGTGAGGGTCAGAGCTTCTCCCCAGCAGCCTCCAGGTGACGTTGATTGTCCCCAGGCCCCCTGCCTCCCTGCTCGTCCACCTGAGCACCAGCATTGGAAGTGTTATAGATTCTAATGACCTTTAAGGGTCCAGGAAAGAGATGTGCAGAGACGCTGTGGTGGCCGGTTTCACCCCACCCCACATTTGTTTGGCCACCTTAGGCTGACCGTTTCTGCCAGCCTAGATGCTCTGACCAGTAGTCTGTGCTTTCTTCAATTAGGCCCCTGAATTAACGTACAAACAGCACCAGGTGTCAGAGCCCTGCCCACTCAACTCCCAGACAGTCCAGGGTCAGTGGTGATCAAGGACCATGATGGCCACTGAGTCAACAGCCTTTTGAAGTAAACAGGAGTCCAGCCGGTCTTATTGGCCACCATCATCACGGTGTCTGTAGGCTTTTCTATGGTGACAGTGTGATATACGGTTCCCCCGCCAAGATTATTAGCTCCCCTCTGGGTGCAGTAAGTCCTGCAAGCAGTAGTCTACTCTTTTGGGACACACTCTTGTTGTTTTATGAGAGAAACTCCAGGTCAAGTGATGTTCACACGAGTCGTCATGGTGCCCTGTTGCCCCCGGTTATCTCTCTGGATGTTGGAGTTGGAGGGCCTCCTCACTCGAGGTCGGTGTGCCCACGGAGCGAACCCTGCAACTTCAGGGCATGGTTGGTGGTTAGGATCACCACGTGGGGTCCTTTTCCCTTAGGAGGGAGGTGGCCTTTTGGGCTGCTGATTTCCAGGTTTTTAGATACCGCCAGTATCTTGGCCAGATGTGGCAGTGGGCCAAGCCCCTTGGTGACCGTAGTTTATCCTACCTGGATGGCATTCTTGCATTGTTCCATTTCAAGTGGTCCCAGTTTTTGCACTAATTCTCCAATGGCGATTCACCTTTCACGGGGAATGTAAAGGTCAAAGGGTTTAGCTAAATTAGGGATTTCCAGGGCAAGGATCTGAATTGACTGCTCTTTCCATTCTTGAAAGGCCACTTCTGGATTCTATTCAAAAGGATCATCATCTTTTCCTTTCAGTGTTTCATATAGAGGCCCAGCTAGTAGACTCTAGTTAGGGATCCAGAAGCAGCAAACCCTGGCCTCCCCAGGAACCCCTAAGCTGTCTTCTAGTTTTAGAAAGGGGTAAGGCTGAAAATGGTTTCTTCCCTTTCCTGGGATGGGCTTCTCCGACCTTCTGTGAGAATGAAGCCCAGGCAGGTCACCGCAGTCTGTGATATTTGAGCTTTTTCTTGGACAACTTCTATCCTTTATTGGCTTGGTAGTTCAGAGGCCTCCTTAGTAGGGCTGGCGATCAGAATGTCATCTGCATATTGAAGGAGGGTTTCCTTTTCCAGAGGTAGAACTTTTAGGTCTTTAGCTAAGCTTTCCCCAAAGATGGTGTGGGAATTTTTGCACCCTTGGGGCCAGACGGCCCAGAATTATTGTTTTAGTTGTATGTTGAGTCCTGCCACTCACAAGCCAAAATTTCTTGTGACTCTGGGACTAATGGAATACAAAAGAAGGCATCATTGAAGACTAATACAGAATACCATGTCCTGGTGGTTGGTAGAATGACCAGCAGGGTGTAGGAATTAGGAGCAACTGGAGGTATATCCTCGGTGGCTTCACTGACTGTCCTGACATCCTTTACCAGGTCCCCAGCAGCCCATGGGGCTCTCGTGGTCAGACCAATCCCAGAATATGGAGCTCACCTGGGCAGGTACCCCAGCCCCACCCCAGCCCACAGGGCTCTCGTGGTCAGGCCTCTCCCAGGATACAGAGCTACCCTTGCAGGTACCGTGGCAGGGCTGGGCACACAGGAACCATGCACATAGCCCTCATTGCAGAGCACCCCCAGCTCACCTGTCGCTCAGAGCTGACACAGAGCACCTCAGAGCAGGACTTGAACTAACAAACAGCAGCTGCGACAAGTCTGTGACCCTGGGCATCACTCTGTGCGGCCTCCCTCCACCTGGTCTTCCAGAGACTTCCACTGCACCCGGGGCACCAGGCCTCTGTCTCCAACCACCACCCACCTCTCCTCTCCCTGACTCCTGGGTTCCTCTCATTAGGAGAGGGTTTTCTTGAAGTTGTCTCCCACTCATGGGCCAGATAAAATGATTAGAAAACAAGCCAAAGCTGCAGCCCCTTGTCTATCCTGACTCTCAGGAGCCCACACCTGTTCCTTGGACCTGGCCGGTTCAGCAAGTTCCATTTTCTGCAACTGTGAGCCCCTGAGGGGTGATGATTGGCTGACCTGGGCAGCCTTACCGTGCTGGCCAGCCCTCCCCAGGTGTGCCTGGGTTGAGATCAATATAAATACCACTCCAGGCAGCAAGAGCCCCTGCAGCCGTGCCTGACACCATTTTCTCTGCCCTGTCAGCAGTCTCGGGGCTGGGCTGGTGGGAGGGAGTGATAGGCCACGGCTGTGGGCAGAGGTGAGGAAGGAAAAAAGCAGTGGGGGCAGGGACAGGACGAGTATCTCAGGCAGGGAAATGGAAATCTTCCAGAAGAACACCCAGGGCCAGGACCATCCTGGCTGGCCTGCAGGCACCAAGTCGGCCGGCATGCTGTCACTCGTGTGGCTCTATGGCCCTTCCTCTAGGCTTTCAAGTCCTTGTATATATTCAGGTGTTTTACCTGGGACGGGTGGGAATAGTTCAGCAGCAACTGGCCTGGGGCTCAGCTCACGTTTACTCACAGATGCCTCGGCACGGTGCCCCAGCTTTGCAATGAGGACGCTTGTTGCGTGGGGGCTGCTGGCTGAATGGGAGACGATTCCCCACCACTGACCAACTTCAGAATTGTTTACAACTGGAGCAAGTGCCCTGATACGGTTTTCCTCTGTGTAACTGGTGGGTTCTGTGTTTTTTTTCTCTTTTTCGTTTTTGGTTCAAGGTAGATTTTATTCCTCTTTTTTGTATTTACAGATATAAGCATGGAAATAATTTATTCATATAAATACATGTATGTGAAGGGAATAATTGTTTTTTCTGTTTTATTTTTAAATTTTATTTCTTTTTAATTTTGAATTTTATTTTATATTTTTATACAGCAGGTTCTTATTGGTTATCTATTTTATACATATAAATGTATACATGCCAATCCCAGTCTCTCAACTCCTCCCACCACCACCCCCCCAACAGCTTTCCCCCCTTGTTGTCCATACGTTTGTTGTCTACATCTGTTGCTCTATTTATGCCTTGCAACATGGTTAATCTGTACAGTTTTTCTAGGTTCCACATATATGCATGAATATACAAGATTTGTTTTTCTCTTTCTGACTTACTTCACTCTGTATGACAGTCTCTAGATCCATCGACGTCTCTACAAATGACCCAATTTCATTCCTTTTCATGGCTTAGTAATATTCCATTTTATATATGTACCACAGCTTTATGCATTCGTCTGTCTGTGGGCATTTAGGTTGCTTCCATTACCTCGATATCGTAAATAGTGATGCAATGAACATTGCGGTGAATGTCTCTTTTTGATTTATGGTTTTGTCTGGGTATATGTCCAGTACTGGGATTGCTATATCATATGGTAATTCTATTGTTAGTTTCTTAAGAAATTCCATATTGTTCTCCATAGTGACTGTATCAATTTATATTCCCAACAATAGTGGAAGAGGGTTCCTTTTCTCCACACACTTTCCAGCATTTTTTTTTAAACATCTTTATTGGAGTATAACTGCTTTACAATGGTGTGTTAGTTTCTGCTGTATAACAAAGTGAATCAGCTCTATATATACATACATCCCCATATATCCTCTCCCTCTTGCGTCTCCCTCCCACAGAGTAACTGTTAATTCAGAGCCAGGCTGTGGAGTCTTCCTTGAGGGTTGTTATAGCTTGTAATTGGTCTGTTCATATTTTCTATTTCTTCCTGATTCAGTCTTGGTAGGTTGTGCATTTCTAAGAATTTGTCCATTTCTTCCAGGTTGTCCATTTTATTGGCATAGAGTTGCTTGTAGTAATCTCTCATGATCTTTTGTATTTCTGCAGTGTCAGTTGTTACTTCTTTTTCATTTCTAATTCTATTGATTTGAGTCTTCTCCCTTTTTTTCTTGATGAGTCTGGCTAATGGTTTATCAATTTTGTTTATCCTTTCAAAGAACCAGCTTTTAGTTTTATTGATCTTTGCTATCGTTTCCTTCATTTCTTTTTCATTTATTTCTGATCTGATTTTTATGATTTCTTTCCTCCTGCTAACTTTGGGGTTTTTTTGTTCTTCTTTCTCTAATTGCTTTAGGTGCAAGGTTAGGTTGTTTATTCGAGATGTTTCCTGTTTCTTAAGGTAAGATTGTATTGCTATAAACTTCCCTCTTAGAACTGCTTTTAATGCATCCCATAGATTTTGAGTCGTCATGTCTCCATTGTCATCTGTTTCTAGGTATTTTTTGATTTCCTCTTTGATTTCTTCAGTGATCACTTCGTTATTAAGTAGTGTATTGTTTAGCCTCCATGTGTTTGTATTTTTTACAGATCTTCTCCTGTAATTGATATCGAGTCTCATAGCATTGTGGTTGGAAAAGATACTTGATACAATTTCAATTTTCTTAAATTTACCAAGGCTTGATTTGTGACCCAAGATATGATCTATCCTGGAGAATGTTCCATGAGCAGTTGAGAAAAATATGTATGCTGTTGTTTTTGGATGGAATGTCCTATAAATATCAATTAAGTCCATCTCGTTTAATGTATCATTTAAAGCTTGTGTTTCCTTATTTATTTTCATTTTGGAGGATCTGTCCATTGGTGAAAGTGGGGTGTTAAAGTCCCCTACTATGAATGTGTTACTGTCGATTTCCCCTTTTATGGTTGTCAGTATTTGCCTTATGTATTGAGGTGCACCTATGTTGGGTGCATAAATATTTACAATTGTTATATCTTCCTCTTGGATCGATCCCTTGATCATTATGTAGTGTCCTTCTTTGTCTCTTCTAATAGTCTTTATTTTAAAGTCTATTTTGTCTGATATGAGAATTGCTACTCCAGCTTTCTTTTGGTTTCCATTTGCATGAAATACCTTTTTCCATCCCCTTACTTTCAGTCTGTATGTGTCTCTAGGTCTGAAATGGGTCTCTTGTAGACAGCAAATATATGGGTCTTGTTTTTGTATCCATTCAGCCAATCTGTGTCTTTTGGTGGGAGCATTTAGTCCATTTACATTTAAGGTAATTATCGATATGTGTGTTCCTATTCCCATTTTCTTAATTGTTTTGGGTTCGTTATTGTAGGTCTTTTCCTTCTCTTGTGTTTCTTGCCTAGAGAAGTTCCTTTAGCAGTTGTTGTAGAGCTGGTTTGGTGGTGCTGAACTCTCTCAGCTTTTGCTTGTCTGTAAAGGTTTTAATTTCTCCATCAAATCTGAATGAGATCCTTGCTGGGTAGAGTAATCTTGGTTGCAGGTTTTTCTCCTTCAACACTTTCAATATGTCCTGCCACTCCCTTCTGGCTTGCAGAGTTTCTGCTGAAAGATCAGCTGTTAACCTTATGGGGATTCCCTTGTGTGTTATTTGTTGTTTTTCCCTTGCTGCTTTTAATATGTTTTCTTTGTATTTAATTTTTGACAGTTTGATTAATATGTGTCTTGGCGTATTTCTCCTTGGATTTATCCTGTATGGGACTCTCTGTGCTTCCTGGACTTGATTAACTATTTCCTTTCCCATATTAGGGAAGTTTTCAACTATAATCTCTTCAAATATTTTCTCAGTCCCTTTCTTTTTCTCTTCTTCTTCTGGAACCCCTATAATTCGAATGTTGGTGCGTTTAATGTTGTCCCAGAGGTCTCTGAGACTATCCTCAATTCTTTTCATTCTTTTTTCTTTATTTTGCTCTGCAGTAGTTATTTCCACTATTTTATCTTCCAGGTCACTTATCCGTTCTTCTGCCTCAGTTATTCTGCTATTGATCCCATCTAGAGTACTTTTAATTTCATTTATTGTGTTGTTCATCATTGCTTGTTTCATCTTTAGTTCTTCTAGGTCCTTGTTAACTGATTCTTGCATTTTGTCCATTCTATTGTCCATTCTATCTCCAAGATTTTGGATCAACCTTACTATCATTATTCTGAATTGTTTTTCAGGTAGACTGCCTATTTCCTCTTCATTTGTTAGCTCTGGTGGGTTTTTATCTTGCTCCTTCATCTGCTGTGTGTTTTTCTGTCTTTTCATTTTGCTTATCTTACTGTGTTTGGGGTCTCCTTTTTTGCAGGCTGAAGGTTCGTAGTTCCTGTTGTTTTTTGTGTCTGTCCCCAGTGGCTAAGGTTGGTTCAGTGGGTTGTGTAGGCTTCCTGGTGGAGGGTACTAGTGCCTGTGTTCTGGTGGATGAGGCTGGATCTTGTCTTTCTGGTGGGCAGGTCCACGTCTGGTTGTGTGTTTTGGGGTGTCTGTAGACTTATTATGATTTGGGGCAGCCTCTCTGCTAATGGGTGGGGTTGTGTTCCTGTCTTGCTAGTTGTTTGGCATAGGATGTCCAGCACTGTAGCTTGCTGGTCGTTGAGTGAAGCTGGGTGCTGGCGTTGAGATGGAGATCTCTCGGAGATTTTTGCTGTTTGATATTATGTGCAGCTGGGCAGCCTCTTGTGGACCAGTGTCCTGAAGTTGGCTCTCCCACCTCAGAGGCACAGCACTGACTCCTGGCTGCAACACCAAGAGCCTTTCATCCACAGGGCTCCTTAATTTGGGATGATTCGTTGTCTATTCAGGTATTCCA
The DNA here is from genome assembly GCF_937001465.1 of Orcinus orca. Taxonomy (NCBI): domain Eukaryota; kingdom Metazoa; phylum Chordata; class Mammalia; order Artiodactyla; family Delphinidae; genus Orcinus; species Orcinus orca. The sequence continues at coordinate 3,735,076 of NC_064565.1, read as the reverse complement.
CAGATGCAGGGTATATCAAATTGATTGTGGAGCTTTAATCCGCTGCTTCTGAGGCTGCTGGGAGATATTTCCCTTTCTCTTCTTTGTTCTCACAGTTCCCAGGGGCTCAGCTTTGGATTTGGCCCCGCCTGTGCATGTAGGTTGCCGGAGGGCGTCTGTTCTTTTCTCAGACAGGACGGGGTTAAAGGAGCCGCTGATTCGGAGGCTCTGGCTCACTCAGGCCGCGGGGTAGGGAGGGTCACGGAGTGTGGGGCGGGCCTGCAGCGGCAGAGGCCGGCGTGACGTTGCAGCCTGAGGCGCGCCGTGTGTTCTCCCGGGGGAGTTGTCCCTGGATCCCGGGACCCTGGCAGTGGCGGGCTGCACAGGCTCCCCGGAAGGGCGTGTGGCTAGTAACCTGTGTTCGCACACAGGCCTCCTGGTGGCGGCAGCAGCGGCCTTAGCGTCTCATGTCTGTCTCTGGACTCCGCACTTTTAGCCACGGCTCGCGCCCGTCCCTGGAGCTCTCTCTCCAGCATTTTTTGCTTGTAGATTTTCTATGATGCCTATTCTACCAGGTGTGAGGTGATACCTCATTGTTGAATCCATTTCGTTGAGCAAGGGGTAGGTCTTGTCTATTACATATTTGGCTTATGGAACGGTATCTGTGCTAATTTCAAACTCTGGTTTTATGCAGCACCCCAACTCACCTTCCCCCTTAAGCAAGCATAAGTTGGTTTTCTAAACTTGAGACCCTGTTCTGTTTTGTAATTCAGTTACTGTGTAGCCAAGTTCACATTCCGTGTATTAGTGATACCTTATGATGTTTCTTTTTCTGTGTGACTTATTTCACTTAGAATCATCGTGCCTCAATCCACTCATTATGCTGATACGGACCTGGTGACATAGATTTCATTGCTGAGTGGTATTCTGCTGTACATAAGTACCGCAACTTCTTTATCCATTATTTGCTCTCTGGGATATTTAACTTGTGCCGTAGAAGACATTCCTGTAAAAAGAACCGTCCCAAATTTCGGGGTGGCTGTGTCTTTTTGATTTTAATTTCCCTAAGCTATAGGACCATATGTGGAAGTGCCCTAGGCTCTGTTGCTTTGTTTTTTACATGTTTCAGGAAACACCATACACTTCTCCAGAGTGGATGTTGGCAATTTACATCCCACCCATCAGCATAACAAGGCTCCTAGTTCTCCATGGCCTGTCCTGCCTTTCTGGATTTTACAATTTTTTCAGATGGCCCTTTTGACCGGGGGGAAGTGAGACTTCATTGTAGTGCAGATTTCCTTTGCAAGCTTGCTTGGTTGGCCAAAAAGGGCGTATGCGTTTTTTCCTGAATATATTCAGGAAAAAACGCATACGCCCTTTTTGGCCAAGTGCATCATTGTGGACGTTCTGCCTCTTTTCCTATGCTTTAAATGCAATTCCAGTCTACCTCCTGAAATCGGTTTCCTGCAATTCTGCCCCGCTTTCAAGTCCTCTTGGCAGCCTTACTTCAGTATATTTTTGGACGATAGCTGTCATTTATAACTCTGCAGGTTTGTGAATTACAGTGCCCCTGAGCTCCTTTCTTCAACTCGCTTTCTTGTGAGCTGGCCGCAACACCGCAGGATTCCTTCAGGCCCTAATATGGTTCCGGCATGGCACGCTGAGCCTTTGGTTAATTCCTCTTCCTGGTGGGAAATGAGAGTTAAATTTGCCCGTCCAGACACCTCCAGCTAGTCTCTCATTGGTTCTCCCTATTCCTGTTCATCTTCCGCAGAAATTGCAAACTGGGCCAAACAGGAGGTTAAAGGCTCCGACTCTCCAAGTCGGGAGAGTGTTAGTAAATCGTCTGGAGTGTTGCACCCGAGTACCAGGGGATGAAAACTGAGATATATTTGAACACGTCTCCAGATCACATGGTTGATCATACTCTGGGTTCCACATGCATGTTTTAGCTGAAGGAAGAATACCTTAAACCTGGAGAGTTGAGACCCGTGGAATGGGTACCATGCAATATGACTTCAAAGGGTCTTCATTTGCTCACCGAACCTCTCCAATCCTGTCAGAGCTGTGTTAAGGCCCCTGTACACACTCTTGATTCTCTTTCAGACATAGCCATCAATAGGTTTTAAGATAGTTACTAGTCAGGTACATTCTTAGGCGTTTAATATGGGGTGTTGAGTCCATTTCGTTGAGCAAGGAGTACCTCTTGTCTATTCCATAGTTGGCTTAAGGAAATTTATCTGTGCTCATTTCAATCTCTGGTTTTATGCAGCACCCAAACTCACCTTTCCCCTTAAGGAAGCATAAGTTGGTTTTCTAAATTTGAGACCCTGTTCTGTTTTGTAATTCAGTTCCTGTGTAGCCAAGTTTACATTCCGTGTATTAGTGATATCTTATGATGTTTCTTTTTCTGTGTGACTTGTTTCAGTTAGAATCGTCATACCAGAATCCACTCATTATGCTGCTATGGGCCTGATGACATAGATTTCATTGCTGAGTGATATTGCATTGTACGTAAGTACCACAACTTCTTTATCCATTTTTCACTTGCTGCGATATTGAACTTGTACCGTAAATGAGGTTCTTGTAAACAGAGCCGTCCCAAACTTTGGGGTGGCTTTGTCTTTTTGATTTTAATTTCCCTGAGCTATAGGACCATAAGTGGAAGTGCCCTAGGCTCTGTTGCTTTGTTTTTTAGATGTTTCAGGAAACACCATACACTTCTCCCCAGTGGCTGTTGGCAATTTACAACCCTCCCATCAGCATAACCAGGCTCCCAGTTCTCCATGGCCTGTCCTGCCTTTCTGGATTTTACACTTTTTTCAGATGGCCCTTTTGACCGGGGGGAGGTGACACTTCATTGTAGTGCAGATTTCCTTTGCAAGCTTGCTTGGTTGGCCAAAAAGAGCGTATGCGTTTTTTCCTGAATATATTCAGGAAAAAACGCATACGCCCTTTTTGGCCAAGTGCATCATTGTGGACGTTCTGCCTCTTTTCCTATGCTTTAAATGCAATTCCAGTCTACCTCCTGAAATCGGTTTCCTGCAATTGTGTCCCGCTTTCAAGTCCTCTTGGCAGCCTTACTTCAGTATATTTTTGGACGATAGCTGTCATTTATAACTCTGCAGGTTTGTGAATTACAGTGCCCCTGAGCTCCTTTCTTCAACTCGCTTTCTTGTGAGCTGGCCGCAACACCGCAGGATTGCTTCAGGCCCTAATCTGGTTCCGGCACGGCACGCTGAGCCTTTGGTTAATTCCTCTTCCTGGTGGGAAATGAGAGTTAAATTTGCCCGTCCAGACACCTCCAGCTAGTCTCTCATTGGTTCTCCCTATTCCTGTTCATCTTCCGCAGAAATTGCAAACTGGGTCAAACAGGAGGTTAAAGGCACCGACTCTCCAAGTCGGGAGACTGTTAGTAAATCGTCTGGAGTGTTGTACCCGAGTACCAGGGGACGAAAACTGAGACATATTGGAACACGTCTCCCGATCACACGGTTGATCATACTCTGGGTTCCACATGCATGTTTTAGCTGAAGGAAGAATACCTTAAACCTGGAGAGTTGAGACCCATGGAATGGGTACCATGCAATATGACTTCAAAGGGTCTGCATTAGCTCACCGAACCTGTCTAATCCTATCACTGCTGCGTTTATGCCCCTGTACACGTGCTTGCTTCTCTTTCGGAGACATAGCAATCCATAGGTTTTAAGATACTTACTAGTCAGGTAAATTCTTAGGCGTTTAATATGGGGTGTTGAGTCCATTTCGTTGAGCAAGGAGTAGCTCTTGTCTATTACATATTTGGCTTATGGAACGGTATCTGTGCTCATTTCAGTCTCTGGTTTTATGCAGTACCCCACCTCACCTTTCCCCTTAAGCAAGCATAAGTTGCTTTTCTAAATTTGAGACCGTTTTCTGTTTTGTAATTCAGTTCCTGTGTAGCCAAGTTTACATTCCGTGTATTAGTGATATCTTATGATGTTTCTTTTTCTGTGTGACTTATTTCAGTTAGAATCATCATACCTGAATCCACTCATTATGCTGCTATGGGCCTGATGACGTAGATTTCATTGGTGAGTGATATTGCATTGTACGTAAGTACCACAACTTCTTTATCCATTTTTCACTTTCTGCGACATTGAACTTGTACCGTAAACCAGGTTCTTGTAAAAGGAGCCGTCCCAAAATTTTGAGTCATTGTGTCTTTTTGATTTTAATTTCCCTAAGCTATAGGACCATAAGTGGAAGTGCCCTAGGCTCTGAGGCTTTGTTTTTTAGATGTTTCAGGAAACACCATACACTTCCCCAGAGTGGCTGTTGGCAATTTACATCCCGCCCATCAGCATAACAAGGCTCCCAGTTCTCCATGGCCTGTCCTGCCTTTCTGGATTTTACACTTTTTTCAGATGGCCCTTTTGACCAGGGGGAAGTGAGACTTCATTGTAGTGCAGATTTCCTTTGCAAGCTTGCTTGGTTGGCCAAAAAGTGCGTATGCGTTTTTTCCTGAATATATTCAGGAAAAAACGCATACGCCCTATTTGGCCAAGTGCATCTTGTGGACGTTCTGCCTCTTTTCCTATGCTTTAAATGCAATTCCATTCTACCTCCTGAAATCGGTTTCCTGCAATTCTGCCCCGCTTTCAAGTCCTCTTGGCAGGCTTACTTCAGTATATTTTTGGACGAGAGTTGTCATTTATAACTCTGCAGGTTTGTGAATTACAGTGCCCCTGAACTCCTTTCTTCAACTCGCTTTCTTGTAAGCAGGCCGCAACACCGTAGGATGGCTTCAGGTCCTAATCTGGTTCCGGCACGGCACGCTGAGCCTTTCATTAATTCCTCTTCCTGGTGGGAAATGAGAGTTAAATTTGCCCGTCCACACACCTCCAGCTAGTCTCTCATTGGTTCTCCCTATTCCTGTTCATCTTCCGCAGAAATTGCAAACTGGGCCAAACAGGAGGTTAAAGGCACTGACTCTCCAATTCGGGAGAATGTTAGTAAAGCGTCTGGAATGTTGCACCCGAGTACCAGGGGACGAAAACTGAGACATATTTGAACACGTCCCCCGATCACACGGTTAATCATACTCTGGGTTCCACATGCATGTTTTATCTGAAGGAAGAATACCTTAAACCTGGAGAGTTGAGACCCGTGGAATGGGTACCATGCAATATGACTTCAAAGGGTCTTCATTTGCTCACCGAACCTCTCCAGTCCTGTCACTGCTGTGTTTATTCCCCTGTACACACGCTTGATTCTCTTTCAGAAACATAGCAATCCACAGGTTTTAAGATACTTACTAGTCAGGTACATGCTTAGGTGTTTAATATGGGGTGTTGAGTCCATTTCGTAGAGCAAGGAGTAGCTCTGGTCTATTCCATATTTGGCTTAAGGAACTTTATCTGTGCTCATTTCAATCTCTGGTTTTATGCAGCACCCCAACTCACCTTTTGCCTTAAGGAAGCATAAGTTGGTTTTCTCAATTTGAGACCCTGTTCTGTTTTGTAATTCAGTTCCTGTGTAGACAACTTTACCGTCCGTGTATTAGTGATATCTTATGATGTTTCTTTTTCTGTGTGACTTATTTCAGTTAGAATCATCATACCTGAATCCACTCATTATGCTGCTATGGCCCTGATGACATAGATTTCATTGCTGGGTGATATTGCATTGTACGTAAGTACCACAACTTCTTTATCCATTTTTCAATTTCTGCGATATTGAACTTGTACCGTAAATGATTTTCTTGTAAACAGAGCCTTCCCAAACATTTGGGTGGCTCTGTCTTTTTGATTCTAATTACCCTGAGCTAAAGGACCATAAGGGGAACTGCCCTAGGCTCTCTTGCTTTGTTTTTTAGATGTTTCAGGAAACACCATACATTTCTCCCAAGTGGCTCTTCGCATTTACATCCCACCCATCAGCATAACAAGGCTCCCAGTTCTTCATGGCCTGTCCTGCCTTTCTGGATTTTACACTTTTTTCAGATGGCCCTTTTGAGCGGGGGGAAGTGAGACTTCATTGTAGTGCAGATTTCCTTTGCAAGCTTGCTTGGTTGGCCAAAAAGTGTGTATGCGTGTTTTCCGGAATATATTCAGGACAAAACGCATACGCCCTTTTTGGACAAGTGCATCATTGTGGACGTTCTGCCTCTTTTCCTATGCTTTAAATGCAATTCCAGTCTACCTCCTGAAATCGGTTTCCTGCAATTCTGCCCCGCTTTCAAGTCCTCTTGGCAGCCTTACTTCAGTATATTTTTGGACGATAGCTGTCATTTATAACACTGCAGGTTTGTGAATTACAGGGCCCCTGAGCTCCTTCCTTCAACTGGCTTTCTTGTGAGCTGGCCGTAACACCGCAGGATTGCTTCAGGCCCTAATCTGGTTCCGGCACGGCACGCTGAGCCTTTGGTTAATTCCTCTTCCTGGTGGGAAATGAGAGTTAAATTTGCCCGTCCACACACCTCCAGCTAGTCTCTCATTGGTTCTCCCTATTCCTGTTCATCTTCCGCAGAAATTGAAAACTCAGCCAAACAGGAGGTTAAAGACTCTGACTCTCCAAGTCGGGAGAGTGTTAGTAAAGCATGTGGAATGTTGCACCCGAGTACCAAGGGACGAAAACTGAAACATATTTGAACACATCTCCCGATCACATGGTTGATCATACTCTGGGTTCCACATGCATGTTTTAGCTAAAGGAAGAATACCTTAAACCTGGAGAGTTGAGACCCGTGGAATGGGTGCCATGCAATATGACTTCAAAGGGTCTTCATTTGCTTACCGAACCTCTCCAATCCTGTCACTGCTGTGTTTAGGCCCCTGTACACACGCTTGATTCTCTTTCAGACATAGCCATCCATAGGTTTTAAGATACTTACTAGTCAGGTACATTCTTAGGCGTTTAATATGGGGTGTTGAGTCCATTTCATTGAGCAAGGAGTAGCTCTTGTCTATTCCATATTTGGCTTAAGGAACTGTATCTGTGCTCATTTCAATCTCTGGTTTTATGCAGCACCCCAACTCACCTTTCCCCTTAAGCAAGCATAAGTTGGTTTTCTAAATTTGAGACCCTGTTCTGTTTTGTAATTCAGTTCGTGTGTAGCCAAGTTTACATTCTGTGTATTAGTGATATCTTATGATGTTTCTTTTTCTGTGTGACTTATTTCAGTTAGAATCATCATACCTGAATCCACTCATTATGCTGCTATGGGCCTGATGACATAGATTTCATTGCTGAGTGATATTGCATTGTACGTAAGTAGGAAAACTTCTTTATCCATTTTTCACTTTCTACGATATTGAACTTGTACCGTAAACGAGGTTCTTGTAAACAGAGCTGTCCCAAAATTTGGGGCTGCTGTGTCTTTTAGATATTAATTTCCCTAAGCTATAGGAGCATAAGTGGAAGTGCCCGAGGCTCTGTTGCTTTTTGTTTTAGATGTTTCAGTAAACAGCATGCACTTCTCCCAAGTGGCTGTTGGCAATTTACATCCCGCCCATCAGCATAACAAGACTCCCAGTTCTCCTTGGCCTCTCCTGCCTTTCTTGATTTTACACTTTTTTCAGATGGCCCCTTTGACCGGGGGAAGTGAGACTTCATTGTAGTGCAGATTTCCTTTGCAAGCTTGCTTGGTTGGCCGAAATGTGCGTATGCGTTTTTTCCTGAATATATTCAGGAAAAAACGCATACGCCCTTTTTGGCCAAGTGCATCATTGTGGACGTCCTGCCTCTTTTCCTATGCTTTAAATGCAATTCCATTCTACCTCCTGAAATCGGTTTCCTGCAATTCTGCCCCGCTTTCAAGTCCTCTTGGCAGCCTTACTTCAGTATATTTTTGGACGATCGCTGTCATTTATAACTCTGTAGATTTGTGAATTACAGAGCCCCTGAGCTCTTTTCTTCAACTCGCTTTCTTGTGAGCTGGCCGCAAGACCGCAATTGTGCTTCAGGCCCTAATCTAGTTCCGGCACGGCACGCTGAGCCTTTGGTTAATTCGTCTTCCTGGTGGGAAATGAGAGTTAAATTTGCCCGTCCAGACACCTCCAGCTAGGCTGTCATTTGTTCTCCCTATTCCTGTTCATCTTCCACAGAAATTGCAAACTGGTCCAAACAGGAGGTTAAAGGCACTGACTCTCCAAGTGGGGAGAGTGTTAGTAAAGCATCTGGAATGTTGTACCAGAGTACCAGGGGACGAAAACTGAGACACATTTGAACACGTTTCCAGACCACACAGTTGATCATTCTCTGGTTTCCACATGCATGATTTAGCTGAAGGAAGAATCCCTTAAACCTGGAGAGTTGAGACACATGGAATGGGTACCATGCAATGACTTCAAAGGGTCTGCATTTGTTCACCGCACCTCAACAATCCTATGAGCCCGAAGTGTCCAGCCTTGTGTGTCTCCCAGCTGTGGGTGTAGATGTGATAAATCCAGGTTGCATCACAAGCCTTGATGAATTACTTAAGTATTCCTCTCTATTTCACTGTCATTGTGGTTTGTTTAAGAAATTTATTTTTATTATAGGATTTAGCTGATTTTCACTGCTGCGTTTATGCCGCTGTACACACTCTTGATTCTCTTACAGAGATATATAAATCCATAGGTTTTATGATTCTTACTAGTCAGGTATATTCCTAGGTGTTGAATATGGGGTGTTGAGTCCATTTCATTGAGCAAGGAGTAGCTCTTGTCTATTCCATATTTGGCTTATGGAACGGTATCTGTGCTCATTTCAATCTCTGGTTTTATGCAGCACCCCACCTCACCTTTCCCCTTAAGCAAGCATAAGTTGGTTTTCTAAATTTGAGACCCTGTTCTGTTTTGTAATTCAGTTCCTGTGTAGCCAAGTTTACATTCCGTGTATTAGTGATATCTTATGATGGTTCTTTTTCTGTGTGACTTATTTCAGTTAGAATCATCGTACCTGAATCCACTCATTGTGCTGCTATGGGCCTGATGACATAGATTTCATTGCTGAGTGATATTGCATTGTACGTAAGTACCAAAACTTCTTTATCCATTTTTCACTTTCTGCGATATTGAACTTGTACCATAAACAAGGTTCTTGTAAACAGAGCCGTCCCAAATTTTGGGGTGGCTGTGTCTTTTTGATTTTAATTTCCCTAAGCTATAGGACCGTAAGTGGAAGTGCCCTAGGCTCTGTTGCTTTGTTTTTTAGATGTTTCAGGAAACACCATACACTTCTCCAGAGCGTCTGTTGGCAATTTACATCCCGCCCATCCGCATAACAAGGCTCTCAGTTCTCCATGGCCTGTCCTGCCTTTTGGATTTTACACATTTTTCAGATGGCCCTTTTGACCGGGTGGAAGTGAGACTTCATTGTAGTGCAGATTTCCTTTGCAAGCTTGCTTGGTTGGCCAACAAGGGCGTATGCGTTTATTCCTGAATATATTCAGGAAAAAATGCATACGCCCTTTTTGGCCAAGTGCATCATTGTGGACGTTCTGCCTCTTTTCCTATGCTTTAAATGCAATTCCAGTCTACCTCCTGAAATCGGTTTCCTGCAATTCTGTCCCGCTTTCAAGTCCTCTTGGCAGCCTTACTTCAGTATATTTTTGGACGATAGCTGTCATTTATAACTCTGCAGGTTTGTGAATTACAGAGCCCCTGAGCTCCTTTCTTCAACTCCCTTTCTTGTGAGCTGGCCGCAACACCGCAAGTATGCTTCAGGCCGTAATCTGGTTCCGGCACGGCACGCTGAGCCTTTGCTTAATTCCTCTTCCTGGTGGGAAATGAGAGTTAAATTTGCCCGTCCAGACACCTCCAGCTAGTCTCTCATTGGTTCTCCCTATTCCTGTTCATCTTCCGCAGAAATTGCAAACTGGGCCAAACAGGAGGTTAAAGACACTGACTCTCCAAGTCGGGAGAGTGTTAGTAAAGCGTCTGGAATGTTCCACCCGAGTACCAGGGGACGAAAACTGAGACATATTTGAATACGTCTCCCAATCACATGGTTGATCATACTCTGGGTTCCACATGGATGTTTTAACTGAAGGAAGAATACCTTAAACCTTGAGAGTTGAGACCCGTGGAATGGGTTCCATGCAATATGACTTCAAAGGGTCTTCATTTGCTCACCGAAACTCTCCAATCCTATCACTGCTGCGTTTACGCCCCTGCACACATGCTTGATTCTCTTTCGGAGACATAGCAATCTCTAGGTTTTAAGATAATTACTAGTCAGGTACATTCTTAGGCGTTTAATATGGGGTGTTGAGTCCATTTCGTTGAGCAAGGAGTAGTTCTTGTCTATTCCATATTTGCCTTAGGGAACTTTATCTGTGCTCATTTCAATCTCTGGTTTTATGCAGCACCCCAACTCACCTTTCCCCTTAAGCAAGCATAAGTTGGTTTTCTAAATTTGAGACACAGTTCTGTTCTGTAATTCAGTTGCTGTGTAGCCAAGTTTACATTCCGTGTGTTAGTGATACCTTATGGTGTTTCTTTTTCTGTGTGACTTATTTCAGTTAGAATCATCATACCTGAATCCACTCATTATGCTGCTACGGGCCTGATGACATAGATTTCATTGCTGAGTGATATTGCATTGTACGTAAGTACCACAACTTCTTTATCCATTTTTCACTTTCTGCGATATTGAACTTGTACCGTAAACCAGGTTCTTGTAAACAGAGCCGTCGCAAACTTTGGGGTCGCTGTGCCTTTTAGGTTTTAATTTCCCTAAGCTATAGGACCATAAGTGGAAGTGCCCTAGGCTCTGTTGCTTTGTTTTTTAGATGTTTCAGGAAACACCATACACTTCTCCAGAGTGGCTGTTGGCAATTTACATGCCGCCCATCAGCATAACAAGGCTCCCAGTTCTCCAAGGCCTGTCCTGCCTTTTGGATTTTACACATTTTTCAGATGGCCCTCTTGACCGGGTGGAAGTGAGACTTCATTGTAGTGCAGATTTCCTTTGCAAGCTTGCTTTGTTGGCCAACAAGGGCGTATGCGTTTATTCCTGAATATATTCAGGAAAAAATGCATACGCTCTTTTTGGCCAAGTGCATCATTGTGGACGTTCTGCCTCTTTTCCTATGCTTTAAATGCAATTCCAGTCTACCTCCTGAAATCGGTTTCCTGCAATTCTGCCCCACTTTCAAGTCCTCTTGGCAGGCTTACTTCAGTATATTTTTGGACGATAGCTGTCATTTATAACTCTGCAGGTTTGTGAATTACAGTGCCCCTGAGCTCCTTTCTTCAACTCGCTTTCTTGTGAGCTGGCCGCAACACCGCATGATTGCTTCAGGCCCTAATCTGGTTCTGGCACGGCACGCTGAGACTTTGGTTAATTCCTTTTCCTGGTGGGAAATGAGAGTTAAATTTGCCCGTCCAGACACCTCCAGCTAGTCTATCATTGGTTCTTCCCATTACTGTTCATCTTCCGCAGAAATTGCAAACTGTGCCAAACAGGAGGTTAAGGGCACTTAGTCTCCAAGTCAGGAGATTGTTAGTAAAGCATCTGGAATGTTGCACCCGAGTACCAGGGGACGAAAACTGAGACATATTGGAACACGTCTCCCGATCACAGGGTTGATCATACTCTGGGTTCCACATGCATGTTTTAGCTGAAGGAAGAATACCTTAAACCTGGAGAGTTGAGATCCGTGGAATGGATACCATGCAATATGCCTTCAAAGGGTCTTCATTTGCTCACCGAACCTCTCCAATGTTATCACTGCGGCGTTTACGCCCCTGCACACATGCTTGATTCTCTTTCGGAGACATAGCAATCTCTAGGTTTTAAGATACTTACTAGTCAGGTACATTCTTAGGCGTTTAATATGGGGTGTTGAGTCCATTTCGTTGAGCAAGGAGTAGCTCTTGTCTATTCCATATTTGGCTTAGGGAACTTTATCTGTGCTCATTTCAATCTCTGGTTTTATGCAGCACCCCAACTCACCTTTCCCCTTAAGCAAGCATAAGTTGGTTTTCTCAATTTGAGACCCTGTTCTGTTCTGTAATTCAGTTGCTGTGTAGCCAAGTTTACATTCCGTGTGTTAGTGATATCTTATGATGTTTCATTTTCTGTGTGACTTATTTCAGTTAGAATCATCATACCTGAATCCACTCATTATGCTGCTACGGGCCTGATGACATAGATTTCATTGCTGAGTGATATTGCATTGTACGTAAGTACCAAAACTTCTTTATCCATTTTTCACTTTCTGCGATATTGAACTTGTACCATAAACGAGGTTCTTGTAAACAGAGCCGTCCCAAATTTTGGGGTGGCTGTGTCTTTTTGATTTTAATTTCCCTAAGCTATAGGACCATGAGTTTAAGTGCCCTAGGCTCTGTTGCTTTGTTTTTTAGATGTTTCAGGAAACACCATACACTTCTCCAGAGCGTCTGTTGGCAATTTACATCCCGCCCATCCGCATAACAAGGCTCTCAGATCTCCGTGGCCTGTCCTGCCTTTTGGATTTTACACATTTTTCAGATGGCCCTCTTGACCGGGTGGAAGTGAGACTTCATTGTAGTGCAGATTTCCTTTGCAAGCTTGCTTTGTTGGCCAACAAGGGCGTATGCGTTTATTCCTGAATATATTCAGGAAAAAATGCATACGCCCTTTTTGGCCAAGTGCATCATTGTGGACGTTCTGCCTCTTTTCCTATGCTTTAAACGCAATTCCAGTCTACCTCCTGAAATCGGTTTCCTGCAATTCTGCCCCACTTTCAAGTCCTCTTGGCAGCCTTACTTCAGTATATTTTTGGACGATAGCTGTCATTTATAACTCTGCAGGTGTGTGAATTACAGTGCCCCTGAGCTCCTTTCTTCAACTCGCTTTCTTGTGAGCTGGCCGCAACACCGCAGGATTGCTTCAGGCCCTAATCTGGTTCTGGCACGGCACGCTGAGACTTTGGTTAATTCCTCTTCCTGGTGGGAAATGAGAGTTAAATTTGCCCGTCCAGACACCTCCAGCTAGTCTATCATTGGTTCTTCCCATTACTGTTCATCTTCCGCAGAAATTGCAAACTGTGCCAAACAGGAGGTTAAGGGCACTGAGTCTCCAAGTCAGGAGATTGTTAGTAAAGCATGTGGAATGTTGCACCCGAGTACCAGGGGACGAAAACTGAGACATATTGGAACACGTCTCCCGATCACAGGGTTTATCATACTCTGGGTTCCACATGCATGTTTTAGCTGAAGGAAGAATACCTTAAACCTGGAGAGTTGAGACCCGTGGAATGGATACCATGCAATATGCCTTCAAAGGGTCTTCATTTGCTCACCGAACCTCTCCAATGTTATCACTGCTGCATTTACGCCCCTGCACCCATGCTTGATTCTCTTTCGGAGACAAAGCAATTTCTAGGTTTTAAGATACTTACTAGTCAGGTACATTCTTAGGCGTTTAATATGGGGTGTTGAGTCCATTTCGTTGAGCAAGGAGTAGCTCTTGTCTATTCCATATTTGGCTTAGGGAACTTTATCTGTGCTCATTTCAATCTCTGGTTTTATGCAGCACCCCAACTCACCTTTCCCCTTAAGCAAGCATAAGTTGATTTTAAATTTGAGACCCTGTTCTGTTCTGTAATTCAGTTGCTGTGTAGCCAAGTTTACATTCCGTGTGTTAGTGATACCTTATGATGTTTCTTTTTCTGTGTGACTTATTTCAGTTAGAATCATCATACCTGAATCCACTCATTATGCTGCTACGGGCCTGATGACATAGATTTCATTGCTGAGTGATATTGCATTGTACGTAAGTACCACAACTTCTTTATCCATTTTTCACTTTCTGCGATATTGAACTTGTACCGTAAACCAGGTTCTTGTAAACAGAGCCGTCGCAAACTTTGGGATCGCTGTGCCTTTTAGATTTTAATTTCCCTAAGCTATAGGACCATAAGTGGAAGTGCCCTAGGCTCTGTTGCTTTGTTTTTTAGATGTTTCAGGAAACACCATACACTTCTCCACAGTGGTTGCTGGCAATTTACATGCCGCCCATCAGCATAACAAGGCTCCCAGTTCTCCAAGGCCTGTCCTGCCTTTTGGATTTTACACATTTTTCAGATGGCCCTCTTGACCGGGTGGAAGTGAGATTTCATTGTAGTGCAGATTTCCTTTGCAAGCTTGCTTTGTTGGCCAACAAGGGCGTATGTGTTTATTCCTGAATATATTCAGGAAAAAATGCATACGCCCTTTTTGGCCAAGTGCATCATTGTGGACGTTCTGCCTCTTTTCCTATGCTTTAAATGCAATTCCAGTCTACCTCCTGAAATCGGTTTCCTGCAATTCTGCCCCACTTTCAAGTCCTCTTGGCAGCCTTACTTCAGTATATTTTTGGACGATAGCTGTCATTTATAACTCTGCAGGTTTGTGAATTACAGTGCCCCTGAGCTCCTTTCTTCAACTCGCTTTCTTGTGAGCTGGCCGCAACACCGCATGATTGCTTCAGGCCCTAATCTGGTTCTGGCACGGCATGCTGAGACTTTGGTTAATTCCTTTTCCTGGTGGGAAATGAGAGTTAAATTTGCCCGTCCAGACACCTCCAGCTAGTCTATCATTGGTTCTTCCCATTACTGTTCATCTTCCGCAGAAATTGCAAACTGTGCCAAACAGGAGGTTAAGGGCACTTAGTCTCCAAGTCAGGAGATTGTTAGTAAAGCATCTGGAATGTTGCACCCGAGTACCAGGGGACGAAAACTGAGACATATTGGAACACGTCTCCCGATCACAGGGTTGATCATACTCTGGGTTCCACATGCATGTTTTAGCTGAAGGAAGAATACCTTAAACCTGGAGAGTTGAGACCCGTGGAATGGATACCATGCAATATGCCTTCAAAGGGTCTTCATTTGCTCACCGAACCTCTCCAATGTTATCACTGCGGCGTTTACGCCCCTGCACACATGCTTGATTCTCTTTCGGAGACATAGCAATCTCTAGGTTTTAAGATACTTACAAGTCAGGTACATTCTTAGGCGTTTAATATGGGGTGTTGAGTCCATTTCGTTGAGCAAGGAGTAGCTCTTGTCTATTCCATATTTGGCTTAGGGAACTTTATCTGTGCTCATTTCAATCTCTGGTTTTATGCAGCACCCCAACTCACCTTTCCCCTTAAGCAAGCATAAGTTGGTTTTCTAAATTTGAGACCCTGTTCTGTTCTGTAATTCAGTTGCTGTGTAGCCAAGTTTACATTCCGTGTGTTAGTGATACCTTATGATGTTTCATTTTCTGTGTGACTTATTTCAGTTAGAATCATCATACCTGAATCCACTCATTATGCTGCTACGGGCCTGATGACATAGATTTCATTGCTGAGTGATATTGCATTGTACGTAAGTACCAAAACTTCTTTATCCATTTTTCACTTTCTGCGATATTGAGCTTGTACCATAAACCAGGTTCTTGTAAACAGAGCCGTCCCAAATTTTGGGGTGGCTGTGTCTTTTTGATTTTAATTTCCCTAAGCTATAGGACCATGAGTTTAAGTGCCCTAGGCTCTGTTGCTTTGTTTTTTAGATGTTTCAGGAAACACCATACACTTCTCCAGAGCATCTGTTGGCAATTTACATCCCGCCCATCCGCATAACAAGGCTCTCAGTTCTCCGTGGCCTGTCCTGCCTTTTGGATTTTACACATTTTTCAGATGGCCCTCTTGACCGGGTGGAAGTGAGACTTCATTGTAGTGCAGATTTCCTTTGCAAGCTTGCTTTGTTGGCCAACAAGGGCGTATGCGTTTATTCCTGAATATATTCAGGAAAAAATGCATACGCCCTTTTTGGCCAAGTGCATCATTGTGGACGTTCTGCCTCTTTTCCTATGCTTTAAACGCAATTCCAGTCTACCTCCTGAAATCGGTTTCCTGCAATTCTGCCCCACTTTCAAGTCCTCTTGGCAGCCTTACTTCAGTATATTTTTGGACGATAGCTGTCATTTATAACTCTGCAGGTTTGTGAATTACAGTGCCCCTGAGCTCCTTTCTTCAACTCGCTTTCTTGTGAGCTGGCCGCAACACCGCAGGATTGCTTCAGGCCCTAATCTGGTTCTGGCACGGCATGCTGAGACTTTGGTTAATTCCTTTTCCTGGTGGGAAATGAGAGTTAAATTTGCCCGTCCAGACACCTCCAGCTAGTCTATCATTGGTTCTTCCCATTACTGTTCATCTTCCGCAGAAATTGCAAACTGTGCCAAACAGGAGTTTAAGGGCACTGAGTCTCCAAGTCAGGAGATTGTTAGTAAAGCATCTGGAATGTTGCACCCGAGTACCAGGGGACGAAAACTGAGACATATTGGAACACGTCTCCCGATCACAGGGTTGATCATACTCTGGGTTCCACATGCATGTTTTAGCTGAAGGAAGAATACCTTAAACCTGGAGAGTTGAGACCCGTGGAATGGATACCATGCAATATGCCTTCAAAGGGTCTTCATTTGCTCACCGAACCTCTCCAATCCTATCACTGCTGCGTTTACGCCCCTGCACCCATGCTTGATTCTCTTTCGGAGAGAAAGCAATTTCTAGGTTTTAAGATACTTACTAGTCAGGTACATTCTTAGGCGTTTAATATGGGGTGTTGAGTCCATTTCGTTGAGCAAGGAGTAGCTCTTGTCTATTCCATATTTGGCTTAGGGAACTTTATCTGTGCTCATTTCAATCTCTGGTTTTATGCAGCACCCCAACTCACCTTTCCCCTTAAGCAAGCATAAGTTGGTTTTCTAAATTTGAGACCCTGTTCTGTTCTGTAATTCAGTTGCTGTGTAGCCAAGTTTACATTCCGTGTGTTAGTGATACCTTATGATGTTTCTTTTTCTGTGTGACTTATTTCAGTTAGAATCATCATACCTGAATCCACTCATTATGCTGCTACGGGCCTGATGACATAGATTTCATTGCTGAGTGATATTGCATTGTACGTAAGTACCACAACTTCTTTATCCATTTTTCACTTTCTGCGACATTGAACTTGTACCGTAAACCAGGTTCTTGTAAACAGAGCCGTCGCAAACTTTGGGGTCGCTGTGCCTTTTAGATTTTAATTTCTCTAAGCTATAGGACCATAAGTGGAAGTGCCCTAGGCTCTGTTGCTTTGTTTTTTAGATGTTTCAGGAAACACCATACACTTCTCCAGAGTGGCTGTTGGCAATTTACATGCCGCCCATCAGCATAACAAGGCTCCCAGTTCTCCATGGCCTGTCCTGCCTTTCTGGATTTTACACTTTTTTCAGATGGCCCTTTTGAGAGGGGGGAAGTGAGACTTCATTGTAGTGCAGATTTCCTTTGTAAGCTTGCTTGGTTGGCCAAAAAGGGCGTATGCGTTTTTTCCTGAATATATTCAGCAAAAAACGCATACGCCCTTTTTGGCCAAGTGCATCATTGTGGACGTTCTGCCTCTTTTCCTATGCTTTAAATTCAATTCCAGTCTACCTCCTGAAATCGGTTTCCTGCAATTCTGCCCCGCTTTCAAGTCCTCTTGGCAGCCTTACTTCAGTATATTTTTGGACGATAGCTGTCATTTATAACTCTGCAGGTTTGTGAATTACAGTGACCCTGAGCTCCTTTCTTCAACTCGCTTTCCTGTGAGCTGGCCGCAACACCGCCTGATTGCTTCAGGCCCTAATCTTGTTCCGGCACGGCACGCTGAGCCTTTGGTTAATACCTCTTCCTGGTGGGAAATGAGAGTTAAATTTGCCCATCCAGACCCCTCCAGCTAGTCTCTCATTGGTTCCACCTATTCCTGTTCATCTTCCGCAGAGATTGCAAACTGGACCAAATATAAGGTTAAAGGCACTGACTCTCGAAGTCGGGAGAGTTTTAGTAAAGCGTCTGGAATGTTGCACCCGAGTACCAGGGGACGAAAACTGAGACATATTTGAACACGTCTCCCGATCACACGGTTGATCATACTCTGAGTTCCACATGCATGTTTTAGCTGAAGGAAGAATACCTTAAACCTGGAGAGTTGAGACCCGTGGAATGGGTACCATGCAATATGACTTCAAAGGGTCTTCATTTGCTCGCCGAACCTCTCCATTCCTATCACTGTTGCCTTTATTCCCCTGTACACACGCTTGATTCTCTTTCCGAGAGATAGCAATCCATAGGTTTTAAGATACTTACTAGTCAGGTACATAATTAGGCCTTTAATATGGAGTGTTGAGGCCATTTCGTTGAGCAAGGAGTAGCTCTGGTCTATTACATATTTGGCTTAGGGAACTTTATCTGTGCTCATTTCAATCTCTGGTTTTATGCAGCACCCCAACTCACCTTTCCCCTTAAGCAAGCATAAGTTGGTTTTGTAAAATTGAGACCCTGTTCTGTTCTGTAATTCAGTTCCTCTGTAGCCAAGTTTACATTCCATTTGTTAGTGATATCTTATGATGTTTCTTTTTCTGTGTGACTTATTTAAGTTAGAATCATTATACCTGAATCCACTCATTATGCTGCTATGGGACTGATGACATAGATTTCATTGCTGAGTGATATTTCATTGTACGTAAGTACCACAACTTCTTTATCCATTTTTCACTTGCTGCGATATTGAACTTGTACCATAAACTAGGTTCTTGTAAATAGAGCCGTCCCAACAATTGGGGTCACTGTGTCTTTTTGATTTTAATTTCCCTAAGCTATAGGACCATATGTGGAAGTGCCCTAGGCTGTGTTGCTTTATTTTTTAGATGTTTCAGGAAACACCATACACTTCTCCCGAGTGGCTGTTGGCAATTTTCATCCCACCCATCTGCATAATGAGGCTCCCAGTTCTCCATGGCCTGTCCTGCCTTTCTGGATTTTACACATTTTTCAGATGGCCCTTTTGACCGGGGGGAAGTTAGACTTCATTGTAGTGCAGATTTCCTTTGCAAGCTTGCTTGGTTGGCCAAAAAGGGTGTATGCGTTTTTTCCTGAAGATATTCAGGAAAAAACGCATACGCCCTTTTTGGCCAAATGCATCATTGTCGACGTTCTGCCTCTTTTCCTATGCTTTAAATGCAATTCCAGTCTACCTCCTGAAATCGGTTTCCTGCAATTCTGCCCCGCTTTCAAGTCCTCTTGTCAGCCTTACTTCAGTATATTTTTGGACGATAGCTATCATTTATAACTCTGCAGGTTTGTGAATTACAGAGCCCCAGAGCTCCTTTCTTCAACTCGCTTTCTTGTGAGCTGGCCACAACACTGCAGGATTGCTTCAGGCCCTAATCTTGTTCCGGCACGGCGCTGAGCATTTGCTTACTTACTCTTCCTGGTGGGAAATGAGAGTTAAACTTGCCCGTCCACACACCTCCAGATAGTCTCTCATTGGTTCTCCGTATTCCTGTTCATCTTCCGCAGAAATTGCAAACTTGGCCAAACAGCAGGTTAAAGGCAGTGACTCTCCAAGTCGGGAGAGGGTTAGAAAAGCGTCTGGAATGTTGCACCCGAGTACCAGGGACGAAAACTGAGACATATTGGAACACGTCTCCCGATCACATGGTTGATCATACTCTGTGTTCCACATGCATGTTTTAGCTGAAGGAAGAATACCTTAAACCTGGAGAGTTGAGACCCGTGGAATGGGTACCATGCAATATGACTTCAAAGGGTCTTCATTTGCTCACCAAGCCTCACCAAACCTATCACTGCTGCGTTTATGCCACTGTACACACGCTTGATTCTCTTTCAGAGACATAGCAATCCATAGGTTTTAAGATACTTACTAGTCAGGTACATTCTTATGCGTTTAATATTGGGTGTTGAGTCCATTTCTTTGAGCAAGGAGTAGCTCTTGTCTATTCCATATTTGGCTTATGGAACGGTATCTGTGCTCATTTCAATCTCTGGTTTTATGCAGCACCCCAACTCACCTTTCCCCTTAAGCAAGCATAAGTTGGTTTTCTCAATTTGAGACCCTGTTCTGTTTTGTAATTCAGTTCCTGTGTAGTGAAGTTTTCATTCCGTGTATCAGTGATATCTTATGATGTTTCTTTTTCTGTGTGACTTATTTCAGTTAGAATCATCATACCTGAATCCACTCATTATGCTGCTATGGGCCTGAGTACATAGATTTCATTGCTGAGTGATATTGCATTGTACGTAAGTACCACAACTTCTTTATCCATTTTTCACTTTCTGCGATATTGAACTTGTACCATAAACGAGGTTCTTGTAAACAGAGCCGTCCCAACCTTTGGGGTGGCTGTGTCTTTTTGATTTTAATTTCTCTAAGCTATAGGACCATAAGTGGAAGTGCCCTAGGCTCTGTTGCTTTGTTTTTTAGATGTTTCAGGAATCACCATACACTTTTCCCGAGTGGCTGTTGGCAATTTACATCCCGCCCATCAGCATAACAAGGCTCCCAGTTCTCCATGGCCTGTCCTGCCTTTCTGGATTTTACACATTTTTTAGATGGCCCTTTTGACTGGGGGGAAGTGAGACTTCATTGTAGTGCAGATTTCCTTTGCAATCTTGCTTGGTTGGCCAAAAAGTGCGTATGCGTTTTTTTCTGTATATATTCAGGAAAAAATGCATACGCCCTTTTTGGCCAAGTGCATCGTTGTCGAGGTTCTGCCTCTCTTCCTATGTTTTCAATGCAATTCCATTCTACCTCCTGAAATCGGTTTCCTGCAATTCTGCCTTATTTTCAAGTCCTCTTGTGAGCCTTACTTCAGTATATTTTTGGACGATAGCTGTCATTTATAACTCTGCAGGTTTGTGAATTACAGTGCCCCTGAGCTCCTTTCTTCAACTCGCTTTCTTGTGAGTGGCCACAACCCCGCAGGATTGCTTCAGGCCCTAATCTGGTTCTGCAACGGCATGATGAGCCTTTGGTTAATTCCTCTTCCTGGTGGGAAATGAGAGTTAAATTTGCCCATCCAGACACCTCCAGCTAGTCTCTCATTGGTTCTCCCTATTCCTGTTCATCTTCCGCAGAAATTGCAAACTGGGCCAAACAGGAGGTTAAAGGCACTGACTCTCCAAGTGGGGAGACTGTTAGTAAAGCGTCTGGAATGTTGCACCCGAGTACCAGGGAACGAAAACTGAGACATATTTAAACACGTCTCCCGATCACACGGTTGATCATACTCTGGGTTCCACATGCATGTTTTAGCTGAAGGAAGAATACCCTAAACCTGGAGAGTTGAGACCCTTGGAATGAGTACCATGCATTATGAATTCAAAGGGTCTTCATTTGCTCACTGAACCTCTCCAATGTTATCACTGCTGTGTTTATACCCCTGTACACACGCTTGATTCTCTTTCAGAGAGATAGCAATCCATAGGTTTTAAGATACTTACTAGTCAGGTACATTCTTAGGCGTTTAATACAAGGTGTTGAGTCCATTTCATTGAGCAAGGAGTAGCTCTTGTCTATTCCATATTTGGCTTAAGGAAATTTATCTGTACTCATTTCAATCTCTGGTTTTATGCAGCACCCCAACTCACCTTTCCCCTTAAGGAAGCATAAGTTGGTTTTCTAAATTTGAGACACTGTTCTGTTCTGTAATTCAGTTCCTGTGTAACCAAGTTCACATTCCGTGTATTAGTGATATATTATGATGTTTCTTTTTCTGTGTGACTTATTTCAGTTAGAATCATCATACCTGAATCCACTCATTATGCTGCTATGGGCCTGATGACATAGATTTCATTGCTGAGTGATATTGCATTGTACGTAAGTACCAGAACTTCTTTATCTATTTTTCACTTTCTGTGATATTGAACTTGTACCGTAAATGAGGTTCTTGTAAACAGAGCCGTCCCAAATTTTGGGGTGGCTGTGTCTTTTTGATTTTAATTTCCCTAAGCTATAGGACCATAAGTGGAAGTGCCCTAGGCTCTGTTGCTTTGTTTTTTAGATGTTTCAGGAAACACCATACACTTTTCCAGAGCAGCTGTTGGCAATTTACTTCCTGCCCATCAGCATAACAATGCTCCCAGTTCTCCATGGCGTGTCCTGCCTTTCTGGATTTTACACATTTTTCAGATGGCCCTCTTGACACGGGGGAAATGAGACTTCATTGTAGTGCAGATTTCCTTTGCAAGCTTGCTTGGTTGGCCAAAAAGTGCGTATACATTTTTTCCTGAATATATTCACGAAAAAAGGCATACGCCCTTTTGGCCAAGTGCATCATTGTGGACGTTCTGCCTCTTTTCCTATGCCTTAAATGCAATTCCAGTCTACCTCCTGAAATCGGATTCCTGCAATTCTGCCCCGCTTTCAAGTCCTCTTGTCAGCCTTACTTCAGTATATTTTTGGACGATAGCTGTCATTTATAACTCTGCAGGTTTGTGAATTACAGTGCCCCTGAGCTCCTTTCTTCAACTCGCTTTCTTGTGAGCGGGCCGCAACACCACCGTGTTGCTTCAGGCCCTAATCTGGTTCCGGCTCGGCATGCTGAGCCTTTGGTTAATTCCTCTTCCTGGTGGGAAATGAGAGTTAAATTTGCCCGTCCAGACACCTCCAGCTAGGCTGTCATTTGTTCTCCCTATTCCTGTTCATCTTCCACAGAAATTGCAAACTGGGCCAAACAGGAGTTTAAAGGCACTGACTCTACAAGTGGGGAGAGTGGTAGTAAAGCATCTGGAATGTTGCACCCGAGTACCAGGGGACGAAAACTGAGACACATTTGAATACGTTTCCAGACCACACAGTGGATTGTACTCTGGTTTCCACATGCATGATTTAGCTGAAGGAAGAATCCCTTAAACCTGGAGAGTTGAGACCCATGGAATGGGTACCATGCAATGACTTCAAAGGGTGTGCATTTGCTCACCAAACCTCACCAATCCTATGAGCCCCAAGTGTCCAGCCTTATGTGTCACCCAGCTCTGGGTGTAGATGTGATAAATCCAGGTTGCATCACAAGCCTTGATGAATTATTTAAGTATTCCTCTCTATTTCACTGTCATTGTGTTTTGTTTAAAAAATTTATTTTTATTATGGGATTTAGCTGATTTTCACTGCTGCGTTTATGCCGCTGTACACACGCTTGATTCTCTTACAGAGATATATAAATCCATAGGTTTTAAGATATTTACTAGACAGGTACCTTCTTAGGCGTTTAATACGGGGTGTTGAGTCCATTTCGTTGAGCAAGGAGTAGCTCTTGTCTATTCCATATTTGGCTTAAGGAACTTTATCTGTGCTCATTTCAATCTCTGGTTTTAAGCAGCACCCCCACTCACCTTTCCCCATAAGAAAGCATAAGTTGGTTTTCTAAATTTGAGACCCTGTTCTGATTTGTAATTCAGTTTCTGTGTAGCCAAGTTTACATTCCATGTATTAGTGATATCTTATGGTGTTTCTTTATCTGTGTGACTTATTTCAGTTATCATCATCATACCTGAATCCTCTCATTATGCTGCTATGGGCCTGATGACATAGATTTCATTGCTGAGTGATATTGCATTGTACGTAAGTACCACAACTTCTTTATCCATTTTTCACTTTCTGCGATATTGAACTTGTACCGTAAACGAGGTTGTTGTAAACAGAGCCGTCCCAACATTGGGGTCACTGTGTCTTTTTGATTTTAATTTCCCTAAGCTATAGGACCATAAGTGGAAGTGCCCTAGGCTCTGTTGCTTTGTTTTTTAGATGTTTCAGGAAACACCATACACTTCTCCCGAGTGGCTGTTGGCAATTTACATCCCTCCCATCAGCATAACAAGGCTCCCAGTTCTCAATGGCCTGTCCTGCCTTTCTGGATTTTACACATTTTTTAGATGGCCCTTTTGACCGGGGGGAAGTGAGACTTCATTGTAGTGCAGATTTCCTTTGCAAGCTTGCTTGGTTGGCTCAAAAGGGCGTATGCGTTTTTTCCTGTATATATTCAGGAAAAAATGCATATGCCCTTTTTGGCCAAGTGCATCATTGTGGACATTGTGCCTCTTTTCCTATGCTTTAAATGCAATTCCATTCTACCTCCTGAAATCGGTTTCCTGCAATTCTGTCCCGCTTCAAGTCGTCTTGGCAGCCTTACTTCAGTATATTTTTGGACGATAGCTTTCATTTATAACTCTGCAGGTTTGTGAATTACAGTGCCCCTGAGCTCCTTTCTTCAACTCGCTTTCCTTTGAGCTGGCCCCAACACCACATAATTGCTTCAGGCACTAATCTCGTTCCGGCAAGGCATTCTGAGACTTTGGTTAATTCCTCTTCTTGGTGGGAAATGAGAGTTAAATTTGCCCGTCCAGACACCTCCAGCTAGTCTGTCATTGGTTCTCCCTATTCCTGTTCATCTTCCGCAGATTTTGCATACTGGACCACATATGAGGTTAAAGGCACTGACTCTCCAAGTCGGGAGAGTGTTAGTAAAGCGTCTGGAATGTTGCACCCGAGTTCCAGGGGACGAAAACTGAGACATATTTGAACACGTCTCCCGATCACACGGTTGATCATACTCTGGGTTCCACATGCATGTTTTAGCTGAAGGAAGAGTACCTTAAACCTGGAGAGTTGAGACCCGTGGAATGGGTACCATGCAATATGACTTCAAAGGGTCTTCATTTGCTCACCGAACCTCTCCAATGTTATCACTGCTGTGTTTATGCACTTGTACACACGCTTGATTCTCTTTCAGAGACATAGCAATCCATAGGTTTTAGGATACTTACTAGTCAGTTACATTCTTAGGCGTTTAATACGCGGTGTTGAGTCCATTTCATTGAGCAAGGAGTAGCTCTTGTCTATTCCATATTTGGCTTAAGGAACTTTATCTGTGCTCATTTCAATCTCTGCTTTTATGCAGCACCCCAACTCACCATTCCTCTTAAGCAAGCATAAGTTGGTTTTCTAAATTTGAGACCCTGTTCTGTTTTGTAATTCAGGTCCTGTGTAGCCAAGTTTACATTCCGTGTATTAGTGATATCTTATGGTGTTTCTTTATCTGTGTGACTTATTTTAGTTAGAATCATCATACCTGAATCCACTCATTATGCTGCTATGGGCCTGAAGACATAGATTTCATTGCTGAGTGATATTGCATTGTACGTAAGTACCACAACTTCTTTATCCATTTTTCACTTTCTGCGATATTGAACTTGTATCCTAAACGAGTTTCTTGTAAACAGAGCCGTCCCAAACATTGGGGTCACTGTGTCTTTTTGATTTTAATTTCCCTAAGCTATAGGACCATAAGTGGAAGTGCCCTAGGCTCTGTTGCTTTGTTTTTCAGGTGTTTCAGGAAACACCATACACTTCTCCAGAGTGGCTGTTGGCAATTTACATCATGCCCATCAGCATAACAAGGCTCCCAGTTCTCCATGGCCTGTCCTGCCTTTCTGGATTTTACACTTTTTACAGATGGCCCTTTTGCCCAGGGGGAAGTGAGACTTCATTGTAGTGCAGATTTCTTTGCAAGCTTGCTTGCTTGGCCAAAAAGTGCGTATGCGTTTTTTCCTGAATATATTCAGGAAAAAACGCATACGCCGTTTTTGGCCAAGTGCATCATTGTCGACGTTCTGCCTCTTTTCCTATGCTTTAAATGCAATTCCAGTCTACCTCCTGAAATAGGTTTCCTGCAATTCTGCCCCGCTTTCAAGTCCTCTTGGCAGGCTTACTTCAGTATATTTTTGGACGATAGCTGTCATTTATAACTGCAGGTTTGTGAATTACAGTGCCCCTGAGCTCCTTAGTTCAACTCGCTTTCTTGTGAGCTGGCCGCAACACCGCAGGTTTGCTTCAGGCCCTAGTCTGGTTCCGGCACAGCACGCTGAGCCTTTGGTTAATTCCTCTTCCTGGTGGGAAATGAGAGTTAAATTTGCCCGTCCAGACACCTCCAGCTAGTCTCTCATTGGTTCTCCCTATTCCTGTTCATCTTCCGCAGAAATTGCAACCTGGGCCAACAGGAGGTTAAAGGCACTGACTCCACAAGTCGGGAGAGGGTTAGTAAAGCGTCTGGAATGTTGCACCCGAGTACCAGGGGACGAAAACTGAGATATATTGGAAGACGTCTCCCGATCACATGGTTGATCATACTCTGGGTTCCACATGCATGTTTTAGCTGAAGGAGGAATCCCTTAAACTTAGAGAGTTGAGACCCGTGGAATGGGTACCATGCAATATGACTTCAAAGGGTCTTCATATGCTCACCGAACCTCTCCAATGTTATCACTGCTGCGTTTATGCCCCTGTACACACGCTTGATTCTCTTTCAGAGACATAGCAATCCATAGGTTTTAACATACTTACTGGTCAGGTAAATTATTAGGCATTTAATACGGGGTGTTGAGTCCATTTCATTGAGCAAGGAGTAGCTCTTGTCTATTCCATATTTGGCTTAAGGAACTTTATCTGTGCTCATTTAAATCTCTGGTTTTATGCAGCACCCCAACTCACCTTTCCCCTTAAGCAAGCATATGTTGGTTTTCTCAATTTGAGACGCTGTTCTGTTTTGTAATTCAGTTCCTGTGTAGCCAAGTTTACATTCCGTGTATTAGTGATATCTTATGGTGTTTCTTTATCTGTGTGACTTATTTCAGTTAGAATCATCATACCTGAATCCTCTCATTATGCTGCTATGGGCCTGATGACATAGATTTCATTGCTGAGTGATATTGCATTGTACGTAAGTACCACAACTTCTTTAACCATTTTTCACTTTCTGCGATATTGAACATGTACCGTAAACGAGGTTCTTGTAAACAGAGCTGTCCCAAACTTTGGGTTGGCTGTGTCTTTTTGATTTTAATTTCCCTAAGCTATAGGACCATAAGTGGAAGTGCGCTAGGCTCTGTTGCTTTGTTTTTTAGATGTTTCAGGAAACACCATACACTTCTCCAGAGTGGCTGTTGGCAATTTACATCCCGCCCATCAGCATAACAAGGCTCCCAGTTCTCCATGGCCTGTCCTGCCTTTCTGGATTTTACACTTTTTTCAGATGGCCCTTTTGAGCGGGGGGGGGGGGGAAGTGAGACTTCATTGTAGTGCAGATTTCCTTTGCAAGCTTGCTTGGTTGGCTCAAAAGGGCGTATGCGTTTTTTCCTGAATATATTCAGGAAAAAACGGATATGCACTTTTTGGCCAAGTGTATCATTGCCGACGTTCTGCCTCTTTTCCTATGCTTTAAATGCAATTCCAGTCTATCTCCTGAAATCGGTTTCCTGCAATTCTGCCCCGCTTTCAATTCCTCTTGGCAGCCTTACTTCAGTATATTTTTGGACGATAGCTGTCATTTATAACTCTGCAGGTTTGTGAATTACAGTGCCCCTGAGCTCCTTTCTTCAACTCACTTTCTTGTGAGCTGGCCGCAACACCACAGGATTGCTTCAGGCCCTAATCTGGTTCCGGCACGACACACTGAGGCTTTGGTTAATTCCTCTTCCTGGTGGGAAAAGAGAGTTAAATTTGCCCGTCCAGACACCTCCAGCTAGTCTATCATTGGTTCTTCCCATTACTGTTCATCTTCCGCAGAAATTGCAAACTGTGCCAAACAGGAGGTTAAGGGCACTTAGTCTCCAAGTCAGGAGATTGTTAGTAAAGCATCTGGAATGTTGCACCCGAGTACCAGGGGACGAAAACTGAGACATATTGGAACACGTCTGCCGATCACAGGGTTGATCATACTCTGGGTTCCACATGCATGTTTTAGCTGAAGGAAGAATACCTTAAACCTGGAGAGTTGAGACCCGTGGAATGGATACCATGCAATATGCCTTCAAAGGGTCTTCATTTGCTCACCGAACCTCTCCAATGTTATCACTGCGGCGTTTACGCCCCTGCACACATGCTTGATTCTCTTTCGGAGACATAGCAATCTCTAGGTTTTAAGATACTTACAAGTCAGGTACATTCTTAGGCGTTTAATATGGGGTGTTGAGTCCATTTCGTTGAGCAAGGAGTAGCTCTTGTCTATTCCATATTTGGCTTAGGGAACTTTATCTGTGCTCATTTCAATCTCTGGTTTTATGCAGCACCCCAACTCACCTTTCCCCTTAAGCAAGCATAAGTTGGTTTTCTAAATTTGAGACCCTGTTCTGTTCTGTAATTCAGTTGCTGTGTAGCCAAGTTTACATTCCGTGTGTTAGTGATACCTTATGATGTTTCATTTTCTGTGTGACTTATTTCAGTTAGAATCATCATACCTGAATCCACTCATTATGCTGCTACGGGCCTGATGACATAGATTTCATTGCTGAGTGATATTGCATTGTACGTAAGTACCAAAACTTCTTTATCCATTTTTCACTTTCTGCGATATTGAGCTTGTACCATAAACCAGGTTCTTGTAAACAGAGCCGTCCCAAATTTTGGGGTGGCTGTGTCTTTTTGATTTTAATTTCCCTAAGCTATAGGACCATGAGTTTAAGTGCCCTAGGCTCTGTTGCTTTGTTTTTTAGATGTTTCAGGAAACACCATACACTTCTCCAGAGCATCTGTTGGCAATTTACATCCCGCCCATCCGCATAACAAGGCTCTCAGTTCTCCGTGGCCTGTCCTGCCTTTTGGATTTTACACATTTTTCAGATGGCCCTCTTGACCGGGTGGAAGTGAGACTTCATTGTAGTGCAGATTTCCTTTGCAAGCTTGCTTTGTTGGCCAACAAGGGCGTATGCGTTTATTCCTGAATATATTCAGGAAAAAATGCATACGCCCTTTTTGGCCAAGTGCATCATTGTGGACGTTCTGCCTCTTTTCCTATGCTTTAAATGCAATTCCAGTCTACCTCCTGAAATCGGTTTCCTGCAATTCTGCCCCACTTTCAAGTCCTCTTGTGAGCCTTACTTCAGTATATTTTTGGACGATAGCTGTCATTTATAACTCTGCAGGTTTGTGAATTACAGTGCCCCTGAGCTCCTTTCTTCAACTCGCTTTCTTGTGAGCTGGCCGCAACACCGCAGGATTGCTTCAGGCCCTAATCTGGTTCTGGCACGGCATGCTGAGACTTTGGTTAATTCCTTTTCCTGGTGGGAAATGAGAGTTAAATTTGCCCGTCCAGACACCTCCAGCTAGTCTATCATTGGTTCTTCCCATTACTGTTCATCTTCCGCAGAAATTGCAAACTGTGCCAAACAGGAGTTTAAGGGCACTGAGTCTCCAAGTCAGGAGATTGTTAGTAAAGCATCTGGAATGTTGCACCCGAGTACCAGGGGACGAAAACTGAGACATATTGGAACACGTCTCCCAATCACAGGGTTGATCATACTCTGGGTTCCACATGCATGTTTTAGCTGAAGGAAGAATACCTTAAACCTGGAGAGTTGAGACCCGTGGAATGGATACCATGCAATATGCCTTCAAAGGGTCTTCATTTGCTCACCGAACCTCTCCAATCCTATCACTGCTGCGTTTACGCCCCTGCACCCATGCTTGATTCTCTTTCGGAGAGAAAGCAATTTCTAGGTTTTAAGATACTTACTAGTCAGGTACATTATTAGGCGTTTAATATGGGGTGTTGAGTCCATTTCGTTGAGCAAGGAGTAGCTCTTGTCTATTCCATATTTGGCTTAGGGAACTTTATCTGTGCTCATTTCAATCTCTGGTTTTATGCAGCACCCCAACTCACCTTTCCCCTTAAGCAAGCATAAGTTGGTTTTCTAAATTTGAGACCCTGTTCTGTTCTGTAATTCAGTTGCTGTGTAGCCAAGTTTACATTCCGTGTGTTAGTGATACCTTATGATGTTTCTTTTTCTGTGTGACTTATTTCAGTTAGAATCATCATACCTGAATCCACTCATTATGCTGCTACGGGCCTGATGACATAGATTTCATTGCTGAGTGATATTGCATTGTACGTAAGTACCACAACTTCTTTATCCATTTTTCACTTTCTGCGACATTGAACTTGTACCGTAAACCAGGTTCTTGTAAACAGAGCCGTCGCAAACTTTGGGGTCGCTGTGCCTTTTAGATTTTAATTTCTCTAAGCTATAGGACCATAAGTGGAAGTGCCCTAGGCTCTGTTGCTTTGTTTTTTAGATGTTTCAGGAAACACCATACACTTCTCCAGAGTGGCTGTTGGCAATTTACATGCCGCCCATCAGCATAACAAGGCTCCCAGTTCTCCATGGCCTGTCCTGCCTTTCTGGATTTTACACTTTTTTCAGATGGCCCTTTTGAGAGGGGGGAAGTGAGACTTCATTGTAGTGCAGATTTCCTTTGTAAGCTTGCTTGGTTGGCCAAAAAGGGCGTATGCGTTTTTTCCTGAATATATTCAGCAAAAAACGCATACGCCCTTTTTGGCCAAGTGCATCATTGTGGACGTTCTGCCTCTTTTCCTATGCTTTAAATTCAATTCCAGTCTACCTCCTGAAATCGGTTTCCTGCAATTCTGCCCCGCTTTCAAGTCCTCTTGGCAGCCTTACTTCAGTATATATTTGGACGATAGCTGTCATTTATAACTCTGCAGGTTTGTGAATTACAGTGACCCTGAGCTCCTTTCTTCAACTCGCTTTCCTGTGAGCTGGCCGCAACACCGCCTGATTGCTTCAGGCCCTAATCTTGTTCCGGCACAGCACGCTGAGCCTTTGGTTAATACCTCTTCCTGGTGGGAAATGAGAGTTAAATTTGCCCATCCAGACCCCTCCAGCTAGTCTCTCATTGGTTCCCCCTATTCCTGTTCATCTTCCGCAGAGATTGCAAACTGGACCAAATATAAGGTTAAAGGCACTGACTCTCGAAGTCGGGAGAGTTTTAGTAAAGCGTCTGGAATGTTGCACCCGAGTACCAGGGGACGAAAACTGAGACATATTTGAACACGTCTCCCGATCACACGGTTGATCATACTCTGAGTTCCACATGCATGTTTTAGCTGAAGGAAGAATACCTTAAACCTGGAGAGTTGAGACCCGTGGAATGGGTACCATGCAATATGACTTCAAAGGGTCTTCATTTGCTCGCCGAACCTCTCCATTCCTATCACTGTTGCCTTTATTCCCCTGTACACACGCTTGATTCTCTTTCCGAGAGATAGCAATCCATAGGTTTTAAGATACTTACTAGTCAGGTACATAATTAGGCCTTTAATATGGAGTGTTGAGGCCATTTCGTTGAGCAAGGAGTAGCTCTGGTCTATTACATATTTGGCTTAGGGAACTTTATCTGTGCTCATTTCAATCTCTGGTTTTATGCAGCACCCCAACTCACCTTTCCCCTTAAGCAAGCATAAGTTGGTTTTGTAAAATTGAGACCCTGTTCTGTTCTGTAATTCAGTTCCTCTGTAGCCAAGTTTACATTCCATTTGTTAGTGATATCTTATGATGTTTCTTTTTCTGTGTGACTTATTTAAGTTAGAATCATTATACCTGAATCCACTCATTATGCTGCTATGGGACTGATGACATAGATTTCATTGCTGAGTGATATTTCATTGTACGTAAGTACCACAACTTCTTTATCCATTTTTCACTTGCTGCGATATTGAACTTGTACCATAAACTAGGTTCTTGTAAATAGAGCCGTCCCAACAATTGGGGTCACTGTGTCTTTTTGATTTTAATTTCCCTAAGCTATAGGACCATATGTGGAAGTGCCCTAGGCTGTGTTGCTTTATTTTTTAGATGTTTCAGGAAACACCATACACTTCTCCCGAGTGGCTGTTGGCAATTTTCATCCCACCCATCTGCATAATGAGGCTCCCAGTTCTCCATGGCCTGTCCTGCCTTTCTGGATTTTACACATTTTTCAGATGGCCCTTTTGACCGGGGGGAAGTTAGACTTCATTGTAGTGCAGATTTCCTTTGCAAGCTTGCTTGGTTGGCCAAAAAGGGTGTATGCGTTTTTTCCTGAAGATATTCAGGAAAAAACGCATACGCCCTTTTTGGCCAAATGCATCATTGTCGACGTTCTGCCTCTTTTCCTATGCTTTAAATGCAATTCCAGTCTACCTCCTGAAATCGGTTTCCTGCAATTCTGCCCCGCTTTCAAGTCCTCTTGTCAGCCTTACTTCAGTATATTTTTGGACGATAGCTATCATTTATAACTCTGCAGGTTTGTGAATTACAGAGCCCCAGAGCTCCTTTCTTCAACTCGCTTTCTTGTGAGCTGGCCACAACACTGCAGGATTGCTTCAGGCCCTAATCTTGTTCCGGCACGGCGCTGAGCATTTGCTTACTTACTCTTCCTGGTGGGAAATGAGAGTTAAACTTGCCCGTCCACACACCTCCAGATAGTCTCTCATTGGTTCTCCGTATTCCTGTTCATCTTCCGCAGAAATTGCAAACTTGGCCAAACAGCAGGTTAAAGGCAGTGACTCTCCAAGTCGGGAGAGGGTTAGAAAAGCGTCTGGAATGTTGCACCCGAGTACCAGGGACGAAAACTGAGACATATTGGAACACGTCTCCCGATCACATGGTTGATCATACTCTGTGTTCCACATGCATGTTTTAGCTGAAGGAAGAATACCTTAAACCTGGAGAGTTGAGACCCGTGGAATGGGTACCATGCAATATGACTTCAAAGGGTCTTCATTTGCTCACCAAGCCTCACCAAACCTATCACTGCTGCGTTTATGCCACTGTACACACGCTTGATTCTCTTTCAGAGACATAGCAATCCATAGGTTTTAAGATACTTACTAGTCAGGTACATTCTTATGCGTTTAATATTGGGTGTTGAGTCCATTTTTTGAGCAAGGAGTAGCTCTTGTCTATTCCATATTTGGCTTATGGAACGGTATCTGTGCTCATTTCAATCTCTGGTTTTATGCAGCACCCCAACTCACCTTTCCCCTTAAGCAAGCATAAGTTGGTTTTCTCAATTTGAGACCCTGTTCTGTTTTGTAATTCAGTTCCTGTGTAGTGAAGTTTTCATTCCGTGTATCAGTGATATCTTATGATGTTTCTTTTTCTGTGTGACTTATTTCAGTTAGAATCATCATACCTGAATCCACTCATTATGCTGCTATGGGCCTGAGTACATAGATTTCATTGCTGAGTGATATTGCATTGTACGTAAGTACCACAACTTCTTTATCCATTTTTCACTTTCTGCGATATTGAACTTGTACCGTAAACGAGGTTCTTGTAAACAGAGCCGTCCCAACCTTTGGGGTGGCTGTGTCTTTTTGATTTTAATTTCTCTAAGCTATAGGACCATAAGTGGAAGTGCCCTAGGCTCTGTTGCTTTGTTTTTTAGATGTTTCAGGAATCACCATACACTTTTCCCGAGTGGCTGTTGGCAATTTACATCCCGCCCATCAGCATAACAAGGCTCCCAGTTCTCCATGGCCTGTCCTGCCTTTCTGGATTTTACACATTTTTTAGATGGCCCTTTTGACTGGGGGGAAGTGAGACTTCATTGTAGTGCAGATTTCCTTTGCAATCTTGCTTGGTTGGCCAAAAAGTGCGTATGCGTTTTTTTCTGTATATATTCAGGAAAAAATGCATACACCCTTTTTGGCCAAGTGCATCGTTGTCAAGGTTCTGCCTCTCTTCCTATGTTTTCAATGCAATTCCATTCTACCTCCTGAAATCGGTTTCCTGCAATTCTGCCTTATTTTCAAGTCCTCTTGTGAGCCTTACTTCAGTATATTTTTGGACGATAGCTGTCATTTATAACTCTGCAGGTTTGTGAATTACAGTGCCCCTGAGCTCCTTTCTTCAACTCGCTTTCTTGTGAGTGGCCACAACCCCGCAGGATTGCTTCAGGCCCTAATCTGGTTCTGCAACGGCATGATGAGCCTTTGGTTAATTCCTCTTCCTGGTGGGAAATGAGAGTTAAATTTGCCCATCCAGACACCTCCAGCTAGTCTCTCATTGGTTCTCCCTATTCCTGTTCATCTTCCGCAGAAATTGCAAACTGGGCCAAACAGGAGGTTAAAGGCACTGACTCTCCAAGTGGGGAGACTGTTAGTAAAGCGTCTGGAATGTTGCACCCGAGTACCAGGGAACGAAAACTGAGACATATTTAAACACGTCTCCCGATCACACGGTTGATCATACTCTGGGTTCCACATGCATGTTTTAGCTGAAGGAAGAATACCCTAAACCTGGAGAGTTGAGACCCTTGGAATGAGTACCATGCATTATGAATTCAAAGGGTCTTCATTTGCTCACTGAACCTCTCCAATGTTATCACTGCTGTGTTTATACCCCTGTACACACGCTTGATTCTCTTTCAGAGAGATAGCAATCCATAGGTTTTAAGATACTTACTAGTCAGGTACATTCTTAGGCGTTTAATACAGGGTGTTGAGTCCATTTCATTGAGCAAGGAGTAGCTCTTGTCTATTCCATATTTGGCTTAAGGAAATTTATCTGTACTCATTTCAATCTCTGGTTTTATGCAGCACCCCAACTCACCTTTCCCCTTAAGGAAGCATAAGTTGGTTTTCTAAATTTGAGACACTGTTCTGTTCTGTAATTCAGTTCCTGTGTAACCAAGTTCACATTCCGTGTATTAGTGATATATTATGATGTTTCTTTTTCTGTGTGACTTATTTCAGTTAGAATAATCATACCTGAATCCACTCATTATGCTGCTATGGGCCTGATGACATAGATTTCATTGCTGAGTGATATTGCATTGTACGTAAGTACCAGAACTTCTTTATCTATTTTTCACTTTCTGTGATATTGAACTTGTACCATAAATGAGGTTCTTGTAAACAGAGCCGTCCCAAATTTTGGGGTGGCTGTGTCTTTTTGATTTTAATTTCCCTAAGCTATAGGACCATAAGTGGAAGTGCCCTAGGCTCTGTTGCTTTGTTTTTTAGATGTTTCAGGAAACACCATACACTTTTCCAGAACAGCTGTTGGCAATTTACTTCCTGCCCATCAGCATAACAATGCTCCCAGTTCTCCATGGCGTGTCCTGCCTTTCTGGATTTTACACATTTTTCAGATGGCCCTCTTGACACGGGGGAAATGAGACTTCATTGTAGTGCAGATTTCCTTTGCAAGCTTGCTTGGTTGGCCAAAAAGTGCGTATACATTTTTTCCTGAATATATTCACGAAAAAAGGCATACGCCCTTTTGGCCAAGTGCATCATTGTGGACGTTCTGCCTCTTTTCCTATGCCTTAAATGCAATTCCAGTCTACCTCCTGAAATCGGATTCCTGCAATTCTGCCCCGCTTTCAAGTCCTCTTGTCAGCCTTACTTCAGTATATTTTTGGACGATAGCTGTCATTTATAACTCTGCAGGTTTGTGAATTACAGTGCCCCTGAGCTCCTTTCTTCAACTCGCTTTCTTGTGAGCGGGCCGCAACACCACCGTGTTGCTTCAGGCCCTAATCTGGTTCCGGCTCGGCATGCTGAGCCTTTGGTTAATTCCTCTTCCTGGTGGGAAATGAGAGTTAAATTTGCCCGTCCAGACACCTCCAGCTAGGCTGTCATTTGTTCTCCCTATTCCTGTTCATCTTCCACGGAAATTGCAAACTGGGCCAAACAGGAGTTTAAAGGCACTGACTCTACAAGTGGGGAGAGTGGTAGTAAAGCATCTGGAATGTTGCACCCGAGTACCAGGGGACGAAAACTGAGACACATTTGAATACGTTTCCAGACCACATGGTGGATTGTACTCTGGTTTCCACATGCATGATTTAGCTGAAGGAAGAATCCCTTAAACCTGGAGAGTTGAGACCCATGGAATGGGTACCATGCAATGACTTCAAAGGGTCTGCATTTGCTCACCAAACCTCACCAATCCTATGAGCCCCAAGTGTCCAGCCTAATGTGTCACCCAGCTCTGGGTGTAGATGTGATAAATCCAGGTTGCATCACAAGCCTTGATGAATTACTTAAGTATTCCTCTCTATTTCACTGTCATTGTGTTTTGTTTAAGAAATTTATTTTTATTATGGGATTTAGCTGATTTTCACTGCTGCGTTTATGCCGCTATACACACGCTTGATTCTCTTACAGAGATATATAAATCCATAGGTTTTAAGATATTTACTAGACAGGTACCTTCTTAGGCGTTTAATACGGGGTGTTGAGTCCATTTCGTTGAGCAAGGAGTAGCTCCTGTCTATTCCATATTTGGCTTAAGGAACTTTATCTGTGCTCATTTCAATCTCTGGTTTTAAGCAGCACCCCCACTCACCTTTCCCCATAAGAAAGCATAAGTTGGTTTTCTAAATTTGAGACCCTGTTCTGATTTGTAATTCAGTTCCTGTGTAGCCAAGTTTACATTCCATGTATTAGTGATATCTTATGGTGTTTCTTTATCTGTGTGACTTATTTCAGTTAGAATCATCATACCTGAATCCTCTCATTATGCTGCTATGGGCCTGATGACATAGATTTCATTGCTGAGTGATATTGCATTGTACGTAAGTACCACAACTTCTTTATCCATTTTTCACTTTCTGCGATATTGAACTTGTACCGTAAACGAGGTTGTTGTAAACAGAGCCGTCCCAACATTGGGGTCACTGTGTCTTTTTGATTTTAATTTCCCTAAGCTATAGGACCATAAGTGGAAGTGCCCTAGGCTCTGTTGCTTTGTTTTTTAGATGTTTCAGGAAACACCATACACTTCTCCCGAGTGGCTGTTGGCAATTTACATCCCTCCCATCAGCATAACAAGGCTCCCAGTTCTCCATGGCCTGTCCTGCCTTTCTGGATTTTACACATTTTTTAGATGGCCCTTTTGACCAGGGGGAAGTGAGACTTCATTGTAGTGCAGATTTCCTTTGCAAGCTTGCTTGGTTGGCTCAAAAGGGCGTATGCGTTTTTTCCTGTATATATTCAGGAAAAAATGCATATGCCCTTTTTGGCCAAGTGCATCATTGTGGACATTGTGCCTCTTTTCCTATGCTTTAAATGCAATTCCATTCTACCTCCTGAAATCGGTTTCCTGCAATTCTGTCCCGCTTCAAGTCGTCTTGGCAGCCTTACTTCAGTATATTTTTGGACGATAGCTTTCATTTATAACTCTGCAGGTTTGTGAATTACAGTGCCCCTGAGCTCCTTTCTTCAACTCGCTTTCCTTTGAGCTGGCCCCAACACCACATGATTGCTTCAGGCACTAATCTCGTTCCGGCAAGGCATTCTGAGACTTTGGTTAATTCCTCTTCCTGGTGGGAAATGAGAGTTAAATTTGCCCGTCCAGACACCTCCAGCTAGTCTCTCATTGGTTCTCCCTATTCCTGTTCATCTTCCGCAGATTTTGCATACTGGACCAAATATGAGGTTAAAGGCACTGACTCTCCAAGTCGGGAGAGTGTTAGTAAAGCGTCTGGAATGTTGCACCCGAGTTCCAGGGGACGAAAACTGAGACATATTTGAACATGTCTCCCGATCACACGGTTGATCATACTCTGGGTTCCACATGCATGTTTTAGCTGAAGGAAGAGTACCTTAAACCTGGAGAGTTGAGACCCGTGGAATGGGTACCATGCAATATGACTTCAAAGGGTCTTCATTTGCTCACCGAACCTCTCCAATGTTATCACTGCTGTGTTTATGCACTTGTACACACGCTTGATTCTCTTTCAGAGACATAGCAATCCATAGGTTTTAGGATACTTACTAGTCAGTTACATTCTTAGGCGTTTAATACGGGGTGTTGAGTCCATTTCATTGAGCAAGGAGTAGCTCTTGTCTATTCCATATTTGGCTTAAGGAACTTTATCTGTGCTCATTTCAATCTCTGCTTTTATGCAGCACCCCAACTCACCATTCCTCTTAAGCAAGCATAAGTTGGTTTTCTAAATTTGAGACCCTGTTCTGTTTTGTAATTCAGGTCCTGTGTAGCCAAGTTTACATTCCGTGTATTAGTGATATCTTATGGTGTTTCTTTATCTGTGTGACTTATTTCAGTTAGAATCATCATACCTGAATCCACTCATTATGCTGCTATGGGCCTGAAGACATAGATTTCATTGCTGAGTGATATTGCATTGTACGTAAGTACCACAACTTCTTTATCCATTTTTCACTTTCTGCGATATTGAACTTGTATCCTAAACGAGTTTCTTGTAAACAGAGCCGTCCCAAACATTGGGGTCACTGTGTCTTTTTGATTTTAATTTCCCTAAGCTATAGGACCATAAGTGGAAGTGCCCTAGGCTCTGTTGCTTTGTTTTTCAGGTGTTTCAGGAAACACCATACACTTCTCCAGAGTGGCTGTTGGCAATTTACATCATGCCCATCAGCATAACAAGGCTCCCAGTTCTCCATGGCCTGTCCTGCCTTTCTGGATTTTACACTTTTTACAGATGGCCCTTTTGCCCAGGGGGAAGTGAGACTTCATTGTAGTGCAGATTTCTTTGCAAGCTTGCTTGGTTGGCCAAAAAGTGTGTATGCGTTTTTTCCTGAATATATTCAGGAAAAAACGCATACGCCGTTTTTGGCCAAGTGCATCATTGTCGACGTTCTGCCTCTTTTCCTATGCTTTAAATGCAATTCCAGTCTACCTCCTGAAATAGGTTTCCTGCAATTCTGCCCCGCTTTCAAGTCCTCTTGGCAGGCTTACTTCAGTATATTTTTGGACGATAGCTGTCATTTATAACTCTGCAGGTTTGTGAATTACAGTGCCCCTGAGCTCCTTAGTTCAACTCGCTTTCTTGTGAGCTGGCCGCAACACCGCAGGTTTGCTTCAGGCCCTAGTCTGGTTCCGGCACAGCACGCTGAGCCTTTGGTTAATTCCTCTTCCTGGTGGGAAATGAGAGTTAAATTTGCCCGTCCAGACACCTCCAGCTAGTCTCTCATTGGTTCTCCCTATTCCTGTTCATCTTCCGCAGAAATTGCAACCTGGGCCAACAGGAGGTTAAAGGCACTGACTCCACAAGTCGGGAGAGGGTTAGTAAAGCGTCTGGAATGTTGCACCCGAGTACCAGGGGACGAAAACTGAGATATATTGGAAGACGTCTCCCGATCACATGGTTGATCATACTCTGGGTTCCACATGCATGTTTTAGCTGAAGGAGGAATCCCTTAAACTTAGAGAGTTGAGACCCGTGGAATGGGTACCATGCAATATGACTTCAAAGGGTCTTCATATGCTCACCGAACCTCTCCAATGTTATCACTGCTGCGTTTATGCCCCTGTACACACGCTTGATTCTCTTTCAGAGACATAGCAATCCATAGGTTTTAACATACTTACTGGTCAGGTAAATTATTAGGCGTTTAATATGGGGTGTTGAGTCCATTTCGTTGAGCAAGGAGTAGCTCTTGTCTATTCCATATTTGGCTTAAGGAACTTTATCTGTGCTCATTTAAATCTCTGGTTTTATGCAGCACCCCAACTCACCTTTCCCCTTAAGCAAGCATATGTTGGTTTTCTCAATTTGAGACGCTGTTCTGTTTTGTAATTCAGTTCCTGTGTAGCCAAGTTTACATTCCGTGTATTAGTGATATCTTATGGTGTTTCTTTATCTGTGTGACTTATTTCAGTTAGAATCATCATACCTGAATCCTCTCATTATGCTGCTATGGGCCTGATGACATAGATTTCATTGCTGAGTGATATTGCATTGTACGTAAGTACCACAACTTCTTTAACCATTTTTCACTTTCTGCGATATTGAACATGTACCGTAAACGAGGTTCTTGTAAACAGAGCTGTCCCAAACTTTGGGTTGGCTGTGTCTTTTTGATTTTAATTTCCCTAAGCTATAGGACCATAAGTGGAAGTGCCCTAGGCTCTGTTGCTTTGTTTTTTAGATGTTTCAGGAAACACCATACACTTCTCCAGAGTGGCTGTTGGCAATTTACATCCCGCCCATCAGCATAACAAGGCTCCCAGTTCTCCATGGCCTGTCCTGCCTTTCTGGATTTTACACTTTTTTCAGATGGCCCTTTTGAGCGGGGGGGGGGGAAGTGAGACTTCATTGTAGTGCAGATTTCCTTTGCAAGCTTGCTTGGTTGGCTCAAAAGGGCGTATGCGTTTTTTCCTGAATATATTCAGGAAAAAACGGATATGCACTTTTTGGCCAAGTGTATCATTGCCGACGTTCTGCCTCTTTTCCTATGCTTTAAAAGCAATTCCAGTCTACCTCCTGAAATCGGTTTCCTGCAATTCTGCCCCGCTTTCAATTCCTCTTGGCAGCCTTACTTCAGTATATTTTTGGACGATAGCTGTCATTTATAACTCTGCAGGTTTGTGAATTACAGTGCCCCTGAGCTCCTTTCTTCAACTCACTTTCTTGTGAGCTGGCCGCAACACCACAGGATTGCTTCAGGCCCTAATCTGGTTCCGGCACGACACACTGAGGCTTTGGTTAATTCCTCTTCCTGGTGGGAGAAGAGAGTTAAATTTGCCCGTCCAGACACCTCCAGCTAGTCTCTCATTTTTTCTCCCTATTCCTTTTTTTCCTCTGCAGAAATTGCAAACTGGGCCAACAGGAGATTAAAGGCACTGACTCCACAAGTCGGGAGAGGGTTAGTAAAGCGTCTGGAATGTTGCACCCGAGTACCACGGGACGAAAACTGAGACATATTTGAACACGTCTCCCGATCACACGGTTGATCATACTCTTGGTTCCGCATGCATGTTTTAGCTGAAGGAAGAATACCTTAAACCTGGAGACTTGAGACCCGTGCAATGGGTACCATGCAATATGACTTCAAAGGGTCTTCATTTGCTCACCGAACCTCTCCAATGTTATCACTGTTGCGTTTATGCCCCTGTATACACGCTTGATTCTCTTTTGGACACATAGCAATCCATAGGTTTTAAGTTACTTACTAGTCAAGTACATTCTTAGGCGTTTAATATGGGGTGTTGAGTCCATTTCGTTGAGCAAGGAGTAGCTCTTGTCTATTCCATATTTGGCTTAAGGAACTTTATCTGTGCTCATTTCAATCTCTGGTTTTATGCAGCACCCCAACTCAACTTTCCCCTTAAGCAAGCATAAGTTGGTTTTCTCAATTTGAGACCCTGTTCTGTTTTGTAATTCAGATCCTGTGTAGCCAGGTTTACATTCCGTGTATTAGTGATATCTTATGATGTTTCTTTTTCTGTGTGACTTATTTCAGTTAGAATCATCATACCTGAATCCACTCATTATGCTGCTATGGGCCTGAGTACATAGATTTCATTGCTGAGTGATATTGCATTGTACGTAAGTACCACAACTTCTTTATCCATTTTTCACTTTCTGCGATATTGAACTTGTACCGTAAACGAGGTTCTTGTAAACAGAGCCGTCCCAACCTTTGGGGTGGCTGTGTCTTTTTGATTTTAATTTCTCTAAGCTATAGGACCATAAGTGGAAGTGCCCTAGGCTCTGTTGCTTTGTTTTTTAGATGTTTCAGGAATCACCATACACTTTTCCCGAGTGGCTGTTGGCAATTTACATCCCGCCCATCAGCATAACAAGGCTCCCAGTTCTCCATGGCCTGTCCTGCCTTTCTGGATTTTACACATTTTTTAGATGGCCCTTTTGACTGGGGGGAAGTGAGACTTCATTGTAGTGCAGATTTCCTTTCAATCTTGCTTGGTTGGCCAAAAAGTGCGTATGCGTTTTTTTCTGTATATATTCAGGAAAAAATGCATACGCCCTTTTTGGCCAAGTGCATCGTTGTCGAGGTTCTGCCTCTCTTCCTATGTTTTCAATGCAATTCCATTCTACCTCCTGAAATCGGTTTCCTGCAATTCTGCCTTATTTTCAAGTCCTCTTGTGAGCCTTACTTCAGTATATTTTTGGACGATAGCTGTCATTTATAACTCTGCAGGTTTGTGAATTACAGTGCCCCTGAGCTCCTTTCTTCAACTCGCTTTCTTGTGAGTGGCCACAACCCCGCAGGATTGCTTCATGCCCTAATCTGGTTCCGCAACGGCATGATGAGCCTTTGGTTAATTCCTCTTCCTGGTGGGAAATGAGAGTTAAATTTGCCCATCCAGACACCTCCAGCTAGTCTCTCATTGGTTCTCCCTATTCCTGTTCATCTTCCGCAGAAATTGCAAACTGGGCCAAACAGGAGGTTAAAGGCACTGACTCTCCAAGTGGGGAGACTGTTAGTAAAGCGTCTGGAATGTTGCACCCGAGTACCAGGGAACGAAAACTGAGACATATTTAAACACGTCTCCCGATCACACGGTTGATCATACTCTGGGTTCCACATGCATGTTTTAGCTGAAGGAAGAATACCCTAAACCTGGAGAGTTGAGACCCTTGGAATGAGTACCATGCATTATGAATTCAAAGGGTCTTCATTTGCTCACTGAACCTCTCCAATGTTATCACTGCTGTGTTTATACCCCTGTACACACGCTTGATTCTCTTTCAGAGAGATAGCAATCCATAGGTTTTAAGATACTTACTAGTCAGGTACATTCTTAGGCGTTTAATACAGGGTGTTGAGTCCATTTCATTGAGCAAGGAGTAGCTCTTGTCTATTCCATATTTGGCTTAAGGAAATTTATCTGTACTCATTTCAATCTCTGGTTTTATGCAGCACCCCAACTCACCTTTCCCCTTAAGGAAGCATAAGTTGGTTTTCTAAATTTGAGACACTGTTCTGTTCTGTAATTCAGTTCCTGTGTAACCAAGTTCACATTCCGTGTATTAGTGATATATTATGATGTTTCTTTTTCTGTGTGACTTATTTCAGTTAGAATCATCATACCTGAATCCACTCATTATGCTGCTATGGGCCTGATAACATAGATTTCATTGCTGAGTGATATTGCATTGTACGTAAGTACCAGAACTTCTTTATCTATTTTTCACTTTCTGTGATATTGAACTTGTACCATAAATGAGGTTCTTGTAAACAGAGCCGTCCCAAATTTTGGGGTGGCTGTGTCTTTTTGATTTTAATTTCCCTAAGCTATAGGACCATAAGTGGAAGTGCCCTAGGCTCTGTTGCTTTGTTTTTTAGATGTTTCAGGAAACACCATACACTTTTCCAGAGCAGCTGTTGGCAATTTACTTCCTGCCCATCAGCATAACAATGCTCCCAGTTCTCCATGGCGTGTCCTGCCTTTCTGGATTTTACACATTTTTCAGATGGCCCTCTTGACACGGGGGAAATGAGACTTCATTGTAGTGCAGATTTCCTTTGCAAGCTTGCTTGGTTGGCCAAAAAGTGCGTATACATTTTTTCCTGAATATATTCACGAAAAAAGGCATACGCCCTTTTGGCCAAGTGCATCATTGTGGACGTTCTGCCTCTTTTCCTATGCCTTAAATGCAATTCCAGTCTACCTCCTGAAATCGGATTCCTGCAATTCTGCCCCGCTTTCAAGTCCTCTTGTCAGCCTTACTTCAGTATATTTTTGGACGATAGCTGTCATTTATAACTCTGCAGGTTTGTGAATTACAGTGCCCCTGAGCTCCTTTCTTCAACTCGCTTTCTTGTGAGCGGGCCGCAACACCACCGTGTTGCTTCAGGCCCTAATCTGGTTCCGGCTCGGCATGCTGAGCCTTTGGTTAATTCCTCTTCCTGGTGGGAAATGAGAGTTAAATTTGCCCGTCCAGACACCTCCAGCTAGGCTGTCATTTGTTCTCCCTATTCCTGTTCATCTTGCACAGAAATTGCAAACTGGGCCAAACAGGAGTTTAAAGGCACTGACTCTACAAGTGGGGAGAGTGGTAGTAAAGCATCTGGAATGTTGCACCCGAGTACCAGGGGACGAAAACTGAGACACATTTGAATACGTTTCCAGACCACACAGTGGATTGTACTCTGGTTTCCACATGCATGATTTAGCTGAAGGAAGAATCCCTTAAACCTGGAGAGTTGAGACCCATGGAATGGGTACCATGCAATGACTTCAAAGGGTGTGCATTTGCTCACCAAACCTCACCAATCCTATGAGCCCCAAGTGTCCAGCCTTATGTGTCACCCAGCTCTGGGTGTAGATGTGATAAATCCAGGTTGCATCACAAGCCTTGATGAATTACTTAAGTATTCCTCTCTATTTCACTGTCATTGTGTTTTGTTTAAGAAATTTATTTTTATTATGGGATTTAGCTGATTTTCACTGCTGCGTTTATGCCGCTGTACACACGCTTGATTATCTTACAGAGATATATAAATCCATAGGTTTTAAGATATTTACTAGACAGGTACCTTCTTAGGCGTTTAATACGGGGTGTTGAGTCCATTTCGTTGAGCAAGGAGTAGCTCTTGTCTATTCCATATTTGGCTTAAGGAACTTTATCTGTGCTCATTTCAATCTCTGGTTTTAAGCAGCACCCCCACTCACCTTTCCCCATAAGAAAGCATAAGTTGGTTTTCTAAATTTGAGACCCTGTTCTGATTTGTAATTTAGTTCCTGTGTAGCCAAGTTTACATTCCATGTATTAGTGATATCTTATGGTGTTTCTTTATCTGTGTGACTTATTTCAGTTAGAATCATCATACCTGAATCTTCTCATTATGCTGCTATGGGCCTGATGACATAGA
This sequence comes from Orcinus orca, assembly GCF_937001465.1. Lineage (NCBI taxonomy): Eukaryota > Metazoa > Chordata > Mammalia > Artiodactyla > Delphinidae > Orcinus > Orcinus orca. Next base: position 3,690,902 of record NC_064565.1, on the reverse strand, counting down.
TTTCATTGCTGAGTGATATTGCATTGTACGTAAGTACCACAACTTCTTTATCCATTTTTCACTTTCTGCGATATTGAACTTGTACCGTAAACGAGGTTCTTGTAAACAGAGCCGTCCCAACCTTTGGTGTGGCTGAGTCTTTTTGATTTTAATTTCCCTAAGCTATAGGACCATAAGTGGAAGTGCCCTAGGCTCTGTTGCTTTGTTTTTTAGATGTTTCAGGAAACACCATACACTTCTCCCGAGTGGCTGTTGGCAATTTACATCCCTCCCATCAGCGTAACAAGGCTCCCAGTTCTCCATGGCCTGTCCTGCCTTTCTGGATTTTACACATTTTTTAGATGGCCCTTTTGACCGGGGGGAAGTGAGACTTCATTGTAGTGCAGATTTCCTTTGCAAGCTTGCTTGGTTGGCCAAAAAGGGCGTATGCATTTTTTCCTGAATATATTCAGGAAAAAAGACATACGCCCTTTTTGGCCAAGTGCATCATTGTGGACGTTCTGCCTCTTTTCCTATGCTTTAAATGCAATTCCAGTCTACCTCCTGAAATCGGTTTCCTGCAATTCTGCCCCGCTTTCAAGTCCTCTTGGCAGCCTTACTTCAGTATATTTTTGGATGATGGCTGTCATTTATAACTCTGCAGGTTTGTGAATTACAGTGCCCCTGAGCTCCTTTCTTCAACTCGCTTTCTTGTGAGCGGGCCGCAACACCGCCGTGTTGCTTCAGGCCCTAATCTGGTTCCGGCTCGGCACGCTGAGCCTTTGGTTAATTCCTCTTTCTGGTGCAAAATGAGACTTAAATTTGCCCGTCCAGACACCTCCAGCTAGGCTGTCATTTGTTCTCCCTATTCTTGTTCATCTTCCACAGAAATTGCAAACTGGGCCAAACAGGAGGTTAAAGGCACTGACTCTACAAGTGGGGAGAGTGGTAGTAAAGCGTCTGGAAAGTTGCACCCGAGTACCAGGGGACGAAAACTGAGACATATTTGAACACGTCTCCCAATCACACGGTTGATCATACTCTGGGTTCCACATGCATGTTTTAGCTGAAGGAAGAATACCTTAAACCTGGAGAGTTGAGACCCGTGGAATGGGTACCATGCATTATGACTTCAAAGGGTCTTCATTTGCTTACCGAACCTCTCCAGTCCTATCACTGCTGCGTTTATGCCCCTGTACACACGCTTGATTCTCTTTCAGAGACATAGCAATCCATAGGTTTTAACATACTTACTAGTCAGGTACATTCTTAGGCGTTTAATATGGGGTGTTGAGTCCATTTCGTTGATCAAGGAGTAGCTCTGGTCTATTACATATTTGGCTTAGGGAACTTTATCTGTGCTCATTTCACTCTCTGGTTTTATGCAGCACCCCAACTCACCATTCCTCTTAAGCAAGCATAAGTTGTTTTTCTAAATTTGAGACCCTGTTCTGTTTTGTAATTCAGTTCCTGTGTAGCCAAGTTTACATTCCGTGTATTAGTGATATCTTATGATGTTTCTTTTTCTGTGTGACTTATTTCAGTTAGAATCATCATACCTGAATCCACTCATTATGCTGCTACGGGCCTGATGACATAGATTTCATTGCTGAGTGATATTGCATTGTACCTAAGTACCACAACTTCTTTATCCATTTTTCACTTTCTGTGATATTGAACTTGTACCGTAAACGAGGTTCTTGTAAAAAGAGGCGTCCCAAACTTTGGGGTGGCTGTGTCTTTTTGATTTTAAATTCCCTAAGCTATAGGACCATAAGTGGAAGTGCCGTAGGCTCTGTTGCTTTGTTTTTTAGATGTTTCAAGAAACACCATACACTTCTTCTGAGTGGCTGTTGGCAATTTACATCCCGCCCATCAGCATAACAAGGCTCCCAGTTCTCCATGGCCTGTCCTGCCTTTCTGGATTTTACACTTTTTTCAGATGGCCCTTTTGACCGGGGGGAGGTGACACTTCATTGTAGTGCAGATTTCCTTTGCAAGCTTGCTTGGTTGGCCAAAAAGGGCGTATGCGTGTTTTCCTGAATATATTCAGGAAAAAACGCATACGCCCTTTTTGGCCAAGTGCATCATTGTGGACGTTCTGCCTCTTTTCCTATGCTTTAAATGCAATTCCAGTCTACCTCCTGAAATCGGTTTCCTGCAATTCTGCCCCGCTTTCAAGTCCTCTTGGCAGCCTTACTTCAGTATATTTTTGGACAATACCTGTCATTTATAACTCTGCAGGTTTGTGAATTACAGTGCCCCTGAGCTCCTTTCTTCAACTCGCTTTCCTGTGAGCTGGCCCCAACACCGCAGGATTGCTTCAGGCCCTAATCTGGTTCCGGCACGGCACGCTGAGACTTTGGTTAATTCCTCTTCCTGGTGGGAAATGAGAGTTAAATTTGCCCGTCCAGACACCTCCAGCTAGTCTCTCATTGGTTCTCCCTATTCTTGTTCATCTTCCGCAGAAATTGCAACCTGGGCCAAACAGGAGGTTAAAGGCACTGACTCTCCAAGTCAGGAGAGTGGTAGTAAAGCTTCTGGAATGTTGCACCCGAGTAACAGGGAATGAAAACTGAGACATATTTGAACACGTCTCCCGATCACATGGTTGATCATACTCTGGGTTCCACATGCATGTTTTAGCTGAAGGACGAATACCTTAAACATGGAGAGTTCAGACCCCTGGAATGGGTAACATGAAATATGAGTTCAAAGGGTCTTCATTTTCTCTCTGAATCTCTCCAATGTTATCCCTGCTGCGTTTATGCCCCTGTACACACGCTTGATTCTCTTTCAGACATAGCCATCCATAGGTTTTAAGATACTTACTAGTCAGGTACATTCTCAGGCGTTCAATATGGGGTGTTGAGTCCATTTCGTTGAGCAAGGAGTAGCTCTTGTCTATTCCATATTTGGCTTAGGGAACTTTATCTGTGCTCATTTCAATCTCTGGTTTTATGCAGCACCCCAACTTACCTTTCCCCTTAAGCAAGCATAAGTTTGTTTTCTCAATTTGAGACCCTGTTCTGTTCTGTAATTCAGTTCCTGTGTAGCCAAGTTTACATTCCATGTGTTAGTGATATCTTATGATGTTTCTTTTTCTGTGTGACTTATTTCAGTTAGAATCATCATACCTGAATCCACTCATTATGCTGCTACGGGCCTGATGACATAGATTTCATTGCTGAGTGATATTGCATTGTACGTAAGTAACACAACTTCTTTATCCATTTTTCACTTTCTGCGATATTGAACATGTACCGTAAACGAGGTTCTTGTAAACAGAGCCGTCGCAAACTTTGGGGTGGCTGTGTCTTTTTGATTTTAATTTCCCTAAGCTATAGGACCATAAGTGAAAGTGCCGTAGGCTCTGTTGCTTTGTTTTTTAGATGTTTCAGGAAACACCATACACTTCTCCAGAGTGGCTGTTGGCAATTTACATCCCGCCCATCAGCATAACAAGGTTCCCAGTTCTCAATGGCCTGTCCTGCCTTTCTGGATTTTACACTTTTTTCAGATGGCCCTTTTGAGCGGGGGGAAGTGAGACTTCGTTGTAGTGCAGATTTCCTTTACAAGCTTGCTTGGTTGGCCAAAAAGGGCGTATGCGTTTTTTCCTGAGTATATTCAGGAAAAAACACATACGCACTTTGTGGCCAAGTGCATCATTGTGGACGTTCTGCCTCGTTTCCTATGCTTTAAATCGAATTCCAGTCTACCTCCTGAAATCGGTTTCCTGCAATTCTGCCCCGCTTTCAAGTCCTCTTGGCAGCCTTACTTCAGTATATTTTTGGACGATAGCTGTCATTTATAACTCTGCATGTTTGTGAATTTCAGTGCCCCTGAGCTCCTTTCTTCAACTCGCTTTCTTGTGAGCTGGTCGCAACACCACAGGATGGTTTCAGGCCCTAATCTGGTTCCGGCTCGGCACGCTGAGCCTTTGGTTAATTCCTCTTCCTTGTGGGAATTGAGATTTAAATTTGCCCGTCCAGACACCTCCAGCTAGTCTCTCATTTGTTCTCCCTATTCCTGTTCATCTTCCGCAGAAATTGCAAACTGGGCCAAACAGGAGGTTAAAGGCACTGACTCTCCAAGTCGGGAGAGTGTTAGTAAAGCTTCTGGAATGTTGCACCCGAGTACCAGGAGACGAGAACTGAGACATATTGGAACACGTCTCCCGATCACACGGTTGATCATACTCTGGGTTCCACATGCATGTTTTAGCTGAAGGAAGAATACCTTGAACCTGGAGAGTTGAGACCCGTGTAATGGGTACCATGCAATATGACTTCAAAGGGTCTTCATTTGCTCACCGAACCTCTCCAATCCTATCACTGCTGCATTTATTCCCCTGTACACACACTTGATTCTCTTTCGGAGACATAGCAATCCATAAGTTTTAAGATACATACTAGTCAGGTACATTCTTAGGCGTTTAATACGGGGTGTTGAGTCCATTTCATTGAGCAAGGAGTAGCTCTTGTCTATTGCATATTTGGCTTAAGGAACTTTATCTGTGCTCATTTCAATCTCTGCTTTTATGCAGCAACCCAACTAACTTTTCCCCTTAAGTAAGCATAAGTTGGTTTTCTCAATTTGAGACCCTGTTCTGTTCTGTAATTCAGTTCCTGTGTAGCCAAGTTTACATTCCGTGTGTTAGTGATATCTTATGATGTTTCTTTTTCTGTGTGACTTATTTCAGTTAGAATCATCATACCTGAATCCACTCATTATGACGCTACAGGCCTGATGACATAGATTTGATTGCTGAGTGACATTGCAATGTACGTAAGTACCACCACTTCTTTATCCATTTTTCACTTTCTGTGATATTGAACTTGTACCGTAAACGAGGTTCTTGTAAACAGAGCCGTCCCAAACTTTGGGGTGGCTGTGTCTTTTTGATTTTAATTTCCCTAATCTATAGGACCATAAGTGGAAGTGCCCTAGGCTCTGTTGCTTTGTTTTTTAGGTGTTTCGGGAAACACCATACACTTCTCCAGAGTGGCTGTTGGCAATTTACATCCCGCCCATCAGCATAACAAGGCTCCCAGTTCTCCATGGCCTGTCCTGCCTTTCTGGATTTTACACTTTTTTCAGATGGCCCTTTTGACCGGGGGGAAGTGAGACTTCATTGTAGTGCAGATTTCCTTTGCAAGCTTGCTTGGTTGGCCAAAAAGTGCATATGCGTTTTTTCCTGAATATATTCAGGAAAAAACGCATATGCCCTTTTTGGCCAAGTGCATCATTGTGGACGTTCTGCCTCGTTTCCTATGCTTTAAATGCAATTCCAGTCTACCTCCTGAAATCGGTTTCCTGCAATTCTGCCCCGCTTTCAAGTCCTCTTGGCAGCCTTACTTCAGTATATTTTTGGATGATAGCTGTCATTTATAACTCTGCAGGTTTGTGAATTACAGTGCCCCTGAGCTCCTTTCTTCAACTCGCTTTCTTGTGAGCTGGCCGCAACACCGCAGAATGGCTTCAGGCCCTAATCTGGTTCCGGCATGGCATGCTGAGCCTTTGGTTGATTCCTCTTCCTGGTGGGAAATGAGAGTTAAATTTGCCGGTCCAGACACCTCCAGCTAGTCTCTCATTGCTTCTCCCTATTCCTGTTCATCTTCCGCAAAAATTGCAAACTGGGCCAAACAGGAGGTTAAAGGCACTGACTCTCCAAGTCGGGAGAGTGTTAGTAAAGCTTCTGGAATGTTGCACACGAGTACCAGGGGACGAAAACTGAGACATATTGGAACACATCTCCCGATCACACGGTTGATCATACTCTGGGTTCCACATGCATGTTTTAGCTGAAGGAAGAATACCTTAAACCTGGAGAGTTGAGACCCGTGGAATGGTACCATGCAATATGACATCAAAGGGTCTTCATTTGCTCACGAAACCTCTCCAATCCTATCACTGCTTTGTTTATGCCCCTGTACACATGCTTGATTCTATTTTGGAGACATGGCAATCCATAGGTTTTAAGATACTAGTCAGGTACATTCTTAGGTGTTTAATACGGGGTGTTGAGTCCATTTCATTGAGCAAGGAGTAGCTCTTGTCTATTCCATATTTGGCTTAAGGAACTTTATCTGTGCTCATTTCAATCTCTGGTTTTATGCAGCACCCCAACTCACCTTTCCCCTTAAGCAAGCATAAGTTGGTTTTCTACATTTGAGACCCTGTTCTGTTCTGTAATTCAGTTCCTGTGTAGCCAAGATTACATTCCGTGTATTAGTGATATCTTATGGTGTTTCTTTATCTGTGTGACTTATTTCAGTTAGAATCATCATACCTGAATCCTCTCATTATGCTGCTATAGGCCTGATGACATAGATTTCATTGCTGCGTGATCTTGCATTGTACGTAAGTACCACAACTTCTTTATCCATTTTTCACTTTCTGCGATATTGAACTTGTACTGTAAATGAGGTTCTTGTAAACAGAGCCATCCCAAACTTCGGGGTGGCTGTGTCTTTTTGATTTTAATTTCCCTAAGCTATAGGACCATAAGTGGAAGTGCCGTAGGCTCTGTTTCTTTGTTTTTTAGATGTTTCAGGAAACACCATCCACTTCTCCAGAGTGGCTGTTGGCAATTTACATCCCGCCCATCAGCATAACAAGGCTCCCAGTTCTCCATGGCCTGTCCTGCCTTTCTGGATTTTACACTTTTTTCAGATGGCCCTTTTGAGCGGGGGGAAGTGAGACTTCATTGTAGTGCAGATTTCTTTGCAAGCTTGCTTGGTTTACCAAAAAGTGCGTATGCGTTTTTTCCTGAATATATTCAGGAAAAAACGCATACGCCGTTTTTGGCCAAGTGCATCATTGTCGACGTTCTGCCTCTTTTCCTATGCTTTAAATGCAATTCCAGTCTACCTCCTGAAATAGGTTTCCTGCAATTCTGCCCCGCTTTCAAGTCCTCTTGGCAGGCTTACTTCAGTATATTTTTGGACAATAGCTGTCATTTATAACTCTGCAGGTTTGTGAATTACAGTGCCCCTGAGCTCCTTTCTTCAACTCGCTTTCTTGTGACCTGGCCGCAACACCGCAGGATTGCTTCAGGCCCTAGTCTGGTTCCGGCACAGCACGCTGAGCCTTTGGTTAATTCGTCTTCCTGGTGGGAAATGAGAGTTAAATTTGCCCGTCCAGACACCTCCAGCTAGTCTCTCATTGGTTCTCCCTATTCCTGTTCATCTTCCGCAGAAATTGCAACCTGGGCCAACAGGAGGTTAAAGGCACTGACTCCACAAGTCGGGAGAGGGTTAGTAAAGCGTCTGGAATGTTGCACCCGAGTACCAGGGGACGAAAACTGAGATATATTGGAAGACGTCTCCCGATCACATGGTTGATCATACTCTGGGTTCCACATGCATGTTTTAGCTGAAGGAAGAATACCTTAAACCTGGAGAGTTGAGACCCGTGGAATGGGTACCATGCAATATGACTTTAAAGGGTCTTCATATGCTCACCGAACCTCTCCAATGTTATCACTGCTGCGTTTATGCCCCTGTACACACGCTTGATTCTCTTTCAGAGACATAGCAATCCATAGGTTTTAACATACTTACTGGTCAGGTAAATTTTTAGGCGTTTAATATGGGGTGTTGAGTCCATTTCGTTGAGCAAGGAGTAGCTCTTGTCTATTCCATATTTGGCTTAAGGAACTTTATCTGTGCTCATTTCAATCTCTGGTTTTATGCAGCACCCCAACTCACCTTTCCCCTTAAGCAAGCATAAGTTGGTTTTCTCAATTTGAGACGCTGTTCTGTTTTGTAATTCAGTTCCTGTGTAGCCAAGTAACATTCCGTGTATTAGTGATATCTTATGGTGTTTCTTTATCTGTGTGACTTATTTCAGTTAGAAACATCATACCTGAATCCTCTCATTATGCTGCTATGGGCCTGATGACATAGATTTCATTGCTGAGTGATATTGCATTGTACGTAAGTACCACAACTTCTTTAACCATTTTTCACTTTCTGCGATATTGAACATGTACCGTAAACGAGGTTCTTGTAAACAGAGCTGTCCCAAACTTTGGGGTGGCTGTGTCTTTTTGATTTTAATTTCCCTAAGCTATAGGACCATAAGTGGAAGTGCCCTAGGCTCTGTTGCTTTGTTTTTTAGATGTTTCAGGAAACACCATATACTTCTCCAGAGTGGCTGTTGGCAATTTACATCCCGCCCATCAGCATAACAAGGCTCCCAGTTCTCCATGGCCTGTCCTGCCTTTCTGGATTTTACACTTTTTTCAGATGGCCCTTTTGAGCGGGGGTGGGAAGTGAGACTTCATTGTAGTGCAGATTTCCTTTGCAAGCTTGCTTGGTTGGCCAAAAAGTGCATATGCGTTTTTTCCTGAATATATTCAGGAAAAAACGGATATGCACTTTTTGGCCAAGTGTATCATTGCCGACGTTCTGCCTCTTTTCCTATGCTTTAAAAGCAATTCCAGTCTACCTCCTGAAATCGGTTTCCTGCAATTCTGTCCCGCTTTCAATTCCTCTTGGCAGCCTTACTTCAGTATATTTTTGGACGATAGCTGTGATTTATAACTCTGCAGGTTTGTGAATTACAGTGCCCCTGAGCTCCTTTCTTCAACTCACTTTCTTGTGAGCTGGCCGCAACACCACAGGATTGCTTCAGGCCCTAATCTGGTTCCTGCACGGCATGCTGAGCCTTTGGTAATTTCTCTTCCTGGTGGGAATGAGAGTTAAATTTGCCCGTCTAGAAACCTCCAGCTAGTCTCTCATTGGTGCTCCCTATTCCTGTTCATCTTCCGCAGAAATTGCAAACTGGGCCAAACAGGAGGTTAAAGGAACTGACTCTCTATGTCGGGAGAGTGTTAGTAAAGCGTCTGGAATGTTGCACCCGAGTACCAGGGGACGAAAACTGAGACATATTTGAACAGGTCTCCCGATCACACGGTTGATCATACTCTGGCTTCCACATGCATGTTTTAGCTGAAGGAAGAATACCTTAAACCTGGAGAGTTGAGACCCGTGGAATGGGTACCATGCAATATGACTTCAAAGGGTCTTCATTTGCTCACTGAACCTCTCCAATCCTATCAGTATTGCGTTTCTGCCCCTGTACACACACTTGATTCTCTTTCGGAGCCATAGCAATCCATAAGTTTTAAGATACTTACTAGTCAGGTACATTTTTAGGCCTTTAATATGGGGTTTTGAGTCCATTTCGTTGAGCAAGGAGTAGCTCTTGTCTATTCCGTATTTGGCTTAAGGAATTTTTTCTGTGCTCATTTCAATCTCTGGTTTTATGCAGCACCCCAACTCACCTTTCCCCTTAAGCAAACATAAGTTGGTTTTCTCAACTTGAGACCCTGTTCTGTTTTGTAATTCAGTTCCTGTGTAGCCAAGTTTTCATTCCGTGTATTAGTGATATCTTATGATGTTTCTTTTTCTGTGTGACTTATTTCAGTTAGAATCATCATACCTGAATCCACTCATTATGCTGCTACGGGCCTGATGACATAGATTTCATTGCTGAGTGATATTGCATTGTACGTAAGTACCACAACTTCTTTATCCATTTTTCACTTTCTGCGATATTGAACTTGTACCGTAAACGAGGTTCTTGTAAACAGATCCGTCCCAACATTTGGGGTGGCTGTGTCTTTTTGATTTTAATTTCCCTAAGCTATAGGACCATAAGTGGAAGTGCCCTAGGCTCTGTTGCTTTGTTTTTTAGGTGTTTCAGGAAACACCATACACTTCTCCCAAGTGGCTGTTGGCAATTTTCATCCCGCCCATCAGCATAACAAGGCTCCCAGTTCTCCATGGCCTGTCCTGCCTTTCTGGATTTTACACTTTTTTCACATTGCCCTTTTGACTGGGGGGAAGTGAGACTTCATTGTAGTGCAGATTTCCTTTGGAAGCTTGCTTGGTTGGCCAAAAAGGGCGTATGCGTTTTTTCGTGAATATATTCAGGAAAAAACGCATACACCCTTTTTGGCCAAGTGCATCATTGTGGACGTTCTGCCTCTTTTCCTATGCTTTAAATGCAATTCCAGTCTACCTCCTGAAATCGGTTTCCTGCAATTCTGCCCCGCTTTCAAGTCCTCTTGGGAGCCTTACTTCAGTATATTTTTGGACGATAGCTCTCATTTATATGTCTGCAGGTTTGTGAATTACAGTGCCCCTGAACTCCTTTCTTCAACTCGCTTTCTTGTGAGCTGGCTGCAACACCGCAGGATGGCTTCAGGCCCTATTCTTGTTCCGGAATGGCAAGCTGAGCCTTTGGTTAATTCCTCTTCCTGGTGGGAAATGAGAGTTAAATTTGCCCGTCCAGACACCTCCAGCTAGTCTCTCATTGGTTCTCCCTATTCCTGTTCATCTTCCGCAGAAATTGCAAACTGGGCCAAACAGGAGGTTAAAGGCACTGACTCTCCCAGTCGGCAGAGTGTTAGTAAACCGTCTGGAATGATGCACCTGAGTACCCGGGGACGAAAAGTGAGACATATTTGAACACGTCCCCCGATCACATGGTTAATCATACTCTGGGTTCCTCATGCATGTTTTAGCTGAAGGAAGAATACCTTAAACCTGGAGAGTTGAGACCCGTGGAATGGGTACGATGCAATATGACTTCAAAGGGTCTTCATTTGCTCACCGAACCTCTCCAATCCTGTCACTGCTGCGTTTATGCCCCTGTACACACGGTTGATTCTCTTTCAGAGATATAGCAATCCATAGGTTTTAAGATACTTACTAGTCAGGTACATTCTTAGGTGTTTAATATGGGGTGTTGAGTCCATTTCGTAGAGCAAGGAGTAGCTCTTGTCTATTCCATATTTGGCTTAAGGAACTTTATCTGTGCTCATTTCAATCTCTGGTTTTATGCAGCACCGCAACTCACCTTTCCCCTTAAGCAAGCATAAGTTGCTTTTCTCAATTTGAGACCCTATTCTGTTCTGTAATTCAGTTCCTGTGTAGCCAAGTTTACATTCCGTGTGTTAGTGATATCTTATGATGTTTCTTTTTCTGTGTGACTTATTTCAGTTAGAATCATCATACCTGAATCCACTCATTATGCTGCTACGGGACTGATGACATAGATTTCATTGCTGAGTGATATTTCATTGTACGTAAGTACCACAAATTCTTTATCCATTTTTCACTTTCTGCGATATTGAACTTTTACCATAAACTAGGTTCTTATAAACAGAGCCGTCCCAACATTTGGGGTGACTGTGTCTTTTTGATTTTAATTTCCCTAAGCTATAGGACCATATGTGGAAGTGCCCTAGGCTGTGTTGCTTTGTTTTTTAGATGTTTCAGGAAACACCATACAATTCTCCCCAGTGGCTGTTGACCATTTACATCCCGCCCATCAGCATAACAAGGCTCCCAGTTCTCCATGGCCTGTCCTGCCTTTCTGGATTTTACACTTTTTTCAGATGGCTCTTTTGACCGGGGGGAAGTGAGACTTCATTGTAGTGCAGATTTCCTTTGCAAGCTTGCTTGCTTGGCCAAAAAGTGCGTATGCGTTTTTTCCTGAATATATTCAGGAAAAAACGCATACGCCGTTTTTGGCCAAGTGCATCGTTGTGGACGTCCTGCCTCTTTTCCTATGCTTTAAATGCAATTCCAGTCTACCTCCTGAAATCGGTTTCCTGCAATTCTGTCCTGCTTTCAAGTCCTCTTGGCAGCCTTACTTCAGTATATTTTTGGACGATAGCTGTCATTTATAACTCTGCAGGTTTGTGAATTACAGTGCCCCTGACCTCCTTTCTTCAACTCGCTTTCCTGTGAGCTGGCCGCAACACCACAGGGTTGCTTCAGGCCCTAATCTGGTTCCGGCACGGCACGCTGAGCCTTTGGTAAATTCCTCTTCCGGGTGGGAAATGAGAGTTAAATTTGCCCGTCCAGACACCTCCAGCTAGTCTCTCATTGGTTTTCCCTATTCCTGTTCATCTTCCGCAGAAATGGCAAACTGGGCAAAACAGGAGGTTAAAGGCACTGACTCTCCAAGTCGGGAGAGTGTTAGTAAAGCATCTGGAATGCTGCACCCGAGTACCAGGGGACGAAAACTGAGATATATTGGAACACGTCTCCCGATCACATGGTTGATCATACTCTGGGTTCCACATGCATGTTTTAGCTGAAGGAAGAATACCTTAAATCTGGAGAGTTGAGACCCGTGAAATGGGTACCATGCAATATGACTTCAAATGGTCTTCATTTGCTCACCAAACCTCACCAATCCTATCACTGCTGCGTTTATGCCCCTGTACACACGCTTGATTCTCTTTTGGAGACATAGAAATCCATAGGTTTTAAAATACTTACTAATCAGGTACATTCTTAGGCGTTTAATACGGGGTGTTGAGTCCATCTCGTTGAGCAAGGACTAGCTCTTGTCTATTCCATATTTGGCTTAAGGAACTTTATCTGTGCTCATTTCAATCTCTGGTTTTATGCAGCACCCCAACTCACCTTTCCCCTTAAGCAAGCATAAGTTGGTTTTCTCAATTTGAGACCCTGTTCTGTTTTGTAATTCAGTTCCTGTGTAGCCAAGTTTACATTCCGTGTATTAGTGATATCTTATGATGTTTCTTTTTCTGTGTGACTTATTACAGTTAGAATTATCATACCTGAATCCACTCATTATGCTGCTACAGGCCTGATGACATAGATTTGATTGCTGAGTGATATTGCATTGTACGTTAGTACCACAACTTCTTTATCCATTTTTCACTTTCTGCGATATTGAACTTGTACCGTAAACGAGGTTCTTGTAAACAGAGCCGTCCCAAACTTCTGGGTGGCTGTGTCTTTTTTATTTTAATTTCGCTAAGCTATAGGACCATAAGTGGAAGTGTCCTATCCTATGCTCTGTTGCTTTGTTTTTCAGGTGTTTCATGAAACACCATACACTTCTCCCGAGTGGCTGTTGGCAATTTACATCCCACCCATCAGCATAACAAGGCTCCCAGTTCTCCATGGTCTGTCCTGCCTTTCTGGATTTACACTTTTTTCAGATGGCCCTTTTGAGTGGGGGGAAGTGAGACTTCATTGTAGTGCAGATTTCCTTTGCAAGCTTGCCTGGTTGGCCAAAAAGTGTGTATGCGTTTTTTCCTGAATATATTCAGGAAAAAACGCATACGCCCTTTTTGGCCAAGTGCATCATTGTGGACGTTCTACTTCTTTTCCTATGCTTTAAATGCAATTCCAGTCTACCTCCTGAAATCGGTTTCCTGCAATTCTGCCCCGCTTTCAACTCCTCTTGGCAGCCTTACTTCAGTATATTTTTGGACGATAGCTGTCATTTATAACTCTGCAGGTTTGTGAATTACAGTGCCCCTGAGCTCCTTTCTTCAACTCTCTTTCTTGTGAGCTGGCCGCAAGACCGCAGTATTGCTTCAGTCCCTAATCTCGTTCGGTCACGGCACGCTGAACCTTTGGTTAATTCCTCTTCCTGGTGGGAAATGAGAGTTAAATTTGCCCGTCCACACACCTCCAGCTAGTCTCTCATTGGTTCTCCCTATTCCTGTTCATCTTCCGCAGAAATTGCAAACTGGGCCAAACAGGAGGTTAAAGGCACTGACTTTCCAAGTCGGGAGAGTGTTAGTAAAGCATCTGGAATGTTGCACCCGAGTACCAGGGACGAAAACTGAGACATATTGGAACACGTCTCCCGATCACATGCTTGATCATACTCTGGGTTCCACATGCATGTTTTTTTCTGAGGGAAAAATACCTTAAACATGGAGAGTTGAGACCCATGGTGTGGGTACCATACAATATGAATTCAAAGGGTCTTCATTTGCTCACCGAACCTCTCCAGTCCTATCACTGCTGCGTTTATGGCCCTGTACACACACTTGATTCTCTTTCGGAGACATAGCAATCCATAGGTTTTAAGATACTTACTAGTCACGTACATTGTTAGGCGTTTAATATGGGGTGTTGAGTCCATCTCGTTGAGCAAGGAGTAGCTCTGGTCTATTACATATTTGGCTTAGGGAACTTTATCTGTGCTCATTTCAATCTCTGGTTTTATGCAGCACCCCAACTCACCTTTCCCCTTAAGCAAGCATAAGTTGGTTTTCTAAATTTGAGACCCTGTTCTGTTTTGTAATTCAGTTACTGTGTAGCCAAGTTTATATTCCGTGTATTAGTGATATCTTATGATGTTTCTTTTTCTGTGTGACTTATTTCAGTTAGAATCATCATACCTGAATCCACTCATTATGCTGCTACAGGCCTGATGACATAGATTTCATTGCTGAGTGATATTGCATTGTACATAAGTACCACAACTTCTTTATCCATTTCTCACTTTCTGCGATATTGAACTTGTACCGTAAATGAGGTTCTTGTAAATAGAGCCATCTCAAACTTCGGGGTGGCTGTGTCTTTTTGATTTTAATTTCCCTAAGCTATAGGACCATAAGTGGAAGTGCCCTAGGCTCTGTTGTTTTGTTTTTTAGGTGTTTCAGGGAACACCATACACTTCTCCCGAGTGGCTGTTGGCAATTTACATCCCACCCATCAGCATAACAAGGCTCCGAGTTCTCCATTGCCAGTCCTGCTTTTCTGGATTTGCACTTATTTCAGGTGGCCCTTTTGACCGGGGGGAAGTGAGACTTCATTGTAGTGCAGATTTCCTTTGCAAGCTTGCTTGGTTGGCCAAAAAGGGCGTATGCGTTTTTTCCTGAATATATTCAGGAAAAAACGCATACGCCCTTTTTGGCCAAGTGCATCATTGTGGACGTTCTGCCTCTTTTCCTATGCTTTAAATGCAATTCCAGTCTACCTCCTGAAATCGGATTCCTGCAATTCTGTCCCGCTTTCAAGGCCTCTTGGCAGCCTTACTTCAGTATATTTTTGGATGATAGCTGTCATTTGTAACTCTGCAGATTTGTGAATTACAGTGCCCCTGAGCTCCTTTCTTCAACTCGCTTTCTTGTGAGCTGGCCGCAACACCGCAGGATTGCTTCAGGCCCTAATCTTGTTCCGGCACGGCACGCTGAACCTTTGGTTAATTCCTCTTCCTGGTGGGAAATGAGAGTTAAATTTGCCCGTCCAGACACCTCCTGCTAGTCTCTCATTGGTTCTCCCTATTCCTCTTCATCTTCCGCAGAAATTGCAAACTGGGCCAAACAGGAGGTTAAAGGCACTGACTCTCCAAGTCGGGAAAGTGTTAGTAAAACGTCTGGAATGTTGCACCCGAGTATCAGGGGTCGAAAACTGAGACATATTTGAACATGTCTCCCGATCACATGGTTGATCATACTCTGGGTTCCACATGCATGTTTTAGCTGAAGGAAGAGTACCTAAACCTGGAGAGTTGAGACCCGTGGAATGGGTACCATGCAATATGACTTCAAAGGGTCTTCATTGGCTCACCGAACCTCTCCAATCCTATCACTGCTGCGTTTATACCCCTGTACACACGCTTGATTGTCTTTCGGAGACATAGCAATCCATAGGTTTTAAGATACTTACTAGTCAGGTACATTCTTAGGCGTTTAATATGGGGTGTTGAGTCCATTTCGTTGAGCAAGGAGTAGCACTTGTCTATTAAATATTTGGCTTAAGGAACTTTATCTGTGCTCATTTCAATCTCTGGTTTTATGCAGCACCCCAACTCACCTTTCCCCTTAAGCAAGCATAAGTTGGTTTTCTAAATTTGAGACCCTGTTCTGTTTGTAATTCAGTTCCTGTGTAGCCAAGTTTACATTCCGTGTATTAGTGATATCTTATGATGTTTCTTTTTCTGTGTGACTTATTTCAGTTAGTATCATCATACCTGAATCCACTCATTAGGCTGCTACGGTCCTGATGACATAGATTTGATTGCTGAGTGATACTGCATTGTACGTAAGTACCACAACTTCCTTATCCATTTTTCACTTTCTGCGATATTGAACTTGTACCGTAAACGAGGTTCTTGTAAAGATTGCCGTCCCAAACTTTGGGGTGGCTGTGTCTTTTTTATTTTAATTTCCCTAAGCTATAGGACCATAAGTGGAAGTGCCCTAGGCTCTGTTGCTTTGTTTTTTAGGTGTTTCTGGAAACACCATACACTTCTCCCGAGTGGCTGTTGGCAATTTTCATCCCGCCCATCATCATAACAAGGCTCCCAGTTCTCCATGGCCTGTCCTGCCTTTCTGGATTTTACACTTTTTTCAGATTGCCCTTTTGAGCGGGGGGAAGTGAGACTTCATTGTAGTGCAGATTTCCTTTGCAAGCTTGCTTGGTTGGCCAAAAAGTGCGTATGCGTTTTTTCCTGAATATATTCAGGAAAAAACGCATACGCCCTTTTTGGCCAAGTGCATCATTGTGGACGTTCTACCTCTTTTCCTATGCTTTAAATGCAATTCCAGTCTACCTCCTGAAATCAGTTTCCTGCAATTCTGCCCCGCTTTCAACTCCTCTTGGCAGCCTTACTTCAGTATATTTTTGGACGATAGCTGTCATTTATAACTCTGCAGGTTTGTGAATTACAGTGCCCCTGAACTCCTTTCTTCAACTCGCTTTCTTGTGAGCTGGCCGCAACACCGCAGGATTGCTTCAGGCCCTAATCTGGATTTGGCACGGCACCCTGAGCCTTTGGTTAATTCCTCTTCCTGGTGGGAAATGAGAGTTAAATTTGCCAGTCCAGACACCTCCAGCTAGTCTCTCATTGGTTCTCCCTATTCCTGTTCATCTTCCGCAGAAATTGCAAACTGGGCCAAACAGGAGTTTAAAGGCACTGACTCTACAAGTCGGGAGAGTGTTAGTAAAGCGTCTGGAATGTTGCACCCAAGTGCCAGGGGCCGAAAACTGAGATATATTGGAACACGTCTCCCGATCACACGGTTGATCATACTGTGTGTTCCGCATGCATGTTTTAGCTGAAGGAAGAATACCTTAAACCTGGAGAGTTGAGACCCGTGGAATGGGTACCATGCAATATGACTTCAAAGGGTCTTCATTTGCTCACCGAACCTCTCCAATGTTATCACTGCTGCGTTTATGCCCCTATATACACGCTTGATTCTCTTTCAGACATAGCAATCCATAGGTTTTAAGATACTTACTAGTCATGTACATTCTTAGGCGTTTAATACGGGGTGTTGAGTCCATTTCATTGAGCAAGGAGTAGCTCTTGTCTATTCCATATTTGGCTTAAGGAACTTTATATGTGCTCATTTCAATCTCTGGTTTTATGCAGCACCCCAACTCACCTTTCCCCTTAAGCAAGCATAAGATGGTTTTCTCAATTTGAGACCCTGTTCTGTTTTGTAATTCAGTTCCTGTGTAGCCAAGTTTACATTCCGTGTATTAGTGATATCTTATGATGTTTCTTTTTCTGTGTGACATATTTCAGTTAGAATCATCATACCTGAATCCACTCATTATGCTGCTGCGGACCTGAAGACATAGATTTCATTGCTGAGTGATATTGCATTGTACGTAAGTACCACAACTTCTTTATCCATTTTTCGCTTTCTGAAATATTGAACTTGTACCGTAAATGAGATGTTGTAAACAGAGCTGTCCCAAACTTTGTGCTGGCTGTGTCTTTTTGATTTTAATTTCCCTAAGCTATACGACCATAAGTGGAAATACCCTCAGCTCTGTTGCTTTGTTTTTTAGATGTTTCAGGAAACACCATACACTTCTCCAGAGTGGCTGTTGGCAATTTACATCCCGCACATCAGCATATGAAGGCTCCCAATTCTCCATGGCCTGTCCTGCCTTTCTGGATTTTACACTTTTTCAGATGGCCCTTTTGACCGGGGGGAAGTGAGACTTCATTGTAGTGCAGATTTCCTTTGTAAGCTTGCTTGGTTGGCCAAAAACTGCGTATGCGTTTTTTCCTGAATATATTCAGGAAAAAACGCATACGCACTTTTTGGCCAAGTGCATCATTGTCGACGTTCTGCCTCTTTTCCTATGCTTTAAATGCAATTCCAGTCTACCTCCTGAAATCGGTTTCCTGGAATTCTGCCCCACTTTAAAGTCCTCTTGGCAGCCTTACTTCAATATATTTTTGGACGATAGCTGTCATTTATAACTGTGCAGGTTTGTGAATTACAGTGCCCCTGAGCTCCTTTCTTCAACTCGCTTTCTTGTGAGCTGGCCACAACACCGATGGATTGCATCAGGCCCTAATCTGGTTCCGGCATGGCACGCTGAGCCTTTGGTTAATTCCTCTTCTTGGTTTGAAATGAGAGTTAAATTTGCTGGTCCAGACACCTCCAGCTAGTCTCTCATTGGTTCTCCCTATTCCTGTTCATCTTCCGCAGAAATTACAAACTGGGCCAAACAGGAGGTTAAAGGCACTGACTCTACAAGTGGGGAGAGTGTTAGTAAAGCATGTGGAATGTTGCACCTGATTACCAGGGGACGAAAACTGAGACACATTTGAACACATTTCCCGATCACATGGTGGATCATAGTCTGGGTTCCACATGCATGTTTTAGCTGAAGGAAGAATCCCTTAAACCTGGAGAGTTGAGACCCATGGAATAGGTACCATGCAATATGACTTCAAAGGGTCTGCATTTGCTCACCGAACCTCACCAATCGTATGAGCCCCAAGTGTCCAGCCTTATGTGTCACCCAGCTCTGGGTGTAGATGTGGTAAATCCAGGTTGCATCACAAGCCTTGATGAATTACTTAAGTATTCCTCTCTATTTCACTGTCATTGTGTTTTGTTTAATAAATTTATTTTTATTATGGGATTTAGCTGATTTTCACTGCTGCGTTTATGCCACTGTACACACTCTTGATTCTCTTACAGAGATATATAAATCCATAGGCTTTATGATTATTACTAGTCAGGTATAATCCTACGTGTTGAATATGGGGTGTTGAGTCCATTTCGTTGAGCAACGAGTAGCTCTTCTCTATTACATATTTGGCTTATGGAACGGCATCTGTGCTCATTTCAATCTCTGGTTTTATGCAGCACCCCACCTCACCTTTCCCCTTAAGCAAGCATAAGTTGGTTTTCTCAATTTGAGACACTGTTCTGTTTTGTAATTCAGTTCCTGTGTAGCCAAGTTTACATTCCGTGTATTAGTGATATCTTATGATGTTTCTTTTCCTGTGTGACTTATTTCAGTTAGGATCATCATACCTGAATCCACTCATTATGCTGCTACGGGCCTGATGACATAGATTTCATTGCTGAGTGATATTGCATTGTACGTAAGTACCACAACTTCTTTATCCATTTTTCACTTTCTGCGATATTGAACTTGTACCGTAAACGAGGTTCTTGTAAACAGAGCCGTCCCAAACTTCTGGGTTGCTGTGTCTTTTTTATTTTAATTTCGCTAAGCTATAGGACCATAAGTGGAAGTGCCCTATGCTCTGTTGCTTTGTTTTTCAGGTGTTTCATGAAACACCATACACTTCTCCCGAGTGGCTGTTGGCAATTTACATCCCACCCATCAGCATAACAAGGCTCCCAGTTCTCCATGGTCTGTCCTGCCTTTCTGGATTTACACTTTTTTCAGATGGCCCTTTTGAGCGGGGGGAAGTGAGACTTCATTGTAGTGCAGATTTCCTTTGCAAGCTTGCCTGGTTGGCCAAAATGTGTGTATGCGTTTTTTCCTGAATATATTCAGGAAAAAACGCATACGCCCTTTTTGGCCAAGTGCATCATTGTGGACGTTCTACTTCTTTTCCTATGCTTTAAATGCAATTCCAGTCTACCTCCTGAAATCGGTTTCCTGCAATTCTGCCCCGCTTTCAACTCCTCTTGGCAGCCTTACTTCAGTATATTTTTGGACGATAGCTGTCATTTATAACTCTGCAGGTTTGTGAATTACAGTGCCCCTGAGCTCCTTTCTTCAACTCTCTTTCTTGTGAGCTGGCCGCAAGACCGCAGGATTGCTTCAGTCCCTAATCTCGTTCGGTCACGGCACGCTGAACCTTTGGTTAATTCCTCTTCCTGGTGGGAAATGAGAGTTAAATTTGCCCGTCCACACACCTCCAGCTAGACTCTCATTGGTTCTCCCTATTCCTGTTCATCTTCCGCAGAAATTGCAAACTGGGCCAAACAGGAGGTTAAAGGCACTGACTTTCCAAGTCGGGAGAGTGTTAGTAAAGCATCTGGAATGTTGCACCCGAGTACCAGGGACGAAAACTGAGACATATTGGAACACGTCTCCCGATCACATGCTTGATCATACTCTGGGTTCCACATGCATGTTTTAGCTGAGGGAAAAATACCTTAAACATGGAGAGTTGAGACCCATGGTGTGGGTACCATACAATATGAATTCAAAGGGTCTTCATTTGCTCACCGAACCTCTCCAGTCCTATCACTGCTGCGTTTATGGCCCTGTACACACACTTGATTCTCTTTCGGAGACATAGCAATCCATAGGTTTTAAGATACTTACTAGTCACGTACATTGTTAGGCGTTTAATATGGGGTGTTGAGTCCATCTCGTTGAGCAAGGAGTAGCTCTGGTCTATTACATATTTGGCTTAGGGAACTTTATCTGTGCTCATTTCAATCTCTGGTTTTATGCAGCACCCCAACTCACCTTTCCCCTTAAGCAAGCATAAGTTGGTTTTCTAAATTTGAGACCCTGTTCTGTTTTGTAATTCAGTTCCTGTGTAGCCAAGTTTATATTCCGTGTATTAGTGATATCTTATGATGTTTCTTTTTCTGTGTGACTTATTTCAGTTAGAATCATCATACCTGAATCCACTCATTATGCTGCTACAGGCCTGATGACATAGATTTCATTGCTGAGTGATATTGCATTGTACATAAGTACCACAACTTCTTTATCCATTTCTCACTTTCTGCGATATTGAACTTGTACCGTAAATGAGGTTCTTGTAAATAGAGCCATCCCAAACTTCGGGGTGGCTGTGTCTTTTTGATTTTAATTTCCCTAAGCTATAGGACCATAAGTGGAAGTGCCCTAGGCTCTGTTATTTTGTTTTTTAGGTGTTTCAGGGAACACCATACACTTCTCCTGAGTGGCTCTTGGCAATTTACATCCCACCCATCAGCATAACAAGGCTCCGAGTTCTCCATTGCCAGTCCTGCTTTTCTGGATTTGCACTTATTTCAGGTGGCCCTTTTGACCGGGGGGAAGTGAGACTTCATTGTAGTGCAGATTTCCTTTGCAAGCTTGCTTGGTTGGCCAAAAAGGGCGTATGCGTTTTTTCCTGAATATATTCAGGAAAAAACGCATACGCCCTTTTTGGCCAAGTGCATCATTGTGGACGTTCTGCCTCTTTTCCTATGCTTTAAATGCAATTCCAGTCTACCTCCTGAAATCGGATTCCTGCAATTCTGTCCCGCTTTCAAGGCCTCTTGGCAGCCTTACTTCAGTATATTTTTGGATGATAGCTGTCATTTGTAACTCTGCAGGTTTGTGAATTACAGTGCCCCTGAGCTCCTTTCTTCAACTCGCTTTCTTGTGAGCTGGCCGCAACACCGCAGGATTGCTTCAGGCCCTAATCTTGTTCCGGCACGGCACGCTGAACCTTTGGTTAATTCCTCTTCCTGGTGGGAAATGAGAGTTAAATTTGCCAGTCCAGACACCTCCTGCTAGTCTCTCATTGGTTCTCCCTATTCCTGTTCATCTTCCGCAGAAATTGCAAACTGGGCCAAACAGGAGGTTAAAGGCACTGACTCTCCAAGTCGGGAGAGTGTTAGTAAAACGTCTGGAATGTTGCACCCGAGTATCAGGGGTCGAAAACTGAGACATATTTGAACATGTCTCCCGATCACATGGTTGATCATACTCTGGGTTCCACATGCATGTTTTAGCTGAAGGAAGAATACCTTAAACCTGGAGAGTTGAGACCCGTGCAATGGGTACCATGCAATATGACTTCAAAGGGTCTTCATTGGCTCACCGAACCTCTCCAATCCTATCACTGCTGCGTTTATACCCCTGTACACACGCTTGATTGTCTTTCGGAGACATAGCAATCCATAGGTTTTAAGATACTTACTAGTCAGGTACATTCTTAGGCGTTTAATATGGGGTGTTGAGTCCATTTCGTTGAGCAAGGAGTAGCACTTGTCTATTAAATATTTGGCTTAAGGAACTTTATCTGTGCTCATTTCAATCTCTGGTTTTATGCAGCACCCCAACTCACCTTTCCCCTTAAGCAAGCATAAGTTGGTTTTCTAAATTTGAGACCCTGTTCTGTTTGTAATTCAGTTCCTGTGTAGCCAAGTTTATATTCCGTGTATTAGTGATATCTTATGATGTTTCTTTTTCTGTGTGACTTATTTCAGTTAGTATCATCATAACTGAATCCACTCATTAGGCTGCTACGGTCCTGATGACATAGATTTGATTGCTGAGTGATACTGCATTGTACGTAAGTACCACAACTTCTTTATCCATTTTTCACTTTCTGCGATATTGAACTTGTACCGTAAATGAGGTTCTTGTAAAGAGAGCCGTCCCAAACTTTGGGGTGGCTGTGTCTTTTTCATTTTAATTACCCTAAGCTATAGGACCATAAGTGGAAGTGCCCTAGGCTCTGTTGCTTTGTTTTTTAGGTGTTTCTGGAAACACCATACACTTCTCCCGAGTGGCTGTTGGCAATTTTCATCCCGCCCATCAGCATAACAAGGCTCCCAGTTCTCCATGGCCTGTCCTGCCTTTCTGGATTTTACACTTTTTTCAGATGGCCCTTTTGAGCGGGGGGAAGTGAGACTTCATTGTAGTGCAGATTTCCTTTGCAAGCTTGCTTGGTTGGCCAAAAAGTGCGTATGCGTTTTTTCCTGAATATATTCAGGAAAAAACGCATACGCCCTTTTTGGCCAAGTGCATCATTGTGGACGTTCTACCTCTTTTCCTATGCTTTAAATGCAATTCCAGTCTACCTCCTGAAATCAGTTTCCTGCAATTCTGCCCCGCTTTCAACTCCTCTTGGCAGCCTTACTTCAGTATATTTTTGGACGATAGCTGTCATTTATAACTCTGCAGGTTTGTGAATTACAGTGCCCCTGAACTCCTTTCTTCAACTCGCTTTCTTCTGAGCTGGCCGCAACACGGCCGGATTGCTTCAGGCCCTAATCTGGATTCGGCACGGCACCCTGAGCCTTTGGTTAATTCCTCTTCCTGGTGGGAAATGAGAGTTAAATTTGCCAGTCCAGACACCTCCAGCTAGTCTCTCATTAGTTCTCCCTATTCCTGTTCATCTTCCGCAGAAATTGCAAACTGGGTCAAACAGGAGGTTAAAGGCACTGACTCTCCAAGTCGGGAGAGTGTTAGTAAAGCGTCTGGAATGTTGCACCCGAGTACCAGGGGCCGAAAACTGAGATATATTGGAACACGTCTCCCGATCACACGGTTGATCATACTGTGTGTTCCGCATGCATGTTTTAGCTGAAGGAAGAATACCTTAAACCTGGAGAGTTGAGACCCGTGGAATGGGTACCATGCAATATGACTTCAAAGGGTCTTCATTTGCTCACCGAACCTCTCCAATGTTATCACTGCTGCGTTTATGCCCCTATACACACGCTTGATTCTCTTTCAGACATAGCAATCCATAGGTTTTAAGATACTTACTAGTCATGTACATTCTTAGGCGTTTAATACGGGGTGTTGAGTCCATTTCATTGAGCAAGGAGTAGCTCTTGTCTATTCCATATTTGGCTTAAGGAACTTTATATGTGCTCATTTCAATCTCGGGTTTTATGCAGCACCCCAACTCACCTTTCCCCTTAAGAAAGCATAAGATGGTTTTCTCAATTTGAGACCCTGTTCTGTTTTGTAATTCAGTTCCTCTGTAGCCAAGTTTACATTCCGTGTATTAGTGATATCTTATGATGTTTCTTTTTCTGTGTGACATATTTCAGTTAGAATCATCATACCTGAATCCACTCATTATGCTGCTGCGGACCTGAAGACATAGATTTCATTGCTGAGTGATATTGCATTGTACGTAAGTACCACAACTTCTTTATCCATTTTTCGCTTTCTGAAATACTGAACTTGTACCGTAAATGAGATGTTGTAAACAGAGCTGTCCCAAACTTTGTGCTGGCTGTGTCTTTTTGATTTTAATTTCCCTAAGCTATACGACCATAAGTGGAAATACCCTCAGCTCTGTTGCTTTGTTTTTTAGATGTTTCAGGAAACACCATACACTTCTCCAGAGTGGCTGTTGGCAATTTACATCCCGCACATCAGCATATGAAGGCTCCCAATTCTCCATGGCCTGTCCTGCCTTTCTGGATTTTACACTTTTTCAGATGGCCCTTTTGACCGGGGGGAAGTGAGACTTCATTGTAGTGCAGATTTCCTTTGTAAGCTTGCTTGGTTGGCCAAAAAGTGCGTATGCGTTTTTTCCTGAATATATTCAGGAAAAAATGCATACGCACTTTTTGGCCAAGTGCATCATTGTCGACGTTCTGCCTCTTTTCCTATGCTTTAAATGCAATTCCAGTCTACCTCCTGAAATCGGTTTCCTGGAATTCTGCCCCAGTTTAAAGTCCTCTTGGCAGCCTTACTTCAATATATTTTTGGACGATAGCTGTCATTTATAACTGTGCAGGTTTGTGAATTACAGTGCCCCTGAGCTCCTTTCTTCAACTCGCTTTCTTGTGAGCTGGCCACAACACCGATGGATTGCATCAGGCCCTAATCTGGTTCCGGCATGGCACGCTGAGCCTTTGGTTAATTCCTCTTCCTGGTTTGAAATGAGAGTTAAATTTGCTGGTCCAGACACCTCCAGCTAGTCTCTCATTGGTTCTCCCTATTCCTGTTCATCTTCCGCAGAAATTACAAACTGGGCCAAACAGGAGGTTAAAGGCACTGACTCTACAAGTGGGGAGAGTGTTAGTAAAGCATGTGGAATGTTGCACCTGATTACCAGGGGACGAAAACTGAGACACATTTGAACACATTTCCCGATCACATGGTGGATCATAGTCTGGGTTCCACATGCATGTTTTAGCTGAAGGAAGAATCCCTTAAACCTGGAGAGTTGAGACCCATGGAATAGGTACCATGCAATATGACTTCAAAGGGTCTGCATTTGCTCACCGAACCTCACCAATCGTATGAGCCCCAAGTGTCCAGCCTTATGTGTCACCCAGCTCTGGGTGTAGATGTGGTAAATCCAGGTTGCATCACAAGCCTTGATGAATTACTTAAGTATTCCTCTCTATTTCACTGTCATTGTGTTTTGTTTAATAAATTTATTTTTATTATGGGATTTAGCTGATTTTCACTGCTGCGTTTATGCCACTGTACACACTCTTGATTCTCTTACAGAGATATATAAATCCATAGGCTTTATGATTCTTACTAGTCAGGTATAATCCTACGTGTTGAATATGGGGTGTTGAGTCCATTTCGTTGAGCAACGAGTAGCTCTTCTCTATTACATATTTGGCTTATGGAACGGCATCTGTGCTCATTTCACTCTCTGGTTTTATGCAGCACCCCACCTCACCTTTCCCCTTAAGCAAGCATAAGTTGGTTTTCTCAATTTGAGACACTGTTCTGTTTTGTAATTCAGTTCCTGTGTAGCCAAGTTTACATTCCGTGTATTAGTGATATCTTATGATGTTTCTTTTCCTGTGTGACTTATTTCAGTTAGGATCATCATACCTGAATCCACTCATTATGCTGCTACGGGCCTGATGACATAGATTTCATTGCTGAGTGATATTGCATTGTACGTAAGTACCACAACTTCTTTATCCATTTTTCACTTTCTGCGATATTGAACTTGTACCGTAAATAAGGTTCTTGTAAACAGAGCCGTCCCAAACTTTGGGGTGGCTGTGTCTTTTTGATTTTAATTTCCCTAAGCTATAGGACCATAAGTGGAAGTGTCCTAGGCTCTGCTGCTTTGTTTTCTAGATGTTTCAGGAAACACCATACACTTCTCCGGAGTGGCTGTTGGCAATTTACATCCCGCCCATCAGCATAACAAGGCTCCCAGTTCTCCATGGCCTGTCCTGCCTTTCTGGATTTTACACTTTTTTCAGATGGCCCTTTTGACCAGGGGGAAGTGAGACTTCATTGTAGTGCAGATTTCCTTTGCAAGCTTGCTTGGTTGGCCAAAAAGGGCGTATGCGTTTTTTCCTGAATATATTCATGAAAAAACGCATACGCCCTTTTTGGCCAAGTGCATCATTGTGGACGTTCTGCCTCTTTTCCTATGCTTTAAATGCAATTCCAGTCTACCTCCTGAAATCGGTTTCCTACAATTCTGCCCCGCTTTCAAGTCCTCTTGGCAGCCTTACTTCAGTATATTTTTGGATGATAGCTGTCATTTATAACTCTGCAGGTTTGTGAATTACAGTGTCCCTGAGCTACTTTCTTCAACTCGCTTTATTGTGAGCTGGCCGAAACACCGCAGGATTGCTTCAGGCCCTAATCTGGTTCCAGCACGGCATGCTGAGCCTTTGGTTAATTCCTCTTCCTGGTGGGAAATGGGAGTTAAATTTGCCTGTCCAGACACCTCCAGCTAGTCTCTCATTAGTTCTCCCTATTCCTGTTCATCTTCCGCAGAAATTGCGAACTGGGTCAAACAGGAGGTTAAAGGCACTGACTCTCCAAGTCGGGAGAGTGTTAGTAAAGCGTCTGGAATGTTGCACCCGAGTACCAGGGGCCGAAAACTGAGATATATTGGAACACGTCTCCCGATCACACGGTTGATCATACTGTGGGTTCCGCATGCATGTTTTAGCTGAAGAAAGAATACCTTAAACCTGGAGAGTTGAGACCCGTGGAATGGGTACCATGCAATATGACTTCAAAGGGTCTTCATTTGCTCACTGAACCTCTCCAATCCTGTCACAGCTGTGTTTATGCCCCTGTACACATGCTTTATTCTCTTTCAGACATAGCCATACATAGGTTTTATGATACTTACTAGTCAGGTACATTCTTAGGCGTTTAATATGGGGTGTTGAGTCCATTTCGTTGAGCAAGGAGTAGCTCTTGTCTATTCCATATTTGGCTTAAGGAACTTTATCTGTGCTCATTTCAATCTCTGGTTTTATGCAGCACCCCAACTCACCTTTCCCCTTAAGCAAGCATAAGTTGGTTTTCTCAATTTGAGACCCTGTTCTGTTTTGTAATTCAGTTCCTGTGTAGCCAAGTTTACATTCCGTGTATTAGTGATATCTTATGATGTTTCTTTTTCTGTGTGACATATTTCAGATAGAATCATCATACCTGAATCCACTCATTATGCTGCTGCGGACCTGAAGACATAGATTTCATTGCTGAGTGATATTGCATTGTACGTAAGTACCACAACTTCTTTATCCATTTTTCGCTTTCTGAAATATTGAACTTGTACCATAAATGAGATCTTTTAAACAGAGCCGTCCCAAACTTTGGGTTGGCTGTGTCTTTTTGATTTTAATTTCCCTAAGCAATATGACCATAAGTAGAAATACCCTCAGCTCTGTTGCTTTGTTTTTTAGATGTTTCAGGAAACACCATACACTTCTCCAGAGTGGCTGTTGGCAATTTACATCCCGCCCATCAGCATAAGAAGGCTCCCAGTTCTACATGGCCTGTCCTGTCATTCTGGATTTTACACTTTTTTCAGATGGTCGTTTTGACCGGGGGGAAGTGAGACTTCATTGTAGTGCTGATTTCCTTTGCCAGCTTGGTTGGTTGGCCAAAATGTGTGTATGCGTTTTTTCCTGAATATATTCAGGAAAAAACCCATACGCCCTTTTTGGCCGAGTGCATCATTTTCGAGGTTCTGACTCTCTTCATATGTTTTCAATGCAATTCCAGTCTACCTCCTGAAATCGGTTTCCTGCAATTCTGCCTTGCTTTCAGTGCCTCTTCATAGCCTTACCTCAATATAGTTTTTGAAAATAGTTGGCGTTTATAACTCTGCAGGTTTTTGAATTGCAGTTGCCCTTAGCTCCATTTTTCAGCTCTTATTTTTGTGATCTTGCCTCATAACCACAGGATTCCTTCAGGCCCTATTCTTTTTCTGGGGCACCTTGCTGTGCCTTTGGTTAATTCTTCTTACTGATGTGAAATTAGAGTGACATGTGCCCATTGAAACCGCTATTGCTAGTTTCTCACTGGTTCCCCCTATTCCCATTCATCCTCCGCACTAACTGCAGACTGTGCGATACCAGAACTTAAAGGCATTGACTCTCCATGTGGGGATGTTGTTAGTAAAGTGGCTGGAATGTCGATCCAGAGCCCCAGGAGAGGAAAAATGAGGTGCGTTTTAGAAACCTTTCCCGATCATATGGTATACCAGTCGCTGGGTTTTCCATGCATGTTTTAGCTGTAGGAAGATCCCTTGAACCTGCAGATTTGGGACCCATTGAATGGGTACCAGGTTATATTACTTTAAAGGGTGTGCATTTCCTCACCCAACCTCACATTTCTCTTAGCGCAAACAGTATCCAGCCTTATGTCTCATCCTGCTGTGGGTCTAGATGTGTTCAATCCATGTTGCATCACCGTCCCTGAGGAAAAGTTGTAAGAGGTTTTCTCTGTCTCTCTGTCGTTTATTTTTTCCAATTTATTACTATATTGGTTACAGCTGATTTTCAAAGCTCTGTTTCTTGCTGCTGTACATCCACTTGATTCACGTACAGAGAGACATCAATAAATTCTTTTTCAGATTCTTACCAGTCGTATATATTCTTTTCCGGTGACTTGAGTGTGCTGAGTGCAGTTCTTTTAGCTACCGTGTAGGCCTTGTTGATTATCAGTTTGGTATTTGGAATGGTATCTTTGCTAATTTCAACCTCCTGGATGATGCCTCACCCCTCCCCACCTTTCCCGTTTAGCAGCCTTATGCGTGTTTTCTACATATTTGACTATGTTTTTGTTTTGTAATTTATTTCATGTGTAGCCATTTTGGATTCCACCTTTAAGTGATATCTTATGATATGTGTCTTTTTCTTTTTGAATTCTGTCACTTAGAATGATCATACGTAACTCCTCCGGAGTTGTTACAACTGGCCATATTTCATTGATTTCCAGGCTGAATAATATTCCACTCTACCTAAGTACCACATCTCTATCCATTTTTTCCCTCCAGAGACATTTAAGTTATATCCTAGTCGAGGATCTTTTAAACAGAGAGGGGGTAAACATTGGGTTGCCTGTGTCCTCTCGATTTTTGTTTTTCCCAAGATATACGCCCATGAGTGCAAGTGCCCTATGCTCTGTAGCTCATTTTTTAGATGCTTTAGTAAACACAATACACTTCTCCAGAATGGCCGTTGGCAATATACATTTCCACTATAAGTCTCACAGGGCTCCCTCTTCTCCTTGCCCTGTCCTGCATTTCTGTTGTTTACGCTTTATGAGGATGGCTCTTCTGACTGATGCGAAGTGATATCTTTTGTAGTATTGACTTCCAGTGCCCACCTGTTTGGTTGGCTAAAAAAGTGTATGCCCTTTTCTTGAATATATACAGAAAAAAACGCATACACCCTTTTTGGCCAACTGCAATGTTGGCAATGTTCAGCTCCTTTTCTTGTGCTTAATGGCGAGTCCTTTCTACCTCCTCAAATCCCTTTCCTGCCATTCTCCCTTGCTTACAAGTCCTTTTCTCTGACTTTCCTCAAGACATTTTTCAGTGATGGATATTTTCAACTCTGCAGTTTCGTGAATTTTACTGCCCCTGAGTTCCATTGTTCAGCTTGTGTTTATGGGAACTGGCCACAAAGCAGCGGGATTTCCTCAAGCCCTATACTGTTTCCATGGGCAACCCTAGCCTTTGGTCAATTCGTCTTCCTGATTGGAAATTAGAGTGACATGTGCCTGTCTGAACACCTAGGACTTGTCTCTCATTGTTCCTCATCCTTCCGCTTCATCCTCTGGACAAATTCCAAACTGTACGCAACAGGATGTTGACAGTGCTGACATCTCCAAGTGGGGAGACTGTTAGTAAAGACGCTGGAGGGGTGAACCCGAGCACCAGGAGATGAGGAGATGAGATGCCTTTTCCAAACACTTCCCAATCAGACGGTATACCATCCTCTGGGTGTGACAGACATGTTTTAGCAGTAGGAAGAGTCCCATTCATGTAAGGAGAACACCAGGGCTTTTTCAAAATCAGTGTCTCCCCGAAACCCAAACTGGGGAATTTTTTAAGCTACGGCTACACATATGTTCATTAAGGGCCTTGGGAAGTAGGCAGAGTCCAAACTTTAGATGATTGAAGTCTTCAGGGTCAGAAGCACTCACCACCAGCTTCCCTTAGGTTACACTTTAACTGTCATTGATAGATGATGTCAATAAAAATATCTATTCTTTTTCAGATTATTTCCCCTTATAGGTTATTGCAAAATGTTGAGTGTAGTTCCCTGTGCTATACAGTAGTTCCTTGTTGATGATCTATTTTATCCATAGCAGTGTGTATGTGTTAATCCCAAACTGTTAATTTATCCCTCCTCCCACCTTTCCCCTTTGGTAATAATAAATTATAAGATTTTATACTTCACAGAAATGGGGGAGCTGAAAGAGAGGTATCATTTTCAATGGAAAAGCATTTAAAACAAGATTGAAGTTCTAACCAAGATTATTAGATGTACATCCTTGGAAAGAAATCACTTCATTTCTCTAATATTGACCTGACAAATAAGACAAACCTTTTCACTGAACTTGCTTATAATAAAGTGATGGAAATATCAAATGGAAGTGTTAGAAACATCTTATTTTACCCGAGCCTTATACACTGTTCTATGTTAACTACAGTTTGGCTCACACATCTGTTCATTGAGGTTACAATAGTCTCAATTTCTGTTACTGATCCTCCAGAGTGGACCCCAACAAGTGTCCCCCTGCCCAGTGTCATTTGGGCCAACAGATCGAGACTGAGTTTGGTTCACAAGCAAAGGAAACTTTATATTTTGATCAGAGAATGGAGAGGTGAGAGCATGTACTACCCCGTGGGCTGTGGGCTGGGCTGCTGTGTAGAGATCCTGTCAGAGTCAGTGGGAGGGAGGGGGCGGAGCTCTCGAGGGCCGGGTTGGCTGTAGCTCAGGCTCTATATCGCGGAGTCTGCACTGGGCCCCAGGAGCTGAGGTGTCGACCCAGCCATTCTGCACTAGGAAATCTGGTCTAAAGTGCCGGGTGTGGAACCTCTGCATGCGGGACCCTAGGAGCACGTGAAATTAGACAAAGCACAAAGGATAAAAAAGGTTAGACTTGACTTTATTGCCCAGATTCTATTTTTATCTCCCAGGGATTTTTAATGGGCTTTGCTGGGGCAAACCCCTCCTCTGCCTTTTGTCCCGTTCCTCATTCTTGGAGTGCTGAGGGTGCAGACCCTTCTTCTGTAACTGCTGAGTGCTGAGTTGGGATCCCTCATACCTGGGGGCGAGGGTCAGAGCTTCTCCCCAGCAGCCTCCCGGTGACGTTGATTGTCCCCAGGCCCCCTGCCTCCCTGCTCATCCACCTGAGCACCAGCATTGGAAGTGTTATAGATTCTAATGACCTTTAAGGGTCCAGGAAAGAGATGTGCAGAGACGCCGTAGGGGGCCGGTTTCACCCCGCCCCACATTTTTCGGCCACCTTAGGCTGACCGTTTCTGCCAGCCTAGATGCTCTGACCAGTAGTCTGCGCTTTCTTCAATTAGGCCCCTGAATTAACGTACAAACAGCACCAGGTGTCAGAGCCCTGCCCGCTCAACTCCCAGACAGTCCAGGGTCAGTGGTGATCAAGGACCATGATGGCCACTGAGTCAACAGCCTTTTGAAGTAAACAGGAGTCCAGCCGGTCTTATTGGCCACCATCATCACGGTGTCTGTAGGCTTTTCTATGGTGACAGTGTGATATACGGTTCCCCCGCCAAGATTATTAGCTCCCCTCTGGGTGCAGTAAGTCCTGCAAGCAGTAGTCTACTCTTTTGGGACACACTCTTGTTGTTTTATGAGGGAAACTCCAGGTCAAGTGATGTTCACATGAGTTGTCATCGTGCCCTGTTGCCCCCGGTTATCTCTCTGGATGTTGGAGTTGGAGGGCCTCCTCACTCGAGGTCGGTGTGCCCACGGAGCGAACCCTGCAACTTCAGGGCATGGTTGGTGGTTAGGATCACCACGTGGGGTCCTTTTCCCTTAGGAGGGAGGTGGCCTTTTGGGCTGCTGATTTCCAGGTTTTTAGATACCGCCAGTATCTTGGCCAGATGTGGCAGTGGGCCAAGCCCCTTGGTGACCGTGTTTATCCTACCTGGATGGCATTCTTGCATTGTTCCATTTCAAGTGGTCCCAGTTTTTGCACTAATTCTCCAATGGCGATTCACCTTTCACCGGGAATGTAAAGGTCAAAGGGTTTAGCTAAATTAGGGAGTTCCAGGGCAAGGGTCTGAATTGACTGCTCTTTCCATTCTTGAAAGGCCACTTCTGGATTCTATTCAAAAGGATCATCATCTTTTCCTTTCAGTGTTTCATATAGAGGCCCAGCTAGTAGACTGTAGTTAGGGATCCAGAAGCAGCAAACCCTGGCCTGCCCAGGAACCCCTAAGCTGTCTTCTAGTTTTAGAAAGGGGTAAGGCTGAAAATGGTTTCTTCCCTTTCCTGGGATGGGCTTCTCCGACCTTCTGTGAGAATGAAGCCCAGGCAGGTCACCGCAGTCTGTGATATTTGAGCTTTTTCTTGGACAACTTCTATCCTTTATTGGCTTGGTAGTTCAGAGGCCTCCTTAGTAGAGCTGGTGATCAGAATGTCGTCTGCGTATTGAAGGAGGGTTTCCTTTTCCAGAGGTAGAACTTTTAGGTCTTTAGCTAAGCTTTCCCCAAAGATGGTGTGGGAATTTTTGCACCCTTGGGGCCAGACGGCCTGGAAGTATTGTTTTAGTTGTATGTTGAGTCCTGCCACTCACAAGCCAAAATTTCTTGTGACTCTGGGACTAATGGAATACAAAATAAGGCATCATTGAAGACTAATACAGAATACCATGTCTGGTGGTTGGTAGAATGACCAGCAGGGGTAGGAATTAGGAGCAACTGGAGGTATATCCTCGGTGGCTTCACTGACTGTCCTGACATCCTTTACCAGGTCCCCAGCAGCCCATGGGGCTCTCGTGGTCAGACCAATCCCAGAATATGGAGCTCACCTGGGCAGGTACCCCACCCCCACCCCAGCCCACAGGGCTCTCGTGGTCAGGCCCCTCCCAGGATACAGAGCTACCCTTGCAGGTACAGTGGCAGGGCTGGGCACACAGGAACCGTGCACATAGCCCTCATTGCAGAGCACCCCCAGCTCACCTGTCACTCAGAGCTGACACAGGGCACCTCAGAGCAGGACTTGAACTAACAAACAGCAGCTGTGACAGGTCTTTGACCCTGGGCATCACTCCGTGAGTCCTCCCTCCACCTGGTCTTCCAGAGACTTCCACTGCATCCCGGGCACCAGGCCTCTGTCTCCAACCACCACCCACCCCTCCTCTCCCTGACTCCTGGGTTCCTCTCATTAGGAGAGGGTTTTCTTGAAGTTGTCTCCCACTCATGGGCCAGATAAAATGATTAGAAAACAAGCCAAAGCTGCAGCCCCTTGTCTATCCTGACTCTCAGGAGCCCACACCTGTTCCTTTGACCTGGCCGGTTCAGCAAGTTCCATTTTCTGCAACTGTGAGCCCCTGAGGGGTGATGATTGGCTGACCTGGGCAGCCTTACCATGCCAGCCAGCCCTCCCCAGGTGTGCCTGGGTTGAGATCAATATAAATACCACTCCAGGCAGCAAGAGCCCCTGCAACCGTGCCTGACGCCATTTTCTCTGCCCTGTCAGCAGTCTCGGGGCTGGGCTGGTGGGAGGGAGTGAGAGGCCACGGCTTTGTGGGTGGCCCAGTGTGAGTGGGGCTCTGCTGGACTTTCTGCAGCAGTTGCCAGGCTGCCACCTGCTAAAGAAGAGGATGTGTCACCCATACCTGCTGCTGGAATTTCTCCCTGGGCAGAGGTGAGGAAGGAAAAAGGCAGTGGGGGCAGGGACAGGACGGGTATCTCAGGCAGGGAAATGGAAATCTTCCAGAAGAGCACCCAGGGCCAGGACCATCCTGGCTGGCCTGCAGGCACCAAGTCAGCTGACATGCTGTCACTCGTGTGGCTCTATGGCCCTTCCTCTAGGCTTTCAAGTCCTTGTATATATTCAGGTGTTTTACCTGGAACGGGTGGGAATGGTTCAGCAGCAACTGGCCTGGGGCTCAGCTCACGTTTACTCACAGATGCCTCGGCACGGTGCCCCAGCTTTGCAATGAGGACGCTTGTTGCGTGGGGGCTGCTGGCTGAATGGGAGACGATTCCCCACCACTGACCAACTTCAGAATTGTTTACAACTGGAGCAAGTGCCCTGATACGGTTTTCCTCTGTGTAACTGGTGGGTTCTGTGTTTTTTTTCGCTTTTTCGTTTTTGGTTCAAGGTAGATTTTATTCCTGTTTTTTGTATTTACAGATATAAGCATGGAAATAATTTATTCATATAAATACATGTATGTGCAGGAAATAATTGTTTTTTCTGTTTTATTTTTTAAATTTTATTTCTTTTTAATTTTGAATTTTATTTTATATTTTTATACAGCAGGTTCTTATTGGTTATCTATTTTATACATATAAATGTATACATGCCAATCCCAGTCTCTCAACTCCTCCCACCACCACCCCCCCAACAGCTTTCCCCCCTTGTTGTCCATACGTTTGTTGTCTACATCTGTTGCTCTATTTATGCCTTGCAAAATGGTTAATCTGTACAGTTTTTCTAGGTTCCACATATATGCATGAATATACAAGATTTGTTTTTCTCTTTCTGACTTACTTCACTCTGTATGACAGACTCTAGATCCATCGAAGTCTCTACAAATGACCCAATTTCATTCCTTTTCATGGCTTAGTAATATTCCATTTTATATATGTACCACAGCCTTATGCATTCGTCTGTCTGTGGGCATTTAGGTTGCTTCCATTACCTCGATATTGTAAATAGTGATGCAATGAACATTGCGGTGAATGTCTGTTTTTGATTTATGGTTTTGTCTGGGTATATGTCCAGTACTGGGATTGCTGTATCATATGGTAATTCTATTGTTAGTTTCTTAAGAAATTCCATATTGTTCTCCATAATGACTGTATCAATTTATATTCCCAACAATAGTGGAAGAGGGTTCCTTTTCTCCACAAAATTTCCAGCATTTTTTGTTTGTAGATTTTCTATGATGCCTAATCTACCAGGTGTGAGGTGATACCTCATTGTTGAATCCATTTCGCTGAGCAAGGGGTAGGTCTTGTCTATTACATATTTGGCTTATGGAACGGTATCTGTGCTAATTTCAAACTCTGGTTTTATGCAGCACCCCAACTCACCTTCCCTCTTAAGCAAGCATAAGTTGGTTTTCTAAACTTGAGACCCTGTTCTGTTTTGTAATTCAGTTCATGTGTAGCCAAGTTCACATTCTGTGTATTAGAGATACCTTATGAAGTTTCTTTTTCTGTGCGACTTATTTCACTTACAATCATCGTGCCTCAATTCACTCATTATGCTGGTACGGGCCTGGTGACATAGATTTCGTTGCTGAGTGGTATTCTGTTGCACATAAGTACCGCAACTTCTTTATCCATTATTTGCCCTCTGGGATATTTAACTTGTGCCGTAGAAGAGATTCCAGTAAAAAGAGCCGTCCCAAATTTTGGGGTGGCTGTGTCTTTTTGATTTTAATTTCCCTAAGCTATAGGACCATAAGTGGAAGTGCCCTAGGCTTTGTTGCTTTGTTTTTTAGATGTTTCAGGAAACACCATACACATCTAAGGAGTGGCTGTTGGCAATTTACATCCTGCCCATCAGCATAACAAGGCTCCCAGTTCTCCATGGCCTGTCCTGCCTTTCTGGATTTTACACTTTTTTCAGATGGCCCTTTAGAGTGGGGGGAAGTGAGACTTCATTTTAGTGCAGACTTCCTTTGCAAGCTTGCTTGGTTGGCCAAAAAGGGCGTATGCGTTTTTTCCTGAATATATTCAGG
Source organism: Orcinus orca (assembly GCF_937001465.1). NCBI lineage: Eukaryota > Metazoa > Chordata > Mammalia > Artiodactyla > Delphinidae > Orcinus > Orcinus orca. The sequence continues at coordinate 3,655,011 of NC_064565.1, read as the reverse complement.
AAAAATCGCATACGCCCTTTTTGGCCAAGTGCATCATTGTGGTCGTTCTGCCTCTATTCCTATGCTTTAAATGCAATTCCAGTCTACCTCCTGAAATCGGTTTCCTGCAATTCTGCCCCGCTTTCAAGTCCTCTTGGCAGCCTTACTTCAGTATATTTTTGGACGATAGCTGTCATTTATAACTCTGCAGGTTTGTGAATTACAGTGCCCCTGAGCTCCTTTCTTCAACTCGCTTTCTTGTGAGCTGGCCACAAACCCGCAGGATTGCTTCAGGCCCTAATTTGGTTTCGGCACGGCACGCTGACCCTTTGCTTAATTCCTCTTCCTGGTGGGAAATGAGAGCTAAATTTGCCCGTCCAGACACCTTCAGCTAGTCTCTCATTGATTCTCCCTATTCCTGTTTATCTTCGGCAGAAATTGCAAACTGGGCCAAAGAGGAGGTTAAAGGCACTGACTCTCCAAGTCGGGAGAGTGTTAGTAAAATGTCTGGAATGTTGCACCCGAGTACCAGGGGACGAAAACTGAGACATATTTGAACACGTCTCCCGATCACACGGTTGATCATACTCTGGGTTCCACATGCATGTTTTAGCTGAAGGAAGAATACCTTAAACCTGGAGAGTTGAGACCCGTGGAATGAGTACCATGCAATATGAATTCAAAGGGTCTTCATTTGCTCACCGAACCTCTCCAATGTTATCACTGCTGTGTTTATGCCCCTGTAGACACGCTTGATTGTCTTTTAGAGAGATAGCAATCCATAGGTTTTAAGATACTTACTAGTCAGGTACATTCTTAGGCGTTTAATACGGGGTGTTGAGTCCAATTCGTTGAGCAAGGAGTAGCTCTGGTCTATTCCATATTTGGCTTAAGGAACTTTATCTGTGCTCATTTCAATCTCTGGTTTTATGCAGCACCCCAACTCACCTTTCCCCTTAAGCAAGCATAAGTTGGTTTTCTCAATTTGAGACCCTGTTCTGTTCTGTAATTCAGTTCCTGTGTAGCCAAGTTTACATTTTGTGTGTTAGTTATATCTTATGATGTTTCTTTTTCTGTGTGACTTATTTCAGTTAGAATCATCATACCTGAATCCATTCATTATGCTGCTACGGCCCTGATGACATAGATTTCTTTGCTGAGTGATATTGCATTGTACGTAAGTACCACAACTTCTTTATCCATTTTTCACTTTCTGCGATATTGAACTTGTACCGTAAACGAGGTTCTTGTAAACAGAGCCGTCCCAACCTTTGGGGTGAGTGTGTCTTTTTGATTTTAATTTCCCTAAGCTATAGGACCATAAGTGGAAGTGCCCTATGCTCTGTTGGTTTGTTTTTCAGATGTTTCAGGAAACACCATACACTTCTCCAGAGTGGCTGTTGGCAATTTACATCCTGCCCATCAGCATAACAAGGCTCCCAGTTCTCCATGGCCTGTCCTGCCTTTCTGGATTTTACACTTTTTCAGATGGCCCTTTTGACCGGGGGGAAGTGAGACTTCATTGTAGTGCAGATTTCCTTTGCAAGCTTGCTTCGTTAGCCAAAAAGGTCGTATGCGTTTTTTCCTGAATATATTCAATAAAAAATGCATACGCCCTTTTTGGCCAAGTGCATCATTGTGGACGTTCTGCCTGTTTTCCTATGCTTTAAATGCAATTCCAGTCTACCTCCTGAAATCGGTTTCCTGCAATTCTGCCCCGCATTCAAGTCCTCTTGGCAGCCTTACTTCAGTATATTTTTGCACGATAGCTGTCATTAATAACTCTGCAGGTTTGTGAATCACAGTGCCCCTGAGCTCCTGTCTTCAACTCGCTTTCTTGTGAGCTGGCCGCAACACCGCAAGATGGCTTCAGGCCCTAATCTGGTTCCAGCACGGCATGCTGAGCCTTTGGTTAATTCCTCTTCCTGGTGGGAAATGAGAGTTAAATTTGCCCGTCCAGACACCTCCAGCTACTCTCTCAATGGTTCTCCCTATTCCTGTTCATCTTCCGCAGAAATTGCAAACTGGGCCAAACAGGAGGTTAAAGGCACTGACTCTCCAAGTCGGGAGAGTGTTAGTAAAGTGTCTGGAATATTGCACCCGAGTATCAGGGGATGAAAACTGAGACATATTTGAACACGTCTCCCGATCACATGGTTGATCATACTCTGGAATCCACATGCATGTTTTAGCTGAAGGAAGAATACCTTAAACCTGGAGTGTTCAGACCCGTGGAATGGGTACCATGCAATATGACTTCAAAGGGTCTTCATTTGCTCACCGAACCTCTCCAGTCCTATCACTGCTGTGTTTATGCCCCTCTACACACGCATGATTCTCTTTCGGAGACATAGCAATCCATAGGTTTTAAGATACTTACTAGTCAGGTACATTCTCAGGCGTTTAATATGGGGTGATGAGTCCATTTCGTTGAGCAAGGAGTAGCTCTTGTCTATTCCATATTTGGCTTAAGGAACTTTATCTGTGCTCATTTCAATCTCTGGTTTTATGCAGCACCCCAACTCACCTTTCCCCTTAAGCAAGCATAAGTTGGTTTTCTAAATTTGAGACCCTGTTCTGTTTTGTAATTCAGTTCTTGTGTAGCCAAGTCTACATTCCGTGTATTAGTGATATCTTATGATGTTTCTTTTTCTGTGTGACTTATTTCAGTTAGAATCATCATACCTGAATCCACTCATTATGCTGCTACGGGCCTGATGACATAGATTTCATTGCTGAGTGATATTGCATTGTACGTAAGTACCACAACTTCTTTATCCATTTTTCACTTTCTGCGATATTGAACTTGTACTGTAAACGAGGTTCTTGTAAACAGAGCTGTCCCAAACTTTGGGGTGGATGTGTCTTTTTGATTTTAATGTCCCTAAGCTATAGGACCATAAGTGGAAGTGCCCTAGGCTTTGTTGCTTTGTTTTTTAGATGTTTCTGGAAACACCATACACTTCTCCAGAGTGGCTGTTGGCAATTTACATCCCGCCCATCAGCATAACAAGGCTCCCAGTTCTCCATGGCCTGTCCTGCCTTTCTGGATTTTACACGTTTTTCAGATGGCCCTTTTGAGCGGGGGGGGGGGGAAGTGAGACTTCATTGTAGTGCAGATTTCCTTTGCAAGCTTGCTTGGGTGGCCAAAAAGTGTGTATGCGTTTTTTCCTGAATATATTCAGGAAAAAACGCATACGCCCTTTTTGGCCAAGTGCATCATTGTCGACCTTCTGCCTCTTTTCCTATGCTGTAAATGCAATTCCAGTCTACCTCCTGAAATCGGTTTCCTGCAATTCTGCCCCCCTTTCAAGTCCTCTTGGCAGCCTTACTTCAGTATGTTTTTGGACGATAGCTGTCATTTATAACTCTGCAGGTTTGTGAATTACAGTGCCCCTGAACTCCTTTCTTCAACTCGCTTTCCTGTGAGCTGGCCGCAACACCGCAGGATAGCTTCAGGCCCTAATCTGGTTCCGGCACGGCACACTGAGCCTTTGGTTAATTCCTCTTCCTGGTGGGAAATGAGAGTTAAATTTGCCCATCCAGACACCTCCAGCTAGTCTCTCATTGGTTCTCCCTGTTCCTGTTCATCTTCAGCAGAAATTGCAAACTGGGCCAAAGAGGAGGTTAAAGGCATTGACTCTCCAAGTCGGGAGAGTGTAAGTAAAGCGTGTGGAATGTTGCACCCGAGTACCAGGGGACAAAAACTGAGACATATTTCAACACGTCTCCCGATCACACGGTTGATCATACTCTGGGTTCCACATGCATGTTTTAGCTGAAGGAAGAATACCTTAAACCTGGAGAGTTGAGACCCGTGGAATGGGTACCATGCAATATGACTTCAAAGGGTCTTCATTTGCTCACCGAACCTCTCCAATGTTATCACTGCCACGTTTATGCCCCTGTACACATGCTTGATTATCTTTCAGAGACATAGCAATCCATAGGTTTTAAGATACTTACTAGTCAGGTACATTCTTAGGCGTTTAATATGGGGTGTTGAGTCCATTTCGTTGAGCAAGGAGTAGCTCTTGTCTATTCCATATTTGGCTTAAGGAACTTTATCTGTGCTCATTTCAATCTCTGGTTTTATGCAGCACCCCAACTCACATTTCCCGTTAAGTAAGCATAAGTTGGTTTTCTAAATTTGAGACCATGTTCTGTTTTGTAATTCAGTTCCTGTGTAGCCAAGTTTACATTCCGTGTATTAGTGATATCTTATGATGTTTCTTTTTCTGTGTGACTTATTTCAGTTAGAATCATCATACCTGAATCCACGCATTATGCTGCTACAGGCCTGATGACATAGATTTCATTGCTGAGTGATATTACATTGTACGTAAGTACCACAACTTCTTTACCCATTTTTCACTTTCTGCAATATTGAATTTGTACCGTAAACGAGGTTCTTGTAAACAGAGCCATCCCAAACTTTGGGGTGGCTGTGTCTTTTTGATTTTAATTTCCGTAAGCTATAGGAACATAAGTGGAAGTGCCCTAGGCTCTGTTGCTTTGTTTTTTAGATGTTTCAGGAAACACCATACACTTCTCCAGACTGGCTGTTGGCAATTTACATCCCGCCCATCAGCATAACAAGGCTCCCAGTTCTCCATGGCCTGTCCTGCCTTTCTGGATTTTACACTTTTTTCAGATGGCCCTTTTGACCGGGGGGAAGTGAGACTTCATTGTAGTGCAGATTTCCTTTGCAAGCTTGCTTGGGTGGCCAAAAAGTGCGTATGAGTTTTTTCCTGAATATATTCAGGAAAAAACGCATAGGCCCTTTTTGGCCAAGTGCATCATTGTCGACCTTCTGCCTCTTTTCCTATGCTGTAAATGCAATTCCAGTCTACCTCCTGAAATCGGTTTCCTGCAATTCTGCCCCCCTTTCAAGTCCTCTTGGCAGCCTTACTTCAGTATATTTTTGGACGATAGCTGTCATTTATAACTCTGCAGGTTTGTGAATTACAGTGCCCCTGAACTCCTTTCTTCAACTCGCTTTCCTGTGAGCTGGCCGCAACACTGCAGGATAGCTTCAGGTCCTAATCTGGTTCCGGCACGGCACACTGAACCTTTGGTTAATTCCTCTTCCTGGTGGGAAATGAGAGTTAAATTTGCCCATCCAGACACCTCCAGCTAGTCTCTCATTGGTTCTCCCTATTCCTGTTCATCTTCAGCAGAAATTGCAAACTGACCCAAACAGGAGGTTAAAGGCACTGACTCTCCAAGTCGGGAGAGTGTAAGTAAAGCGTGTGGAATGTTGCACCCGAGTACCAGGGGACAAAAACTGAGACATATTTCAACACGTCTCCCGATCACACGGTTGATCATACTCTGGGTTCCACATGCATGTTTTAGCTGAAGGAAGAATACCTTAAACCTGGAGAGTTGAGACCCGTGGAATGGGTACCATGCAATATGACTTCAAAGGGTCTTCATTTGCTCACCGAACCTCTCCAATGTTATCACTGCCACGTTTATGCCCCTGTACACATGCTTGATTCTCTTTCAGAGACATAGCAATCCATAGGTTTTAAGATACTTACTAGTCAGGTACATTCTTAGGCGTTTAATATGGGGTGTTGAGTCCATTTCATTGAGCAAGGAGTAGCTGTTCTCTATTCCATATTTGGCTTAAGGAACTTTATCTGTGCTCATTTCAATCTCTGGTTTTATGCAGCACCCCAACTCACCTTTCCCCTTAAGCAAGCATAAGTTGGTTTTCTAAATTTGAGACCCTGTTCTGTTTTGTAATTCAGTTCTTGTGTAGCCAAGTCTACATTCCGTGTATTAGTGATATCTTATGATGTTTCTTTTTCTGTGTGACTTATTTCAGTTAGAATCATCATACCTGAATCCACTCATTATGCTGCTACGGGTCTGATGACATAGATTTCATTGATGAGTGATATTACATTGTACGTAAGTACCACAACATCTTTACCCATTTTTCACTTTCTGCGATATTGAATATGTACCGAAAACGAAGTTCTTGTAAACAGAGCCGTCCCAAATTTTGGGGTGGCTGTGTCTTTTTGATTTTAATTTCCCTAAGCTATAGGAACATAAGTGGAAGTGCCCTAGGCTCTGTTGCTTTGTTTTTTAGATGTTTCAGGAAACACCATACACTTCTCCGGAGTGGCTGTTGGCAATTTACATCCCGCCCATCAGCATAACAAGGCTCCCAGTTCTCCATGGCCTGTCCTGCCTTTCTGGATTTTACACTTTTTTCAGATGGCCCTTTTGACCGGATGAAGTGAGACTTCATTGTAGTGCAGATTTCCTTTGCAAGTTTGCTTGGTTGGCCAAAAAGGGCTTATGTGTTTTTTCCTGAACATATTCAGGAAAAAACGCACACGCCCTTGTTGGCCAAGTGCATCATTGTGGACGTTCTGCCTCTTTTCCTATGCTTTAAATGCAATTCCAGTCTACCTCCTGAAATCGGTTTCCTGCAATTCTGCCCCGCATTCAAGTCCTCTTGGCAGCCTTACTTCAGTACATTTTTGGACGATAGCTGTCATTTATAACTCTGCAGGTTTGTGAATCACAGTGCCCCTGAGCTCCTTTCTTCAACTCGCTTTCTTGTGAGCTGGCCGCAACACTGCAGGATTGCTTCAGGCCCTAAACTGGTTCCGGCTCGGCATGCTGAGCTTTTGGTTAATTCCTCTTCCTGGTGGGAAATGAGAGTTAAATTTGCCCGTCCAGAAACCTCCAGATAGTCTCTCATTGGTTCTCCCTATTCCTGTTCATCTTCCACAGAATGGGCACACTGGGCCAAACAGGAGGTTAAAGGCACTGACTCTCCAAGTCGGGAGAGTGTTAGTAAAGCATCAGGAATGTTGCACCTGAGTACCAGGGGACGAGAACTCCGATATTTGTACACGTCTCCCGATCACATGGTTGATCATACTCTGGGATCCACATGCATGTTTTAGCTGAAGGAAGAATACCTTAAACCTGGAGAGTTGAGACCCGTGGAATGGGTACCATGCAATATGACTTCAAAGGGTCTTCATTTGCTCACCGAACCTCTCCAATCCTATCACTGCTGCGTTTATGCCCCTCTACACACGCTTGATTCTCTTTCGGAGACATAGCAATCCATAGGTTTTAAGATACTTACTAGTCATGCACATTCTGAGGCTTTTAATATCGGGTTTTGAGTCCGTTTCGTTGAGCAAGGAGTAGCTCTGGTCTATTCCATATTTGGCTTAGGGAACTTTATCTGTGCTCATTTCAATCTCTGGTTTTATGCAGCACCCCAACTCACCTTTCCCCTTAAGCAAGCATAAGTTGGTTTTCTCAATTTGAGACCCTGTTCTGTTTTGTAATTCAGTTCCTGTGTAGCCAAGTTTACATTCCGTGTATTAGTGATATCTTATGATGTTTCTTTTTCTGTGTGACTTATTTCAGTTAGAATCATCATACCTGAATCCACTCATTATGCTGCTACGGGCCTGAGTACATAGATTTCATTGCTGTGTGAGATTGCATTGTACGTAAGTACCACAATTTCTTTATCCAGTTTTCACTTTCTGCGATATTGAACTTGTACCTTAAAAGAGGTTCTTGTAAACAGAGCCGTCCCAATCTTTGGGGTGGCTGTGTCTTTTTGATTTTAATTTCCCTAAGCTATAGGACCATAAGTGGAAGTGCCCTAGGCTCTGTTGCTTTGTTTTTTAGATGTTTCAGGAAACACCATACACTTCTCCCGTGTGGCTGTTGGCAATTTACATCCCGCCCATCAGCATAACAAGGCTCCCAGTTCTCCATGGCCTGTGCTGCCTTTCTGGATTTTACACTTTTTTCAGATGGCCCTTTTGAGCGGGGGGAAGTGAGACTTCATTGTACTGCAGATTTCTTTTGCAAGCTTGCTTGGTTGGCCAAAAAGTGCGTATGCATTTTTTCCTGAATATATTCAGGAAAAAAAGCATACGCCTTTTTTGGCCAAGTGCATCATTGTCGACGTTCTGCCTCTTTTCCTCTGCTTTAAATGCAATTCCAGTCTACCTCCTGAAATTGGTTTCCTGCAATTATGCCCCGCTTTCAAGTCCTCTTGGCAGCCTTACTTCAGTATATTTTTGGACGATAGGTGTCATTTATAACTCTGCAGGTTTGTGAATTACAGTGCCCCTGAGCTCCTTTCTTCAACTCGCTTTCTTGTGAGCTGGCCGCAACACCACAGGATTGCTTTAGGCCCTAATCTGGTTCCGGCTCGGCATGCTGAGCTTTTGGTTAATTCCTCTTCCTGGTGGGAAATGAGAGTTAAATTTGCCCGTCCAGAAACCTCCAGATAGTCTCTCATTGGTTCTCCCTATTCCTGTTCATCTTCCACAGAATGTGCACACTGGGCCAAACAGGAGGTTAAAGGCACTGACTCTCCAAGTCGGGAGAGTGTTAGTAAAGCGTCTGGAATATTGCACCCGAGTATCAGGGGACGAAAACTGAGACATATTTGAACACGTCTCCCGATCACACGGTTGATCATACTCTGGGATCCACATGCATGTTTTAGCTGAAGGAAGAATACCTTAAACCTGGAGAGTTGAGACCCGTGGAATGGGTACCATGCAATATGACTTCAAAGGGTCTTCATTTGCTCACCGAACCTCTCCAATCCTATCACTGCTGCGTTTATGCCCGTGTACACACGCTTGATTCTCTTTCGGAGACATAGCAATCCATAGGTTTTAAGATACTTACTAGTCAGGTACATTCTTAGCCTTTTAATATCGGGTTTTGAGTCCGTTTCGTTGAGCAAGGAGTAGCTCTGGTCTATTCCATATTTGGCTTAGGGAACTTTATCTGTGCTCATTTCAATCTCTGGTTTTATGCAGCACCCCAACTCACCTTTCCCCTTAAGCAAGCATAAGTTGGTTTTCTAAATTTGAGACCCTGTTCTGTTTTGTAATTCAGTTCCTGTGTAGCCAAGTTTACATTCCATGTATTAGTGATATCTTATGATGTTTCTTTTTCTGTGTGACTTATTTCAGTTAGAATCATCATACCTGAATCCACTCATTATGCTGCTACGGGCCTGAGTACATAGATTTCATTGCTGAGTGATATTGCATTGTACGTAAGTACCACAACTTCTTTATCCATTTTTCACTTTCTGCGATATTGAACTTGTACCGTGAACGAGGTTCTTGTAAACAGAGCCGTCCCAAACTTTGGGGTGGCTGTGTCTTTTTGATTTTAATTTCCCTAAGCTATAGGACCATAAGTGGAAGTGCCCTAGGCTCTGTTGCTTTGTTTTTTAACTGTTTCAGGAAACACCATACACTTCTCCAGAGTGGCTGTTGGCAATTTACATCCCGCCCATCAGCATAACAAGGCTCCCAGTTCTCCATGGCCTGTCCTGCCTTTCTGGATTTTACACTTTTTTCAGATGGCCCTTTTGACCGGGGGGGAAGTGAGACTTCATTGTAGTGCAGACTTCCTTTGCAATCTTGCTTGGTTAGCCAAATAGGGCGTATGCGTTTTTTCCTCAATATATTCAGGAAAAAACGCATACGCCCTTTTTGGCCAAGTGCATCATTGTGGACGTTCTGCCTCTTTTCCTATGCTTTAAATGCAATTCCAGTCTACCTCCTGAAATCGGTTTCCTGCAATACTGCCCCACATTCAAGTCCTCTTGGCAGCCTTACTTCAGTACATTTTTGCACGATAGCTGTCATTTATAACTCTGCAGGTTTGTGAATCACAGTGCCCCTGAGCTCTTGTCTTCAACTCGCTTTCTTGTGAGTTGGCCACAACACCGCAGGATTGCTTCAGGCCCTAATCTGGTTCCAGCACGGCATGCTGAGCCTTTGGTTAATTCCTCTTCCTGGTGGGAAATGAGAGTTAAATTTGCCCGTACAGACACCTCCAGCTACTCTCTCAATGGTTCTCCCTATTCCTGTTCATCTTCCACAGAAATTGCAAACTGGGCCAAACAGGAGTTTAAAGGCACTGACTCTCCAAGTCGGGAGAGTGTTAGTAAAGCGTCTGGAACGTTGCACCCGAGTACCAGGGGAGGAAAACTGAGACATATTTGAACACGTCTCCCGATCACACGGTTGATCATACTCTGGGATCCACATGCATGTTTTAGCTGAAGGAAGAATACCTTAAACCTGGAGAGTTGAGACCCGTGGAATGGGTACCATGCAATATGACTTCAAAGGGTCTTCATTTGCTCACCGAACCTCTCCAATCCTATCACTGCTGCGTTTATGCCCCTGTACACACACTTGATTCTCTTTCGGAGACATAGCAATCCATAGGTTTTAAGATACTTACTAGTCAGGTACATTCTTAGGATTTTAATATCGGGTTTTGAGTCCGTTTCGTTGAGCAAGGAGTAGCTCTGGTCTATTCCATATTTGGCTTAGGGAACTTTATCTGTGCTCATTTCAATCTCTGGTTTTATGCAGCACCCCAACTCACCTTTCCCCTTAAGCAAGCATAAGTTGGTTTTCTCAATTTGAGACCCTGTTCTGTTTTGTAATTCAGTTCCTGTGTAGCCAAGTTTACATTCCGTGTATTAGTGATATCTTATGATGTTTCTTTTTCTGTGTGACTTATTTCAGTTAGAATCATCATACCTGAATCCACTCATTATGCTGCTACGGGCCTGAGTACATAGATTTCATTGCTGTGTGATATTGCATTGTACGTAAGTACCACAATTTCTTTATCCATTTTTCACTTTCTGCGATATTGAACTTGTACCTTAAAAGAGGTTCTTGTAAACAGAGCCGTCCCAATCTTTGGGGTGGCTGTGTCTTTTTGATTTTAATTTCCCTAAGCTATAGGACCATAAGTGGAAGTGCCCTAGGCTCTATTGCTTTGTTTTTTAGATGTTTCAGGAAACACCATACACTTCTCCCGTGTGGCTGTTGGCAATTTACATCCCGCCCATCAGCATAACAGGGCTCCCAGTTCTCCATGGCCTGTGCTGCCTTTCTGGATTTTACACTTTTTTCAGATGGCCCTTTTGAGCGGGGGGAAGTGAGACTTCATTGTACTGCAGATTTCGTTTGCAAGCTTGCTTGGTTGGCCAAAAAGTGCGTATGCATTTTTTCCTGAATATATTCAGGAAAAAAAGCATACGCCTTTTTTGGCCAAGTGCATCATTGTCGACGTTCTGCCTCTTTTCCTCTGCTTTAAATGCAATTCCAGTCTACCTCCTGAAATTGGTTTCCTGCAATTATGCCCCGCTTTCAAGTCCTCTTGGCAGCCTTACTTCAGTATATTTTTGGACGATAGGTGTCATTTATAACTCTGCAGGTTTGTGAATTACAGTGCCCCTGAGCTCCTTTCTTCAACTCGCTTTCTTGTGAGCTGGCCGCAACACCACAGGATTGCTTCAGGCCCTAATCTGGTTCCGGCTCGGCATGCTGAGCTTTTGGTTAATTCCTCTTCCTGGTGGGAAATGAGAGTTAAATTTGCCCGTCCAGAAACCTCCAGATAGTCTCTCATTGGTTCTCCCTATTCCTGTTCATCTTCCACAGAATGTGCACACTGGGCCAAACAGGAGGTTAAAGGCACTGACTCTCCAAGTCGGGAGAGTGTTAGTAAAGCGTCTGGAATATTGCACCCGAGTATCAGGGGACGAAAACTGAGACATATTTGAACACGTCTCCCGATCACACGGTTGATCATACTCTGGGATCCACATGCATGTTTTAGCTGAAGGAAGAATACCTTAAACCTGGAGAGTTGAGACCCGTGGAATGGGTACCATGCAATATGACTTCAAAGGGTCTTCATTTGCTCACCGAACCTCTCCAATGTTATCACTGCTGCGTTTATGCCCGTGTACACACGCTTGATTCTCTTTCGGAGACATAGCAATCCATAGGTTTTAAGATACTTACTAGTCAGGTACATTCTTAGCCTTTTAATATCGGGTTTTGAGTCCGTTTCGTTGAGCAAGGAGTAGCTCTGGTCTATTCCATATTTGGCTTAGGGAACTTTATCTGTGCTCATTTCAATCTCTGGTTTTATGCAGCACCCCAACTCACCTTTCCCCTTAAGCAAGCATAAGTTGGTTTTCTCAATTTGAGACCCTGTTCTGTTTTGTAATTCAGTTCCTGTGTAGCCAAGTTTACATTCCATGTATTAGTGATATCTTATGATGTTTCTTTTTCTGTGTGACTTATTTCAGTTAGAATCATCATACCTGAATCCACTCATTATGCTGCTACGGGCCTGAGTACATAGATTTCATTGCTGAGTGATATTGCATTGTACGTAAGTACCACAACTTCTTTATCCATTTTTCACTTTCTGCGATATTGAACTTGTACCGTGAACGAGGTTCTTGTAAACAGAGCCGTCCCAAACTTTGGGGTGGCTGTGTCTTTTTGATTTTAATTTCCCTAAGCTATAGGACCATAAGTGGAAGTGCCCTAGGCTCTGTTGCTTTGTTTTTTAACTGTTTCAGGAAACACCATACACTTCTCCAGAGTGGCTGTTGGCAATTTACATCCCGCCCATCAGCATAACAAGGCTCCCAGTTCTCCATGGCCTGTCCTGCCTTTCTGGATTTTACACTTTTTTCAGATGGCCCTTTTGACTGGGGGGAAGTGAGACTTCATTGTAGTGCGGATTTCCTTTGCAAGCTTGCTTGGTTGGCCAAAAAGTGCGTATGCGTGTTTTCCTGAATATATTCAGGAAAAAACGCATACGCCCTTTTTGGCCAAGTGCATCATTGTGGACGTTCTGCCTCTTTTCCTATGCTTTAAATGCAATTCCAGTCTACCTCCTGAAATCGGTTTACTGCAATTCTGCCCCGCTTTCAAGTCCTATTGGCAGCCTTACTTCAGTATATTTTTGGACGATATCTGTCATTTATAAGTCTGCAGGTTTGTGAATTACAGTGCCCCTGAGCTCCTTTCTTCAACTCGCTTTCTTGTGAGCTGGCCGCAACACCGCAGGATTGCTTCAGGCCCTAATCTGGTTCCGGCACGGCACGCTGAGACTTTGGTTAATTCCTCTTCCTGGTGGGAAATGAGAGTTAAATTTGCCCGTCCAGACACCTCCAGCTAGTCTCTCATTGGTTCTCCCTACTCCTGTTCATCTTCCACAGGAATTGCAAACTGGGTAAACAGGAGGTTAAAGGCACTGACTCTCCATGTCGGAAGAGTGTTAGTAAAGCATCTGGAATGTTGCACCCGAGTACCAGGGGACGAAAACTGAGACATATTTGAACACCTCTGCCGATCACATGGATGATCATACTCTGGGTTGCACATGCATGTTTTAGCTGAAGGAAGAATACCTTAAACCTGGAGAGTTGAGACCCGTGGAATGGGTACCATGCAATATGACTTCAAAGGGTCCTCATTTGCTCACCAAACCTCTCCAATCCTGTCACTGCTGCGTTTATGCCCCTGTACACACGCTAGATTCTCTTTCGGAGACATAGCAAACCATAGGTTGTAAGATACTTTCTAGTCAGGTACATTCTTAGGCGTTTAATATGGGGTGTTGAGTCCATGTCGTTGAGCAAGGAGTAGCTCTTGTCTATTACATATTGGCTTATGGAACTTTATCTGTGCTCATTTCAATCTCTGGCTTTATGCAGCACCCCAACACACCTTTCCCCTTAAGTAAGCATAAGGTGGTTTTCTACATTTGAGACCCTGTTCTGTTTTGTAATTCAGTTCCTTTGTTGCCAAGTTTACATTCCGTGTATTAGTGATATCTTATGATGTTTCTTTTTCTCTGTGACTTATTTCAGTTAGAATCATCATACCTGAATCCACTCGTTATGCTGCTACGGGCCTGAGTACATAGATTTGATTGCTGAGTGATACTGCATTGTACGTAAGTAGCACAACTTCTTTATCCATTTTTCACTTTCTGCGATATTGAACTTGTACCATAAATGAGACTCTTGTAAACAGAGCCGTCCCAAACTTTGGGGTGGCTGTGTCTTTTTGATTTTAATTTCCCTAAGCTATAGGACCATAAGTGGAAGTGCCCTAGGCTTTGTTGCTTTGTTTTTTAGATGTTTCAGGAAACACCATACACATCTAAGGAGTGGCTGTTGGCAATTTACATCCTGCCCATCAGCATAACAAGGCTCCCAGTTCTCCATGGCCTGTCCTGCCTTTCTGGATTTTACACTTTTTTCAGATGGCCCTTTAGAGTGGGGGGAAGTGAGACTTCATTTTAGTGCAGACTTCCTTTGCAAGCTTGCTTGGTTGGCCAAAAAGGGCGTATGCGTTTTTTCCTGAATATATTCAGGAAAAATCGCATACGCCCTTTTTGGCCAAGTGCATCATTGTGGTCGTTCTGCCTCTATTCCTATGCTTTAAATGCAATTCCAGTCTACCTCCTGAAATCGGTTTCCTGCAATTCTGCCCCGCTTTCAAGTCCTCTTGGCAGCCTTACTTCAGTATATTTTTGGACGATAGCTGTCATTTATAACTCTGCAGGTTTGTGAATTACAGTGCCCCTGAGCTCCTTTCTTCAACTCGCTTTCTTGTGAGCTGGCCACAAACCCGCAGGATTGCTTCAGGCCCTAATTTGGTTTCGGCACGGCACGCTGACCCTTTGCTTAATTCCTCTTCCTGGTGGGAAATGAGAGCTAAATTTGCCCGTCCAGACACCTTCAGCTAGTCTCTCATTGATTCTCCCTATTCCTGTTTATCTTCGGCAGAAATTGCAAACTGGGCCAAAGAGGAGGTTAAAGGCACTGACTCTCCAAGTCGGGAGAGTGTTAGTAAAATGTCTGGAATGTTGCACCCGAGTACCAGGGGACGAAAACTGAGACATATTTGAACACGTCTCCCGATCACACGGTTGATCATACTCTGGGTTCCACATGCATGTTTTAGCTGAAGGAAGAATACCTTAAACCTGGAGAGTTGAGACCCGCGGAATGAGTACCATGCAATATGAATTCAAAGGGTCTTCATTTGCTCACCGAACCTCTCCAATGTTATCACTGCTGTGTTTATGCCCCTGTAGACACGCTTGATTGTCTTTTAGAGAGATAGCAATCCATAGGTTTTAAGATACTTACTAGTCAGGTACATTCTTAGGCGTTTAATAAGGGGTGTTGAGTCCAATTCGTTGAGCAAGGAGTAGCTCTGGTCTATTACATATTTGGCTTAGGGAACTTTATCTGTGCTCATTTCAATCTCTGGTTTTATGCAGCACCCCAACTCACCTTTCCCCTTAAGCAAGCATAAGTTGGTTTTCTCAATTTGAGACCCTGTTCTGTTTTGTAATTCAGTTCCTGTGTAGCCAAGTTTACATTCCGTGTATTAGTGATATCTTATGATGTTTCTTTTTCTGTGTGACTTATTTCAGTTAGAATCATCATACCTGAATCCACTCATTATGCTGCTACGGGCCTGAGTACATAGATTTCATTGCTGTGTGATATTGCATTGTACGTAAGTACCACAATTTCTTTATCCATTTTTCACTTTCTGCGATATTGAACTTGTACCTTAAAAGAGGTTCTTGTAAACAGAGCCGTCCCAATCTTTGGGGTGGCTGTGTCTTTTTGATTTTAATTTCCCTAAGCTATAGGACCATAAGTGGAAGTGCCCTAGGCTCTGTTGCTTTGTTTTTTAGATGTTTCAGGAAACACCATACACTTCTCCCGTGTGGCTGTTGGCAATTTACATCCCGCCCATCAGCATAACAAGGCTCCCAGTTCTCCATGGCCTGTGCTGCCTTTCTGGATTTTACACTTTTTTCAGATGGCCCTTTTGAGTGGGGGGAAGTGAGACTTCATTGTACTGCAGATTTCGTTTGCAAGCTTGCTTGGTTGGCCAAAAAGTGCGTATGCATTTTTTCCTGAATATATTCAGGAAAAAAAGCATACGCCTTTTTTGGCCAAGTGCATCATTGTCGACGTTCTGCCTCTTTTCCTCTGCTTTAAATGCAATTCCAGTCTACCTCCTGAAATTGGTTTCCTGCAATTATGCCCCGCTTTCAAGTCCTCTTGGCAGCCTTACTTCAGTATATTTTTGGACGATAGGTGTCATTTATAACTCTGCGGGTTTGTGAATTACAGTGCCCCTGAGCTCCTTTCTTCAACTCGCTTTCTTGTGAGCTGGCCGCAACACCACAGGATTGCTTCAGGCCCTAATCTGGTTCCGGCTCGGCATGCTGAGCTTTTGGTTAATTCCTCTTCCTGGTGGGAAATGAGAGTTAAATTTGCCCGTCCAGAAACCTCCAGATAGTCTCTCATTGGTTCTCCCTATTCCTGTTCATCTTCCACAGAATGTGCACACTGGGCCAAACAGGAGGTTAAAGGCACTGACTCTCCAAGTCGGGAGAGTGTTAGTAAAGCGTCTGGAATATTGCACCCGAGTATCAGGGGACGAAAACTGAGACATATTTGAACACGTCTCCCGATCACACGGTTGATCATACTCTGGGATCCACATGCATGTTTTAGCTGAAGGAAGAATACCTTAAACCTGGAGAGTTGAGACCCGTGGAATGGGTACCATGCAATATGACTTCAAAGGGTCTTCATTTGCTCACCGAACCTCTCCAATCCTATCACTGCTGCGTTTATGCCCCTCTACACACGCTTGATTCTCTTTCGGAGACATAGCAATCCATAGGTTTTAAGATACTTACTAGTCAGGTACATTCTTAGCCTTTTAATATCGGGTTTTGAGTCCGTTTCGTTGAGCAAGGAGTAGCTCTGGTCTATTCCATATTTGGCTTAGGGAACTTTATCTGTGCTCATTTCAATCTCTGGTTTTATGCAGCACCCCAACTCACCTTTCCCCTTAAGCAAGCATAAGTTGGTTTTCTCAATTTGAGACCCTGTTCTGTTTGGAATTCAGTTCCTGTGTAGCCAAGTTTACATTCCATGTATTAGTGATATCTTATGATGTTTCTTTTTCTGTGTGACTTATTTCAGTTAGAATCATCATACCTGAATCCACTCATTATGCTGCTACGGGCCTGAGTACATAGATTTCATTGCTGAGTGATATTGCATTGTACGTAAGTACCACAACTTCTTTATCCATTTTTCACTTTCTGCGATATTGAACTTGTACCGTGAACGAGGTTCTTGTAAACAGAGCCGTCCCAAACTTTGGGGTGGCTGTGTCTTTTTGATTTTAATTTCCCTAAGCTATAGGACCATAAGTGGAAGTGCCCTAGGCTCTGTTGCTTTGTTTTTTAACTGTTTCAGGAAACACCATACACTTCTCCAGAGTGGCTGTTGGCAATTTACATCCCGCCCATCAGCATAACAAGGCTCCCAGTTCTCCATGGCCTGTCCTGCCTTTCTGGATTTTACACTTTTTTCAGATGGCCCTTTTGACCGGGGGGGGAAGTGAGACTTCATTGTAGTGCAGATTTCCTTTGCAATCTTGCTTGGTTAGCCAAATAGTGCGTATGCGTTTTTTCCTCAATATATTCAGGAAAAAACGCATACGCCCTTTTTGGCCAAGTGCATCATTGTGGACGTTCTGCCTCTTTTCCTATGCTTTAAATGCAATTCCAGTCTACCTCCTGAAATCGGTTTCCTGCAATACTGCCCCACATTCAAGTCCTCTTGGCAGCCTTACTTCAGTACATTTTTGCACGATAGCTGTCATTTATAACTCTGCAGGTTTGTGAATCACAGTGCCCCTGAGCTCTTGTCTTCAACTCGCTTTCTTGTGAGTTGGCCACAACACCGCAGGATTGCTTCAGGCCCTAATCTGGTTCCAGCACGGCATGCTGAGCCTTTGGTTAATTCTTCTTCCTGGTGGGAAATGAGAGTTAAATTTGCCCGTACAGACACCTCCAGCTACTCTCTCAATGGTTCTCCCTATTCCTGTTCATCTTCCGCAGAAATTGCAAACTGGGCCAAACAGGAGTTTAAAGGCACTGACTCTCCAAGTCGGGAGAGTGTTAGTAAAGCGTCTGGAACGTTGCACCCGAGTACCAGAGGATGAAAACAGAGACATATTTGAACACGTCTCCCGATCACACGGTTGATCATACTCTGGGATCCACATGCATGTTTTAGCTGAAGGAAGAATACCTTAAACCTGGAGAGTTGAGACCCGTGGAATGGGTACCATGCAATATGACTTCAAAGGGTCTTCATTTGCTCACCGAACCTCTCCAATCCTATCACTGCTGCGTTTATGCCCCTGTACACACACTTGATTCTCTTTCGGAGACATAGCAATCCATAGGTTTTAAGATACTTACTAGTCAGGTACATTCTTAGGATTTTAATATCGGGTTTTGAGTCCGTTTCGTTGAGCAAGGAGTAGCTCTGGTCTATTCCATATTTGGCTTAGGGAACTTTATCTGTGCTCATTTCAATCTCTGGTTTTATGCAGCACCCCAACTCACCTTTCCCCTTAACCAAGCATAAGTTGGTTTTCTCAATTTGAGACCCTGTTCTGTTTTGTAATTCAGTTCCTGTGTAGCCAAGTTTACATTCCGTGTATTAGTGATATCTTATGATGTTTCTTTTTCTGTGTGACTTATTTCAGTTAGAATCATCATACCTGAATCCACTCATTATGCTGCTACGGGCCTGAGTACATAGATTTCATTGCTGTGTGATATTGCATTGTACGTAAGTACCACAATTTCTTTATCCATTTTTCACTTTCTGCGATATTGAACTTGTACCTTAAAAGAGGTTCTTGTAAACAGAGCCGTCCCAATCTTTGGGGTGGCTGTGTCTTTTTGATTTTAATTTCCCTAAGCTATAGGACCATAAGTGGAAGTGCCCTAGGCTCTGTTGCTTTGTTTTTTAGATGTTTCAGGAAACACCATACACTTCTCCCGTGTGGCTGTTGGCAATTTACATCCCGCCCATCAGCATAACAAGGCTCCCAGTTCTCCATGGCCTGTGCTGCCTTTCTGGATTTTACACTTTTTTCAGATGGCCCCTTTGAGCGGGGGGAAGTGAGACTTCATTGTACTGCAGATTTCGTTTGCAAGCTTGCTTGGTTGGCCAAAAAGTGCGTATGCATTTTTTCCTGAATATATTTAGGAAAAAAAGCATACGCCTTTTTTGGCCAAGTGCATCATTGTCGACGTTCTGCCTCTTTTCCTCTGCTTTAAATGCAATTCCAGTCTACCTCCTGAAATTGGTTTCCTGCAATTATGCCCCGCTTTCAAGTCCTCTTGGCAGCCTTACTTCAGTATATTTTTGGACGATAGGTGTCATTTATAACTCTGCGGGTTTGTGAATTACAGTGCCCCTGAGCTCCTTTCTTCAACTCGCTTTCTTGTGAGCTGGCCGCAACACCACAGGATTGCTTCAGGCCCTAATCTGGTTCCGGCTCGGCATGCTGAGCTTTTGGTTAATTCCTCTTCCTGGTGGGAAATGAGAGTTAAATTTGCCCGTCCAGAAACCTCCAGATAGTCTCTCATTGGTTCTCCCTATTCCTGTTCATCTTCCACAGAATGTGCACACTGGGCCAAACAGGAGGTTAAAGGCACTGACTCTCCAAGTCGGGAGACTGTTAGTAAAGCGTCTGGAATATTGCACCCGAGTATCAGGGGACGAAAACTGAGACATATTTGAACACGTCTCCCGATCACACGGTTGATCATACTCTGGGATCCACATGCATGTTTTAGCTGAAGGAAGAATACCTTAAACCTGGAGAGTTGAGACCCGTGGAATGGGTACCATGCAATATGACTTCAAAGGGTCTTCATTTGCTCACCGAACCTCTCCAATCCTATCACTGCTGCGTTTATGCCCCTGTACACACACTTGATTCTCTTTCGGAGACATAGCAATCCATAGGTTTTAAGATACTTACTAGTCAGGTACATTCTTAGCCTTTTAATATCGGGTTTTGAGTCCGTTTCGTTGAGCAAGGAGTAGCTCTGGTCTATTCCATATTTGGCTTAGGGAACTTTATCTGTGCTCATTTCAATCTCTGGTTTTATGCAGCACCCCAACTCACCTTTCCCCTTAAGCAAGCATAAGTTGGTTTTCTAAATTTGAGACCCTGTTCTGTTTTGTAATTCAGTTCCTGTGTAGCCAAGTTTACATTCCATGTATTAGTGATATCTTATGATGTTTCTTTTTCTGTGTGACTTATTTCAGTTAGAATCATCATACCTGAATCCACTCATTATGCTGCTACGGGCCTGAGTACATAGATTTCATTGCTGAGTGATATTGCATTGTACGTAAGTACCACAACTTCTTTATCCATTTTTCACTTTCTGCGATATTGAACTTGTACCGTGAACGAGGTTCTTGTAAACAGAGCCGTCCCAAACTTTGGGGTGGCTGTGTCTTTTTGATTTTAATTTCCCTAAGCTATAGGACCATAAGTGGAAGTGCCCTAGGCTCTGTTGCTTTGTTTTTTAACTGTTTCAGGAAACACCATACACTTCTCCAGAGTGGCTGTTGGCAATTTACATCCCGCCCATCAGCATAACAAGGCTCCCAGTTCTCCATGGCCTGTCCTGCCTTTCTGGATTTTACACTTTTTTCAGATGGCCCTTTTGACCGGGGGGGAAGTGAGACTTCATTGTAGTGCAGATTTCCTTTGCAATCTTGCTTGGTTAGCCAAATAGGGCGTATGCGTTTTTTCCTCAATATATTCAGGAAAAAACGCATACGCCCTTTTTGACCAAGTGCATCATTGTGGACGTTCTGCCTCTTTTCCTATGCTTTAAATGCAATTCCAGTCTACCTCCTGAAATCGGTTTCCTGCAATACTGCCCCACATTCAAGTCCTCTTGGCAGCCTTACTTCAGTACATTTTTGCACGATAGCTGTCATTTATAACTCTGCAGGTTTGTGAATCACAGTGCCCCTGAGCTCTTGTCTTCAACTCGCTTTCTTGTGAGTTGGCCACAACACCGCAGGATTGCTTCAGGCCCTAATCTGGTTCCAGCACGGCATGCTGAGCCTTTGGTTAATTCCTCTTCCTGGTGGGAAATGAGAGTTAAATTTGCCCGTACAGACACCTCCAGCTACTCTCTCAATGGTTCTCCCTATTCCTGTTCATCTTCCGCAGAAATTGCAAACTGGGCCAAACAGGAGTTTAAAGGCACTGACTCTCCAAGTCGGGAGAGTGTTAGTAAAGCGTCTGGAACGTTGCACCCGAGTACCAGGGGAGGAAAACTGAGACATATTTGAACACGTCTCCCGATCACACGGTTGATCATACTCTGGGATCCACATGCATGTTTTAGCTGAAGGAAGAATACCTTAAACCTGGAGAGTTGAGACCCGTGGAATGGGTACCATGCAATATGACTTCAAAGGGTCTTCATTTGCTCACCGAACCTCTCCAATCCTATCACTGCTGCGTTTATGCCCCTGTACACACACTTGATTCTCTTTCGGAGACATAGCAATCCATAGGTTTTAAGATACTTACTAGTCAGGTACATTCTTAGGATTTTAATATCGGGTTTTGAGTCCGTTTCATTGAGCAAGGAGTAGCTCTGGTCTATTCCATATTTTGCTTAGGGAACTTTATCTGTGCTCATTTCAATCTCTGGTTTTATGCAGCACCCCAACTCACCTTTCCCCTTAAGCAAGCATAAGTTGGTTTTCTAAATTTGAGACCCTGTTCTGTTTTGTAATTCAGTTCCTGTGTTGCCAAGTTTTCATTCCGTGTATTAGTGATATCTTATGATGTTTCTTTTTCTGTGTGACTTATTTCAGTTAGAATCATCATACCTGAATCCACTCATTATGCTGCTACGGGACTGATGACATAGATTTCATTGCTGAGTGATATTGCATTGTACGTAAGTACCACAACTTCTTTATCCATTTTTAATTTCTGCGATATTGAACTTGTACCATAAACTAGGTTCTTGTAAACAGAGCCATCCCAACATTTGGGGTGACTGTGTCTTTTTGATTTTAATTTCCCTAAGCTATAGGACCATATGTGGAAGTGCCCTAGGCTCTGTTGCTTTGTTTTGTAGATGTTTCAGGAAACACCATACACTTCTACAGAGTGGCTGTTGGCAATTTACATCCCGCCCATCTGCATAATAAGGCTCCCAGTTCTCCATGGCCTGTCCTGCCTTTCTGGATTTTACACTTTTTTCAGATGGCGCTTTTGACCGGGGGGAAGTGAGACTTCATTGTAGTGCAGATTTCCTTTGCAAGCTTGCTTGGTTGGCCAAAAAGTGCGTATGCGTTTTTTCCTGAATATATTCAGAAAAAAACGCATACGCCCTTTTTGGCCAAGTGCATCATTGTGGATGTTCTGCCTCTTTTCCTGTGCTTTAAATGCAATTCCAGTCTACCTCCTGAAATCGGTTTCCTGCAATTCTGCCCCGCTTCAAGTCCTCTTGGCAGCCTTACTTCAGTATATTTTTGGATGATAGCTGTAATTTATAACTCTGCAGGTTTGTGAATTACAGTGCCCCTGAGCTCCTTTCTTCAACTCGCTTTCTTGTGAGCTGGCCGCAACACCGCAGGATTGCTTCAGGCCCTAATCTTTTTCCAGCACGGCATGCTGAGCCTTCGGTTAATTCCTCTTCCTGCTGGAAATGAGAGTTAAATTTGCCCGTCCAGACACCTCCAGCTACTCTCTCAATGGTTCTCCCTATTCCTGTTCATCTTCCGCAGAAATTGCAAACTGGGCCAAACAGGAGGTTAAAGGCACTGACTCTCCAAGTCAGGAGAGTGTTAGTAAAGCGTCTGGAATATTGCACCCGAGTACTAGGGGACGAAAACTGAGACATATTTGAACACGTCTCCCGATCACACGGTTGATCATACTCTGGGATCCACAGCCATGTTTTAGCTGAAGGAAGAATACCTTAAACCTGGAGAGTTGAGACCCGTGGAATGGGTACCATGCAATATGACTTCAAAGGGTCTTCATTTGCTCACCGAACCTCTCCAATCCTGTCACTGCTGTTTTATGCCCCTATACTCACGCTTGATTCGCTTTCAGACATAGCCATCCATAGGTTTTAAGATACTTACCAGTCAGGTACATTCTTAGGCGTTTAATATGGGGTGTTGAGTCCATTTCATTGAGCAAGGAGTAGCTCTTTTCTATTCCATATTTGGCTTAAGGAACTTTATCTGTGCTCATTTCAATCTCTGGTTTTTGCAGCATCCCAACTCACCTTTCCCCTTAAGCAAGCATAAGTTGGTTTTCTAAATTTGAGACACTGTTCTGCTTTGTAATTCAGTTCCTATGTAGCCAAGTTTACATTCCGTATATTAGTGATATCTTATGATGTTTCTTTTTCTGTAAGACTTATTTCAGTTAGAATCATCATACCTGAATCCACTCATTATGCTGCTATGGGCCTGATGACATAGATTTCATTGCTGAGTGATATTGCATTGTACGTAAGTACCACAACTTCTTTATCCATTTTTCACTTTCTGCGATATTGAACTTGTACCGTAAACGAGGTTCTTGTAAACAGAGCCGTCCCAATCTTTGGGGTGGCTGTGTCTTTTTGATTTTAATTTCCCTAAGCTATAGGACCATAAGTGGAAGTGCCCTAGGCTTTGTTGCTTTGTTTTTTAGATGTTTCAGGAAACACCATACACATCTAAGGAGTGGCTGTTGGCAATTTACATCCTGCCCATCAGCATAACAAGGCTCCCAGTTCTCCATGGCCTGTCCTGCCTTTCTGGATTTTACACTTTTTTCAGATGGCCCTTTAGAGTGAGGGGAAGTGAGACTTCATTTTAGTGCAGACTTCCTTTGCAAGCTTGCTTGGTTGGCCAAAAAGGGCGTATGCGTTTTTTCCTGAATATATTCAGGAAAAATCGCATACGCCCTTTTTGGCCAAGTGCATCATTGTGGTCGTTCTGCCTTTATTCCTATGCTTTAAATGCAATTCCAGTCTACCTCCTGAAATCGGTTTCCTGCAATTCTGCCCCGCTTTCAAGTCCTCTTGGCAGCCTTACTTCAGTATATTTTTGGACGATAGCTGTCATTTATAACTCTGCAGGTTTGTGAATTACAGTGCCCCTGAGCTCCTTTCTTCAACTCGCTTTCTTGTGAGCTGTCCACAAACCCGCAGGATTGCTTCAGGCCCTAATTTGGTTTCGGCACGGCACGCTGACCCTTTGCTTAATTCCTCTTCCTGGTCGGAAATGAGAGCTAAATTTGCCCGTCCAGACACCTTCAGCTAGTCTCTCATTGATTCTCCCTATTCCTGTTTATCTTCGGCAGAAATTGCAAACTGGGCCAAAGAGGAGGTTAAAGGCACTGACTCTCCAAGTCGGGAGAGTGTTAGTAAAATGTCTGGAATGTTGCACCCGAGTACCAGGGGACGAAAACTGAGACATATTTGAACACGTCTCCCGATCACACGGTTGATCATACTCTGGGTTCCACATGCATGTTTTAGCTGAAGGAAGAATACCTTAAACCTGGAGAGTTGAGACCCGTGGAATGAGTACCATGCAATATGAATTCAAAGGGTCTTCATTTGCTCACCGAACCTCTCCAATGTTATCACTGCTGTGTTTATGCCCCTGTAGACACGCTTGATTGTCTTTTAGAGAGATAGCAATCCATAGGTTTTAAGATACTTACTAGTCAGGTACATTCTTAGGCATTTAATACGGGGTGTTGAGTCCAATTCGTTGAGCAAGGAGTAGCTCTGGTCTATTCCATATTTGTCTTAGGCAACTTTATCTGTGCTCATTTCAATCTCTGGTTTTATGCAGCACCCCAACTCACCTTTCCCCTTAAGCAAGCATAAGTTGGTTTTCTCAATTTGAGACCCTGTTCTGTTCTGTAATTCAGTTCCTGTGTAGCCAAGTTTACATTTTGTGTGTTAGTTATATCTTATGATGTTTCTTTTTCTGTGTGACTTATTTCAGTTAGAATCATCATACCTGAATCCACTCATTATGCTGCTACGGCCCTGATGACATAGATTTCTTTGCTGAGTGATATTGCATTGTACGTAAGTACCACAACTTCTTTATCCATTTTTCACTTTCTGCGATATTGAACTTGTACCGTAAACGAGGTTCTTGTAAACAGAGCTGTCCCAACCTTTGGGGTGAGTGTGTCTTTTTGATTTTAATTTCCCTAAGCTATAGGACCATAAGTGGAAGTGCCCTATGCTCTGTTGGTTTGTTTTTTAGATGTTTCAGGAAACACCATACACTTCTCCAGAGTGGCTGTTGGCAATTTACATCCCGCCCATCAGCATAACAAGGCTCCCAGTTCTCCATGGCCTGTCCTGCCTTTCTGGATTTTACACTTTTTTCAGATGGCCCTTTTGACCGGGGGGAAGTGAGACTTCATTGTAATGCAGATTTCCTTTGCAAGCTTGCTTGGTTGGCCAAAAAGGGCGTATGCGTTTTTTCCTGAATATATTCAGGATAAAACGCATACGCCCTTTTTGGCCAAGTGCATCATTGTGGACATTCTGCCTCTTTTCCTATGCTTTAAATGCAATTCCAGTCTACCTCCTGAAATCGGTTTCCTGCAATTCTGCCCCGCTTTCAAGTCCTCTTGGCAGCCTTACTTCAGTATATTTTTGGACGATAGCTGTCATTTATAACTCTGCAGGTTTGTGAATTACAGTGCCCCTGAGCTCCTTTCTTCAACTCGCTTTCTTGTGAGCTGGCCGCAACACCGCAGGACTGCTTCAGGCCCTAATCTGGTTCTGGCACGGCACGCTGAGCCTTTGGTTGATTCCTCTTCCTGCAGGGAAATGAGAGTTAAATTTGCCCATCCAGACACCTCCAGCTAGTCTCTCATTGGTTCTCCCTATTCCTGTTCATCTTCCGCAGAAATTGCAAAGTGGGCCAAACAGGAGGTTAAAGGCACTGACTCTCCAAGACGGGAGAGTGTTAGTAAAGCGTCTGGAATGTTGCACCCGAGTACCAGGGCACGGAAACTGCGACATATTTGAACACGTCTCCCGATCACATGGTTGATCATACTCTGTGTTCCACATGCATGTTTTAGCTGAAGGAAGAATACCTTAAACCTGGAGAGTTGAGACCCGTGGAATGGGTACCAAGCAATATGACTTCAAAGGGTCTTCATTTGCTCACCGAACCTCTCCAATCCTACCACTGCTGCGTTTATGCCCCTGTACACACGCTTGATTGTCTTTTGGAGACATAGCAATCCATAGGTTTTAAGATACTTACTAGTCAGGTACATTCTTAGGCGTTTAATATGGGGTGTTGAGTCCATTTCGTTGAGCCAGGTGTAGCTATGGTCTATTCCATATTTGGCTTAAGGAACTTTATCTGTGCTCATTTCAATCTCTGGTTTTATGCATCACCCCAACTCACCTTTCCACTTAAGCAAGCATAAGTTGGTTTTCTCAATTTGAGACCCTGTTCTGTTTTGTAATTCAGTTGCTGTGTTGCCAAGTTTTCATTCCGTGTATTAGTGATACCTTATGATGTTTCTTTTTCTGTGTGACTTATTTCAGTTAGAATCATCACACCTGAATCCACTCATTATGCTGCTACGGGCCTGATGACATAGATTTCATTGCTGAGTGATATTGCATTGTACGTAAGTACCACAACTTCTTTATCCATTTTTCACTTTCTGCGATATTGAACTTGTACCCTAAACGAGGCTCTTGTAAACAGAGCCGTCCCAACATTTGGGGTGGCTGTGTCTTTTTGATTTTAATTTCCCTAAGCTATAGGACCATAAGTGGAAGTGCCCTAGGCTCTGTTGCTTTGTTTTTTAGATGTTTCAGGAAACACCATACACTTCTCCCGAGTGGCTGTTGGCAGTTTACATCCTGCCCATCAGCATAAGAAGGATTCCAGTTCTCCTTGGCCTGTCTTGCCTTTCTGGATTTTACACTTTTTTCAGATGGCCCTTTTGACCGGGGGGAAGTGAGACTTCATTGTAGTGCAGATTTCCTTTGCAAGCTTGCTTGGTTGGCCAAAAAGTGCGTATGCGTTTTTTCCTGAATATATTCAGGAAAAAACGCATACGCCCTTTTTGGCCAAGTGCATCATTGTCGACCTTCTGCCTCTTTTCCTATGCTTGAAATGCAATTCCAGTCTACCTCCTGAAATCGGTTTCTTGCAATTCTGCCCCGCTTTAAAGTCCTCTTGGCAGCCTTACTTCAGTATATTTTTGGACGATAGCTGTCATTTATAAATCTACCGGTTTGTGAATTACAGAGCCCCTGAGCTCCTTTCTTCAACTCGCTTTCTTGTGAGCTGGCCGCAACACCGCAGGACTGCTTCAGGCCCTAATCAGTTTCCGGCATGGCACGCTGAGCCTTTGGTTAATTCCTCTTCCTGGTGGGAAATGAGAGTTAAATTTGCCCGTCCAGACACCTCCAGCTAGTCTGTCATTGGTTCTCCCTATTCCTGTTCATCTTCCACAGAAATTACAAACTGGGCCAAACAGGAGGTTAAAGGCACTGACCCTGCAA
The DNA here is from genome assembly GCF_937001465.1 of Orcinus orca. Lineage (NCBI taxonomy): Eukaryota > Metazoa > Chordata > Mammalia > Artiodactyla > Delphinidae > Orcinus > Orcinus orca. The sequence continues at coordinate 3,627,693 of NC_064565.1, read as the reverse complement.
GTCGGGAGAGTTTTAGTAAAGCGTCTGGAATGTTGCACCCGAGTACCATGGGACGAAAACTGAGACATATTGGAAGACGTCTCCCGATCACAGGGTTGATCATACTCTGGGTTCCACATGCATGTTTTAGCTGAAGGAAGAATACCTTAAACCTGGAGAGTTGAGACCCGTGGAATGGGTACCAAGCAATATGACTTCAAAGGGTCTTCATTTGCTCACCAAACCTCTCCAATCCTATCACTGCTGCGTTTATGCCCCTGTACACACGCTTGATTCTCTTTCGGAGACATAGCAATCCATAGGTTTTAAGATACTTACAAGTCAGGTACATTCTTAGGCGTTTAATATGGGGTGTTGAGTCCATTTCGTTGAGCAAGGAGTAGCTCTTGTCTATTCCATATTTGGCTTATGGAACTTTATCTGTGCTCATTTCAATCTCTGGTTTTATGCAGCACCCCAACTCACCTTTCCCCTTAAGCAAGCATAAGTTGGTTTTCTCAATTTGAGACCCTGTTCTGTTTTGTAATCCAGTTCTAGTGTAACCAAGTTTACATTCCGTGTATTACTGATATCTTATGATGTTTCTTTTTCTGTGTGACTTATTTCAGTTAGAATCATCATACCAGAATCCACTCATTATGCTGCTACTGGCCTGATGACATAGATTTCATTGCTGAGTGATATTGCATTGTACGTAAGTACCACAATTTCTTTACCCATTTTTCACTTTCTGCGATGTTGAACTTGTACTCTAAATGAGGCTCTTGTAAACAGAGCCGTCCCAACATTTGGGGTGGCTGTGTCTTTTTGATTTTAATTTCCCTAAGCGATAGGACCATAAGTGGAAGTGCCCTAGGCTCTGTTGCTTTGTTTTTTAGATGTTTCAGGAAACACCATACACTTCTCCTGAGTGGCTGTTGTCAATTTACATCCCGCCCATCAGCATAACAAGGCTCCCAGTTCTCCATGGCCTGTCCTGCCTTTCTGGATTTTACACTTTTTTCAGATGGCCCTTTTGACCGGGGGCAAGTGAGACTTCATTGTAGTGCAGATTTCCTTTGCAAGCTTGCTTGGGTGGCCAAAAAGGGCGTATGCGTTTTTTCCTGAATATATTCAGGAAAAAACGCATACGCCCTTTTTGGCCAAGTGCATCATTGTCGACCTTCTGCCTCTTTTCCTATGCTTTAAATGCAATTACAGTCTACCTCCTGAAATTGGTTTCCTGCAATTCTGCCCCGCTTTCAAGTCCTCTTGGCAGCCTTACTTCAGTATATTTTTGGACGATAGCTGTCATTTATAACTCTGCAGGTTTGTAAATTTCAGTGCCCCTGAGCTCCTTTCTTCAACTCGCTATCCTGTGAGCTGGCCGCAACACCGCAGGATAGCATCAGGCCCTAATCTGGTTCCGGCACGGCATGCTGAGCCTTTGGTTAATTCCTCTTCCTGGTGGGAAATGAGAGTTAAATTTGCCCGTCCAGACACCTCCAGCTAGAGTCTCATTGGTTCTCTGTATTCCTGTTCATCTTCCGCAGAAATTGCAAACTGGTCCAAACAGGAGGTTAAAGGCACTGGCTCTCCACGTCAGGAGAGTGTTAGTAAAGCGTCTGGAATGTTGCACCCGAGTACCAGGGGACGAAAACTGAGACATATTGGAAGACGTCTCCCGATCACAGGGTTGATCATACTCTGGGTTCCACATGCATGTTTTAGCTGAAGGAAGAATACCTTAAACCTGGAGAGTTGAGACCCGTGGAATGGGTACCATGCAATATGACTTCAAAGGGTCTTCATTTGCTCACCGAACCTCTCCAATCCTATCACTGCTGCGTTTATGCCCCTGTACACATGCTTGATTCTCTTTTGGAGACATAGCAATCCATAGGTTTCAAGATAGCTACTAGTCAGGTACACTCTTAGGCGTTTAATATGTGGTGTTGAGTCCATTTCATTGAGCAAGGAGTAGCTCTTGTCTATTCCATATTTGGCTTAACGAACTTTATCTATGCTCATTTCAATCTCTGTTTTTATGCAGCACCCCAACTCACCTTTCCCCTTAAGCAAGCATAAGTAGGTTTTCTAAAATTGAGACCCTGTTCTGTTTTGTAATTCAGTTCCTGTCTAGCCAAGTTTACATTCCGTGTATTAGTGATATCTTATGATGTTTGTTTTTCTGTGAGACTAATTTCAGTTAGAATCATCATACCTGAATCCACTCATCATGCTGCTACGGGCCTGATGACATAGATTTCATTGCTGAGTGATATTGCCTTGTACGTAAGTACCACAACTTCTTTATCCATTTTTCACTTGCTGCGCTTTTGAACTTGTACCGTAAACGAGGTTCTTGTAAACAAAGCCGTCCCAAACTTTGGGGTGGTTTTGTCTTTTTGATTTTAAGTTCCCTAAGCTATAGGACCATAAGTGGAAGTGCCCTAGGCTTTGTTGCTTTGTTTTTTAGATGTTTCAGGAAACACCATACACTTATCCAGAGTGGCTGTTTGCAATTTACATCCCGCCCATCAGCATAACAAGGCTCCCAGTTCTCCATGGCCTGTCCTGCCTTTCTGGATTTTACACTTTTTTCAGATGGCCCTTTTGACCGGGGGGAAGTGAGACTTCATTGTAGTGCAGATTTCTTTGCAAGACTTGCTTGGTTGGCCAAAAAGGGCATATGCGTTTTTTCCTGAATATATTCAGGAAAAAACGCATACGCCCTTTTTGGCCAAGTGCATCATTGTCGACCTTCTGCCTCTTTTCCTATGCTGTAAACGCAATTCCAGTCTACCTCCTGAAATCGGTTTCCTGCAATTCTGCCCCCCTTTCAAGTCCTCTTGGCAGGCTTACTTCAGTATATTTTTGGACGATAGCTGTCATTTATAACTCTGCAGGTTTGTGAATTACAGTGCCCCTGAGCTCCTTTCTTCAACTCGCTTTCCTGTGAGCTGGCCGCAACACCGCAGGATAGCTTCAGGCCCTAATCTGGTTCCGGCACGGCACACTGAGCCTTTGGTTAATTCCTCTTCCTGGTGGGAAATGAGAGTTAAATTTGCCCATCCAGACACCTCCAGCTAGTCTCTCATTGGTTCTCCCTATTCCTGTTCATCTTCAGCAGAAATTGCAAACTGAGCCAAACAGGAGGTTAAAGGCACTGACCCTGCAAGTCGGGAGAGTGTAAGTAAAGCGTCTGGAATGTTGCACCCGAGTACCAGGGGACAAAAACTGAGACATATTTCAACACGTCTCCCAATCACATGGTTGATCATACTCTGGGTTCCACATGCATGTTTTAGCTGAAGGAAGAATACCTTAAACCTGGAGAGTTGAGACCCGTGGAATGGGTACCATGCAATATGACTTCAAAGGGTCTTCATTTGCTCACCGAACCTCTCCAATCCTATCACTGCCGCGTTTATGCCCCTGTACACATGCTTGATTCTCTTTCAGAGACATGGGAATCCATAGGTTTTAAGATACTTACTAGTCAGGTACATTCTTAGGCGTTTAATATGGGGTGTTGAGTCCATTTCGTTGAGCAAGGAGTAGCTCTTGTCTATTCCATATTTGGCTTAAGGAACTTTATCTGTGCTCATTTCAATCTCTGGTTTTATGCAGCACCCCAACTCACCTTTCCCCTTAAGCAAGCATAAGTTGGTTTTCTAAATTTGAGACCCTGTTCTGTTCTGTAATTCAGTTCCTGTGTAGCCAAGTTTACATTCCGTGTATTAGTGATATCTTATGATGTTTCTTTTTCTGTGTGACTTATTTCAGTTAGAATCATCATACCTGAATCCACTCATCATGCTGCTACGGGCCTGATGACATAGATTTCATTGCTGAGTGATATTGCATTGTACGTAAGTACCACAACTTCTTTATCCATTTTTCACTTTCTGCGATATTGAACTTGTACTGTAAATGAGGTTCTTGTAAACAGAGCTGTCCCAAACTTTGGGGTGGATGTGTCTTTTTGATTTTAATTTCCCTAAGCTATAGGACCATAAGTGGAAGTGCCCTAGGCTTTGTTGCTTTGTTTTTTAGATGTTTCAGGAAACACCATACACTTCTCCAGAGTGGCTGTTGGCAATTTACATCCCGCCCATCAGCATAACAAGGCTCCCAGTTCTCCATGGCCTGTCCTGCCTTTCTGGATTTTACACGTTTTTCAGATGGCCCTTTTTACCGGGGGGAAGTGAGACTTCATTGTAGTGCAGATTTCCTTTGCAAGCGTGCTTGGTTGGCCAAAAAGGGCGTATGCGTTTTTTCCTGAATATATTCAGGAAAAAACGCATACGCCCTTTTTGGCCAAGTGCATCATTATGGACGATCTGCCTCTTTTCCTATGCTTGAAATGCAATTCCAGTCTACCTCCTGAAATCGGTTTCCTGCAATTCTGCCCCGCTTTCAAGTCCTCTTGGCAGCCTTACTTCAGTATATTTTTGGACGATAGCTGTCATTTATAACTCTGCAGGTTTGTGAATTACAGTGCCCCTGAGCTCCTTTCTTCAACTCGCTTTCTTGTGAGCTGGCCGCAACACCGCAGGATTGCTTCAGGCCCTAATCTTGTTCCAGCACGCCACGCTGAGCCCTTGGTTAATTCCTCTTCCTGGTGGGAAATGAGAGTTAAATTTGCCCGTCCAGACACCTCCAGCTAGTCTCTCATTGGTTCTCCCTATTCCTGTTCATCTTCCGCAGAAATTGTAAACTGGGCCAAACAGGAGTTTAAAGGCACTGACTGTCCAAGTCGGGAGAGTGTTAGTAAAGCGTCTGTAACGTTGCACCCGAGTACCAGGGGACGAAAACTGTGACATATTTGAACACGTCTCCCTATCACACGGTTGATCATACTCTGGGATCCACATGCATGTTTTAGCTGAAGGAAGAATACCTTAAACCTGGAGAGTTGAGACCCGTGGAATGAGTACCATGCAATATGAATTCAAAGGGTCTTCATTTGCTCACCGAACCTCTCCAATGTTATCACTGCTGTGTTTGTGCCCCTGTACATACGCTTGATTCTCTTTCAGAGAGATAGAAATCCCTAGGTTTTAAGATACTTACTAGTCAGGTACATTCTTAGGCGTTTAATATGGGGTGTTGAATCCATTTCGTTGAGCAAGGAGTAGCTCTGGTCTATTCCATATTTGGCTTATAGAACTTTATCTGTGCTCATTTCAATCTCTGGTTTTATGCAGCACCCCAACTCACCTTTCTCCTTGAGCAAGCATAAGTTGGTTTTGTAAATTTGTCACCCTGTTCTGTTCTGTAATTCAGTTCCTCTGTAGCCAAGTTTACATTCCGTTTGTTAGTGATATCTTATGATGTTTCTTTTTCTGTGTGACTTATTTCAGTTAGAATCATTATACCTGAATCCACTCATTATGCTGCTACGGGACTGATGACATAGATTTCATTGATGAGTGATATTGCATTGTACGTAAGTACCACAACTTCTTTATCCATTTCTCAATTTCTGCGATATTGAACTTGTACCATAAACTAGGTTCTTGTAAACAGAGCCGTCCCAACATTTGGGGTGACTGTGTCTTTTTGATTTTAATTTCCCTAAGCTATAGGACCATATGTGGAAGTGCCCTAGGCTGTGTTGCTTTTTTTTTTAGATGTTTCAGGAAACACCATACACTTCTACAGAGTGGCTGTTGGCAATTTAAATCCCACACCCTCTGCATAATAAGGCTCCAAGTCCTCCATGGCCTGTCCTGCCTTTCTGGATTTTACACTTTTTTCAGATGGCCCTTTTGACTGGTGGGAAGAGAGACTTCATTGTAGTGCAGATTTCCTTTGCAAGCTTGCTTGGTTCACCAAAAAGGGCTTATGCGTTTTTTCCTGAATATATTCAGGAAAAAACGCATATGCGCTTTTTGGCCAAGTGCAGCATTGTCGACGTTCTGCCTCTTTTCCTGTGTGATAAATGCAATTCCAGTCTACCTCCTGAAATCGGTTTCCTGAAATTCTGCCCCGCTTTCAAGTCCTCTTGGCAGCCTTACTTCAGTATATTTTTGGATGATAGCTGTCATTTATAACTCTGCATGTTTGTGAATTACAGTGCCCCTGAGCTCCTGTCTTCAACTCGCTTTCCTGTGAGCTGGCCGCAACACCGCAGGATTGCTTCAGGCCCTAATCTGGTTCCAGCACGGAATGCTGAGCCTTTGGTTAATTCCTCTTCCTGGTGGGAAATGAGAGTTAAATTTGCCTGTCCAGACACCTCCAATTAGTCTCTCATTGGTTCTCCCTATTCCTGTTCATCTTCCGCAGAAATTGCAAACTGGGCCAAACAGGAGGTTAAAGGCACTGACTCTCCAAGTCGGGAGAGTGTTAGTAAAGTGTCTGGAATGTTGCACCCGAGTACCAGGGAACGACAACAGAGACATATTTGAACACGTGTCCCGATCACACGGTTGATCATACTCTGGGTTCCACATGCATGTTTTAGATGAAGGAAGAATACCTTAAACCTGGAGAGTTGAGACCCGTGGAATGAGTATCATGCAATATGAATTCAAAGGGTTTTCATTTGCTCACCGAACCTCTCCAATGTTATCACTGCTGTGTTTATGCCCCTGTACACACGCTTGATTCTCTTTCGGAGAGATAGCAATCCATAGGTTTTAAGATACTAACAAGTCAGGTACATTCTTAGGCGTTTAATATGGGGTGTTGAGTCCATTTCGTTGAGCAAGGAGTAGCTCTTGTCTATTCCATATTTGGCTTAAGGAACTTTATCTGTGCTCATTTCAACCTCTGGTTTTATGCAGCACCCCAACTCACCTTTCCCCTTAAGCAAGCATAAGTTGGTTTTCTAAATTTAAGACGCTGTTCTGTTGTGTAATTCAGTTCCTGTGTAGCCAAGTTTACATTCCGTGTATTAGTGATATCTTATGATGTTTCTTTTTCTGTGTGACTTATTTCAGTTAGAATCATCATACCTGAATCTACTCATTATGCTGCTACGAGCCTGATGACATAGATTTCATTGCTGAGTGATATTGCATTGTACATAAGTACCACAACTTCTTTATCCATTTTTCACTTTCTGCGATATTGAACTTGTACCTTAAACGAGGTTCTTGTAAATAGAGCCGTCCCAAACTTTGGGGTGGCTGTGTCTTTTTGATTTTAATTTCCCTAAGCTATAGGAACATAAGTGGAAGTGCCCTAGGCTCTGTTGCTTTGTTTTTTAGATGTTTCAGGAAACACCATACACTTCTCCAGAGTGGCTGTTGGCAATTGACATCCCGCCCATCAGCATAACAAGGCTCCCAGTTCTCCATGGCCTGTCCTGCCTTTCTGGATTTTACACTTTTTTCAGATGGCCCTTTTGACTGGGGGGAAGTGAGACTTCATTGTAGTGCAGATTTCCTTTGCAAGCTTGCTTGGTTGGCCAAAAAGGGCGTATGCATTTTTTACTGTATATATTCAGGAAAAAACACATACGCCCTTTTGGCCAAGTGCATCATTGTGGACGTTCTGCCTCTTTTCCTATGCTTTAAATGCAATTCCAGTCTACCTCCTGAAATCGGTTTCCTGCAATTCTGCCCCGCTTTCAAGTCCTCTTGCTAGCCTTATTTAAGTATATTTTTGGACGATAGCTGTCATTTATAACTCTGCAGGTTTGTGAATTACAGTGCCCCTGAGCTCCTTTCAACTCGCTTTCCTGTGAGCTGGCCGCAACACCGCAGGATTGCTTCAGGCCCTTATCTGGTTCCGCCTCGGCACGCTGAGCCTTTGGTTAATTCCTCTTCCTGCTGGGAAATGAGAGTTAAATTTGCCCGTCCAGCCACCTCCAGCTAGTCTCTCATTGGTTCTCCCTATTCATGTTCATCTTCCACAGAAATTGCAAACTAGGCCAAACAGGAGGTTAAAGGCACTGACTCTCCATGTCGGGAGAGTGTTAGTTAAACGCATGGAATGTTGCACCCGAGTACCAGGGGACGAGAACTGAGATATTTGAACACTTCTCCCAATCACACGGTTGATCATACTCTGGTTTCCACATGCATGTTTTAGCTGAAGGAAGAATACCTTAAACCTGGAGAGTTGAGACCCGTGGAATGTGTACCATGAAATATGAACTCAAAGGGTCTTCATTTTCTCACCGAACCTCTCCAATCCTATCACTGCTGCGTTTATGCCCCTGTACACATGCTTGATTCTCTTTCGGAGACATAGCAATCCCTAGGTTTTAAGATACTTACTAGTCAGGTACATTCTTAGGCTTTTAATATGGGGTGTTGAGTCCATTTCCTTGAGCAAGGAGTAGCTCTTGTCTATTCCATATTTGGCTTAGGGGACTTTATCTGTGCTCATTTCAATCTCTGGTTTTATGCAGCACCCCAACTCACCTTTCCCCTTAAGCAAGCATAAGTTGGTTTTCTAAATTTGAGACCCTGTTCTGCTTTGTAATTCAGTTCCTATGTAGCCAAGTTTACATTCCGTGTATTAGTGATATCTTATGATGTTTCTTTTTCTGTGAGACTTATTTCAGTTAGAATCATCATACCTGAATCCACTCATTATGCTGCTACAGGCCTGATGACATAGATTTCATTGCTGAGTGATATTGCATTGTACGTAAGTACCACAACTTCTTTATCCATTTTTCACTTTCTGCGATATAGAACTTGTACCGTAAACGAGGTTCTTGTAAACAGACCCATCCCAATCTTTGGGGTGACTGTGTCTTTTTGATTTTAATTTCCCTAAGCTATAGGACCATAAGTGGAAGTGCCCTAGGCTCTGTTGCTTTGTTTTTTAGATGTTTCAGGAAACACCATACACTTCTCCCGAGTGGCTGTTGGCAATTTACATCCCGCCCATCAGCATAACCAGGCTCCCAGGTCTCCATGGCCTGTCCTGTCTTTCTGGATTTTACACTTTTTTCAGATGGCCCTTTTGACCGGGGGGAAGTGAGACTTCATTGTAGTGCAGATTTCCTTCGCAAGCTTGCTTGGTTGGCCAAAAAGGGCGTATGCGTTTTTTCCTGAATATATTCAAGAAAAAACGCATACGCCCTTTTTGGCCAAGTGCATCATTGTGGACGTTCTGCCTCTTTTCCTATGCTTTAAATGCAATTCCAGTCTACCTCCTGAAATCGGTTTCCTGCAATTCTGCCCTGCTTTCAAGTCCTCTTGTGAGCCTCACTTCAGTATATTTTTGGACGATAGCTGTCATTTATAACTCTGCAGGTTTGTGAATCACAGTGCCCCTGAGCTCCTGTCTTCAACTCTCTTTCCTGTGAGCTGGCCGCAACACCGCAGGATTGCTTCAGGCCCTAATCTGGTTCCGGCACGGCATGCTGAGCCTTTGGTTAATTCCACTTCCTGGTGGGAAATGAGAGTTAATTTTGCCCGTCCAGACACCTCCAGCTAGTCTCTCATTGGTTCTCCCTATTCCTGTTCATCTTCGGCAGAAATTGCAAACTGGGCCAAACAGGAGGTTAAAGGCACTGACTCTCCAAGTCGGGAGAGTGTTAGTAAAGCATCTGGAATGTTGCACCCGAGTACCAGGGAACGAAAACTGAGACATATTTGAACACGTCTCCCGATCACACGGTTGATCATACTCTGGGTTCCACATGCATGTTTTAGCTGAAGGAAGAATACTTTAAACCTGGAGAGTTGAGACCCGTGGAATGAGTACCATACAATATGAATTCAAAGGGTCTTCATTTGCTCACCGAACCTCTCCAATGTTATGACTGCTGTGTTTATGCCCCTGTACATACGCTTGATTCTCTTTCAGAGAGATAGCAATCCTAAGGTTTAAAGATACTTACTAGTCAGGTACATTCTTAGGCATTTAATATGGTGTGTTGAGTCCATTTCGTTGAGCAAGGAGTAGCTCTGGTCTATTCCATATTTGGCTTAAGGAACTTTATCTGTGCTCATTTCAATCTCTGGTTTTATGCAGCACCCCAACTCACCTTTCCCCTTAAGCAAGCATAAGTTGGTTTTGTAAATTTGAGACCCTGTTCTGTTCTGTAATTCAGTTCCTCTGTAGACAAGTTTACATTCCGTTTGTTAGTTATATCTTATAATGTTTCTTTTTCTGTGTGACTTATTTCAGTAAGAATCATCATACCTGAATCCACTCATTATGCTGCTACGGGCCTGATGACATAGATTTCATTGCTGAGTGATATTGCATTGTACGTAAGTACCACAACTTCTTTAGCCATTTTTCGCTTTCTGCGATATTGAACTTGTACCATAAAGTAGGTTCTTGTAAACAGAGCCGTCCCAACATTTGGGGTGACTGTGTCTTTTTGATTTTAGTTTCCCTAATCTATAGGACCATATGTGGAAGTGCCCTAGGCTGTGTTGCTTTGTTTTTTAGATGTTTCAGGAAACACTATACACTTCTACAGAGTGGCTGTTGGCATTTTACATTCCGCCCATCTGCATAATAAGGCTCCCAGTTCTCCATGGCCTGTCCTGCCTTTCTGGATTTTACACTTTTTTCAGATGGCCCTTTTGACCAGGGGGAAGTGAGACTTCATTGTAGTGCAGATTTCCTTTGCAATCTTGCTTGGTTGGCCAAAAAGGGCGTATGCGTTTTTTCCTGAATATATTCAGGAAAAAACGCATACGCCCTTTTTGGCCAAGTGCATCATTGTCGACCTTCTGCCCCTTTTCCTGTGCTTTAAATGCAATTCCAGTCTACCTCCTGAAATCAGTTTCCTGCAATTCTGCCCCGCTTTCACGTCCTCTTGGCAGCCTTACTTCAGTATATTTTTGCATGATAGCTGTCATTTATAACTCTGCAGGTTTGTGAATTACAGTGCCCCTGAGCTCCTTTCTTCAACTCGCTTTCTTGTGAGCTGGCCACAACCCCGCAGGATTGCTTCAGGCCCTAATCTGGTTCCGACACGGCATGCTGAGCCTTTGGTTAATTCCTCTTCCTGGTGGGAAATGACAGTTGAATTTGCCCGTCCAGACACCTCCAGCTAGTCTCTCATTGGTTCTCCCTATTCCTGTTCATCTTCCGCAGAAATTGCAAACTGGGCCAAACAGGAGGTTAAAGGCACTGACTCTCCAAGTCGGGAGAGTGTTAGTAAAGCATCTGGAATGTTGCACCCGAGTACCAGGGTACGAAAAGTGAGACATATTTGAACATATCTCCCGATTACACGGTTGATCATACTCTGGTTTCCACATGCATGTTTTAGCTGAAGGAACAATACCTTAAACCTGGAGAGTTGAGACGGGTGGAATGAGTACCATGCAATATGAATTCAAAGGGTCTTCATTTGCTCACCGAACCTCTCCAATCCTGTCACAGCTGTGTTTATGACCCTGTACACACGCTTGATTCTGTTTCAGACATAGCCATCCATAGGTTTTCAGATACTTACAAGTCAGGTACATTCTCCGGCGTTTAATATGGGGTGTTGAGTCCATTTTGTTGAGCAAGGAGTAGCTCTTGTCTATTCCATATTTGGCTTAAGGAACTTTATCTGTGCTCATTTCAATCTCTGGTTTTATGCAACACCCCAACTCACCTTTCCCCTTAAGCAAGCATAAGTTGGTTTTCTAAATTTGAGACCCTGTTGTGTTCTGTAATTCAGTTCCTGTGTAGCCAAGTTTACATTCCGTGTATTAGTGATATCTTATGATGTTTCTTTTTCTGTGTGACTTATTTCAGTTAGAATCATCATACCTGAATCCACTCATTATGCTGCTACGGACCTGATGACATAGATTTCTTTGCTGAGTGATATTGCATTGTACGTAAGTACCACAACTTCTTTATCCATTTTTCACTTTTTGTGATATTGAACTTGTACCTTAAACGAGGTTCTTGTAAACAGAGCCGTCCCAAACTTTGGGGTGGCTGTGTCTTTTAGATTTTAATTTCCGTAAGCTATAGGACCATAAGTGGAAGTGCCCTAGGCTCTGTTGCTTTGTTTTTTAGATGTTTCAGGAAACACCATACACTTCTCCCCAGTGGCTGTTGGCAATTTACATCCCACTCATCAGCATAACATGGCTCCCAGTTCTCCATGGCCTGTCCTGCCTTTTTGGATTTTACACTTTTTTCCGATGGCCCTTTTGACCTGGGGGAAGTGCGACTTCATTGTATTGCACATTACTTTGCAAGCTTGCTTGGTTGGCCAAAAAGGGCGTATGCGTTTTTTCCTGAATATATTCAGGAAAAAACGCATACGCCCTTTTTGGCCAAGTGCATCATTGTGGACGTTCTGCCTCTATTCCTATGCTTTAAATGCAATTCCAGTCTACCTCCTGAAATCGGTTTCCTGAAATTCTGCCCCGCTTTCAAGTCCTCTTGGCAGCCTTACTTCAGTATATTTTTGGATGATAGCTGTCATTTATAACTCTGTAGGTTTGTGAATTACAGAGCCCCTGAGCTCCTTTCATCAACTCGCTTTCTTGTGAGCTGGCCACAACCCCGCAGGATTGTTTCAGGCCCTAATCTGGTTCCGACATGGCATGCTGAGCCTTTGGTTAATTCCTCTTCCTGGTGGGAAATGAGAGTTAAATTTGCCCGTCCAGACACCTCCAGCTAGTCTCTCATTGGTTCTCCCTATTCCTGTTCATCTTCCGCAGAAATTGCAACCTGGGCCAAACAGGAGGTTAAAGGCACTGACTCTCCAAGTCGGGAGAGTGTTAGTAAAGTGTCTGGAATGTTGCACCCGAGTACCAGGGAACGAAAACTGAGACATATTGGAAGACGTCTCCCGATCACACGGTTGATCATACTCTGGGTTCCACATGCATGTTTTAGCTGAAGGAAGAATACCTTAAACCTGGAGAGTTGAGACCCGTGGAATGGGTACCATGCAATATGACCTCAAAGGGTCTTCATTTGCTCACCGAACCTCTCCAATCCTATCACTGCTGCGTTTATGCCCCTGTACACACGCTTGATTTTCTTTCAGAGACATAGCAATCCCTAGGTTTTAAGATACTTACTAGTCAGGTAGATTCTCAGGCGTTTAATATGGGGTGTTGAGTCCATTTCGTTGAGCAAGGAGTAGCTCTTGTCTATTCCATATTTGGCTTAAGGAACTTTATCTGTGCTCATTTCAATCTCTGGTTTTATGCAGCACCCCAACTCACCTTTCCCCTTAAGCAAGCATAAGTTGGTTTTCTAAATTTGAGACCGTTTTCTGTTGTGTAATTCAGTTCCTGTGTAGCCAAGTTTACATTCCGTGTATTAGTGATATCTTATGATGTTTCGTTTCTGTGTGACTTATTTCAGTTAGAATCATCATACCTGAATCCACTCATTATGCTGCTACGGGCCTGATGATATAGATTTCATTGCTGAGTGATACTGCATTGTACGTAAGTACCACAACTTCTTTATCCATTTTTCACTTTCTGCGATATTGAACTTGTACCGTAAATGAGGTTCTTGTAAACAGAGCCGTCCCAAACTTTGGGGTGGCTGTGTCTTTTAGATTTTAATTTCCCTAAGCTATAGGACCATAAGTGGAAGTGCCCTAGGCTCTGTTGCTTTGTTTTTTAGATGTTTCAGGAAACACTATACACTTCCCGCCGTGGCTGTTGGCAATTTACATCCCGCCCATCAGCATAACAAGGCTCCCAGGTCTCCATGGCCTGTCCTGCCTTTCTGGATTTTACACTTTTCTCTGATGGCCCTTTTGACCGGGGGGAAGTGAGACTTCATTGTAGTGCAGATTTCCTTTGCAAGCTTGCTTGGTTGGCCAAAAAGTACGTATGCGTTTTTTCCTGAATATTTTCAGGAAAAAACGCATACACCCTTTTTGGCCAAGTGCATCATTGTGGACGTTCTGCCTCTTTTCCTATGCTTTAAATGCAATTCTAGTCTACCTCCTGAAATCGGTTTAATGCAATTCTGCCCCGCTTTCAAGTCCTCTTGGCAGCCTTACTTCAGTATATTTTTGGACGATAGCTGTCATTTATAACTCTGCAGGTTTGTGAATTACAGTGCCCCAGAGCTCCTTTCTTCAACTCGCTTTCTTGTGAGCTGGCCACAACACCGCAAGATTGCTTCAGGCCCTAATCTGGTTCCGGCACGGCACGCTGAGCCTTTGGATAATTCCTCTTCCTGGTGGGAAATGAGAGTTAAATTTGCCCATCCAGACACCTCCAGCTAGTCTCTCATTGGTTCTCCCTATTCCTGTTCATCTTCCGCAGAAATTACAAACTGGGCCAATCAGGAGGTTAAAGGCACTGACCCTCCAAGTCGGGAGAGTGTTAGTAAAGCGTCTGGAATGTTGCACCCGAGTACAAAGGGACGAAAACTGAGACATATTGGAAGACGTCTCCCGATCACAGGGTTGATCATACTCTGGGTTCCACATGCATGTTTTAGCTGAAGGAAGAATACCTTAAATCGGGAGAGTTGAGACCCGTGGAATGGGTACCAAGAAATATGACTTCAAAGGGTCTTCATTTGCTCACCGAACCTCTCCAATCCTATCACTGCTGCGTTTATGCCCCTGTACACACGCTTGATTCTCTTTCGGAGACATAGCAATCCATAGGTTTTAAGATACTTACTAGTCAGGTACATACTTAGGCGTTTAATATGGGGTGTTGTGTCCATTTCGTTGAGCAAGGAGTAGCTCTTGTCTATTCCATATTTGGCTTATAGAACTTTATCTGTGCTCATTTCAATCTCTGGTTTTATGCAGCACCCCAACTCACCTTTCCCCATAAGCAAGCATAAGTTGGTTTTCTAAATTTGAGACCTTGTTCTGTTCTGTAATTCAGTTCCTGTGTAGCCAAGTTTACATTCCGTGTATTAGTGATATCTTATGATGTTTCGTTTCTGTGTGACTTATTTCAGTTAGAATCATCATACCTGAATCCACTCATTATGCTGCTACGGGCCTGATGATATAGATTTCATTGCTGAGTGATACTGCATTGTACGTAAGTACCACAACTTCTTTATCCATTTTTCACTTTCTGCGATATTGAACTTGTACCATAAAGGAGGTTCTAATAAACAGAGCTGTCGCAACTTTTGGGGTGGCTGTGTCTTTTTTATTTTAAATTCCCTAAGCAATAGGACCATAAGTGGAAGTGCCCTAGGCTCTGTTGCTTTCTTTTTTAGAGATTTCAGGAAACACCATACACTTCTCCCGAGTGGCTGTTGGCAATTTACATCCCGTCCATCAGCATAAGAAGGCTCCCAGTTCTCCATGGCCTATCCTGCCTTTCTGGATTTTACACTTTTTTCAGATGGCCCTTTTGACCATGGAGAAGTGAGACTTCATTGTAGTGCAGATTTCCTTTGCAAGCTTGCTTGGTTGGCCAAAAAGGGCGTATGCGTTTTTCCTGAACATATTCAGGAAAAAACGCATACGCCCTTTTTAGCCAAGTGCATCATTGTCGACCTTCTGCCTCTTTTCCTATGCTTGAAATGCAATTCCAGTCTACCTCCTGAAATCGGTTTCTTGCAATTCTGCACCGCTTTCAAGTCCTCTTGGCAGCCTTACTTCAGTATATTTTTGGACGATAGCTGTCATTTATAAATCTACAGGTTTGTGAATTACAGAGCCCCTGAGCTCCTTTCTTCAACTCGCTTTCTTGTGAGCTGGCCGCAACACCGCAGGACTGCTTCAGGCCCTAATCAGTTTCCGGCATGGCATGCTGAGCCTTTGGTTAATTCCTCTTCCTGGTGGGAAATGAGAGTTAAATTTGCCCGTCCAGACACCTCCAGCTAGTCTGTCATTGGTTCTCCCTATTCCTGTTCATCTTCCGCAGAAATTACAAACTGGGCCAAACAGGAGGTTAAAGGCACTGACCCTGCAAGTCGGGAGAGTGTTAGTAAATTGTCTGGAATGTTGCACCCGAGGACCAGGGGACGAAAACTGAGACATATTGGAAGACGTCTCCCGATCACAGGGTTGATCATACTCTGGGTTCCACATGCATGTTTTAGCTGAAGGAAGAATACCTTAAATCTGGAGAGTTGAGACCCGTGGAATGGGTACCATGCAATATGACTTCAAAGGGTCTTCATTTGCTCACCGAACCTCTCCAATCCTGTTACAGCTGCGTTTATGCCCCTGTACACACGCTTGATTGTCTTTCGGAGACATAGCAATCCATAGGTTTTAAGATACTTACTAGTCAGGTACATTCTTAGGCATTTAATATGGGGTGTTGAGTCCATTTCGTTGAGCAAGGAGTAGCTCTTGTCTATTCCATATTTGGCTTAAGGAACTTTATCTGTGCTCATTTCAATCTCTGGTTTTATACAGCACCCCAACTCACCTTTCCCCTTAAGCAAGCATAAGTTGGTTTTCTCAATTTGTGACCGTGTTCTGTTGTGTAATTCAGTTCCTGTGTAGCCAAGATTACATTCCGTGTATTAGTGATATCTTATGATGTTTCTTTTTCTGTGTGACTTATATCAGTTAGAATCATCATACCAGAATCCACTCATTATGCTGCTACGGGCCTGATGACATAGATTTCATTGGTGAGTGATATTGCATTGTACGTAAGTACCACAAATTCTTTATCCATTTTTCACTTTCTGCGATATTGAACTTGTACCGTAAACGAGGCTCTTTTAAACAGAGCCGTCCCAACATTTGGGGTGGCTGAATCTTTTTGAATTTAATTTCCCTAAGCTATAGGACCATAAGTGGAAGTGCCCTAGGCTCTGTTGCTTTGTTTTTTAGATGTTTCAGGAAACACCATACACTTCTCCAGAGTGGCTGTTGGCAATTTACATCCCGCCCACCAGCATAACAAGGCTCCCAGTTCTCCATGGCCTGTCCTGCCTTTCTGGATTTTACACTTTTTTCAGATGGCCCTTTTGACCGGGGGGAAGTGAGACTTCATTGTAATGCAGATTTCCTTTGCAAGCTTGCTTGGTTTGCCAAAAAGGGCGTATGCGTTTTTTCCTGAATATATTCAGGAAAAAACGCATACGCCCTTTTTGGCCAAGTGCATCATTGTGGACATTCTGCCTCTTTTCCTATGCTTTAAATGCAATTCCAGTCTACCTCCTGAAATCGGTTTCCTGCAATTCTGCCCCGCTTTCAAGTCCTCTTGGCAGCCTTACTTCAGTATACTTTTGGACGATAGCTGTCATTTATAACTCTGCAGGTTTGTGAATTACAGTGCCCCTGAGCTCCTTTCTTCAACTCGCTTTCTTGTGAGCTGGCCGCAACACCGCAGGATTGCTTCAGGCCCTAATCTGGTTCTGGCACGGCACGCTGAGCCTTTGGTTGATTCCTCTTCCTGCTGGGAAATGAGAGTTAAATTTGCCCGTCCAGACACCTCCAGCTAGTCTCTCATTGGTTCTCCCTATTCCTGTTCATCTTCCGCAGAAATTGCAAAGTGGGCCAAACAGGAGGTTAAAGGCACTGACTCTCCAAGACGGGAGAGTGTTAGTAAAGCGTCTGGAATGTTGCACCCGAGTACCAGGGCACGGAAACTGCGACATATTTGAACACGTCTCCCGATCACACGGTTGATCATACTCTGGGTTCCACATGCATGTTTTAGCTGAAGGAAGAATACCTTAAACCTGGAGAGTTGAGACCCGTGGAATGGGTACCAAGCAATATGACTTCAAAGGGTCTTCATTTGCTCACCGAACCTCTCCAATCCTACCACTGCTGCGTTTATGCCCCTGTACACACGCTTGATTGTCTTTTGGAGACATAGCAATCCATAGGTTTTAAGATACTTACTAGTCAGGTACATTCTTAGGCGTTTAATATGGGGTGTTGAGTCCATTTCGTTGAGCCAGGTGTAGCTATGGTCTATTCCATATTTGGCTTAAGGAACTTTATCTGTGCTCATTTCAATCTCTGGTTTTATGCATCACCCCAACTCACCTTTCCACTTAAGCAAGCATAAGTTGGTTTTCTCAATTTGAGACCCTGTTCTGTTTTGTAATTCAGTTCCTGTGTTGCCAAGTTTTCATTCCGTGTATTAGTGATATCTTATGATGTTTCTTTTTCTGTGTGACTTATTTCAGTTAGAATCATCACACCTGAATCCACTCATTATGCTGCTACGGGCCTGATGACATAGATTTCATTGCTGAGTGATATTGCATTGTCCGTAAGTACCACAACTTCTTTTTCCATTTTTCACTTTCTGCGATATTGAACTTGTACCCTAAACGAGGCTCTTGTAAACAGAGCCGTCCCAACATTTGGGGTGGCTGTGTCTTTTTGATTTTAATTTCCCTAAGCTATAGGACCATAAGTGGAAGTGCCCTAGGCTCTGTTGCTTTGTTTTTTAGATGTTTCAGGAAACACCATACACTTCTCCCGAGTGGCTGTTGGCAGTTTACATCCTGCCCATCAGCATAAGAAGGATTCCAGTTCTCCTTGGCCTGTCTTGCCTTTCTGGATTTTACACTTTTTTCAGATGGCCCTTTTGACCGGGGGGAAGTGAAACTTCATTGTAGTGCAGATTTCCTTTGCAAGCTTGCTTGGTTGGCCAAAAAGTGCGTATGCGTTTTTTCCTGAATATATTCAGGAAAAAACGCATACGCCCTTTTTGGCCAAGTGCATCATTGTCGACCTTCTGCCTCTTTTCCTATGCTTGAAATGCAATTCCAGTCTACCTCCTGAAATCGGTTTCTTCCAATTCTGCCCCGCTTTCAAGTCCTCTTGGCAGCCTTACTTCAGTATATTTTTGGACGATAGCTGTCATTTATAAATCTACAGGTTTGTAAATTACAGAGCCCCTGAGCTCCTTTCTTCAACTCGCTTTCTTGTGAGCTGGCCGCAACACCGCAGGACTGCTTCAGGCCCTAATCAGTTTCCGGCATGGCACGCTGAGCCTTTGGTTAATTCCTCTTCCTGGTGGGAAATGAGAGTTAAATTTGCCCGTCCAGACACCTCCAGCTAGTCTGTCATTGGTTCTCCCTATTCCTGTTCATCTTCCACAGAAATTACAAACTGGGCCAAACAGGAGGTTAAAGGCACTGACCCTGCAAGTCGGGAGAGTTTTAGTAAAGCGTCTGGAATGTTGCACCCGAGTACCAGGGGACGAAAACTGAGACATATTGGAAGACGTCTCCCGATCACAGGGTTGATCATACTCTGGGTTCCACATGCATGTTTTAGCTGAAGGAAGAATACCTTAAACCTGGAGAGTTGAGACCCGTGGAATGGGTACCAAGCAATATGACTTCAAAGGGTCTTCATTTGCTCACCAAACCTCTCCAATCCTATCACTGCTGCGTTTATGCCCCTGTACACACGCTTGATTCTCTTTCGGAGACATAGCAATCCATAGGTTTTAAGATACTTACAAGTCAGGTACATTCTTAGGCGTTTAATATGGGGTGTTGAGTCCATTTCGTTGAGCAAGGAGTAGCTCTTGTCTATTCCATATTTGGCTTATGGAACTTTATCTGTGCTCATTTCAATCTCTGGTTTTATGCAGCACCCCAACTCACCTTTCCCCTTAAGCAAGCATAAGTTGGTTTTCTCAATTTGAGACCCTGTTCTGTTTTGTAATCCAGTTCTAGTGTAACCAAGTTTACATTCCGTGTATTAGTGATATCTTATGATGTTTCTTTTTCTGTGTGACTTATTTCAGTTAGAATCATCATACCAGAATCCACTCATTATGCTGCTACTGGCCTGATGACATAGATTTCATTGCTGAGTGATATTGCATTGTACGTAAGTACCACAATTTCTTTACCCATTTTTCACTTTCTGCGATGTTGAACTTGTACTCTAAATGAGGCTCTTGTAAACAGAGCCGTCCCAACATTTGGGGTGGCTGTGTCTTTTTGATTTTAATTTCCCTAAGCGATAGGACCATAAGTGGAAGTGCCCTAGGCTCTGTTGCTTTGTTTTTTAGATGTTTCAGGAAACACCATACACTTCTCCTGAGTGGCTGTTGTCAATTTACATCCCGCCCATCAGCATAACAAGGCTCCCAGTTCTCCATGGCCTGTCCTGCCTTTCTGGATTTTACACTTTTTTCAGATGGCCGTTTTGACCGGGGGCAAGTGAGACTTCATTGTAGTGCAGATTTCCTTTGCAAGCTTGCTTGGGTGGCCAAAAAGGGCGTATGCGTTTTTTCCTGAATATATTCAGGAAAAAACGCATACGCCCTTTTTGGCCAAGTGCATCATTGTCGACCTTCTGCCTCTTTTCCTATGCTTTAAATGCAATTCCAGTCTACCTCCTGAAATCGGTTTCCTGCAATTCT
Source organism: Orcinus orca (assembly GCF_937001465.1). Classification (NCBI taxonomy): domain Eukaryota; kingdom Metazoa; phylum Chordata; class Mammalia; order Artiodactyla; family Delphinidae; genus Orcinus; species Orcinus orca. Next base: position 3,607,513 of record NC_064565.1, on the reverse strand, counting down.
GCCCCGCTTTCAAGTCCTCTTGGCAGCCTTACTTCAGTATACTTTTGGACGATAGCTGTCATTTATAACTCTGCAGGTTTGTGAATTACAGTGCCCCTGAGCTCCTTTCTTCAACTCGCTTTCTTGTGAGCTGGCCGCAACACCGCAGGATTGCTTCAGGCCCTAATCTGGTTCTGGCACGGCACGCTGAGCCTTTGGTTGATTCCTCTTCCTGCTGGGAAATGAGAGTTAAATTTGCCCGTCCAGACACCTCCAGCTAGTCTCTCATTGGTTCTCCCTATTCCTGTTCATCTTCCGCAGAAATTGCAAAGTGGGCCAAACAGGAGGTTAAAGGCACTGACTCTCCAAGACGGGAGAGTGTTAGTAAAGCGTCTGGAATGTTGCACCCGAGTACCAGGGCACGGAAACTGCGACATATTTGAACACGTCTCCCGATCACACGGTTGATCATACTCTGGGTTCCACATGCATGTTTTAGCTGAAGGAAGAATACCTTAAACCTGGAGAGTTGAGACCCGTGGAATGGGTACCAAGCAATATGACTTCAAAGGGTCTTCATTTGCTCACCGAACCTCTCCAATCCTACCACTGCTGCGTTTATGCCCCTGTACACACGCTTGATTGTCTTTTGGAGACATAGCAATCCATAGGTTTTAAGATACTTACTAGTCAGGTACATTCTTAGGCGTTTAATATGGGGTGTTGAGTCCATTTCGTTGAGCCAGGTGTAGCTATGGTCTATTCCATATTTGGCTTAAGGAACTTTATCTGTGCTCATTTCAATCTCTGGTTTTATGCATCACCCCAACTCACCTTTCCACTTAAGCAAGCATAAGTTGGTTTTCTCAATTTGAGACCCTGTTCTGTTTTGTAATTCAGTTCCTGTGTTGCCAAGTTTTCATTCCGTGTATTAGTGATATCTTATGATGTTTCTTTTTCTGTGTGACTTATTTCAGTTAGAATCATCACACCTGAATCCACTCATTATGCTGCTACGGGCCTGATGACATAGATTTCATTGCTGAGTGATATTGCATTGTCCGTAAGTACCACAACTTCTTTATCCATTTTTCACTTTCTGCGATATTGAACTTGTACCCTAAACGAGGCTCTTGTAAACAGAGCCGTCCCAACATTTGGGGTGGCTGTGTCTTTTTGATTTTAATTTCCCTAAGCTATAGGACCATAAGTGGAAGTGCCCTAGGCTCTGTTGCTTTGTTTTTTAGATGTTTCAGGAAACACCATACACTTCTCCCGAGTGGCTGTTGGCAGTTTACATCCTGCCCATCAGCATAAGAAGGATTCCAGTTCTCCTTGGCCTGTCTTGCCTTTCTGGATTTTACACTTTTTTCAGATGGCCCTTTTGACCGGGGGGAAGTGAAACTTCATTGTAGTGCAGATTTCCTTTGCAAGCTTGCTTGGTTGGCCAAAAAGTGCGTATGCGTTTTTTCCTGAATATATTCAGGAAAAAACGCATACGCCCTTTTTGGCCAAGTGCATCATTGTCGACCTTCTGCCTCTTTTCCTATGCTTGAAATGCAATTCCAGTCTACCTCCTGAAATCGGTTTCTTCCAATTCTGCCCCGCTTTCAAGTCCTCTTGGCAGCCTTACTTCAGTATATTTTTGGACGATAGCTGTCATTTATAAATCTACAGGTTTGTAAATTACAGAGCCCCTGAGCTCCTTTCTTCAACTCGCTTTCTTGTGAGCTGGCCGCAACACCGCAGGACTGCTTCAGGCCCTAATCAGTTTCCGGCATGGCACGCTGAGCCTTTGGTTAATTCCTCTTCCTGGTGGGAAATGAGAGTTAAATTTGCCCGTCCAGACACCTCCAGCTAGTCTGTCATTGGTTCTCCCTATTCCTGTTCATCTTCCACAGAAATTACAAACTGGGCCAAACAGGAGGTTAAAGGCACTGACCCTGCAAGTCGGGAGAGTTTTAGTAAAGCGTCTGGAATGTTGCACCCGAGTACCAGGGGACGAAAACTTAGACATATTGGAAGACGTCTCCCGATCACAGGGTTGATCATACTCTGGGTTCCACATGCATGTTTTAGCTGAAGGAAGAATACCTTAAACCTGGAGAGTTGAGACCCGTGGAATGGGTACCAAGCAATATGACTTCAAAGGGTCTTCATTTGCTCACCAAACCTCTCCAATCCTATCACTGCTGCGTTTATGCCCCTGTACACACGCTTGATTCTCTTTCGGAGACATAGCAATCCATAGGTTTTAAGATACTTACAAGTCAGGTACATTCTTAGGCGTTTAATATGGGGTGTTGAGTCCATTTCGTTGAGCAAGGAGTAGCTCTTGTCTATTCCATATTTGGCTTATGGAACTTTATCTGTGCTCATTTCAATCTCTGGTTTTATGCAGCACCCCAACTCACCTTTCCCCTTAAGCAAGCATAAGTTGGTTTTCTCAATTTGAGACCCTGTTCTGTTTTGTAATCCAGTTCTAGTGTAACCAAGTTTACATTCCGTGTATTAGTGATATCTTATGATGTTTCTTTTTCTGTGTGACTTATTTCAGTTAGAATCATCATACCAGAATCCACTCATTATGCTGCTACTGGCCTGATGACATAGATTTCATTGCTGAGTGATATTGCATTGTACGTAAGTACCACAATTTCTTTACCCATTTTTCACTTTCTGCGATGTTGAACTTGTACTCTAAATGAGGCTCTTGTAAACAGAGCCGTCCCAACATTTGGGGTGGCTGTGTCTTTTTGATTTTAATTTCCCTAAGCGATAGGACCATAAGTGGAAGTGCCCTAGGCTCTGTTGCTTTGTTTTTTAGATGTTTCAGGAAACACCATACACTTCTCCTGAGTGGCTGTTGTCAATTTACATCCCGCCCATCAGCATAACAAGGCTCCCAGTTCTCCATGGCCTGTCCTGCCTTTCTGGATTTTACACTTTTTTCAGATGGCCCTTTTGACCGGGGGCAAGTGAGACTTCATTGTAGTGCAGATTTCCTTTGCAAGCTTGCTTGGGTGGCCAAAAAGGGCGTATGCGTTTTTTCCTGAATATATTCAGGAAAAAACGCATACGCCCTTTTTGGCCAAGTGCATCATTGTCGACCTTCTGCCTCTTTTCCTATGCTTTAAATGCAATTACAGTCTACCTCCTGAAATTGGTTTCCTGCAATTCTGCCCCGCTTTCAAGTCCTCTTGGCAGCCTTACTTCAGTATATTTTTGGACGATAGCTGTCATTTATAACTCTGCAGGTTTGTAAATTTCAGTGCCCCTGAGCTCCTTTCTTCAACTCGCTTTCCTGTGAGCTGGCCGCAACACCGCAGGATAGCATCAGGCCCTAATCTGGTTCCGGCACGGCATGCTGAGCCTTTGGTTAATTCCTCTTCCTGGTGGGAAATGAGAGTTAAATTTGCCCGTCCAGACACCTCCAGCTAGAGTCTCATTGGTTCTCTGTATTCCTGTTCATCTTCCGCAGAAATTGCAACCTGGGCCAAACAGGAGGTTAAAGGCACTGACTCTCCAAGTCGGGAGAGTGTTAGTAAAGCGTCTGGAATGTTGCACCCGAGTACCAGGGGACGAAAACTGAGACATATTGGAAGACGTCTCCCGATCACAGGGTTGATCATACTCTGGGTTCCACATGCATGTTTTAGCTGAAGGAAGAATACCTTAAACCTGGAGAGTTGAGACCCGTGGAATGGGTACCAAGCAATATGACTTCAAAGGGTCTTCATTTGCTCACCAAACCTCTCCAATCCTATCACTGCTGCGTTTATGCCCCTGTACACACGCTTGATTCTCTTTCGGAGACATAGCAATCCATAGGTTTTAAGATACTTACAAGTCAGGTACATTCTTAGGCGTTTAATATGGGGTGTTGAGTCCATTTCGTTGAGCAAGGAGTAGCTCTTGTCTATTCCATATTTGGCTTATGGAACTTTATCTGTGCTCATTTCAATCTCTGGTTTTATGCAGCACCCCAACTCACCTTTCCCCTTAAGCAAGCATAAGTTGGTTTTCTCAATTTGAGACCCTGTTCTGTTTTGTAATCCAGTTCTAGTGTAACCAAGTTTACATTCCGTGTATTAGTGATATCTTATGATGTTTGTTTTTCTGTGAGACTAATTTCAGTTAGAATCATCATACCTGAATCCACTCATCATGCTGCTACCGGCCTGATGACATAGATTTCATTGCTGAGTGATATTGCCTTGTACGTAAGTACCACAACTTCTTTATCCATTTTTCACTTGCTGCGCTTTTGAACTTGTACTGTAAACGAGGTTCTTGTAAACAGAGCCGTCCCAAACTTTGGGGTGGTTGTGTCTTTTTGATTTTAATTTCCCTAAGCTATAGGACCATAAGTGGAAGTGCCCTAGGCTTTGTTGCTTTGTTTTTTAGATGTTTCAGGAAACACCATACACTTCTCCAGAGTGGCTGTATGCAATTTACATCCCGCCCATCAGCATAACAAGGCTCCCAGTTCTCCATGGCCTGTCCTGCCTTTCTGGATTTTACACTTTTTTCAGATGGCCCTTTTGACCGGGGGGAAGTGAGACTTCATTGTAGTGCAGATTTCTTTGCAAGACTTGCTTGGTTGGCCAAAAAGGGCGTATGCGTTTTTTCCTGAATATATTCAGGAAAAAACGCATACGCCCTTTTTGGCCAAGTGCATCATTGTCGACCTTCTGCCTCTTTTCCTATGCTGTAAACGCAATTCCAGTCTACCTCCTGAAATCGGTTTCCTGCAATTCTGCCCCCCTTTCAAGTCCTCTTGGCAGGCTTACTTCAGTATATTTTTGGACGATAGCTGTCATTTATAACTCTGCAGGTTTGTGAATTACAGTGCCCCTGAGCTCCTTTCTTCAAGTCGCTTTCCTGTGAGCTGGCCGCAACACCGCAGGATTGCTTCAGGCCCTAATCTGGTTCCGGCACGGCACACTGAGCCTTTGGTTAATTCCTCTTCCTGGTGGGAAATGAGAGTTAAATTTGCCCATCCAGACACCTCCAGCTAGTCTCTCATTGGTTCTCCCTATTCCTGTTCATCTTCAGCAGAAATTGCAAACTGAGCCAAACAGGAGGTTAAAGGCACTGACTCTCCAAGTCGGGAGAGTGTAAGTAAAGCATCTGGAAAGTTGCACCCGAGTACCAGGGGACAAAAACTGAGACATATTTCAACACGTCTCCCAATCACATGGTTGATCATACTCTGGGTTCCACATGCATGTTTTAGCTGAAGGAAGAATACCTTAAACCTGGAGAGTTGAGACCCGTGGAATGGGTACCATGCAATATGACTTCAAAGGGTCTTCATTTGCTCACCGAACCTCTCCAATCCTATCACTGCCGCGTTTATGCCCCTGTACACATGCTTGATTCTCTTTCAGAGACATGGGAATCCATAGGTTTTAAGATACTTACTAGTCAGGTACATTCTTAGGCGTTTAATATGGGGTGTTGAGTCCATTTCGTTGAGCAAGGAGTAGCTCTTGTCTATTCCATATTTGGCTTAAGGAACTTTATCTGTGCTCATTTCAATCTCTGGTTTTATGCAGCACCCCAACTCACCTTTCCCCTTAAGCAAGCATAAGTTGGTTTTCTAAATTTGAGACCCTGTTCTGTTCTGTAATTCAGTTCCTGTGTAGCCAAGTTTACATTCCGTGTATTAGTGATATCTTATGATGTTTCTTTTTCTGTGTGACTTATTTCAGTTAGAATCATCATACCTGAATCCACTCATCATGCTGCTACGGGCCTGATGACATAGATTTCATTGCTGAGTGATATTGCATTGTACGTAAGTACCACAACTTCTTTATCCATTTTTCACTTTCTGCGATATTGAACTTGTACCGTAAATGAGGTTCTTGTAAACAGAGCTGTCCCAAACTTTGGGGTGGATGTGTCTTTTTGATTTTAATTTCCCTAAGCTATAGGACCATAAGTGGAAGTGCCCTAGGCTTTGTTGCTTTGTTTTTTAGATGTTTCAGGAAACACCATACACTTCTCCAGAGTGGCTGTTGGCAATTTACATCCCGCCCATCAGCATAACAAGGCTCCCAGTTCTCCATGGCCTGTCCTGCCTTTCTGGATTTTACACGTTTTTCAGATGGCCCTTTTTACCGGGGGGAAGTGAGACTTCATTGTAGTGCAGATTTCCTTTGCAAGCTTGCTTGGTTGGCCAAAAAGGGCGTATGCGTTTTTTCCTGAATATATTCAGGAAAAAACGCATACGCCCTTTTTGGCCAAGTGCATCATTGTGGACGATCTGCCTCTTTTCCTATGCTTGAAATGCAATTCCAGTCTACCTCCTGAAATCGGTTTCCTGCAATTCTGCCCCGCTTTCAAGTCCTCTTGGCAGCCTTACTTCAGTATATTTTTGGACGATAGCTGTCATTTATAACTCTGCAGGTTTGTGAATTACAGTGCCCCTGAGCTCCTTTCTTCAACTCGCTTTCTTGTGAGCTGGCCGCAACACCGCAGGATTGCTTCAGGCCCTAATCTTGTTCCAGCACGCCACGCTGAGCCCTTGGTTAATTCCTCTTCCTGGTGGGAAATGAGAGTTAAATTTGCCCGTCCAGACACCTCCAGCTAGTCTCTCATTGGTTCTCCCTATTCCTGTTCATCTTCCGCAGAAATTGCAAACTGGGCCAAACAGGAGTTTAAAGGCACTGACTGTCTAAGTCGGGAGAGTGTTAGTAAAGCGTCTGTAACGTTGCACCCGAGTACCAGGGGACGAAAACTGTGACATATTTGAACACCTCTCCGGATCACACGGTTGATCATACTCTGGGTTCCACATGCATGTTTTAGCTGAAGGAAGAATACCTTAAACCTGGAGAGTTGAGACCCGTGGAATGGGTACCATGCAATATGACTTCAAAGGGTTTTCATTTGCTCACCGAACCTCTCCAATCCTATCACTGCCGCGTTTATGCCCCTGTACACATGCTTGATTCTCTTTCAGAGACATGGGAATCCATAGGTTTTAAGATAGTTACTAGTCAGGTACATTCTTAGGCGTTTAATATGGGGTGTTGAGTCCATTTCGTTGAGCAAGGAGTAGCTCTTGTCTATTCCATATTTGGCTTAAGGAACTTTATCTGTGCTCATTTCAATCTCTGGTTTTATGCAGCACCCCAACTCACCTTTCCCCTTAAGCAAGCATAAGTTGGTTTTCTAAATTTGAGACCTTGTTCTGTTCTGTAATTCAGTTCCTGTGTAGCCAAGTTTACATTCCGTGTATTAGTGATATCTTATGATGTTTCGTTTCTGTGTGATTTATTTCAGTTAGAATCATCATACCTGAATCCACTCATTATGCTGCTACAGGCCTGATGATATAGATTTCATTGCTGAGTGATACTGCATTGTACGTAAGTACCACAACTTCTTTATCCATTTTTCACTTTCTGCGATATTGAACTTGTACCGTAAATGAGGTTCTTGTAAACAGAGCCGTCCCAAACTTTGGGGTGGCTGTGTCTTTTAGATTTTAATTTCCCTAAGCTATAGGACCATATGTGGAAGTGCCCTAGGCTCTGTTGCTTTGTTTTTTAGATGTTTCAGGAAACACTATACACTTCCCACCGTGGCTGTTGGCAATTTACATCCCGCCCATCAGCATAACAAGGCTCCCAAGTCTCCATGGCCTGTCCTGCCTTTCTGGATTTTACACTTTTTTCTGATGGCCCTTTTGACCGGGGGGAAGTGAGACTTCATTGTAGTGCAGATTTCCTTTGCAAGCTTGCTTGGTTGGCCAAAAAGTACGTATGCGTTTTTTCCTGAATATTTTCAGGAAAAAACGCATACACCCTTTTTGGCCAAGTGCATCATTGTGGACGTTCTGCCTCTTTTCCTATGCTTTAAATGCAATTCTAGTCTACCTCCTGAAATCGGTTTAATGCAATTCTGCCCCGCTTTCAAGTCCTCTTGGCAGCCTTACTTCAGTATATTTTTGGACGATAGCTGTCATTTATAACTCTGCAGGTTTGTGAATTACAGTGCCCCAGAGCTCCTTTCTGCAACTCGCTTTCTTGTGAGCTGGCCACAACACCGCAAGATTGCTTCAGGCCCTAATCTGGTTCCGGCACGGCACGCTGAGCCTTTGGATAATTCCTCTTCCTGGTGGGAAATGAGAGTTAAATTTGCCCGTCCAGACACCTCCAGCTAGTCTCTCATTGGTTCTCCCTATTCCTGTTCATCTTCCGCAGAAATTACAAACTGGGCCAATCAGGAGGTTAAAGGCACTGACCCTCCAAGTCGGGAGAGTGTTAGTAAAGCGTCTGGAATGTTGCACCCGAGTACAAAGGGACGAAAACTGAGACATATTGGAAGACGTCTCCCGATCACAGGGTTGATCATACTCTGGGTTCCACATGCATGTTTTAGCTGAAGGAAGAATACCTTAAATCGGGAGAGTTGAGACCCGTGGAATGGGTACCAAGAAATATGACTTCAAAGGGTCTTCATTTGCTCACCGAACCTCTCCAATCCTATCACTGCTGCGTTTATGCCCCTGTACACACGCTTGATTCTCTTTCGGAGACATAGCAATCCATAGGTTTTAAGATACTTACTAGTCAGGTACATTCTTAGGCGTTTAATATGGGGTGTTGTGTCCATTTCGTTGAGCAAGGAGTAGCTCTTGTCTATTCCATATTTGGCTTAAGGAACTTTATCTGTGCTCATTTCAATCTCTGGTTTTATGCAGCACCCCAACTCACATTTCCCCTTAAAGAAGCCTAAGTTGATTTTCTAAATTTGAGACCCTGTTCTGTTTTGTAATTCAGTTCCTGTGTAGCCAAGTTTACATTCCGTGTATTAATGATATCTTATGATGTTTCTTTTTCTGTGTGACTTATTTCAGTTAGAATCATCATACCTGAATCCACTCATTATGCTGCTACGGGCATGATGACATAGATTTCATTGCTGAGTGATATTGCATTGTACGTAAGTACCACAACTTCTTTATCCATTTATCACTTTCTGCGATATTGAACTTGTACTGTAAACTAGGTTCTTGTAAACAGAGCTGTCCCAACCTTTGGGGTGACTGTGTCTTTTTGATTTTAACTTCCCTAAGCTATATGACCATAAGTGGAAGTGCCCTAGTCTCTGTTGCTTTGTTTTTTAGATGTTTCAGCAAACACCATACACTTCTCCCCAGTGGCTGTTGGCAATTTACATCCCACCCATCAGCATAACAAGGCTCCCAGTTCTCCATGGCCTGTCCTGCCTTTCTGGATTTTATACTTTTTTCAGATGGCCCTTTTGACCGGGGGAAATGAGACTTCATTGTAGTGCAGATTTCCTTGCAAGCTTGCTTGGTTGGCTAAAAAGGGCGTATGCGTTTTTTCCTGAATATATTCAGGAAAAAACGCATACGCCCTTTCTGGCCAAGTGCATCATTGTCGACGTTCTGCCTCTTTTCCTATGCTTTAAATGCAATTCCAGTCTACCTCCTGAAATCGGTTTCCTGCAGTTCTGCCCCGCTTTCAAGTCCTCTTGGCAGCCTTACTTCAGTATATTTTTGGACGATAGCTGTCATTTATAACTCTGCAGGTTTGTGAATTACAGTGCCCCTGAGCTCCTTTCTTCAACTCGCTTTCTTGTGAGCTGGCCGCAACACCGCAGGATTGCTTCAGGCCCTAATCTGGTTCCGGCACGACACACTGACCCTTTGGTTAATTCCTCTTCCTGGTGGGAAATGAGAGTTAAATTTGCCCGTCCAGAAACCTCCATATAGTCTCTCATAGGTTCTCCCTATTCCTGTTCATCTTCCGCAGAAATTGCAAACTGGGCCAAACAGGAGGTTAAAGGCACTGACTCTCCAAGTTGGGAGAGTGTTAGTAAAGCCTCTGGAATGTTGCACCCGAGTACCAGGGGCCGAGAACTGAGACATATTTGAACACGTCTCCCGATCACACGGTTGATCATACTCTGGGTTCCACATGCATGTTTTAGCTGAAGGAAGAATACCTTAAACCTGGAGAGTTGAGACCCATGGAATGGGTACCATGCAATATGACTTCAAAGGGTCTTCATTTGCTCACCGAACCTCTCCAATCCTGTCACAGCTGTGTTTATGACCCTGTACACACGCTTGATTCTCTTTCAGACATAGCCATCCATAGGTTTTCAGATACTTACAAGTCAGGTACATTCCCCGGCGTTTAATATGGGGTGTTGAGTCCATTTCGTTGAGCAAGGAGTAGCTCTTGTCTATTCCATATTTGGCTTAAGGAACTTTATCTGTGCTCATTTCAATCTCTGGTTTTATGCAGCACCCCAACTCACCTTTCCCCTTAAGCAAGCATAAGTTGGTTTTCTCAATTTGAGACCCTGTTCTGTTCTGTAATTCAGTTCCTGTGTAGCCAAGTTTACATTCCGTGTGTTAGAGATATCTTATGATGTTTCTTTTTCTGTGTGACTTATTTCAGTTAGAATCATCATACCTGAATCCACTCATTATGCTGCTACGGACCTGATGACATAGATTTCTTTGCTGAGTGATATTGCATTGTACGTAAGTACCACAACTTCTTTATCCATTTTTCACTTTCTGCAATATTGAACTTGTACCGTAAACGAGGTTCTTGTAAACAGAGCCGTGCCAAAGTTTGGGGTGGCTTTGTCTTTTTGATTTTAATTTCCCTAAGCTATAGGACCATAAGTGGAAGTGCCCTAGGCTCTGTTGCTTTGTTTTTTAGATGTTTCAGGAAACACCATACACTTCTCCCCAGTTGCTGTTGGCAATTTACATCCCACCCATCAGCATAACATGGCTCCCAGTTCTCCATGGCCTGTCCTGCCTTTCTGGATTTTACACTTTTTTCCGATGGCCATTTTGACCTCGGGGAAGTGAGACTTCATTGTAGTGCAGATTTCCTTTGCAAGCTTGCTTGGTTGGCCAAAAAGGGCATATGCGTTTTTTCCTGAATATATTCAGGAAAAAAGGCATACACCCTTTTTGGCCAAGTGCATCATTGTCGACGTTCTGCCTCTTTTCCTATGCTTTAAATCCAATTCCAGTCTACCTCCTGAAATCGGTTTCCTGCAATTCTGTCCCGCTTTCAACTCCTCTTGGCAGCCTGACTTCAGTATATTTTTGGACGATAGCTGTCATTTATAACTCTGCAGGTTTGTGAATTACAGTGCCCCTGAGCTCCTTTCTTCAACTCGCTTTCTTGTGAGCTGGCCGGAACACCGCAGGATTGCTTCAGGCCCCAATGTGGTTCCGACATGGCATGCTGAGCCTTTGGTTAATTCCTCTTCCTGGTGGGAAATGAGAGTTAAATTGGCCCGTCCAGACACCTCCAGCTAGTCTCTCATTGGTTCTCCCTACTCCTGTTCATCTTCCACAGAAATTGCAAACTGGGCCAAACAGGAGGTTAAAGGCACTGACTCTACAAGTGGGCAGTGTGTTAGTAAAGCATCAGGAATGTTGCACCCGAGTACCAGGGGTTGAAAACTGAGACACATTTGAACACGTTTCCAGATCACACGGTGGATCGTACTCTGCTTTCCACATGCATGATTTAGCTGAAGGAAGAATCCCTTCAACCTGGAGAGTTGAGACCCATGGAATGGGTACCATGCAATATGACTTCAAACGGTCTGCATTTGCTCATCGAACCTCACCAATCCTATGAGCCCCAAGTGTCCAGCCTTATGTGTCACCCAGCTCTGGGTGTAGATGTGGTAAATCCATTTGCATCACAAGCCTTGATGAATTACTGAAGTATTCCTCTCTATTTCACTGTCATTGTGTTTCGTTTAAGAAATTTATTTTTATTATGGGATTTAGCTGATTTTCACTGCTGCGTTTATGCCGCTGTACACACTCTTGATTCTCTTACAGAGATATATAAATCCATAGGTTTTATGATTCTTACTAGTCAGGTATATTCCTAGGTGTTGAATATGGGGTGTTGAGTCCATTTCGTTGAGCAAGGAGTAGCTCTTGTCTATTCCATATTTGGCTTATGGAACGATATCTGTGCTAATTTCAATCTCTGGTTTTATGCAGCACCCCACCTCACCTTTCCCCTTAAGCAAGCATAAGTTGGTTTTCTAAATTTGAGACCCTGTTCTGTTTTGTAATTCAGTTCCTGTGTAGCCAAGTTTACATTCCGTGTATTAGTGATATCTTATGATGTTTCTTTTTCTGTGTGACTTATTTCAGTTAGAATCATCGTACCTGAATCCACTCACTATGCTGCTACGTGCCTGATGACATAGATTTCATTGCTGAGTGATATTGCATTGTACGTAAGTACCACAACTTCTTTATCCATTTTTCGCTTTCTGCGATATTGAACTTGTACCGTAAACGAGCTTCTTGTAAACAGAGCCGTCCCAAACATTGGGATGGCTGTGTCTTTTTGATTTTAATTTCTCTAAGCTATAGGACCATAAGTGGAAGTGCCCTAGGCTCTGTTGCTTTGTTTTTTAGATGTTTCAGGAAACACCATACACTTCTCCAGAGTGGCTGTTGGCAATTTACATCCCGCCCATCAGCATAACAAGGCTCCCAGTTCTCCATGGCCTGTCCTTTCATTCTGGATTTTACACTTTTTTCAGATGGTCGTTTTGACCGGGGGGAAGTGAGACTTCATTGTAGTGCTGATTTCCTTTGCCAGCTTGGTTGGTTGGCCAAAAAGTGTGTATGCGTTTTTTCCTGAATATATTCAGGAAAAAACGCATACACCCTTTTTGGTCAAGTGCATCATTGTCGAGGTTCTGACTCTCTTCATATGTTTTCAATGCAATTCCAGTCTACCTCCTGAAATCGCTTTCCTGCAATTCTGCCTTGCTTTCAATGCCTCTTCATAGCCTTACCTCAATATAGTTTTTGAAAATAGTTGGCGTTTATAACTCTGCAGGTTTTTGAATTGCAGTGGCCCTTAGCTCCATTTTTCAGCTCTTATTTTTGAGATCTTGCCTCATAACCACAGGATTCCTTCAGGCCCTATTCTTCTTCTGGGGCACCTTGCTGTGCCTTTTGTTAATTCTTCTTACTGATGTGAAATTAGAGTGACATGTGCCTATTGAAACCGTTATTGCTAGATTCTCACTGGTTCCCCCTATTCCCATTCATCCTCCGCACTAACTGCAGACTGTGCGATACCAGAACTTAAAGGCATTGACTCTCCATGTGGGGATGTTGTTAGTAAAGTGGCTGGAATGTCGATCCGGAGCCCCAGGAGAGGAAAAATGAGGTGCGTTTTAGAAACCTTTCCCGATCATATGGTATACCAGTCGCTGGGTTTCCCAAGCATGGTTTAGCTGTAGGAAGATTCCCTTCAACCTGGAGTGTTGGGACCCTTGGAATGAGTAGCATGAAGTATTGCATTAAACTTTTGGCAGTTGCTCACCAAAGCTCACCAATCCTCTCAGCCCCAAGTGTCCAGCCTTATGTCTTATCCAGCTGTGGGTTTATATGTGGTCAATCCAGGTTGCATCACAGCCCCTGAGCGAATTTTGTAAGAATTTTTCTCTCTTTCATTGTTTCTGCGTTTTGTTTTTAAAATTTATTTCTATAATGGGGTTTAGCTCATTTTCACTGCTGTGTTTGTGCCGCTCTGCACACACTTGATTCCCTTATGGAGATATATCAATACATGGGTTTTAAGATTATTACTCAGATATATTTCTCTGCGGTGTATAGGGTGTGTTGAGGCCAGTTCATTGAGCAAGGTGTAGATCTTGTCTAATACCTATTTGGTTTATTGAACGGTATCTGTGCTAATTTCAAACTCTGGTTTTATGCATCACCCCACCTTTCCTTTCCCCTTAAGCTGACATAAGTGTGTTTTCTAAATGTGAGACACTGTTCTGTTCTGTAATTCATTTCTTGTGCAGCCATATTTACCCTCCCTCTATAAGTGATATCTTATGATATGTTTCTTTTTCTGTTTGACTTATTTCAAGTACTATTATCGGACCTAAATCCACTCTTTAGCCTTCTACTAGGCTTATTACATTGATTTCATGGTGAAGAGATATTCCATTGTACATAAGTACCACATCTTCTTTATCCATTGTTCTCTTTCCTGGGATATTTAAGGTGTACTGAAGTTGAGGTTCTTGTAAACAGAGTAGCCCTAAACTGTGGTGTGCTTGTGTCTTGTTGATTTTTAGACTTCCCTAGATATACTCCCATGATTGGAAGTGTCCTATGCTCTGTAGCTCTGTTTTTTAGATGATTTAGGAACCACCATACACTTCTCCAGAGTGGCTCTCGGCAGTTCACACACTGCCCATCAGCGTATAAAGGCTCCCTGTTCTCCATGGCCTGTCCTGCATTTCTGGTTTTTACAATTTTTTAGGATGGCCCTTTTGACCGGTGGGAAATGAGACTTCTTTGTTGTGCACATTTGCATTGCTTGCTTGCTTCGTTGCCCATAAAGTGCGTCTGCGTTTTTTCCTGGATATAATCAGGAAAAAACGCATACGCCCTTTTGGGCCAACTGCATCATTGTCGAAATTCTGCCGCTTTTCATGTGCGTTAAAGACGAGTCCAATCTATCTCTTGAAATCTGTTTCTTGCAATTCTGTCTTGCATTCAGATCCTCTTTTTTGCCTTACCTCAACATATTTTTGGACGTTAGTTTTCATTTATAACTCTGCAGGTTTGTGAATTGCAGTGACCCTGAGCTCCATGTTTTAAGTTGCTCTTTTGTGAGCTGGCCTCAAACCCGCAGGATTGCTTCAGGCCCTATTTTGGCTCCGGCGAGGCAGGCTGAGCCTTTTTTTAATTCTTATTCTTAATGGGAAATTAGAGTGATATGTGCCCATCCAAACCCCTACAACTCTTCTCTCATTGGTTCCCCCTCTTCCCGTTCATCCTCCTCACAATTTGCAAAATGTGTGAAACAGAAGTTTAAATGTGCTGATTCTCCAAGTGGGGAGATTCTAAGTAACGTGGCTGGAATGGTGAACAGGAGCACCAGGAGAGGATAAATGAGGTGCATTTTAGACACATCTCCCGATCACATGGTGTACAGTCCTCTGGGTTTTCCATGCATGTTTTAGCTGTAGGAAGATCCCTTGAACCTGCAGATTTGGGACCCATTGAATGGGTACCAGGTAGTATTACTTTAAAGGGTGTGCATTTCCTCACCCAACCTCACATTTCTCTTAGCGCAAACAGTTTCCAGCCTTATGTCTCATCCTGCTGTGGGTCTAGATGTGTTCAATCCATGTTGCATCACCGTCCCTGAGGAAAAGTTGTAAGAGGTTTTCTCTGTCTCTCTGTCATTTATTTTTTTCAATTTATTACTATATTGGTTACAGCTGATTTTCAAAGCTCTGTTTCTTGCTGCTGTACATCCACTTGATTCACGTACAGAGAGACATCAATAAATTCTTTTTCAGATTCTTACCAGTCGTATATATTCTTTTCCGGTGACTTGAGTGTGCTGAGTGCAGTTCTTTTAGCTACCGTGTAGGCCTTGTTGATTATCAGTTTGGTATTTGGAATGGTATCTTTGCTAATTTCAACCTCCTGGATGATGTCTCACCCCTCCCCACCTTTCCCATTTAGCAGCCTTATGTGTGTTTTCTACATATTTGACTATGTTTTTGTTTTGTAATTTATTTCATGTGTAGCCATTTTGGATTCCACCTTTAAGTGATATCTTATGATATGTGTCTTTTTCTTTTTGAATTCTGTCACTTAGAATGATCATACGTAACTCCTCCGGAGTTGTTACAACTGGCCATATTTCATTGATTTCCAGGCTGAATAATATTCCACTCTACCTAAGTACCACATCTCTATCCATTTTTTCCCTCCAGAGACATTTAAGTTATATCCTAGTCGAGGATCTTTTAAACAGAGAGGGGGTAAACATTGGGGTGCCTGTGTCCTCTGGATTTTTGTTTTTCCCAAGATATACGCCCATGAGTGCAAGTGCCCTATGCTCTGTAGCTCATTTTTTAGATGCTTTAGTAAACACAATACACTTCTCCAGAATGGCCGTTGGCAATATACATTTCCACTATAAGTCTCACAGGGCTCCCTCTTCTCCTTGCCCTGTCCTGCATTTCTGTTGTTTACGCTTTATGAGGATGGCTCTTCTGACTGATGCGAAGTGATATCTTTTGTAGTATTGACTTCCAGTGCCCACCTGTTTGGTTGGCTAAAAAAGTGTATGCCCTTTTCTTGAATATATACAGAAAAAAACGCATACACCCTTTTTGGCCAACTGCAATGTTGGCAATGTTCAGCTCCTTTTCTTGTGCTTAATGGCGAGTCCTTTCTACCTCCTCAAATCCCTTTCCTGCCATTCTCCCTTGCTTACAAGTCCTTTTCTCTGACTTTCCTCAAGACATTTTTCAGTGATGGATATTTTCAACTCTGCAGTTTCGTGAATTTTACTGCCCCTGAGTTCCATTGTTCAGCTTGTGTTTATGGGAACTGGCCACAAAGCAGCGGGATTTCCTCAAGCCCTATACTGTTTCCATGGGCAACCCTAGCCTTTGGTCAATTCGTCTTCCTGATTGGAAATTAGAGTGACATGTGCCTGTCTGAGCACCTAGGACATGTCTCTCATTGTTCCTCATCCTTCCGCTTCATCCTCTGGACAAATTCCAAACTGTACGCAACAGGATGTTGACAGTGCTGACATCTCCAAGTGGGGAGACTGTTAGTAAAGACGCTGGAGGGGTGAACCCGAGCACCAGGAGATGAGGAGATGAGATGCCTTTTCCAAACTCTTCCCGATCAGACGGTATACCATCCTCTGGGTGTGACAGACATGTTTTAGCAGTAGGAAGAGTCCCATTCATGTAAGGAGAACACCAGGGCTTTTTCAAAATCAGTGTCTCCCCGAAACCCAAACTGGGGAATTTTTTAAGCTACGGCTACACATATGTTCATTAAGGGCCTTGGGAAGTAGGCAGAGTCCAAACTTTAGATGATTGAAGTCTTCAGGGTCAGAAGCACTCACCACCAGCTTCCCTTAGGTTACACTTTAACTGTCATTGATAGATGATGTCGATAAAAATATCTATTCTTTTTCAGATTATTTCCCCTTATAGGTTATTGCAAAATGTTGAGTGTAGTTCCCTGTGCTATACAGTAGTTCCTTGTTGATGATCTATTTTATACATAGCAGTGTGTATGTGTTAATTCCAAACTGTTAATTTATCCCTCCTCCCACCTTTCCCCTTTGGTAATAATAAATTATAAGATTTTATACTTCTCAGAAATGGGGGAGCTGAAAGAGAGGTATCATTTTCAATGGAAAAGCATTTAAAACAAGATTGAAGGTTTAACCAAGATTATTAGATGTACATCCTTGAAAAGAAATCACTTCGTTTCTCTAATGTTGACCTGACAAATAAGACAAACCTTTTCACTGAACTTGCTTATAATAAAGTGATGGAAATATCAAATGGAAGTGTTAGAAACATCTTATTTTACCCGAGCCTTATACACTGTTCTATGTTAACTACAGTTTGGCTCACACATCTGTTCATTGAGGTTACAATAGTCTCAATTTCTGTTACTGATCCTCCAGAGTGGACCCCAACAAGTGTCCCCCTGCCCAGTGTCATTGGGGCCAACAGATCGAGACTGAGTTTGGTTCACAAGCAAAGGAAACTTTATATTTTGATCAGAGAATGGAGAGGTGAGAACATGCACTACCCCGTGGGCTGTGAGCTGGGCTGCTGTGTAGAGATCCTGTCAGAGTCAGTGGGAGGGAGGGGGTGGAGCTCTCGAGGGCCGGGTTGGCTGTAGCTCAGGCTCTATATCACGGAGTCTGCACTGGGCCCCAGGAGCTGAGGTGTCGACCCAGCCATTCTGCACTAGGAAATCTGGTCTGAAGTGCCGGGTGTGGAACCTCTGCATGCGGGACCCTAGGAGCACGTGAAATTAGACAAAGCACAAAGGATAAAAAAGGTTAGACTTGACTTTATTGCCCAGATTCTATTTTTATCTCCCAGGGATTTTTAATGGGCTTTGCTGGGGACAAACCCCTCCTCTGCCTTTTGTCCCGTTCCTCATTCTTGGAGTGCTGAGGGTGCAGACCCTTCTTCTGTAACTGCTGAGTGCTGAGTTGGGAGCCCTCATACCCTGGGGCGAGGATCAGAGCTTCTCCTCAGCAGCCTCCAGGTGACGTTGATTGTCCCCAGGCCCCCTGCCTCCCTGCTCATCCACCTGAGCACCAGCATTGGAAGTGTTATAGATTCTAATGACCTTTAAGGGTCCAGGAAAGAGATGTGCAGAGACGCTGTGGGGGCCGGTTTCACCCCGCCCCACGTTTGTTCGGCCACCTTAGGCTGACCGTTTCTGCCAGCCTAGATGCTCTGACCAGTAGTCTGCGCTTTCTTCAATTAGGCCCCTGAATTAACGTACAAACAGCACCAGGTGTCAGAGCCCTGCCCGCTCAACTCCCAGACAGTCCAGGGTCAGTGGTGATCAAGGACCATGATGGCCACTGAGTCAACAGCCTTTTGAAGTAAACAGCAGTCCAGCCGGTCTTATTGGCCACCATCATCACGGTGTCTGTAGGCTTTTCTATGGTGACAGTGTGATATACGGTTCCCCCGCCAAGATTATTAGCTCCCCTCTGGGTGCAGTAAGTCCTGCAAGCAGTAGTCTACTCTTTTGGGACACACTCTTGTTGTTTTATGAGAGAAACTCCAGGTCAAGTGATGTTCACACGAGTCGTCATGGTGCCCTGTTGCCCCCGGTTATCTCTCTGGATATTGGAGTTGGAGGGCCTCCTCACTCGAGGTCGGTGTGCCCACGGAGCGAACCCTGCAACTTCAGGGCATGGTTGGTGGTTAGGATCACCACGTGGGGTCCTTTTCCCTTAGGAGGGAGGTGGCCTTTTGGGCTGCTGATTTCCAGGTTTTAAGATACCGCCAGTATCTTGGCCAGATGTGGCAGTGGGCCAAGCCCCTTGGTGATCGTAGTTTATCCTACCTGGATGGCATTCTTGCATTGTTCCATTTGAAGTGGTCCCAGTTTTTGCACTAATTCTCCAATGGCGATTCACCTTTCATCGGGAATGTAAAGGTCAAAGGGTTTAGCTAAATTAGGGAGTTCCAGGGCAAGGGTCTGAATTGACTGCTCTTTCCATTCTTGAAAGGCCACTTCTGGATTCTATTCAAAAGGATCATCATCTTTTCCTTTCAGTGTTTCATATAGAGGCCCAGCTAGTAGACTGTAGTTAGGGATCCAGAAGCAGCAAACCCTGGCCTGCCCAGGAACCCCTAAGCTGTCTTCTAGTTTTAGAAAGGGGTAAGGCTGAAAATGGTTTCTTCCCTTTCCTGGGATGGGCTTCTCTGACTTTCTGTGAGAATGAAGCCCAGGCAGGTCACCGCAGTCTGTGATATTTGAGCTTTTTCTTGGACAACTTCTATCCTTTATTGGCTTGGTAGTTCAGAGGCCTCCTTAGTAGGGCTGGCGATCAGAATGTCATCTGCATATTGAAGAAGGGTTTCCTTTTCCAGAGGTAGAACTTTTAGGTCTTTAGCTAAGCTTTCCCCAAAGATGGTGTGGGAATTTTTGCACCCTTGGGGCCAGATGGCCCGGAAGTATTGTTTTAGTTGTAGGTTGAGTTCTGCCACTCACAAGCCAAAATTTCCTGTGACTCTGGGACTAATGGAATACAAAAGAAGGCATCATTGAAGACTAATACAGAATACCATGTCCTGGTGGTTGGTAGAATGACCAGCAGGGTGTAGGAATTAGGAGCAACTGGAGGTATATCCTCGGTGGCTTCACTGACTGTCCTGACATCCTTTACCAGGTCCCCAGCAGCCCATGGGGCTCTCGTGGTCAGACCAATCCCAGAATATGGAGCTCACCTGGGCAGGCACCCCACCCCCACCCCAGCCCACAGGGCTCTCGTGGTCAGGCCCCTCCCAGGATACAGAGCTACCCTTGCAGGTACCGTGGCAGGGCTGGGCACACAGGAACCGTGCACATAGCCCTCATTGCAGAGCACCCCCAGCTCACCTGTCGCTCAGAGCTGACACAGAGCACCTCAGAGCAGGACTTGAACTAACAAACAGCAGCTGCGACAGGTCTGTGACCCTCGGCATCACTCTGTACGGCCTCCCTCCACCTGGTCTTCCAGAGACTTCCACTGCACCTGGGGCACCAGGCCTCTGTCTGCAACCACCACCCACCCCTCCTCTCCCTGACTCCTGGGTTCCTCTCATTAGGAGAGGGTTTTCTTGAAGTTTTCTCCCACTCATGGGCCAGATAAAATGATTAGAAAACAAGCCAAAGCTGCAGCCCCTTGTCTATCCTGACTCTCAGGAGCCCACACCTGTTCCTTGGACCTGGCCGGTTCAGCAAGTTCCATTTTCTGCAACTGTGAGCCCCTGAGGGGTGATGATTGGCTGACCTGGGCAGCCTTACCGTGCCGGCCAGCCCTCCCCAGGTGTGCCTGGGTTGAGATCAATATAAATACCACTCCAGGCAGCAAGAGCCCCTGCAGCCGTGCCTGACACCATTTTCTCTGCCCTGTCAGCAGTCTCGGGGCTGGGCTGGTGGGAGGGAGTGAGAGGCCACGGCTTTGTGGGTGGCCCAGTGTGAGTGGGGCTCTGCTGGACTTTCTGCAGCAGTTGCCAGGCTGCCACCTGCTAAAGAAGAGGATGTGTCACCCATACCTGCTGCTGGAATTTCTCCCTGGGCAGAGGTGAGGAAGGAAAAAAGCAGTGGGGGCAGGGACAGGACGGGTATCTCAGGCAGGGAAATGGAAATCTTCCAGAAGAGCACCCAGGGCCAGGACCATCCTGGCTGGCCTGCAGGCACCAAGTCGGCCGGCATGCTGTCACTCGTGTGGCTCTATGGCCCTTCCTCTAGGCTTTCAAGTCCTTGTATATATTCAGGTGTTTTACCTGGGACGGGTGGGAATAGTTCAGCAGCAACTGGCCTGGGGCTCAGCTCACGTTTACTCACAGATGCCTCGGCACGGTGCCCCAGCTTTGCAATGAGGACGCTTGTTGCGTGGGGGCTGCTGGCTGAATGGGAGACGATTCCCCACCACTGACCAACTTCAGAATTGTTTACAACTGGAGCAAGTGCCCTGATACGGTTTTCCTCTGTGTAACTGGTGGGTTCTGTGTTTTTTTTCTCTTTTTCGTTTGTGGTTCAAGGTAGATTTTATTCCTCTTTTTTGTATTTACAGATATAAGCATGGAAATAATTTATTCATATAAATACATGTATGTGAAGGGAATAATTGTTTTTTCTGTTTTATTTTTAAATTTTATTTCTTTTTAATTTTGAATTTTATTTTATATTTTTATACAGCAGGTTCTTATTGGTTATCTATTTTATACATATAAATGTATACATGCCAATCCCAGTCTCTCAACTCCTCCCACCACCACCCCCCCAACAGCTTTCCCCCCTTGTTGTCCATACGTTTGTAGTCTACATCTGTTCCTTTATTTATGCCTTGCAAAATGGTTAATCTGTACAGTTTTTCTAGGTTCCACATATATGCATGAATATACAAGATTTGTTTTTCTCTTTCTGACTTACTTCACTCTGTATGACAGTCTCTAGATCCATCGACGTCTCTACAAATGACCCAATTTCATTCCTTTTCATGGCTTAGTAATATTCCATTTTATATATGTACCACAGCTTTATGCATTCGTCTGTCTGTGGGCATTTAGGTTGCTTCCATTACCTCGATATCGTAAATAGTGATGCAATGAACATTGCGGTGAATGTCTCTTTTTGATTTATGGTTTTGTCTGGGTATATGTCCAGTACTGGGATTGCTGTATCATATGGTAATTCTATTGTTAGTTTCTTAAGAAATTCCATATTGTTCTCCATAGTGACTGTATCAATTTATATTCCCAACAATAGTGGAAGAGGGTTCCTTTTCTCCACACCCTTTCCAGCATTTTTTGCTTGTAGATTTTCTATAATGCCTATTCTACCAGGTGTGAGGTGATACCTTATTGTTGAATCCATTTCGTTGAGCAAGGGGTAGGTCTTGTCTATTACATATTTGGCTTATGGAACGGTATCTGTGCTAATTTCAAACTCTGGTTTTATGCAGCATCCCAACTCATCTTCCCCCTTAAGCAATCATAAGTTGGTTTTCTAAACTTGAGACCCTGTCCTGTTTTGTAATTCAGTTAATGTGTAGCCAAGTTCACATTCCATGTATTAGTGATACCTTATGATGTTTCTTTTTCTGTGTGACTTATTTCACTTAGAATCATCGTGCCTCAATCCACTCATTATGCTGATACGGACCTGGTGACATAGATTTCATTGCTGAGTGGTATTCTGTTGTACATAAGTACCGCAACTTCTTTATCCATTATTTGCTCTCTGGGATATTTAACTTGTGCCGTAGAAGAGATTCCAGTAAAAAGAACCATCCCAAATTTTGGGGTGGCTGTGTCTTTTTGATTTTAATTTCCCTAAGCTATAGGACCATAAGTGGAAGTGCCCTAGGCTCTGTTGCTTTGTTTTTTAGATGTTTCAGGAAACACCATACACTTCTCCAGAGTGGCTGTTGGCAATTTACATCCCGCCCATCAGCATAACAAGGCTCTCATTTCTCCATGGCCTGTCCTGCATTTCTGGATTTTACACTTTTTTCAGATGACCCTTTTGACCGGGGGGAAGTGAGACTTCATTGTAGTGCAGATTTCCTTTGCAAGCTTGCTTGCTTGGCCAAAAAGGGCGTATGCGTTTTTTCCTGAATATATTCAGGAAAAAATGCATACGCCCTTTTTGGCCAAGTGCATCATTGTCGCTTTCTGCCTCTTTTCATATGCTTTAAATGCAATTCCAGTCTACCTCCTGAAATTGGTTTCCTGCAATTCTGCCCCACTTTCAAGTCCTCTTGGGAGCCTTTCTTCAGTATATTTTTGGACAATAGCTGTCATTTATAACTCTGCAGGTTTGTGAATTACAGTGCCCCTGAGCTCCTTTCTTCAACTCGCTTTCTTGTGAGCTGGCCGCAAGACCGCAAGTATGCTTCAGGCCCTGATCTGGTTCCGGCTTGGCACGCTGAGCCTTTGGTTAATTCCTCTTCCTGGTGGGAAATGAGAGTTAAATTTGCCCGTCCAGACACCTCCAGCTAGTCTCTCATTGGTTCTCCCTACTCCTGTTCATCTTCCGCAGAACTTGCAAACTGGGCCAAACAGGAGGTTAAAGGCACTGACTCTCCAAGTCGGGAGAGTGTTAGTAAAGCATCTGGAATCTTGCACCCGAGTACCAGGGGATGAGAACTGAGATATTTGAACATGTCTCCCAATCACACGGTTGATCATACTCTGGGTTCCACATGCATGTTTTAGCTGAAGGAAGAATAGCTTAAACCTGGAGAGTTGAGACCCGTGGAATGGGTACCATGCAATATGACTTCAAAGGGTCTTTATTTGCTCACCGAACCTCTCCAATCCTATCACTGCTGTGTTTAGGCCCCTGTACACACGCTTGATTCCCTTTCAGACATAGCCATCCATATGTTTTAAGACACTTACTAGTCACGTACATTCTTAGGCATTTAATATGGGGTGTTGAGTCCATTTCGTTGAGCAAGGAGTAGCTGTTGTCTATTCCATATTTGGCTTAAGGAACTTTATCTGTGCTCATTTCTATCTCTGGTTTTATGCAGCACCCCAACTCACCTTTCCCCTTAAGCAAGCATAAGTTGGATTTCTAAATTTGAGACCCTGTTCTGTTTTGTAATTCAGTTCCTGTGTAGCCAAGTTTACATTCCGTGTATTAGTGATATCTTATGATGTTTCTTTTTCTGTGTGACTTATTTCAGTTAGAATCATCATACCTGAATCCACTCATTATGCTGCTATGGGCCTGATGACATAGATTTCATTGCTGAGTGATATTGCATTGTACGTAAGTACCACAACTTCTTTATCCATTTTTCACTTTCTAAGATATTGAACTTGTACCGTAAAGGAGGTTCTTGTAAACAGAGCCGTCCCAAACTTTGGGGTTGCTGTGTCTTTTAGATTTTAATTTCCCTAAGCTATAGGACCATAAGTGGAAGTGCCCTAGGCTCTGTTGCTTTGTGTTTTAGATGTTTCAGGAAACACCATACACTTCTCCAGAGTGGCTGTTGGCAATTTACATCCCGCCCATCAGCATAACAAGGCTCCCAGTTCTCCATGGCCTGTCCTGCCTTTCTGGATTTTACACTTTTTTCAGATGGCCCTTTTGACCGGGGGGAAGTGAAACTTCATTGTAGTGCAGATTTCCTTTTCAAGCTTGCTTGGTTGGCCAGAAATGGCATATGCCTTTTTTCCTGAATATATTCAGGAAAAAACGCATATGCCCTTTTTGGCAAGTGCATCATTGTGGACGTTCTACCTCTTTTCCTATGCTTTAAATGCAATTCCAGTTACCTCCTGAAATCGGTTTTCTGCAATTCTGCCCCGCTTTCAAGTCCTCTTGGCAGCCTTACTTCAGTATATTTTTGGACGATAGCTGTCATTTATAACTCTGCAGGTTTGTGAATTACAGAGCCCCTGAGCTCCTTTCTTCAACTCGCTTTCTTGTGAGCTGGTCGCAACACCGCAAGTATGCTTCAGGCCCTAATCTGGTTCCGCCTCGGCATGCTGAGCCTTTGGTTAATTCCTCTTCCTGGTGGGAAATGAGAGTTAAATTTGCCCGTCCAGACACCTCCAGCTAGTCTCTCATTGGTTCTCCCTACTCCTGTTCATCTTCCACAGAACTTGCAAACTGGGCAAAACAGGAGGTTAAAGGCACTGACTCTCCAAGTCGGGAGAGTGTTAGTAAAGCTTTTGGAATCTTGCACCCGAGTACCAGGGGACGAGAACTGAGATATTTGAACATGTCTCCCTATCACACGGTTGATCATACTCTGGGTTCCACATGCATGTTTTAGCTGAAGCAAGAATACCTTAAACCTGGAGAGTTGAGAACCGTGGAATGGGTACCATGCAATATGACTTCAAAGGGTCTTCATTTGCTCACCGAACCTCTCCAATGTTATCACTGCCGCATTTATGCCCCTGTACACACGCTTGATTCTCTTTCAAAGACATAACAATCCATAGGTTTTAAGATACTTACAAGTCAGGTACATTCTTAGGCGTTTAATATGGGGTGTTGAGTCCATTTCGTTGAGCAAGGAGTAGCTCTCGTCTATTCCATATTTGGCTTATGGAACAGTATCTGTGCTCATTTCAATCTCTGGTTTTATGCATGACCCCACCTCACCTTTCCCCTTAAGCAAGCATAAGTTGGTTTTCTAAATTTGAGACCCTGTTCTGTTTTGTAATTCAGTTCCTGTGTAGCCAAGTTTACATTCCGTGTCTTAGTGATATCTTATGATGTTTCTTTTTCTGTGTGACTTATTTCAGTTAGAATCATCGTACCTGAATCCACTCATTGTGCTGCTATGGGCCTGATGACATAGATTTCATTGCTGAGTGATATTGCATTGTACGTAAGTACCACAACTTCTTTATCCATTTTTCGCTTTCTGCGATATTGAACTTGTACCATAAACGAGGTTCTTGTAAACAGAGCCGTCCCAAACTTTGGGGTGGCTGTGTCTTTTTGATTTTAAATTCCCTAAGCTATAGGACCATAAGTGGAAGTGCCCTAGGCTCTGTTGCTTTGTTTTTTAGATGTTTCAGGAATCACCATACACTTCTCCCAAGTGGCTGTTGGCAATTTACATCCTGCCCATCAGCATAACAAGGCTCCCAGTTCTCCATGGCCTGTCCTGCCTTTCTGGATTTTACACTTTTTTCAGATGGCCCTTTTGACCGGGGGGAAGTGAGACTTCATTGTAGTGCAGATTTCCTTTGCAAGCTTGCTTGGTTGGCCAAAAAGGGCGTATGCGTTTTTTCCTGAATATATTCAGGAAAAAACGCATACGCCCTTTTTGGCTAAGTGCATCATTGTGGACGTTCTGCCTCTTTTCCTATGCTTTAAATGCAATTCCAGTTTACCTCCTGAAATCGGTTTCCTGCAATTCTGCCCCGCTTTCAAGTCCTTTTGGCAGCCTTACTTCAGTATATTTTTGGACGATAGCTGTCATTTATAACTCTGCAGGTTTGTGAATTACAGAGCCCCTGAGCTCCTTTCTTCAACTCACTTTCTTGTGAGCTGTCCGCAACACCGCAAGTATGCTTCAGGCCCTAATCTGGTTCCGGCTCGCCACGCTGAGCCTTTGGTTAATTCCTCTTCCTGGTGGGAAATGAGAGTTAACTTCCCAGTCCAGACACCTCCAGCTAGTCTCTCATTGGTTCTCCCTATTCCTGTTCATCTTCCGCAGAAATTGCAAGCTGGGCCAAACAGGAGGTTAAAGGCACTGACTCTCCAAGTCGGGAGAGTGTTAGTAAAGCGTCTGGAATGTTGCACCCGAGTATCAGGGGACGAATACTGAGACATATTTGAACACGTCTCCCGATCACACGGTTGATCATACTCTGGGTTCCACATGCATGTTTTAGCTGAAGGAAGAATACCATAAACCTGGAGAGTTGAGACCCGTGGAATGGGTACCAAGCAATATGACTTCAAAGGGTCTTCATTTGCTCACCGAACGTCTCCAATCCTATCACTGCTGCGTTTATGCCCCTGTACACACGCTTGATTCTCTTTCGGAGACATAGCAATCCATAGGTTTTAGGATACTTACTAGTCAGGTACATTCTCAGGCGTTTAATATGGGGTGTTGAGTCCATTTCGTTGAGCAAGGAGTAGCTCTTGTCTATTCCATATTTGGCTTAAGGAACTTTATCTCTGCTCATTTCAATCTCTGGTTTTATGCAGCACCCCAACTCACCTTTCCCCTAAGTAAGCATAAGTTGGGTTTCTAAATTTGAGACCCTGTTCTGTTTTGTAATTCAGTTCCTGTGTAGCCAAGTTTACATACATGTATTAGTGATATCTTATGGTGTTTCTTTATCTGTGTGACTTATTTCAGTTAGAATCGTCGTACCTGAATCCTCGCATTATGCTGCTACGGGCCTGATGACATAGATTTCATTGCTGAGTGATATTGCATTGTACGTATGTAGCACAATTTCTTTATCCATTTTTCACTTTCTGCGATATTGAACTTGTACCGTACATGAGGCTCTTGTAAAGAGAGCCATCCCAACATTTGGGGTGGCTGTGTCTTTTTGATTTTAATTTCCCTATGCTATAGGACCATAAGTGGAAGTGCCCTAGGCTCTGTTGCTTTGTTTTTTAGATGTTTCAGGAAACACCATACACTTCTCCCGAATGGCTGTTGGCAATTAACATCCCGCCGATCAGCATAACAAGGCTCCCAGTTCTCCATGGCCTGTCCTGCCTTTCTGGATTTTACACTTTTTTCAGATGGCCCTTTTGACCAGGGGGAGGTGAGACTTCATTGTAGTGCAGATTTCCTTTGCAAGCTTGCTTGGTTGGCCAAAAAGTGCTTATGTGTTTTTTGCTGAATATATTCAGGAAAAAACGCATACGTCCTTTTTGGCCAAGTGCATTATTGTGGACGTTCTGCCTCTTTTCCTATGCTTTAAATTCAATTCCAGTCTACCTCCTTAAATCGGTTTCCTGCAATTCTGCCCCGCTTTCAAGTCCTCTTGGCAGCCTTACTTCAGTATATTTTTGGGCGATAGCTGTCATTTATAACTCTGCAGGTTTGTGAATTACAGTGCCCCTGAGCTCCTTTCTTCAACTCGCTTTCTTGTGAGCTGGCCATAACACCGCAGGATGGCTTCAGGCCTTAATCTGGTTCCGGCATGGCATGCTGAGCCTTTGGTTAATTCCTCTTCCTGGTGGGAAATGAGAGTTAAATTTGCCCGTCCAGACACCTCCAGCTAGTCTCTCATTGGTTCTCCCTATTCCTGTTCATCATCTGCAGAAATTGCAAACTGGGCCAAACAGGAGGTTAAAGGCACTGACTCTCCAAGTCAGGAGAGTGTTAATAAAGCGTCTGGAATGCTGCACCCGAGTACCAGGGACGAAAACTGAGACATATTGGAACACGTCTCCCGATCACACGGTTGATCATACTCTGGGTTCCACATGCATGTTTTAGCTGAAGGAAGAATACCTTAAACATGGAGAGTTGAGACCCGTGGAATGGGTACCATGCAATATGACTTCAAAGGGTTTTCATTTGCTCACCGAACCTCTCCAATGTTATCACTGCTGCGTTTATGCCCCTGTACACATGCTTGATTCTCTTTTGGAGACATAGCCATCCGTAGGTTTTAAGATACTTACTAGTCAGGTACATTCTTATGCGTTTAATATGGGGTGTTGAGTCCATTTCATTGTGCAAGGAGTAGCTCTTGTCTATTCCATATTTGGCTTAAGGAACTTTATCTGTGCTCATTTCAATCTCTGGTTTTATGCAGTACCCCAACTCACCTTTCCCCTTAAGCAAGCATAAGTTGTTTTTCTCAATTTGAGACCCTGTTCTGTTTTGTAATTCAGTTCCTGTGTAGCCAAGTTTACATTCCGTGTGTTAGTGATATCTTATGATGTTTCTTTTTCTGTGTGACTTATTTCAGTTAGAATCATCATACCTGAATCCACTCATTATGCTGCTCCGGGCCTCATGTCATAGATATCTTTGCTGAGTGATATTGCCTTGTACGTAAGTACCACAACTTCTTTATCCATTTTTCACTTTCTGTTATATTGAACTTGTACTGTAAATGAGGTTCTTGTAAACAGTGTCGTCCCAACCATTGGGGTGGCTGTGTCTTTTTGATTTTAATTTCCCTAAGCTATAGGACCATAAGTGGAAGTGCCCTAGGCTCTGTTGCTTTGTTTTTTAGATGTTTCAGGAAACACCATACACTTCTCCGGAGTGGCTGTTGGCAATTTACATCCCGACCATCAGCATAACAAGGCTCCCAGTTCTCCATGGCCTGTCCTGCCTTTCTGGATTTTACACTTTTTTCAGATTGCCCTTTTGACCGGGGGGAAGTGAGACTGCATTGTAGTGCAGATTTCCTTTGCAATCTTGCTTGGTTGGCCAAAAAGAACGTATGCGTTTTTTCCTGAATATATTCAGGAAAAAACGCATACGCACTTTTTGGCCAAGTGCATCATTGTGGACGTTCTGCCTCTTTTCCTATGCTTTAAATGCAATTCCAGTCTACCTCCTGAAATCGGTTTCCTGCAATTCTGACCCGCTTTCAAGTCCTCTTGGCAGCCTTACTTCAGTATATTTTTGGACGATAGCTGTCATTTATAACTCTGCAGGTTTGTGAATTACAGTGCCCCTGAGCTCCTTTCTTCAACTCGCTTTCTTGTGAGCTGGCCGCAACACCGCAGGATTGTTTCTGGCCCTAACCTGGTTCCGGCATGGCACGCTGAGCCTTTGGGTAATTCCTCTTCCTGGTAGGTAATGAGAGTTAAATTTGCCCGTCCAGACACCTCCAGCTAGTCTCTCATTTGTTCTCCCTATTCCTGTTCATCTTCCGCAGAAATTGCAAACTGGGCCAAACAGGAGGTTAAAGGCACTGACTCTCCAAGTCGGGAGAGTGTTAGTAAAGCATCTGGAATGTTGCACCCGAGTACCAGGGGACGAAAAGTGAGACATATTGGAACACGTCTCCCGATCACACGGTTGATCATACTCTGGGTTCCACATGCATGTTTTAGCTGAAAGAAGAATACCTTAAACATGGAGAGTTGAGACCCGTGGAATGGGTACCATGCAATATGACTTCAAAGGGTCTTCATTTGCTCACTGAACCTCTCCAATGTTATCACTGCTGTGTTTATGCCCCTGTACACTCGCTTGATATTCTTTCAGAGACATAGCAATCCATAGGTTTTAACATACTTACTAGTCAGGTACATTCTCAGGCGTTTAATACGGGGTGTTGAGTCCATTTCATTGAGCAAGGAGTAGCTCTTGTCTATTCCATATTTGGCTTAAGGAACTTTATCTGTGCTCATTTCAATCTCTGGTTTTATGCAGCACCCCAACTCACCTTTACCCTTTAGTAAGCATAAGTTGGTTTTCTCAATTTGAAACCCTGTTCTGTTTTGTAATTCAGTTACTGTGTAGCCAAGTTTACATTCCGTGTATTAGTGATATCTTATGATGTTTCTTTATCTGTGTAACTTATTTCAGTTAGAATCATCATACCTGAATCCTCGCATTATGCTGCTATGGGCCTGATGACATAGATTTCTTTGCTGAGTGATATTGCATTGTACGTAAGTACCACAACTTCTTTGTCCATTTTTCACTTTCTGCGATATTGAACTTGTACCGTAAAGGAGGTTCTTGTAAACAGAGCCGTCCCAAACTTTGGGGTGGCTGTGTCTTTTTGATTTTAATTTCCCTAAGCTATAGGACCATAAGTGGAAGTGCCCTAGGCTCTGTTGCTTGTTTTTTAGGTGTTTCAGGAAACACCATGCACTTCTCCGGAGTGGCTGTTGGCAATTTGCATTCCGCCCATCAGCATAACAAGGCTCCCACTTCTACATGGCCTGTCCTGCCTTTCTGGATTTTACACTTTTTTCAGATGACCCTTTTGACCGGGGGCAAGTGAGACTTCATTGTAGTGCAGATTTCCTTTGCAAGCTTGCTTGGTTGGCCAAAAAGGGCGTATGCGTTTTTTCCTGAATATATTCAGGAAGAAGCGCATATGCCCTTTTTGGCCAAATGCATCATTGTGGACATTGTGCCTCTTTTCCTATGCTTTAAATGCAATTCCAGTCTACCTCCTGAAATCGGTTTCCTGCAATTCTGCCCCGCTTTCAAGTCCTCTTGGCAGCCTTACTTCAGTACATTTTTGGATGATAGCTGTCATTTATAACTCTGCAGGTTTGTGAATTACAGTGCCCCTGAGCTCCTTTCTTCAACTCGCTTTCCTGTGAGCTGGCCCCAACACCGCAGGATTGCTTCAGGCACTAATCTGGTTCCGGCATGGCACGCTGAGACATTGGTTAATTCCTCTTCCTGGTGGGAAATGAGAGTTAAATTTGCCCGTCCAGACACCTCCAGCTAGTCTCTCATTGGTTCTCCCTATTCCTGTTCATCTTCCGCAGAAATTGCAAACTGGGCCAAACAGGAGGTTAAAGGCACTGACTCTCCAAGTCGGGAGAGTGTTAGTAAAGCATCTGGAATGTTGCACCCGAGTACCAGGGGACGAAAAGTGAGACATATTGAAACACGTCTCCCGATCACACGGTTGATCATACTCTGGGTTCCACATGCATGTTTTAGCTGAAAGAAGAATACCTTAAACATGGAGAGTTGAGACCCGTGGAATGGGTACCATGCAATATGACTTCAAAGGGTCTTCATTTGCTCACCGAACCTCTCCAATCCTATCACTGCTGCGTTTATGCCCCTGTACACACGCTTGATTCTCTTTCAGACATAGCCATCCATAGGTTTTAAGATACTTACTAGTCAGGTACATTCTCAGGCGTTTAATATGGGGTGTTGAGTACATTTCGTTGAGCAAGGAGTAGCTCTTGTCTATTCCATATATGGCTTAGGGAACTTTATCTGTGCTCATTTCAATCTCTGGTTTTATGCAGCACCCCAACTCACCTTTCCCCTTAAGCAAGCATAAGTTGGTTTTCTCAATTTGAGACCCTGTTCTGTTCTGTAATTCAGTTCCTGTGTAGCCAAGTTTACATTCAGTGTGTTAGTGATATCTTATGATGTTTCTTTTTCTGTGTGACTTATTTCAGTTAGAATCATCATACCTGAATCCACTCATTATGCTGTTACGGGCCTGATGACATAGATTTCATTGCTGAGTGATATTGCATTGTACGTAAGTACCACAAATTCTTTATCCATTTTTCACTTTCTGCGATATTGAACTTGTACCGTAAACGAGGTTCTTGTAAACAGAGCCGTCCCAAACTTTGGGGTGGCTGTGTCTTTTTGATTTTAATTTCCCTAAGCTATAGGACCATAACTGGAAGTGCCCTAGGCTCTGTTGCTTTGTTTTTTAGGTGTTTCAGGAAACACCATACATTTCTCCCGAGTGGCTGTTGGCAATTAACATCCCGCCAATCAGCATAACCAGGCTCGCAGTTCTCCATGGCCTGTCCTGCCTTTCTGGATTTTACACTTTTTTCAGATGGCCCTTTTGACCGGGGGGAGGTGAGACTTCATTGTAGTGCAGATTTCCTTTGCAAGCTTGCTTGGTTGGCCAAAAAGGGCGTATGCGTTTTTTCCTGAATATATTCAGGAAAAAACGCATACGCCCTTTTTGGCCAAGTGCATCATTGTGGACGTTCTACTTCTTTTCCTATGCTTTAAATGCAATTCCAGTCTACCTCCTGCAATCGGTTTCCTGCAATTCTGCCCCACTTTCAAGTCCTCTTGGCAGCCTTACTTCAGTATATTTTTGGACGATAGCTGTCATTTATAACTCTGCAGGTCTGTGAAATACAGTGCCCCTGAGCTCCTTTCTTCAACTCGCTTTCTTGTGAGCTGGCCGCAACACCGCAGAATGGCTTCAGGCCCTAATATGGTTCCGGCATGGCACGCTGAGCCTTTGGTTAATTCCTTTTCCTGGTGGGAAATGAGAGTTAAATTTGCCCGTCCAGACACCTCCAACTAGTCTCTCATTGGTTCTCCCTATTCCTGTTCATCTTCCGCAGAAATTGCAAACTGGGCCAAACAGGAGGTTAAAGGCACCGACTCTCCAAGTCGGGAGAGTGTTAGTAAAGCGTCTGGAATGTTGCACCTGAGTACCAGGGGACGAAAACTGAGATATATTGGAACACGTCTCCCGATCACACGGTTGATCATACTCAGGGTTCCACATGCATGTTTTAGCTGAAGGAAGAATACCTTAAACCTGGAGAGTTGAGACCCGTGGAATGGGTACCATGCAATATGACTTCAAAGGGTCTTCATTTGCTCACCGAACCTCTCCAATCCTATCACTGCTGCGTTTATGCCCCTGTACACACACTTGATTCTCTTTCGGAGACATAGCAATCCATAGGTTTTAAGATACTTACTAGTCAGGTACATTCTTAGGTGTTTAATATGGGGTGTTGAGTCCATTTCGTTGAGCAAGGAGTAGCTCTTGTCTATTCCATATTTGGCTTAAGGAACTTTATCTGTACTCATTTCAATCTCTGGTTTTATGCAGCACCCCAACTCACCTTTACCCTTAAGTAAGCATAAGTTGGTTTTCTCAATTTGAGACCCTGTTCTGTTTTGTAATTCAGTTACTGTGTAGCCAAGTTTACATTCCGTGTATTAGTGATATCTTATGGTGTTTCTTTATCTGTGTGACTTATTTCAGTTAGAATCATCGTACCTGAATCCTCTCATTATGCTGCTACGGGCCTGATGACATAGATTTCATTGCTGAGTGGTATTGCATTGTACGTAAGTACCACAACTTCTTTATCCATTTTTCACTTTCTGCGATATTGAACTTGTACCGTAAACGAGGCTCTTGCAAACAGAGCCGTCCCAACATTTGGGGTGGCTGTGTCTCTTTGATTTTAATTTCCCTATGCTATAGGACCATAAGTGGAAGTGCCCTATGCTCTGTTGCTTTGTTTTTTAGGTGTTTCAGGAAACACCATACACTTCTCCCGAGTGGCTGTTGGCAATTAACATCCCGCCAATCAGCATAACCAGGCTCGCAGTTCTCCATGGCCTGTCCTGCCTTTCTGGATTTTACACTTTTTTCAGATGGCCCTTTTGACCGGGGGGAGGTGAGACTTCATTGTAGTGCAGATTTCCTTTGCAAGCTTGCTTGGTTGGCCAAAAAGGGCGTATGCGTTTTTTCCTGAATATATTCAGGAAAAAACGCATACGCCCTTTTTGGCCAAGTGCATCATTGTGGACGTTCTACTTCTTTTCCTATGCTTTAAATGCAATTCCAGTCTACCTCCTGCAATTGGTTTCCTGCAATTCTGCCCCACTTTCAAGTCCTCTTGGCAGCCTTACTTCAGTATATTTTTGGACGATAGCTGTCATTTATAACTCTGCAGGTCTGTGAAATACAGTGCCCCTGAGCTCCTTTCTTCAACTCGCTTTCTTGTGAGCTGGCCGCGACACCGCAGAATGGCTTCAGGCCCTAATATGGTTCCGGCATGGCACGCTGAGCCTTTGGTTAATTCCTTTTCCTGGTGGGAAATGAGAGTTAAATTTGCCCGTCCAGACACCTCCAACTAGTCTCTCATCGGTTCTCCCTATTCCTGTTCATCTTCCACAGAAATTGCAAACTGGGCCAAACAGGAGGTTAAAGGCACCGACTCTCCAAGTCGGGAGAGTGTTAGTAAATCGTCTGCAGTGTTGCACCCGAGTACCAGGGGATGAAAACTGAGATATATTTGAACACGTCTCCAGATCACATGGTTGATCATACTCTGGGTTCCACATGCATGTTTTAGCTGAAGGAAGAATACCTTAAACCTGGAGAGTTGAGACCCGTGGAATGGGAACCATGCAATATGACTTCAAAGGGTCTTCATTTGCTCACCGAACCTCACCAATCCTATGAGCCCCAAGTGTCCAGCCTTATGTGTCACCCAGCTCTGGGTGTAGATGTGGTAAATCCAGGTTGCATCATAAGACTTGATGAATTACTTAAGTATTCCTCTCTATTTCACTGTCATTTTGTTTTGTTTAAGCAATTTATTTTTATTATGGGATTTAGCTGATTTTCACTGCTGCGTTTATGCCGCTGTACACACTCTTGATTCTCTTAGAGAGATATATAAATCCATAGGTTTTATGATTCTTACTAGTCAGGTATATTCCTAGGTGTTGAATATGGGGTGTTGAGTCCATTTCGTTGAGCAAGGAGTAGCTCTTGTCTATTCCATATTTGGCTTATGGAGCGGTATCTCTTCTCATTTCCATCTCTGGTTTTATGCAGCACCCCACCTCACCTTTCCCCATAAGCAAGCATAAGTTGGTTTTCTAAATTTGAGACCCTGTTCTGTTTTGTAATTCAGTTCCTGTGTAGCCAAGTTTACATTCCGTGTATTAGTGATATCTTATGATGTTTCTTTTTCTGTGTGACTTATTTCAGTTAGAATCATCGTACCTGAATCCACTCACTATGCTGCTACGTGCCTGATGACATAGATTTCATTGCTGAGTGATATTGCATTGTACGTAAGTACCACAACTTCTTTATCCATTTTTCGCTTTCTGCGATATTGAACTTGTACCATAAACTAGGTTCTTGTAAACAGAGCCATCCCAAAATTTGGGGTGGCTGTGTCTTTTTGATTTTAAATTCCCTAAGCTATAGGACCATAAGTGGAAGTGCCCAAGGCTCTGTTGCTTTGTTTTTTAGATGTTTCAGGAAACACCATACACTTCTCCCGAGTGGCTGTTGGCAAGTTACATCCCGCCCATCAGCATAAGAAGGCTCCCAGTTCTCCATGGCCTGTCCTGTCATTCTGGATTTTACACTTTTCTCAGATGGTCCTTTTGACCGGAGGGAAGTGAGCCTTCATTGTAGTGCTGATTTCCTTTGCCAGCTTGGTTGGTTGGCCTAAAATGGCGTATTCGTTTTTTCCTCAATATATTCAGGAAAAAACGCATACGACCTTTTTGGACAAGTTCATCATTGTCGACGTTCTGACTCTTTTCCTATGCTTTAAATGCAATTCCAGTCTACCTCCTGAAATCGGTTTCCTGCAATTCTGCCCCGCTTTCAAGGCCTCTTGGCAGCCTTACTTCAGTATATTTTGGGACAATAGCTGTCATTTATAACTCTGCAGGTTTGTGAATTACAGTGTCCCTGAGCTCCTTTCTTCAACTCGCTTTCTTGTGAGCTGGCCGCAACACCGCAGGATTGCTTCAGGCCCTAATCTGGTTCCGGAACGGCACGCTGAGCCTTTGGTTAATTCCTCTTCCTGGTGGGAAATGAGAGTTAAATTTGCCCGTCCAGACACCTCCAGCTAGTCTCTCATTGGTTCTCCCTATTCCTGTTCATCTTCCGCAGAAATTGCAAACTGGGCCAAACAGGAGGTTAAAGGCACCGACTCTCCAAGTCGGGAGAGTGTTAGTAAAGCGTCTGGAATGTTGCACCCGAGTACCAGCGGACGAAAACTGAGACATATTTGAACACGTCTCACAATCACACGGTTCATCGTACTCTGGGTTCCACATGCATGTTTTAGCTGAAGGAAGAATACCTTAAACCTGGAGAGTTGAGACCCGTGGAATGGGTACCATGCAATATGACTTCAAAGGGTCTTCATTTGCTCACTGAACCTCTCCAATCCTATCACTGCTGCGTTTATGCCCCGGTACACACGCTTGATTCTCTTTCGGAGACATAGCAATACATAGGTTTTAAGATACTTACTAGTCAGGTACTTTCTTAGGCGTTTAATATGGGGTTTTGAGTCCATTTCGTTGAGCAAGGAGTAGCTCTTGTCTATTCCATATTTGGCTTAAGGAACTTTATCTGTGCTCATTTCAATCTCTGCTTTTATGCAGCACCCCAACTCACCTTTCCCCTTAAGCAAGCATAAGTTGGTTTTCTAAATTTGAGACCCTGTTCTGTTCTGTAATTCAGTTCCTGTGTAGCCGAGTTTACATTCCGTGTATTAGTGATATCTTATGATGTTTCTTTTTCTGTGTAACTTATTTCACTTAGAATCATCATACCTGAATCCACTCATTATGCTGCTACAGGCCTGATGACATAGATTTCATTGCTGAGTGATATTGCAGTGTATGTAAGTACCACAACTTCTTAATCCATTTTTCACTTTCTGCGATATTGAACTTGTACCGTAAACGAGGTTCTTGTAAACAGAGCCGTCCTAACCTTTGGGGTGGCTGTGTCTTTTTGATTTTAAATTCCCTAAGCTATAGGACCATAAGTGGAAGTGCCCTAGGCTCTGTTGCTTTGTGTTTTAGATGTTTCAGGAAACACCATACACTTCTCCAGAGTGGCTGTTGGCAATTTTCATCCCGCCCATCAGCATAACAAGGCTCCCAGTTCTCCATGGCCTGTCCTGCCTTTCTGGATTTTACACTTTTTTCTGATAGCCCTTTTGACCTGGGGAAGTGAGACTTCATTGTAGTGCAGATTTCCTTTGCAAGCTTGCTTGGTTGGCCAAAAAGGGCGTATGCGTTTTTTCCTGAATATATTCAGGAAAAAACGCATACGCCCTTTTTGGCCAAGTGCATCATTGTCGACCTTCTGCCTCTTTTCCTATGCTTTAAATTCAATTCCAGTCTACCTCCTGAAATCGGTTTCCTGCAATTCTGCCCCGCTTTCAAGTCCTCTTGGCAGACTTACTTCAGTATATTTTTGGACGATAGCTGTCATTCATAACTCTGCAGTTTTGTGAATTACAGTGCCCCTGAGCTCCTTTCCTGAACTCGCTTTCTTGTGAGCTGGCCGCCACACCGCAGGATGGCTTCAGGCCCTAATCTGGTTCCGGCATGGCACGCTGAGCCTTTGGTTAATTCCTCTTCCTGGTGGGAAATGAGAGTTAAATTTGCCCGTCCAGACACCTCCAGCTAGTCTCTCATTGGTTCTCCCTATTCCTGTTCATCTTCCACAGAAATTGCAAACTGAGCCAAATTGGAGGTTAAAGGCACTGACTCTCCAAGTCCGGAGAGTGTTACTAAAGCGTCTGGAATGTTGCACCCGAGTACCAGGGGACCAAAACTGAAACATATTGGAACACGTCTCCAGATCACACGGTTGATCATACTCTGGGTTCCACATGCATGTTTTAGCTGAAGGAAGAATACCTTAAACCTGGGGAGTTGAGACCCGTGGAATGGGTACCATGCAATATGACTTCAAAGGGTCTTCATTTGCTCACCGAACCTCTCCAATGTTCTCACTGCTGCGTTTATGCCGCTGAACACATGCTTGTTTCTCTTTCAGAGACATAGCAATCCATAGGTTTTAATATACTTGCTAGTCAGGTACATTCTTAGGCATTTAATACGGGGTGTTGAGTTCATTTCGTTGAGCAAGGAGTAGCTCTTGTCTATTCCATATTTGGCTTAAGGAACTTTATCTGTGCTCATTTCAATCTCTGGTTTTATGCAGCACCCCAACTCACCTTTTCCCTTAAGCAAGCATAAGTTGGTTTTCTAAATTTGAGACCCTGTTCTGTTTTGTAATTCAGTTCCTGTGTAGCCAAGTTTACATTCCGTGTATTAGTGATATCTTATGATGTTTCTTTTTTTGTGTGACTTATTTCAGTTAGAATAATCATACCTGAATCCACTCATTATGCTGCTATGGACCTGATGACATAGATTTCATCGGTGAGGGATATTGCATTGTACGTAGGTACCACAACTTCTTTATCCGTTTTTCACTTTCTGCGATATTGAACTTGTACCGTAAACGAGGTTCTTGTAAACAGAGCCGTCCCAAACTTTGGGGTGGCTGTGTCTTTTTGATTTTAATTTCCCTAAGCTATAGGACCATAAGTGGAAGTGCCCTAGGCTCTGTTGTTTTGTTTTTTAGATGTTTCAGGAAACACCATACACTTCTCCAGAGTGGCTGTTGGCAATTTACATCCCGCCCATCAGCATAACAAGGCTCCCAGTTCTCCAT
This sequence comes from Orcinus orca, assembly GCF_937001465.1. Taxonomy (NCBI): domain Eukaryota; kingdom Metazoa; phylum Chordata; class Mammalia; order Artiodactyla; family Delphinidae; genus Orcinus; species Orcinus orca. The sequence continues at coordinate 3,569,008 of NC_064565.1, read as the reverse complement.
GGCCTGTCCTGCCTTTCTGGATTTTACACTTTTTTCAGATGGCCCTTTTGACCGGGGGGATGTGAGACTTCATTGTAGTGCAGATTTCCTTTGCAAGCTTGCTTGGTTGGCCAAAAAGGGCGTATGCGTTTTTTCCTGAATATATTCAGGAAAAAACGCATATGCCCTTTTTGGCCAAGTGCATCATTGTGGGCGTTCTGCCTCTTTTCCTATGCTTTAAATGCAATTCCAGTCTACCTCCTGAAATTGGTTTCCTGCAATTCTGCCCTGCTTTCAAGTCCTCTTGGTGGCCTTACTTCAGTATATTTTTGGACGATAGCTGTCATTTATAACTCTGCAGGTTTGTGAATTACAGTGCCCCTGAGCTCCTTTCTTCAACTCGCTTTCTTGTGAGCTGGCCGCAACACCGCAGGATTGCTTCATGCACTAATCTGGTTCCGGTACGGCACGCTGAGCCTTTGGTTAATTCCTCTTCCTGGTGGGAAATGAGAGTTAAATTTGCCCGTCCAGACACCTCCAGCTAGTCTCTCATTGGTTCTCCCTATTCCTGTTCATCTTCCGCAGAAATTGCAAACTGGGCCAAAGAGGAGGTACAAGGCACTGACTCTCCAAGTCGGGAGAGTGTTAGTAAAGCGTCTGGAATGTTGCACCCAAGTACCAGGGGACGAAAACTGGACATATTTGAACAGGTCTCCCGATCACACGGTTGATCATACTCTGGGTTCCACATGCATGTTTTAGCTGAAGGAAGAATACCTTAAACCTGGAGAGTTGAGACCCGTGGATTGGGTACCATGCAATATGACTTCAAAGGGTTTTCATTTGCTCACCGAACTTCTCCAATCCTATCACTGCTGAGTTTATGCCCCTGTACACACGCTTGATTCTCTTTCGGAGACATAGCAATCCATAGGTTTTAAGATACTTACTAGTCAGGTACATTCTTAGGCGTTTAATATGGGGTGTTGAGTCCATTTCGTTGAGCAAGGAGTAGCTGTTGTCTATTCCATATTTGGCTTAAGGAACTTTATCTGTGCTCATTTCAATCTCTGGTTTTATGCAGCACCCCAACTCACCATTCTCCTTAAGCAAGCATTAGTTGCTTTTCTACATTTGAGACACTATTCTGTTTTGTAATTCAGTTCCTGTGTAGCCAAGTTTACATTCCATGTTTTAGTGATACCTTATGATGTTTCTTTTTCTCTGTGACTTATTTTAGTTAGAATCATCATACCTGAATCCACTCATTATGCTGCTACAGGCCTGATAACATAGATTTCATTGCTGAGTGATATTGCATTGTACGTAAGTACCACAACTTCTTTATCCATTTTTCACTTTCTGCGACATTGAACTTGTACCGTAAACCAGGTTCTTGTAAACAGAGCCGTCCCAACTTTTGGGGTGGCTGTGTCTTTTTGATTTTAATTACCAAATGCTATAGGACCATAAGTGGAAGTGCCCTAGGCTCTGTTGCTTTGTTTTTTAGATGTTTCAGGAAACACCATACACTTCTCCCAAGTGGCTGTTGGCAATTTACATCCCACCCATCAGCATAACAAGGCTCCCAGTTCTCCATGGCCTGTCCTGCATTTCTAGGTTTTACACTTTTTTCAGATGGCCCTTCTGACCGGGGGGAATTGAGACTTCATTGTAGTGCAGATTTCCTTTGCAAACTTGCTTGATTGGCCAAAAAGGGCGTATGCGTTTTTTCCTGAATATATTCAGGAAAAAACGCATACGCCCTTTTTGGCCAATGCATCATTGTGGACGTTCTGCCTCTTTTCCTATGCTTTAAATGCAATTGCAGTCTACCTCCTGAAATCGGTTTCCTGCAATTCTGCCCTGCTTTCAAGTCCTCTTGGCAGCCTTACTTCAGTATATTTTTGGACGATAGCTGTCATTTATAAGTCTGCAGGTTTGTGAATTACAGTGCCCCTGAGCTCCTTTCTTCAACTCGCTTTCTTGTGAGCTGGCCGCAACACCGCAGGATTGCTTCAGGCTCTAATCTGGTTCTGATACAGCACGCTGAGCCTTTGGTTAATTCTTCTTCCTGGTGGGAAATGAGAGTTAAATTTGCCCGTCCAGACATCTCCAGCTAGTCTCTCATTGTTTCTCCCTATTCCTGTTCATCTACCGCAGAAATTGCAAACTGGGCCAAAGAGGAGGTAAAAGGCACTGACTCTCCAAGTCGGGAGAGTGTTAGTAAAGCGTCTGGAATGTTGCACCCGAGTACCAGGGGACGAAAACTGGACATATTTGAACAGGTCTCCCGATCACATGGTTGATCATACTCTGGGTTCCACATGCATGTTTTAGCTGAAGTCAGAATACCTTAAACCTGGAGAGTTGAGACCCGTGGAATGGGTACCATGCAATATGACTTCAAAGGGTCTTCAGTTGCTCACCGAACCTCTCCAATCCTATCGCTGCTGGGTTTATGCCCCTGTACACACGCTTGATTCTCTTTCGGAGACATAGCAATCCATAGGTTTTAAGATACTTACTAGTCAGGTACATTCTTAGGCGTTTAATTTGGGGTGTTGAGTCCATTTCGTTGAGCAAGGAGTAGCTCTTGTCTATTCCATATTTGGCTTAAGGAACTTTATCTGTGCTCATTTCAATCTCTGGTTTTATGCAGCACCCCAACTCACCATTTCCCTTAAGCCAGCATTAGTTGCTTTTCTACATTTGAGACCCTGTTCTGTTTTGTAATTCAGTTCCTGTGTAGCCAAGTTTACATTCCATGTATTAGTGATATCTTATGATGTTTCTTTTTCTGTGTGACTTATTTCAGTTAGAATCATCATACCTGAATCCACTCATTATGCTGCTATGGGCCTGATGACATAGATTTCATTGCTGAGTGATATTGCATTGTACGTAAGTACCACAACTTCTTTATCTATTTTTCACTTTCTGCGACATTGAACTTGTACCGTAAACCAGGTTCTTGTAAACAGAGCCGTCCCAAACATTGGGGTGGCTGTGTCTTTTTGATTCTAATTACCAAAAGCTATAGGACCATAAGTGGAAGTGCCCTAGGCTCTGTGGGTTTCTTTCTTAGGTGTTTCAGGAAACATCATACACTTCTCCAGAGTGGCTGTTGGCAATTTACATCCCGCCCATCAGCATAACAAGGCTCCCAGTTCTCCATGGCCTGTCCTGCCTTTCTGGATTTTACAATTTTTTCACATGGCCCATTTGAGCGGGGGGGAAGTGAGACTTCATTGTAGTGCAGATTTCCTTTGCAAGCTTGCTTGGTTGGCCAAAAAGGGGGTATGCGTTTTTTCCTGAATATATTCAGGAAAAAACACATACGCCCTTTTTGGCCAAGTGCATCATTGTGGACGTTCTGCCTCTTTTCCTATGCTTTAAATGCAATTCCAGTCTACCTCCTGAAATCGGTTTCCTGCAATTCTGCCCCACTTTCAAGTCCTCTTGGCAGCCTTACTTCAGTATATTTTTGGACGATAGCTGTCATTTGTAACTCTGCAGGTTTGTGAATTACAGTGCCCCTGAGCTCCTTTCTTCAACTTGCATTCTTGTGAGCTGGCCGCAACACTGCAGGATTGCTTCAGGCCCTAATCTCGTACCGGCACGGCACGCTGAGCCTTTGGTTAATTCCTCTTCCTGGTGGGAAATGAGAGTTAAATTTGCCCGTCCAGACACCTCCAGCTAGTCTGTCATTGGTTCTCCCTATTCCTGTTCATCTTCCACAGAAATTACACACTGGGCCAAACAGGAGGTTAAAGGCACTGACCCTCCAAGTCGGGAGAGTGTCAGTAAAGCGTCTGGAATGTTGCACCCGAGTACCAGGGGACGAAAACTGAGACATATTGGAAGACGTCTCCCGATCACAGGGTTGATCATACTCTGGGATCCACATGCATGTTTTAGCTGAAGGAAGAATACCTTAAACCTGGAGAGTTGAGACCCGTGGAATGGGTACCATGCAATATGACTTCAAAGGGTCTTCATTTGCTCACCGAACCTCTCCATCCTGTCACTGCTGCATTTATGCCCCTGTACACACACTTGATTCTCTTTCGGAGACATAGCAATCCATAGGTTTTAAGATACTTACTAGTCAGGTATATTCTTAGGCGTTTAATATGGGGTGTTGAGTCCATTTCATTGAGCAAGGAGTAGCTCTTGTCTATTCCATATTTGGCTTAAGGAACTTTATCTGTGCTCATTTCAATCTCTGGTTTTATGCAGCACCCCAACTCACCTTTCCCCTTAAGCAAGCATTAGTTGGTTTTCTAAATTTGAGACCCTGTTCTGTTTTGGAATTCAGTTCCTGTGTAGCCAAGTTTACATTCCGTGTATTAGTGATATCTTATTATGTTTCTTTTTCTGTGTGACTTGTTTCAGTTACAATCATCATACCTGAATCCCCTCATTATGCTGCTATGGGACTGATGACATAGATTTCATTGCTGAGTGATATTGCATTGTACGTAAGTACCACAACTTCTTTATCCATTATTCACTTTCTGCGATATTGAACTTGTACCCTAAACGAGTCTCTTGTAAACAGAGCCGTACCAACATTTGGGGTGGCTGTGTCTTTTTGATTTTAATTTCCCTAAGCTATAGGACCATAAGTGGAAGTGCCCTAGGCTCTGTTGCTTTGTTTTTTAGAGATTTCAGGAAACACCATACACTTCTCCCGAGTGGCTGTTTGCAATTTACATGTCGCCCATCAGCATAACAAGGCTCCCAGTTCTCCATGGCCTGTCCTGCCTTTCTGGATTTTACACTTATTTCATATGGCCCTTTTGAGCGGGGGGAAGTGAGACTTCATTGTAGTGCATATTTCCTTTGCAAGCTTGCTTGGTTGGACAAAAAGGGCGTATGCGTTTTTTCCTGAATATATTCAGGAAAAAACGGATACACCTTTTTTGGCCAAGTGCATCATTGTCGACGTTCTGCCTCTTTTCCTATGCTTTAAATGCAATTCCAGTCTACCTCCTGAAATCGGTTTCCTGCAATTCTGCCCCGCTTTCAAGTCCTTTTGGCAGCCTTACTTCAGTATATTTTTGGACGATAGCTGTCATTTATAACTCTGCAGGTTTGTGAATTACAGAGCCCCTGAGCTCCTTTCTTCAACTCACTTTCTTGTGAGCTGTCCGCAACACCGCAAGTATGCTTCAGGCCCTAATCTGGTTCCGGCTCGCCACGCTGAGCCTTTGGTTAATTCCTCTTCCTGGTGGGAAATGAGAGTTAACTTCCCAGTCCAGACACCTCCAGCTAGTCTCTCATTGGTTCTCCCTATTCCTGTTCATCTTCCGCAGAAATTGCAAGCTGGGCCAAACAGGAGGTTAAAGGCACTGACTCTCCAAGTCGGGAGAGTGTTAGTAAAGCGTCTGGAATGTTGCACCCGAGTATCAGGGGACGAATACTGAGACATATTTGAACACGTCTCCCGATCACACGGTTGATCATACTCTGGGTTCCACATGCATGTTTTAGCTGAAGGAAGAATACCATAAACCTGGAGAGTTGAGACCCGTGGAATGGGTACCAAGCAATATGACTTCAAGGGGTCTTCATTTGCTCACCGAACGTCTCCAATCCTATCACTGCTGCGTTTATGCCCCTGTACACACGCTTGATTCTCTTTCGGAGACATAGCAATCCATAGGTTTTAGGATACTTACTAGTCAGGTACATTCTCAGGCGTTTAATATGGGGTGTTGAGTCCATTTCGTTGAGCAAGGAGTAGCTCTTGTCTATTCCATATTTGGCTTAAGGAACTTTATCTCTGCTCATTTCAATCTCTGGTTTTATGCAGCACCCCAACTCACCTTTCCCCTAAGTAAGCATAAGTTGGGTTTCTAAATTTGAGACCCTGTTCTGTTTTGTAATTCAGTTCCTGTGTAGCCAAGTTTACATACATGTATTAGTGATATCTTATGGTGTTTCTTTATCTGTGTGACTTATTTCAGTTAGAATCGTCGTACCTGAATCCTCGCATTATGCTGCTACGGGCCTGATGACATAGATTTCATTGCTGAGTGATATTGCATTGTACGTATGTAGCACAATTTCTTTATCCATTTTTCACTTTCTGCGATATTGAACTTGTACCGTACATGAGGCTCTTGTAAAGAGAGCCATCCCAACATTTGGGGTGGCTGTGTCTTTTTGATTTTAATTTCCCTATGCTATAGGACCATAAGTGGAAGTGCCCTAGGCTCTGTTGCTTTGTTTTTTAGATGTTTCAGGAAACACCATACACTTCTCCCGAATGGCTGTTGGCAATTAACATCCCGCCGATCAGCATAACAAGGCTCCCAGTTCTCCATGGCCTGTCCTGCCTTTCTGGATTTTACACTTTTTTCAGATGGCCCTTTTGACCAGGGGGAGGTGAGACTTCATTGTAGTGCAGATTTCCTTTGCAAGCTTGCTTGGTTGGCCAAAAAGTGCTTATGTGTTTTTTGCTGAATATATTCAGGAAAAAACGCATACGTCCTTTTTGGCCAAGTGCATTATTGTGGACGTTCTGCCTCTTTTCCTATGCTTTAAATTCAATTCCAGTCTACCTCCTTAAATCGGTTTCCTGCAATTCTGCCCCGCTTTCAAGTCCTCTTGGCAGCCTTACTTCAGTATATTTTTGGGCGATAGCTGTCATTTATAACTCTGCAGGTTTGTGAATTACAGTGCCCCTGAGCTCCTTTCTTCAACTCGCTTTCTTGTGAGCTGGCCATAACACCGCAGGATGGCTTCAGGCCTTAATCTGGTTCCGGCATGGCATGCTGAGCCTTTGGTTAATTCCTCTTCCTGGTGGGAAATGAGAGTTAAATTTGCCCGTCCAGACACCTCCAGCTAGTCTCTCATTGGTTCTCCCTATTCCTGTTCATCATCTGCAGAAATTGCAAACTGGGCCAAACAGGAGGTTAAAGGCACTGACTCTCCAAGTCAGGAGAGTGTTAATAAAGCGTCTGGAATGCTGCACCCGAGTACCAGGGACGAAAACTGAGACATATTGGAACACGTCTCCCGATCACACGGTTGATCATACTCTGGGTTCCACATGCATGTTTTAGCTGAAGGAAGAATACCTTAAACATGGAGAGTTGAGACCCGTGGAATGGGTACCATGCAATATGACTTCAAAGGGTTTTCATTTGCTCACCGAACCTCTCCAATGTTATCACTGCTGCGTTTATGCCCCTGTACACATGCTTGATTCTCTTTTGGAGACATAGCCATCCGTAGGTTTTAAGATACTTACTAGTCAGGTACATTCTTATGCGTTTAATATGGGGTGTTGAGTCCATTTCATTGTGCAAGGAGTAGCTCTTGTCTATTCCATATTTGGCTTAAGGAACTTTATCTGTGCTCATTTCAATCTCTGGTTTTATGCAGTACCCCAACTCACCTTTCCCCTTAAGCAAGCATAAGTTGTTTTTCTCAATTTGAGACCCTGTTCTGTTTTGTAATTCAGTTCCTGTGTAGCCAAGTTTACATTCCGTGTGTTAGTGATATCTTATGATGTTTCTTTTTCTGTGTGACTTATTTCAGTTAGAATCATCATACCTGAATCCACTCATTATGCTGCTCCGGGCCTCATGTCATAGATATCTTTGCTGAGTGATATTGCCTTGTACGTAAGTACCACAACTTCTTTATCCATTTTTCACTTTCTGTTATATTGAACTTGTACTGTAAATGAGGTTCTTGTAAACAGTGTCGTCCCAACCATTGGGGTGGCTGTGTCTTTTTGATTTTAATTTCCCTAAGCTATAGGACCATAAGTGGAAGTGCCCTAGGCTCTGTTGCTTTGTTTTTTAGATGTTTCAGGAAACACCATACACTTCTCCGGAGTGGCTGTTGGCAATTTACATCCCGACCATCAGCATAACAAGGCTCCCAGTTCTCCATGGCCTGTCCTGCCTTTCTGGATTTTACACTTTTTTCAGATTGCCCTTTTGACCGGGGGGAAGTGAGACTGCATTGTAGTGCAGATTTCCTTTGCAATCTTGCTTGGTTGGCCAAAAAGAACGTATGCGTTTTTTCCTGAATATATTCAGGAAAAAACGCATACGCACTTTTTGGCCAAGTGCATCATTGTGGACGTTCTGCCTCTTTTCCTATGCTTTAAATGCAATTCCAGTCTACCTCCTGAAATCGGTTTCCTGCAATTCTGACCCGCTTTCAAGTCCTCTTGGCAGCCTTACTTCAGTATATTTTTGGACGATAGCTGTCATTTATAACTCTGCAGGTTTGTGAATTACAGTGCCCCTGAGCTCCTTTCTTCAACTCGCTTTCTTGTGAGCTGGCCGCAACACCGCAGGATTGTTTCTGGCCCTAACCTGGTTCCGGCATGGCACGCTGAGCCTTTGGGTAATTCCTCTTCCTGGTAGGTAATGAGAGTTAAATTTGCCCGTCCAGACACCTCCAGCTAGTCTCTCATTTGTTCTCCCTATTCCTGTTCATCTTCCGCAGAAATTGCAAACTGGGCCAAACAGGAGGTTAAAGGCACTGACTCTCCAAGTCGGGAGAGTGTTAGTAAAGCATCTGGAATGTTGCACCCGAGTACCAGGGGACGAAAAGTGAGACATATTGGAACACGTCTCCCGATCACACGGTTGATCATACTCTGGGTTCCACATGCATGTTTTAGCTGAAAGAAGAATACCTTAAACATGGAGAGTTGAGACCCGTGGAATGGGTACCATGCAATATGACTTCAAAGGGTCTTCATTTGCTCACTGAACCTCTCCAATGTTATCACTGCTGTGTTTATGCCCCTGTACACTCGCTTGATATTCTTTCAGAGACATAGCAATCCATAGGTTTTAACATACTTACTAGTCAGGTACATTCTCAGGCGTTTAATACGGGGTGTTGAGTCCATTTCATTGAGCAAGGAGTAGCTCTTGTCTATTCCATATTTGGCTTAAGGAACTTTATCTGTGCTCATTTCAATCTCTGGTTTTATGCAGCACCCCAACTCACCTTTACCCTTTAGTAAGCATAAGTTGGTTTTCTCAATTTGAAACCCTGTTCTGTTTTGTAATTCAGTTACTGTGTAGCCAAGTTTACATTCCGTGTATTAGTGATATCTTATGATGTTTCTTTATCTGTGTAACTTATTTCAGTTAGAATCATCATACCTGAATCCTCGCATTATGCTGCTATGGGCCTGATGACATAGATTTCTTTGCTGAGTGATATTGCATTGTACGTAAGTACCACAACTTCTTTGTCCATTTTTCACTTTCTGCGATATTGAACTTGTACCGTAAAGGAGGTTCTTGTAAACAGAGCCGTCCCAAACTTTGGGGTGGCTGTGTCTTTTTGATTTTAATTTCCCTAAGCTATAGGACCATAAGTGGAAGTGCCCTAGGCTCTGTTGCTTGTTTTTTAGGTGTTTCAGGAAACACCATGCACTTCTCCGGAGTGGCTGTTGGCAATTTGCATTCCGCCCATCAGCATAACAAGGCTCCCACTTCTACATGGCCTGTCCTGCCTTTCTGGATTTTACACTTTTTTCAGATGACCCTTTTGACCGGGGGCAAGTGAGACTTCATTGTAGTGCAGATTTCCTTTGCAAGCTTGCTTGGTTGGCCAAAAAGGGCGTATGCGTTTTTTCCTGAATATATTCAGGAAGAAGCGCATATGCCCTTTTTGGCCAAATGCATCATTGTGGACATTGTGCCTCTTTTCCTATGCTTTAAATGCAATTCCAGTCTACCTCCTGAAATCGGTTTCCTGCAATTCTGCCCCGCTTTCAAGTCCTCTTGGCAGCCTTACTTCAGTACATTTTTGGATGATAGCTGTCATTTATAACTCTGCAGGTTTGTGAATTACAGTGCCCCTGAGCTCCTTTCTTCAACTCGCTTTCCTGTGAGCTGGCCCCAACACCGCAGGATTGCTTCAGGCACTAATCTGGTTCCGGCATGGCACGCTGAGACATTGGTTAATTCCTCTTCCTGGTGGGAAATGAGAGTTAAATTTGCCCGTCCAGACACCTCCAGCTAGTCTCTCATTGGTTCTCCCTATTCCTGTTCATCTTCCGCAGAAATTGCAAACTGGGCCAAACAGGAGGTTAAAGGCACTGACTCTCCAAGTCGGGAGAGTGTTAGTAAAGCATCTGGAATGTTGCACCCGAGTACCAGGGGACGAAAAGTGAGACATATTGGAACACGTCTCCCGATCACACGGTTGATCATACTCTGGGTTCCACATGCATGTTTTAGCTGAAAGAAGAATACCTTAAACATGGAGAGTTGAGACCCGTGGAATGGGTACCATGCAATATGACTTCAAAGGGTCTTCATTTGCTCACCGAACCTCTCCAATCCTATCACTGCTGCGTTTATGCCCCTGTACACACGCTTGATTCTCTTTCAGACATAGCCATCCATAGGTTTTAAGATACTTACTAGTCAGGTACATTCTCAGGCGTTTAATATGGGGTGTTGAGTACATTTCGTTGAGCAAGGAGTAGCTCTTGTCTATTCCATATATGGCTTAGGGAACTTTATCTGTGCTCATTTCAATCTCTGGTTTTATGCAGCACCCCAACTCACCTTTCCCCTTAAGCAAGCATAAGTTGGTTTTCTCAATTTGAGACCCTGTTCTGTTCTGTAATTCAGTTCCTGTGTAGCCAAGTTTACATTCAGTGTGTTAGTGATATCTTATGATGTTTCTTTTTCTGTGTGACTTATTTCAGTTAGAATCATCATACCTGAATCCACTCATTATGCTGTTACGGGCCTGATGACATAGATTTCATTGCTGAGTGATATTGCATTGTACGTAAGTACCACAAATTCTTTATCCATTTTTCACTTTCTGCGATATTGAACTTGTACCGTAAACGAGGTTCTTGTAAACAGAGCCGTCCCAAACTTTGGGGTGGCTGTGTCTTTTTGATTTTAATTTCCCTAAGCTATAGGACCATAACTGGAAGTGCCCTAGGCTCTGTTGCTTTGTTTTTTAGGTGTTTCAGGAAACACCATACATTTCTCCCGAGTGGCTGTTGGCAATTAACATCCCGCCAATCAGCATAACCAGGCTCGCAGTTCTCCATGGCCTGTCCTGCCTTTCTGGATTTTACACTTTTTTCAGATGGCCCTTTTGACCGGGGGGAGGTGAGACTTCATTGTAGTGCAGATTTCCTTTGCAAGCTTGCTTGGTTGGCCAAAAAGGGCGTATGCGTTTTTTCCTGAATATATTCAGGAAAAAACGCATACGCCCTTTTTGGCCAAGTGCATCATTGTGGACGTTCTACTTCTTTTCCTATGCTTTAAATGCAATTCCAGTCTACCTCCTGCAATCGGTTTCCTGCAATTCTGCCCCACTTTCAAGTCCTCTTGGCAGCCTTACTTCAGTATATTTTTGGACGATAGCTGTCATTTATAACTCTGCAGGTCTGTGAAATACAGTGCCCCTGAGCTCCTTTCTTCAACTCGCTTTCTTGTGAGCTGGCCGCAACACCGCAGAATGGCTTCAGGCCCTAATATGGTTCCGGCATGGCACGCTGAGCCTTTGGTTAATTCCTTTTCCTGGTGGGAAATGAGAGTTAAATTTGCCCGTCCAGACACCTCCAACTAGTCTCTCATTGGTTCTCCCTATTCCTGTTCATCTTCCGCAGAAATTGCAAACTGGGCCAAACAGGAGGTTAAAGGCACCGACTCTCCAAGTCGGGAGAGTGTTAGTAAAGCGTCTGGAATGTTGCACCTGAGTACCAGGGGACGAAAACTGAGATATATTGGAACACGTCTCCCGATCACACGGTTGATCATACTCAGGGTTCCACATGCATGTTTTAGCTGAAGGAAGAATACCTTAAACCTGGAGAGTTGAGACCCGTGGAATGGGTACCATGCAATATGACTTCAAAGGGTCTTCATTTGCTCACCGAACCTCTCCAATCCTATCACTGCTGCGTTTATGCCCCTGTACACACACTTGATTCTCTTTCGGAGACATAGCAATCCATAGGTTTTAAGATACTTACTAGTCAGGTACATTCTTAGGTGTTTAATATGGGGTGTTGAGTCCATTTCGTTGAGCAAGGAGTAGCTCTTGTCTATTCCATATTTGGCTTAAGGAACTTTATCTGTACTCATTTCAATCTCTGGTTTTATGCAGCACCCCAACTCACCTTTACCCTTAAGTAAGCATAAGTTGGTTTTCTCAATTTGAGACCCTGTTCTGTTTTGTAATTCAGTTACTGTGTAGCCAAGTTTACATTCCGTGTATTAGTGATATCTTATGGTGTTTCTTTATCTGTGTGACTTATTTCAGTTAGAATCATCGTACCTGAATCCTCTCATTATGCTGCTACGGGCCTGATGACATAGATTTCATTGCTGAGTGGTATTGCATTGTACGTAAGTACCACAACTTCTTTATCCATTTTTCACTTTCTGCGATATTGAACTTGTACCGTAAACGAGGCTCTTGCAAACAGAGCCGTCCCAACATTTGGGGTGGCTGTGTCTTTTTGATTTTAATTTCCCTATGCTATAGGACCATAAGTGGAAGTGCCCTATGCTCTGTTGCTTTGTTTTTTAGGTGTTTCAGGAAACACCATACACTTCTCCCGAGTGGCTGTTGGCAATTAACATCCCGCCAATCAGCATAACCAGGCTCGCAGTTCTCCATGGCCTGTCCTGCCTTTCTGGATTTTACACTTTTTTCAGATGGCCCTTTTGACCGGGGGGAGGTGAGACTTCATTGTAGTGCAGATTTCCTTTGCAAGCTTGCTTGGTTGGCCAAAAAGGGCGTATGCGTTTTTTCCTGAATATATTCAGGAAAAAACGCATACGCCCTTTTTGGCCAAGTGCATCATTGTGGACGTTCTACTTCTTTTCCTATGCTTTAAATGCAATTCCAGTCTACCTCCTGCAATTGGTTTCCTGCAATTCTGCCCCACTTTCAAGTCCTCTTGGCAGCCTTACTTCAGTATATTTTTGGACGATAGCTGTCATTTATAACTCTGCAGGTCTGTGAAATACAGTGCCCCTGAGCTCCTTTCTTCAACTCGCTTTCTTGTGAGCTGGCCGCGACACCGCAGAATGGCTTCAGGCCCTAATATGGTTCCGGCATGGCACGCTGAGCCTTTGGTTAATTCCTTTTCCTGGTGGGAAATGAGAGTTAAATTTGCCCGTCCAGACACCTCCAACTAGTCTCTCATTGGTTCTCCCTATTCCTGTTCATCTTCCACAGAAATTGCAAACTGGGCCAAACAGGAGGTTAAAGGCACCGACTCTCCAAGTCGGGAGAGTGTTAGTAAATCGTCTGCAGTGTTGCACCCGAGTACCAGGGGATGAAAACTGAGATATATTTGAACACGTCTCCAGATCACATGGTTGATCATACTCTGGGTTCCACATGCATGTTTTAGCTGAAGGAAGAATACCTTAAACCTGGAGAGTTGAGACCCGTGGAATGGGAACCATGCAATATGACTTCAAAGGGTCTTCATTTGCTCACCGAACCTCACCAATCCTATGAGCCCCAAGTGTCCAGCCTTATGTGTCACCCAGCTCTGGGTGTAGATGTGGTAAATCCAGGTTGCATCATAAGACTTGATGAATTACTTAAGTATTCCTCTCTATTTCACTGTCATTTTGTTTTGTTTAAGCAATTTATTTTTATTATGGGATTTAGCTGATTTTCACTGCTGCGTTTATGCCGCTGTACACACTCTTGATTCTCTTAGAGAGATATATAAATCCATAGGTTTTATGATTCTTACTAGTCAGGTATATTCCTAGGTGTTGAATATGGGGTGTTGAGTCCATTTCGTTGAGCAAGGAGTAGCTCTTGTCTATTCCATATTTGGCTTATGGAGCGGTATCTCTTCTCATTTCCATCTCTGGTTTTATGCAGCACCCCACCTCACCTTTCCCCATAAGCAAGCATAAGTTGGTTTTCTAAATTTGAGACCCTGTTCTGTTTTGTAATTCAGTTCCTGTGTAGCCAAGTTTACATTCCGTGTATTAGTGATATCTTATGATGTTTCTTTTTCTGTGTGACTTATTTCAGTTAGAATCATCGTACCTGAATCCACTCACTATGCTGCTACGTGCCTGATGACATAGATTTCATTGCTGAGTGATATTGCATTGTACGTAAGTACCACAACTTCTTTATCCATTTTTCGCTTTCTGCGATATTGAACTTGTACCATAAACTAGGTTCTTGTAAACAGAGCCATCCCAAAATTTGGGGTGGCTGTGTCTTTTTGATTTTAAATTCCCTAAGCTATAGGACCATAAGTGGAAGTGCCCAAGGCTCTGTTGCTTTGTTTTTTAGATGTTTCAGGAAACACCATACACTTCTCCCGAGTGGCTGTTGGCAAGTTACATCCCGCCCATCAGCATAAGAAGGCTCCCAGTTCTCCATGGCCTGTCCTGTCATTCTGGATTTTACACTTTTCTCAGATGGTCCTTTTGACCGGAGGGAAGTGAGCCTTCATTGTAGTGCTGATTTCCTTTGCCAGCTTGGTTGGTTGGCCTAAAATGGCGTATTCGTTTTTTCCTCAATATATTCAGGAAAAAACGCATACGACCTTTTTGGACAAGTTCATCATTGTCGACGTTCTGACTCTTTTCCTATGCTTTAAATGCAATTCCAGTCTACCTCCTGAAATCGGTTTCCTGCAATTCTGCCCCGCTTTCAAGGCCTCTTGGCAGCCTTACTTCAGTATATTTTGGGACAATAGCTGTCATTTATAACTCTGCAGGTTTGTGAATTACAGTGTCCCTGAGCTCCTTTCTTCAACTCGCTTTCTTGTGAGCTGGCCGCAACACCGCAGGATTGCTTCAGGCCCTAATCTGGTTCCGGAACGGCACGCTGAGCCTTTGGTTAATTCCTCTTCCTGGTGGGAAATGAGAGTTAAATTTGCCCGTCCAGACACCTCCAGCTAGTCTCTCATTGGTTCTCCCTATTCCTGTTCATCTTCCGCAGAAATTGCAAACTGGGCCAAACAGGAGGTTAAAGGCACCGACTCTCCAAGTCGGGAGAGTGTTAGTAAAGCGTCTGGAATGTTGCACCCGAGTACCAGCGGACGAAAACTGAGACATATTTGAACACGTCTCACAATCACACGGTTCATCGTACTCTGGGTTCCACATGCATGTTTTAGCTGAAGGAAGAATACCTTAAACCTGGAGAGTTGAGACCCGTGGAATGGGTACCATGCAATATGACTTCAAAGGGTCTTCATTTGCTCACTGAACCTCTCCAATCCTATCACTGCTGCGTTTATGCCCCGGTACACACGCTTGATTCTCTTTCGGAGACATAGCAATACATAGGTTTTAAGATACTTACTAGTCAGGTACTTTCTTAGGCGTTTAATATGGGGTTTTGAGTCCATTTCGTTGAGCAAGGAGTAGCTCTTGTCTATTCCATATTTGGCTTAAGGAACTTTATCTGTGCTCATTTCAATCTCTGGTTTTATGCAGCACCCCAACTCACCTTTTCCCTTAAGCAAGCATAAGTTGGTTTTCTAAATTTGAGACCCTGTTCTGTTTTGTAATTCAGTTCCTGTGTAGCCAAGTTTACATTCCGTGTATTAGTGATATCTTATGATGTTTCTTTTTTTGTGTGACTTATTTCAGTTAGAATAATCATACCTGAATCCACTCATTATGCTGCTATGGACCTGATGACATAGATTTCATCGGTGAGGGATATTGCATTGTACGTAGGTACCACAACTTCTTTATCCGTTTTTCACTTTCTGCGATATTGAACTTGTACCGTAAACGAGGTTCTTGTAAACAGAGCCGTCCCAAACTTTGGGGTGGCTGTGTCTTTTTGATTTTAATTTCCCTAAGCTATAGGACCATAAGTGGAAGTGCCCTAGGCTCTGTTGTTTTGTTTTTTAGATGTTTCAGGAAACACCATACACTTCTCCAGAGTGGCTGTTGGCAATTTACATCCCGCCCATCAGCATAACAAGGCTCCCAGTTCTCCATGGCCTGTCCTGCCTTTCTGGATTTTACACTTTTTTCAGATGGCCCTTTTGACCGGGGGGATGTGAGACTTCATTGTAGTGCAGATTTCCTTTGCAAGCTTGCTTGGTTGGCCAAAAAGGGCGTATGCGTTTTTTCCTGAATATATTCAGGAAAAAACGCATATGCCCTTTTTGGCCAAGTGCATCATTGTGGGCGTTCTGCCTCTTTTCCTATGCTTTAAATGCAATTCCAGTCTACCTCCTGAAATTGGTTTCCTGCAATTCTGCCCTGCTTTCAAGTCCTCTTGGTGGCCTTACTTCAGTATATTTTTGGACGATAGCTGTCATTTATAACTCTGCAGGTTTGTGAATTACAGTGCCCCTGAGCTCCTTTCTTCAACTCGCTTTCTTGTGAGCTGGCCGCAACACCGCAGGATTGCTTCATGCACTAATCTGGTTCCGGTACGGCACGCTGAGCCTTTGGTTAATTCCTCTTCCTGGTGGGAAATGAGAGTTAAATTTGCCCGTCCAGACACCTCCAGCTAGTCTCTCATTGGTTCTCCCTATTCCTGTTCATCTTCCGCAGAAATTGCAAACTGGGCCAAAGAGGAGGTACAAGGCACTGACTCTCCAAGTCGGGAGAGTGTTAGTAAAGCGTCTGGAATGTTGCACCCAAGTACCAGGGGATGAAAACTGGACATATTTGAACAGGTCTCCCGATCACACGGTTGATCATACTCTGGGTTCCACATGCATGTTTTAGCTGAAGGAAGAATACCTTAAACCTGGAGAGTTGAGACCCGTGGATTGGGTACCATGCAATATGACTTCAAAGGGTTTTCATTTGCTCACCGAACTTCTCCAATCCTATCACTGCTGAGTTTATGCCCCTGTACACACGCTTGATTCTCTTTCGGAGACATAGCAATCCATAGGTTTTAAGATACTTACTAGTCAGGTACATTCTTAGGCGTTTAATATGGGGTGTTGAGTCCATTTCGTTGAGCAAGGAGTAGCTGTTGTCTATTCCATATTTGGCTTAAGGAACTTTATCTGTGCTCATTTCAATCTCTGGTTTTATGCAGCACCCCAACTCACCATTCTCCTTAAGCAAGCATTAGTTGCTTTTCTACATTTGAGACACTATTCTGTTTTGTAATTCAGTTCCTGTGTAGCCAAGTTTACATTCCGTGTTTTAGTGATACCTTATGATGTTTCTTTTTCTCTGTGACTTATTTTAGTTAGAATCATCATACCTGAATCCACTCATTATGCTGCTACAGGCCTGATAACATAGATTTCATTGCTGAGTGATATTGCATTGTACGTAAGTACCACAACTTCTTTATCCATTTTTCACTTTCTGCGACATTGAACTTGTACCGTAAACCAGGTTCTTGTAAACAGAGCCGTCCCAACTTTTGGGGTGGCTGTGTCTTTTTGATTTTAATTACCAAATGCTATAGGACCATAAGTGGAAGTGCCCTAGGCTCTGTTGCTTTGTTTTTTAGATGTTTCAGGAAACACCATACACTTCTCCCAAGTGGCTGTTGGCAATTTACATCCCACCCATCAGCATAACAAGGCTCCCAGTTCTCCATGGCCTGTCCTGCATTTCTAGGTTTTACACTTTTTTCAGATGGCCCTTCTGACCGGGGGGAATTGAGACTTCATTGTAGTGCAGATTTCCTTTGCAAACTTGCTTGATTGGCCAAAAAGGGCGTATGTGTTTTTTCCTGAATATATTCAGGAAAAAACGCATACGCCCTTTTTGGCCAATGCATCATTGTGGACGTTCTGCCTCTTTTCCTATGCTTTAAATGCAATTGCAGTCTACCTCCTGAAATCGGTTTCCTGCAATTCTGCCCTGCTTTCAAGTCCTCTTGGCAGCCTTACTTCAGTATATTTTTGGACGATAGCTGTCATTTATAAGTCTGCAGGTTTGTGAATTACAGTGCCCCTGAGCTCCTTTCTTCAACTCGCTTTCTTGTGAGCTGGCCGCAACACCGCAGGATTGCTTCAGGCTCTAATCTGGTTCTGATACAGCACGCTGAGCCTTTGGTTAATTCTTCTTCCTGGTGGGAAATGAGAGTTAAATTTGCCCGTCCAGACATCTCCAGCTAGTCTCTCATTGTTTCTCCCTATTCCTGTTCATCTACCGCAGAAATTGCAAACTGGGCCAAAGAGGAGGTAAAAGGCACTGACTCTCCCAGTCGGGAGAGTGTTAGTAAAGCGTCTGGAATGTTGCACCCGAGTACCAGGGGACGAAAACTGGACATATTTGAACAGGTCTCCCGATCACATGGTTGATCATACTCTGGGTTCCACATGCATGTTTTAGCTGAAGTCAGAATACCTTAAACCTGGAGAGTTGAGACCCGTGGAATGGGTACCATGCAATATGACTTCAAAGGGTCTTCAGTTGCTCACCGAACCTCTCCAATCCTATCGCTGCTGGGTTTATGCCCCTGTACACACGCTTGATTCTCTTTCGGAGACATAGCAATCCATAGGTTTTAAGATACTTACTAGTCAGGTACATTCTTAGGCGTTTAATTTGGGGTGTTGAGTCCATTTCGTTGAGCAAGGAGTAGCTCTTGTCTATTCCATATTTGGCTTAAGGAACTTTATCTGTGCTCATTTCAATCTCTGGTTTTATGCAGCACCCCAACTCACCATTTCCCTTAAGCCAGCATTAGTTGCTTTTCTACATTTGAGACCCTGTTCTGTTTTGTAATTCAGTTCCTGTGTAGCCAAGTTTACATTCCATGTATTAGTGATATCTTATGATGTTTCTTTTTCTGTGTGACTTATTTCAGTTAGAATCATCATACCTGAATCCACTCATTATGCTGCTATGGGCCTGATGACATAGATTTCATTGCTGAGTGATATTGCATTGTACGTAAGTACCACAACTTCTTTATCTATTTTTCACTTTCTGCGACATTGAACTTGTACCGTAAACCAGGTTCTTGTAAACAGAGCCGTCCCAAACATTGGGGTGGCTGTGTCTTTTTGATTCTAATTACCAAAAGCTATAGGACCATAAGTGGAAGTGCCCTAGGCTCTGTGGGTTTCTTTCTTAGGTGTTTCAGGAAACATCATACACTTCTCCAGAGTGGCTGTTGGCAATTTACATCCCGCCCATCAGCATAACAAGGCTCCCAGTTCTCCATGGCCTGTCCTGCCTTTCTGGATTTTACAATTTTTTCACATGGCCCATTTGAGCGGGGGGGAAGTGAGACTTCATTGTAGTGCAGATTTCCTTTGCAAGCTTGCTTGGTTGGCCAAAAAGGGGGTATGCGTTTTTTCCTGAATATATTCAGGAAAAAACACATACGCCCTTTTTGGCCAAGTGCATCATTGTGGACGTTCTGCCTCTTTTCCTATGCTTTAAATGCAATTCCAGTCTACCTCCTGAAATCGGTTTCCTGCAATTCTGCCCCACTTTCAAGTCCTCTTGGCAGCCTTACTTCAGTATATTTTTGGACGATAGCTGTCATTTGTAACTCTGCAGGTTTGTGAATTACAGTGCCCCTGAGCTCCTTTCTTCAACTTGCATTCTTGTGAGCTGGCCGCAACACTGCAGGATTGCTTCAGGCCCTAATCTCGTACCGGCACGGCACGCTGAGCCTTTGGTTAATTCCTCTTCCTGGTGGGAAATGAGAGTTAAATTTGCCCGTCCAGACACCTCCAGCTAGTCTGTCATTGGTTCTCCCTATTCCTGTTCATCTTCCGCAGAAATTACACACTGGGCCAAACAGGAGGTTAAAGGCACTGACCCTCCAAGTCGGGAGAGTGTCAGTAAAGCGTCTGGAATGTTGCACCCGAGTACCAGGGGACGAAAACTGAGACATATTGGAAGACGTCTCCCGATCACAGGGTTGATCATACTCTGGGATCCACATGCATGTTTTAGCTGAAGGAAGAATACCTTAAACCTGGAGAGTTGAGACCCGTGGAATGGGTACCATGCAATATGACTTCAAAGGGTCTTCATTTGCTCACCGAACCTCTCCATCCTGTCACTGCTGCGTTTATGCCCCTGTACACACACTTGATTCTCTTTCGGAGACATAGCAATCCATAGGTTTTAAGATACTTACTAGTCAGGTATATTCTTAGGCGTTTAATATGGGGTGTTGAGTCCATTTCATTGAGCAAGGAGTAGCTCTTGTCTATTCCATATTTGGCTTAAGGAACTTTATCTGTGCTCATTTCAATCTCTGGTTTTATGCAGCACCCCAACTCACCTTTCCCCTTAAGCAAGCATTAGTTGGTTTTCTAAATTTGAGACCCTGTTCTGTTTTGGAATTCAGTTCCTGTGTAGCCAAGTTTACATTCCGTGTATTAGTGATATCTTATTATGTTTCTTTTTCTGTGTGACTTGTTTCAGTTACAATCATCATACCTGAATCCCCTCATTATGCTGCTATGGGACTGATGACATAGATTTCATTGCTGAGTGATATTGCATTGTACGTAAGTACCAAAACTTCTTTATCCATTATTCACTTTCTGCGATATTGAACTTGTACCCTAAACGAGTCTCTTGTAAACAGAGCCGTACCAACATTTGGGGTGGCTGTGTCTTTTTGATTTTAATTTCCCTAAGCTATAGGACCATAAGTGGAAGTGCCCTAGGCTCTGTTGCTTTGTTTTTTAGAGATTTCAGGAAACACCATACACTTCTCCCGAGTGGCTGTTTGCAATTTACATCTCGCCCATCAGCATAACAAGGCTCCCAGTTCTCCATGGCCTGTCCTGCCTTTCTGGATTTTACACTTATTTCATATGGCCCTTTTGAGCGGGGGGAAGTGAGACTTCATTTTAGTGCATATTTCCTTTGCAAGCTTGCTTGGTTGGACAAAAAGGGCGTATGCGTTTTTTCCTGAATATATTCAGGAAAAAACGGATACACCTTTTTTGGCCAAGTGCATCATTGTCGACGTTCTGCCTCTTTTCCTATGCTTTAAATGCAATTCCAGTCTACCTCCTGAAATCGGTTTCCTGCAATTCTGCCGTGCTTTCAAGTCCTCTTGGCAGCCTTACTTCAGTATATTTTTGGACGATAGCTGTCATTTATAACTCTGCAGGTTTGTGAATTACAGTGGCCCTGAGCTCCTTTCTTCAACTCGCTTTCTTGTGAGCTGGCCGCAACACTGCAGGATTGCTTTAAGACCTAATCTGGTTCCGGCACGGCACACTGAGCCTTTGGTTAATTCCTCTTCCTGGTGGGAAATGACAGTTAAATTTGCCGGTCCAGACACCTCCAGCTAGTCTCTCATTGGTTCTCCCTATTCCTGTTCATCTTCCGCAGAAATTGCAAACTGGGCCAAATAAGAGGTTAAAGACACTGACTCTCCAAGTCGGGAGAGTTTTAGTAAAGCATCTGGAATGTTGCACCCGAGTACCAGGGCACGGAAACTGAGACATATTTGAACACGTCTCCCGATCACACGGTTGATCATACTCTGGGTTCCACATGCATGTTTTAGCTGAAGGAAGAATACCTTCAACCTGGAGTGTTGAGACCCGTGGAATGGGTACCATGCAATATGAATTCAAAGGGTCTTCATTTGCTCACCGAACCTCTCCAATCCTATCACTGCTGTATTTATGCCCCTGTACACACGCTTGATTCTCTTTGGGAGACATAGCAATCCATAGGTTTTAAGATACTTACTAGTCAGGTACATTCTTAGGCTTTTAATATGGGGTGGTGAGTCCATTTCGTTGAGCAAGGAGTAGCTCTTGTCTATTCCATATTTGGCTTAAGAAACTTTATCTGTGTTCATTTCAATCTCTGGTTTTATGCAGCACCCCAACTCACCTTTCCCCTTAAGCAAGCATAAGTTGGTTTTCTCAATTTGAGACCCTGTTCTGTTTTGTAATTCAGTTCCTGTATAGCCATGTTTACATTCCGTGTATTAGTGATATCTTATGATGTTGCTTTTTCTGTGTGACTTATTTCAGTTAGAATCATCATACCTGAATCCACTCATTATGCTGCTACGGGCCTGATGACATAGATTTCATTGCTGAGTGATACTGCATTTCACGTAAGTACCACGACTTCTTTATCCATTTCTCACTTTCTGCGATATTGAACTTGTACTGTAAACGAGGTTCTTGTAAACAGAGCCGTCCCAAACTTTGGGGTGGCTGTGTCGTTTTGATTTTAATTTCCCTAAGCTATAGGACCATAAGTGGAAGTGCCCTAGGCTCTGTTGCTTTGTTTTTTAGGTGTTTCAGGAAACACCATACACTTCTCCCAAGTGGCTGTTGGCAATTTACATCCCGCCCATCAGCATAACAAGTCTCCCAGTTCTCCATGGCCTGTCCTGCCTTTGTGGATTTTACACTTTTTTCAGATGGCCCTTTTGACCTGGGGGAAGTGAGACTTCATTGTACTGCAGATTTCCTTTGCAAGCTTGCTTGGTTGGCCAAAAAGGGCGTATGCGTTTTTTCCTGAATATATTCAGGAAAAAACACATACGCCCTTTTTGGCCAAGTGCATCATTGTCGAAGTTCTGCCTCTTTTCCTATGCTTTAAATGCAATTTCAGTCTACCTCCTGAAATCGGTTTCCTGCAATTCTGCCCCGCTTTCAAGTCCTCTTGGCAGCCTTACTTCAGTATATTTTTGGACGATAGCTGTCATTTATAACTCTGCAGGTTTGTGAATTACAGTGCCCCTGAGCTCCTTTCTTCAACTCGCTTTCTTGTGAGCTGCCCTCAACACCGCAGGATTGCTTCAGGCCCTAATCTGGATTCGGCACGGCACGCTGAGCCTTTGGTTAATTCCTCTTCCTGGTGGGAAATGAGAGTTAAATTTGCCCGTCCAGACACCTCCAGCTAGTCTCTCATTGGTTCTCCCTATTCCTGTTCATCTTCCGCAGAAATTGCAAACTGGGCCAAACAGGAGGTTAAAGGCACTGACTCTCCAAGTCGGGAGATTGTTAGTAAAGCATCTGGAATGTTGCACACGAGTACCAGGGGACGAACACTGAGACATATTGGAACACGTCTCCCGATCACACGGTTGATCATACTCTGGGTTCCACATGCATGTTTTAGCTGAAGGAAGAAAACCTTAAACCTGGAGAGTTGAGACCCGTGGAATGGGTACCATACAATATGAATTAAAAGGGTCTTCATTTGCTCACCGAACCTCTCCAGTCCTATCACTGCTGTGTTTATGCACCTGTACACACGCTTGATTGTCTTTCGGAGACATAGCAATCCATAGGTTTTAAGGTACTTACTAGTCAGATACATTCTTAGGCGTTTAATATGGGGTGTTGAGTCCATTTCGTTGAGCAAGGAGTAGCTCTTGTCTATTCCATATTTGGCTTAAGGAACTTTATCTGTGCTCATTTCAATCTCTGGTTTTATGCAGCACCCCAACTCACCTTTCCCCTTAAGCAAGCATAAGTTGGTTTTCTAAATTTGAGACCCTGTTCTGTTTTGTAATTCAGTTGCTGTGTAGCCAAGTTTACATTCCGTGTATTAGTGATATCTTATGATGTTTCTTTTTCTGTGTGACTTATTTCAGTTAGAGTCATCATACCTGAATCCACTCATTATGCTGCTACGGGCCTGATGACATAGATTTCATTGCTGAGTGATATTGCATTGTACGTAAGTACCACAACTTCTTTATCCATTTTTCACTTTCTGCGATATTGAACTTGTACCGTAAACGAGGTTCTTGTAAACAGAGCCATCCCAAACTTTGGGGTGGCTGTGTCTTTTTGATTTTAATTTCCCTAAGCTATAGGACCATAAGTTGAAGTGCCGTAGGCTCTGTTGCTTTGTTTTTTAGATGTTTCAGGAAACACCATACAGTTCTCCCGAGTGGCTGTTGGCAATTTACATCCCGCCCATCAGCATAAGAAGGCTCCCAGTTCTCCATGGCCTGTCCTTTCATTCTGGATTTTACACTTTTTTCAGATGGTCCTTTTGACCGGGGGGAAGTGAGACTTCAACATAGTGCTGATTTCCCTTGCCAGCTTCGTTGGTTGGCCAAAAAGGGCGTATGCGTTTTTTCCTGAATATATTCAGGAAAAAACGCATACACCCTTTTTGGCCAAGTGCATCATTGTCGAGGTTCTGACTCTCTTCATATGTTTTCAATGCAATTCCAGTCTACCTCCTGAAATCGGTTTCCTGCAATTCTGCCTTGCTTTCAATGCCTCTTCATAGCCTTACCTCAATATAGTTTTTGAAAATAGTTGGCGTTTATAACTCTGCATGTTTTTGAATTGCAGTGGCCCTTAGCTCCATTTTTCAGCTCTTATTTTTGTGATCTTGCCTCATAACCACAGGATTCCTTCAGGCCCTATTCTTCTTCTGGGGCACCTTGCTGTGCCTTTGGTTTATTCTTCTTACTGATGTGAAATTAGAGTGACATGTGCCCATTGAAACCGCTATTGCTAGTTTCTCACTGGTTCCCCATATTCCCATTCATCCTCCGCACTAACTGCAGACTGTGCGATACCAGAACTTAAAGGCATTGACTCTCCATGTGGGGATGTTGTTAGTAAAGTGGCTGGAATGTCGATCCGGAGCCCCAGGAGAGGAAAAATGAAGTGCGTTTTAGAAACCTTTCCCGATCATATGGTATACCAGTCGCTGCGTTTCCCAAGCATGGTTTAGCTGTAGGAAGATTCCCTTCAACCTGGAGTGTTGGGACCCTTGGAATGAGTAGCATGAAGTATTGCATTAAACTTTTGGCAGTTGCTCACCAAAGCTCACCAATCCTCTCAGCCCCAAGTGTCCAGCCTTATGTCTTATCCAGCTGTGGGTTTATATGTGGTCAATCCAGGTTGCATCACAGCCCCTGAGCGAATTTTGTAAGAATTTTTCTCTCTTTCATTGTTTCTGCGTTTTGTTTTTAAAATTTATTTCTATAATGGGGTTTGGCTCATTTTCACTGCTGTGTTTGTGCCGCTCTGCACACACTTGATTCCCTTATGGAGATATATCAATACATGGGTTTTAAGATTCTTATTACTCAGATATATTTCTCAGCGGTGTGTAGGGTGTGTTGAGGCCAGTTCATTGAGCAAGGTGTAGATCTTGTCTAATACCTATTTGGTTTATTGAACGGTATCTGTGCTAATTTCAAACTCTGGTTTTATGCATCACCCCACCTCTCCTTTCCCCTTAAGCTGACATAAGTGTGTTTTCTAAATGTGAGACACTGTTCTGTTCTGTAATTCATTTCTTGTGCAGCCATATTTACCCTCCCTCTATAAGTGATATCTTATGATATGTTTCTTTTTCTGTTTGACTTATTTCAAGTAGTATTATCGGACCTAAATCCACTCTTTATCCTTCTACTAGCCTATTACATTGATTTCATGGTGAAGAGATATTCCATTGTACATAAGTACCACATCTTCTTTATCCATTGTTCTCTTTCCTGGGATATTTAAGGTGTACTGAAGTTGAGGTTCTTGTAAACAGAGTAGCCCTAAACTGTGGTGTGCTTGTGTCTTGTTGATTTTTAGACTTCCCTAGATATACTCCCATGATTGGAAGTGTCCTATGCTCTGTAGCTCTGTTTTTTAGATGATTTAGGAACCACCATACACTTCTCCAGAGTGGCTCTCGGCAGTTCACACACTGCCCATCAGCGTATAAAGGCTCCCTGTTCTCCATGGCCTGTCCTGCATTTCTGGTTTTTACAATTTTTTAGGATGGCCCTTTTGACCGGTGGGAAATGAGACTTCTTTGTTGTGCACATTTGCATTGCTTGCTTGCTTCGTTGCCCATAAAGTGCGTCTGCGTTTTTTCCTGGATATAACCAGGAAAAAACGCATACGCCCTTTTGGGCCAACTGCATCATTGTCGAAATTCTGCCGCTTTTCATGTGCGTTAAAGATGAGTCCAGGTCAAGTCTAGACTTCCGGGAAGATGGCGGAAGAGTAAGACGCGGAGATCACGTTCCTCCCCACAGATACACCAGAAATACATCTACGCGTGGAACAACTCCTACAGAGCATCTACTGAACGCTGGCAGAAGACCTCAGACCTCCCAAAAGGCAAGAAACCCCCCACGTACCTGGGTAGGGCAAAAGAAAAAACTAAACAGAGACAAAACGACAGGGACGGGTCCTGCACCAGCGGGAGAGAGCTGTGAAGGAGGAAAAGTGTCCACACACTAGGAAGCCCCTTCGCGGGTGGAGACTTCGGGAGGCGGAGTGGGGGAGCTTGGGAGCCGCGGAGGAGAGCACAGCAACAGGGGTGCGGAGGGCAAAGCGGACAGATTCCAGCGCAGAAGTTCGGGCTGACCGGAACTCGCCAGCCGAGAGGCTTGTCTGCTCGCCCGCCGGGGCGGGCGGGACTGGGAGCTGAGGCTCTGGCTTTTGTCGGAGCGCCGGGAGAGGACTGAGGTTGGCGGCGTGAACACAGCCTGCAGGGCGTTAGTGCACCGCGGCTGGCCGGGAGAGAGTCCGGGGAGAAGTCTGGAACTGCCGAAGAGGCAAGAGACTTTTACGTCCCTCTTTGTTTCCTTGTGCACGAGGAGAGGGGATTAAGAACGTTGCTTGAGAGAGCTCCAGGGACGGGCGCGAGCCGCGGCTAAAAGTGCGGATCCCAGAGACAGACATGAGACGCTAGGGCCGCTGCTGCCGCCACTGGGAGGCCTGTGTGCGAACACAGGTCACTAGCCACACGCCCTTCCGGGGAGCCTGTGCAGCCCGCCACTGCCAGGGTCCCGGGATCCAGGGACAACTCCCCCGGGAGAACGCACAGGCGCGCCTCAGGCTGCAACGTCTCGCCGGCCTCTGCCGCCGCAGGCCCACCCCACACTCCGTGCCCCTCCCTACCCCCGGGCCTGAGTGAGCCAGAGCCTCCGAATCAGCGGCTCCTTTAACCCCGTCCTGTCTGAGCAAAGAACAGACGCCCTCCGGCGACCTACATGCACAGGCGGGGCTAAATCCAAAGCTGAGCCCCTGGGAACTGTGAGAACAAAGAAGAGAAAGGGAAATCTCTCCCAGCAGCCTCAGAAGCAGCGGATTAAAGCTCCACAATCAACTTGATATACCCTGCATCTGTGGAATACCTGAATAGACAATGAATCATCCCAAATTAAGGAGCCCTGTGGATGAAAGGCGTTTGGTGCTGCAGCCAGGAGTCAGTGCTGTGCCTCTGAGGTGGGAGAGCCAACTTCAGGACACTGATCCACAAGAGACCTCCCAGCTGCACATAATATCAAACAGCAAAAATCTCCGAGAGATCTCCATCTCAACGCCAGCACCCAGCTTCACTCAACGACCAGCAAGCTACAGTGCTGGACATCCTATGCCAAACAACTAGCAAGACAGGAACACAACCCCACCCATTAGCAGAGAGGCGGCCCAAAATCATAATAAGTCTACAGACACCCCAAAACACACCACCAGACATGGACCTGCCCACCAGAAAGACAAGATCTAGCCTCATCCACCAGAACACAGGCACTAGTACCCTCCACCAGGAAGCCTACACAACCCACTGAACCAACCTTAGCCACTGGGGACAGACACAAAAAACAACAGGAACTACGAACCTTCAGCCTGCAAAAAAGGAGACCCCAAACACAGTAAGATAAGCAAAATGAAAAGACAGAAAAACACACCGCAGATGAAGGAGCAAGATAAAAACCCATCAGACCTAACAAATGAAGAGGAAATAGGCAGTCTACCTGAAAAAGAATTCAGAATAATGATAGTAAAGTTGATCCGAAATCTTGGAGATAGAATGGACAATAGAATGGACAAAATGCAAGAATCAGTTAACAAGGACCTAGAAGAACTAAAGATGAAACAAGCAACGATGAACAACACAATAAATGAAATTAAAAGTACTCTAGATGGGATCAATAGCAGAATAACTGAGGCAGAAGAACGGATAAGTGACCTGGAAGATAAAATAGTGGAAATAACTACTGCAGAGCAGAATAAAGAAAAAAGAATGAAAAGAACTGAGGACAGTCTCAGAGACCTCTGGGACAACGTTAAACGTACCAACATTCGAATTATAGGGGTTCCAGAAGAAGAAGAGAAAAAGAAAGGGACTGAGAAAATATTTGAAGAGATTATAGTTGAAAACTTCCCTAATATGGGAAAGGAAATAGTTAATCAAGTCCAGGAAGCACAGAGAGTCCCATACAGGATAAATCCAAGGAGAAATACGCCAAGACACATATTAATCAAACTGTCAAAAATTAAATACAAAGAAAACATATTAAAAGCAGCAAGGGAAAAACAACAAATAACACACAAAGGAATCCCCATAAGGTTAACAGCTGATCTTTCAGCAGAAACTCTGCAAGCCAGAAGGGAGTGGCAGGACATATTGAAAGTGTTGAAGGAGAAAAACCTGCAACCAAGATTACTCTACCCAGCAAGGATCTCATTCAGATTTGATGGAGAAATTAAAACCTTTACAGACAAGCAAAAGCTGAGAGAGTTCAGCACCACCAAACCAGCTCTACAACAACTGCTAAAGGAACTTCTCTAGGCAAGAAACACAAAAGAAGGAAAAGACCTACAATAACAAACCCCAAACAATTAAGAAAATGGGAATGGGAACACACATATCGATAATTACCTTAAATGTAAATGGACTAAATGCTCCCACCAAAAGACACAGATTGGCTGAATGGATACAAAAACAAGACCCATATATTTGCTGTCTACAAGAGACCCACCTCAGACCTAGAGACACATACAGACTGAAAGTAAGGGGATGGAAAAAGGTATTTCATGCAAATGGAAACCAAAAGAAAGCTGGAGTAGCAATTCTCATATCAGACAAAATAGATTTTAAAACAAAGACTATTAGAAGAGACAAAGAAGGACACTACATAATGATCAAGGGATCGATCCAAGAGGAAGATATAACAATTGTAAATATTTATGCACCCAACATAGGTGCACCTCAATACATAAGGCAAATACTGACAACCATAAAAGGGGAAATCGACAGTAACACATTCATAGTAGGGGACTTTAACACCCCACTTTCACCAATGGACAGATCATCCAAAATGAAAATAAATAAGGAAACACAAGCTTTAAATGATACATTAAATGAGATGGAGTTAATTGATATTTATAGGACATTCCATCCAAAAACAACAGAATACACATTTTTCTCAAGTGCTCATGGAACATTCTCCAGGATAGATCATATCTTGGGTCACAAATCAAGCGTTGGTAAATTTAAGAAAATTGAAATTGTATCAAGTATCTTTTCCGACCACAACGCTATGAGACTCGATATCAATCACAGGAGAAGATCTGTAAAAAATACAAACACATGGAGGCTAAACAATACACTACTTAATAACGAAGTGATCACTGAAGAAATCAAAGGGGAAATCAAAAAATACCTAGAAACAAATGACAATGGAGACACGACGACTCAAAATCTATGGGATGCAGCAAAAGCAGTTCTAAGAGGGAAGTTTATAGCAATACAATCTTACCTTAAGAAACAGGAAACATCTCGAATAAACAACCTAACCTTGCACCTAAAGCAATTAGAGAAAGAAGAACAAAAAAACCCCAAAGTTAGCAGGAGGAAAGAAATCATAAAAATCAGATCAGAAATAAATGAAAAAGAAATGAAGGAAACGATAGCAAAGATCAATAAAACTAAAAGCTGGTTCTTTGAAAGGATAAACAAAATTGATAAACCATTAGCCAGACTCATCAAGAAAAAAAGGGAGAAGACTCAAATCAATAGAATTAGAAATGAAAAAGGAGAAGTAACAACTGACACTGCAGAAATACAAAAGATCATGAGAGATTACTACAAGCAACTCTATGCCAATAAAATGGACAACGTGGAAGAAATGGACAAATTCTTAGAAAGGCACAACCTGCCAAAACTGAATCAGGAAGAAATAGAAAATATGAACAGACCAATCACAAGCACTGAAATTGAAACTGTGATTAAAAATCTTCCAACAAGCAAAAGCCCAGGACCAGATGGCTTCACAGGCGAATTCTATCAAACATTTAGAGAAGAGCTATCACCTATCCTTCTCAGACTCTTCCAAAATATAGCAGAGGGAGGAACACTCCCAAACTCATTCTACGAGGCCACCATCACCCTGATACCAAAACCAGACAAGGATGTCACAAAGAAAGAAAACTACAGGCCAATATCACTGATGAACATAGATGCAAAGATCCTCAACAAAATACTAGCAAACAGAATCCAACAGCACATTAAACGGATCATACACCATGATCAAGTGGGGTTTATTCCAGGAATGCAAGGATTCTTCAATATACGCAAATCAATCAACGTGATACACCATATTAACAAATTGAAGGAGAAAAACCATATGATCATCTCAATAGATGCAGAGAAAGCTTTTGACAAAATTCAACACCCATTTGTGATAAAAACCCTGCAGAAAGTAGGCATAGAGGGAACTTTCCTCAACATAATAAAGGCCATATATAACAAACCCACAGCCAACATCGTCCTCAATGGTGAAAAACTGAAAGCATTTCCACTAAGATCAGGAACAAGACAAGGTTGCCCACTCTCACCACTCTTATTCAACATAGTTTTGGAAGTTTTAGCCACAGCAATCAGAGAAGAAAAGGAAATAAAAGGAATCCAAATCGGAAAAGAAGAAGTAAAGCTGTCACTGTTTGCAGATGACATGATACTATACATACAGAATCCTAAAGATGCTACCAGAAAACTACTAGAGCTAATCAATGAATTTGGTAAAGTAGCAGGATACAAAATTAATGCACAGAAATCTCTGGCATTCCTATACACTAAGGATGAAAAATCTGAAAGTGAAATCAAGAAAACACTCCCATTTACCATTGCAACAAAAAGAATAAAATACCTAGGAATAAACCTACCTAAGGAGACAAAAGACCTGTATGCAGAAAATTATAAGACACTGATGAAAGAAATTAAAAATGATACAAATAGATGGAGAGATATACCATGTTCTTGGATTGGAAGAATCAACATTGTGAAAATGACTCTACTACCCAAAGCAATCTACAGATTCAATGCAATCCCTATGAAACTACCACTGGCATTTTTCACAGAACTAGAACAAAAAATCTCACAATTTGTATGGAAACACAAAAGACCCCGAATAGCCAAAGCAATCTTGAGAACGAAAAATGGAGCTGGAGGAATCAGGCTTCCTGACTTCAGACTATACTACAAAGCTACAGTAATCAAGACAGTATGGTACTGGCACAAAAACAGAAATATAGATCAATGGAACAGGATAGAAAGCCCAGAGATAAACCCACGCACATATGGTCACCTTATCTTTGACAAAGGAGGCAGAAATGTACAGTGGAGAAAGGACAGCCTATTCAATAAGTGGTGCTGGGAAAACTGGACAGCTACATGTAAAAGTATGAGATTAGATCACTCCCTAACACCATACACAAAAATAAGCTCAAAATGGATTAAAGACCTAAATGTAAGGCCAGAAACTATCAAACTCTTAGAGGAAAACATAGGCAGAACACTCTATGACATAAATCACAGCAAGATCCTTTTTGACTCACCTCCTAGAGAAATGGAAATAAAAACAAAAGTAAACAAATGGGACCTAATGAAACTTAAAAGCTTTTGTGCAGCAAAGGAAACCATAAAGAAGACCAAAAGACAACCCTCAGAATGGGAGAAAATATTTACAAATGAAGCAACTGACAAAGGATTAATCTCCAAAATTTATAAGCAGCTCATGCAGCTTAATAACAAAAGAACAAACAACCCAATCCAAAAATGGGCAGAAGACCTAAATAGACATTTCTCCAAAGAAGATATACAGAGTGCCAACAAACACATGAAAGAATGCTCAACATCACTAATCATTAGAGAAATGCAAATCAAAACTACAATGAGATATCATCTCACACCAGTCAGAATGGCCATCATCAAAAAATCTAGAAACAATAAATGCTGGAGAGGGTGTGGAGAAAAGGGAACCCTCTTACACTGTTGGTGGGAATGTAAATTGATACAGCCACTGTGGAGAACAGTATGGAGGTTCCTTAAAAAGCTACAAATAGAACTACCATATGACCCAGCAATCCCACTACTGGGCATATACCCTGAGAAAACCATAATTCAAAAAGAGTCATGTACCAAAATGTTCATTGCAGCTCTATTTACAATAGCCCAGAGATGGAAACAACCTAAGTGTCCATCATCGGATGAATGGATAAAGAAGATGTGGCACAT
Source organism: Orcinus orca (assembly GCF_937001465.1). Classification (NCBI taxonomy): domain Eukaryota; kingdom Metazoa; phylum Chordata; class Mammalia; order Artiodactyla; family Delphinidae; genus Orcinus; species Orcinus orca. The sequence continues at coordinate 3,536,834 of NC_064565.1, read as the reverse complement.
ATATACAATGGAATATTACTCAGCCATAAAAAGAGACGAAATTGAGCTATTTGTAATGAGGTGGATAGACCTAGAGTCTGTCATACAGAGTGAAGTAAGTCAGAAAGAGAGAGACAAATACCGTATGCTAACACATATATATGGAATTTAAGAAAAAAAAATGTCATGAAAAACCTAGGGGTGAAACAGGAATAAAGACACAGACTTACTAGAGAATGGACTTGAGGCTATGGGGAGGGGGAAGGGTAAACGGTGACAAAGCAATAAAGAGGCATGGACATGTATACACTACCAAACGTAAGGTAGATAGCTAGTGGGAAGCAGCCGCATAGCACAGGGAGATCAGCTCGGTGCTTTGTGACCGCCTGGAGGGGTGGGATAGGGAGGGTGGGAGGGAGGGTGACGCAAGCAGGAAGAGATATGGGAACATATGTATATATATAACTGATTCATTTTGTTGTGAAGCTGAAACTAACATACCATTGTAAAGCAATTATGCTCCAATAAAGATGTTTAAAAAAAAATAATAAATAAATAAATAAAAAAAAAAAAAAAAAAAAAAAAGACGAGTCCAATCTATCTCTTGAAATCTGTTTCTTGCAATTCTGTCTTGCATTCAGATCCTCTTCTTTGCCTTACCTCAACATATTTTTGGACGTTAGTTTTCATTTATAACTCTGCAGGTTTGTGAATTGCAGTGACCCTGAGCTCCATGTTTTAAGTTGCTCTTTTGTGAGCTGGCCTCAAACCCGCAGGATTGCTTCAGGCCCTATTTTGGCTCCGGCGAGGCAGGCTGAGCCTTTCTTTAATTCTTATTCTTAATGGGAAATTAGAGTGATATGTGCCCGTCCAAACCCCTACAACTCTTCTCTCATTGGTTCCCCCTCTTCCCGTTCATCCTCCTCACAATTTGCAAAATGTGTGAAACAGAAGTTTAAATGTGCTGATTCTCCAAGTGGGGAGATTCTAAGTAACGTGGCTGGAATGGTGAACAGGAGCACCAGGAGAGGATAAATGAGGTGCATTTTAGACACATCTCCCGATCACATGGTGTACTGTCCTCTGGGTTTTCCATGCATGTTTTAGCTGTAGGAAGATCCCTTGAACCTGCAGATTTGGGGCCCATTGAATGGGTACCAGGTAGTATTACTTTAAAGGGTGTGCATTTCCTCACCCAACCTCACATTTCTCTTAGTGCAAACAGTTTCCAGCCTTATGTCTCATCCTGCTGTGGGTCTAGATGTGTTCAATCCATGTTGCATCACCGTCCCTGAGGAAAAGTTGTAAGAGGTTTTCTCTGTCTCTCTGTCGTTTATTTTTTTCAATTTATTACTATATTGGTTACAGCTGATTTTCAAAGCTCTGTTTCTTGCTGCTGTACATCCACTTGATTCACGTACAGAGAGACATCAATAAATTCTTTTTCAGATTCTTACCAGTCGTATATATTCTTTTCCGGTGACTTGAGTGTGCTGAGTGCAGTTCTTTTAGCTACCGTGTAGGCCTTGTTGATTATCAGTTTGGTATTTGGAATGGTATCTTTGCTAATTTCAACCTCCTGGATGATGCCTCACCCCTCCCCACCTTTCCCGTTTAGCAGCCTTATGCATGTTTTCTACATATTTGACTATGTTTTTGTTTTGTAATTTATTTCATGTGTAGCCATTTTGGATTCCACCTTTAAGTGATATCTTATGATATGTGTCTTTTTCTTTTTGAATTCTGTCACTTAGAATGATCATACGTAACTCCTCCGGAGTTGTTACAACTGGCCATATTTCATTGATTTCCAGGCTGAATAATATTCCACTCTACCTAAGTACCACATCTCTATCCATTTTTTCCCTCCAGAGACATTTAAGTTATATCCTAGTCGAGGATCTTTTAAACAGAGAGGGGGTAAACATTGGGTTGCCTGTGTCCTCTCGATTTTTGTTTTTCCCAAGATATACGCCCATGAGTGCAAGTGCCCTATGCTCTGTAGCTCATTTTTTAGATGCTTTAGTAAACACAATACACTTCTCCAGAATGGCCGTTGGCAATATACATTTCCACTATAAGTCTCACAGGGCTCCCTCTTCTCCTTGCCCTGTCCTGCATTTCTGTTGTTTACGCTTTATGAGGATGGCTCTTCTGACTGATGCGAAGTGATATCTTTTGTAGTATTGACTTCCAGTGCCCACCTGTTTGGTTGGCTAAAAAAGTGTATGCCCTTTTCTTGAATATATACAGAAAAAAACGCATACACCCTTTTTGGCCAACTGCAATGTTGGCAATGTTCAGCTCCTTTTCTTGTGCTTAATGGCGAGTCCTCTCTACCTCCTCAAATCCCTTTCCTGCCATTCTCCCTTGCTTACAAGTCCTTTTCTCTGACTTTCCTCAAGACATTTTTCAGTGATGGATATTTTCAACTCTGCAGTTTCGTGAATTTTACTGCCCCTGAGTTCCATTGTTCAGCTTGTGTTTATGGGAACTGGCCACAAAGCAGCGGGATTTCCTCAAGCCCTATACTGTTTCCATGGGCAACCCTAGCCTTTGGTCAATTCGTCTTCCTGATTGGAAATTAGAGTGACATTAGTGTGCCTGTCTGAACACCTAGGACTTGTCTCTCATTGTTCCTCATCCTTCCGCTTCATCCTCTGGACAAATTCCAAACTGTACGCAACAGGATGTTGACAGTGCTGACATCTCCAAGTGGGGAGACTGTTAGTAAAGACGCTGGAGGGGTGAACCCGAGCACCAGGAGATGAGGAGATGAGATGCCTTTTCCAAACTCTTCCCGATCAGACGGTATACCATCCTCTGGGTGTGACAGACATGTTTTAGCAGTAGGAAGAGTCCCGTTCATGTAAGGAGAACACCAGGGCTTTTTCAAAATCAGTGTCTCCCCGAAACCCAAACGGGGGAATTTTTTAAGCTACGGCTACACATATGTTCATTAAGGGCCTTGGGAAGTAGGCAGAGTCCAAACTTTAGATGATTGAAGTCTTCAGGGTCAGAAGCACTCACCACCAGCTTCCCTTAGGTTACACTTTAACTGTCATTGATAGATGATGTCAATAAAAATATCTATTCTTTTTCAGATTATTTCCCCTTATAGGTTATTGCAAAATGTTGAGTGTAGTTCCCTGTGCTATACAGTAGTTCCTTGTTGATGATCTATTTTATACATAGCAGTGTGTATGTGTTAATTCCAAACTGTTAATTTATCCCTCCTCCCACCTTTCCCCTTTGGTAATAATAAATTATAAGATTTTATACTTCTCAGAAATGGGGGAGCTGAAAGAGAGGTATCATTTTCAATGGAAAAGCATTTAAAACAAGATTGAAGCTTTAACCAAGATTATTAGATGTACATCCTTGAAAAGAAATCACTTCGTTTCTCTAATATTGACCTGACAAATAAGACAAACCTTTTCACTGAACTTGCTTATAATAAAGTGATGGAAATATCAAATGGAAGTGTTAGAAACATCTTATTTTACCCGAGCCTCATACACTGTTCTATGTTAACTACAGTTTGGCTCACACATCTGTTCATTGAGGTTACAATAGTCTCAATTTCTGTTACTGATCCTCCAGAGTGGACCCCAACAAGTGTCCCCCTGCCCAGTGTCATTGGGGCCAACAGATCGAGACTGAGTTTGGTTCACAAGCAAAGGAAACTTTATATTTTGATCAGAGAATGGAGAGGTGAGAGCATGCACTACCCCATGGGCTGTGGGCTGGGCTGCTGTGTAGAGATCCTGTCAGAGTCAGTGGGAGGGAGGGGGCGGAGCTCTCGAGGGCCGGGTTGGCTGTAGCTCAGGCTCTATATCACGGAGTCTGCACTGGGCCCCAGGAGCTGAGGTGTCGACCCAGCCATTCTGCACTAGGAAATCTGGTCTGAAGTGCCGGGTGTGGAACCTCTGCATGCGGGACCCTAGGAGCACGTGAAATTAGACAAAGCACAAAGGATAAAAAAGGTTAGACTTGACTTTATTGCCCAGATTCTATTTTTATCTCCCAGGGATTTTTAATGGGCTTTGCTGGGGACAAACCCCTCCTCTGCCTTTTGTCCCGTTCCTCATTCTTGGAGTGCTGAGGGTGCAGACCCTTCTCCTGTAACTGCTGAGTGCTGAGTTGGGAGCCCTCATACCCTGAGGCGAGGGTCAGAGCTTCTCCCCAGCAGCCTCCAGGTGACGTTGATTGTCCCCAGGCCCCCTGCCTCCCTGCTCGTCCACCTGAGCACCAGCATTGGAAGTGTTATAGATTCTAATGACCTTTAAGGGTCCAGGAAAGAGATGTGCAGAGACGCTGTGGGGGCCGGTTTCACCCCGCCCCACATTTGTTCGGCCACCTTAGGCTGACCGTTTCTGCCAGCCTAGATGCTCTGACCAGTAGTCTGCGCTTTCTTCAATTAGGCCCCTGAATTAACATACAAACAGCACCAGGTGTCAGAGCCCTGCCCGCTCAACTCCCAGACAGTCCAGGGTCAGTGGTGATCAAGGACCATGATGGCCACTGAGTCAACAGCCTTTTGAAGTAAACAGGAGTCCAGCCGGTCTTATTGGCCACCATCATCACGGTGTCTGTAGGCTTTTCTATGGTGACAGTGTGATATACGGTTCCCCCGCCAAGATTATTAGCTCCCCTCTGGGTGCAGTAAGTCCTGCAAGCAGTAGTCTACTCTTTTGGGACACACTCTTGTTGTTTTATGAGAGAAACTCCAGGTCAAGTGATGTTCACACGAGTCGTCATGGTGCCCTGTTGCCCCCGGTTATCTCTGGATGTTGGAGTTGGAGGGCCTCCTCACTCGAGGTCGGAGTGAACCCTGCAACTTCAGGGCATGGTTGGTGGTTAGGATCACCACGTGGGGTCCTTTTCCCTTAGGAGGGAGGTGGCCTTTTGGGCTGCTGATTTCCAGGTTTTTAGATACCGCCAGTATCTTGGCCAGATGTGGCAGTGGGCCAAGCCCCTTGGTGACCATAGTTTATCCTACCTGGATGGCATTCTTGCATTGTTCCATTTCAAGTGGTCCCAGGTTTTGCACTAATTCTCCAATGGCGATTCACCTTTCACCGGGAATGTAAAGGTCAAAGGGTTTAGCTAAATTAGGGAGTTCCAGGGCAAGGATCTGAATTGACTGCTCTTTCCATTCTTGAAAGGCCACTTCTGGATTCTATTCAAAAGGATCATCATCTTTTCCTTTCAGTGTTTCATATAGAGGCCCAGCTAGTAGACTGTAGTTAGGGATCCAGAAGCAGCAAACCCTGGCCTCCCCAGGAACCCCTAAGCTGTCTTCTAGTTTTAGAAAGGGGTAAGGCTGAAAATGGTTTCTTCCCTTTCCTGGGACGGGCTTCTCCGACCTTCTGTGAGAATGAAGCCCAGGCAGGTCACCGCAGTCTGTGATATTTGAGCTTTTTCTTGGACAACTTCTATCCTTTATTGGCTTGGTAGTTCAGAGGCCTCCTTAGTAGGGCTGGCGATCAGAATGTCGTCTGTGTATTGAAGGAGGGTTTCCTTTTCCAGAGGTAGAACTTTTAGGTCTTTAGCTAAGCTTTCCCCAAAGATGGTGTGGGAATTTTTGCACCCTTGGGACCAGACGGCCCGGAAGTATTGTTGTAGTTGTATGTTGAGTCCTGCCACTCACAAGCCAAAATTTCTTGTGACTCTGGGACTAATGGAATACAAAAGAAGGCATCATTGAAGACTAATACAGAATACCATGTCCTGGTGGTTGGTAGAATGACCAGCAGGGTGTAGGAATTAGGAGCAACTGGAGGTATATCCTCGGTGGCTTCACTGACTGTCCTGACATCCTTTACCAGGTCCCCAGCAGCCCATGGGGCTCTCGTGGTCAGACCAATCCCAGAATATGGAGCTCACCTGGGCAGTTACCCCACCCCCACCCCAGCCCACGGGGCTCTCGTGGTCAGGCCCCTCCCAGGATACAGAGCTACCCTTGCAGGTACCGTGGCAGGGCTGGACACACAGGAACCGTGCACATAGTCCTCATTGCAGAGCACCCCCTGCTCACCTGTCGCTCAGAGCTGACACAGAGCACCTCAGAGCAGGACTTGAACTAACAAACAGCAGCTGCGACAGGTCTGTGACCCTGGGCATCACTCTGTGCGGCCTCCCTCCACCTGGTTTTCCAGAGACTTCCACTGCACCCGGGGCACCAGGCCTCTGTCTCCAACCACCACCCACCCCTCCTCTCCCTGACTCCTGGGTTCCTCTCATTAGGAGAGGGTTTTCTTGAAGTTGTCTCCCACTCATGGGCCAGATAAAATGATTAGAAAACAAGCCAAAGCTGCAGCCCCTTGTCTATCCTGACTCTCAGGAGCCCACACCTGTTCCTTGGACCTGGCCGGTTCAGCAAGTTCCATTTTCTGCAACTGTGAGCCCCTGAGGGGTGATGATTGGCTGACCTGGGCAGCCTTACCGTGCCGGCCAGCCCTCCCCAGGTGTGCCTGGGTTGAGATCAATATAAATACCACTCCAGGCAGCAAGAGCCCCTGCAGCCGTGCCTGACACCATTTTCTCTGCCCTGTCAGCAGTCTCGGGGCTGGGCTGGTGGGAGGGAGTGAGAGGCCACGGCTTTGTGGGTGGCCCAGTGTGAGTGGGGCTCTGCTGGACTTTCTGCAGCAGTTGCCAGGCTGCCACCTGCTAAAGAAGAGGATATGTCACCCATACCTGCTGCTGGAATTTCTCCCTGGGCAGAGGTGAGGAAGGAAAAAAGCAGTGGGGGCAGGGACAGGACGGGTATCTCAGGCAGGGAAATGGAAATCTTCCAGAAGAGCACCCAGGGCCAGGACCATCCTGGCTGGCCTGCAGGCACCAAGTCGGCCGGCATGCTGTCACTCGTGTGGCTCTATGGCCCTTCCTCTAGGCTTTCAAGTCCTTGTATATATTCAGGTGTTTTACCTGGGACGGGTGGGAATAGTTCAGTAGCAACCGGCCTGGGGCTCAGCTCACGTTTACTCACAGATGCCTCGGCACGGTGCCCCAGCTTTGCAATGAGGACGCTTGTTGCGTGGGGGCTGCTGGCTGAATGGGAGACGATTCCCCACCACTGACCAACTTCAGAATTGTTTACAACTGGAGCAAGTGCCCTGATACGGTTTTCCTCTGTGTAACTGGTGGGTTCTGTGTTTTTTTTCGCTTTTTCGTTTTTGGTTCAAGGTAGATTTTATTCCTGTTTTTTGTATTTACAGATATAAGCATGGAAATAATTTATTCATATAAATACATGTATGTGAAGGGAATAATTGTTTTTTCTGTTTTATTTTTAAATTTTATTTCTTTTTAATTTTGAATTTTATTTTATATTTTTATACAGCAGGTTCTTATTGGTTATCTATTTTATACATATAAATGTATACATGCCAATCCCAGTCTCTCAACTCCTCCCACCACCCCCCCCAACAGCTTTCCCCCCTTGTTGTCCATACGTTTGTTGTCTACATCTGTTGCTCTATTTATGCCTTGCAAAATGGTTAATCTGTACAGTTTCTCTAGGTTCCACATATATGCATGAATATACAAGATTTGTTTTTCTCTTTCTGACTTACTTCACTCTGTATGACAGTCTCTAGATCCATCGACGTCTCTACAAATGACCCAATTTCATTCCTTTTCATGGCTTAGTAATATTCCATTTTATATATGTACCACAGCTTTATGCATTCGTCTGTCTGTGGGCATTTAGGTTGCTTCCATTACCTCGATATTGTAAATAGTGATGCAATGAACATTGCGGTGAATGTCTCTTTTTGATTTATGGTTTTGTCTGGGTATATGTCCAGTACTGGGATTGCTGTATCATATGGTAATTCTATTGTTAGTTTCTTAAGAAATTCCATATTGTTCTCCATAGTGACTGTATCAATTTATATTCCCAACAATAGTGGAAGAGGGTTCCTTTTCTCCACACCCTTTCCAGCATTTTTTGCTTGTAGATTTTCTATGATGCCTATTCTACCAGGTGTGAGGTGATACCTCATTGTTGAATCCATTTCGTTGAGCAAGGGGTAGGTCTTGTCTATTCCATATTTGGCTTAAGGAACTTTATCTGTGCTAATTTCAAACTCTGGTTTTATGCAGCACCCCAACTCACCTTCCCCCTTAAGCAAGCATAAGTTGGTTTTCTAAACTTGAGACCCTGTTCTGCTTTGTAATTCAGTTAATGTGTAGCCAAGTTCACATTCCGTGTATTAGTGATACCTTATGATGTTTCATTTTCTGTGTGACTTATTTCACTTAGAATCATCGTGCCTCAATCCACTCATTATGCTGATACGGACCTGGTGACATAGATTTCATTGCTGAGTGGTATTCTGTTGTACATAAGTACCGTAACTTCTTTATCCATTATTTGCTCTCTGGGATATTTAACTTGTGCCGTAGAAGAGATTCCAGTAAAAAGAACCGTCCCAAATTTTGGGGTGGCTGTGTCTTTTTTATTTTAATTTCCCTAAGCTATAGGACCATAAGTGGAAGTGCCCTAGGCTCTGTTGCTTTGTTTTTTAGATGTTTCAGGAAACACCATACACTTCTCCAGAGTGGCTGTTGGCAATTTACATCCCGACCATCAGCATAACAAGGCTCCCAGTTCTCCATGGCCTGTCCTGCCTTTCTGGATTTTACAATTTTTTCAGATGGCCCTTTTGAGCGGGGGGAAGTGAGAGTTCATTGTAGTGCAGATTTCCTTTGCAAGCTTGCTTGGTTGGCCAAAAAGGGCATATGCGTTTTTTCCTGAATATATTCAGGAAAAAACGTATACGCCCTTTTTGGCCAAGTGCTTCATTGTGGACGTTCTGCCTCTTTTCCTATGCTTTAAATGCAATTCCAGTCTACCTCCTGAAATCGGTTTCCTTCAATTCTGCCCCACTTTCAAGTCCTCTTGGCAGCCTTACTTCAGTATATTTTTGGACGATAGCTGTCATTTATAACTCTGCAGGTTTGTGAATTACAGTGCCCCTGAACTCCTTTTTTCAACTTGCTTTCTTGTGAGCTGGCCGCAACACCGCAGGTTTCCTTCAGGCCCTAATATGGTTCCGGCATGGCACGCTGAGCCTTTGGTTAATTCCTCTTCCTGGTGGGAAATGAGAGTTAAATTTGCCCGTCCAGACACCTCCAGCTAGTCTCTCATTGGTTCTCCCTATTCCTGTTCATCTTCCGCAGAAATTGCAAACTGGGCCAAACAGGAGGTTAAAGGCACCGACTCTCCAAGTAGGGAGAGTGTTAGTAAATCGTCTGGAGTGTTGCACCCGAGTACCAGGTGATGAAAACTGAGATATATTTGAACACGTCTCCAGATCACATGGTTGATCGTACTCTGGGTTCCACATGCATGTTTTAGCTGAAGGAAGAATACCTTAAACCTGGAGAGTTGAGACCCTTGGAATGGGGACCATTCAATATGACATCAAAGGGTCTTCATTTGCTCACCGAACCTCTCCAATCCTGTCAGAGCTGTGTTAAGGCCCCTGTACACACTCTTGATTCTCTTTCAGACATAGCAATCCATAGGTTTTAAGATAGTTACTAGTCAGGTACATTCTTAGGCGTTTAATATGGGGTGTTGAGTCCATTTCGTTGAGCAAGGAGTAGCTCTTGTCTGTTCCATAGTTGGCTTAAGGAACTTGATCTGTGCTCATTTCAATCTCTGGTTTTATGCAGCACCCCAACTCACCTTTCCCCTTAAGGAAGCATAAGTTGGTTTTCTAAATTTGAGACCCTGTTCTGTTTTGTAATTCAGTTCCTGTGTAGCCAAGTTTACATTCCGTGTATTAGTGATATCTTATGATGTTTCTTTTTCTGTGTGACTTATTTCAGTTGGAATCATCATACTTGAATCCACTCATTATGCTGCTACGGGCCTGATGACATAGATTTCATTGCTGAGTGATATTTCATTGTACGTAAGTACCACAACTTCTTTATCCATTTTTCACTTTCTGCTATATTGAACTTGTACCATAAACGAGGTTCTTGTAAACAGAGCCGTCCCAAACTTTGGGGTGGCTGTGTCTTTTTGATTTTAATTTCCCTAAGCTATAGGACCAAAAGTGGAAGTGCCCTAGGCTCTGTGGCTTTGTTTTTTAGATGTTTCAGGAAACACCATACACTTCTCCAGAGTGGCTGTTGGCAATTTACATCCCGCCCATCAGCATAACAAGGCTCCCATTTCTCCATGGCCTGTCCTGCCTTTCTGGATTTTACACTTTTTTCAGATGGCCCTTTTGACCAGGGGGAAGTGAGACTTCATTGTAGTGCAGATTTCCTTTGCAAGCTTGCTTGGTTGGCCAAAAAGGGCGTATGCGTTTTTTCCTGAATATATTCAGGAAAAAACGCATACGCCCTTTTTGGCGAGATGCATCATTGTGGACGTTCTGCCTCTTTTCCTATGCTTTAAATGCAATTCCAGTCTACCTCCTGAAATCGGTTTCCTGCAATTCTGCCCCGCTTTCAAGTCCTCTTGGCAGCTTTACTTCAGTATATTTTTGGACGATAGCTGTCATTTATAACTCTGCATGTTTGGGAATTATAGTGCCCGGAGCTCCGTTCTTCAACTGGCTTTCTTGTGAGCTGGCCGTAACACCGCAGGATTGCTTCAGGCCCTAATCTGGTTTTGGCACGGCACGCAGGGCCTTTGGTTCATTCCTCTTCCTGGTGGGAAATGAGAGTTAAATTTGCACGTCCAGACACCTCCAACTCGTCTCTTATTGGTTCTCCCTATTCCTGTTCATCTTCCACAGAAATTGCAAACTGGGCCAAACAGGAGGTTAAAGACTCTGACTCTCCATGTCGGGAGAGTGTTAGTAAAGCGTCTGGAATGTTGCACCCGAGTACCAGGGGACGAAAACTGAGACACATTTGAACACGTTTCCAGATCACACAGTGGATCGTACTCTGGTTTCCACATGCGTGATTTAGCTGAAGGAAGAATACCTTAAACCTGGAGAGTTGAGACCCATGGAATGGGTACCATGCAATATGACTTCAAAGGGTCTGCATTTGCTCACCGAACCTCACCAATCCTATCACAGCTGCATTTATGCCGCTGTACACACGCTTGATTCTCTTTCAGAGACATAGCAATCCATAGGTTTTAAGATTCTTAGTAGTCAGGTATATTCTTAGGCTTTTAATATGTGGTGTTGAGTCCATTAGGTTGAACAAGGAGTAGCTCTTGTCTATTACATATTTGGCTTATGGAACGGTATCTGTGCTCATTTCAATCTCTGGTTTTATGCAGCACCCCAAGTCACCTTTCCTCTTAAGCAAGCATAAGTTGGTTTTCTAAATTTGGGATCCTGTTTTGTTTTGTAATTCAGTTCCTGTGTAGCCAAGTTTACATTCCGTGTATTAGTGATATCTTATGATGTTTCTTTTTCTGTGTGACTTATTTCAATTAGAATCATCGTACCTGAATCCACTCATTATGCTGCTATGGGCCTGATGACATAGATTTCATTGCTGAGTGATATTGCATTGTACGTAAGTACCACACTTTCTTTATCCATTTTTCACTTTCTGAAATATTGAACTTGTACCGTAAATGAGATCTTGTAAACAGAGCCATCCCAAACTTTGGGGTGTCTGTGTCTTTTTGATTTTAATTTCCCTAAGCTATAGGACCATATGTGGAAGTGCCCTAGGCTCTGTTGCTTTGTTTTTTAGATGTTTCAGGAAACACCATACACTTCTCCAGAGTGGCTGTTGGCAATTTACATCCCACCCATCAGCATAACTAGGCTCCAAGTTCTCCATGGCCTGTCCTGCCTTTCTGGATTTTACAATTTTTTCAGATGGCCCTTTTGACCGGGGGGAAGTGAGACTTCATTGTAGTGCAGATTTCCTTTGCAAGCTTGCTTGGTTGGCCAAAAAGGGCGTATGCGTTTTTTCCTGAATATATTCAGGAAAAAACCCATACGCCCTTTTTGGCCACGTGCATCATTGTGGACGTTCTGCCTCTTTTCCTATGCTTTAAATGCAATTCCAGTCTACCTCCTGCAATCGTTTTCCTGCAATTCTGCCCCACTTTCAAGTCCTCTTGGCAGCCTTACTTCAGTATATTTTTGGACGATAGCTGTCATTTATAACTCTGCAGGTTTGTGAAATACAGTGCCCCTGAGCTCCTTTCTTCAACTCGCTTTCTTGTGAGCTGGCAGCAACACCGCAGGATTCCTTTAGGCCCTAATATGGTTCCGGCATGGCACGCTGAGCCTTTGGTTAATTCCTCTTCCTTGTGGTAAATGAGAGTTAAATTTGCCCGTCCAGACACCTCCAACTAGTCTCTCATTTGTTCTCCCTATTCCTGTTCATCTTCCGCAGAAATGCAAACTGGGCCAAACAGGAGGTTAAAGGCACCGACGCTCCAAGTCGGGAGAGTGTTAGTAAATCGTCTGGAGTGTTGCACCCGAGTACCAGGGGATGAAAACTGAGATATATTTGAACACGTCTCCAGATCACATGGTTGATCATACTCTGGGTTCCACATGCATGTTTTAGCTGAAGGAAGAATACCTTAAACCTGGAGAGTTGAGACCCGTGGAATGGGTACCATGCAATATGACTTCAAAGGGTCTTCATTTGCTCACCGAACCTCACCAGTCCTATGAGCCCCAAGTGTCCAGCCTTATGTGTCACCCAGCTCTGGGTGTAGATGTGGTAAATCCAGGTTGCATCATAAGACTTGATGAATTACTTAAGTATTCCTCTCTATTTCACTGTCATTGTGTTTTGTTTAAGAAATTTATTTTTATTATGGGATTTAGCTGATTTCACTGCTGCGTTTATGCCACTGTACACACTCTTGATTCTCTTAGAGAGATATATAAATCCATAGGTTTTATGATTCTTACTAGTCAGGTATATTCCTAGGTGTTGAATATGGGGTGTTGAGTCCATTTCGTTGAGCAAGGAGTAGCTCTTGTCTATTCCATATTTGGCTTATGGAGCGGTATCTGTTCTCATTTCCATCTCTGGTTTTATGCAGCACCCCACCTCACCTTTCCCCATAAGCAAGCATAAGTTGGTTTTCTAAATTTGAGACCCTGTTCTGTTTTGTAATTCAGTTCCTGTGTAGCCAAGTTTACATTCCGTGTATTAGTGATATCTTATGATGTTTCTTTTTCTGTGTGACTTATTTCAGTTAGAATCATCGTACCTGAATCCACTCACTATTCTGCTACGTGCCTGATGACATAGATTTCATTGCTGAGTGATATTGCATTGTACGTAAGTACCACAACTTCTTTATCCATTTTTCGCTTTCTGCGATATTGAACTTGTACCATAAACGAGGTTCTTGTAAACAGAGCCATCCCAAACTTTGGGGTGGCTGTGTCTGTTTGATTTTAATTTCCCTAAGCTATAGGACCATAAGTGGAAGTGCCCAAGGCTCTGTTGCTTTGTTTTTTAGATGTTTCAGGAAACACCATACACTTCTCCCGAGTGGCTGTTGGCAATTTACATCCTGCCCATCAGCATAAGAAGGCTCCCAGTTCTCCATGGCCTGTCCTGTCATTCTGGATTTTACACTTTTCTCAGATGGTCCTTTTGACCGGAGGGAAGTGAGACTTCATTGTAGTGCTGATTTCCTTTGCCAGCTTGGTTGGTTGGCCTAAAATAGCGTATGGGTTTTTTCCTAAATATATTCAGGAAAAAACGCATACGCACTTTTTGGACAAGTTCATCATGGTCGACGTTCTGCCTCTTTTCCTATGCTTTAAATGCAATTCCAGTCTACCTCCTGAAATCGGTTTCCTGCAATTCTGCCCCGCTTTCAAGTCCTCTTGGCAGCCTTACTTCAGTATATTTTTGGACGATAGCTGTCATTTATAACTCTGCAGGTTTGTGAATTACAGTGCCCCTGAGCTCCTTTCTTCAACTCGCTTTCCTGTGAGCTGGCCGCAACACCGCATGATAGCTTCAGGCCCTAATCTGGTTCTGGCATGGTATGCTGAGCCTTTGGTTAATTCCTCTTCCTGGTGGGAAATGAGAGTTAAATTTGCCCGTCCAGACACCTCCAGCTAGTCTCTCATTGGTTCTCCCTATTCCTGTTCATCTTCCGCAGAAATTGCAAACTGGGCCAAACAGGAGGTTAAAGGCACTGACTCTCCAAGTTGGGAGAGTGTTAGTAAAGCGTCTGGAATGTTGCACCCGAGTACCAGGGGACGAAAACTGAGACATATTTGAACACGTCTCCCGATCACACGGTTGATCATACTCTGGGTTCCACATGCATGTTTTAGCTGAAGGGCGAATACCTTAAACCTGGAGAGTTGAGACCCGTGGAATGGGTACCATGCAATATGACTTCAAAGGGTCTTCATTTGCTCACCGAACCTCTCCAATCCTATCACTGCTGTGTTTATGACCCTGTACACATGCTTGATTCTCTTTCAGAGACATAGCAATCCATAGGTTTTAAGATTCTTACTAGTCAGGTACATACTCAGACGTTTAATATGGGGTGTTGAGTCCATTTCGTTGAGCAAGGAGTAGCTCTAGTCTATTCCATATTTGGCGTAGGGAACTTTATCGGTGCTCATTTCAATCTCTGGTTTTATGCAGCACCCCAACTCACCTTTCCCCTTAAGCAAGCATAAGTTGCTTTTCTAAATTTGAAACCCTGTTCTGTTTGTAATTCAGTTCGTGTTTAGCCAAGTTTACATTCCGTGTATTAGTGATATCTTATGATGTTTCTTTTTCTTTGTGACTTGTTTCAGTTAGAATCATCATACCTGAATCCACTCATTATGCTGCTATGGGCCTGATGACATAGATTTCATCGGTGAGTGATATTGCATTGTACATTAGTACCACAACTTCTTTATCCATTTTTCACTTTCTGCAATATTGAACTTGTACTGTAAACGAGGTTCTTGTAAACAGAGCCGTCCCAACATTTAGGGTGGCTGTGTCTTTTTGATTTTAATTTCCCTAAGCTATAGGACCATAAGTGGAAGTGCCCTAGGCTCTGTTGCTTTGTTTTTTGCATGTTTCATGAAACACCATACACTTCTCCACAGTGGCTGTTGGCCATTTACATCCCGCCCATCAGCATAACAATGCTCCCAGTTCTCCATAGCCTGTCCTGCCTTTCTGGATTTTACACTTTTTTCAGATGGCCCTTTTGACCGGGGGGAAGTGAGACTTCATTGTAGTGCAGATTTCCTTTGCAAGCTTGCTTGGTTGGCAAAAAAGTGCGTATGCATTTTTTACTGTATATATTCAGGAAAAAATGCATACGCCCTTTTTGGCCACGTGCATCGTTGTCGAGGTTCTGCCTCTCTTCCTATGTTTTCAATGCAATTCCAGTCTACCTCCTGAAATCGGTTTCCTGCAATTCTGCCCCGCTTTCAAGTCCTCTTGGGAGCCTTACTTCAGTATATTTTTGGATGACAGCTGTCATTTATAACTCTGCAGGTTTGTGAATTACAGCGCCCCTGAGCTCCTTTCTTCAACTCGCTTTCTTGTGAGCTGGCCGCAACACCACAGGATTGCTTCAGGCCCTAATCTTGTTCCGGCACGGCACACTGAGCCTTTGGTGAATTCGTCTTCCTGGTGGGAAATGAGAGTTAAATTTGCCCGTCCAGACACCTCCAGCTAGTCTCTCATTGGTTCTCCCTATTCCTGTTCATCTTCCGCAGAAATTGCAAACTGGGCCAAACAGCAGGTTAAAGGCACTGACTCTCCAACACGGAGAGTGTTAGTAAAGCGTCTGGAATGTTGCACCCGAGTACCAGGGGACGAAATCTCAGACATATTTGAACACGTCTACCGATCACACTGTTGATCATACTCTGGGATCCACATGCATGTTTTAGCTGAAGGAAGAATACCTTAAACCTGGAGAGTTGTGGCCCGTGGAATGGGTACCATGCAATATGACTTCAAAGGGTCTTCATTTGCTCACCGAACCTCTCCAATCCTATCACTGCTGCGTTTATGCCCCTGTACACACGCTTGATTCTCTTTCGGAGACATAGCAATCCATAGGTTTCAAGATAATTACTTGTCAGGTACATTCTCAGGCGTTTAATATGGGGTGTTGAGTCCATTTCGTTGAGCAAGGAGTAGGTCTTGTCTATTCCATAATTGGCTTAAGGAACTATATCTGTGCTCATTTCAATCTCTGGTTTTATGCAACACCCCAACTCACCTTTCCCCTTAAGCAAGCATAAGTTGGTTTTCTCAATTTGAGACGCTGTTCTGTTCTGTAATTCAGATCCTGTGTAGCCAAGTTTACATTCCGTGTATTAGTGATATCTTATGATGTTTCTTTTTCTGTGTGACTTATTTCAGTTAGAATCATCATACCTGAATCCACTCATTATGCTGCTACGTGCCTGATGACATAGATTTCTTTGCTGAGTGATATTGCATTGTACGTAAGTACCACAACTTCTTTATCCATTTTTCACTTTCTGCATTATTCAACTTGTACCGTAAACGAGGATCTTGTAAACAGAGCCATCCCAAATTTTGGGGTGGCTGTGTCTTTTAGATTTTAATTTCCCTAAGCTATAGGACCATAAGTGGAAGTGCCCTAGGCTCTGTTGCTTTGTTTTTTACGTGTTTCAGGAAACACCATACACTTCTCCTGAGTGGCTGTTGGCAATTTACATCCTGCCCATCAGCATAACAAGGCTCCCAGTTCTCCATGGCCTGTCCTGCCTTTCTGGATTTTACACTTTTTTCAGATGGCCCTTTTGACCGGGGGTAAGTGAGACTTCATTGTAGTGCTGATTTCCCTTGCCAGCTTCGTTGGTTGGCCTAAAAGTGTGTATTCGTTTTTTCCTGAATATAGTCAGGAAAAAACGCATACACCCTTTTTGGCCAAGTGCATTATTGTCGAGGTTCTGACTCTCTTCATATGTTTTCAATGCAATTCCAGTCTACCTCCTGAAATCGGTTTCCTGCAATTCTGCCTTGCTTTCAATGCCTTTTCATAGCCTTACCTCAATATAATTTTTGAAAATAGTCGGCGTTTATAACTCTGCAGGTTTTTGAATTGCAGTGGCCCTTAGCTCCATTTTTCAGCTCTTATTTTTGTGATCTTGCCTCATAACCACAGGATTTCTTCAGGCCCTATTCTTCTTCTGGGGCACCTTGCTGTGCCTTTGGTTTATTCTTACTGATGTGAAATTAGAGTGACATGTGCCCATTGAAACCGCTATTGCTAGTTTCTCACTGGTTCCCCCTATTCCCATTCATCCTCCACACTAACTGCAGACTGTGCGATACCAGAACTTAAAGGCATTGACTCTCCATGTGTGGATGTTGTTAGTAAAGTGGCTGGAATGTCGATCCGGAGCCCCAGGAGAGGAAAAATGAGGTGCGTTTTAGAAACCTTTCCCGATCATATGGTATACCAGTCGCTGGGTTTCCCAAGCATGGTTTAGCTGTAGGAAGATTCCCTTCAACCTGGAGTGTTGGGACCCTTGGAATGAGTAGCATGAAGTATTGCATTAAACTTTTGGCAGTTGCTCACCAAAGCTCACCAATCCTCTCAGCCCCAAGTGTCCAGCCTTATGTCTTATCCAGCTGTGGGTTTATATGTGGTCAATCCAGGTTGCATCACAGCCCCTGAGCGAATTTTGTAAGAATTTTTCTCTCTTTCATTGTTTCTGCGTTTTGTTTTTAAAATTTATTTCTATAATGGGGTTTAGCTCATTTTCACTGCTGTGTTTGTGCCGCTCTGCACACACTTGATTCCCTTATGGAGATATATCAATACATGGGTTTTAAGATTATTACTCAGATATATTTCTCTGCGGTGTATAGGGTGTGTTGAGGCCAGTTCATTGAGCAAGGTGTAGATCTTGTCTAATACCTATTTGGTTTATTGAACGGTATCTGTGCTAATTTCAAACTCTGGTTTTATGCATCACCCCACCTCTCCTTTCCCCTTAAGCTGACATAAGTGTGTTTTCTAAATGTGAGACACTGTTCTGTTCTGTAATTCATTTCTTGTGCAGCCATATTTACCCTCCCTCTATAAGTGATATCTTATGATATGTTTCTTTTTCTGTTTGACTTATTTCAAGTAGTATTATCGGACCTAAATCCACTCTTTATCCTTCTACTAGCCTATTACATTGACTTCATTGTGGAGAGATATTCCATTGTACATAAGTACCACATCTTCTTTATCCATTGTTCTCTTTCCTGGGATATTTAAGGTGTACTGAAGTTGAGGTTCTTGTAAACAGAGTAGCCCTAAACTGTGGTGTGCTTGTGTCTTGTTGATTTTTAGACTTCCCTAGATATACTCCCATGATTGGAAGTGTCCTATGCTCTGTAGCTCTGTTTTTTAGATGATTTAGGAACCACCATACACTTCTCCAGAGTGGCTCTCGGCAGTTCACACACTGCCCATCAGCGTATAAAGTCTCCCTGTTCTCCATGGCCTGTCCTGCATTTCTGGTTTTTACAATTTTTTAGGATGGCCCTTTTGACCGGTGGGAAATGAGACTTCTTTTTTGTGCACATTTGCATTGCTTGCTTGCTTCATTGCCCATAAAGTGCGTATGCGTTTTTTCCTGGATATAATCAGGAAAAAACGCATACGCCCTTTTGGGCCAACTGTATCATTGTCGAAATTCTGCCGCTTTTCATGTGCGTTAAAGACGAGTCCAATCTATCTCTTGAAATCTGTTTCTTGCAATTCTGTCTTGCATTCAGATCCTCTTCTTTGCCTTACCTCAACATATTTTTGGACGCTAGTTTTCATTTATAACTCTGCAGGTTTGTGAATTGCAGTGACCCTGAGCTCCATGTTTTAAGTTGCTCTTTTGTGAGCTGGCCTCAAACCCGCAGGATTGCTTCAGGCCCTATTTTGGCTCCGGCGAGGCAGGCTGAGCCTTTCTTTAATTCTTATTCTTAATGGGAAATTAGAGTGATATGTGCCCGTCCAAACCCCTACAACTCTTCTCTCATTGGTTCCGCCTCTTCCCGTTCATCCTCCTCACAATTTGCAAAATGTGTGAAACAGAAGTTTAAATGTGCTGATTCTCCAAGTGGGGAGATTCTAAGTAACGTGGCTGGAATGGTGAACAGGAGCACCAGGAGAGGATAAATGAGGTGCATTTTAGACACATCTCCCGATCACATGGTGTACAGTCCTCTGGGTTTTCCATGCATGTTTTAGCTGTAGGAAGATCCCTTGAACCTGCAGATTTGGGACCCATTGAATGGGTACCAGGTAGTATTACTTTAAAGGGTGTGCATTTCCTCACCCAACCTCACATTTCTCTTAGCGCAAACAGTTTCCAGCCTTATGTCTCATCCTGCTGTGGGTCTAGATGTGTTCAATCCATGTTGCATCACCGTCCCTGAGGAAAAGTTGTAAGAGGTTTTCTCTGTCTCTCTGTCGTTTATTTTTTCCAATTTATTACTATATTGGTTACAGCTGATTTTCAAAGCTCTGTTTCTTGCTGCTGTACATCCACTTGATTCACGTACAGAGAGACATCAATAAATTCTTTTTCAGATTCTTACCAGTCGTATATATTCTTTTCCGGTGATTGAGTGTGCTGAGTGCAGTTCTTTTAGCTACCGTGTAGGCCTTGTTGATTATCAGTTTCGTATTTGGAATGGTATCTTTGCTAATTTCAACCTCCTGGATGATGCCTCACCCCTCCCCACCTTTCCCGTTTAGCAGCCTTATGTGTGTTTTCTACATATTTGACTATGTTTTTGTTTTGTAATTTATTTCATGTGTAGCCATTTTGGATTCCACCTTTAAGTGATATCTTATGATATGTGTCTTTTTCTTTTTGAATTCTGTCACTTAGAATGATCATACGTAACTCCTCCGGAGTTGTTACAACTGGCCATATTTCATTGATTTCCAGGCTGAATAATATTCCACTCTACCTAAGTACCACATCTCTATCCATTTTTTCCCTCCAGAGACATTTAAGTTATATCCTAGTCGAGGATCTTTTAAACAGAGAGGGGGTAAACATTGGGGTGCCTGTGTCCTCTCGATTTTTGTTTTTCCCAAGATATACGCCCATGAGTGCAAGTGCCCTATGCTCTGTAGCTCATTTTTTAGATGCTTTAGTAAACACAATACACTTCTCCAGAATGGCCGTTGGCAATATACATTTCCACTATAAGTCTCACAGGGCTCCCTCTTCTCCTTGCCCTGTCCTGCATTTCTGTTGTTTATGCTTTATGAGGATGGCTCTTCTGACTGATGCGAAGTGATATCTTTTGTAGTATTGACTTCCAGTGCCCACCTGTTTGGTTGGCTAAAAAAGTGTATGCCCTTTTCTTGAATATATACAGAAAAAAACGCATACACCCTTTTTGGCCAACTGCAATGTTGGCAATGTTCAGCTCCTTTTCTTGTGCTTAATGGCGAGTCCTCTCTACCTCCTCAAATCCCTTTCTTGCCATTCTCCCTTGCTTACAAGTCCTTTTCTCTGACTTTCCTCAAGACATTTTTCAGTGATGGATATTTTCAACTCTGCAGTTTCGTGAATTTTACTGCCCCTGAGTTCCATTGTTCAGCTTGTGTTTATGGGAACTGGCCACAAAGCAGCGGGATTTCCTCAAGCCGTATACTGTTTCCATGGGCAACCCTAGCCTTTGGTCAATTCGTCTTCCTGATTGGAAATTAGAGTGACATGTGCCTGTCTGAGCACCTAGGACTTGTCTCTCATTGTTCCTCATCTTTCCGCTTCATCCTCTGGACAAATTCCAAACTGTACGCAACAGGATGTTGACAGTGCTGACATCTCCAAGTGGGGAGACTGTTAGTAAAGACGCTGGAGGGGTGAACCCGAGCACCAGGAGATGAGGAGATGAGATGCCTTTTCCAAACTCTTCCCGATCAGACGGTATACCATCCTCTGGGTGTGACAGACATGTTTTAGCAGTAGGAAGAGTCCCGTTCATGTAAGGAGAACACCAGGGCTTTTTCAAAATCAGTGTCTCCCCGAAACCCAAACGGGGGAATTTTTTAAGCTACGGCTACACATATGTTCATTAAGGGCCTTGGGAAGTAGGCAGAGTCCAAACTTTAGATGATTGAAGTCTTCAGGGTCAGAAGCACTCACCACCAGCTTCCCTTAGGTTACACTTTAACTGTCATTGATAGATGATGTCAATAAAAATATCTATTCTTTTTCAGATTATTTCCCCTTATAGGTTATTGCAAAATGTTGAGTGTAGTTCCCTGTGCTATACAGTAGTTCCTTGTTGATGATCTATTTTATACATAGCAGTGTGTATGTGTTAATTCCAAACTGTTAATTTATCCCTCCTCCCACCTTTCCCCTTTGGTAATAATAAATTATAAGATTTTATACTTCTCAGAAATGGGGGAGCTGAAAGAGAGGTATCATTTTCAATGGAAAAGCATTTAAAACAAGATTGAAGCTTTAACCAAGATTATTAGATGTACATCCTTGAAAAGAAATCACTTCGTTTCTCTAATATTGACCTGACAAATAAGACAAACCTTTTCACTGAACTTGCTTATAATAAAGTGATGGAAATATCAAATGGAAGTGTTAGAAACATCTTATTTTACCCGAGCCTTATACACTGTTCTATGTTAACTACAGTTTGGCTCACACATCTGTTCATTGAGGTTACAATAGTCTCAATTTCTGTTACTGATCCTCCAGAGTGGACCCCAACAAGTGTCCCCCTGCCCAGTGTCATTGGGGCCAACAGATCGAGACTGAGTTTGGTTCACAAGCAAAGGAAACTTTATATTTTGATCAGAGAATGGAGAGGTGAGAGCATGCACTACCCCGTGGGCTGTGGGCTGGGCTGCTGTGTAGAGATCCTGTCAGAGTCAGTGGGAGGGAGGGGGCGGAGCTCTCGAGGGCCGGGTTGGCTGTAGCTCAGGCTCCATATCGCGGAGTCTGCACTGGGCCCCAGGAGCTGAGGTGTCGACCCAGCCATTCTGCACTAGGAAATCTGGTCTGAAGTGCCGGGTGTGGAACCTCTGCATGCGGGACCCTAGGAGCACGTGAAATTAGACAAAGCACAAAGGATAAAAAAGGTTAGACTTGACTTTATTGCCCAGATTCTATTTTTATCTCCCAGGGATTTTTAATGGGCTGTGCTGGGGACAAACCCCTCCTCTGCCTTTTGTCCCGTTCCTCATTCTTGGAGTGCTGAGGGTGCAGACCCTTCTTCTGTAACTGCTGAGTGCTGAGTTGGGAGCCCTCATACCCTGGGGCGAGGGTCAGAGCTTCTCCCCAGCAGCCTCCAGGTGACGTTGATTGTCCCCAGGCCCCCTGCCTCCCTGCTCGTCCACCTGAGCACCAGCATTGGAAGTGTTATAGATTCTAATGACCTTTAAGGGTCCAGGAAAGAGATGTGCAGAGACACTGTGGGGGCCGGTTTCACCCCGCCCCACATTTGTTCGGCCACCTTAGGCTGACCGTTTCTGCCAGCCTAGATGCTCTGACCAGTAGTCTGCGCTTTCTTCAATTAGGCCCCTGAATTAACATACAAACAGCACCAGGTGTCAGAGCCCTGCCCGCTCAACTCCCAGACAGTCCAGGGTCAGTGGTGATCAAGGACCATGATGGCCACTGAGTCAACAGCCTTTTGAAGTAAACAGGAGTCCAGCCGGTCTTATTGGTCACCATCATCACGGTGTCTGTAGGCTTTTCTATGGTGACAGTGTGATATACGGTTCCCCCGCCAAGATTATTAGCTCCCCTCTGGGTGCAGTAAGTCCTGCAAGCAGTAGTCTACTCTTTTGGGACACACTCTTGTTGTTTTATGAGAGAAACTCCAGGTCAAGTGATGTTCACACGAGTCGTCATGGTGCCCTGTTGCCCCCGGTTATCTCTGGATGTTGGAGTTGGAGGGCCTCCTCACTCGAGGTCGGAGTGAACCCTGCAACTTCAGGGCATGGTTGGTGGTTAGGATCACCACGTGGGGTCCTTTTCCCTTAGGAGGGAGGTGGCCTTTTGGGCTGCTGATTTCCAGGTTTTTAGATACCGCCAGTATCTTGGCCAGATGTGGCAGTGGGCCAAGCCCCTTGGTGACCGTAGTTTATCCTACCTGGGTGGCATTCTTGCATTGTTCCATTTCAAGTGGTCCCAGTTTTTGCACTAATTCTCCAATGGCGATTCACCTTTCACCGGGAATGTAAAGGTCAAAGGGTTTAGCTAAATTAGGGAGTTCCAGGGCAAGGATCTGAATTGACTGCTCTTTCCATTCTTGAAAGGCCACTTCTGGATTCTATTCAAAAGGATCATCATCTTTTCCTTTCAGTGTTTCATATAGAGACCCAGCTAGTAGACTGTAGTTAGGGATCCAGAAGCAGCAAACCCTGGCCTCCCCAGGAACCCCTAAGCTGTCTTCTAGTTTTAGAAAGGGGTAAGGCTGAAAATGGTTTCTTCCCTTTCCTGGGACGGTCTTCTCCGACCTTCTGTGAGAATGAAGCCCAGGCAGGTCACCGCAGTCTGTGATATTTGAGCTTTTTCTTGGACAACTTCTATCCTTTATTGGCTTGGTAGTTCAGAGGCCTCCTTAGTAGGGCTGGCGATCAGAATGTCGTCTGTGTATTGAAGGAGGGTTTCCTTTTCCAGAGGTAGAACTTTTAGGTCTTTAGCTAAGCTTTCCCCAAAGATGGTGTGGGAATTTTTGCACCCTTGGGACCAGACGGCCCGGAAGTATTGTTTTAGTTGTATGTTGAGTCCTGCCACTCACAAGCCAAAATTTCTTGTGACTCTGGGACTAATGGAATACAAAAGAAGGCATCATTGAAGACTAATACAGAATACCATGTCCTGGTGGTTGGTAGAATGACCAGCAGGGTGTAGGAATTAGGAGCAACTGGAGGTATATCCTCGGTGGCTTCACTGACTGTCCTGACATCCTTTACCAGGTCCCCAGCAGCCCATGGGGCTCTCGTGGTCAGACCAATCCCAGAATATGGAGCTCACCTGGGCAGTTACCCCACCCCCACCCCAGCCCACGGGGCTCTCGTGGTCAGGCCCCTCCCAGGATACAGAGCTACCCTTGCAGGTACCGTGGCAGGGCTGGACACACAGGAACCGTGCACATAGTCCTCATTGCAGAGCACCCCCTGCTCACCTGTCGCTCAGAGCTGACACAGAGCACCTCAGAGCAGGACTTGAACTAACAAACAGCAGCTGCGACAGGTCTGTGACCCTGGGCATCACTCTGTGCGGCCTCCCTCCACCTGGTTTTCCAGAGACTTCCACTGCACCTGGGGCACCAGGCCTCTGTCTCCAACCACCACCCACCCCTCCTCTCCCTGACTCCTGGGTTCCTCTCATTAGGAGAGGGTTTTCTTGAAGTTGTCTCCCACTCATGGGCCAGATAAAATGATTAGAAAACAAGCCAAAGCTGCAGCCCCTTGTCTATCCTGACTCTCAGGAGCCCACACCTGTTCCTTGGACCTGGCCGGTTCAGCAAGTTCCATTTTCTGCAACTGTGAGCCCCTGAGGGGTGATGATTGGCTGACCTGGGCAGCCTTACCGTGCCAGCCAGCCCTCCCCAGGTGTGCCTGGGTTGAGATCAATATAAATACCACTCCAGGCAGCAAGAGCCCCTGCAGCCGTGCCTGACACCATTTTCTCTGCCCTGTCAGCAGTCTCGGGGCTGGGCTGGTGGGAGGGAGTGAGAGGCCACGGCTTTGTGGGTGGCCCAGTGTGAGTGGGGCTCTGCTGGACTTTCTGCAGCAGTTGCCAGGCTGCCACCTGCTAAAGAAGAGGATGTGTCACCCATACCTGCTGCTGGAATTTCTCCCTGGGCAGAGGTGAGGAAGGAAAAAAGCAGTGGGGGCAGGGACAGGACGGGTATCTCAGGCAGGGAAATGGAAATCTTCCAGAAGAGCACCCAGGGCCAGGACCATCCTGGCTGGCCTGCAGGCACCAAGTCGGCCGGCATGCTGTCACTCGTGTGGCTCTATGGCCCTTCCTCTAGGCTTTCAAGTCCTTGTATATATTCAGGTGTTTTACCTGGGACAGGTGGGAATAGTTCAGTAGCAACCGGCCTGGGGCTCAGCTCACGTTTACTCACAGATGCCTCGGCACGGTGCCCCAGCTTTGCAATGAGGACGCTTGTTGCATGGGGGCTGCTGGCTGAATGGGAGACGATTCCCCACCACTGACCAACTTCAGAATTGTTTACAACTGGAGCAAGTGCCCTGATACGGTTTTCCTCTGTGTAACTGGTGGGTTCTGTGTTTTTTTTCTCTTTTTCGTTTTTGGTTCAAGGTAGATTTTATTCCTCTTTTTTGTATTTACAGATATAAGCATGGAAATAATTTATTCATATAAATACATGTATGTGAAGGGAATAATTGTTTTTTTCTGTTTTATTTTTAAATTTTATTTCTTTTTAATTTTGAATTTTATTTTATATTTTTATACAGCAGGTTCTTATTGGTTATCTATTTTATACATATAAATGTATACATGCCAATCCCAGTCTCTCAACTCCTCCCACCACCACCCCCCCAACAGCTTTCCCCCCTTGTTGTCCATACGTTTGTTGTCTACATCTGTTGCTCTATTTATGCCTTGCAAAATGGTTAATCTGTACAGTTTCTCTAGGTTCCACATATATGCATGAATATACAAGATTTGTTTTTCTCTTTCTGACTTACTTCACTCTGTATGACAGTCTCTAGATCCATCGACGTCTCTACAAATGACCCAATTTCATTCCTTTTCATGGCTTAGTAATATTCCATTTTATATATGTACCACAGCTTTATGCATTCGTCTGTCTGTGGGCATTTAGGTTGCTTCCATTACCTCGATATTGTAAATAGTGATGCAATGAACATTGCGGTGAATGTCTCTTTTTGATTTATGGTTTTGTCTGGGTATATGTCCAGTACTGGGATTGCTGTATCATATGGTAATTCTATTGTTAGTTTCTTAAGAAATTCCATATTGTTCTCCATAGTGACTGTATCAATTTATATTCCCAACAATAGTGGAAGAGGGTTCCTTTTCTCCACACCCTTTCCAGCATTTTTTGCTTGTAGATTTTCTATGATGCCTATTCTACCAGGTGTGAGGTGATACCTCATTGTTGAATCCATTTCGTTGAGCAAGGGGTAGGTCTTGTCTATTCCATATTTGGCTTAAGGAACTTTATCTGTGCTAATTTCAAACTCTGGTTTTATGCAGCACCCCAACTCACCTTCCCCCTTAAGCAAGCATAAGTTGGTTTTCTAAACTTGAGACCCTGTTCTGCTTTGTAATTCAGTTAATGTGTAGCCAAGTTCACATTCCGTGTATTAGTGATACCTTATGATGTTTCATTTTCTGTGTGACTTATTTCACTTAGAATCATCGTGCCTCAATCCACTCATTATGCTGATACGGACCTGGTGACATAGATTTCATTGCTGAGTGGTATTCTGTTGTACATAAGTACCGTAACTTCTTTATCCATTATTTGCTCTCTGGGATATTTAACTTGTGCCGTAGAAGAGATTCCAGTAAAAAGAACCGTCCCAAATTTTGGGGTGGCTGTGTCTTTTTGATTTTAATTTCCCTAAGCTATAGGACCATAAGTGGAAGTGCCCTAGCTTCTGTTGCTTTGTTTTTTAGATGTTTCAGGAAACACCATACACTTCTCCAGAGTGGCTGTTGGCAATTTACATCCCGACCATCAGCATAACAAGGCTCCCAGTTCTCCATGGCCTGTCCTGCCTTTCTGGATTTTACAATTTTTTCAGATGGCCCTTTCGAGCGGGGGGAAGTGAGACTTCATTGTAGTGCAGATTTCCTTTGCAAGCTTGCTTGGTTGGCCAAAAAGGGCGTATGCGTTTTTTCCTGAATATATTCAGGAAAAAACGCATACGCCCTTTTTGGCCAAGTGCTTCATTGAGGACGTTCTGCCTCTTTTCCTATGCTTTAAATGCAATTCCAGTGTACCTCCTGAAATCGTTTTCCTGCAATTCTGCCTTGCTTTCAATGCCTCTTCATAGCCTTACCTCAATATAGTTTTTGAAAATAGTTGGCGTTTATAACTCTGCATGTTTTTGAATTGCAGTGGCCCTTAGCTCCATTTTTCAGCTCTTATTTTTGTGATCTTGCCTCATAACCACAGGATTCCTTCAGGCCCTATTCTTCTTCTGGGGCACCTTGCTGTGCCTTTGGTTAATTCTTCTTACTGATGTGAATTTAGAGTGACATGTGCCCATTGAAACCGCTATTGCTAGTTTCTCACTGGTTCCCCCTATTCCCATTCATCCTCCGCACTAACTGCAGACTGTGCGATACCAGAACTTAAAGGCATTGACTCTTCATGTGGGGATGTTGTTAGTAAAGTGGCTGGAATGTCGATCCGGAGCCCCAGGAGAGGAAAAATGAGGTGCGTTTTAGAAACCTTTCCTGATCATATGGTATACCAGTTGCTGGGTTTCCCAAGCATGGTTTAGCTGTAGGAAGATTCCCTTCAACCTGGAGTGTTGGGACCCTTGGAATGAGTAGCATGAAGTATTGCATTAAACTTTTGGCAGTTGCTCACCAAAGCTCACCAATCCTCTCAGCCCCAAGTGTCCAGCCTTATGTCTTATCCAGCTGTGGGTTTATATGTGGTCAATCCAGGTTGCATCACAGCCCCTGAGCGAATTTTGTAAGAATTTTTCTCTCTTTCATTGTTTCTGTGTTTTGTTTTTAAAATTTATTTCTATAATGGGGTTTAGCTCATTTTCACTGCTGTGTTTGTGCCGCTCTGCACACACTTGATTCCCTTATGGAGATATATCAATACATGGGTTTTAAGATTATTACTCAGATATATTTCTCTGCGGTGTATAGGGTGTGTTGAGGCCAGTTCATTGAGCAAGGTGTAGATCTTGTCTAATACCTATTTGGTTTATTGAACGGTATCTGTGCTAATTTCAAACTCTGGTTTTATGCATCACCCCACCTCTCCTTTCCCCTTAAGCTGACATAAGTGTGTTTTCTAAATGTGAGACACTGTTCTGTTCTGTAATTCATTTCTTGTGCAGCCATATTTACCCTCCCTCTATAAGTGATATCTTATGATATGTTTCTTTTTCTGTTTGACTTATTTCAAGTAGTATTATCGGACCTAAATCCACTCTTTATCCTTCTACTAGCCTATTACATTGACTTCATTGTGGAGAGATATTCCATTGTACATAAGTACCACATCTTCTTTATCCATTGTTCTCTTTCCTGGGATATTTAAGGTGTACTGAAGTTGAGGTTCTTGTAAACAGAGTAGCCCTAAACTGTGGTGTGCTTGTGTCTTGTTGATTTTTAGACTTCCCTAGATATACTCCCATGATTGGAAGTGTCCTATGCTCTGTAGCTCTGTTTTTTAGATGATTTAGGAACCACCATACACTTCTCCAGAGTGGCTCTCGGCAGTTCACACACTGCCCATCAGCGTATAAAGTCTCCCTGTTCTCCATGGCCTGTCCTGCATTTCTGGTTTTTACAATTTTTTAGGATGGCCCTTTTGACCGGTGGGAAATGAGACTTCTTTTTTGTGCACATTTGCATTGCTTGCTTGCTTCATTGCCCATAAAGTGCGTATGCGTTTTTTCCTGGATATAATCAGGAAAAAACGCATACGCCCTTTTGGGCCAACTGTATCATTGTCGAAATTCTGCCGCTTTTCATGTGCGTTAAAGACGAGTCCAATCTATCTCTTGAAATCTGTTTCTTGCAATTCTGTCTTGCATTCAGATCCTCTTCTTTGCCTTACCTCAACATATTTTTGGACGCTAGTTTTCATTTATAACTCTGCAGGTTTGTGAATTGCAGTGACCCTGAGCTCCATGTTTTAAGTTGCTCTTTTGTGAGCTGGCCTCAAACCCGCAGGATTGCTTCAGGCCCTATTTTGGCTCCGGCGAGGCAGGCTGAGCCTTTCTTTAATTCTTATTCTTAATGGGAAATTAGAGTGATATGTGCCCGTCCAAACCCCTACAACTCTTCTCTCATTGGTTCCGCCTCTTCCCGTTCATCCTCCTCACAATTTGCAAAATGTGTGAAACAGAAGTTTAAATGTGCTGATTCTCCAAGTGGGGAGATTCTAAGTAACGTGGCTGGAATGGTGAACAGGAGCACCAGGAGAGGATAAATGAGGTGCATTTTAGACACATCTCCCGATCACATGGTGTACAGTCCTCTGGGTTTTCCATGCATGTTTTAGCTGTAGGAAGATCCCTTGAACCTGCAGATTTGGGACCCATTGAATGGGTACCAGGTAGTATTACTTTAAAGGGTGTGCATTTCCTCACCCAACCTCACATTTCTCTTAGCGCAAACAGTTTCCAGCCTTATGTCTCATCCTGCTGTGGGTCTAGATGTGTTCAATCCATGTTGCATCACCGTCCCTGAGGAAAAGTTGTAAGAGGTTTTCTCTGTCTCTCTGTCGTTTATTTTTTCCAATTTATTACTATATTGGTTACAGCTGATTTTCAAAGCTCTGTTTCTTGCTGCTGTACATCCACTTGATTCACGTACAGAGAGACATCAATAAATTCTTTTTCAGATTCTTACCAGTCGTATATATTCTTTTCCGGTGATTGAGTGTGCTGAGTGCAGTTCTTTTAGCTACCGTGTAGGCCTTGTTGATTATCAGTTTCGTATTTGGAATGGTATCTTTGCTAATTTCAACCTCCTGGATGATGCCTCACCCCTCCCCACCTTTCCCGTTTAGCAGCCTTATGTGTGTTTTCTACATATTTGACTATGTTTTTGTTTTGTAATTTATTTCATGTGTAGCCATTTTGGATTCCACCTTTAAGTGATATCTTATGATATGTGTCTTTTTCTTTTTGAATTCTGTCACTTAGAATGATCATACGTAACTCCTCCGGAGTTGTTACAACTGGCCATATTTCATTGATTTCCAGGCTGAATAATATTCCACTCTACCTAAGTACCACATCTCTATCCATTTTTTCCCTCCAGAGACATTTAAGTTATATCCTAGTCGAGGATCTTTTAAACAGAGAGGGGGTAAACATTGGGGTGCCTGTGTCCTCTCGATTTTTGTTTTTCCCAAGATATACGCCCATGAGTGCAAGTGCCCTATGCTCTGTAGCTCATTTTTTAGATGCTTTAGTAAACACAATACACTTCTCCAGAATGGCCGTTGGCAATATACATTTCCACTATAAGTCTCACAGGGCTCCCTCTTCTCCTTGCCCTGTCCTGCATTTCTGTTGTTTACGCTTTATGAGGATGGCTCTTCTGACTGATGCGAAGTGATATCTTTTGTAGTATTGACTTCCAGTGCCCACCTGTTTGGTTGGCTAAAAAAGTGTATGCCCTTTTCTTGAATATATACAGAAAAAAACGCATACACCCTTTTTGGCCAACTGCAATGTTGGCAATGTTCAGCTCCTTTTCTTGTGCTTAATGGCGAGTCCTCTCTACCTCCTCAAATCCCTTTCTTGCCATTCTCCCTTGCTTACAAGTCCTTTTCTCTGACTTTCCTCAAGACATTTTTCAGTGATGGATATTTTCAACTCTGCAGTTTCGTGAATTTTACTGCCCCTGAGTTCCATTGTTCAGCTTGTGTTTATGGGAACTGGCCACAAAGCAGCGGGATTTCCTCAAGCCGTATACTGTTTCCATGGGCAACCCTAGCCTTTGGTCAATTCGTCTTCCTGATTGGAAATTAGAGTGACATGTGCCTGTCTGAGCACCTAGGACTTGTCTCTCATTGTTCCTCATCTTTCCGCTTCATCCTCTGGACAAATTCCAAACTGTACGCAACAGGATGTTGACAGTGCTGACATCTCCAAGTGGGGAGACTGTTAGTAAAGACGCTGGAGGGGTGAACCCGAGCACCAGGAGATGAGGAGATGAGATGCCTTTTCCAAACTCTTCCCGATCAGACGGTATACCATCCTCTGGGTGTGACAGACATGTTTTAGCAGTAGGAAGAGTCCCGTTCATGTAAGGAGAACACCAGGGCTTTTTCAAAATCAGTGTCTCCCCGAAACCCAAACGGGGGAATTTTTTAAGCTACGGCTACACATATGTTCATTAAGGGCCTTGGGAAGTAGGCAGAGTCCAAACTTTAGATGATTGAAGTCTTCAGGGTCAGAAGCACTCACCACCAGCTTCCCTTAGGTTACACTTTAACTGTCATTGATAGATGATGTCAATAAAAATATCTATTCTTTTTCAGATTATTTCCCCTTATAGGTTATTGCAAAATGTTGAGTGTAGTTCCCTGTGCTATACAGTAGTTCCTTGTTGATGATCTATTTTATACATAGCAGTGTGTATGTGTTAATTCCAAACTGTTAATTTATCCCTCCTCCCACCTTTCCCCTTTGGTAATAATAAATTATAAGATTTTATACTTCTCAGAAATGGGGGAGCTGAAAGAGAGGTATCATTTTCAATGGAAAAGCATTTAAAACAAGATTGAAGCTTTAACCAAGATTATTAGATGTACATCCTTGAAAAGAAATCACTTCGTTTCTCTAATATTGACCTGACAAATAAGACAAACCTTTTCACTGAACTTGCTTATAATAAAGTGATGGAAATATCAAATGGAAGTGTTAGAAACATCTTATTTTACCCGAGCCTTATACACTGTTCTATGTTAACTACAGTTTGGCTCACACATCTGTTCATTGAGGTTACAATAGTCTCAATTTCTGTTACTGATCCTCCAGAGTGGACCCCAACAAGTGTCCCCCTGCCCAGTGTCATTGGGGCCAACAGATCGAGACTGAGTTTGGTTCACAAGCAAAGGAAACTTTATATTTTGATCAGAGAATGGAGAGGTGAGAGCATGCACTACCCCGTGGGCTGTGGGCTGGGCTGCTGTGTAGAGATCCTGTCAGAGTCAGTGGGAGGGAGGGGGCGGAGCTCTCGAGGGCCGGGTTGGCTGTAGCTCAGGCTCCATATCGCGGAGTCTGCACTGGGCCCCAGGAGCTGAGGTGTCGACCCAGCCATTCTGCACTAGGAAATCTGGTCTGAAGTGCCGGGTGTGGAACCTCTGCATGCGGGACCCTAGGAGCATGTGAAATTAGACAAAGCACAAAGGATAAAAAAGGTTAGACTTGACTTTATTGCCCAGATTCTATTTTTATCTCCCAGGGATTTTTAATGGGCTGTGCTGGGGACAAACCCCTCCTCTGCCTTTTGTCCCGTTCCTCATTCTTGGAGTGCTGAGGGTGCAGACCCTTCTTCTGTAACTGCTGAGTGCTGAGTTGGGAGCCCTCATACCCTGGGGCGAGGGTCAGAGCTTCTCCCCAGCAGCCTCCAGGTGACGTTGATTGTCCCCAGGCCCCCTGCCTCCCTGCTCGTCCACCTGAGCACCAGCATTGGAAGTGTTATAGATTCTAATGACCTTTAAGGGTCCAGGAAAGAGATGTGCAGAGACACTGTGGGGGCCGGTTTCACCCCGCCCCACATTTGTTCGGCCACCTTAGGCTGACCGTTTCTGCCAGCCTAGATGCTCTGACCAGTAGTCTGCGCTTTCTTCAATTAGGCCCCTGAATTAACATACAAACAGCACCAGGTGTCAGAGCCCTGCCCGCTCAACTCCCAGACAGTCCAGGGTCAGTGGTGATCAAGGACCATGATGGCCACTGAGTCAACAGCCTTTTGAAGTAAACAGGAGTCCAGCCGGTCTTATTGGCCACCATCATCACGGTGTCTGTAGGCTTTTCTATGGTGACAGTGTGATATACGGTTCCCCCGCCAAGATTATTAGCTCCCCTCTGGGTGCAGTAAGTCCTGCAAGCAGTAGTCTACTCTTTTGGGACACACTCTTGTTGTTTTATGAGAGAAACTCCAGGTCAAGTGATGTTCACACGAGTCGTCATGGTGCCCTGTTGCCCCCGGTTATCTATCTGGATATTGGAGTTGGAGGGCCTCCTCACTCGAGGTCGGTGTGCCCACGGAGCGAACCCTGCAACTTCAGGGCATGGTTGGTGGTTAGGATCACCACGTGGGGTCCTTTTCCCTTAGGAGGGAGGTGGCCTTTTGGGCTGCTGATTTCCAGGTTTTTAGATACCGCCAGTATCTTGGCCAGATGTGGCAGTGGGCCAAGCCCCTTGGTGACCATAGTTTATCCTACCTGGATGGCATTCTTGCATTGTTCCATTTCAAGTGGTCCCAGGTTTTGCACTAATTCTCCAATGGCGATTCACCTTTCACCGGGAATGTAAAGGTCAAAGGGTTTAGCTAAATTAGGGAGTTCCAGGGCAAGGATCTGAATTGACTGCTCTTTCCATTCTTGAAAGGCCACTTCTGGATTCTATTCAAAAGGATCATCATCTTTTCCTTTCAGTGTTTCATATAGAGGCCCAGCTAGTAGACTGTAGTTAGGGATCCAGAAGCAGCAAACCCTGGCCTGCCCAGGAACCCCTAAGCTGTCTTCTAGTTTTAGAAAGGGGTAAGGCTGAAAATGGTTTCTTCCCTTTCCTGGGATGGGCTTCTCTGACTTTCTGTGAGAATGAAGCCCAGGCAGGTCACCGCAGTCTGTGATATTTGAGCTTTTTCTTGGACAACTTCTATCCTTTATTGGCTTGGTAGTTCAGAGGCCTCCTTAGTAGGGCTGGTGATCAGAATGTCGTCTGCGTATTGAAGGAGGGTTTCCTTTTCCAGAGGTAGAACTTTTAGGTCTTTAGCTAAGCTTTCCCCAAAGATGGTGTGGGAATTTTTGCACCCTTGGGGCCAGACGGCCCGGAAGTATTGTTTTAGTTGTATGTTGAGTCCTGCCACTCACAAGCCAAAATTTCTTGTGACTCTGGGACTAATGGAATACAAAAGAAGGCATCATTGAAGACTAATACAGAATACCATGTCCTGGTGGTTGGTAGAATGACCAGCAGGGTGTAGGAATTAGGAGCAACTGGAGGTATATCCTCGGTGGCTTCACTGACTGTCCTGACATCCTTTACAAGGTCCCCAGCAGCCCATGGGGCTCTTGTGGTCAGACCAATCCCAGAATATGGAGCTCACCTGGGCAGGCACCCCACCCCCACCCCAGCCCACGGGGCTCTCGTGGTCAGGCCCCTCCCAGGATACAGAGCTACCCTTGCAGGTACCGTGGCAGGGCTGGGCACACAGGAACCGTGCACATAGCCCTCATTGCAGAGCACCCCCAGCTCACCTGTCGCTCAGAGCTGACACAGAGCACCTCAGAGCAGGACTTGAACTAACAAACAGCAGCTGCGACAGGTCTGTGACCCTGGGCATCACTCTGTACGGCCTCCCTCCACCTGGTCTTCCAGAGACTTCCACTGCACCTGGGGCACCAGGCCTCTGTCTCCAACCACCACCCACCCCTCCTCTCCCTGACTCCTGGGTTCCTCTCATTAGGAGAGGGTTTTCTTGAAGTTGTCTCCCACTCATGGGCCAGATAAAATGATTAGAAAACAAGCCAAAGCTGCAGCCCCTTGTCTATCCTGACTCTCAGGAGCCCACACCTGTTCCTTGGACCTGGCCAGTTCAGCAAGTTCCATTTTCTGCAACTGTGAGCCCCTGAGGGGTGATGATTGGCTGACCTGGGCAGCCTTACCGTGCCGGCCAGCCCTCCCCAGGTGTGCCTGGGTTGAGATCAATATAAATACCACTCCAGGCAGCAAGAGCCCCTGCAGCCATGCCTGACACCATTTTCTCTGCCCTTTCAGCAGTCTCGGGGCTGGGCTGGTGGGAGGGAGTGAGAGGCCACGGCTTTGTGGGTGGCCCAGTGTGAGTGGGGCTCTGCTGGACTTTCTGCAGCAGTTGCCAGGCTGCCACCTGCTAAAGAAGAGGATGTGTCACCCATACCTGCTGCTGGAATTTCTCCCTGGGCAGAGGTGAGGAAGGAAAAAAGCAGTGGGGGCAGGGACAGGACGCGTATCTCAGGCAGGGAAATGGAAATCTTCCAGAAGAGCACCCAGGGCCAGGACCATCCTGGCTGGCCTGCAGGCACCAAGTCGGCCGGCATGCTGTCACTCGTGTGGCTCTATGGCCCTTCCTCTAGGCTTTCAAGTCCTTGTATATATTCAGGTGTTTTACCTGGGACAGGTGGGAATAGTTCAGCAGCAACTGGCCTGGGGCTCAGCTCACGTTTACTCACAGATGCCTCGGCATGGTGCCCCAGCTTTGCAATGAGGACGCTTGTTGCGTGGGGGCTGCTGGCTGAATGGGAGATGATTCCCCACCACTGACCAACTTCAGAATTGTTTACAACTGGAGCAAGTGCCCTGATACGGTTTTCCTCTGTGTAACTGGTGGGTTCTGTGTTTTTTTTCTCTTTTTCGTTTCTGGTTCAAGGTAGATTTTATTCCTCTTTTTTGTATTTACAGATATAAGCATGGAAATAATTTATTCATATAAATACATGTATGTGAAGGGAATAATTGTTTTTTCTGTTTTATTTTTAAATTTTATTTCTTTTTAATTTTGAATTTTATTTTATATTTTTATACAGCAGGTTCTTATTGGTTATCTATTTTATACATATAAATGTATACATGCCAATCCCAGTCTCTCAACTCCTCCCACCACCACCCCCCCAACAGCTTTCCCCCCTTGTTGTCCATACGTTTGTTGTCTACATCTGTTGCTTTATTTATGCCTTGCAAAATGGTTAATCAGTACAGTTTTTCTAGGTTCCACATATATGCATGAATATACAAGATTTGTTTTTCTCTTTCTGACTTACTTCACTCTGTATGACAGTCTCTAGATCCATCGACGTCTCTACAAATGACCCAATTTCATTCCTTTTCATGGCTTAGTAATATTCCATTTTATATATGTACCACAGCTTTATGCATTCGTCTGTCTGTGGGCATTTAGGTTGCTTCCATTACCTCGATATCGTAAATAGTGATGCAATGAACATTGCGGTGAATGTCTCTTTTTGATTTATGGTTTTGTCTGGGTATATGTCCAGTACTGGGATTGCTGTATCATATGGTAATTCTATTGTTAGTTTCTTAAGAAATTCCATATTGTTCTCCATAGTGACTGTATCAATTTATATTCCCAACAATAGTGGAAGAGGTTTCCTTTTCTCCACACCCTTTCCAGCATTTTTTGCTTGTAGATTTTCTATGATGCCTATTCTACCAGGTGTGAGGTGATACCTCATTGTTGAATCCATTTCGTTGAGCAAGGGCTAGGTCTTGACTATTCCATATTTGGCTTATGGAACGGTATCTGTGCTAATTTCAAACTCTGGTTTTATGCAGCACCCCAACTCACCTTCCCCCTTAAGCAAGCATAAGTTGGTTTTCTAAACTTGAGACCCTGTTCTGTTTTGTAATTCAGTTAATGTGTAGCCAAGTTCACATTCCGTGTATTACTGATACCTTATGATGTTTCTTTTTCTGTGTGACTTATTTCACTTAGAATCATCGTGCCTCAATCCAGTCATTATGCTGATACGGACCTGGTGACATAGATTTCATTGCTGAGTGGTATTCTGTTGTACATAAGTACCGCAACTTCTTTATCCATTATTTGCTCTCTGGGATATTTAACTTGTGCCATAGAAGAGATTCCAGTAAAAAGAACCATCCCAAATTTTGGGGTGGTTGTGTCTTTTTTATTTTAATTTCCCTAAGCTATAAGACCATAAGTGGAAGTGCCCTAGGCTCTGTTGCTTTGTTTTTTAGATGTTTCAGGAAACACCATACACTTCTCCAGAGTGGCTGTTGGCAATTTACATCCCGACAATCAACATAACAAGGCTCCCAGTTCTCCATGGCCTGTCCTGCCTTTCTGGATTTTACACTTTTTTCAGATGGCCCTTTTGACCGGGGGAAAGTGAGACTTCATTGCAGTGCAGATTTCCTTTGCAAGCTTGCTTGGTTGTCCAAAAAGGGCGTATGCGTTTTTTCCTGAATATATTCAGGAAAAATCGCATACGCCCTTTTTGGCCAAGTGCATCATTGTGGACATTGTGCCTCTTTTCCTATGCTTTAAATGCAATTCCAGTCTACCTCCTGAAATCGGTTTCCTGCAATTCTGCCCCGCTTTCAAGTCCTCTTGGCAGCCTTTCTTCAGTATATTTTTGGATGATAGCT
This sequence comes from Orcinus orca, assembly GCF_937001465.1. Taxonomy (NCBI): domain Eukaryota; kingdom Metazoa; phylum Chordata; class Mammalia; order Artiodactyla; family Delphinidae; genus Orcinus; species Orcinus orca. The sequence continues at coordinate 3,499,828 of NC_064565.1, read as the reverse complement.
GTCATTTATAACTCTGCAGTTTTGTGAATTACAGTGTCCCGGAGCTCCTTTCTTCAACTCGCTTTCCTGTGAGCTGGCCCCAACACCACAGTATTGCTTCAGGCCCTAATCTGTTTCCGCCACGGCACGCTGAGCCTTTGGTTAATTCCTCTTCCTGGTGGGAAATGAGAGTTAAATTTGCCCGTCCAGACACCTCCAGCTAGTCTCTCATTGGTTCTCCCTATTCCTGTTCATCTTCCGCAGAAATTGCAAACTGGGCCAAACAGGAGGTTAAAGGCACAGACTCTCCAAGTCGGGAGAGGTTTACTAAGGCGTCTGGAATGTTGCACCTGAGTACCAGGGGACGAAAACTGAGACATATTGGAACACATCTCCCGATCACACGGATGATCATACTCTGGGTTGCACATGCATGTTTAGCTGAAGGAAGAATACCTTAAACCTGGAGAGTTGAGACCCGTGGAATGGGTACTGTGCAATATGACTTCAAAGGGTCCTCATTTGTTCACCAAACCTCTCCAATCCTATCACTGCTGCGTTTATTCCCCTGTACACATGCTTGATTCTCTTTCGGAAACATAGCAACCCATAGGTTTTAAGATACTTACTAGTCAGATACATACTTAGGCGTTTAATATGGGGTGTTGAGTCCATTTCGTTGAGCAAGGAGTAGCACTTGTGTATAACATATTGGCTTATGGAACTTTATCTGTGCTCATTTCAATCTCTGGTTTTATGCAGCACCCCAACTCACCTTTCCTCTTAAGCAAGCATAAGTTGGTTTTCTAAATTTGAGACCCTGTTCTGTTTTGGAATTCAGTTCCTGTGTAGCCAAGTTTATATTCCGTGTATTAGTGATATCTTATGATGTTTCTTTTTCTGTGTGACTTATTTCAGTTAGAATCATCATACCTGAATCCACTCATTATGCTGCTATGGGCCTGATGACATAGGTTTGATTGCTTAGTGATATTGCATTGTACGTAAGTACCACAACTTCTTTATCCATTTTTCACTTTCTGCGATATTGAACTTGTACCGTAAATGAGGTTCTTGTAAACAGAGCCGTCCCAAACTTTGGGGTGGCTGTGTGTTTTTTATTTTAATTTCCCTAAGCTATAGGACCATAAGTGGAAGTGCCCTAGGCTCTGTTGCTTTGTTTTTTAGGTGTTTCAGGAAACACCATACACTTCTCCTGAGTGGCTGTTGACAATTTACATCCCGCCGATCAGCATAACAAGACTCCTAGTTCTCCATGGCCTGTCCTGCCTTTCTGGATTTTACACTTTTTTCAGATGACCCTTTTGACCGGGGGGAAGTGAGACTTCATTGTAGTGCAGATTTCCTTTGCAAGCTTGCTTAGTTGGCCAAAAAGGGCGTATGCGTTTTTTCCTGAATATATTCAGGAAAAAACGCATACGCACTTTCTGGCCACGTGCATCATTGTGGACATTGTGCCTCTTTTCGTATGCTTTAAATGAAATTCCAGTCTACCTCCTGAAATCGGTTTCCTGCAATTCTGCCCCACTTTCAAGTCTTCTTGGCAGCCTTACTTCAGTATATTTTTGGATGATAGCTGTCATTTATAACTCTGCAGGTTTGTGAATTACAGTGTCCCTGAGCTCCTTTCTTCAACTCGCTTTCCTGTGAGCTGGCCCCAACACCACAGGATTGCTTCAGGCCCTAATCTGGTTCCGGCATGGCACGCTGAGTCTTTGGTTAATTCCTCTTCCTGGTGGGCAATGAGAGGTAAATTTGCCCGTCCAGACACCTCCAGCTAGTCTCTCATTGGTTCGCCCTATTCCTGTTCATCTTCCGCAGAAATTGCAAACTGGGCCAAACAGGAGGTTAAAGGCACTGACTCTCCAAGTCGGGAGAGTGTTAGTAAAGCATCTGGAATGTTGCACCCGAGTACCAGGGGACGAAAACTGAGACATATTGGAACACGTCTCCCGATCACACGGTTGATCATACTCTGGGTTCCACATGCATGTTTTAGCTGAAGGAAGAATACCTTAAACCTGGATAGTTGAGACCCGTGGAATGGGTACCATGCAATATGACTTCAAAGGGTCTTCATTTGCTCACCGAACATCTCCAATCCTATCACTGCTGTGTTTATGCCCCTGTACACACGCTTGATTCTCTTTCACAGACATAGCAATCCATAGGTTTTAAGATACTTACTAGTCAGGTACATTCTTAGGCGTTTAATATGGGGTGTTGAGTCCATTTCGTTGAGCAAGGAGTAGCTCTTGTCTATTCCATATTTGGCTTAAGGAACTTTATCTGTGCTCATTTCAATCTCTGGTTTTATACAGCACCCCAACTCACCTTTCCCCTTAAGCAAGCATAAGTTGGTTTTCTCAATTTGAGACCCTGTTCTGTTTTGGAATTCAGTTCCTGTGTAGCCAAGTTTACATTCCGTGTATTAGTGATATCTTATGATGTTTCTTTATCTGTGTGACTTATTTCAGTTAGAATCATCATACCTGAATCCACTCATTATGCTGCTATGGGTCTGATGACATAGATTTCATTGCTGAGTGATATTGCATTGTACGTAAGTACCACACCTTCTTTATCCATTTTTCACTTTCTGCGATATTGAACTTGTACCGTAAACGAGGTTCTTGTAAACAGAGCCGTCCCAAACTTTGGGGTGGCTGTGTCTTTTTGATTTTAATTTCCCTAAGCTATAGGACCATATGTGGAAGTGCCCTATGCTCTGTTGCTTTGTTTTTTACATGTTTCAGGAAACACCATACACTTCTCCCGAGTGGCTGTTCGCAATTTACATCCCGCCCATCAGCATAACTAGGCTCACAGTTCTCCATGACCTGTCCTGCCTTTCTGGATTTTACACTTTTTTCAGATGGCCCTTTTGACCGGGGGGGAAGTGAGACTTCATTGTAGTGCAGATTTCCTTTGCAAGCTTGCTTGGTTGGCCAAAAAGTGTGTATGCGTTTTTTCCTGAATATATTCAGGAAAAAACGCATATGTCCTTTTTGGCTAAGTGCATCATTGTGGACATTGTGCCTCTTTTCCTCTGCTTTAAATGCAATTCCAGTCTACCTCTTGAAATCGGTTTCCTGCAATTCTGCCCCGCTTTCAAGTCCTCTTGGCAGCCTTACTTCAGTATATTTTTCGATGATAGCTGTCATTTATAACTCTGCAGTTTTGTGAATTACAGTGTCCCTGAGCTCCTTTCTTCAACTCGCTTTCTTGTGAGCTGCCCGCAACACCGCAGGATTGCTTCAGGCCCGAATCTGGTTCCGGCAGGGCACGCTGAGCCTTTGGTTAATTCCCCTTCCTGGTGGGAAATGAGAGTTAAATTTGCCCGTCCACACACCTCCAGGTAGTCTCTCATTGGTTCTCCCTATTCCTGTTCATCTTCCGCAGAAATTGCAAACTGGGCCATACCGGAGGTTAAATGCACTGACTCTCCAAGTCGGGAGAGTGTTAGTAAAGCGTCTGGAATGTTGCACTCGAGTACCAGGGGACGAAAACTGAGATATATTGGAACACGTCTCCCGATCACACGGTTGATCATACTCTGGGTTCCACATGCATGTTTTAGCTGAAGGAAGAATACCTTAAACCTGGAGAGTTGAGACCCATGGAATGGGTACCATGCAATATGACTTCAAAGGGTCTTCATTTGCTCACCGAACCTCTCCAATGTTATCACTGCTGCGTTTATGCCCCTGTACACATGCTTGATTCTCTTTCAGAGACATAGCAATCCATAGGTTTTAAGATACTTACTAGTCAGGTACATTCTTAGGCGTTTAATATGGGGTGTTGAGTCCATTTCATTTAGCAAGGAGTAGCTGTTCTCTATTCCATATTTGGCTTAAGGAACTTTATCTGTGCTCATTTCAATCTCTGGTTTTATGCAGCACCCCAACTCACCTTTCCCCTTAAGCAAGCATAAGTTGGTTTTCTAAATTTGAGACCCTGTTCTGTTTTGTAATTCAGTTCCTGTGTAGCCAAGTTTACATTCCGTGTATTAGTGGTATCTTATGATGTTTCTTTTTCTGTGTGACTTATTTCAGTTAGAATCATCATACCTGAATCCACTCATTATGCTGCTAAGGGCCTGATGACATAGATTTCATTGCTGAGTGATATTGCATTGTACGTAAGTACCACAACTTCTTTATGCATTTTTCACTTTCTGCGATATTGAACTTGTACCGTAAACGAGGTTCTTGTAAACAGAGCCGTCCCAAACTTTGGGGTGGCTGTGTCTTATTGATTTTAATTTCCCTAAGCTATAGGACCATAAGTGGAAGTGCCCTAGGCTCTGTTGCTTTGTTTTTTAGGTGTTTCAGGAAACACCATACACTTCTCTGGCGTGGCTGTTGGCAATTTACATCCCGCCCATCAGAATAACAAGTCTCCCAGTTTTCCATGGCCTGTCCAGCCTTTGTGGATTTTACACTTTTTTCAGATGGCCCTTTTGAGCGGGGGGAAGTGAGACTTCATTGTAGTGCAGATTTCCTTTGCAAGCTTGCTTGGTTGGCCAAAAAGGGCATATGCGTTTTTTCCTGAATATATTCAGGAAAAAACGCATATGCCCTTTTTGGCCAAGTGCATCCATGTCGACGTTCTGCCTCTTTTCCTATGCTTTAAATGCAATTCCAGTCTACCTCCTGAAATCGGTTTCCTGCAATTCTGCCCCGCTTTAAAGTCCTCTTGGCAGCCTAACTTCAGTATAATTTTGGACGATTGCTGTCATTTATAACTCTGCAGGTTTGTGAATTACACTGCCCCTGAGCTCCTTTCTTCAACTCACTTTCTTGTGAGCTGGCCGCAACACTGCAGGATTGCTTCAGGCCCTAATCTGGTTCCGGCACGGCACGCTGAGCCTTTGGTTAATTCTTCTTCCTGGTGGGAAATGAGAGTTAAATTTACCCGTCCACACACCTCCAGCTAGTCTCTCATTGGTTCTCCATATTCCTGTTCATCTTTCACAGAAATTGCAAACTGGGCCAAACAGGAGGTTAAAGGCACTGACTCTCCAAGTCGGGAGAGTGTTAGTAAAGCGTCTGGAATGTTGCACCCGAGTACCAGGGATGAAAACTGAGACATATTGGAAAACGTCTCCCGATCACACGGTTGATCATACTCTGGGTTCCACATGCATGTTTTAACTGAAGGAAGAATACCTTAAACCTGGAGAGTTGAGACCCGTGGAATGGGTACCATGCAATATGACTTCAAAGGGTCTTCATTTGCTCACCGAACCTCTCCAATCCTATCACTGCTGTGTTTATGCCCCTGTACACACACTTGATTCTCTTTCGGAGATATAGCAATCCATAGGTTTTAAGATACTTACTAGTCAGGTACATTCTTAGGCGTTTAATATGGGATTTTGAGTCCATTTCGTTGAGCAAGGAGTAGCTCTTGTTTATTCCATATTTGGCTTAAGGAACTTTATCTGTTCTCATTTCAATCTCTGGTTTTATGCAGCACCCCAACTCACCTTTCCCCTTAAGAAAGCATTAGTTGGTTTTCTAAATTTGAGACCCTGTTCTGTTTTGTAATTCAGTTCCTGTGTAGCCAAGTTTACATTCCGTGTATTAGTGATATCTTATGATGTTTCTTTTTCTGTGTGACTTATTTCAGTTAGAATCATCATACTTGAATCCACTCATTATGCTGCTACGGGCCTGATGACATAGATTTCATTGCTGAGTGATATTGCATTGTACGTAAGTACCACAACTTCTTTATCCATTTTTCACTTTCTGCGATATTGAACTTGTACCGTAAACGAGGTTCTTGTAAACAGAGCCGTCCCAAACTTTGGGGTGGCTGTGTCTTTTTGATTTTAATTTCCCTAAGCTATAGGACCATAAGTGGAAGTGCCCTAGGCTCTGTTGCTTTGTTTTTTAGGTGTTTCAGGAAACACCATACACTTTTCCCGAGTGGCTCTTGGCAATTTACATCCCGCCCATCAGCATAACAAGGCTCCCAGTTCTCCATGGCCTGTCCAGCCTTTGTGGATTTTACACTTTTTTAGATGGCCCTTTTGACCGGGGGGAACTGAGACTTCATTGTAGTGCAGATTTCCTTTGCAAGCTTGCTTGGTTGGACAAAAAGGGCGTATGCGTTTTTTCCTGAATATATTCAGGAAAAAACGCATACGCCCTTTTTGGCCAAGTGCATCATTGTGGACTTCCTGCCTCTTTTCCTATGCTTTAAATGCAATTCCAGTCTACCTCCTGAAATCGGTTTCCTGTAATTCTGCCCCGTTTTCAAGTCCTCTTGGCAGCCTTACTTCAGTATATTTTTGGACGATAGCTGTCATTTATAACTCTGCAGGTTTGTGAATTACAGTGCCCCTGAGCTCCTTTCTTCAACTCGCTTTCCTGTGAGCTGTCCGCAACACCACAGGATTGCTTCAGGCCCTAATCCGGTTCTGGCACGGCACGCTGAGCCTTTGGTTAATTCCTCTTCCTGGTGGGAAATGAGAGTTAAATTTGCCAGTCCAGACACCTCCAGCTAGTCTGTCATTGGTTCTCCCTATTCCTGTTCATCTTCCGCAGAAGTTGCAAACTGGGCAAAACAGGAGGTTAAAGGCACTGACTCTCCAAGTTGGGAGAGTGTTAGTAAAGCATCTGGAATGTTGCACCCGAGTACCAGGGGACGAGATATATTGGAACACGTCTCCCGATCACACGGTTGATCATACTCTGGGTTCCACATGCATGTTTTAGCTGAAGGAAGAATACCTTAAACCTGGAGAGTTGAGACCCGTGGAATGGGTACCATGCAATATGATTTCAAAGGGTCTTCATTTGCTCACCGAACCTCTCCAATGTTATCACTTCTGCCTTTATGCCCCTGTACACATGCTTGATTCTCTTTCAGAGACATAGCAATCCATAGGTTTTAAGATACTTACTAGTCAGGTACATTCTTAGGCGTTTAATATGGGGTGTTGAGTCCATTTCACTGAGCAAGGAGTAGCTCTTGTCTATTCCATATTTGGCTTAAGGAACTTTATCTGTACTCATTTCAATCTCTGGTTTTATGCAGCACCCCAACTCACCTTTCCCCTTAAGCAAGAATAAGTTGGTTTTCTCAATTTGAGACCCTGTTCTAGTTTGTAATTCAGTTCCTGTGTAGCCAAGTTTACATTCCGTGTATTACTGATATCTTATGATGTTTCTTTTTCTGTGTGACTTATTTCAGTTAGAATCATCATACCTGAATCTACTCATTATGCTGCTACGGGCCTGATGACATAGATTTCATTGCTGAGTGATATTGCATTGTACGTAAGTACCACAACTTCTTTATCCATTTTTCACTTTCTGCGATATTGAACTTGTACCGTAAACGAGGTTCTTGTAAACAGAGCCGTCCCAAACTTTGGGGTGGCTGTGTCTTTTTGATTTTAATTTCCCTAAGCTATAGGACCATAAGTGGAATTGCCCTAAACTCTGTTGCTTTGTTTTTTAGGTGTTTCAGGAAACACCATACACTTCTCCCGAGTGGCTGTTGGCAATTTATATCCCACCCATCAGCATAACAAGTCTCCCAGTTCTCCATGGCCTGTCCAGCCTTTGTGGATTTTACACTTTTTTCAGATGGCCCTTTTGACCAGGGGGAACTAAGACTTCATTGTAGTGCAGATTTCCTTTGCAAGCTTGCTTGGTTGGCCAAAAAGGGCATATGCGTTTTTTCCTGAATATATTCAGGAAAAAACGCATATGCCCTTTTTGGCCAAGTGCATCCATGTCGACGTTCTGCCTCTTTTCCTATGCTTTAAATGCAATTCCAGTCTACCTCCTAAAATTGGTTTCCTGCAATTCTGCCCCGCTTTAAAGTCCTCTTGGCAGCCTTACTTCAGTATAATTTTGGACGATAGCTGTCATTTATAACTCTGCAGGTTTGTGAATTACAGTGCCCCTGAGCTACATTTTTCAACTCGCTTTCCTGTGAGCTGACTGCAACACCGCAGGATTGCTTCAGTCCTTTATCTGGTTCCATCACGGCACGCTGAGCCTTTGGTTAATTCCTCTTCCTGGTGGGAAATGAGAGTTAAATTTGCCCGTCCACACACCTCCAGCTAGTCTCTCATTGGTTCTCCCTATTCCTGTTCATATTCCGCAGAAATTGCAAACTGGGACAAACAGGAGGTTAAAGGCACTGACTCTCGAAGTCGGGAGAGTGTTAGTAAAGCGTCTGGAATGTTGCACCCGAGTACCAGGGACGAAAACTGAGACATATTTGAACACGTCTCCCGATCACATGGTTGATCATACTCTGGGTTCCACATGCATGTTTTAGCTGAAGGAAGAATACCTTAAACCTGGAGAGTTGAGACCCGTGGAATGGGTACCATGCAATATGACTTCAAAGGGTCTTCATTTGCTCACCAAACTTCTCCAATCCTATCACTGCTGCGTTTATGCCCCTGTGCACACGCTTGATTCTTTTGGAGACATAGCAATCCATAGGTTTTAAGATACTTACTAGTCAGGTACATTTTTAGGCATTTAATACGGGGTGTTGAGTCCATTTCATTGAGCAAGAAGTGGGTCTTGTCTATTCCATATTTAGCTTAAGGAACGTTATCTGTGCTCATTTCAATCTCTGGTTTTATGCAGCACCCCAACTCACCTTTCCCCTTAAGCAAGCATAAGTTGGTTTTCTCAGTTTGAGACCCTGTTCTGTTTTGGAATTCAGTTCCTGTGTAGCCAAGTTTACATTCCGTGTATTACTGATATCTTATGATGTTTCTTTATCTGTGTGACTTATTTCAGTTAGAATCATCATACCTGAATCCACTCATTATGCTGGTACGGGCCTGATGACATAGATTTCATTGCTGAGTGATATTGCATTGTACGTAAGTACCACAACTTCTTTATCCATTTTTCACTTTCGGTAATATTGAACTTGTACTGTAAAGGAGGTTCTTGTAAACAGAGCCGTCCCAATCTTTGGGGTGGCTGTGTCTTTTTGATTTTAATTTCCCTAAGCTATAGGAACATAAGTGGAATTGCCCTAGGCTCTGTTGCTTTGTTTTTTACATGTTTCAGGAAACACCATACACTTCTCCAGAGTTGCTGTTGGCAATTTACGTCCCGCCCATCAGCATAACAAGGCTCCCAGTTCTCCATGGCCTGTCCTGCCTTTCTGGATTTTACACTTTTTTCACATGGCCCTTTTGACCGGAGGCAAGTGAGACTTCATTGTACTGCAGATTTCCTTTGCAAGCTTGCTTGGTTGGCCAAAAAGGGCGTATGCATTTTTTCCTGAATATATTCAGGAAAAAACGCATACACCCTTTTTGGCCAAGTGCATCATTGTGGACTTCCTGCCTCTTTTCCTATGCTTTAAATGCAATTCCAGTCTACCTCCTGAAATCGGTTTCCTGCAATTCTGCCCCACTTTAAAGTCCTCTTGGCAGCCTTACTTCAGTATAATTTTGGACGATAGCTGTCATTTATAACTCTGCAGGTTTGTGAATTACAGTGTCCCTGAGCTCCTTTCTTCAACTCGCTTTCCTGTGAGCTGGCCGCAACACCGCAGGATTGCTTCAGTCCTTAATCTGGTTCCATCTCGGCACGCTGAGCCTTTGGTTAATTCCTCTTCCTCGTGGGAAATGAGAGTTAAATTTGCCCGTCCAGACACCTCCAGCTAGTCTGTCATTGGTTCTCCCTATTCCTGTTCATCTTCCGCAGAATTTGCAAACTGGGCCAAACAGGAGGTTAAAGGCACTGACTCTCGAAGTCGGGAGAGTGTTAGTAAAGCATCTGGAATGTTGCACCCGAGTACCAGGGACGAAAACTGAGACGTATTTGAACACGTCTCCCGATCACATGGTTGATCATACTCTGGGTTCCACATGCATGTTTTAGCTGAAGGAAGAATACCTTACACCTGGAGAGTTGAGACCCGTGGAATGGGTAGAATGCAATATGATTTCAAAGGGTCTTCATTTGCTCACCGAACCTCTCCAGTGTTATCACTGCTGTGTTTATGCCCCTGTACACACGCTTAATTCTCTTTCAGAGACATAGCAATCCATAGGTTTTAAGATACTTACTAGTCAGGTAAATTCTTAGGCGTTTAATATGGGGTGTTGAGTCCATTTCATTGAGCAAGGAGTAGCTCTTGTCTATTCCATATTTGGCTTAAGGAACTTTATCTGTGCTCATTTCAATCTCTGGTTTTATGCAGCACCCCAACTCACCTTTCCCATTAAGCAAGCATAAGTTGGTTTTCTCAATTTGAGACGCTGTTCTGTTTTGGAATTCAGTTCCTGTGTAGCCAAGTTTACATTCCGTGTATTAGTGATATCTTATGATGTTTCTTTATCTGTGTGATTTATTTCAGTTAGAATCATCATACCTGAATCCACTCATTATGCTGCTATGGGTCTGATGACATAGATTTCTTTGCTGAGTGATATTGCATTGTACGTAAGTACCACACCTTCTTTATCCATTTTTCACTTTCTGCAATATTGAACTTGTACCGTAAACGAGGTTCTTTTAAACAGAGCCGTCCCAAACTTTGGGGTGGCTGTGTCTTTTTGATTTTAATTTCCCTAAGCTATAGGACCATATGTGGAAGTGCCCTAGGCTCTGTTGCTTTGTTTTTTAGATGTTTCAGGAAACACCATACACTTCTCCCGAGTGGCTGTTGGCAATTTACATCCCGCCCATCAGCATAACTAGGCTCACACTTCTCCATGGCCTGTCCTGCATTTCTGTATTTTACACTTTTTTCAGATGGCCCTTTTGACCGGGGGGAAGTGAGACTTCATTGTAGTGCAGATTTCCTTTGCAAGCTTGCTTGGTTGGCCAAAAAGTGTGTATGCGTTTTTTCCTGAATATATTCAGGAAAAAACGCATATGTCCTTTTTGGCCAAGTGCATCATTGTGGACATTGTGCCTTTTTCCTCTGCTTTAAATGCAATTCCAGTCTACCTCCTGAAATCGGTTTCCTGCAATTCTGCCCCGCTTTCAAGTCCTCTTGGCAGCCTTACTTCAGTATATTTTTGGATGATAGCTGTCATTTATAACTCTGCAGGTTTGTGAATTACAGTGTCCCTGAGCTCCTTTCTTCAACTCGCTTTCTTGTGAGCTGCCCGCAACACCGCAGGATTGCTTCAGGCCCGAATCTGGTTCCGGCAGGGCACGCTGAGCCTTTGGTTAATTCCTCTTCCTGGTGGGAAATGAGAGTTAAATTTGCCCATCCACACACCTCCAGGTAGTCTCTCATTGGTTCTCCCTATTCCTGTTCATCTTCCGCAGAAATTGCAAACTGGGCCAAACAGGAGGTTAAAGGCACTGACTCTCCAAGTCGGGAGAGTGTTAGTAAAGCGTCTGGAATGTTGCACTCGAGTACCAGGGGACGAAAACTGAGATATATTGGAACACGTCTCCCGATCACACGGTTGATCATACTCTGGGTTCCACATGCATGTTTTAGCTGAAGGAAGAATACTTTAAACCTGGCGAGTTGAGACCCATGGAATGGGTACCATGCAATATGACTTCAAAGGGTCTTCATTTGCTCACCGAACCTCTCCAATGTTATCACTGCTGCGTTTATGCCCCCGTACACATGCTTGATTCTCTTTCAGAGACATAGCAATCCATAGGTTTTAAGATACTTACGAGTCAGGTACATACTTAGGCGTTTAATATGGGGTGTTGAGTCCATTTCATTTAGCAAGGAGTAGCTGTTCTCTATTTCATATTTGGCTTAAGGAACTTTATCTGTGCTCATTTCAATCTCTGGTTTTATGCAGCACCCCAACTCACCTTTCCCCTTAAGCAAGCATAAGTTGGTTTTCTAAATTTGAGACCCTGTTCTGTTTTGTAATTCAGTTCCTGTGTAGCCAAGTTTACATTCCGTGTATTAGTGGTATCTTATGATCTTTCTTTTTCTGTGTGACTTATTTCACTTAGAATCATCATACCTCAATCCACTCATTATGCTGCTACGGGCCTGATGACATAGATTTCATTGCTGAGTGATATTGCATTGTACGTAAGTACCACAACTTCTTTATCCATTTTTCACTTTCTGCGATATTGAACTTGTACCGTAAACGAGGTTCTTGTAAACAGAGCCGTCCCAAACTTTGGGGTGGCTGTGTCTTATTGATTTTAATTTCCCTAAGCTATAGGACCATAAGTGGAAGTGCCCTAGGCTCTGTTGCTTTGTTTTTTAGGTGTTTCAGGAAACACCATACACTTTTCCCGAGTGGCTGTTGGCAATTTACATCCCGCCCACCAGCATAACAAGGCTCCCAGTTCTCCATGGCCTGTCCAGCCTTTGTGGATTTTACACTTTTTTCAGATGGCCGTTTTGACCGGGGGGAACTGAGACTTCATTGTAGTGCAGATTTCCTTTGCAAGCTTGCTTGGTTGGCCAAAAAGAGCATATGCGTTTTTTCCTGAATATATTCAGGAAAAAACGCATATGCCCTTTTTGGCCAAGTGCATCCATGTCGACGTTCTGCCTCTTTTCCTATGCTTTAAATGCAATTCCAGTCTACCTTCTAAAATTGGTTTCCTGCAATTCTGCCCCGCTTTAAAGTCCTCTTGGCAGCCTTACTTCAGTATAATTTTGGACGATAGCTGTCATTTATAACTCTCCAGGTTTGTGAATTACAGTGCCCGTGAGCTCCTTTCTTCAACTCACTTTCCTGTGAGCTGGCCGCAACACCGCAGGATTGCTTCAGTCCTTTATCTGGTTCCATCACGGCACGCTGAGCCTTTGGTTAATTCCTCTTCCTGGTGGGAAATGAGAGTTAAATTTGCCCGTCCACACACCTCCAGCTAGTCTCTCATTGGTTCTCCCTATTCCTGTTCATCTTCCGCAGAAATTGCAAACTGGGACAAACAGGAGGTTAAAGGCACTGACTCTCGAAGTCGGGAGAGTGTTAGTAAAGCGTCTGGAATGTTGCACCCGAGTACCAGGGACGAAAACTGAGACATATTTGAACACGTCTCCCGATCACATGGTTGATCATACTCTGGGTTCCACATGCATGTTTTAGTTGAAGGAAGAATACCTTAAACCTGGAGAGTTGAGATCCGTGGAATGGGTACCATGCAATATGACTTCAAAGGGTCTTCATCTGCTCACCAAACTTCTCCAATCCTATCACTGCTGCGTTTATGCCCCTGTGCACATGCTTGATTCTCTTTCGGAGACATAGCAATCCATAGGTTTTAAGATACTTACTAGTCAGGTACATTTTTAGGCGTTTAATATGGGGTGTTGAGTCCATTTCATTGAGCAAGGAGTGGCTCTTGTCTATTAAATATTTGGCTTGAGGAACGTTATCTGTGCTCATTTCAATCTCTGGTTTTATGCAGCACCCCAACTCACCTTTCCCCTTAAGCAAGCATAAGTTGGTTTTCTCAGTTTGAGACCCTGTTCTGTTTTGGAATTCAGTTCCTGTGTAGCCAAGTTTACATTCCGTGTATTATTGATATCTTATGATGTTTCTTTATCTGTGTGACTTATTTCAGTTAGAATCATCATACCTGAATCCACTCATTATGCTGGTACGGGCCTGATGACATAGATTTCATTGCTGAGTGATATTGCATTGTACGTAAGTACCACAACTTCTTTATCCATTTTTCACTTTCTGCGATATTGAACTTGTACCGTAAAGGAGGTTCTTGTAAACAGAGCCGTCCCAAACTTTGGGGTGGCTGTGTCTTTTTGATTTTAATTTCCCTAAGCTATAGGACCATAAGTGGAAGTGCCCTAGGCTCTGTTGCTTTGTTTTTTACATGTTTCAGGAAACACCATACACTTCTCCAGACTTGCTGTTGGCAATTTACGTCCCGCCCATCAGCATAACAAGGCTCCCAGTTCTCCATGGCCTGTCCTGCCTTTCTGGATTTTACACTTTTTTCAGATGGCCCTTTTGACCGGGAGCAAGTGAGACTTCATTGTACTGCAGATTTCCTTTGCAAGCTTGCTTGGTTGGCCAAAAAGGGCGTATGCGTTTTTTCCTGAATATATTCAGGAAAAAACGCATACGCCCTTCTTGGCCAAGTGCATCATTGTGGACTTCCTGCCTCTTTTCCTATGCTTTAAATGCAATTCCAGTCTACCTCCTGAAATCGGTTTCCTGTAATTCTGCCCCGTTTTCAAGTCCTCTTGGCAGCCTTACATCAGTATATTTTTGGACGATAGCTGTCATTTATAACTCTGCAGGTTTGTGAATTACAGTGCCCCTGAGCTCCTTTCTTCAACTCGCTTTCCTGTGAGCTGTCCGCAACACCACAGGATTGCTTCAGGCCCTAATCTTGTTCTGGCAAGGCATGCTGAGCCTTTGGTTAATTCCTCTTCCTGGTGGGAAATGAGAGTTAAATTTGCCAGTCCAGACACCTCCAGCTAGTCTGTCATTCGTTCTCCTTATTCCTGTTCATCTTCCGCAGAAGTTGCAAACTGGGCCAAACAGGAGGTTAAAGGCACTGACTCTCCAAGTTGGGAGAGTGTTAGTAAAGCGTCTGGAATGTTGCACCCGAGTACCAGGGGACGAGATATATTGGAACACGTCTCCCGATCACACGGTTGATCATACTCTTGGTTCCACATGCATGTTTTAGCTGAAGGAAGAATACCTTAAACCTGGAGAGTTGAGACCCGTGGAATGGGTACCATGCAATATGACTTCAAAGGGTCTTCATTTGCTCACCGAACCTCTCCAATGTTATCACTTCTGCGTTTATGCCCCTGTACACATGCTTGATTCTCTTTCAGAGACATAGCAATCCATAGGTTTTAAGATACTTACTAGTCAGGTACATTCTTAGGCGTTTAATATGGGGTGTTGAGTCCATTTCACTGAGCAAGGAGTAGCTCTTGTCTATTCCATATTTGGCTTAAGGAACTTTATCTGTACTCATTTCAATCTCTGGTTTTATGCAGCACCCCAACTCACCTTTCCCCTTAAGCAAGAATAAGTTGGTTTTCTCAATTTGAGACCCTGTTCTGTTTTGTAATTCAGGTCCTGTGTAGCCAAGTTTACATTCCGTGTATTAGTGATATCTTATGATGTTTCTTTTTCTGTGTGACCTATTACAGTTAGAATCATCATACCTGAATCCACTCATTATGCTGCTATGGGCCTGATGACATAGATTTCATTCCTGAGTGATATTGCATTGTACGTAAGTACCACAACTTCTTTATCCATTTTTCACTTTCTGCGATATTGAACTTGTACCGTAAATGAGGTTCTTGTAAACAAGCCTTCCCAAACTTTGGGGTGGCTGTGTCTTTTTGATTTTAATTTCCCTAAGCTTTAGGACCATAAGTGGAAGTGCCCAAGGCTCTGTTGCTTTGTTTATTAGATGTTTCAGGAAACACCATACACTTCTCCAGAGTGGCTGTGGGCAATTTATATCCCGCCCATCAGCATAACAAGGCTCGCAGTTCTCCATGGCCTGTCCTGCCTTTCTGGATTTTACACTTTTTTCAGATGGCCCTTTTTGACCGGGAGGAAGTGAGACTTCATTGTACTGCAGATTTCCTTTGCAAGCTTGCTTGGTTGGCCTAAAGTGCGTATGCGTTTTTTCCTGAATATATTCAGGATAAAACGCATATGCCCTTTTTGGTCAAGTGCATCATTGTGGACATTCTGCCTCTTTTCTTATGCTTTAAATGCAATTCCAGTCTACCTCCTGAAATCGGTTTCTTACAATTCTGCCCCGCTTTCAAGTCCTCTTGGCAGCCTTACTTCAGTATATTTTTGGACGATAGCTGTCATTTATAAAGCTGCAGGTTTGTGAATTACAGTGCCCCTGAGCTCCTTTCTTCACCTCGCTTTCCTGTGAGCTGGCCCCAACACCACAGGATTTCTTCAGGTCCTAATCTGGTTCCGGCACGGCATGATGAGCCTTTGTTTAATTCCTCTTCCTGGTGGGAAATGACAGTTAATGTTGCCCGTCCAGACACCTCCAGCTAGTCTCTCATTGGTTCTCCCTATTCCTGTTCATCTTCCGCAGAAATTGCAAACTGGGCCAAACAGGTGGTTAAAGGCACTGACTCTCCAATTCAGTAGAGTGTTAGTAAAGCGACTGGAATGTTACACCCGAGTACCAGGGGCCGAGAACTGAGACATATTTGAACACGTCTCCCGATCACAAGGGTGATCATACTCTGGGTTCCACATGCATGTTTTAGCTGAAGGAAGAATACCTTAAACCTGGAGAGTTGAGACCCGTGGAATGGGTACCATGCAATATGACTTCAAAGGGTCTTCATTTGCTCACCGAACCTCTCCAATCCTATCACTGCTGCGTTTATGCCCCTGTACACACGCTTGATTCTCTTTCGGAGACATAGCTATCCCTAGGTTTTAAGACATTTACTAGTCAGGTACATTCTTAGGCGTTTAATATGGGGTGTTGAGTCCAATTCATTGAGAAAGGAGTAGCTCTGGTCTATTACATATTTGGCGTAGGGAAATTTATCTGTGCTCATTTCAATCTCTGGTTTTATGCAGCACCCCAACTCACCTTTCCCCTTAAGCAAGCATAAGTTGGTTTTCTAAATTTGAGACCCTGTTCTGTTTTGTAATTCAGTTCCTGTGTAGCCAAGTTTACATTCCGTGTAGTAGAGATATCTTATGATGTTTCTTTTTCTGTGTGACTTATTTCAGTTAGAATCATCATACCCTTTTTGGCCAGGTGCATCACTGTTGACGTTCTGCCTCTTTTCCTGTGCTTTAAATGCAATCCAATTCCGATTCCTCCTGAAATCGGTTTCTTGCAATTCTGCCCCGCTTTCAAGTCCTCTTGGCAGCCTTACTTCAGTATACTTCTGGACAATAGCTGTCATTTATAACTCTGCAGGTTTGTGAATTACAGTGCCCCTGAGCTCCTTTCTTCAACTTGCTTTCTTGTGAGCTGGCCACAACACCGCAGGATTGCTTCAGGCCCTAATCTTTCTCCAGCACGGCATGCTGAGCCTTTGGTTAATTCCGCTTCCTGGTGGGAAATGAGAGTTAAATTTGTCCGTCCAGACACCTTGAGCTAGTCTCTCAATGGTTCCCCCTCATCCTGTTCATCTGCCGCAGAAATTGCAAACTGGGCCAAACAGGAGGTTAAAGGCATTGACTCTCCAAGTCGGGAGAGTGTTAGTAAAGCATCAGGAATGTTGCACCCGACTACCAGGGGACAAAAACTGAGACGTATTTGAACACGTCTCCCGATCACACGGTTGATCATACACTGGGTTACACATGCATGTTTTAGCTGAAGGAAGAATACCTTAAACCTGGAGAGTTGAGACCCGTGGAATGCGTACCATGCAATATGACTTCAAAGGGTCTTCATTTGCTCACAGAACCTCTCCAATCCTATCACTGCTGCGTTTATGCCCCTGTACACATGCTTGATTCTCTTTCGGAGACATAGCAATCCATAGGTTTTAAGATACTTACTAGTCAGGTACATTCTCAGGCGTTTAATATTGGGTGTTGAGTCCATTTCGTTGAGCAAGGAGTAGCTCTTGTCTATTCCATATTTGGCTTAAGGAACTTTATCTGTGCTCATTTCAATCTCTGGTTTTATGCAGCACCCCAACTCACCTTTCCCCTTAAGCAAGCATAAGTTGCTTTTCTAAATTTGACACTCTGTTCTGTTTTGTAATTCAGTGCCTGTGTAGCCAAGTTTACATTCCGTTTATTAGTGATATCTTATGATGTTTCTTTTTCTGTGTGACTTATTTCAGTTAGAATCATCATACCTGAATCCACTCATTATGCTGGTACGGGCCTGATGACATAGATTTCATTGTTGAGTGATATTGCATTGTACGTAAGTACCACAACTTCTTTATGCATTTTTCACTTTCTGCGATATTGAAATTGTACCGTAAAGCAGGCTCTTGTAAATAGAGCCGTCCCAACCTTTGGGGTGGCTGTGTCTTTTTGATTTTAATTTCCCTAAGCTATAGGACCATAAGTGGAAGTGCCCTAGCCTCTGTTGCTTTGTTTTTTAGATATTTCAGGAAACATCATACACTTCTCCCGAGTGGCTGTTGGCAACTTACATCCTGCCCATCAGCATAACAAGGCTCCCAGTTCTCCATGGCCTGTCCTGCCTATCTAGATTTTACACTTTTTTCAGATGGCCCTTTTAGCAGGGGGAAGTGAGACTACATTGTAGTGCAGATTTCCTTTGCATGCTTGCTTGGTTGGCCAAAAAGAGCATATGCGTTTTTTCCTGAATATATTCAGGAAAAAACGCATATGCCCTTTTTGGCCAAGTGCATCCATGTCGACGTTCTGCCTCTTTTCCTATGCTTTAAATGCAATTCCAGTCTACCTCCTAAAATTGGTTTCCTGCAATTCTGCCCCGCTTTAAAGTCCTCTTGGCAGCCTTACTTCAGTATAATTTTGGACGATAGCTGTCATTTATAACTCTGCAGGTTTGTGAATTACAGTGCCCCTGAGCTCCTTTCTTCAACTCGCTTTCCTGTGAGCTGGCCGCAACACCGCAGGATTGCTTCAGTCCTTTATCTGGTTCCATCACGGCACGCTGAGCCTTTGGTTAATTCCTCTTCCTGGTGGGAAATGAGAGTTAAATTTGCCCGTCCACACACCTCCAGCTAGTCTCTCATTGGTTCTCCCTATTCCTGTTCATCTTCCGCAGAAATTGCAAACTGGGACAAACAGGAGGTTAAAGGCACTGACTCTCGAAGTCGGGAGAGTGTTAGTAAAGCGTCTGGAATGTTGAACCCGAGTACCAGGGACGAAAACTGAGACATATTTGAACACGTCTCCCGATCACATGGTTGTTTCATACTCTGGGTTCCACATGCATGTTTTAGCTGAAGGAAGAATACCTTAAACCTGGAGAGTTGAGATCCGTGGAATGGGTACCATGCAATATGACTTCAAAGGGTCTTCATCTGCTCACCAAACTTCTCCAATCCTATCACTGCTGCGTTTATGCCCCTGTGCACATGCTTGATTCTCTTTCGGAGACATAGCAATCCATAGGTTTTAAGATTCTTACGAGTCAGGTACATTTTTAGGCGTTTAATACGGGGTGTTGAGTCCATTTCATTGAGCAAGGAGTGGCTCTTGTCTATTAAATATTTGGCTTGAGGAACGTTATCTGTGCTCATTTCAATCTCTGGTTTTATGCAGCACCCCAACTCACCTTTCCCCTTAAGCAAGCATAAGTTGGTTTTCTCAGTTTGAGACCCTGTTCTGTTTTGGAATTCAGTTCCTGTGTAGCCAAGTTTACATTCCGTGTATTAGTGATATCTTATGATGTTTCTTTATCTGTGTGACTTATTTCAGTTAGAATCATCATACCTGAATCCACTCATTATGCTGGTACGGGCCTGATGACATAGATTTCATTGCTGAGTGATATTGCATTGTACGTAAGTACCACAACTTCTTTATCCATTTTTCACTTTCGGTAATATTGAACTTGTACTGTAAAGGAGGTTCTTGTAAACAGAGCCGTCCCAAACTTTGGGGTGGCTGTGTCTTTTTGATTTTAATTTCCCTAAGCTATAGGACCATAAGTGGAAGTGCCCTAGGCTCTGTTGCTTTGTTTTTTACATGTTTCAGGAAACACCATACACTTCTCCAGAGTTGCTGTTGGCAATTTACGTCCCGCCCATCAGCATAACAAGGCTCCCAGTTCTCCATGGCCTGTCCTGCCTTTCTGGATTTTACACTTTTTTCAGATGGCCCTTTTGACCGGGAGCAAGTGAGACTTCATTGTACTGCAGATTTCCTTTGCAAGCTTGCTTGGTTGGCCAAAAAGGGCGTATGCGTTTTTTCCTGAATATATTCAGGAAAAAACGCATACGCCCTTCTTGGCCAAGTGCATCATTGTGGACTTCCTGCC
Organism: Orcinus orca; assembly: GCF_937001465.1. NCBI lineage: Eukaryota > Metazoa > Chordata > Mammalia > Artiodactyla > Delphinidae > Orcinus > Orcinus orca. The sequence goes on along the minus strand of NC_064565.1, from coordinate 3,479,939 downwards.
TCTTTTCCTATGCTTTAAATGCAATTCCAGTCTACCTCCTGAAATCGGTTTCCTGTAATTCTGCCCCGTTTTCAAGTCCTCTTGGCAGCCTTACATCAGTATATTTTTGGACGATAGCTGTCATTTATAACTCTGCAGGTTTGTGAATTACAGTGCCCCTGAGCTCCTTTCTTCAACTCGCTTTCCTGTGAGCTGTCCGCAACACCACAGGATTGCTTCAGGCCCTAATCTTGTTCTGGCAAGGCATGCTGAGCCTTTGGTTAATTCCTCTTCCTGGTGGGAAATGAGAGTTAAATTTGCCAGTCCAGACACCTCCAGCTAGTCTGTCATTCGTTCTCCTTATTCCTGTTCATCTTCCGCAGAAGTTGCAAACTGGGCCAAACAGGAGGTTAAAGGCACTGACTCTCCAAGTTGGGAGAGTGTTAGTAAAGCGTCTGGAATGTTGCACCCGAGTACCAGGGGACGAGATATATTGGAACACGTCTCCCGATCACACGGTTGATCATACTCTGGGTTCCACATGCATGTTTTAGCTGAAGGAAGAATACCTTAAACCTGGAGAGTTGAGACCCGTGGAATGGGTACCATGCAATATGACTTCAAAGGGTCTTCATTTGCTCACCGAACCTCTCCAATGTTATCACTTCTGCGTTTATGCCCCTGTACACATGCTTGATTCTCTTTCAGAGACATAGCAATCCATAGGTTTTAAGATACTTACTAGTCAGGTACATTCTTAGGCGTTTAATATGGGGTGTTGAGTCCATTTCACTGAGCAAGGAGTAGCTCTTGTCTATTCCATATTTGGCTTAAGGAACTTTATCTGTACTCATTTCAATCTCTGGTTTTATGCAGCACCCCAACTCACCTTTCCCCTTAAGCAAGAATAAGTTGGTTTTCTCAATTTGAGACCCTGTTCTGTTTTGTAATTCAGTTCCTGTGTAGCCAAGTTTACATTCCGTGTATTAGTGATATCTTATGATGTTTCTTTTTCTGTGTGACCTATTACAGTTAGAATCATCATACCTGAATCCACTCATTATGCTGCTATGGGCCTGATGACATAGATTTCATTCCTGAGTGATATTGCATTGTACGTAAGTACCACAACTTCTTTATCCATTTTTCACTTTCTGCGATATTGAACTTGTACCGTAAATGAGGTTCTTGTAAACAAGCCTTCCCAAACTTTGGGGTGGCTGTGTCTTTTTGATTTTAATTTCCCTAAGCTTTAGGACCATAAGTGAAGTGCCCAAGGCTCTGTTGCTTTGTTTTTTAGATGTTTCAGGAAACACCATACACTTCTCCAGAGTGACTGTGGGCAATTTATATCCCGCCCATCAGCATAACAAGGCTCGCAGTTCTCCATGGCCTGTCCTGCCTTTCTGGATTTTACACTTTTTTCAGATGGCCCTTTTTGACCGGGAGGAAGTGAGACTTCATTGTACTGCAGATTTCCTTTGCAAGCTTGCTTGGTTGGCCTAAAGTGCGTATGCGTTTTTTCCTGAATATATTCAGGATAAAACGCATATGCCCTTTTTGGTCAAGTGCATCATTGTGGACATTCTGCCTCTTTTCTTATGCTTTAAATGCAATTCCAGTCTACCTCCTGAAATCGGTTTCTTACAATTCTGCCCCGCTTTCAAGTCCTCTTGGCAGCCTTACTTCAGTATATTTTTGGACGATAGCTGTCATTTATAAAGCTGCAGGTTTGTGAATTACAGTGCCCCTGAGCTCCTTTCTTCACCTCGCTTTCCTGTGAGCTGGCCCTAACACCACAGGATTTCTTCAGGTCCTAATCTGGTTCCGGCACGGCATGATGAGCCTTTGTTTAATTCCTCTTCCTGGTGGGAAATGACAGTTAATGTTGCCCGTCCAGACACCTCCAGCTAGTCTCTCATTGGTTCTCCCTATTCCTGTTCATCTTCCGCAGAAATTGCAAACTGGGCCAAACAGGTGGTTAAAGGCACTGACTCTCCAATTCAGTAGAGTGTTAGTAAAGCGACTGGAATGTTACACCCGAGTACCAGGGGCCGAGAACTGAGACATATTTGAACACGTCTCCCGATCACAAGGGTGATCATACTCTGGGTTCCACATGCATGTTTTAGCTGAAGGAAGAATACCTTAAACCTGGAGAGTTGAGACCCGTGGAATGGGTACCATGCAATATGACTTCAAAGGGTCTTCATTTGCTCACCGAACCTCTCCAATCCTATCACTGCTGCGTTTATGCCCCTGTACACACGCTTGATTCTCTTTCGGAGACATAGCTATCCCTAGGTTTTAAGACATTTACTAGTCAGGTACATTCTTAGGCGTTTAATATGGGGTGTTGAGTCCAATTCATTGAGAAAGGAGTAGCTCTGGTCTATTACATATTTGGCGTAGGGAAATTTATCTGTGCTCATTTCAATCTCTGGTTTTATGCAGCACCCCAACTCACCTTTCCCCTTAAGCAAGCATAAGTTGGTTTTCTAAATTTGAGACCCTGTTCTGTTTTGTAATTCAGTTCCTGTGTAGCCAAGTTTACATTCCGTGTAGTAGAGATATCTTATGATGTTTCTTTTTCTGTGTGACTTATTTCAGTTAGAATCATCATACCCTTTTTGGCCAGGTGCATCACTGTTGACGTTCTGCCTCTTTTCCTGTGCTTTAAATGCAATCCAATTCCGATTCCTCCTGAAATCGGTTTCTTGCAATTCTGCCCCGCTTTCAAGTCCTCTTGGCAGCCTTACTTCAGTATATTTCTGGACAATAGCTGTCATTTATAACTCTGCAGGTTTGTGAATTACAGTGCCCCTGAGCTCCTTTCTTCAACTTGCTTTCTTGTGAGCTGGCCACAACACCGCAGGATTGCTTCAGGCCCTAATCTTTCTCCAGCACGGCATGCTGAGCCTTTGGTTAATTCCGCTTCCTGGTGGGAAATGAGAGTTAAATTTGTCCGTCCAGACACCTTGAGCTAGTCTCTCAATGGTTCCCCCTCATCCTGTTCATCTGCCGCAGAAATTGCAAACTGGGCCAAACAGGAGGTTAAAGGCATTGACTCTCCAAGTCGGGAGAGTGTTAGTAAAGCATCAGGAATGTTGCACCCGACTACCAGGGGACAAAAACTGAGACATATTTGAACACGTCTCCCGATCACACGGTTGATCATACACTGGGTTACACATGCATGTTTTAGCTGAAGGAAGAATACCTTAAACCTGGAGAGTTGAGACCCGTGGAATGCGTACCATGCAATATGACTTCAAAGGGTCTTCATTTGCTCACAGAACCTCTCCAATCCTATCACTGCTGCGTTTATGCCCCTGTACACATGCTTGATTCTCTTTCGGAGACATAGCAATCCATAGGTTTTAAGATACTTACTAGTCAGGTACATTCTCAGACATTTAATATTGGGTGTTGAGTCCATTTCGTTGAGCAAGGAGTAGCTCTTGTCTATTCCATATTTGGCTTAAGGAACTTTATCTGTGCTCATTTCAATCTCTGGTTTTATGCAGCACCCCAACTCACCTTTCCCCTTAAGCAAGCATAAGTTGCTTTTCTAAATTTGACACTCTGTTCTGTTTTGTAATTCAGTGCCTGTGTAGCCAAGTTTACATTCCGTTTATTAGTGATATCTTATGATGTTTCTTTTTCTGTGTGACTTATTTCAGTTAGAATCATCATACCTGAATCCACTCATTATGCTGGTACGGGCCTGATGACATAGATTTCATTGTTGAGTGATATTGCATTGTACGTAAGTACCACAACTTCTTTATGCATTTTTCACTTTCTGCGATATTGAAATTGTACCGTAAAGCAGGCTCTTGTAAATAGAGCCGTCCCAACCTTTGGGGTGGCTGTGTCTTTTTGATTTTAATTTCCCTAAGCTATAGGACCATAAGTGGAAGTGCCCTAGCCTCTGTTGCTTTGTTTTTTAGATATTTCAGGAAACATCATACACTTCTCCCGAGTGGCTGTTGGCAACTTACATCCTGCCCATCAGCATAACAAGGCTCCCAGTTCTCCATGGCCTGTCCTGCCTATCTAGATTTTACACTTTTTTCAGATGGCCCTTTTGAACAGGGGGAAGTGAGACTACATTGTAGTGCAGATTTCCTTTGAATGCTTGCTTGGTTGGCCAAAAAGTGAGTATGCGTTTTTTCCTGAATATATTCAGGAAAAAACGCATACGCCCTTTTTGGCCAAGTGCATCATTGTCGACATTCTGCCTCTTTTCCTATGCTTCAAATGCAATTCCTGTCTACCTCCTGAAATCGGTTTCCTGCAATTCTGCCCCGCTTTCAAGTCCTCTTGGCAGCCTTACTTCAGTATATTTTTGGACGATAGCTGTCATTTATAACTCTGCAGGTTTGTGAATTACAGTGTCCGTGAGCTCCTTTCTTCAACTCGCTTTCCTGTGAGCTGGCCGCAACACCACAGGATTGCTTCAGGCTCTAATCTGGTTCCGGCACGGCACACTGAGCCTTTGGTTAATTCCTCTTCCTGGTGGGAAATGAGAGTTAAATTTGCCCGTCCAGACACCTCCAGCTAGTCTCTCATTGGTTCTCCCTATTCATGTTCATCTTCCACAGAAATTGCAAACTGGGCCAAACAGTAGGTTAAAGGCACTGACTCTCCAAGTCGGAGAGTGTTAGTAAAGCGTCTGGAATGTTGCACCTGAGTATCAGGCGACGAAAACTGAGACATATTTGAACTCGTCGCCCGATCACACGGTTGATCATACTCTGGGTTCCACATGCATGTTTTAGCTGAAGGAAGAATACCTTAAACCTGGAGAGTTGAGACCCGTGGAATGGGTACCATGCAATATGACTTCAAAGGGTCTTCATTTGCTCACCGAACCTCTCCAATCCTATCACTGCTGCGTTTATGCCCCGGTACACACGCTTGATTCTCTTTCGGAGACATAGCAATCCATAGGTTTTAAGGTACTTACTAGTCAGGTACATTCTTAGGCGTTTAATACGGGCTGTTGAGTCCATTTCGTTGAGCAAGGAGTAGCTCTGGTCTATTCCATATTTGGCTTAAGGAACTTTATGTGTGCTCATTTCAATCTCTGGTTTTATGCAGCACCCCAACTCACCTTTCCCCTTAAGCAAGAATAAGTTGGTTTTCTAAATTTGAGACCCTGTTCTCTTCTGTAATTCAGTTCCTGTGTAGCCAAGTTTTCATTTCGTGTCTTAGTTATATCTTACGATGTTTCTTTTTCTGTGTGACTTATTTCAGTTAGAATCATCATACCTGAATCCACTCATTATGCTGCTACGGCCCTGATGACATAGATTTCATCACTGAGTGATATTGCATTGTACGTAAGTACCACAACTTCTTTATCCATTTTTCACTTTCTGCGATATTGAACTTTAACCGTAAACGAGGTTCTTGTAAACAGAGCCGTCCCAACCTTTGGGGTGACTGTGTCTTTTTCATTTTAATTTCCCTAAGCTATAGGACCATATGTGGAAGTGCCCTAGGCTCTGTTGCTTTGTTTTTTAGATGTTTCAGGAAACACCATACACTTCTCCAGAGTCGCTGTTGTCAATTTACATCCCACCCATCAGCATAACAAGGCTCCCAGTTCTCCATGGCCTGTCCTGCCTTTCTGGATTTTACACTTTTTTCAGATGGCCCTTTTGACCGGGGGGAAATGAGACTTCATTGTAGTGCACATTTCCTTTGCAAGCTTGCTTGGTTGGCCAAAAAGGGTGTATGCGTTTTTTCCTGAATATATTCCGAAAAAAACGCATAAGCCCTTTTTGGCCAAGTGCATCATTGTCGGCGTTCTGCCTCTTTTTCTATGCTTTGAATCCAATTTCAGTCTATATATTTATATTTCCTGAATATATTCAGGTAAAAACGCATACGCCCTTTTTGGCCAAGTGCATCATTGTCGAGGTTCTGACTCTCTTCATATGTTTTCAATGCAATTCCAGTCTACCTCCTGAAATCGGTTTCCTGCAATTCTGCCTTGCTTTCAATGCCTCTTCATAGCCTTACCTCAATAGTTGGCGTTTATAACTCTGCAGGTTTTTGAATTGCAGTGGCCCTTAGCTCCATTTTTCAGCTCTTATTTTTGGGATCTTGCCTCATAACCACAGGATTCCTTCAGGCCCTATTCTTCTTCTGGGGCACCTTGCTGTGCCTTTGGTTTATTCTTACTGATGTGAAATTAGAGTGACATGTGCCCATTGAAACCGCTATTGCTAGTTTCTCACTGGTTCCCCCTTTCCCATTCATCCTCCACACTAACTGCAGACTGTGCGATACCAGAACTTAAAGGCATTGACTCTCCATGTGGGGATGTTGTTAGTAAAGTGGCTGGAATGTCGATCCGGAGCCCCAGGAGAGGAAAAATGAGGTGGGTTTTAGAAACCTTTCCCGATCATATGGTATACCAGTCGCTGGGTTTCCCAAGCATGGTTTAGCTGTAGGAAGATTCCCTTCAACCTGGAGTGTTGGGACCCTTGGAATGAGTAGCATGAAGTATTGCATTAAACTTTTGGCAGTTGCTCACCAAAGCTCACCAATCCTCTCAGCCCCAAGTGTCCAGCCTTATGTCTTATCCAGCTGTGGGTTTATATGTGGTCAATCCAGGTTGCATCACAGCCCCTGAGCGAATTTTGTAAGAATTTTTCTCTTTCATTGTTTCTGCGTTTTGTTTTTAAAATTTATTTCTATAATGGGGTTTGGCTCATTTTCACTGCTGTGTTTGTGTCGCTCTGCACACACTTGATTCCCTTATGGGGATATATCAATACATGGGTTTTAGGATTCTTATTACTCAGATATATTTCTCTGCGGTGTATAGGGTGTGTTGAGGCCAGTTCATTGAGCAAGGTGTAGATCTTGTCTAATACCTATTTGGTTTATTGAACGGTATCTGTGCTAATTTCAAACTCTGGTTTTATGCATCACCCCACCTCTCCTTTCCCCTTAAGCTGACATAAGTGTGTTTTCTAAATGTGAGACACTGTTCTGTTCTGTAATTCATTTCTTGTGCAGCCATATTTACCCTCCCTCTATAAGTGATATCTTATGATATGTTTCTTTTTCTGTTTGACTTATTTCAAGTAGTATTATCGGACCTAAATCCACTCTTTATCCTTCTACTAGCCTTATTACATTGATTTCATGGTGAAGAGATATTCCATTGTACATAAGTACCACATCTTCTTTATCCATTGTTCTCTTTCCTGGGATATTTAAGGTGTACTGAAGTTGAGGTTCTTGTAAACAGAGTAGCCCTAAACTGTGGTGTGCTTGTGTCTTGTTGATTTTTAGACTTCCCTAGATATACTCCCATGATTGGAAGTGTCCTATGCTCTGTAGCTCTGTTTTTTAGATGATTTAGGAACCACCATACACTTCTCCAGAGTGGCTCTCGGCAGTTCACACACTGCCCATCAGCGTTTAAAGGCTCCCTGTTCTCCATGGCCTGTCCTGCATTTCTGGTTTTTACAATTTTTTAGGATGGCCCTTTTGACCGGTGGGAAATGAGACTTCTTTGTTGTGCACATTTGCATTGCTTGCTTGCTTCGTTGCCCATAAAGTGCGTCTGAGTTTTTTCCTGGATATAATCAGGAAAAAACGCATACGCCCTTTTGGGCCAACTGCATCATTGTCGAAATTCTGCCGCTTTTCATGTGCGTTAAAGACGAGTCCAATCTATCTCTTGAAATCTGTTTCTTGCAATTCTGTCTTGCATTCAGATCCTCTTCTTTGCCTTACCTCAACATATTTTTGGATGTTAGTTTTCATTTATAACTCTGCAGGTTTGTGAATTGCAGTGACCCTGAGCTCCATGTTTTAAGTTGCTCTTTTGTGAGCTGGCCTCAAACCTGCAGGATTGCTTCAGGCCCTATTTTGGCTCCGGCGAGGCAGGCTGAGCCTTTCTTTAATTCTTATTCTTAATGGGAAATTAGAGTGATATGTGCCCGTCCAAACCCCTACAACTCTTCTCTCATTGGTTCCCCCTCTTCCCGTTCATCCTCCTCACAATTTGCAAAATGTGTGAAACAGAAGTTTAAATGTGCTGATTCTCCAAGTGGGGAGATTCTAAGTAACGTGGCTGGAATGGTGAACAGGAGCACCAGGAGAGGATAAATGAGGTGCATTTTAGACACATCTCCCGATCACATGGTGTACAGTCCTCTGGGTTTTCCATGCATGTTTTAGCTGTAGGAAGATCCCTTGAACCTGCAGATTTGGGACCCATTGAATGGGTACCAGGTAGTATTACTTTAAAGGGTGTGTATTTCCTCACCCAACCTCACATTTCTCTTAGCGCAAACAGTTTCCAGCCTTATGTCTCATCCTGCTGTGGGTCTAGATGTGTTCAATCCATGTTGCATCACCGTCCCTGAGGAAAAGTTGTAAGAGGTTTTCTCTGTCTCTCTGTCGTTTATTTTTTTCAATTTATTACTATATTGGTTACAGCTGATTTTCAAAGCTCTGTTTCTTGCTGCTGTATATCCACTTGATTCACGTACAGAGAGACATCAATAAATTCTTTTTCAGATTCTTACCAGTCGTATATATTCTCTTCCGGTGACTTGAGTGTGCTGAGTGCAGTTCTTTTAGCTACCGTGTAGGCCTTGTTGATTATCAGTTTGGTATTTGGAATGGTATCTTTGTTAATTTCAACCTCCTGGATGATGCCTCACCCCTCCCCACCTTTCCCGTTTAGCAGCCTTATGCGTGTTTTCTACATATTTGACTATGTTTTTGTTTTGTAATTTATTTCATGTGTAGCCATTTTGGATTCCACCTTTAAGTGATATCTTATGATGTGTGTCTTTTTCTTTTTGAATTATGTCACTTAGAATGATCATACGTAACTCCTCCGGAGTTGTTACAACTGGCCATATTTCATTGATTTCCAGGCTGAATAATATTCCACTCTACCTAAGTACCACATCTCTATCCATTTTTTCTCTCCAGAGACATTTAAGTTATATCCTAGTCGAGGATCTTTTAAACAGAGAGGGGGTAAACATTGGGGTGCCTGTGTCCTCTCGATTTTTGTTTTTCCCAAGATATACGCCCATGAGTGCAAGTGCCCTATGCTCTGTAGCTCATTTTTTAGATGCTTTAGTAAACACAATACACTTCTCCAGAATGGCCGTTGGCAATATACATTTCCACTATAAGTCTCACAGGGCTCCCTCTTCTCCTTGCCCTGTCCTGCATTTCTGTTGTTTGCGCTTTATGAGGATGGCTCTTCTGACTGATGCGAAGTGATATCTTTTGTAGTATTGACTTCCAGTGCCCACCTGTTTGGTTGGCTAAAAAAGTGTATGCCCTTTTCTTGAATATATACAGAAAAAAACGCATACACCCTTTTTGGCCAACTGCAATGTTGGCAATGTTCAGCTCCTTTTCTTGTGCTTAATGGCGAGTCCTCTCTACCTCCTCAAATCCCTTTCCTGCCATTCTCCCTTGCTTACAAGTCCTTTTCTCTGACTTTCCTCAAGACATTTTTCAGTGATGGATATTTTCAACTCTGCAGTTTTGTGAATTTTACTGCCCCTGAGTTCCATTGTTCAACTTGTGTTTATGGGAACTGGCCACAAAGCAGCGGGATTTCCTCAAGCCCTATACGGTTTCCATGGGCAACACTAGCCTTTGGTCAATTCGTCTTCCTGATTGGAAATTAGAGTGACATGTGCCTGTCTGAACACCTAGGACTTGTCTCTCATTGTTCCTCATCCTTCCGCTTCATCCTCTGGACAAATTCCAAACTGTACGCAACAGGATGTTGACAGTGCTGACATCTCCAAGTGGGGAGACTGTTAGTAAAGACGCTGGAGGGGTGAACCCGAGCACCAGGAGATGAGGAGATGAGATGCCTTTTCCAAACTCTTCCCGATCAGGTGGTATACCATCCTCTGGGTGTGACAGACATGTTTTAGCAGTAGGAAGAGTCCCATTCATGTAAGGAGAACACCAGGGCTTTTTCAAAATCAGTGTCTCCCCGAAACCCAAACTGGGGAATTTTTTAAGCTACGGCTACACATATGTTCATTAAGTGCCTTGGGAAGTAGGCAGAGTCCAAACTTTAGATGATTGAAGTCTTCAGGGTCAGAAGCACTCACCACCAGCTTCCCTTAGGTTACACTTTAACTGTCATTGATAGATGATGTCAATAAAAATATCTATTCTTTTTCAGATTATTTCCCCTTATAGGTTATTGCAAAATGTTGAGTGTAGTTCCCTGTGCTATACAGTAGTTCCTTGTTGATGATCTATTTTATACATAGCAGTGTGTATGTGTTAATTCCAAACTGTTAATTTATCCCTCCTCCCACCTTTCCCCTTTGGTAATAATAAATTATAAGATTTTATACTTCTCAGAAATGGGGGAGCTGAAAGAGAGGTATCATTTTCAATGGAAAAGCATTTAAAACAAGATTGAAGCTTTAACCAAGATTATTAGATGTACATCCTCGAAAAGAAATCACTTCGTTTCTCTAATATTGACCTGACAAATAAGACAAACCTTTTCACTGAACTTGCTTATAATAAAGTGATGGAAATATCAAATGGAAGTGTTAGAAACATCTTATTTTACCCGAGCCTTATACACTGTTCTATGTTAACTACAGTTTGGCTCACACATCTGTTCATTGAGGTTACAATAGTCTCAATTTCTGTTACTGATCCTCCAGAGTGGACCCCAACAAGTGTCCCCCTGCCCAGTGTCATTGGGGCCAACAGATCGAGACTGAGTTTGGTTCACAAGCAAAGGAAACTTTATATTTTGATCAGAGAATGGAGAGGTGAGAGCATGTACTACCCCATGGGCTTTGGGCTGGGCTGCTGTGTAGAGATCCTGTCAGAGTCAGTGGGAGGGAGGGGGCGGAGCTCTCGAGGGCCGGGTTGGCTGTAGCTCAGGTTCTATATCGCGGAGTCTGCACTGGGCCCCAGGAGCTGAGGTGTCGACCCAGCCATTCTGCACTAGGAAATCTGGTCTGAAGTGCCGGGTGTGGAACCTCTGCATGCGGGACCCTAGGAGCACGTGAAATTAGACAAAGCACAAAGGATAAAAAAGGTTAGACTTGACTTTATTGCCCAGATTCTATTTTTATCTCTCAGGGATTTTTAATGGGCTTTGCTGGGGACAAACTCCTCCTCTGCCTTTTGTCCCGTTCCTCATTCTTGGAGTGCTGAGGGTGCAGACCCTTCTTCTGTAACTGCTGAGTGCTGAGTTGGGAGCCCTCATACCCTGGGGCGAGGGTCAGAGCTTCTCCCCAGCAGCCTCCAGGTGACGTTGATTGTCCCCAGGCCCCCTGCCTCCCTGCTCGTCCACCTGAGCACCAGCATTGGAAGTGTTATAGATTCTAATGACCTTTAAGGGTCCAGGAAAGAGATGTGCAGAGACGCTGTGGGGGCCGGTTTCACCCCACCCCACATTTGTTCGGCCACCTTAGGCTGACCGTTTCTGCCAGCCTAGATGCTCTGACCAGTAGTCTGCGCTTTCTTCAATTAGGCCCCTGAATTAACGTACAAACAGCACCAGGTGTCAGAGCCCTGCCCGCTCAACTCCCAGACAGTCCAGGGTCAGTGGTGATCAAGGACCATGATGGCCACTGAGTCAACAGCCTTTTAAAGTAAACAAGAGTCCAGCTGGTCTTATTGGCCACCATCATCATGGTGTCTGTAGGCTTTTCTATGTTGACAGTGTGATATACGGTTCCCCCGCCAAGATTATTAGCTCCCCTCTGGGTGCAGTAAGTCCTGCAAGCAGTAGTCTACTCTTTTGGGACACACTCTTGTTGTTTTATGAGAGAAACTCCAGGTCAAGTGATGTTCACACGAGTCGTCATGGTGCCCTGTTGCCCCGGGTTATCTCTCTGGATGTTGGAGTTGGAGGGCCTCCTCACTCGAGGTCGGTGTGCCCACGGAGCGAACCCTGCAACTTCAGGGCATGGTTGGTGGTTAGGATCACCACGTGGGGTCCTTTTCCCTTAGGAGGGAGGTGGCCTTTTGGGCTGCTGATTTCCAGGTTTTTAGATACCGCCAGTATCTTGGCCAGATGTGGCAGTGGGCCAAGCCCCTTGGTGACCGTAGTTTATCCTACCTGGGTGGCATTCTTGCATTGTTCCATTTCAAGTGGTCCCAGTTTTTGCACTAATTCTCCAATGGCGATTCACCTTTCACCGGGAATGTAAAGGTCAAAGGGTTTAGCTAAATTAGGGAGTTCCAGGGCAAGGGTCTGAATTGACTGCTCTTTCCATTCTTGAAAGGCCACTTCTGGATTCTATTCAAAAGGATCATCATCTTTTCCTTTCAGTGTTTCATATAGAGGCCCAGCTAGTAGACTGTAGTTAGGGATCCAGAAGCAGCAAACCCTGGCCTCCCAGGAACCCCTAAGCTGTCTTCTAGTTTTAGAAAGGGGTAAGTCTGAAAATGGTTTCTTCCCTTTCCTGGGATGGGCTTCTCCGACCTTCTGTGAGAATGAAGCCCAGGCAGGTCACCGCAGTCTGTGATATTTGAGCTTTTTCTTGGACAACTTCTATCCTTTATTGGCTTGGTAGTTCAGAGGCCTCCTTAGTAGGGCTGGCGATCAGAATGTCGTCTGCGTATTGAAGGAGGGTTTCCTTTTCCAGAGGTAGAACTTTTAGGTCTTTAGCTAAGCTTTCCCCAAAGATGGTGTGGGAATTTTTGCACCCTTGGGGCCAGACGGCCCGGAAGTATTGTTTTAGTTGTATGTTGAGTCCTGCCACTCACAAGCCAAAATTTCTTGTGACTCTGGGACTAATGGAATACAAAAGAAGGCATCATTGAAGACTAATACAGAATACCATGTCCTGGTGGTTGGTAGAATGACCAGCAGGGTGTAGGAATTAGGAGCAACTGGAGGTATATCCTCGGTGGCTTCACTGACTGTCCTGACATCCTTTACCAGGTCCCCAGCAGCCCATGGGGCTCTCGTGGTCAGACCAATCCCAGAATATGGAGCTCACCTGGGCAGTTACCCCACCCCCACCCCAACCCACAGGGCTCTCGTGGTCAGGCCCCTCCCAGGATACAGAGCTACCCTTGCAGGTACCGTGGCAGGGCTGGGCACACAGGAACCGTGCACATAGCCCTCATTGCAGAGCACCCCCAGCTCACCTGTCGCTCAGAGCTGACACAGAGCACCTCAGAGCAGGACTTGAACTAACAAACAGCAGCTGTGACAGGTCTGTAACCCTGGGCATCACTCCGTGAGGCCTCCCTCCACCTGGTCTTCCAGAGACTTCCACTGCACCCCGGGCACCAGGCCTCTGTCTCCAACCACCACCCACCCATCCTCTCCCTGACTCCTGGGTTCCTCTCATTAGGAGAGGGTTTTCTTGAAGTTGTCTCCCACTCATGGGCCAGATAAAATGATTAGAAAACAAGCCAAAGCTGCAGCCCCTTGTCTATCCTGACTCTCAGGAGCCCACACCTGTTCCTTGGACCTGGCCGGTTCAGCAAGTTCCATTTTCTGCAACTGTGAGCCCCTGAGGGGTGATGATTGGCTGACCTGGGCAGCCTTACCGTGCCGGCCAGCCCTCCCCAGGTGTGCCTGGGTTGAGATCAATATAAATACCACTCCAGGCAGCAAGAGCCCCTGCAGCCGTGCCTGACGCCATTTTCTCTGCCCTGTCAGCAGACTCGGGGCTGGGCTGGTGGGAGGGAGTGAGAGGCCACGGCTTTGTGGGTGGCCCAGTGTGAGTGGGGCTCTGCTGGACTTTCTGCAGCAGTTTCCAGGCTGCCACCTGCTAAAGAAGAGGATGTGTCACCCATACCTGCTGCTGGAGTTTCTCCCTGGGTAGAGGTGGGGAAGGAAAAAAGCAGTGGGGGCAGGGACAGGACGGGTATCTCAGGCAGGGAAATGGAAATCTTCCAGAAGAGCACCCAGGGCCAGGACCATCCTGGCTGGCCTGCAGGCACCAAGTCGGCCGGCATGCTGTCACTCATGTGGCTCTATGGTCCTTCCTCTAGGCTTTCAAGTCCTTGTATATATTCAGGTGTTTTACCTGGGACGGGTGGGAATAGTTCAGCAGCAACTGGCCTGGGGCTCAGCTCACGTTTACTCACAGATGCCTCGGCACGGTGCCCCAGCTTTGCAATGAGGACGCTTGTTGCGTGGGGGCTGCTGGCTGAATGGGAGACGATTCCCCACCACTGACCAACTTCAGAATTGTTTACAACTGGAGCAAGTGCCCTGATACGGTTTTCCTCTGTGTAACTGGTGGGTTCTGTGTTTTTTTTCGCTTTTTCGTTTTTGGTTCAAGGTAGATTTTATTCCTGTTTTTTGTATTTACAGATATAAGCATGGAAATAATTTATTCATATAAATACATGTATGTGCAGGGAATAATTGTTTTTTCTGTTTTATTTTTTAAATTTTATTTCTTTTTAATTTTGAATTTTATTTTATATTTTTATACAGCAGGTTCTTATTGGTTATCTATTTTATACATACAAATGTATACATGCCAATCCCAGTCTCTCAACTCCTCCCACCACCACCCCCAACAGCTTTCCCCCCTTGTTGTCCATACGTTTGTTGTCTACATCTGTTGCTCTATTTATGCCTTGCAAAATGGTTAATCTGTAGTTTTTCTAGGTTCCACATATATGCATGAATATACAAGATTTGTTTTTCTCTTTCTGACTTACTTCACTCTGTTTGACAGTCTCTACATCCATCGACGTCTCTACAAATGACCCAATTTCATTCCTTTTCATGGCTTAGTAATATTCCATTTTATATATGTACCACAGCTTTATGCATTCGTCTGTCTGTGGGCATTTAGGTTGCTTCCATTACCTAGATATTGTAAATAGTGATGCAATGAACATTGCGGTGAATGTCTCTTTTTGATTTATGGTTTTGTCTGGGTATATGTCCAGTACTAGGATTGCTGTATCATATGGTAATTCTATTGTTAGTTTCTTAAGAAATTCCATATTGTTCTCCAGAATGACTGTATCAATTTATATTCCCAACAATAGTGGAAGAGGGTTCCTTTTCTCCACACCCTTTCCAGCATTTTTTGTTTGTAGATTTTCTATGATGCCTATTCTACCAGGTGTGAGGTGATACCTCATTGTTGAATCCATTTCGTTGAGCAAGGGGTAGGTCTTGTCTATTACATATTTGGCTTATGGAACGGTATCTGTGCTAATTTCAAACTCTGCTTTTATGCAGCATCCCAGCTCACCTTCCCCCTTAAGCAAGCATAAGTTGGTTTTCTAAACTTGATACCCTGTTCTGTTTTGTAATTCAGTTCATGTGTAGCCAAGTTCACATTCCGTGTATTAGTGATACCTTATGATGTTTCTTTTTCTGTGTGACTTATTTCACTTAAAATCATCGTGCCTCAATCCACTCATTATGCTGGTACGGTCCTGGTGACATAGATTTCATTGCTGAGTGGTATTCTGTTGTACATAAGTACCGCAACTTCTTTATCCATTATTTGCTCTCTGGGATATTTAACTTCTGCCGTAGAAGAGATTCCTGTAAAAAGAGCCGTCCCAAATATTGGGGTGGCTGTGTCTTTTTGATTTTAATTTCCCTAAGCTATAGGACCATAAGTGGAAGTGCCCTAGGCTCTGTTGCTTTGTTTTTTAGATGTTTCAGGAAACACCATACACTTCTACACAGCCGCTGTTGGCAATTTACATCCCGCCCATCAGCATAAAAAGGCTCCCAGTTCTCCATGGCCTGTCCTGCCTTTCTGGATTTTACACTTTTTTCAGACGGCCCTTTTGACCGGGGGGCAGTGAGACTTCATTGTAGTGCAGATTTCTTTGCAAGCTTGCTTCCTTGGCCAAAAAGGGCGTATGCGTTTTTTCCTGAATATATTCAGGAAAAAACGCATATACCCTTTTTGGCCAAGTGCATCATTGTGGACATTCTGCCTCTTTTCCTGTGCTTTAAATGCAATCCAATTCCGATTCCTCCTGAAATCGGTTTCCTGCAATTCTGCCCCGCTTTCAAGTCCTCTTGTCAGCCTTACTTCAGTATATTTCTGGACAAAAGCTGTCATTTATAACTCTGCAGTTTTGTGAATTACAGTGCCCCTGAGCTCCTTTCTTCAACTCGCTTTCTTGTGAGCTGGGCGCAACACCGCAGGTTGCTTAAGGCCCTAATCTGGTTCCGGCACGGCACGCTGAAACTTTGGTTAATTCCTCTTCCTGGTGGGAAATGAGAGTTAAATTTGCCCGTCCAGACACCTCCAGCTAGTCTCTCATTGTTTCTCCCTATTCCTGTTCATCTTCCGCAGAAATTGCAAACTGGGCCAAACAGGAGGTTAAAGACACTGACTCTCCAAGTAGGGAGAGTGTTAGTAAAGCGTCTGGAATGTTGCACCTGACTACCAGGGGACGAAAACTGAGACGTATTTGAACACGTCTCCCGATCACATGGTTGATCATACTCTGGGTTCCACATGCATGTTTTAGCTGAAGGAAGAATACCTTAAACCTGCAGAGTTGAGACCCGTGGAATGGGTACCATGCAATATGACTTCAAAGGGCCTGCATTTGCTCTCCGAACCTCTCCAATCCTATCACTGCTGCGTTTATGCCCCTGTACACACGCTTGATTCTCTTTCGGAGACATAGCAATCCATAGGTTTTTTTTTTTTTTTTTTTTTGTGGAATGCGGGCCTCTCACTGTCGTGGCCTCTCCGATTGCGGAGCATAGGCTCCGGACGCGCAGGCCCACCGGCCATGGCTCACGGGCCCAGCTGCTCCGCGGCATTCAGGATCCCCCCGGACCGCGGCACGAACCCGCGTCCCCTGCATCGGCAGGCGGACGCCCAACCACTGCGCCACCAGGGATGCTCCGCAATCCATAGGTTTTAAGATACTTACTAGTCAGGTACATTCTTAGGCGTTTAGTATGGGGTGTTGAGTCCATTTCATTGAGCAAGGAGTAGCTCTTGTCTATTCCATATTTGGCTTAAGGAACTTTATCTGTGCTCATTTCAGTCTCTGGTTTTATGCAGCACCCCAACTCACCTTTCCCCTTAAGCAACATAAGTTGGTTTTCTAAATTTGAGACCCTGTTCTGTTTTGTAATTCAGTTCCTGTGTAGCCAAGTTTACATTCCGTGTATTAGTGATATCTTATGATGTTTCTTTTTCTGTGTGACTTGTTTCAGTTAGAATCATCATACCTGAATCCACTCATTATGCTGCTAAGGGCCTGATGACATAGATTTCTTTGCTGAGTGATATTGCCTTGTACGTAAGTACCACAACTTCTTTATCCATTTTTCACTTTCTGCGATATTGAACTTGTACCATAAACGAGGTTCTTGTAAACAGAGCCGTCCCAACCTTTGGGGTGGCTGTGTCTTTTTGATTTTAATTTCCCTAAGCTATATGACCATAAGTGAAAGTGCCCTAGGCTCTGTTGCCTTGTTTTTACATGTTTCAGGAAACACCATACACTTCTCCAGAGTGGCTGTTGGCAATTTACATCCCGCCCATCAGCATAACAAGGCTCCCAGTTCTCCATGGCCTGTCCTGCCTTTCTGGATTTTACACTTTTTTCAGATGGCCCTTTTGACCGGGGGAAGTGAGACTTCATTGTACTGCAGATTTCCTTTGCAAGCTTGCTTGGTTGGCCAAAAAGGGCGTATGTGTTTTTTCCTGAATATATTCAGGAAAAAACGCATACGCCCTTTTTGGCCAAGTACATCATTGTGGACGTTCTGCCTCTTTTCCTATGCTTTAAATGCAATTCCAGTCTACCTCCTGAAATCGGTTTCCTGCAATTCTGCCCCGCTTTCAAGTCCTCTTGGCAGCCTTACTTCAGTATATTTTTGGACGATAGCTGTCATTTATAACTCTGCAGGTTTGTGAATTACAGTGCCCCTGAGCTCCTTTCTTCAACTAGCTTTCTTGTGAGCTGGCTAAAACACCGCACGATTGCTTAAGGCCCTAATCTGGTACCTCTGGTACCGGCAAGGCATGCTGAGCCTTTGGTTAATTCCTCTTCCTGGATGGAAATGAGAGTTAAATTTGCCCGTCCAGACACCTCCAGCTAGTCTCTCATTGTTTCTCCCTATTCCTGTTCATCTTCCGCAGAAATTGCAAACTGGGCCAAACAGGAGGTTAAAGGCACTGACTCTCCAAGTCGGGAGAGTATTAGTAAAGCGTCTGGAATGTTGAACCCGAGTACCAGGGGACGAAAACTGAGACATATTTGAACACGTGTCCCGATCACACGGTTGATCATACTCTGGGTTCCACATGCATGTTTTAGCTGAAGGAAGAATACCTTAAACCTGGAGAGTTGAGACCCGTGGAATGGGTACCATGCAATATGACTTCAAAGGGTCTTCATTTGCTCACCGAACCTCTCCAATCCTATCACTGTTGCGTTTATGCCCCTGTACACACGCTTGATTCTCTTTCAGAGACATAGCAATCCCTAGGTTTTAAGATACTTACTAGTCAGGTACATTCTTAGGCGTTTAATATGGGGTGTTGAGTCCATTTCGTTGAGCAAGGAGTAGTTCTTGTCTATTCCATATTTGGCTTAAGGAACTTTATCTGTGCTCATTTCAATCTGTGGTTTTATGCAGCACCCCAACTCACCTTTCCCCTTAAGCAAGCATAAGTTGGTTTTCTAAATTTGAGACCCTGTTCTGTTTTGTAATTCAGTTCCTGTGTAGCCAAGTTTACATTCCGTGTATCAGTGATATCTTATGATGTTTCTTTTTCTGTGTGACTTATTTCGGTTACAATCATCATACCTGAATCCACTCATTATTCTGCGACGGGCCTGATGACATAGATTTCATTGCTGAGTGATATTGCATTGTACGGAAGTACCACAACTTCTTTATCCATTTTTCACTTGCTGCGATATTGAACTTGTACCGTAAATGAGGTTCTTGTAAACAAATCCGTCCCAAACTTTGGGGTGGCTGTGTCTTTTTGATTTTAATTTCCCTAAGCTATAAGACCATAAGTGGAAGTGCCCTAGGCTCTGTTGCTTTGTTTTTTAGATGTTTCAGGAAACACCATAGACTTCTCCCAAGTGGCTGTTGGTAAATTACATCCTGCCCATCAGCATAACAAGGCTCCCAGTTCTCCATGGCCTGTCCTGCCTTTCTGGATTTTACACTTTTTTCAGATGGCCCTTTGGACCGGGGGGAAGTGAAACTTCATCGTAGTGCAGATTTTCTTTGCAAGCTTGCTTGGTTGGCCAAAAAGTGCGTATGCGTTTTTTCCTGAATATATTCAGGAAAAAACGCATACGCACTTTTTCGCCAAGTGCATCAATGTCGACGTTCTGCCTCTTTTCCTATGCTTTAAATGCAATTCCAGTCTACCTCCTGAAATCGGTTTCCTGCAATTCTGCCCCGCTTTCAAGTCCTCTTGGCAGCCTTACTTCAGTATATTTTTGGACGATAGCTGTCATTTATAACTCTGCAGGTTTGTGAATTACAGTGCCCCTGAGCTCCTTTCTTCAACTCGCTTTCCTGTGAGCTGGCCGCAAAACCGCTGGATAGCTTCAGGCCATAATCTGGTTCCAGCACGGCACGCTGAGCCTTTGGTTAATTCCTCTTCCTGGTGGGAAATGAGAGTTAAATTTGCCCTTCCAGACACCTCCAGCTTGTCTCTCATTGGTTCTCCCTATTCCTGTTCATCTTCCGCAGAAATTTCATACTGGGCCAAACAGGAGGTTAAAGGCACTGACTCTCCAAGTGGGGAGAGTGTAGGTAAAGCATGTGGAATGTTGCACCCGAGTACCAGGGGACGAAAACTGAGACATATATGAACACGTCTCCCGATCACATGGTTGATCGTACTCTGGGTTCCACATGCATGTTTTAGCTGAAGGAAGAATACCTTAAAACTGTAGAGTTGAGACCCGTGGAATGGGTACCATGCAATATGACTTCAAAGGGTCTTCATTTGCTCACCGAACCTCTCCAATCCTGTCACAGCTGTGTTTATGCCCCTGTCCACACGCTTGATTCTCTTTCAGACATAGGCATTCCTAGGTTTTAAGATACTTACTAGTCAGGTACATTCTTAGGCGTTTAATATGGGGTGTTGAGTCCTTTTAGTTGAGCAACGGTAGCTCTTGTCTATTCCATATTTGGCTTAAGGAACTTTATATGTGGACATTTCAATCTCTGGTTTTATGCAGCACCCCAACTCACCTTTTCCCTTAAGCAAGCATAAGTGGCTTTTCTCAATTTGAGACCCTGTTCTGTTTTGTAATTCAGTTCCTGTGTAGCCAAGTTTACATTCCGTGTATTAGTGATACCTTATGATGTTTCTTTTTCTGTGTGACTTATTTCAGTTAGAATCATCATACCTGAATCCACTCATTATGCTGCTACGGGCCTCATGACATAGATTTCATTGCTGAGTGATATTGCATTGTACGTAAGTACCACAACTTCTTTATCCATTTTTCACTTTCTGCGATATTGAACTTGTACCGTAAACTAGGTTCTTGTAAACAGAGCCGTCCCAACTTTTTGGGTGACTGTGTCTTTTTGATTTTAATTTCCCTAAGCTATAGGACCATAAGTGGAAGTGCCCTAGGCTCTGTTGCTTTGTTTTTTAGATGTTTCAGGAAACACCATACACTTCTCCCGAGTGGCTGTTGGCAATTTACATCCCGCCCATCAGCATAACAAGGCTCCCAGTTCTCCATGGCCTGTCCTGCCTTTCTGGATTTTACACTTTTTTCAGATGGCCCTTTTGACCAGGGGGAAGTGAGACTTCATTGTAGTGCAGATTTCCTTTGTAAGCTTGCTTGGTTGGCCAAAAAGTGCGTATGCGTTTTTTCCTGAATATATTCAGGAAAAAACGCATATGCCGTTTTTGGCCAAGTGCATCATTGTGGACGTTCTGCCTCATTTCCTATGCTTTAAATGCAATTCCAGTCTACCTCCTGAAATCGGTTTCCTACAATTCTGCCCCGCTTTCAAGTCCTCTTGGCAGCCTTAGTTCAGAATATTTTTGGACGATAGCTGTCATTTATAACTCTGCAGGTTTGTGAATTACAGTGCCCCTGAGCTCCTTTCTTCAACTCGCTTTCCTGTGAGATGTCCCCAACACAACAGGATTGCTTCAGGCCCTAATCTGGTTCTGACACGGCACGATGAGCCTTTGGTTAATTCCTCTTCCTGGTGGGAAATGAGAGTTAAATTTGCCCGTCCAGACACCTCCAGGCAGTCTCTCATTGGTTCTGCCTATTCCTGTTCATCTTCCGCAGAAATTGCAAACTGGGCCAAACAGGAGGTTAAAGGCACTGACTCTCCAAGTCGGGAGAGTGTTAGTAAAGCGTCTGTAATGTTGCACCCGAGTACCAGGGGACGAAAACTGAGATATATTTGAACACGTCTCCTGATCACACGGTTGATCATACTCTGGGTTCCACATGCATGTTTTAGCTGAAGGAAGAATACCTTAAACCCGGAGAGTTGAGACCCGTGGAATGGGTACTATGCAATATGACTACAAAGGGTCTTCATTTGCTCACCGAACCTCTCCAATCCTATCACTGCTGCGTTCATGCCCCTGTACACATGCTTGATTCTCTTTCAGAGACATAGCAATCCCTAGGTTTTAAGATACTTACTAGTCAGGTACATTCTTAGGCGTTTAATATGGGGTGTTGAGTCCATTTCGTTGAGCAAGGTGTAGGTCTGGTCTATTACATATTTGGCTTACGGAACTTTATCTGTGCTCATTTCAATCTCTGGTTTTATGCAGCACCCCAAATCACCTTTCCCCTTAAGCAAGCATCAGTTGGTTTTCTAAATTTGAGACCCTGTTCTGTTTTGTAATTCAGTTCCTGTGTAGCCAAGTTTACATTCCGTGTATTAGTGATATCTTATGATGTTTCTTTTTCTGTGTGAATTATTTCAGTTAGAATCATCATACCTGAATCCACTCATTATGCTGCTACGGGCCTGATGACATAGATTTCATTGCTGAGTGATATTGCATTGTAGGTAAGTACCACAACTTCTTTATCCATTTTTAACTTTCTGTGATATTGAACTTGTACCGTAAATGAGGTTCTTGTAAACAGAGCCGTCCCAATCTTTTGGGTGGCTGTGTCTTTTAGATTTTAATTTCCCTAAGCTATAGGACCATAAGTGGAAGTGCCCTAGGCTCTGCTGCTTTGTTTTTTAGATGTTTCAGGAAAAACCATACACTTCTCCCGAGTGGCTGTTGGCAATTTACATCCCGCCCATCAGCATAACAAGGCTCCCAGTTCTCCATGGCCTGTCCTGCCTCTCTGGATTTTACACTTTTTTCAGATGGCCCTTTTGACCCGGGGAAATGAGACTTCATTGCAGTGCAGATTTCCTTTTCAAGCTTGCTTGGTTGGCCAAAAATGGCGTATGCGTTTTTTCCTGAATATATTCCGAAAAAAACGCATACGCTCTTTTTGGCCAAGTGCATCATTGTGGACGTTCTGCCTCTTTTCCTATGCTTTAAACGCAATTCCAGTCTACCTCCTGAAATCGGTTTCCTGCAATTCTGCCCCGCTTTCAAGTCCTCTTGGCAGCCTTACTTCAGTATATTTTTGGACGATAGCTGTCATTTATAACTCTGCAGGTTTGTGAATTACAGTGCCCCTGAGCTCCTTTCTTCAACTCGCTTTCCTGTGAGCTGGCCGCAACACCACAGGATAGCTTCAGGCCCTAATCTGGTTCCGGCACGGCACGCTGAGCCTTTTGTTAATTCCTCTTCCTGGTGGGAAATGAGAGTTAAATTTGCCCGTCCAGACACCTCCAGCTAGTCTCTCATTGGTTCTCCCTATTCCTGTTCATCTTCCACAGAAATTTCATACTGGGCCAAACAGGAGGTTAAAGGCACTGATTCTCCAAGTCGGGAGAGTGTAGGTAAAGTGTCTGAAATGTTGCCCCCGAGTACCAGGGGGCGAAAACTGAGACATATTTGAACACGTCTCCTGATCACATAGTTGATCATACTCTGGGTTCCCCATGCATGTTTTAGCTGAAGGAAGAATACCTTAAACCTGGAGCGTTGAGACCCGTGGAATGGGTACCATGCAATATGACTTCAAAGGGTCTTCATTTGCTCACCGAACCTCTCCAATCCTATCACTGCTGCGTTTATTCCCCTGTACTCACGCTTGATTCTCTTTCGGAGACATAGCAATACATAGGTTTTAAGATACTTTCTAGTCAGGTACATTCTTAGGCGTTTAATATGGGGTGTTGAGTCCATTTCGTTGAGCAAGGAGTAGCTCTTGTCTATTCCATATTTGGCTTAAGGAACTTTATCTGTGCTCATTTCAATCTCTGGTTTTATGCAGCACCCCAACTCACCTTTCCCCTTAAGCAAGCATAAGTTGCTTTTCTAAATTTGAGACCCTGTTCTGTTTTGTAATTCAGTTTCTGTGTAGCCAAGTTTACATTCCGTGTATTAATGATATCTTATGATGTTTCCTTTTCTGTGTGACTTATTTCAGTTAGAATCATCATACCTGAATCCACTCTATATGCTGCTACGGGCCTGATGACATAAATTTCATTGCTGAGTGATATTGCCTTGTACGTAAGTACCACAACTTCTTTATCCATTTTTCACTTGCTGCGATATTGAACTTGTACCGTAAACGAGGTTCTTGTAAACAGAGCCGTCCCAAACTTTGGGGTGGCTGTGTCTTTTTGATTTTAATTTCCCTAAGCTATAGGACCATAAGTGGAAGTGCCCTAGGCTCTGTTGCTTTGTTTTTTAGCTGTTTCAGGAAACACCATACACTTCTCCAGAGTGGCTGTTGGCAATTTACATCCCGCCCATCAGCATAACAAGGCTCCCAGTTCTCCATGGCCTGTCCTGCCTTTCTGGATTTTATACTTTTTTCAGATGGCCCTTTTGACCGGGGGGAAGTGAGACTTCATTGTAGTGCAGATTTCCTTTGCAAGCTTGCTTCGTTGCCCGAAAAGTGCGTATGCGTTTTTTCCTGAATATATTCAGGAAAAAACGCATACGCCCTTTTTGGCCAAGTGCATCATTGTGGACATTCTACCTCTTTTCCTATGCTTTAAATGCAATTCCAGGCTAACTCCTGAAATCGGTTTCCTGCAATTCTGCCCCGCTTTCAAGTCCTCTTGGCAGCCTTACTTCAGTATATTTTTGGACGATAGCTGTCATTTATAACTCTGCAGGTTTGTGAATTACAGAGCCCCTGAGCTCCTTTCTTCAACTCGCTTTCCTGTGAGCTGGCCGCAAAACCGCAGGATAGCTTCAGGCCCTAATCTGGTTCCGGCACGGCACGCTGAGCCTTTTTTTAATTCCTCTTCCTGGTGGGAAATGAGAGTTAAATTTGCCCGTCTAGACACCTCCAGCTAGTCTCCCATTGGTTCTCCCTATTCCTGTTCATCTTCCGCAGAAATTGCAAACTGGGCCAAACAGGAGGTTAAAGGCACTGACTCTCCAAGTCGGGAAAGTGTTAGTAAAGCATCTGGAATGTTGCACCCGAGTACCAGGGGACGAAAACTGAGACATATTTGAACACGTCTCCCGATCACACGATTGATCATACTCTGGGTTCCACATGCATGTTTTAGCTGAAGGAAGAATCCCTTAAACCTGGAGAGTTGAGACCCGTGGAATGGGTACCATACAATGTGACTTCAAAGGGTCTTCATTTGCTCACCGAACGTCTCCAATCCTATCACTGCTTCGTTTATGCCCCTGTACACACGCTTGATTGTCTTTCGGAGACATAGCAATCCCTAGGTTTTAAGATATTAACTAGTCAGGTACATTCTTAGGCGTTTAATATGGGGTGTTGAGTCCATTTCGTTGAGCAAGGAGTAGCTCTTGTCTATTCCATATTTGGCTTAAGGAACATTATCTGTGCTCATTTCAATCTCTGGTTTTATGCAGCACCCCAACTCACCTTTCCCCTTAAGCAAGCATAAGTTGGTTTTCGAAATTTGAGACCCTGTTCTGTTTTGTAGTTCAGTTCCTGTGTAGCCAAGGTTACATTCCGTGTATTAGTGATATCTTATGATGTTTCTTTTTCTGTGTGACTTATTTCAGTTAGAATCATCATACCTGTATCCACTCATTATGCTGCTACGGGCCTGATGACATAGATTTCATTGATGAGTGATATTGCCTTGTACGTAAGTACCACAACTTCTTTATCCATTTTTCACTTACTGCGATATTGAACTTGTACCGTAAATGAGGTTCTTGTAAACAGAGCCGTCCCAAACTTTGGGGTGGCTGTGTCTTTTTGATTTTAATTTCCCTAAGCTATAGGACCATAAGTGGAAGTGCCCTAGGCTCTGTTGCTTTGTTTTTAAGATGTTTTAGGAAACACCATACACTTCTCCTAGTGGCTGTTGGCAATTTACATCCCGCCCATCAGCATAACAAGGCTCCCAGTTCTCCATGGCCTGTCCTGCCTTTCTGGATTTTACACTCTTTTCAGATGGCCCTTTTGACCGGGGGGAAGTGAGACTTCATTGTAGTGAAGATTTTCTTTGCAAGCTTCCTTGGTTGGCCAAAAAGTGCGTATGTGTTTTTTCCTGAATATATTCAGGAAAAAACGCATACGCTCTTTTTGGCCAAGTGCATCATTGTGGACATTCTACCTCTTTTCCTATGCTTTAAATGCAATTCCAGGCTAACTCCTGAAATCGGTTTCCTGCAATTCTGCCCCGCTTTCAAGTCCTCTTGGCAGCCTTACTTCAGTATATTTTTGGACGATAGCTGTCATTTATAACTCTGCAGGTTTGTGAATTACAGTGCCCCTCAGCTCCTTTCTTCAACTCGCTTTCTTGTGAGCTGGCCACTACACCGCAGGATTGCTTCAGGCCCTAATCTTTTTCAAGCACTGCATGCTGAGCCTTTGGTTAATTCCTCTTCCTGGTGGGAAATGAGAGTTAAATTTGTCCGTCCTGACACCTTGAGCTAGTCTCTCAATGGTTTCCCCTCATCCTGTTCATCTTCCGCAGAAATTGCAAACTGGGTCAAACAGGAGGTTAAAGGCACTGACTCTCCAAGTCGGGAGAGTGTTAGTAAAGCATCTGGAATGTTGCACCCGACTACCAGGGGACGAAAACTGAGACGTATTTGAACACGTCTCCCGATCACACGGGTGATCATACTCTGGGTTCCCCATGCATGTTTTAGCTGAAGGAAGAATACCTTAAACCTGGAGATTTGAGACCCGTGGAATGGGTACCATGCAATATGACTTCAAAGGGTCTGCATTTGCTCTCCGAACCTCTCCAATCCTATCACTGCTGCATTTATGCCCCTGTACACACGCTTGATTCTCTTTCGGAGACATAGCATTCCCTAGGTTTTAAGATACTTACTAGTCAGGTACATTCTTTGGCGTTTAATATGGGGTGTTGAGTCCATTTCGTTGAGCAAGGAGTAGCTCTTGTCTATTCCATATTTGGCTTAAGGAACTTTATCTGTGCTCATTTCAATCTCTGGTTTTATGCAGCACCCCAACTCACCTTTCCCCTTAAGCAAGCATAAGTTGCTTTTCTAAATTTGAGACCCTGTTCTGTTTTGTAATTCAGTTCCTGTGTAGCCAAGTTTACATTCCGTGTATTAGTGATATCTTATGATGTTTCTTTTTCTGTGTGACTTATTTCAGTTAGAATCATCATACCTTAATCCACTCATTATGCTGCTACGGGCCTGATGACATAGATTTCATTGCTGAGTGATATTGCCTTGTACGTAAGTACCACAACTTCTTTATCCATTTTTCACTTGCTGCGATATTGAACTTGTACCGTAAACGAGGTTCTTGTAAACAGAGCCGTCCCAAGTATTGGCGTGTCTGTGTCTTTTTGATTTTAATTTCCCTAAGCTATAAGACCATAAGTGGAAGTGCCCTAGGCTCTGTTGCTTTGTTTTAGATGTTTCAGGAAACACCATACACTTCTCCAGAGTGGCTGTTGGCAATTTACATCCCGCCCATCAGCATAACAATGCTCCCAGTTCTCCATGGCCTGTCCTGCCTTTCTGGATTTTACACTTTTTTCAGATGGCCCTTTTGACCGGGGGGAAGTGAGACTTCATTGTAGTGAAGATTTTCTTTGCAAGCTTCCTTGGTTGGCAAAAAAGTGCGTATGCATTTTTTCCTGAACATATTCAGGAAAAAACGCATACGTCCTTTTTGGCCAAGTGCATCATTGTGGACATTCTGCCTCTTTTCCTATGCTTTAAATTCAATTCCAGCCTAACTCCTGAAATCGGTTTCCTGCAATTCTGCCCCGCTTTCAAGTCCTCTTGGCAGCCTTACTTCAGTATATTTTTGGACGATAGCTGTCATTTATAACTCTGCAGGTTTGTGAATTACACTGCCCCTTAGCTCCTTTCTTCAACTCGCTTTCTTGTGAGCTGGCCGCAGCACCGCAGGATTGCTTCAGGCCCTAATCTAGTTCCGGCACGGCACGCTGAGCCTTTCATTAATTCCAGTTCCTGGAGGGAAATGAGAGTTAAATTTGCCCGTCCAGACACCTCCAGCTAGTCTCTCATTGGTTCTCCCTATTCCTGTTCATCTTCCGCAGAAATTGCAAACTGGGCCAAACAGGAGGTTAAAGGCACTGACTCTCCAAGTCGGGAGAGTGTTAGTAAAGCGTCTGGAATGTTGCACGCGAGTACCAGGGGACGAAAACTGAGACATATTTGAACACGTCTCCCGATCACACGGTTGATCATACTCTGGGTTCCACATGCATGTTTTAGCTGAAGGAAGAATAGCTTAAACCTGGAGAGTTGAGACCCGTGGAATGGGTACCATGCAATATGACCTCAAAGGGTCTTCATTCGCTCACCGAACCTGTCCAATCCTATCACTGCTGCGTTTATGCCCCTGTACACACGCTTGATTGTCATTCGGAGACATAGCAATCCATAGGTTTTAAGATACTTACTAGTCAGGTACATTCTTAGGCGTTTAATATGGGGTGTTGAGTCCATTTCGTTGAGCAAGGAGTAGCTCTTGTCTATTCCATATTTGGCTTAAGGAACTTTATCTGTGCTCATTTCAATCTCTGGTTTTATGCAGCACCCCAACTCACCTTTCCCCTTAAGCAAGCATAAGTTGCTTTTCTAAATTTGAGACCGTGTTCTGTTTTGTAATTCAGTTCCTGTGTAGCCAAGTTTACATTCCGTGTGTTAGTGATATCTTATGATGTTTCTTTTTCTGTGTGACTTATTTCAGTTAGAATCATCATACCTGAATCCACTCATTATGCTGCTATGGGCCTGATGACATAGATTTCATTGCTGAGTTATATTGCATTGTACGTAAGTACCACAACTTCTTTATCCATTTTTCACTTGCTGCGATATTGAACTTGTACCGTAAATGAGGTTCTTGTAAACAGAGCCGTCCCAAACTTTGGGGTGACTGTGTCTTTTTGATTTTAATTTCCCTAAGCTATAGGACCATAAGTGGAAGTGCCCTAGGCTCTGTTGCTTTGTTTTTAAGATGTTTTAGGAAACACCATACACTTCTCCTGAGTGGCTGTTGGCAATTTACATCCCGCCCATCAGCATAACAAGGCTCCCAGTTCTCCATGGCCTGTCCTGCCTTTCTGGATTTTACACTCTTTTCAGATGGCCCTTTTGACCTGGGGGAAGTGAGACTTCATTGTAGTGAAGATTTTCTTTGCAAGCTTCCTTGGTTGGCCAAAAAGCGCGTATGCGTTTTTTCCTGAATATATTCAGGAAAAAACGCATACGCTCTTTTTGGCCAAGTGCATCATTGTGGACATTCTGCCTCTTTTCCTATGCTTTAAATGCAATTCCAGCCTAACTCCTGAAATCGGTTTCCTGCAATTCTGCCCCGCTTTCAAGTCCTCTTGGCAGCCTTACTTCATTATATTTCTGGACAATAGCTGTAATTTATAACTCTGCAGGTTTGTGAATTACAGTGCCCCTCAGCTCCTTTCTTCAACTCGCTTTCTTGTGAGCTGGCCACTACACCGCAGGATTGCTTCAGGCCCTAATCTTTTTCAAGCACGGCATGCTGAGCCTTTGGTTAATTCCTCTTCCTGGTGGGAAATGAGAGTTAAATTTTTCCGTCCTGACACCTTGAGCTAGTCTCTCAATGGTTTCCCCTCATCCTGTTCATCTTCCACAGAAATTGCAAACTGGGTCAAACAGGAGGTTAAAGGCATTGACTCTCCAAGTCGGGAGAGTGTTAGTAAAGCATCTGGAATGTTGCACCTGACTACCAGGGGACGAAAACTGAGACGTATTTGAACACGTCTCCCGATCACACGGGTGATCATACTCTGGGTTCCACATGCATGTTTTAGCTGAAGGAAGAATACCTTAAACCTGGAGAGTTGAGACCCGTGGAATGGGTACCATGCAATATGACTTCAAAGGGTTTGCGTTTGCTCTCCGAACCTCTCCAATCCTATCACTGCTGCATTTATGCCCCTGTACACACGCTTGATTCTCTTTCGGAGACATAGCAATCCATAGGTTTTTTTTCATTTTTTCTTTTTTTTGTGGAATGCGGGCCTCTCACTGTCGTGGCCTCTCCGGTTGCGGAGCATAGGCTCCGGACGCGCAGGCCCACCGGCCATGGCTCACGGGCCCAGCTGCTCCGCGGCATTCGGGATCCCCCCAGACCGCGGCACGAACCCGCGTCCCCTGCATCGGCAGGCGGACGCCCAACCACTGCGCCACCAGGGATGCTCCGCAATCCATAGGTTTTAAGATACTTACTAGTCAGGTACATTCTTAGGCGTTTAGTATGGGGTGTTGAGTCCATTTCATTGAGCAAGGAGTAGCTCTTGTCTATTCCATATTTGGCTTAAGGAACTTTATCTGTGCTCATTTCAGTCTCTGGTTTTATGCAGCACCCCAACTCACCTTTCCCCTTAAGCAACATAAGTTGGTTTTCTAAATTTGAGACCCTGTTCTGTTTTGTAATTCATTTCCTGTGTAGCCAAGTTTACATTCCGTGTATTAGTGATATCTTATGATGTTTCTTTTTCTGTGTGACTTGTTTCAGTTAGAATCATCATACCTGAATCCACTCATTATGCTGCTACGGGCCTGATGACATGGATTTCATTGCTGAGTGATATTGCATTGTACGAAAGTACCACAACTTCTTTATCCATTTTTCACTTGCTGTGATATTGAACTTGTACCGTAAACGAGGTTCTTGTAAACAGAGGCATCCCAACCTTTGTGGTGGCTGTGTCTTTTTTAAATTTTAAATACCCTAAGCTATAGGACCATAAGTGGAAGTGCCCTAGGCTCTGTTGCTTTGTTTTTAAGATGTTTCAGGAAACACCATACACTTCTCCCGAGTGGCTGTTGGCAATTTACTTCCCGCCCATCAGCATAACAAGGCTCCCAGTTCTCCATGGCCTGTCCTGCCTTTCTGGATTTTACACTCTTTTCAGATGGCCCTTTTGACCGGGGGGGAGTGAGACTTCATTGTAGTGAAGATTTTCTTTGCAAGCTTCCTTGGTTGGCCAAAAAGTGCGTATGTGTTTTTTCCTGAATATATTCAGGAAAAAACGCATACGCTCTTTTTGGCCAAGTGCATCATTGTGGACATTCTGCCTCTTTTCCTATGCTTTAAATGCAATTCCAGCCTAACTTCTGAAATCGGTTTCCTGCAATTCTGCCCCGCTTTCAAGTCCTCTTGGCAGCCTTACTTCATTATATTTCTGGACAATAGCTGTCATTTATAACTCTGCAGGTTTGTGAATTACAGTGCCCCTCAGCTCCTTTCTTCAACTCGCTTTCTTGTGAGCTGGCCACTACACCGCAGGATTGCTTCAGGCCCTAATCTTTTTCAAGCACTGCATGCTGAGCCTTTGGTTAATTCCTCTTCCTGGTGGGAAATGAGAGTTAAATTTGTCCGTCCTGACACCTTGAGCTAGTCTCTCAATGGTTTCCCCTCATCCTGTTCATCTTCCGCAGAAATTGCAAACTGGGTCAAACAGGAGGTTAAAGGCACTGACTCTCCAAGTCGGGAGAGTGTTAGTAAAGCATCTGGAATGTTGCACCCGACTACCAGGGGACGAAAACTGAGACGTATTTGAACACGTCTCCCGATCACACGGGTGATCATACTCTGGGTTCCCCATGCATGTTTTAGCTGAAGGAAGAATACCTTAAACCTGGAGATTTGAGACCCGTGGAATGGGTACCATGCAATATGACTTCAAAGGGTCTGCATTTGCTCTCCGAACCTCTCCAATCCTATCACTGCTGCATTTATGCCCCTGTACACACGCTTGATTCTCTTTCAGAGACATAGCATTCCCTAGGTTTTAAGATACTTACTAGTCAGGTACATTCTTTGGCGTTTAATATGGGGTGTTGAGTCCATTTCGTTGAGCAAGGAGTAGCTCCTGTCTATTCCATATTTGGCTTAAGGAACTTTATCTGTGCTCATTTCAATCTCTGGTTTTATGCAGCACCCCAACTCACCTTTCCCCTTAAGCAAGCATAAGTTGCTTTTCTAAATTTGAGACCCTGTTCTGTTTTGTAATTCAGTTCCTGTGTAGCCAAGTTTACATTCCGTGTATTAGTGATATCTTATGATGTTTCTTTTTCTGTGTGACTTATTTCAGTTAGAATCATCATACCTTAATCCACTCATTATGCTGCTACGGGCCTGATGACATAGATTTCATTGCTGAGTGATATTGCCTTGTACGTAAGTACCACAACTTCTTTATCCATTTTTCACTTGCTGCGATATTGAACTTGTACCGTAAACGAGGTTCTTGTAAACAGAGCCGTCCCAAGTATTGGCGTGTCTGTGTCTTTTTGATTTTAATTTCCCTAAGCTATAAGACCATAAGTGGAAGTGCCCTAGGCTCTGTTGCTTTGTTTTAGATGTTTCAGGAAACACCATACACTTCTCCAGAGTGGCTGTTGGCAATTTACATCCCGCCCATCAGCATAACAATGCTCCCAGTTCTCCATGGCCTGTCCTGCCTTTCTGGATTTTACACTTTTTTCAGATGGCCCTTTTGACCGGGGGGAAGTGAGACTTCATTGTAGTGAAGATTTTCTTTGCAAGCTTCCTTGGTTGGCAAAAAAGTGCGTATGCATTTTTTCCTGAACATATTCAGGAAAAAACGCATACGTCCTTTTTGGCCAAGTGCATCATTGTGGACATTCTGCCTCTTTTCCTATGCTTTAAATTCAATTCCAGCCTAACTCCTGAAATCGGTTTCCTGCAATTCTGCCCCGCTTTCAAGTCCTCTTGGCAGCCTTACTTCAGTATATTTTTGGACGATAGCTGTCATTTATAACTCTGCAGGTTTGTGAATTACACTGCCCCTTAGCTCCTTTCTTCAACTCGCTTTCTTGTGAGCTGGCCGCAGCACCGCAGGATTGCTTCAGGCCCTAATCTGGTTCCGGCACGGCACGCTGAGCCTTTCATTAATTCCAGTTCCTGGAGGGAAATGAGAGTTAAATTTGCCCGTCCAGACACCTCCAGCTAGTCTCTCATTGGTTCTCCCTATTCCTGTTCATCTTCCGCAGAAATTGCAAACTGGGCCAAACAGGAGGTTAAAGGCACTGACTCTCCAAGTCGGGAGAGTGTTAGTAAAGCGTCTGGAATGTTGCACGCGAGTACCAGGGGACGAAAACTGAGACATATTTGAACACGTCTCCCGATCACACGGTTGATCATACTCTGGGTTCCACATGCATGTTTTAGCTGAAGGAAGAATAGCTTAAACCTGGAGAGTTGAGACCCGTGGAATGGGTACCATGCAATATGACCTCAAAGGGTCTTCATTCGCTCACCGAACCTGTCCAATCCTATCACTGCTGCGTTTATGCCCCTGTACACACGCTTGATTGTCATTCGGAGACATAGCAATCCATAGGTTTTAAGATACTTACTAGTCAGGTACATTCTTAGGCGTTTAATATGGGGTGTTGAGTCCATTTCGTTGAGCAAGGAGTAGCTCTTGTCTATTCCATATTTGGCTTAAGGAACTTTATCTGTGCTCATTTCAATCTCTGGTTTTATGCAGCACCCCAACTCACCTTTCCCCTTAAGCAAGCATAAGTTGCTTTTCTAAATTTGAGACCGTGTTCTGTTTTGTAATTCAGTTCCTGTGTAGCCAAGTTTACATTCCGTGTGTTAGTGATATCTTATGATGTTTCTTTTTCTGTGTGACTTATTTCAGTTAGAATCATCATACCTGAATCCACTCATTATGCTGCTATGGGCCTGATGACATAGATTTCATTGCTGAGTTATATTGCATTGTACGTAAGTACCACAACTTCTTTATCCATTTTTCACTTGCTGCGATATTGAACTTGTACCGTAAATGAGGTTCTTGTAAACAGAGCCGTCCCAAACTTTGGGGTGGCTGTGTCTTTTTGATTTTAATTTCCCTAAGCTATAGGACCATAAGTGGAAGTGCCCTAGGCTCTGTTGCTTTGTTTTTAAGATGTTTTAGGAAACACCATACACTTCTCCTGAGTGGCTGTTGGCAATTTACATCCCGCCCATCAGCATAACAAGGCTCCCAGTTCTCCATGGCCTGTCCTGCCTTTCTGGATTTTACACTCTTTTCAGATGGCCCTTTTGACCTGGGGGAAGTGAGACTTCATTGTAGTGAAGATTTTCTTTGCAAGCTTCCTTGGTTGGCCAAAAAGCGCGTATGCGTTTTTTCCTGAATATATTCAGGAAAAAACGCATACGCTCTTTTTGGCCAAGTGCATCATTGTGGACATTCTGCCTCTTTTCCTATGCTTTAAATGCAATTCCAGCCTAACTCCTGAAATCGGTTTCCTGCAATTCTGCCCCGCTTTCAAGTCCTCTTGGCAGCCTTACTTCATTATATTTCTGGACAATAGCTGTAATTTATAACTCTGCAGGTTTGTGAATTACAGTGCCCCTCAGCTCCTTTCTTCAACTCGCTTTCTTGTGAGCTGGCCACTACACCGCAGGATTGCTTCAGGCCCTAATCTTTTTCAAGCACGGCATGCTGAGCCTTTGGTTAATTCCTCTTCCTGGTGGGAAATGAGAGTTAAATTTTTCCGTCCTGACACCTTGAGCTAGTCTCTCAATGGTTTCCCCTCATCCTGTTCATCTTCCACAGAAATTGCAAACTGGGTCAAACAGGAGGTTAAAGGCATTGACTCTCCAAGTCGGGAGAGTGTTAGTAAAGCATCTGGAATGTTGCACCTGACTACCAGGGGACGAAAACTGAGACGTATTTGAACACGTCTCCCGATCACACGGGTGATCATACTCTGGGTTCCACATGCATGTTTTAGCTGAAGGAAGAATACCTTAAACCTGGAGAGTTGAGACCCGTGGAATGGGTACCATGCAATATGACTTCAAAGGGTTTGCATTTGCTCTCCGAACCTCTCCAATCCTATCACTGCTGCATTTATGCCCCTGTACACACGCTTGATTCTCTTTCGGAGACATAGCAATCCATAGGTTTTTTTTCTTTTTTTCTTTTTTTTGTGGAATGCGGGCCTCTCACTGTCGTGGCCTCTCCGGTTGCGGAGCATAGGCTCCGGACGCGCAGGCCCACCGGCCATGGCTCACGGGCCCAGCTGCTCCACGGCATTCGGGATCCCCCCAGACCGCGGCACGAACCCGCGTCCCCTGCATCGGCAGGCGGACGCCCAACCACTGCGCCACCAGGGATGCTCCGCAATCCATAGGTTTTAAGATACTTACTAGTCAGGTACATTCTTAGGCGTTTAGTATGGGGTGTTGAGTCCATTTCATTGAGCAAGGAGTAGCTCTTGTCTATTCCATATTTGGCTTAAGGAACTTTATCTGTGCTCATTTCAGTCTCTGGTTTTATGCAGCACCCCAACTCACCTTTCCCCTTAAGCAACATAAGTTGGTTTTCTAAATTTGAGACCCTGTTCTGTTTTGTAATTCATTTCCTGTGTAGCCAAGTTTACATTCCGTGTATTAGTGATATCTTATGATGTTTCTTTTTCTGTGTGACTTGTTTCAGTTAGAATCATCATACCTGAATCCACTCATTATGCTGCTACGGGCCTGATGACATGGATTTCATTGCTGAGTGATATTGCATTGTACGAAAGTACCACAACTTCTTTATCCATTTTTCACTTGCTGTGATATTGAACTTGTACCGTAAACGAGGTTCTTGTAAACAGAGGCATCCCAACCTTTGTGGTGGCTGTGTCTTTTTTAAATTTTAAATACCCTAAGCTATAGGACCATAAGTGGAAGTGCCCTAGGCTCTGTTGCTTTGTTTTTTAGATGTTTCAGGAAACACCATACACTTCTCCCGAGTGGCTGTTGGCAATTTACTTCCCGCCCATCAGCATAACAAGGCTCCCAGTTCTCCATGGCCTGTCCTGCCTTTCTGGATTTTACACTTTTTTCAGATGGCCCTTTTGACCGGGGGGAAGTGAGACTTCATTGTAGTGCAGATTTCCTTTGCAAGCTTGCTTGGTTGGCCAAAAAGGGCGTATGCGTTTTCTCCTGAATATATTCAGGAAAAAACTCATACGCCCTTTTTGGCCAAGTGCATCATTGTGGACGTTCTGCCTCTTTTCCTATGCTTTAAATGCAATTCCAGTCTACCTCCTGAAATCGGTTTCCTGCAATTCTGCCCCGCTTTCAAGTCCTCTTGGCAGCCTTACTTCAGTATATTCTTGGAAGATAGCTGTCATTTATAACTCTGCAGGTTTGTGAATTACACTGCCCCTTAGCTCCTTTCTTCAACTCGCTTTCTTGTGAGCTGGCCACAGCACCGCAGGATTGCTTCAGGCCCTAATCTGGTTCTGGCATGGCACGCTGAGCCTTTCATTAATTCCAGTTCCTGGAGGGAAATGAGAGTTAAATTTGCCCGTCCAGACACCTCCAGCTAGTCTCTCATTGGTTCTCCCTATTCCTGTTCATCTTCCGCAGAAATTGCAAACTGGGCCAAACAGGAGGTTAAAGGCACTGACTCTCCAAGTCGGGAGAGTGTTAGTAAAGCGTCTGGAATGTTGCACCCGAGTACCAGGGGACGAAAACTGAGACATATTTGAACACGTCTCCCGATCACACGGTTGATCATACTCTGGGTTCCACATGCATGTTTTAGCTGAAGGAAGAATACCTTAAACCTGGAGAGTTGAGACCCGTGGAATGGGTACCATGCAATATGACCTCAAAGGGTCTTCATTCGCTCACCGAACCTCTCCAATCCTATCACTGCTGCGTTTATGCCCCTGTACACACGCTTGATTGTCATTCGGAGACATAGCAATCCATAGGTTTTAAGATACTTACTAGTCAGGTACATTCTTAAGCGTTTAATATGGGGTGTTGAGTCCATTTCGTCGAGCAAGGAGTAGCTCTTGTCTATTCCATATTTGGCTTAAGGAACTTTATCTGTGCTCATTTCAATCTCTGGTTTTATGCAGCACCCCAACTCACCTTTCCCCTTAAGCAAGCATAAGTTGCTTTTCTAAATTTGAGACCGTGTTCTGTTTTGTAATTCAGTTCCTGTGTAGCCAAGTTTACATTCCGTGTGTTAGTGATATCTTATGATCTTTCTTTTTCTGTGTGACTTATTTCAGTTAGAATCATCATACCTGAATCCACTCATTATGCTGCTATGGGCCTGATGACATAGATTTCATTGCTGAGTTATATTGCATTGTACGTAAGTACCACAACTTCTTTATCCATTTTTCACTTGCTGCGATATTGAACTTGTACCGTAAATGAGGTTCTTGTAAACAGAGCCGTCCCAAACTTTGGGGTGGCTGTGTCTTTTTGATTTTAATTTCCCTAAGCTATAGGACCATAAGTGGAAGTGCCCTAGGCTCTGTTGCTTTGTTTTTAAGATTTTTTAAGAAACACCATACACTTCTCCAGAGTGGCTGCTGGCAATTTACATCCCGCCCATCAGCATAACAAGGCTCCCAGTTCTCCATGGCCTGTCCTGCCTTTCTGGATTTTACACTTTTTTCAGATGGCCCTTTTGACCTGGGGGAAGTGAGACTTCATTGTAGTGAAGATTTTCTTTGCAAGCTTCCTTGGTTGGCCAAAAAGTGCATATGCGTTTTTTCCTGTATATATTCAGGAAAAAACGCATACGCCCTTTTTGGCCAAGTGCATCATTGTCAAGGTTCTGACTCTCTTCATATGTTTTCAATGCAATTCCAGTCTGCCTCCTGAAATCGGTTTCCTGCAATTCTGCCTTGCTTTCAATGCCTCTTCGTAGCCTTACCTCAATATATTTTTTGAAAATAGTTGTCGTTTATAACTCTGCAGGTTTTTGAATTGCAGTGGCCCTTAGCTCCATTTTTCAGCTCTTATTTTTGTGATCTTGCCTCATAACCACGAGATTCCTTCAGGCCCTATTCTTTTTGTGGGGCACCTTGCTGTGCCTTTGGTTAATTCTTCTTACTGATGTGAAATTAGAGTGACATGTGCCCATTGAAACCGCTATTGCTAGTTTCTCACTGGTTCCCCCTTTCCCATTCATCCTCCGCACTAACTGCAGACTGTGCGATACCAGAACTTAAAGGCATTGACTCTCCATGTGGGGATGTTGTTAGTAAAGTGGATGGAATGTCGATCCGGAGCCCCAGGAGAGGAAAAATGAGGTGCGTTTTAGAAACCTTTCCCGATCATATGGTATACCAGTCGCTGGGTTTCCCAAGCATGGTTTAGCTGTAGGAAGATTCCCTTCAACCTGGAGTGTTGGGACCCTTGGAATGAGTAGCATGAAGTATTGCATTAAACTTTTGGCAGTTGCTCACCAAAGCTCACCAATCCTCTCAGCCCCAAGTGTCCAGCCTTATGTCTTATCCAGCTGTGGGTTTATATGTGGTCAATCCAGGTTGCATCACAGCCCCTGAGCGAATTTTGTAAGAATTTTTCTCTTTCATTGTTTCTGCGTTTTGTTTTTAAAATTTATTTCTATAATGGGGTTTGGCTCATTTTCACTGCTGTGTTTGTGCCGCTCTGCACACACTTGATTCCCTTATGGAGATATATCAATACATGGGTTTTAAGACTCTTATTACTCAGATATATTTCTCTGCGGTGTATAGGGTATGTTGAGGCCAGTTCATTGAGCAAGGTGTAGATCTTGTCTAATACCTATTTGGTTTATTGAACGGTATCTGTGCTAATTTCAAACTCTGGTTTTATGCATCACCCCACCTCTCCTTTCCCCTTAAGCTGACATAAGTGTGTTTTCTAAATGTGAGACACTGTTCTGTTCTGTAATTCATTTCTTGTGCAGCCATATTTACCCTCCCTCTATAAGTGATATCTTATGGTATGTTTCTTTTTCTGTTTGACTTATTTCAAGTAGTATTATCGGACCTAAATCCACTCTTTATCCTTCTACTAGCCTTATTACATTGATTTCATGGTGAAGAGATATTCCATTGTACATAAGTACCACATCTTCTTTATCCATTGTTCTCTTTCCTGGGATATTTAAGGTGTACTGAAGTTGAGGTTCTTGTAAACAGAGTAGCCCTAAACTGTGGTGTGCTTGTGTCTTGTTGATTTTTAGACTTCCCTAGATATACTCCCATGATTGGAAGTGTCCTATGCTCTGTAGCTCTGTTTTCTAGATGATTTAGGAACCACCATACACTTCTCCAGAGTGGCTCTCGGCAGTTCACACACTGCCCATCAGCGTATAAAGGCTCCCTGTTCTCCATGGCCTGTCCTGCATTTCTGGTTTTTACAATTTTTTAGGATGGCCCTTTTGACCGGTGGGAAATGAGACTTCTTTGTTGTGCACATTTGCATTGCTTGCTTGCTTCGTTGCCCATAAAGTGCGTATGCGTTTTTTCCTGGATATAATCAGGAAAAAACGCATACGCCCTTTTGGGCCAACTGCATCATTGTCGAAATTCTGCCGCTTTTCATGTGCGTTAAAGATGAGTCCAATCTATCTCTTGAAATCTGTTTCTTGCAATTCTGTCTTGCATTCAGATCCTCTTCTTTGCCTTACCTCAACATATTTTTGGACGTTAGTTTTCATTTATAACTCTGCAGGTTTGTGAATTGCAGTGACCCCGAGCTCCATGTTTTAAGTTGCTCTTTTGTGAGCTGGCCTCAAACCCGCAGGATTGCTTCAGGCCCTATTTTGGCTCCGGCGAGGCAGGCTGAGCCTTTCTTTAATTCTTATTCTTAATGGGAAATTAGAGTGATATGTGCCCGTCCAAACCCCTACAACTATTCTCTCATTGGTTCCCCCTCTTCCCGTTCATCCTCCTCACAATTTGCAAAATGTGTGAAACAGAAGTTGAAATGTGCTGATTCTCCAAGTGGAGAGATTCTAAGTAACGTGGCTGGAATGGTGAACAGGAGCACCAGGAGAGGATAAATGAGGTGCATTTTAGACACATCTCCCGATCACATGGTGTACAGTCCTCTGGGTTTTCCATGCATGTTTTAGCTGTAGGAAGATCCCTTGAACCTGCAGATTTGGGACCCATTGAATGGGTACCAGGTAGTATTACTTTAAAGGGTGTGCATTTCCTCACCCAACCTCACATTTCTCTTAGCGCAAACAGTTTCCAGCCTTATGTCTCATCCTGCTGTGGGTCTAGATGTGTTCAATCCATGTTGCATCACTGTCCCTGAGGAAAAGTTGTAAGAGGTTTTCTCTGTCTCTCTGTCGTTTATTTTTTTCAATTTATTACTATATTGGTTACAGCTGATTTTCAAAGCTCTGTTTCTTGCTGCTGTATATCCACTTGATTCACGTACAGAGAGACATCAATAAATTCTTTTTCAGATTCTTACCAGTCGTATATATTCTCTTCCGGTGACTTGAGTGTGCTGAGTGCAGTTCTTTTAGCTACCGTGTAGGCCTTGTTGATTATCAGTTTGGTATTTGGAATGGTATCTTTGTTAATTTCAACCTCCTGGATGATGCCTCACCCCTCCCCACCTTTCCCGTTTAGCAGCCTTATGCGTGTTTTCTACATATTTGACTATGTTTTTGTTTTGTAATTTATTTCATGTGTAGCCATTTTGGATTCCACCTTTAAGTGATATCTTATGATGTGTGTCTTTTTCTTTTTGAATTATGTCACTTAGAATGATCATACGTAACTCCTCCGGAGTTGTTACAACTGGCCATATTTCATTGATTTCCAGGCTGAATAATATTCCACTCTACCTAAGTACCACATCTCTATCCATTTTTTCTCTCCAGAGACATTTAAGTTATATCCTAGTCGAGGATCTTTTAAACAGAGAGGGGGTAAACATTGGGGTGCCTGTGTCCTCTCGATTTTTGTTTTTCCCAAGATATACGCCCATGAGTGCAAGTGCCCTATGCTCTGTAGCTCATTTTTTAGATGCTTTAGTAAACACAATACACTTCTCCAGAATGGCCGTTGGCAATATACATTTCCACTATAAGTCTCACAGGGCTCCCTCTTCTCCTTGCCCTGTCCTGCATTTCTGTTGTTTACGCTTTATGAGGATGGCTCTTCTGACTGATGCGAAGTGATATCTTTTGTAGTATTGACTTCCAGTGCCCACCTGTTTGGTTGGCTAAAAAAGTGTATGCCCTTTTCTTGAATATATACAGAAAAAAACGCATACACCCTTTTTGGCCAACTGCAATGTTGGCAATGTTCAGCTCCTTTTCTTGTGCTTAATGGCGAGTCCTCTCTACCTCCTCAAATCCCTTTCCTGCCATTCTCCCTTGCTTACAAGTCCTTTTCTCTGACTTTCCTCAAGACATTTTTCAGTGATGGATATTTTCAACTCTGCAGTTTTGTGAATTTTACTGCCCCTGAGTTCCATTGTTCAACTTGTGTTTATGGGAACTGGCCACAAAGCAGCGGGATTTCCTCAAGCCCTATACGGTTTCCATGGGCAACACTAGCCTTTGGTCAATTCGTCTTCCTGATTGGAAATTAGAGTGACATGTGCCTGTCTGAACACCTAGGACTTGTCTCTCATTGTTCCTCATCCTTCCGCTTCATCCTCTGGACAAATTCCAAACTGTACGCAACAGGATGTTGACAGTGCTGACATCTCCAAGTGGGGAGACTGTTAGTAAAGACGCTGGAGGGGTGAACCCGAGCACCAGGAGATGAGGAGATGAGATGCCTTTTCCAAACTCTTCCCGATCAGGTGGTATACCATCCTCTGGGTGTGACAGACATGTTTTAGCAGTAGGAAGAGTCCCATTCATGTAAGGAGAACACCAGGGCTTTTTCAAAATCAGTGTCTCCCCGAAACCCAAACTGGGGAATTTTCTAAGCTACGGCTACACATATGTTCATTAAGTGCCTTGGGAAGTAGGCAGAGTCCAAACTTTAGATGATTGAAGTCTTCAGGGTCAGAAGCACTCACCACCAGCTTCCCTTAGGTTACACTTTAACTGTCATTGATAGATGATGTCAATAAAAATATCTATTCTTTTTCAGATTATTTCCCCTTATAGGTTATTGCAAAATGTTGAGTGTAGTTCCCTGTGCTATACAGTAGTTCCTTGTTGATGATCTATTTTATACATAGCAGTGTGTATGTGTTAATTCCAAACTGTTAATTTATCCCTCCTCCCACCTTTCCCCTTTGGTAATAATAAATTATAAGATTTTATACTTCTCAGAAATGGGGGAGCTGAAAGAGAGGTATCATTTTCAATGGAAAAGCATTTAAAACAAGATTGAAGCTTTAACCAAGATTATTAGATGTACATCCTCGAAAAGAAATCACTTCGTTTCTCTAATATTGACCTGACAAATAAGACAAACCTTTTCACTGAACTTGCTTATAATAAAGTGATGGAAATATCAAATGGAAGTGTTAGAAACATCTTATTTTACCCGAGCCTTATACACTGTTCTATGTTAACTACAGTTTGGCTCACACATCTGTTCATTGAGGTTACAATAGTCTCAATTTCTGTTACTGATCCTCCAGAGTGGACCCCAACAAGTGTCCCCCTGCCCAGTGTCATTGGGGCCAACAGATCGAGACTGAGTTTGGTTCACAAGCAAAGGAAACTTTATATTTTGATCAGAGAATGGAGAGGTGAGAGCATGCACTACCCCATGGGCTTTGGGCTGGGCTGCTGTGTAGAGATCCTGTCAGAGTCAGTGGGAGGGAGGGGGCGGAGCTCTCGAGGGCCGGGTTGGCTGTAGCTCAGGTTCTATATCGCGGAGTCTGCACTGGGCCCCAGGAGCTGAGGTGTCGACCCAGCCATTCTGCACTAGGAAATCTGGTCTGAAGTGCCAGGTGTGGAACCTCTGCATGCTGGACCCTAGGAGCACGTGAAATTAGACAAAGCACAAAGGATAAAAAAGGTTAGACTTGACTTTATTGCCCAGATTCTATTTTTATCTCCCAGGGATTTTTAATGGGCTTTGCTGGGGACAAACTCCTCCTCTGCCTTTTGTCCCGTTCCTCATTCTTGGAGTGCTGAGGGTGCAGACCCTTCTTCTGTAACTGCTGAGTGCTGAGTTGGGAGCCCTCATACCCTGGGGCGAGGGTCAGAGCTTCTCCCCAGCAGCCTCCAGGTGACGTTGATTGTCCCCAGGCCCCCTGCCTCCCTGCTCGTCCACCTGAGCACCAGCATTGGAAGTGTTATAGATTCTAATGACCTTTAAGGGTCCAGGAAAGAGATGTGCAGAGACGCTGTGGGGGC
This sequence comes from Orcinus orca, assembly GCF_937001465.1. Lineage (NCBI taxonomy): Eukaryota > Metazoa > Chordata > Mammalia > Artiodactyla > Delphinidae > Orcinus > Orcinus orca. Next base: position 3,437,290 of record NC_064565.1, on the reverse strand, counting down.
CGGTTTCACCCCACCCCACATTTGTTCGGCCACCTTAGGCTGACCGTTTCTGCCAGCCTAGATGCTCTGACCAGTAGTCTGCGCTTTCTTCAATTAGGCCCCTGAATTAACGTACAAACAGCACCAGGTGTCAGAGCCCTGCCCGCTCAACTCCCAGACAGTCCAGGGTCAGTGGTGATCAAGGACCATGATGGCCACTGAGTCAACAGCCTTTTAAAGTAAACAAGAGTCCAGCTGGTCTTATTGGCCACCATCATCATGGTGTCTGTAGGCTTTTCTATGTTGACAGTGTGATATACGGTTCCCCCGCCAAGATTATTAGCTCCCCTCTGGGTGCAGTAAGTCCTGCAAGCAGTAGTCTACTCTTTTGGGACACACTCTTGTTGTTTTATGAGAGAAACTCCAGGTCAAGTGATGTTCACACGAGTCGTCATGGTGCCCTGTTGCCCCGGGTTATCTCTCTGGATGTTGGAGTTGGAGGGCCTCCTCACTCGAGGTCGGTGTGCCCACGGAGCGAACCCTGCAACTTCAGGGCATGGTTGGTGGTTAGGATCACCACGTGGGGTCCTTTTCCCTTAGGAGGGAGGTGGCCTTTTGGGCTGCTGATTTCCAGGTTTTTAGATACCGCCAGTATCTTGGCCAGATGTGGCAGTGGGCCAAGCCCCTTGGTGACCGTAGTTTATCCTACCTGGATGGCATTCTTGCATTGTTCCATTTCAAGTGGTCCCAGTTTTTGCACTAATTCTCCAATGGCGATTCACCTTTCACCGGGAATGTAAAGGTCAAAGGGTTTAGCTAAATTAGGGAGTTCCAGGGCAAGGGTCTGAATTGACTGCTCTTTCCATTCTTGAAAGGCCACTTCTGGATTCTATTCAAAAGGATCATCATCTTTTCCTTTCAGTGTTTCATATAGAGGCCCAGCTAGTAGACTGTAGTTAGGGATCCAGAAGCAGCAAACCCTGGCCTCCCAGTAACCCCTAAGCTGTCTTCTAGTTTTAGAAAGGGGTAAGGCTGAAAATGGTTTCTTCCCTTTCCTGGGATGGGCTTCTCTGACTTTCTGTGAGAATGAAGCCCAGGCAGGTCACCGCAGTCTGTGATATTTGAGCTTTTTCTTGGACAACTTCTATCCTTTATTGGCTTGGTAGTTCAGAGGCCTCCTTAGTAGGGCTGGCGATCAGAATGTCGTCTGCGTATTGAAGGAGGGTTTCCTTTTCCAGAGGTAGAACTTTTAGGTCTTTAGCTAAGCTTTCCCCAAAGATGGTGTGGGAATTTTTGCACCCTTGGGGCCAGACGGCCCGGAAGTATTGTTTTAGTTGTATGTTGAGTCCTGCCACTCACAAGCCAAAATTTCTTGTGACTCTGGGACTAATGGAATACAAAAGAAGGCATCATTGAAGACTAATACAGAATACCATGTCCTGGTGGTTGGTAGAATGACCAGCAGGGTGTAGGAATTAGGAGCAACTGGAGGTATATCCTCGGTGGCTTCACTGACTGTCCTGACATCCTTTACCAGGTCCCCAGCAGCCCATGGGGCTCTCGTGGTCAGACCAATCCCAGAATATGGAGCTCACCTGGGCAGTTACCCCACCCCCACCCCAGCCCACAGGGCTCTCGTGGTCAGGCCCCTCCCAGGATACAGAGCTACCCTTGCAGGTACCGTGGCAGGGCTGGGCACACAGGAACCGTGCACATAGCCCTCATTGCAGAGCACCCCCAGCTCACCTGTCGCTCAGAGCTGACACAGAGCACCTCAGAGCAGGACTTGAACTAACAAACAGCAGCTGTGACAGGTCTGTAACCCTGGGCATCACTCCGTGAGGCCTCCCTCCACCTGGTCTTCCAGAGACTTCCACTGCACCCCGGGCACCAGGCCTCTGTCTCCAACCACCACCCACCCATCCTCTCCCTGACTCCTGGGTTCCTCTCATTAGGAGAGGGTTTTCTTGAAGTTGTCTCCCACTCATGGGCCAGATAAAATGATTAGAAAACAAGCCAAAGCTGCAGCCCCTTGTCTATCCTGACTCTCAGGAGCCCACACCTGTTCCTTGGACCTGGCCGGTTCAGCAAGTTCCATTTTCTGCAACTGTGAGCCCCTGAGGGGTGATGATTGGCTGACCTGGGCAGCCTTACCGTGCCGGCCAGCCCTCCCCAGGTGTGCCTGGGTTGAGATCAATATAAATACCACTCCAGGCAGCAAGAGCCCCTGCAGCCGTGCCTGACGCCATTTTCTCTGCCCTGTCAGCAGACTCGGGGCTGGGCTGGTGGGAGGGAGTGAGAGGCCACGGCTTTGTGGGTGGCCCAGTGTGAGTGGGGCTCTGCTGGACTTTCTGCAGCAGTTGCCAGGCTGCCACCTGCTAAAGAAGAGGATGTGTCACCCATACCTGCTGCTGGAGTTTCTCCCTGGGTAGAGGTGGGGAAGGAAAAAAGCAGTGGGGGCAGGGACAGGACGGGTATCTCAGGCAGGGAAATGGAAATCTTCCAGAAGAGCACCCAGGGCCAGGACCATCCTGGCTGGCCTGCAGGCACCAAGTCGGCCGGCATGCTGTCACTCATGTGGCTCTATGGTCCTTCCTCTAGGCTTTCAAGTCCTTGTATATATTCAGGTGTTTTACCTGGGACGGGTGGGAATAGTTCAGCAGCAACTGGCCTGGGGCTCAGCTCACGTTTACTCACAGATGCCTCGGCACGGTGCCCCAGCTTTGCAATGAGGACGCTTGTTGCGTGGGGGCTGCTGGCTGAATGGGAGACGATTCCCCACCACTGACCAACTTCAGAATTGTTTACAACTGGAGCAAGTGCCCTGATACGGTTTTCCTCTGTGTAACTGGTGGGTTCTGTGTTTTTTTTCGCTTTTTCGTTTTTGGTTCAAGGTAGATTTTATTCCTGTTTTTTGTATTTACAGATATAAGCATGGAAATAATTTATTCATATAAATACATGTATGTGCAGGGAATAATTGTTTTTTCTGTTTTATTTTTTAAATTTTATTTCTTTTTAATTTTGAATTTTATTTTATATTTTTATACAGCAGGTTCTTATTGGTTATCTATTTTATACATACAAATGTATACATGCCAATCCCAGTCTCTCAACTCCTCCCACCACCACCCCCAACAGCTTTCCCCCCTTGTTGTCCATACGTTTGTTGTCTACATCTGTTGCTCTATTTATGCCTTGCAAAATGGTTAATCTGTAGTTTTTCTAGGTTCCACATATATGCATGAATATACAAGATTTGTTTTTCTCTTTCTGACTTACTTCACTCTGTTTGACAGTCTCTACATCCATCGACGTCTCTACAAATGACCCAATTTCATTCCTTTTCATGGCTTAGTAATATTCCATTTTATATATGTACCACAGCTTTATGCATTCGTCTGTCTGTGGGCATTTAGGTTGCTTCCATTACCTAGATATTGTAAATAGTGATGCAATGAACATTGCGGTGAATGTCTCTTTTTGATTTATGGTTTTGTCTGGGTATATGTCCAGTACTAGGATTGCTGTATCATATGGTAATTCTATTGTTAGTTTCTTAAGAAATTCCATATTGTTCTCCAGAATGACTGTATCAATTTATATTCCCAACAATAGTGGAAGAGGGTTCCTTTTCTCCACACCCTTTCCAGCATTTTTTGTTTGTAGATTTTCTATGATGCCTATTCTACCAGGTGTGAGGTGATACCTCATTGTTGAATCCATTTCGTTGAGCAAGGGGTAGGTCTTGTCTATTACATATTTGGCTTATGGAACGGTATCTGTGCTAATTTCAAACTCTGCTTTTATGCAGCATCCCAGCTCACCTTCCCCCTTAAGCAAGCATAAGTTGGTTTTCTAAACTTGATACCCTGTTCTGTTTTGTAATTCAGTTCATGTGTAGCCAAGTTCACATTCCGTGTATTAGTGATACCTTATGATGTTTCTTTTTCTGTGTGACTTATTTCACTTAAAATCATCGTGCCTCAATCCACTCATTATGCTGGTACGGTCCTGGTGACATAGATTTCATTGCTGAGTGGTATTCTGTTGTACATAAGTACCGCAACTTCTTTATCCATTATTTGCTCTCTGGGATATTTAACTTCTGCCGTAGAAGAGATTCCTGTAAAAAGAGCCGTCCCAAATATTGGGGTGGCTGTGTCTTTTTGATTTTAATTTCCCTAAGCTATAGGACCATAAGTGGAAGTGCCCTAGGCTCTGTTGCTTTGTTTTTTAGATGTTTCAGGAAACACCATACACTTCTACACAGCCGCTGTTGGCAATTTACATCCCGCCCATCAGCATAAAAAGGCTCCCAGTTCTCCATGGCCTGTCCTGCCTTTCTGGATTTTACACTTTTTTCAGACGGCCCTTTTGACCGGGGGGCAGTGAGACTTCATTGTAGTGCAGATTTCTTTGCAAGCTTGCTTCCTTGGCCAAAAAGGGCGTATGCGTTTTTTCCTGAATATATTCAGGAAAAAACGCATATACCCTTTTTGGCCAAGTGCATCATTGTGGACATTCTGCCTCTTTTCCTGTGCTTTAAATGCAATCCAATTCCGATTCCTCCTGAAATCGGTTTCCTGCAATTCTGCCCCGCTTTCAAGTCCTCTTGTCAGCCTTCCTTCAGTATATTTCTGGACAAAAGCTGTCATTTATAACTCTGCAGTTTTGTGAATTACAGTGCCCCTGAGCTCCTTTCTTCAACTCGCTTTCTTGTGAGCTGGGCGCAACACCGCAGGTTGCTTAAGGCCCTAATCTGGTTCCGGCACGGCACGCTGAAACTTTGGTTAATTCCTCTTCCTGGTGGGAAATGAGAGTTAAATTTGCCCGTCCAGACACCTCCAGCTAGTCTCTCATTGTTTCTCCCTATTCCTGTTCATCTTCCGCAGAAATTGCAAACTGGGCCAAACAGGAGGTTAAAGACACTGACTCTCCAAGTAGGGAGAGTGTTAGTAAAGCGTCTGGAATGTTGCACCTGACTACCAGGGGACGAAAACTGAGACGTATTTGAACACGTCTCCCGATCACATGGTTGATCATACTCTGGGTTCCACATGCATGTTTTAGCTGAAGGAAGAATACCTTAAACCTGCAGAGTTGAGACCCGTGGAATGGGTACCATGCAATATGACTTCAAAGGGCCTGCATTTGCTCTCCGAACCTCTCCAATCCTATCACTGCTGCGTTTATGCCCCTGTACACACGCTTGATTCTCTTTCGGAGACATAGCAATCCATAGGTTTTTTTTTTTTTTTTTTTTTGTGGAATGCGGGCCTCTCACTGTCGTGGCCTCTCCGGTTGCGGAGCATAGGCTCCGGACGCGCAGGCCCACCGGCCATGGCTCACGGGCCCAGCTGCTCCGCGGCATTCGGGATCCCCCCGGACCGCGGCACGAACCCGCGTCCCCTGCATCGGCAGGCGGACGCCCAACCACTGCGCCACCAGGGATGCTCCGCAATCCATAGGTTTTAAGATACTTACTAGTCAGGTACATTCTTAGGCGTTTAGTATGGGGTGTTGAGTCCATTTCATTGAGCAAGGAGTAGCTCTTGTCTATTCCATATTTGGCTTAAGGAACTTTATCTGTGCTCATTTCAGTCTCTGGTTTTATGCAGCACCCCAACTCACCTTTCCCCTTAAGCAACATAAGTTGGTTTTCTAAATTTGAGACCCTGTTCTGTTTTGTAATTCAGTTCCTGTGTAGCCAAGTTTACATTCCGTGTATTAGTGATATCTTATGATGTTTCTTTTTCTGTGTGACTTGTTTCAGTTAGAATCATCATACCTGAATCCACTCATTATGCTGCTAAGGGCCTGATGACATAGATTTCTTTGCTGAGTGATATTGCCTTGTACGTAAGTACCACAACTTCTTTATCCATTTTTCACTTTCTGCGATATTGAACTTGTACCATAAATGAGGTTCTTGTAAACAGAGCCGTCCCAACCTTTGGGGTGGCTGTGTCTTTTTGATTTTAATTTCCCTAAGCTATATGACCATAAGTGAAAGTGCCCTAGGCTCTGTTGCCTTGTTTTTAGATGTTTCAGGAAACACCATACACTTCTCCAGAGTGGCTGTTGGCAATTTACATCCCGCCCATCAGCATAACAAGGCTCCCAGTTCTCCATGGCCTGTCCTGCCTTTCTGGATTTTACACTTTTTTCAGATGGCCCTTTTGACCGGGGGAAGTGAGACTTCATTGTACTGCAGATTTCCTTTGCAAGCTTGCTTGGTTGGCCAAAAAGTGCGTATGTGTTTTTTCCTGAATATATTCAGGAAAAAACGCATACGCCCTTTTTGGCCAAGTACATCATTGTGGACGTTCTGCCTCTTTTCCTATGCTTTAAATGCAATTCCAGTCTACCTCCTGAAATCGGTTTCCTGCAATTCTGCCCCGCTTTCAAGTCCTCTTGGCAGCCTTACTTCAGTATATTTTTGGACGATAGCTGTCATTTATAACTCTGCAGGTTTGTGAATTACAGTGCCCCTGAGCTCCTTTCTTCAACTAGCTTTCTTGTGAGCTGGCTAAAACACCGCACGATTGCTTAAGGCCCTAATCTGGTACCTCTGGTACCGGCAAGGCATGCTGAGCCTTTGGTTAATTCCTCTTCCTGGTGGGAAATGAGAGTTAAATTTGCCCGTCCAGACACCTCCAGCTAGTCTCTCATTGGTTCTCCCTATTCCTGTTCATCTTCCGCAGAAATTGCAAACTGGGCCAAACAGGAGGTTAAAGGCACTGACTCTCCAAGTCGGGAGAGTATTAGTAAAGCGTCTGGAATGTTGAACCCGAGTACCAGGGGACGAAAACTGAGACATATTTGAACACGTGTCCCGATCACACGGTTGATCATACTCTGGGTTCCACATGCATGTTTTAGCTGAAGGAAGAATACCTTAAACCTGGAGAGTTGAGACCCGTGGAATGGGTACCATGCAATATGACTTCAAAGGGTCTTCATTTGCTCACCGAACCTCTCCAATCCTATCACTGTTGCGTTTATGCCCCTGTACACACGCTTGATTCTCTTTCAGAGACATAGCAATCCCTAGGTTTTAAGATACTTACTAGTCAGGTACATTCTTAGGCGTTTAATATGGGGTGTTGAGTCCATTTCGTTGAGCAAGGAGTAGTTCTTGTCTATTCCATATTTGGCTTAAGGAACTTTATCTGTGCTCATTTCAATCTGTGGTTTTATGCAGCACCCCAACTCACCTTTCCCCTTAAGCAAGCATAAGTTGGTTTTCTAAATTTGAGACCCTGTTCTGTTTTGTAATTCAGTTCCTGTGTAGCCAAGTTTATATTCCGTGTATTAGTGATATCTTACGTTGTTTCTTTTTCTGTGTGATTTATTTCAGTTAGAATCTTCATACCTGAATCCACTCATTATGCTGCCACGGGCCTGGTGACATAGATTTCATTGCTGAGTGATATTGCATTGTACGTAAGTACCACAACTTTTTTATCCATTTTTCACTTTCTGCGATATTGAACTTGTACTGTAAACGAGGTTCTTGTAAACAGAGCCGTCCCAAACTTTGGGGTGGCTGTGTCTTTTTGATTTTAATTTCCCTAAGCTATAGGACCATAAGTGGAAGTGCCCTAGGCTCTGTTGCTTTGTTTTTTAGATGTTTCAGGAAACACCATACACTTCTCCCGAGTGGCTGTTGGCAAATTACATCCCGCCCATCAGCATAACAAGGCTCCCAGTTCTCCATGGCCTGTCCTGCCTTTCTGGATTTTACACGTTTTTTCAGAAGGCCCTTTTGACCTGGGGGAAGTGAGACTTCATTGTAGTGCAGATTTCCTTTGCAAGCTTGCTTGGTTGGCCAAAAAGTGCGTATGCGTTTTTTCCTGAATATATTCAGGAAAAATCGCATACGCACTTTTTGTCCAAGTGCATAATTGTCGACCTTCTGCCTCTTTTCCTATGCTTTAAATGCAATTCCAGTCTACCTCCTGAAATCGGTTTCCTGCAATTCTGCCCCGCTTTCAAGTCCTCTTGGCAGACTTACTGCAGTATATTTTTGGACGATAGCTGTCATTTATAACTCTGCAGGTTTGTGAATTACAGTGCCCCTGAGCTCCTTTCTGCAACTCGCTTTCTTGTGAGCTGGCTGCAACACCGCAGAATGGTTTCAGGCCCTAATCTGGTTCCGGCACGGCAAGCTGAGCCTTTGGTTAATTCCTCTTCCTGGTGGGAAATGAGAGTTAAATTTGCCCGTCCAGACACCTCCAGCAAGTCTCTCATTGGTTCTCCCTATTCCTGTTCATCTTCCGCAGAAATCGCAAACTGGGCCAAACAGGAGGTTAAAGGCACTGACTCCCCAAATCGGCAGAGTGTTACTAAAGTGTCTGGAATGTTGCACCCGAGTACCAGGGGACGAAAACTGAGACATAATTGAACACGTCTCCCGATCACACGGTTGAACATACTCTGGGTTCCACATGCATGTTTTAGCTGAAGGAAGAATACCTTAAACCTGGAGAGTTGAGACCCGTGGAATGGGTACCATGCAATATGACTTCAAAGGGTCTTCATTTGCTCACCGAACCTCTCCAATCCTATCACTGCTGCATTTATGCCCCTGTACACACGCTTGATTCTCTTTCAGAGACATAGCAATCCCTAGGTTTTAAGATACGTACTAGTCAGATACATTCTTAGGCGTTTAATATGGGGTGTTGAGTCCATTTCGTTGAGCAAGGAGTAGCTCTTGTCTATTCCATATTTGGCTTAAGGATCTTTATCTGTGCTCATTTCAATCTCTGGTTTTATGCAGTACCCCAACTCACTTTTCCCCTCAAGCAAGCATAAGTTGGTTTTCTAAATTTGAGACCCTGTTCTGTTTTGTAATTCAGTTCCTGTGTAGCCAAGTTTACATTCCGTGTATCAGTGATATCTTATGATGTTTCTTTTTCTGTGTGACTTATTTCGGTTACAATCATCATACCTGAATCCACTCATTATTCTGCGACGGGCCTGATGACATAGATTTCATTGCTGAGTGATATTGCATTGTACGGAAGTACCACAACTTCTTTATCCATTTTTCACTTGCTGCGATATTGAACTTGTACCGTAAATGAGGTTCTTGTAAACAAATCCGTCCCAAACTTTGGGGTGGCTGTGTCTTTTTGATTTTAATTTCCCTAAGCTATAAGACCATAAGTGGAAGTGCCCTAGGCTCTGTTGCTTTGTTTTTTAGATGTTTCAGGAAACACCATAGACTTCTCCCAAGTGGCTGTTGGTAAATTACATCCTGCCCATCAGCATAACAAGGCTCCCAGTTCTCCATGGCCTGTCCTGCCTTTCTGGATTTTACACTTTTTTCAGATGGCCCTTTGGACCGGGGGGAAGTGAAACTTCATCGTAGTGCAGATTTTCTTTGCAAGCTTGCTTGGTTGGCCAAAAAGGGCGTATGCGTTTTTTCCTGAATATATTCAGGAAAAAACGCATACGCACTTTTTCGCCAAGTGCATCAATGTCGACGTTCTGCCTCTTTTCCTATGCTTTAAATGCAATTCCAGTCTACCTCCTGAAATCGGTTTCCTGCAATTCTGCCCCGCTTTCAAGTCCTCTTGGCAGCCTTACTTCAGTATATTTTTGGACGATAGCTGTCATTTATAACTCTGCAGGTTTGTGAATTACAGTGCCCCTGAGCTCCTTTCTTCAACTCGCTTTCCTGTGAGCTGGCCGCAAAACCGCTGGATAGCTTCAGGCCATAATCTGGTTCCAGCACGGCACGCTGAGCCTTTGGTTAATTCCTCTTCCTGGTGGGAAATGAGAGTTAAATTTGCCCTTCCAGACACCTCCAGCTTGTCTCTCATTGGTTCTCCCTATTCCTGTTCATCTTCCGCAGAAATTTCATACTGGGCCAAACAGGAGGTTAAAGGCACTGACTCTCCAAGTGGGGAGAGTGTAGGTAAAGCATGTGGAATGTTGCACCCGAGTACCAGGGGACGAAAACTGAGACATATATGAACACGTCTCCCGATCACATGGTTGATCGTACTCTGGGTTCCACATGCATGTTTTAGCTGAAGGAAGAATACCTTAAACCTGTAGAGTTGAGACCCGTAGAATGGGTACCATGCAATATGACTTCAAAGGGTCTTCATTTGCTCACCGAACCTCTCCAATCCTGTCACAGCTGTGTTTATGCCCCTGTACACACGCTTGATTCTCTTTCAGACATAGGCATTCCTAGGTTTTAAGATACTTACTAGTCAGGTACATTCTTAGGCGTTTAATATGGGGTGTTGAGTCCTTTTAGTTGAGCAAAGGTAGCTCTTGTCTATTCCATATTTGGCTTAAGGAACTTTATATGTGGACATTTCAATCTGTGGTTTTATGCAGCACCCCAACTCACCTTTTCCCTTAAGCAAGCATAAGTGGCTTTTCTCAATTTGAGACCCTGTTCTGTTTTGTAATTCAGTTCCTGTGTAGCCAAGTTTACATTCCGTGTATTAGTGATACCTTATGATGTTTCTTTTTCTGTGTGACTTATTTCAGTTAGAATCATCATACCTGAATCCACTCATTATGCTGCTACGGGCCTCATGACATAGATTTCATTGCTGAGTGATATTGCATTGTACGTAAGTACCACAACTTCTTTATCCATTTTTCACTTTCTGCGATATTGAACTTGTACCGTAAACTAGGTTCTTGTAAACAGAGCCGTCCCAACTTTTTGGGTGACTGTGTCTTTTTGATTTTAATTTCCCTAAGCTATAGGACCATAAGTGGAAGTGCCCTAGGCTCTGTTGCTTTGTTTTTTAGATGTTTCAGGAAACACCATACACTTCTCCCGAGTGGCTGTTGGCAATTTACATCCCGCCCATCAGCATAACAAGGCTCCCAGTTCTCCATGGCCTGTCCTGCCTTTCTGGATTTTACACTTTTTTCAGATGGCCCTTTTGACCGGGGGGAAGTGAGACTTCATTGTAGTGCAGATTTCCTTTGTAAGCTTGCTTGGTTGGCCAAAAAGTGCGTATGCGTTTTTTCCTGAATATATTCAGGAAAAAACGCATACGCCGTTTTTGGCCAAGTCATCGTTGTGGACGTTCTGCCTCATTTCCTATGCTTTAAATGCAATTCCAGTCTACCTCCTGAAATCGGTTTCCTACAATTCTGCCCCGCTTTCAAGTCCTCTTGGCAGCCTTAGTTCAGAATATTTTTGGACGATAGCTGTCATTTATAACTCTGCAGGTTTGTGAATTACAGTGCCCCTGAGCTCCTTTCTTCAACTCGCTTTCCTGTGAGATGTCCCCAACACAACAGGATTGCTTCAGGCCCTAATCTGGTTCTGACACGGCACGATGAGCCTTCGGTTAATTCCTCTTCCTGGTGGGAAATGAGAGTTAAATTTGCCCGTCCAGACACCTCCAGGTAGTCTCTCATTGGTTCTGCCTATTCCTGTTCATCTTCCGCAGAAATTGCAAAATGGGCCAAACAGGAGGTTAAAGGCACTGACTCTCCAAGTCGGGAGAGTGTTAGTAAAGCGTCTGTAATGTTGCACCCGAGTACCAGGGGACGAAAACTGAGATATATTTGAACACGTCTCCTGATCACACGGTTGATCATACTCTGGGTTCCACATGCATGTTTTAGCTGAAGGAAGAATACCTTAAACCCGGAGAGTTGAGACCCGTGGAATGGGTACTATGCAATATGACTACAAAGGGTCTTCATTTGCTCACCGAACCTCTCCAATCCTATCACTGCTGCGTTCATGCCCCTGTACACATGCTTGATTCTCTTTCAGAGACATAGCAATCCCTAGGTTTTAAGATACTTACTAGTCAGGTACATTCTTAGGCGTTTAATATGGGGTGTTGAGTCCATTTCGTTGAGCAAGGTGTAGGTCTGGTCTATTACATATTTGGCTTACGGAACTTTATCTGTGCTCATTTCAATCTCTGGTTTTATGCAGCACCCCAAATCACCTTTCCCCTTAAGCAAGCATCAGTTGGTTTTCTAAATTTGAGACCCTGTTCTGTTTTGTAATTAAGTTCCTGTGTAGCCAAGTTTACATTCCGTGTATTAGTGATATCTTATGATGTTTCTTTTTCTGTGTGACTTATTTCAGTTAGAATCATCATACCTGAATCCACTCATTATGCTGCTATGGGCCTGATGACATAGATTTCATTGCTGAGTGATATTGCATTGTAGGTAAGTACCACAACTTCTTTATCCATTTTTAACTTTCTGTGATATTGAACTTGTACCGTAAATGAGGTTCTTGTAAACAGAGCCGTCCCAATCTTTTGGGTGGCTGTGTCTTTTAGATTTTAATTTCCCTAAGCTATAGGACCATAAGTGGAAGTGCCCTAGCCTCTGCTGCTTTGTTTTTTAGATGTTTCAGGAAAAACCATACACTTCTCCCGAGTGGCTGTTGGCAATTTACATCCCGCCCATCAGCATAACAAGGCTCCCTGTTCTCCATGGCCTGTCCTGCCTCTCTGGATTTTACACTTTTTTCAGATGGCCCTTTTGACCCGGGGAAATGAGACTTCATTGCAGTGCAGATTTCCTTTTCTAGCTTGCTTGGTTGGCCAAAAAGGGCGTATGCGTTTTTTCCTGAATATATTCCGAAAAAAACGCATACGCTCTTTTTGGCCAAGTGCATCATTGTGGACGTTCTGCCTCTTTTCCTATGCTTTAAACGCAATTCCAGTCTACCTCCTGAAATCGGTTTCCTGCAATTCTGCCCCGCTTTCAAGTCCTCTTGGCAGCCTTACTTCAGTATATTTTTGGACGATAGCTGTCATTTATAACTCTGCAGGTTTGTGAATTACAGTGCCCCTGAGCTCCTTTCTTCAACTCGCTTTCCTGTGAGCTGGCCGCAACACCACAGGATAGCTTCAGGCCCTAATCTGGTTCCGGCACGGCACGCTGAGCCTTTTGTTAATTCCTCTTCCTGGTGGGAAATGAGAGTTAAATTTGCCCGTCCAGACACCTCCAGCTAGTCTCTCATTGGTTCTCCCTATTCCTGTTCATCTTCCACAGAAATTTCATACTGGGCCAAACAGGAGGTTAAAGGCACTGATTCTCCAAGTCGGAAGAGTGTAGGTAAAGTGTCTGGAATGTTGCCCCCGAGTACCAGGGGGCGAAAACTGAGACATATTTGAACACGTCTCCTGATCACATAGTTGATCATACTCTGGGTTCCCCATGCATGTTTTAGCTGAAGGAAGAATACCTTAAACCTGGAGCGTTGAGACCCGTGGAATGGGTATCATGCAATATGACTTCAAAGGGTCTTCATTTGCTCACCGAACCTCTCCAATCCTATCACTGCTGCGTTTATTCCCCTGTACTCACGCTTGATTCTCTTTCGGAGACATAGCAATACATAGGTTTTAAGATATTAACTAGTCAGGTACATTCTTAGGCGTTTAATATGGGGTGTTGAGTCCATTTCGTTGAGCAAGGAGTAGCTCTTGTCTATTCCATATTTGGCTTAAGGAACTTTATCTGTGCTCATTTCAATCTCTGGTTTTATGCAGCACCCCAACTCACCTTTCCCCTTAAGCAAGCATAAGTTGGTTTTCTAAATTTGAGACCCTGTTCTGTTTTGTAATTCAGTTTCTGTGTAGCCAAGTTTACATTCCGTGTATTAATGATATCTTAAGATGTTTCCTTTTCTGTGTGACTTATTTCAGTTAGAATCATCATACCTGAATCCACTCTATATGCTGCTACGGGCCTGATGACATAAATTTCATTGCTGAGTGATATTGCCTTGTACGTAAGTACCACAACTTCTTTATCCATTTTTCACTTGCTTCGATATTGAACTTGTACCGTAAACGAGGTTCTTGTAAACAGAGCCGTCCCAAACTTTGGGGTGGCTGTGTCTTTTTGATTTTAATTTCCCTAAGCTATAGGACCATAAGTGGAAGTGCCCTAGGCTCTGTTGCTTTGTTTTTTAGCTGTTTCAGGAAACACCATACACTTCTCCAGAGTGGCTGTTGGCAATTTACATCCCACCCATCAGCATAACAAGGCTCCCAGTTCTCCATGGCCTGTCCTGCCTTTCTGGATTTTATACTTTTTTCAGATGGCCCTTTTGACCGGGGGGAAGTGAGACTTCATTGTAGTGCAGATTTCCTTTGCAAGCTTGCTTCGTTGCCCGAAAAGTGCGTATGCGTTTTTTCCTGAATATATTCAGGAAAAAACGCATACGCCCTTTTTGGCCAAGTGCATCATTGTGGACATTCTACCTCTTTTCCTATGCTTTAAATGCAATTCCAGGCTAACTCCTGAAATCGGTTTCCTGCAATTCTGCCCCGCATTCAAGTCCTCTTGGCAGCCTTACTTCAGTATATTTTTGGACGATAGCTGTCATTTATAACTCTGCAGGTTTGTGAATTACAGAGCCCCTGAGCTCCTTTCTTCAACTCGCTTTCCTGTGAGCTGGCCGCAAAACCGCAGGATAGCTTCAGGCCCTAATCTGGTTCCGGCACGGCACGCTGAGCCTTTTTTTAATTCCTCTTCCTGGTGGGAAATGAGAGTTAAATTTGCCCGTCTAGACACCTCCAGCTAGTCTCCCATTGGTTCTCCCTATTCCTGTTCATCTTCCGCAGAAATTGCAAACTGGGCCAAACAGGAGGTTAAAGGCACTGACTCTCCAAGTCGGGAAAGTGTTAGTAAAGCATCTGGAATGTTGCACCCGAGTACCAGGGGACGAAAACTGAGACATATTTGAACACGTCTCCCGATCACACGATTGATCATACTCTGGGTTCCACATGCATGTTTTAGCTGAAGGAAGAATACCTTAAACCTGGAGAGTTGAGACCCGTGGAATGGGTACCATACAATGTGACTTCAAAGGGTCTTCATTTGCTCACCGAACGTCTCCAATCCTATCACTGCTTCGTTTATGCCCCTGTACACACGCTTGATTGTCTTTCGGAGACATAGCAATCCCTAGGTTTTAAGATATTAACTAGTCAGGTACATTCTTAGGCGTTTAATATGGGGTGTTGAGTCCATTTCGTTGAGCAAGGAGTAGCTCTTGTCTATTCCATATTTGGCTTAAGGAACATTATCTGTGCTCATTTCAATCTCTGGTTTTATGCAGCACCCCAACTCACCTTTCCCCTTAAGCAAGCATAAGTTGGTTTTCGAAATTTGAGACTCTGTTCTGTTTTGTAGGTCAGTTCCTGTGTAGCCAAGGTTACATTCCGTGTATTAGTGATATCTTATGATGTTTCTTTTTCTGTGTGACTTATTTCAGTTAGAATCATCATACCTGTATCCACTCATTATGCTGCTACGGGCCTGATGACATAGATTTCATTGATGAGTGATATTGCCTTGTACGTAAGTACCACAACTTCTTTATCCATTTTTCACTTACTGCGATATTGAACTTGTACCGTAAATGAGGTTCTTGTAAACAGAGCCGTCCCAAACTTTGGGGTGGCTGTGTCTTTTTGATTTTAATTTCCCTAAGCTATAGGACCATAAGTGGAAGTGCCCTAGGCTCTGTTGCTTTGTTTTTAAGATGTTTTAGGAAACACCATACACTTCTCCTAGTGGCTGTTGGCAATTTACATCCCGCCCATCAGCATAACAAGGCTCCCAGTTCTCCATGGCCTGTCCTGCCTTTCTGGATTTTACACTCTTTTCAGATGGCCCTTTTGACCGGGGGGAAGTGAGACTTCATTGTAGTGAAGATTTTCTTTGCAAGCTTCCTTGGTTGGCCAAAAAGTGCGTATGTGTTTTTTCCTGAATATATTCAGGAAAAAACGCATACGCTCTTTTTGGCCAAGTGCATCATTGTGGACATTCTACCTCTTTTCCTATGCTTTAAATGCAATTCCAGGCTAACTCCTGAAATCGGTTTCCTGCAATTCTGCCCCGCTTTCAAGTCCTCTTGGCAGCCTTACTTCAGTATATTTTTGGACGATAGCTGTCATTTATAACTCTGCAGGTTTGTGAATTACAGAGCCCCTGAGCTCCTTTCTTCAACTCGCTTTCCTGTGAGCTGGCCGCAAAACCGCAGGATAGCTTCAGGCCCTAATCTGGTTCCGGCACGGCACGCTGAGCCTTTTTTTAATTCCTCTTCCTGGTGGGAAATGAGAGTTAAATTTGCCCGTCTAGACACCTCCAGCTAGTCTCCCATTGGTTCTCCCTATTCCTGTTCATCTTCCGCAGAAATTGCAAACTGGGCCAAACAGGAGGTTAAAGGCACTGACTCTCCAACTCGGGAAAGTGTTAGTAAAGCATCTGGAATGTTGCACCCGAGTACCAGGGGACGAAAACTGAGACATATTTGAACACGTCTCCCGATCACACGATTGATCATACTCTGGGTTCCACATGCATGTTTTAGCTGAAGGAAGAATCCCTTAAACCTGGAGAGTTGAGACCCGTGGAATGGGTACCATACAATGTGACTTCAAAGGGTCTTCATTTGCTCACCGAACGTCTCCAATCCTATCACTGCTTCGTTTATGCCCCTGTACACACGCTTGATTGTCTTTCGGAGACATAGCAATCCCTAGGTTTTAAGATATTAACTAGTCAGGTACATTCTTAGGCGTTTAATATGGGGTGTTGAGTCCATTTCGTTGAGCAAGGAGTAGCTCTTGTCTATTCCATATTTGGCTTAAGGAACATTATCTGTGCTCATTTCAATCTCTGGTTTTATGCAGCACCCCAACTCACCTTTCCCCTTAAGCAAGCATAAGTTGGTTTTCGAAATTTGAGACCCTGTTCTGTTTTGTAGTTCAGTTCCTGTGTAGCCAAGGTTACATTCCGTGTATTAGTGATATCTTATGATGTTTCTTTTTCTGTGTGACTTATTTCAGTTAGAATCATCATACCTGTATCCACTCATTATGCTGCTACGGGCCTGATGACATAGATTTCATTGATGAGTGATATTGCCTTGTACGTAAGTACCACAACTTCTTTATCCATTTTTCACTTACTGCGATATTGAACTTGTACCGTAAATGAGGTTCTTGTAAACAGAGCCGTCCCAAACTTTGGGGTGGCTGTGTCTTTTTGATTTTAATTTCCCTAAGCTATAGGACCATAAGTGGAAGTGCCCTAGGCTCTGTTGCTTTGTTTTTAAGATGTTTTAGGAAACACCATACACTTCTCCTAGTGGCTGTTGGCAATTTACATCCCGCCCATCAGCATAACAAGGCTCCCAGTTCTCCATGGCCTGGCCTGCCTTTCTGGATTTTACACTCTTTTCAGATGGCCCTTTTGACCGGGGGGAAGTGAGACTTCATTGTAGTGAAGCTTTTCTTTGCAAGCTTCCTTGGTTGGCCAAAAAGTGCGTATGTGTTTTTTCCTGAATATATTCAGGAAAAAACGCATACGCTCTTTTTGGCCAAGTGCATCATTGTGGACATTCTGCCTCTTTTCCTATGCTTTAAATGCAATTCCAGCCTAACTTCTGAAATCGGTTTCCTGCAATTCTGCCCCGCTTTCAAGTCCTCTTGGCAGCCTTACTTCATTATATTTCTGGACAATAGCTGTCATTTATAACTCTGCAGGTTTGTGAATTACAGTGCCCCTCAGCTCCTTTCTTCAACTCGCTTTCTTGTGAGCTGGCCACTACACCGCAGGATTGCTTCAGGCCCTAATCTTTTTCAAGCACTGCATGCTGAGCCTTTGGTTAATTCCTCTTCCTGGTGGGAAATGAGAGTTAAATTTGTCCGTCCTGACACCTTGAGCTAGTCTCTCAATGGTTTCCCCTCATCCTGTTCATCTTCCACAGAAATTGCAAACTGGGTCAAACAGGAGGTTAAAGGCACTGACTCTCCAAGTCGGGAGAGTGTTAGTAAAGCATCTGGAATGTTGCACCCGACTACCAGGGGACGAAAACTGAGACGTATTTGAACACGTCTCCCGATCACACGGGTGATCATACTCTGGGTTCCCCATGCATGTTTTAGCTGAAGGAAGAATACCTTAAACCTGGAGATTTGAGACCCGTGGAATGGGTACCATGCAATATGACTTCAAAGGGTCTGCATTTGCTCTCCGAACCTCTCCAATCCTATCACTGCTGCATTTATGCCCCTGTACACACGCTTGATTCTCTTTCGGAGACATAGCATTCCCTAGGTTTTAAGATACTTACTAGTCAGGTACATTCTTTGGCGTTTAATATGGGGTGTTGAGTCCATTTCGTTGAGCAAGGAGTAGCTCTTGTCTATTCCATATTTGGCTTAAGGAACTTTATCTGTGCTCATTTCAATCTCTGGTTTTATGCAGCACCCCAACTCACCTTTCCCCTTAAGCAAGCATAAGTTGCTTTTCTAAATTTGAGACCCTGTTCTGTTTTGTAATTCAGTTCCTGTGTAGCCAAGTTTACATTCCGTGTATTAGTGATATCTTATGATGTTTCTTTTTCTGTGTGACTTATTTCAGTTAGAATCATCATACCTTAATCCACTCATTATGCTGCTACGGGCCTGATGACATAGATTTCATTGCTGAGTGATATTGCCTTGTACGTAAGTACCACAACTTCTTTATCCATTTTTCACTTGCTGCGATATTGAACTTGTACCATAAATGAGGTTCTTGTAAACAGAGCCGTCCCAATTATTGGCGTGTCTGTGTCTTTTTGATTTTAATTTCCCTAAGCTATAAGACCATAAGTGGAAGTGCCCTAGGCTCTGTTGCTTTGTTTTAGATGTTTCAGGAAACACCATACACTTCTCCAGAGTGGCTGTTGGCAATTTACATCCCGCCCATCAGCATAACAATGCTCCCAGTTCTCCATGGCCTGTCCTGCCTTTCTGGATTTTACACTTTTTTCAGATGGCCCTTTTGACCGGGGGGAAGTGAGACTTCATTGTAGTGAAGATTTTCTTTGCAAGCTTCCTTGGTTGGCAAAAAAGTGCGTATGCATTTTTTCCTGAACATATTCAGGAAAAAACGCATACGTCCTTTTTGGCCAAGTGCATCATTGTGGACATTCTGCCTCTTTTCCTATGCTTTAAATGCAATTCCAGCCTAACTCCTGAAATCGGTTTCCTGCAATTCTGCCCCGCTTTCAAGTCCTCTTGGCAGCCTTACTTCAGTATATTTTTGGACGATAGCTGTCATTTATAACTCTGCAGGTTTGTGAATTACACTGCCCCTTAGCTCCTTTCTTCAACTCGCTTTCTTGTGAGCTGGCCGCAGCACCGCAGGATTGCTTCAGGCCCTAATCTGGTTCCGGCACGGCACGCTGAGCCTTTCATTAATTCCAGTTCCTGGAGGGAAATGAGAGTTAAATTTGCCCGTCCAGACACCTCCAGCTAGTCTCTCATTGGTTCTCCCTATTCCTGTTCATCTTCCGCAGAAATTGCAAACTGGGCCAAACAGGAGGTTAAAGGCACTGACTCTCCAAGTCGGGAGAGTGTTAGTAAAGCGTCTGGAATGTTGCACGCGAGTACCAGGGGATGAAAACTGAGACATATTTGAACACGTCTCCCGATCACACGGTTGATCATACTCTGGGTTCCACATGCATGTTTTAGCTGAAGGAAGAATACCTTAAACCTGGAGAGTTGAGACCCGTGGAATGGGTACCATGCAATATGACCTCAAAGGGTCTTCATTCGCTCACCGAACCTCTCCAATCCTATCACTGCTGCGTTTATGCCCCTGTACACACGCTTGATTGTCATTCGGAGACATAGCAATCCATAGGTTTTAAGATACTTACTAGTCAGGTACATTCTTAGGCGTTTAATATGGGGTGTTGAGTCCATTTCGTTGAGCAAGGAGTAGCTCTTGTCTATTCCATATTTGGCTTAAGGAACTTTATCTGTGCTCATTTCAATCTCTGGTTTTATGCAGCACCGCATCTCACCTTTCCCCTTAAGCAAGCATAAGTTGCTTTTCTAAATTTGAGACCGTGTTCTGTTTTGTAATTCAGTTCCTGTGTAGCCAAGTTTACATTCCGTGTGTTAGTGATATCTTATGATGTTTCTTTTTCTGTGTGACTTATTTCAGTTAGAATCATCATACCTGAATCCACTCATTATGCTGCTATGGGCCTGATGACATAGATTTCATTGCTGAGTTATATTGCATTGTACGTAAGTACCACAACTTCTTTATCCATTTTTCACTTGCTGCGATATTGAACTTGTACCGTAAATGAGGTTCTTGTAAACAGAGCCGTCCCAAACTTTGGGGTGGCTGTGTCTTTTTGATTTTAATTTCCCTAAGCTATAGGACCATAAGTGGAAGTGCCCTAGGCTCTGTTGCTTTGTTTTTAAGATGTTTTAGGAAACACCATACACTTCTCCTGAGTGGCTGTTGGCAATTTACATCCCGCCCATCAGCATAACAAGGCTCCCAGTTCTCCATGGCCTGTCCTGCCTTTCTGGATTTTACACTCTTTTCAGATGGCCCTTTTGACCTGGGGGAAGTGAGACTTCATTGTAGTGAAGATTTTCTTTGCAAGCTTCCTTGGTTGGCCAAAAAGCGCGTATGCGTTTTTTCCTGAATATATTCAGGAAAAAACGCATACGCTCTTTTTGGCCAAGTGCATCATTGTGGACATTCTGCCTCTTTTCCTATGCTTTAAATGCAATTCCAGCCTAACTCCTGAAATCGGTTTCCTGCAATTCTGCCCCGCTTTCAAGTCCTCTTGGCAGCCTTACTTCATTATATTTCTGGACAATAGCTGTAATTTATAACTCTGCAGGTTTGTGAATTACAGTGCCCCTCAGCTCCTTTCTTCAACTCGCTTTCTTGTGAGCTGGCCACTACACCGCAGGATTGCTTCAGGCCCTAATCTTTTTCAAGCACGGCATGCTGAGCCTTTGGTTAATTCCTCTTCCTGGTGGGAAATGAGAGTTAAATTTTTCTGTCCTGACACCTTGAGCTAGTCTCTCAATGGTTTCCCCTCATCCTGTTCATCTTCCACAGAAATTGCAAACTGGGTCAAAGAGGAGGTTAAAGGCATTGACTCTCCAAGTCGGGAGAGTGTCAGTAAAGCATCTGGAATGTTGCACCTGACTACCAGGGGACGAAACCTGAGACGTATTTGAACACGTCTCCCGATCACACGGGTGATCATACTCTGGGTTCCACATGCATGTTTTAGCTGAAGGAAGAATACCTTAAACCTGGAGAGTTGAGACCCGTGGAATGGGTACCATGCAATATGACTTCAAAGGGTTTGCATTTGCTCTCCGAACCTCTCCAATCCTATCACTGCTGCATTTATGCCCCTGTACACACGCTTGATTCTCTTTCGGAGACATAGCAATCCATAGGTTTTTTTTCTTTTTTTCTTTTTTTTGTGGAATGCGGGCCTCTCACTGTCGTGGCCTCTCCGGTTGCGGAGCATAGGCTCCGGACGCGCAGGCCCACCGGCCATGGCTCACGGGCCCAGCTGCTCCGCGGCATTCGGGATCCCCCCAGACCGCGGCACGAACCCGCGTCCCCTGCATCGGCAGGCGGACGCCCAACCACTGCGCCACCAGGGATGCTCCGCAATCCATAGGTTTTAAGATACTTACTAGTCAGGTACATTCTTAGGCGTTTAGTATGGGGTGTTGAGTCCATTTCATTGAGCAAGGAGTAGCTCTTGTCTATTCCATATTTGGCTTAAGGAACTTTATCTGTGCTCATTTCAGTCTCTGGTTTTATGCAGCACCCCAACTCACCTTTCCCCTTAAGCAACATAAGTTGGTTTTCTAAATTTGAGACCCTGTTCTGTTTTGTAATTCATTTCCTGTGTAGCCAAGTTTACATTCCGTGTATTAGTGATATCTTATGATGTTTCTTTTTCTGTGTGACTTGTTTCAGTTAGAATCATCATACCTGAATCCACTCATTATGCTGCTACGGGCCTGATGACATGGATTTCATTGCTGAGTGATATTGCATTGTACGAAAGTACCACAACTTCTTTATCCATTTTTCACTTGCTGTGATATTGAACTTGTACCGTAAACGAGGTTCTTGTAAACAGAGGCATCCCAACCTTTGTGGTGGCTGTGTCTTTTTTAAATTTTAAATACCCTAAGCTATAGGACCATAAGTGGAAGTGCCCTAGGCTCTGTTGCCTTGTTTTCAGATGTTTCAGGAAACACCATACACTTCTCCAGAGTGGCTGTTGGCAATTTACATCCCGCCCATCAGCATAACAAGGCTCCCAGTTCTCCATGGCCTGTCCTGCCTTTCTGGATTTTACACTTTTTTCAGATGGCCCTTTTGACCGGGGGGAAGTGAGACTTCATTGTAGTGCAGATTTCCTTTGCAAGCTTGCTTGGTTGGCCAAAAAGGGCGTATGCGTTTTCTCCTGAATATATTCAGGAAAAAACTCATACGCCCTTTTTGGCCAAGTGCATCATTGTGGACGTTCTGCCTCTTTTCCTATGCTTTAAATGCAATTCCAGTCTACCTCCTGAAATCGGTTTCCTGCAATTCTGCCCCGCTTTCAAGTCCTCTTGGCAGCCTTACTTCAGTATATTCTTGGAAGATAGCTGTCATTTATAACTCTGCAGGTTTGTGAATTACAGTGCCGCTGAGCTCCTATCTTCAACTCGCTTTCTTGTGAGCTGGCCGCAACACCACAGGATGGCTTCAGGCCTAAATCTGGTTCCGGCATGGCACGCTGAGCCTTTTGTTAATTCCTCTTCCTGGTGGGAAATGAGAGTTAAATTTGCCCGTCCAGACATCTCCAGCTAGTCTCTCATTGGTTCTCCCTACTCATGTTCATCTTCCGCAGAAATTGCAAAGTTGGCCAAACAGGAGGTTAAAGGCACTGACTCTCCAAGTGGGGAGAGTGTTAGTAAAGCGTCTGGAATGTTGCACCCGAGTACCAGGGGATGAAAACTGAGACATATTTGAACACGTCTCCCGATCACATAGTTGATCATACTCTGGGTTCCCCATGCATGTTTTAGCTGAAGGAAGAATACCTTAAACCTGGAGAGTTGAGACCCGTGGAATGGGTACCATGCAATATGACTTCAAAGGGTCTTCATTTGCTCACCAAACCTCTCCAATCCTATCACTGCTGCATTTATGCCCCTGTACACACGCTTGATTCTCTTTCGGAGACATAGCATTCCCTAGGTTTTAAGATACTTACTAGTCAGGTACATTCTTTGGCGTTTAATATGGGGTGTTGAGTCCATTTCGTTGAGCAAGGAGTAGCTCTTGTCTATTCCATATTTGGCTTAAGGAACTTTATCTGTGCTCATTTCAATCTCTGGTTTTATGCAGCACCCCAACTCACCTTTCCCCTTAAGCAAGCATAAGTTGCTTTTCTAAATTTGAGACCCTGTTCTGTTTTGTAATTCAGTTCCTGTGTAGCCAAGTTTACATTCCGTGTATTAGTGATATCTTATGATGTTTCTTTTTCTGTGTGACTTATTTCAGTTAGAATCATGATACCTTAATCCACTCATTATGCTGCTACGGGCCTGATGACATAGATTTCATTGCTGAGTGATATTGCCTTGTACGTAAGTACCACAACTTCTTTATCCATTTTTCACTTGCTGCGATATTGAACTTGTACTGTAAACGAGGTTCTTGTAAACAGAGCCGTCCCAATTATTGGCGTGTCTGTGTCTTTTTGATTTTAATTTCCCTAAGCTATAAGACCATAAGTGGAAGTGCCCTAGGCTCTGTTGCTTTGTTTTAGATGTTTCAGGAAACACCATACACTTCTCCAGAGTGGCTGTTGGCAATTTACATCCCGCCCATCAGCATAACAAGGCTCCCAGTTCTCCATGGCCTGTCCTGCCTTTCTGGATTTTACACTTTTTTCAGATGGCCCTTTTGACCGGGGGGAAGTGAGACTTCATTGTAGTGAAGATTTTCTTTGCAAGCTTCCTTGGTTGGCCAAAAAGTGCGTATGCATTTTTTCCTGAACATATTCAGGAAAAAACGCATACGCCCTTTTTGGCCAAGTGCATCATGGTGGACATTCTGCCTCTTTTCCTATGCTTTAAATGCAATTCCAGCCTAACTCCTGAAATCGGGTTCCTGCAATTCTGCCCCGCTTTCAAGTCCTCTTGGCAGCCTTACTTCAGTATATTTTTGGACGATAGCTGTCATTTATAACTCTGCAAGTTTGTGAATTACACTGCCCCTTAGCTCCTTTCTTCAACTCGCTTTCTTGTGAGCTGGCCGCAGCACCGCAGGATTGCTTCAGGCCCTAATCTGGTTCCGGCACGGCACGCTGAGCCTTTCATTAATTCCAGTTCCTGGAGGGAAATGAGAGTTAAATTTGCCCGTCCAGACACCTCCAGCTAGTCTCTCATTGGTTCTCCCTATTCCTGTTCATCTTCCGCAGAAATTGCAAACTGGGCCAAACAGGAGGTTAAAGGCACTGACTCTCCAAGTCGGGAGAGTGTTAGTAAAGCGTCTGGAATGTTGCACGCGAGTACCAGGGGACGAAAACTGAGACATATTTGAACACGTCTCCCGATCACACGGTTGATCATACTCTGGGTTCCACATGCATGTTTTAGCTGAAGGAAGAATACCTTAAACCTGGAGAGTTGAGACCCGTGGAATGGGTACCATGCAATATGACCTCAAAGGGTCTTCATTCGCTCACCGAACCTCTCCAATCCTATCACTGCTGCGTTTATGCCCCTGTACACACGCTTGATTGTCATTCGGAGACATAGCAATCCCTACGTTTTAAGATACTTACTAGTCAGGTACATTCTTAGGCGTTTAATATGGGGTGTTGAGTCCATTTTGTTGAGCAAGGTGTAGCTCTTGTCTATTCCATATTTGGCTTAAGGAACTTTATCTGTGCTCATTTCAATCTCTGGTTTTATGCAGCACCCCAACTCACCTTTCCCCTTAAGCAAGTATAAGTTGGTTTTCTAAATTTGAGACCGTGTTCTGTTTTGTAATTCAGTTCCTGTGTAGCCAAGTTTACATTCCGTGTGTTAGTGATATCTTATGATGTTTCTTTTTCTGTGTGACTTATTTCAGTTAGAATCATCATACCTGAATCCACTCATTATGCTGCTACGGGCCTGATGACATAGTTTTCATTGCTGAGTTATATTGCATTGTACATAAGTACCACAATTTCTTTATCCATTTTTCACTTGCTGCGATATTGAACTTGTTCCGTAAATGAGGTTCTTGTAAACAGAGCCTTCCCAAACTTTGGGGTGGCTGTGTCTTTTTGATTTTAATTTCCCTAAGCTATAGGACCATAAGTGGAAGTGCCCTAGGCTCTGTTGCTTTGTTTTTAAGATGTTTTAGGAAACACCATACACTTCTCCAGAGTGGCTGCTGGCAATTTACATCCCGCCCATCAGCATAACAAGGCTCCCAGTTCTCCATGGCCTGTCCTGCCTTTCTGGATTTTACACTTTTTTCAGATGGCCCTTTTGACCTGGGGGAAGTGAGACTTCATTGTAGTGAAGATTTTCTTTGCAAGCTTCCTTGGTTGGCCAAAAAGTGCGTATGCGTTTTTTCCTGTATATATTCAGGAAAAAACGCATACGCCCTTTTTGGCCAAGTGCATCATTGTCGAGGTTCTGACTCTCTTCATATGTTTTCAATGCAATTCCAGTCTGCCTCCTGAAATCGGTTTCCTGCCATTCTGCCTTGCTTTCAATGCCTCTTCGTAGCCTTACCTCAATATATTTTTTGAAAATAGTTGGCGTTTATAACTCTGCAGGTTTTTGAATTGCAGTGGCCCTTAGCTCCATTTTTCAGCTCTTATTTTTGTGATCTTGCCTCATAACCACGAGATTCCTTCAGGCCCTATTCTTTTTGTGGGGCACCTTGCTGTGCCTTTGGTTAATTCTTCTTACTGATGTGAAATTAGAGTGACATGTGCCCATTGAAACCGCTATTGCTAGTTTCTCACTGGTTCCCCCTTTCCCATTCATCCTCCGCACTAACTGCAGACTGTGCGATACCAGAACTTAAAGGCATTGACTCTCCATGTGGGGATGTTGTTAGTAAAGTGGCTGGAATGTCGATCCGGAGCCCCAGGAGAGGAAAAATGAGGTGCGTTTTAGAAACCTTTCCCGATCATATGGTATACCAGTCGCTGGGTTTCCCAAGCATGGTTTAGCTGTAGGAAGATTCCCTTCAACCTGGAGTGTTGGGACCCTTGGAATGAGTAGCATGAAGTATTGCATTAAACTTTTGGCAGTTGCTCACCAAAGCTCACCAATCCTCTCAGCCCCAAGTGTCCAGCCTTATGTCTTATCCAGCTGTGGGTTTATATGTGGTCAATCCAGGTTGCATCACAGCCCCTGAGCGAATTTTGTAAGAATTTTTCTCTTTCATTGTTTCTGCGTTTTGTTTTTAAAATTTATTTCTATAATGGGGTTTGGCTCATTTTCACTGCTGTGTTTGTGCCGCTCTGCACACACTTGATTCCCTTATGGAGATATATCAATACATGGGTTTTAAGACTCTTATTACTCAGATATATTTCTCTGCGGTGTATAGGGTATGTTGAGGCCAGTTCATTGAGCAAGGTGTAGATCTTGTCTAATACCTATTTGGTTTATTGAACGGTATCTGTGCTAATTTCAAACTCTGGTTTTATGCATCACCCCACCTCTCCTTTCCCCTTAAGCTGACATAAGTGTGTTTTCTAAATGTGAGACACTGTTCTGTTCTGTAATTCATTTCTTGTGCAGCCATATTTACCCTCCCTCTATAAGTGATATCTTATGGTATGTTTCTTTTTCTGTTTGACTTATTTCAAGTAGTATTATCGGACCTAAATCCACTCTTTATCCTTCTACTAGCCTTATTACATTGATTTCATGGTGAAGAGATATTCCATTGTACATAAGTACCACATCTTCTTTATCCATTGTTCTCTTTCCTGGGATATTTAAGGTGTACTGAAGTTGAGGTTCTTGTAAACAGAGTAGCCCTAAACTGTGGTGTGCTTGTGTCTTGTTGATTTTTAGACTTCCCTAGATATACTCCCATGATTGGAAGTGTCCTATGCTCTGTAGCTCTGTTTTCTAGATGATTTAGGAACCACCATACACTTCTCCAGAGTGGCTCTCGGCAGTTCACACACTGCCCATCAGCGTATAAAGGCTCCCTGTTCTCCATGGCCTGTCCTGCATTTCTGGTTTTTACAATTTTTTAGGATGGCCCTTTTGACCGGTGGGAAATGAGACTTCTTTGTTGTGCACATTTGCATTGCTTGCTTGCTTCATTGCCCATAAAGTGCGTATGCGTTTTTTCCTGGATATAATCAGGAAAAAACGCATACGCCCTTTTGGGCCAACTGCATCATTGTCGAAATTCTGCCGCTTTTCATGTGCGTTAAAGACGAGTCCAATCTATCTCTTGAAATCTGTTTCTTGCAATTCTGTCTTGCATTCAGATCCTCTTCTTTGCCTTACCTCAACATATTTTTGGACGTTAGTTTTCATTTATAACTCTGCAGGTTTGTGAATTGCAGTGACCCTGAGCTCCATGTTTTAAGTTGCTCTTTTGTGAGCTGGCCTCAAACCCGCAGGATTGCTTCAGGCCCTATTTTGGCTCCGGCGAGGCAGGCTGAGCCTTTCTTTAATTCTTATTCTTAATGGGAAATTAGAGTGATATGTGCCCGTCCAAACCCCTACAACTATTCTCTCATTGGTTCCCCCTCTTCCCGTTCATCCTCCTCACAATTTGCAAAATGTGTGAAACAGAAGTTGAAATGTGCTGATTCTCCAAGTGGAGAGATTCTAAGTAACGTGGCTGGAATGGTGAACAGGAGCACCAGGAGAGGATAAATGAGGTGCATTTTAGACACATCTCCCGATCACATGGTGTACAGTCCTCTGGGTTTTCCATGCATGTTTTAGCTGTAGGAAGATCCCTTGAACCTGCAGATTTGGGACCCATTGAATGGGTACCAGGTAGTATTACTTTAAAGGGTGTGCATTTCCTCACCCAACCTCACATTTCTCTTAGCGCAAACAGTTTCCAGCCTTATGTCTCATCCTGCTGTGGGTCTAGATGTGTTCAATCCATGTTGCATCACCGTCCCTGAGGAAAAGTTGTAAGAGGTTTTCTCTGTCTCTCTGTCGTTTATTTTTTTCAATTTATTACTATATTGGTTACAGCTGATTTTCAAAGCTCTGTTTCTTGCTGCTGTATATCCACTTGATTCACGTACAGAGAGACATCAATAAATTCTTTTTCAGATTCTTACCAGTCGTATATATTCTCTTCCGGTGACTTGAGTGTGCTGAGTGCAGTTCTTTTAGCTACCGTGTAGGCCTTGTTGATTATCAGTTTGGTATTTGGAATGGTATCTTTGTTAATTTCAACCTCCTGGATGATGCCTCACCCCTCCCCACCTTTCCCGTTTAGCAGCCTTATGCGTGTTTTCTACATATTTGACTATGTTTTTGTTTTGTAATTTATTTCATGTGTAGCCATTTTGGATTCCACCTTTAAGTGATATCTTATGATGTGTGTCTTTTTCTTTTTGAATTATGTCACTTAGAATGATCATACGTAACTCCTCCGGAGTTGTTACAACTGGCCATATTTCATTGATTTCCAGGCTGAATAATATTCCACTCTACCTAAGTACCACATCTCTATCCATTTTTTCTCTCCAGAGACATTTAAGTTATATCCTAGTCGAGGATCTTTTAAACAGAGAGGGGGTAAACATTGGGGTGCCTGTGTCCTCTCGATTTTTGTTTTTCCCAAGATATACGCCCATGAGTGCAAGTGCCCTATGCTCTGTAGCTCATTTTTTAGATGCTTTAGTAAACACAATACACTTCTCCAGAATGGCCGTTGGCAATATACATTTCCACTATAAGTCTCACAGGGCTCCCTCTTCTCCTTGCCCTGTCCTGCATTTCTGTTGTTTACGCTTTATGAGGATGGCTCTTCTGACTGATGCGAAGTGATATCTTTTGTAGTATTGACTTCCAGTGCCCACCTGTTTGGTTGGCTAAAAAAGTGTATGCCCTTTTCTTGAATATATACAGAAAAAAACGCATACACCCTTTTTGGCCAACTGCAATGTTGGCAATGTTCAGCTCCTTTTCTTGTGCTTAATGGCGAGTCCTCTCTACCTCCTCAAATCCCTTTCCTGCCATTCTCCCTTGCTTACAAGTCCTTTTCTCTGACTTTCCTCAAGACATTTTTCAGTGATGGATATTTTCAACTCTGCAGTTTTGTGAATTTTACTGCCCCTGAGTTCCATTGTTCAACTTGTGTTTATGGGAACTGGCCACAAAGCAGCGGGATTTCCTCAAGCCCTATACGGTTTCCATGGGCAACACTAGCCTTTGGTCAATTCGTCTTCCTGATTGGAAATTAGAGTGACATGTGCCTGTCTGAACACCTAGGACTTGTCTCTCATTGTTCCTCATCCTTCCGCTTCATCCTCTGGACAAATTCCAAACTGTACGCAACAGGATGTTGACAGTGCTGACATCTCCAAGTGGGGAGACTGTTAGTAAAGACGCTGGAGGGGTGAACCCGAGCACCAGGAGATGAGGAGATGAGATGCCTTTTCCAAACTCTTCCCGATCAGGTGGTATACCATCCTCTGGGTGTGACAGACATGTTTTAGCAGTAGGAAGAGTCCCATTCATGTAAGGAGAACACCAGGGCTTTTTCAAAATCAGTGTCTCCCCGAAACCCAAACTGGGGAATTTTTTAAGCTACGGCTACACATATGTTCATTAAGGGCCTTGGGAAGTAGGCAGAGTCCAAACTTTAGATGATTGAAGTCTTCAGGGTCAGAAGCACTCACCACCAGCTTCCCTTAGGTTACACTTTAACTGTCATTGATAGATGATGTCAATAAAAATATCTATTCTTTTTCAGATTATTTCCCCTTATAGGTTATTGCAAAATGTTGAGTGTAGTTCCCTGTGCTATACAGTAGTTCCTTGTTGATGATCTATTTTATACATAGCAGTGTGTATGTGTTAATTCCAAACTGTTAATTTATCCCTCCTCCCACCTTTCCCCTTTGGTAATAATAAATTATAAGATTTTATACTTCTCAGAAATGGGGGAGCTGAAAGAGAGGTATCATTTTCAATGGAAAAGCATTTAAAACAAGATTGAAGCTTTAACCAAGATTATTAGATGTACATCCTCGAAAAGAAATCACTTCGTTTCTCTAATATTGACCTGACAAATAAGACAAACCTTTTCACTGAACTTGCTTATAATAAAGTGATGGAAATATTAAATGGAAGTGTTAGAAACATCTTATTTTACCCGAGCCTTATACACTGTTCTATGTTAACTACAGTTTGGCTCACACATCTGTTCATTGAGGTTACAATAGTCTCAATTTCTGTTACTGATCCTCCAGAGTGGACCCCAACAAGTGTCCCCCTGCCCAGTGTCATTGGGGCCAACAGATCGAGACTGAGTTTGGTTCACAAGCAAAGGAAACTTTATATTTTGATCAGAGAATGGAGAGGTGAGAGCATGTACTACCCCATGGGCTTTGGGCTGGGCTGCTGTGTAGAGATCCTGTCAGAGTCAGTGGGAGGGAGGGGGCGGAGCTCTCGAGGGCCGGGTTGGCTGTAGCTCAGGTTCTATATCGTGGAGTCTGCACTGGG
Source organism: Orcinus orca (assembly GCF_937001465.1). NCBI lineage: Eukaryota > Metazoa > Chordata > Mammalia > Artiodactyla > Delphinidae > Orcinus > Orcinus orca. Next base: position 3,406,751 of record NC_064565.1, on the reverse strand, counting down.
CCCCAGGAGCTGAGGTGTCGACCCAGCCATTCTGCACTAGGAAATCTGGTCTGAAGTGCCGGGTGTGGAACCTCTGCATGCGGGACCCTAGGAGCACGTGAAATTAGACAAAGCACAAAGGATAAAAAAGGTTAGACTTGACTTTATTGCCCAGATTCTATTTTTATCTCCCAGGGATTTTTAATGGGCTTTGCTGGGGACAAACTCCTCCTCTGCCTTTTGTCCCGTTCCTCATTCTTGGAGTGCTGAGGGTGCAGACCCTTCTTCTGTAACTGCTGAGTGCTGAGTTGGGAGCCCTCATACCCTGGGGCGAGGGTCAGAGCTTCTCCCCAGCAGCCTCCAGGTGACGTTGATTGTCCCCAGGCCCCCTGCCTCCCTGCTCGTCCACCTGAGCACCAGCATTGGAAGTGTTATAGATTCTAATGACCTTTAAGGGTCCAGGAAAGAGATGTGCAGAGACGCTGTGGGGGCCGGTTTCACCCCACCCCACATTTGTTCGGCCACCTTAGGCTGACCGTTTCTGCCAGCCTAGATGCTCTGACCAGTAGTCTGCGCTTTCTTCAATTAGGCCCCTGAATTAACGTACAAACAGCACCAGGTGTCAGAGCCCTGCCCGCTCAACTCCCAGACAGTCCAGGGTCAGTGGTGATCAAGGACCATGATGGCCACTGAGTCAACAGCCTTTTAAAGTAAACAAGAGTCCAGCTGGTCTTATTGGCCACCATCATCATGGTGTCTGTAGGCTTTTCTATGTTGACAGTGTGATATACGGTTCCCCCGCCAAGATTATTAGCTCCCCTCTGGGTGCAGTAAGTCCTGCAAGCAGTAGTCTACTCTTTTGGGACACACTCTTGTTGTTTTATGAGAGAAACTCCAGGTCAAGTGATGTTCACACGAGTCGTCATGGTGCCCTGTTGCCCCGGGTTATCTCTCTGGATGTTGGAGTTGGAGGGCCTCCTCACTCGAGGTCGGTGTGCCCACGGAGCGAACCCTGCAACTTCAGGGCATGGTTGGTGGTTAGGATCACCACGTGGGGTCCTTTTCCCTTAGGAGGGAGGTGGCCTTTTGGGTTGCTGATTTCCAGGTTTTTAGATACCGCCAGTATCTTGGCCAGATGTGGCAGTGGGCCAAGCCCCTTGGTGACCGTAGTTTATCCTACCTGGGTGGCATTCTTGCATTGTTCCATTTCAAGTGGTCCCAGTTTTTGCACTAATTCTCCAATGGCGATTCACCTTTCACCGGGAATGTAAAGGTCAAAGGGTTTAGCTAAATTAGGGAGTTCCAGGGCAAGGGTCTGAATTGACTGCTCTTTCCATTCTTGAAAGGCCACTTCTGGATTCTATTCAAAAGGATCATCATCTTTTCCTTTCAGTGTTTCATATAGAGGCCCAGCTAGTAGACTGTAGTTAGGGATCCAGAAGCAGCAAACCCTGGCCTCCCAGGAACCCCTAAGCTGTCTTCTAGTTTTAGAAATGGGTAAGGCTGAAAATGGTTTCTTCCCTTTCCTGGGATGGGCTTCTCCGACCTTCTGTGAGAATGAAGCCCAGGCAGGTCACCGCAGTCTGTGATATTTGAGCTTTTTCTTGGACAACTTCTATCCTTTATTGGCTTGGTAGTTCAGAGGCCTCCTTAGTAGGGCTGGCGATCAGAATGTCGTCTGCGTATTGAAGGAGGGTTTCCTTTTCCAGAGGTAGAACTTTTAGGTCTTTAGCTAAGCTTTCCCCAAAGATGGTGTGGGAATTTTTGCACCCTTGGGGCCAGACGGCCCGGAAGTATTGTTTTAGTTGTATGTTGAGTCCTGCCACTCACAAGCCAAAATTTCTTGTGACTCTGGGACTAATGGAATACAAAAGAAGGCATCATTGAAGACTAATACAGAATACCATGTCCTGGTGGTTGGTAGAATGACCAGCAGGGTGTAGGAATTAGGAGCAACTGGAGGTATATCCTCGGTGGCTTCACTGACTGTCCTGACATCCTTTACCAGGTCCCCAGCAGCCCATGGGGCTCTCGTGGTCAGACCAATCCCAGAATATGGAGCTCACCTGGGCAGTTACCCCACCCCCACCCCAGCCCACAGGGCTCTCGTGGTCAGGCCCCTCCCAGGATACAGAGCTACCCTTGCAGGTACCGTGGCAGGGCTGGGCACACAGGAACCGTGCACATAGCCCTCATTGCAGAGCACCCCCAGCTCACCTGTCGCTCAGAGCTGACACAGAGCACCTCAGAGCAGGACTTGAACTAACAAACAGCAGCTGTGACAGGTCTGTAACCCTGGGCATCACTCCGTGAGGCCTCCCTCCACCTGGTCTTCCAGAGACTTCCACTGCACCCCGGGCACCAGGCCTCTGTCTCCAACCACCACCCACCCATCCTCTCCCTGACTCCTGGGTTCCTCTCATTAGGAGAGGGTTTTCTTGAAGTTGTCTCCCACTCATGGGCCAGATAAAATGATTAGAAAACAAGCCAAAGCTGCAGCCCCTTGTCTATCCTGACTCTCAGGAGCCCACACCTGTTCCTTGGACCTGGCCGGTTCAGCAAGTTCCATTTTCTGCAACTGTGAGCCCCTGAGGGGTGATGATTGGCTGACCTGGGCAGCCTTACCGTGCCGGCCAGCCCTCCCCAGGTGTGCCTGGGTTGAGATCAATATAAATACCACTCCAGGCAGCAAGAGCCCCTGCAGCCGTGCCTGACGCCATTTTCTCTGCCCTGTCAGCAGACTCGGGGCTGGGCTGGTGGGAGGGAGTGAGAGGCCACGGCTTTGTGGGTGGCCCAGTGTGAGTGGGGCTCTGCTGGACTTTCTGCAGCAGTTGCCAGGCTGCCACCTGCTAAAGAAGAGGATGTGTCACCCATACCTGCTGCTGGAGTTTCTCCCTGGGTAGAGGTGGGGAAGGAAAAAAGCAGTGGGGGCAGGGACAGGACGGGTATCTCAGGCAGGGAAATGGAAATCTTCCAGAAGAGCACCCAGGGCCAGGACCATCCTGGCTGGCCTGCAGGCACCAAGTCGGCCGGCATGCTGTCACTCATGTGGCTCTATGGTCCTTCCTCTAGGCTTTCAAGTCCTTGTATATATTCAGGTGTTTTACCTGGGACGGGTGGGAATAGTTCAGCAGCAACTGGCCTGGGGCTCAGCTCACGTTTACTCACAGATGCCTCGGCACGGTGCCCCAGCTTTGCAATGAGGACGCTTGTTGCGTGGGGGCTGCTGGCTGAATGGGAGACGATTCCCCACCACTGACCAACTTCAGAATTGTTTACAACTGGAGCAAGTGCCCTGATACGGTTTTCCTCTGTGTAACTGGTGGGTTCTGTGTTTTTTTTCGCTTTTTCGTTTTTGGTTCAAGGTAGATTTTATTCCTGTTTTTTGTATTTACAGATATAAGCATGGAAATAATTTATTCATATAAATACATGTATGTGCAGGGAATAATTGTTTTTTCTGTTTTATTTTTTAAATTTTATTTCTTTTTAATTTTGAATTTTATTTTATATTTTTATACAGCAGGTTCTTATTGGTTATCTATTTTATACATACAAATGTATACATGCCAATCCCAGTCTCTCAACTCCTCCCACCACCACCCCCAACAGCTTTCCCCCCTTGTTGTCCATACGTTTGTTGTCTACATCTGTTGCTCTATTTATGCCTTGCAAAATGGTTAATCTGTAGTTTTTCTAGGTTCCACATATATGCATGAATATACAAGATTTGTTTTTCTCTTTCTGACTTACTTCACTCTGTTTGACAGTCTCTACATCCATCGACGTCTCTACAAATGACCCAATTTCATTCCTTTTCATGGCTTAGTAATATTCCATTTTATATATGTACCACAGCTTTATGCATTCGTCTGTCTGTGGGCATTTAGGTTGCTTCCATTACCTAGATATTGTAAATAGTGATGCAATGAACATTGCGGTGAATGTCTCTTTTTGATTTATGGTTTTGTCTGGGTATATGTCCAGTACTAGGATTGCTGTATCATATGGTATTTCTATTGTTAGTTTCTTAAGAAATTCCATATTGTTCTCCAGAATGACTGTATCAATTTATATTCCCAACAATAGTGGAAGAGGGTTCCTTTTCTCCACACCCTTTCCAGCATTTTTTGTTTGTAGATTTTCTATGATGCCTATTCTACCAGGTGTGAGGTGATACCTCATTGTTGAATCCATTTCGTTGAGCAAGGGGTAGGTCTTGTCTATTACATATTTGGCTTATGAAACGGTATCTGTGCTAATTTCAAACTCTGCTTTTATGCAGCATCCCAGCTCACCTTCCCCCTTAAGCAAGCATAAGTTGGTTTTCTAAACTTGATACCCTGTTCTGTTTTGTAATTCAGTTCATGTGTAGCCAAGTTCACATTCCGTGTATTAGTGATACCTTATGATGTTTCTTTTTCTGTGTGACTTATTTCACTTAAAATCATCGTGCCTCAATCCACTCATTATGCTGGTACGGTCCTGGTGACATAGATTTCATTGCTGAGTGGTATTCTGTTGTACATAAGTACCGCAACTTCTTTATCCATTATTTGCTCTCTGGGATATTTAACTTCTGCCGTAGAAGAGATTCCTGTAAAAAGAGCCGTCCCAAATATTGGGGTGGCTGTGTCTTTTTGATTTTAATTTCCCTAAGCTATAGGACCATAAGTGGAAGTGCCCTAGGCTCTGTTGCTTTGTTTTTTAGATGTTTCAGGAAACACCATACACTTCTACACAGCCGCTGTTGGCAATTTACATCCCGCCCATCAGCATAAAAAGGCTCCCAGTTCTCCATGGCCTGTCCTGCCTTTCTGGATTTTACACTTTTTTCAGACGGCCCTTTTGACCGGGGGGCAGTGAGACTTCATTGTAGTGCAGATTTCTTTGCAAGCTTGCTTCCTTGGCCAAAAAGGGCGTATGCGTTTTTTCCTGAATATATTCAGGAAAAAACGCATATACCCTTTTTGGCCAAGTGCATCATTGTGGACATTCTGCCTCTTTTCCTGTGCTTTAAATGCAATCCAATTCCGATTCCTCCTGAAATCGGTTTCCTGCAATTCTGCCCCGCTTTCAAGTCCTCTTGTCAGCCTTCCTTCAGTATATTTCTGGACAAAAGCTGTCATTTATAACTCTGCAGTTTTGTGAATTACAGTGCCCCTGAGCTCCTTTCTTCAACTCGCTTTCTTGTGAGCTGGGCGCAACACCGCAGGTTGCTTAAGGCCCTAATCTGGTTCCGGCACGGCACGCTGAAACTTTGGTTAATTCCTCTTCCTGGTGGGAAATGAGAGTTAAATTTGCCCGTCCAGACACCTCCAGCTAGTCTCTCATTGTTTCTCCCTATTCCTGTTCATCTTCCGCAGAAATTGCAAACTGGGCCAAACAGGAGGTTAAAGACACTGACTCTCCAAGTAGGGAGAGTGTTAGTAAAGCGTCTGGAATGTTGCACCTGACTACCAGGGGATGAAAACTGAGACGTATTTGAATACGTCTCCCGATCACATGGTTGATCATACTCTGGGTTCCACATGCATGTTTTAGCTGAAGGAAGAATACCTTAAACCTGCAGAGTTGAGACCCGTGGAATGGGTACCATGCAATATGACTTCAAAGGGCCTGCATTTGCTCTCCGAACCTCTCCAATCGTATCACTGCTGCGTTTATGCCCCTGTACACACGCTTGATTCTCTTTCGGAGACATAGCAATCCATAGGTTTTTTTTTTTTTTTTTTTTTTTTGTGGAATGCGGGCCTCTCACTGTCGTGGCCTCTCCGGTTGCGGAGCATAGGCTCCGGACGCGCAGGCCCACCGGCCATGGCTCACGGGCCCAGCTGCTCCGCGGCATTCGGGATCCCCCCGGACCGCGGCACGAACCCGCGTCCCCTGCATCGGCAGGCGGACGCCCAACCACTGCGCCACCAGGGATGCTCCGCAATCCATAGGTTTTAAGATACTTACTAGTCAGGTACATTCTTAAGCGTTTAGTATGGGGTGTTGAGTCCATTTCATTGAGCAAGGAGTAGCTCTTGTCTATTCCATATTTGGCTTAAGGAACTTTATCTGTGCTCATTTCAGTCTCTGGTTTTATGCAGCACCCCAACTCACCTTTCCCCTTAAGCAACATAAGTTGGTTTTCTAAATTTGAGACCCTGTTCTGTTTTGTAATTCAGTTCCTGTGTAGCCAAGTTTACATTCCGTGTATTAGTGATATCTTATGATGTTTCTTTTTCTGTGTGACTTGTTTCAGTTAGAATCATCATACCTGAATCCACTCATTATGCTGCTAAGGGCCTGATGACATAGATTTCTTTGCTGAGTGATATTGCCTTGTACGTAAGTACCACAACTTCTTTATCCATTTTTCACTTTCTGCGATATTGAACTTGTACCATAAACGAGGTTCTTGTAAACAGAGCCGTCCCAACCTTTGGGGTGGCTGTGTCTTTTTGATTTTAATTTCCCTAAGCTATAGGACCATAAGTGGAAGAGCCCTAGGCTCTGTTGCTTTGTTTTTTAGGTGTTTCAGGAAACACCATACACTTCTCCCGAGTGGCTGTTGGCAATTTACATCCCGCCCATCAGCATAACAAGGCTTCCAGTTCTCCATGGCCTGTCCTGCCTTTCTGGATTTTACACTTTTTTCAGATGGCCCTTTTGACCAGGGGGAAGTGAGACTTCATTGTAGTGCAGATTTCCTTTGCAAGCTTGCTTGGTTGGCCAAAAAGGGCGTATGCGTTTTTTCCTGAATATATTCAGGAAAAATCGCATACGCCCTTTTTGACCAAGTGCATCATTGTGGACGTTCTGCCTCTTTTCCTATGCTTTAAATGCAATTCCACTCTACCTCCTGAAATCGGTTTCCTGCAATTCGGCCCCGTTTTCAAGTCCTCTTGGCAGCCTTACTTCAGTATATTCTTGGACGATAGCTGTCATTTATAACTCTGCAGGTTTGTGAATTACAGTGTCCCTGAGTTCCTTTCTTCAACTCGCTTTCTTGTGAGCTGACAGCAACACCGCAGGATTGCTTCAGGCCCTGATCTGGTTCCGGCACGGCTCGCTGAACATTTAGTTAATTCCTCTTCCTGGTGGGAAATGAGAGTTAAATTTGCCCGTCCACACACCTCCAGCTAGTCTCTCATTGGTTCTCCCTATTCCTGTTCATCTTCCGCAGAGATTGCAAACTGGCCCAAATAGGAGGTTAAAGACACTGACTCTCCAAGTCGGGAAAGTGTTAGTAAAGCGTCTGGAATGTTGCACCCGAGTACCAGGGGACGAAAACTGAGAAATATTTGAACACGTCTCCCGATCACATGGTTGATCATACTCTGGGATCCACATGCATGTTTTAGCTGAAGGAAGAATACCTTAAACCTGGAGAGTTGAGACCCGTGGAATGGGTACCATGCAATATGACTTCAGAGGGTCTTCATTTGCGCACTCAACCTCTCCAATCCTATCACTGCTCCGTTTATGCCCCTGTACACACGCTTGATTCTCTTTCGGAGACATAGCAATCCATAGGTTTTAAGATACATACTAGTCAGGTACATTCTTAGGCGTTTAATATGGGGTGTTGAGTCCATTTCGTTGAGCAAGGAGTAGCTCTTGTCTATTCCATATTTGGCTTAAGGAACTTTATCTGTGCTCATTTCAATCTCTGGTTTTATGCAGAACCCCAACTCACCTTTCCCCTTAAGCAAGCATAAGTTGGTTTTCTAAATTTGAGACCCTGTTCTGTTCTGTAATTCAGTTCCTGTGTAGCCAAGTTTACATTCCATGTGTTAGTGATATCTTATGATGTTTCTTTTTCTGTGTGACTTATTTCAGTTAGAATCATCATACCTGTATGCACTCATTATGCTGCTATGGGCCTGATAACATACATTTCATTCCTGAATGATATTGCATTGTACATAAGTACCACAACTTCTTTATCCATTTTTCACTTTCTGCGATATTGAACTTGTACTGTAAACGAGGTTCTTGTAAACAGAGCCATCCCAACATTTGGGGTGGCTGTGTCTTTTAGATTTTCATTTCCCTAAGCTATAGGACCATAAGTGGAAGTGCCCTAGGCTCTGTTGCTTTGTTTTTTAGATGTTTCAGGAAACACCATACACTTCTCCAGAGTGGCTGTTGGCAATTTACATCCCGCCCATCAGCATAACAAGTCTCCCAGTTCTCCATGGCCTGTCCTGCCTTTCTGGATTTTACACATTTTTCAGATGGCCCTTTTGACCGGGGGAAATGAGACTTCATTGCAGTGCAGATTTCCTTTGCAAGCTTGCTTGGTTGGCTAAAAAGTGCGTATGCGTTCATTCCTTCAGGAAAAAATGCATACGCCATTTTTGGCCAAGTGCATCATTGTGGACGTTCTGCCTCTTTTCCTATGCTTTAAATGCAATTCCAGTCTACCTCCTGAACTCGGTTTCCTGCAATTCTGCCCCACTTTCAAGTCCTCTTGGCAGCCTTACTTCAGTATATTTTTGGACGATAGCTGTCATTTATAACTCTGCAGGTTTGTGAATTACAGTGCCCCATGCTCCTTTCTTCAACTGGCTTTCTTGTGAGCTGGTCGTAACACCACAGGATTGCTTCAGGCCCTAATATGGTTCCGGCACGGCACGCTGAGCCTTTGGTTAATTCCTCTTCCTGGTGGGAAACGAGAGTTAAATTTGCAAGTCCACACACCTCCAGCTAGTCTCTCATTGGTTCTCCCTATTCCTGTTCATCTTCTGCAGAAATTGCAAACTAGGCCAAACAGGAGGTTAAAGACTCTGACTCTCCAAGTCGGGAGAGTGTTAGTAAAGCGTCTGGAATGTTGCACCCGAGTACCAGGGGACGAAAACTGAAACATATTTGAACACATCTCCCGATCACACGGTTGATCATACTCTGGGTTCCACATGCATGTTTTAGCCGAAGGAAGAATACCTTAAACCTGGAGAGTTGAGACCCGTAGAATGGGTATCATGCAATATGACTTCAAAGGGTCTTCATTTGCTCACCGAACCTCTCCCATCCTGTCAGTGCTGTGTTAAGGCCCCTGTACACACGCTTGATTCTCTTTCAGACATAGCCATCCATAGGTTGTAAGATACTTACTAGTCAGGTACATTCTTCGGCGTTTAATATGGGGTGTTGAGTCCATTTCGTTGAGCAAGGAGTAGCTCTTGTCTATTCCATATTTGGCATAAGGAACTTTATCTGTGCTCATTTCAATCTCTGGTTTTATGCAGCACCCCAACTCACCTTTCCCCTTAAGCAAGCATAAGTTGGTTTTCTCAATTTGAGACCCTGTTCTGTTTTGTAATTCAGTTCCTGTGTAGCCAAGTTTACATTCCGTGTATTAGTGATATCTTATGATGTTTCTTTTTCTGTGTGACTTATTTCAGTTAGAATCATCATACCTGAATCCACTCATTATGCTGCTACGGGCCTGATGACATAGATTTCATTGCTGAGTGATATTGCGTTGTATGTAAGTACCACAACTTCTTTATCCATTTTTCACTTTCTACGAAATTGAAATTGTACAGTAAACGAGGTTCTTGTAAACAGAGCTGTCCCAAACTTTGGGCTGGCTTTGTCTTTTTGATTTTAATTTCCCTAAGCTATATGACCATATGTGGAAGTGCCCTAGGCTCTGTTGCTTTGTTTTATAGATGTTTCAGGAAACCCCATACACTTCTCCCGAGTGGCTGTGGGCAATTTACATCCCGCCCATCAGCATAAGAAGGCTCCCAGTTCTCCATGGCCTGTCCTGTCATTCTGGATTTTACACTTTTTTCAGATGGTACTTTTGACCGGGGGGAAGTTAGACTTCATTGTAGTGCAGATTTCCTTTGCCAGCTTGGTTGGTTGGCCAAAAAGGACGTATGCGTTTTTTCCTGTATATATTCAGGAAAAAACGCATACGCCCTTTTTGGCCAAGTGCATCATTGTCGAGGTTCTGACTCTCTTCATATGTTTTCAATGCAATTCCAGTCTGCCTCCTGAAATCGGTTTCCTGCAATTCTGCCTTGCTTTCAATGCCTCTTCGTAGCCTTACCTCAATATAGTTTTTGAAAATAGTTGGCGTTTATAACTCTGCAGGTTTTTGAATTGCAGTGGCCCTTAGCTCCATTTTTCAGCTCTTATTTTTGTGATCTTGCCTCATAACCACGAGATTCCTTCAGGCCCTATTCTTTTTGTGGGGCACCTTGCTGTGCCTTTGGTTAATTCTTCTTACTGATGTGAAATTAGAGTGACATGTGCCCATTGAAACCGCTATTGCTAGTTTCTCACTGGTTCCCCCTTTCCCATTCATCCTCCACACTAACTGCAGACTGTGCGATACCAGAACTTAAAGGCATTGACTCTCCATGTGGGGATGTTGTTAGTAAAGTGGATGGAATGTCGATCCGGAGCCCCAGGAGAGGAAAAATGAGGTGCGTTTTAGAAACCTTTCCCGATCATATGGTATACCAGTCGCTGGGTTTCCCAAGCATGGTTTAGCTGTAGGAAGATTCCCTTCAACCTGGAGTGTTGGGACCCTTGGAATGAGTAGCATGAAGTATTGCATTAAACTTTTGGCAGTTGCTCACCAAAGCTCACCAATCCTCTCAGCCCCAAGTGTCCAGCCTTATGTCTTATCCAGCTGTGGGTTTATATGTGGTCAATCCAGGTTGCATCACAGCCCCTGAGCGAATTTTGTAAGAATTTTTCTCTTTCATTGTTTCTGCGTTTTGTTTTTAAAATTTATTTCTATAATGGGGTTTGGCTCATTTTCACTGCTGTGTTTGTGCCGCTCTGCACACACTTGATTCCCTTATGGAGATATATCAATACATGGGTTTTAAGACTCTTATTACTCAGATATATTTCTCTGCAGTGTATAGGGTATGTTGAGGCCAGTTCATTGAGCAAGGTGTAGATCTTGTCTAATACCTATTTGGTTTATTGAACGGTATCTGTGCTAATTTCAAACTCTGGTTTTATGCATCACCCCACCTCTCCTTTCCCCTTAAGCTGACATAAGTGTGTTTTCTAAATGTGAGACACTGTTCTGTTCTGTAATTCATTTCTTGTGCAGCCATATTTACCCTCCCTCTATAAGTGATATGGTATGTTTCTTTTTCTGTTTGACTTATTTCAAGTAGTATTATCGGACCTAAATCCACTCTTTATCCTTCTACTAGCCTTATTACATTGATTTCATGGTGAAGAGATATTCCATTGTACATAAGTACCACATCTTCTTTATCCATTGTTCTCTTTCCTGGGATATTTAAGGTGTACTGAAGTTGAGGTTCTTGTAAACAGAGTAGCCCTAAACTGTGGTGTGCTTGTGTCTTGTTGATTTTTAGACTTCCCTAGATATACTCCCATGATTGGAAGTGTCCTATGCTCTGTAGCTCTGTTTTCTAGATGATTTAGGAACCACCATACACTTCTCCAGAGTGGCTCTCGGCAGTTCACACACTGCCCATCAGCGTATAAAGGCTCCCTGTTCTCCATGGCCTGTCCTGCATTTCTGGTTTTTACAATTTTTTAGGATGGCCCTTTTGACCGGTGGGAAATGAGACTTCTTTGTTGTGCACATTTGCATTGCTTGCTTGCTTCGTTGCCCATAAAGTGCGTATGCGTTTTTTCCTGGATATAATCAGGAAAAAACGCATACGCCCTTTTGGGCCAACTGCATCATTGTCGAAATTCTGCCGCTTTTCATGTGCGTTAAAGACGAGTCTAATCTATCTCTTGAAATCTGTTTCTTGCAATTCTGTCTTGCATTCAGATCCTCTTCTTTGCCTTACCTCAACATATTTTTGGACGTTAGTTTTCATTTATAACTCTGCAGGTTTGTGAATTGCAGTGACCCTGAGCTCCATGTTTTAAGTTGCTCTTTTGTGAGCTGGCCTCAAACCCGCAGGATTGCTTCAGGCCCTATTTTGGCTCCGGCGAGGCAGGCTGAGCCTTTCTTTAATTCTTAATTCTTAATGGGAAATTAGAGTGATATGTGCCCGTCCAAACCCCTACAACTATTCTCTCATTGGTTCCCCCTCTTCCCATTCATCCTCCTCACAATTTGCAAAATGTGTGAAACAGAAGTTGAAATGTGCTGATTCTCCAAGTGGAGAGATTCTAAGTAACGTGGCTGGAATGGTGAACAGGAGCACCAGGAGAGGATAAATGAGCTGCATTTTAGACACATCTCCCGATCACATGGTGTACAGTCCTCTGGGTTTTCCATGCATGTTTTAGCTGTAGGAAGATCCCTTGAACCTGCAGATTTGGGACCCATTGAATGGGTACCAGGTAGTATTACTTTAAAGGGTGTGCATTTCCTCACCCAACCTCACATTTCTCTTAGCGCAAACAGTTTCCAGCCTTATGTCTCATCCTGCTGTGGGTCTAGATGTGTTCAATCCATGTTGCATCACCGTCCCTGAGGAAAAGTTGTAAGAGGTTTTCTCTGTCTCTCTGTCGTTTATTTTTTTCAATTTATTACTATATTGGTTACAGCTGATTTTCAAAGCTCTGTTTCTTGCTGCTGTATATCCACTTGATTCACGTACAGAGAGACATCAATAAATTCTTTTTCAGATTCTTACCAGTCGTATATATTCTCTTCCGGTGACTTGAGTGTGCTGAGTGCAGTTCTTTTAGCTACCGTGTAGGCCTTGTTGATTATCAGTTTGGTATTTGGAATGGTATCTTTGTTAATTTCAACCTCCTGGATGATGCCTCACCCCTCCCCACCTTTCCCGTTTAGCAGCCTTATGCGTGTTTTCTACATATTTGACTATGTTTTTGTTTTGTAATTTATTTCATGTGTAGCCATTTTGGATTCCACCTTTAAGTGATATCTTATGATGTGTGTCTTTTTCTTTTTGAATTATGTCACTTAGAATGATCATACGTAACTCCTCCGGAGTTGTTACAACTGGCCATATTTCATTGATTTCCAGGCTGAATAATATTCCACTCTACCTAAGTACCACATCTCTATCCATTTTTTCTCTCCAGAGACATTTAAGTTATATCCTAGTCGAGGATCTTTTAAACAGAGAGGGGGTAAACATTGGGGTGCCTGTGTCCTCTCGATTTTTGTTTTTCCCAAGATATACGCCCATGAGTGCAAGTGCCCTATGCTCTGTAGCTCATTTTTTAGATGCTTTAGTAAACACAATACACTTCTCCAGAATGGCCGTTGGCAATATACATTTCCACTATAAGTCTCACAGGGCTCCCTCTTCTCCTTGCCCTGTCCTGCATTTCTGTTGTTTACGCTTTATGAGGATGGCTCTTCTGACTGATGCGAAGTGATATCTTTTGTAGTATTGACTTCCAGTGCCCACCTGTTTGGTTGGCTAAAAAAGTGTATGCCCTTTTCTTGAATATATACAGAAAAAAACGCATACACCCTTTTTGGCCAACTGCAATGTTGGCAGTGTTCAGCTCCTTTTCTTGTGCTTAATGGCGAGTCCTCTCTACCTCCTCAAATCCCTTTCCTGCCATTCTCCCTTGCTTACAAGTCCTTTTCTCTGACTTTCCTCAAGACATTTTTCAGTGATGGATATTTTCAACTCTGCAGTTTTGTGAATTTTACTGCCCCTGAGTTCCATTGTTCAACTTGTGTTTATGGGAACTGGCCACAAAGCAGCGGGATTTCCTCAAGCCCTATACGGTTTCCATGGGCAACACTAGCCTTTGGTCAATTCGTCTTCCTGATTGGAAATTAGAGTGACATGTGCCTGTCTGAACACCTAGGACTTGTCTCTCATTGTTCCTCATCCTTCCGCTTCATCCTCTGGACAAATTCCAAACTGTACGCAACAGGATGTTGACAGTGCTGACATCTCCAAGTGGGGAGACTGTTAGTAAAGACGCTGGAGGGGTGAACCCGAGCACCAGGAGATGAGGAGATGAGATGCCTTTTCCAAACTCTTCCCGATCAGGTGGTATACCATCCTCTGGGTGTGACAGACATGTTTTAGCAGTAGGAAGAGTCCCATTCATGTAAGGAGAACACCAGGGCTTTTTCAAAATCAGTGTCTCCCCGAAACCCAAACTGGGGAATTTTTTAAGCTACGGCTACACATATGTTCATTAAGTGCCTTGGGAAGTAGGCAGAGTCCAAACTTTAGATGATTGAAGTCTTCAGGGTCAGAAGCACTCACCACCAGCTTCCCTTAGGTTACACTTTAACTGTCATTGATAGATGATGTCAATAAAAATATCTATTCTTTTTCAGATTATTTCCCCTTATAGGTTATTGCAAAATGTTGAGTGTAGTTCCCTGTGCTATACAGTAGTTCCTTGTTGATGATCTATTTTATACATAGCAGTGTGTATGTGTTAATTCCAAACTGTTAATTTATCCCTCCTCCCACCTTTCCCCTTTGGTAATAATAAATTATAAGATTTTATACTTCTCAGAAATGGGGGAGCTGAAAGAGAGGTATCATTTTCAATGGAAAAGCATTTAAAACAAGATTGAAGCTTTAACCAAGATTATTAGATGTACATCCTCGAAAAGAAATCACTTCGTTTCTCTAATATTGACCTGACAAATAAGACAAACCTTTTCACTGAACTTGCTTATAATAAAGTGATGGAAATATCAAATGGAAGTGTTAGAAACATCTTATTTTACCCGAGCCTTATACACTGTTCTATGTTAACTACAGTTTGGCTCACACATCTGTTCATTGAGGTTACAATAGTCTCAATTTCTGTTACTGATCCTCCAGAGTGGACCCCAACAAGTGTCCCCCTGCCCAGTGTCATTGGGGCCAACAGATCGAGACTGAGTTTGGTTCACAAGCAAAGGAAACTTTATATTTTGATCAGAGAATGGAGAGGTGAGAGCATGTACTACCCCATGGGCTTTGGGCTGGGCTGCTGTGTAGAGATCCTGTCAGAGTCAGTGGGAGGGAGGGGGCGGAGCTCTCGAGGGCCGGGTTGGCTGTAGCTCAGGTTCTATATCGCGGAGTCTGCACTGGGCCCCAGGAGCTGAGGTGTCGACCCAGCCATTCTGCACTAGGAAATCTGGTCTGAAGTGCCGGGTGTGGAACCTCTGCATGCGGGACCCTAGGAGCACGTGAAATTAGACAAAGCACAAAGGATAAAAAAGGTTAGACTTGACTTTATTGCCCAGATTCTATTTTTATCTCCCAGGGATTTTTAATGGGCTTTGCTGGGGACAAACCCCTCCTCTGCCTTTTGTCCCGTTCCTCATTCTTGGAGTGCTGAGGGTGCAGACCCTTCTTCTGTAACTGCTGAGTGCTGAGTTGGGAGCCCTCATACCCTGGGGCGAGGGTCAGAGCTTCTCCCCAGCAGCCTCCAGGTGACGTTGATTGTCCCCAGGCCCCCTGCCTCCCTGCTCGTCCACCTGAGCACCAGCATTGGAAGTGTTATAGATTCTAATGACCTTTAAGGGTCCAGGAAAGAGATGTGCAGAGACGCTGTGGGGGCCGGTTTCACCCCACCCCACATTTGTTCGGCCACCTTAGGCTGACCGTTTCTGCCAGCCTAGATGCTCTGACCAGTAGTCTGCGCTTTCTTCAATTAGGCCCCTGAATTAACGTACAAACAGCACCAGGTGTCAGAGCCCTGCCCGCTCAACTCCCAGACAGTCCAGGGTCAGTGGTGATCAAGGACCATGATGGCCACTGAGTCAACAGCCTTTTAAAGTAAACAAGAGTCCAGCTGGTCTTATTGGCCACCATCATCATGGTGTCTGTAGGCTTTTCTATGTTGACAGTGTGATATACGGTTCCCCCGCCAAGATTATTAGCTCCCCTCTGGGTGCAGTAAGTCCTGCAAGCAGTAGTCTACTCTTTTGGGACACACTCTTGTTGTTTTATGAGAGAAACTCCAGGTCAAGTGATGTTCACACGAGTCGTCATGGTGCCCTGTTGCCCCGGGTTATCTCTCTGGATGTTGGAGTTGGAGGGCCTCCTCACTCGAGGTCGGTGTGCCCACGGAGTGAACCCTGCAACTTCAGGGCATGGTTGGTGGTTAGGATCACCACGTGGGGTCCTTTTCCCTTAGGAGGGAGGTGGCCTTTTGGGTTGCTGATTTCCAGGTTTTTAGATACCGCCAGTATCTTGGCCAGATGTGGCAGTGGGCCAAGCCCCTTGGTGACCGTAGTTTATCCTACCTGGGTGGCATTCTTGCATTGTTCCATTTCAAGTGGTCCCAGTTTTTGCACTAATTCTCCAATGGCGATTCACCTTTCACCGGGAATGTAAAGGTCAAAGGGTTTAGCTAAATTAGGGAGTTCCAGGGCAAGGGTCTGAATTGACTGCTCTTTCCATTCTTGAAAGGCCACTTCTGGATTCTATTCAAAAGGATCATCATCTTTTCCTTTCAGTGTTTCATATAGAGGCCCAGCTAGTAGACTGTAGTTAGGGATCCAGAAGCAGCAAACCCTGGCCTCCCAGGAACCCCTAAGCTGTCTTCTAGTTTTAGAAATGGGTAAGGCTGAAAATGGTTTCTTCCCTTTCCTGGGATGGGCTTCTCCGACCTTCTGTGAGAATGAAGCCCAGGCAGGTCACCGCAGTCTGTGATATTTGAGCTTTTTCTTGGACAACTTCTATCCTTTATTGGCTTGGTAGTTCAGAGGCCTCCTTAGTAGGGCTGGCGATCAGAATGTCGTCTGCGTATTGAAGGAGGGTTTCCTTTTCCAGAGGTAGAACTTTTAGGTCTTTAGCTAAGCTTTCCCCAAAGATGGTGTGGGAATTTTTGCACCCTTGGGGCCAGACGGCCCGGAAGTATTGTTTTAGTTGTATGTTGAGTCCTGCCACTCACAAGCCAAAATTTCTTGTGACTCTGGGACTAATGGAATACAAAAGAAGGCATCATTGAAGACTAATACAGAATACCATGTCCTGGTGGTTGGTAGAATGACCAGCAGGGTGTAGGAATTAGGAGCAACTGGAGGTATATCCTCGGTGGCTTCACTGACTGTCCTGACATCCTTTACCAGGTCCCCAGCAGCCCATGGGGCTCTCGTGGTCAGACCAATCCCAGAATATGGAGCTCACCTGGGCAGTTACCCCACCCCCACCCCAGCCCACAGGGCTCTCGTGGTCAGGCCCCTCCCAGGATACAGAGCTACCCTTGCAGGTACCGTGGCAGGGCTGGGCACACAGGAACCGTGCACATAGCCCTCATTGCAGAGCACCCCCAGCTCACCTGTCGCTCA
Source organism: Orcinus orca (assembly GCF_937001465.1). Classification (NCBI taxonomy): domain Eukaryota; kingdom Metazoa; phylum Chordata; class Mammalia; order Artiodactyla; family Delphinidae; genus Orcinus; species Orcinus orca. Next base: position 3,389,575 of record NC_064565.1, on the reverse strand, counting down.
GAGCTGACACAGAGCACCTCAGAGCAGGACTTGAACTAACAAACAGCAGCTGTGACAGGTCTGTAACCCTGGGCATCACTCCGTGAGGCCTCCCTCCACCTGGTCTTCCAGAGACTTCCACTGCACCCCGGGCACCAGGCCTCTGTCTCCAACCACCACCCACCCATCCTCTCCCTGACTCCTGGGTTCCTCTCATTAAGAGAGGGTTTTCTTGAAGTTGTCTCCCACTCATGGGCCAGATAAAATGATTAGAAAACAAGCCAAAGCTGCAGCCCCTTGTCTATCCTGACTCTCAGGAGCCCACACCTGTTCCTTGGACCTGGCCGGTTCAGCAAGTTCCATTTTCTGCAACTGTGAGCCCCTGAGGGGTGATGATTGGCTGACCTGGGCAGCCTTACCGTGCCGGCCAGCCCTCCCCAGGTGTGCCTGGGTTGAGATCAATATAAATACCACTCCAGGCAGCAAGAGCCCCTGCAGCCGTGCCTGACGCCATTTTCTCTGCCCTGTCAGCAGACTCGGGGCTGGGCTGGTGGGAGGGAGTGAGAGGCCACGGCTTTGTGGGTGGCCCAGTGTGAGTGGGGCTCTGCTGGACTTTCTGCAGCAGTTGCCAGGCTGCCACCTGCTAAAGAAGAGGATGTGTCACCCATACCTGCTGCTGGAGTTTCTCCCTGGGTAGAGGTGGGGAAGGAAAAAAGCAGTGGGGGCAGGGACAGGACGGGTATCTCAGGCAGGGAAATGGAAATCTTCCAGAAGAGCACCCAGGGCCAGGACCATCCTGGCTGGCCTGCAGGCACCAAGTCGGCCGGCATGCTGTCACTCATGTGGCTCTATGGTCCTTCCTCTAGGCTTTCAAGTCCTTGTATATATTCAGGTGTTTTACCTGGGACGGGTGGGAATAGTTCAGCAGCAACTGGCCTGGGGCTCAGCTCACGTTTACTCACAGATGCCTCGGCACGGTGCCCCAGCTTTGCAATGAGGACGCTTGTTGCGTGGGGGCTGCTGGCTGAATGGGAGACGATTCCCCACCACTGACCAACTTCAGAATTGTTTACAACTGGAGCAAGTGCCCTGATACGGTTTTCCTCTGTGTAACTGGTGGGTTCTGTGTTTTTTTTCTCTTTTTCGTTTTTGGTTCAAGGTAGATTTTATTCCTGTTTTTTGTATTTACAGATATAAGCATGGAAATAATTTATTCATATAAATACATGTATGTGCAGGGAATAATTGTTTTTTCTGTTTTATTTTTTAAATTTTATTTCTTTTTAATTTTGAATTTTATTTTATATTTTTATACAGCAGGTTCTTATTGGTTATCTATTTTATACATACAAATGTATACATGCCAATCCCAGTCTCTCAACTCCTCCCACCACCACCCCCAACAGCTTTCCCCCCTTGTTGTCCATACGTTTGTTGTCTACATCTGTTGCTCTATTTATGCCTTGCAAAATGGTTAATCTGTAGTTTTTCTAGGTTCCACATATATGCATGAATATACAAGATTTGTTTTTCTCTTTCTGACTTACTTCACTCTGTTTGACAGTCTCTACATCCATCGACGTCTCTACAAATGACCCAATTTCATTCCTTTTCATGGCTTAGTAATATTCCATTTTATATATGTACCACAGCTTTATGCATTCGTCTGTCTGTGGGCATTTAGGTTGCTTCCATTACCTAGATATTGTAAATAGTGATGCAATGAACATTGCGGTGAATGTCTCTTTTTGATTTATGGTTTTGTCTGGGTATATGTCCAGTACTAGGATTGCTGTATCATATGGTAATTCTATTGTTAGTTTCTTAAGAAATTCCATATTGTTCTCCAGAATGACTGTATCAATTTATATTCCCAACAATAGTGGAAGAGGGTTCCTTTTCTCCACACCCTTTCCAGCATTTTTTGTTTGTAGATTTTCTATGATGCCTATTCTACCAGGTGTGAGGTGATACCTCATTGTTGAATCCATTTCGTTGAGCAAGGGGTAGGTCTTGTCTATTACATATTTGGCTTATGAAACGGTATCTGTGCTAATTTCAAACTCTGCTTTTATGCAGCATCCCAGCTCACCTTCCCCCTTAAGCAAGCATAAGTTGGTTTTCTAAACTTGATACCCTGTTCTGTTTTGTAATTCAGTTCATGTGTAGCCAAGTTCACATTCCGTGTATTAGTGATACCTTATGATGTTTCTTTTTCTGTGTGACTTATTTCACTTAAAATCATCGTGCCTCAATCCACTCATTATGCTGGTACGGTCCTGGTGACATAGATTTCATTGCTGAGTGGTATTCTGTTGTACATAAGTACCGCAACTTCTTTATCCATTATTTGCTCTCTGGGATATTTAACTTCTGCCGTAGAAGAGATTCCTGTAAAAAGAGCCGTCCCAAATATTGGGGTGGCTGTGTCTTTTTGATTTTAATTTCCCTAAGCTATAGGACCATAAGTGGAAGTGCCCTAGGCTCTGTTGCTTTGTTTTTTAGATGTTTCAGGAAACACCATACACTTCTACACAGCCGCTGTTGGCAATTTACATCCCGCCCATCAGCATAAAAAGGCTCCCAGTTCTCCATGGCCTGTCCTGCCTTTCTGGATTTTACACTTTTTTCAGACGGCCCTTTTGACCGGGGGGCAGTGAGACTTCATTGTAGTGCAGATTTCTTTGCAAGCTTGCTTCCTTGGCCAAAAAGGGCGTATGCGTTTTTTCCTGAATATATTCAGGAAAAAACGCATATACCCTTTTTGGCCAAGTGCATCATTGTGGACATTCTGCCTCTTTTCCTGTGCTTTAAATGCAATCCAATTCCGATTCCTCCTGAAATCGGTTTCCTGCAATTCTGCCCCGCTTTCAAGTCCTCTTGTCAGCCTTCCTTCAGTATATTTCTGGACAAAAGCTGTCATTTATAACTCTGCAGTTTTGTGAATTACAGTGCCCCTGAGCTCCTTTCTTCAACTCGCTTTCTTGTGAGCTGGGCGCAACACCGCAGGTTGCTTAAGGCCCTAATCTGGTTCCGGCACGGCACGCTGAAACTTTGGTTAATTCCTCTTCCTGGTGGGAAATGAGAGTTAAATTTGCCCGTCCAGACACCTCCAGCTAGTCTCTCATTGTTTCTCCCTATTCCTGTTCATCTTCCGCAGAAATTGCAAACTGGGCCAAACAGGAGGTTAAAGACACTGACTCTCCAAGTAGGGAGAGTGTTAGTAAAGCGTCTGGAATGTTGCACCTGACTACCAGGGGATGAAAACTGAGACGTATTTGAATACGTCTCCCGATCACATGGTTGATCATACTCTGGGTTCCACATGCATGTTTTAGCTGAAGGAAGAATACCTTAAACCTGCAGAGTTGAGACCCGTGGAATGGGTACCATGCAATATGACTTCAAAGGGCCTGCATTTGCTCTCCGAACCTCTCCAATCGTATCACTGCTGCGTTTATGCCCCTGTACACACGCTTGATTCTCTTTCGGAGACATAGCAATCCATAGGTTTTTATTTATTTTTTTTTTTTTTGTGGAATGCGGGCCTCTCACTGTCGTGGCCTCTCCGGTTGCGGAGCATAGGCTCCGGACGCGCAGGCCCACTGGCCATGGCTCACGGGCCCAGCTGCTCCGCGGCATTCGGGATCCCCCCGGACCGCGGCACGAACCCGCGTCCCCTGCATCGGCAGGCGGACGCCCAACCACTGCGCCACCAGGGATGCTCCGCAATCCATAGGTTTTAAGATACTTACTACTCAGGTACATTCTTAGGCGTTTAGTATGGGGTGTTGAGTCCATTTCATTGAGCAAGGAGTAGCTCTTGTCTATTCCATATTTGGCTTAAGGAACTTTATCTGTGCTCATTTCAGTCTCTGGTTTTATGCAGCACCCCAACTCACCTTTCCCCTTAAGCAACATAAGTTGGTTTTCTAAATTTGAGACCCTGTTCTGTTTTGTAATTCAGTTCCTGTGTAGCCAAGTTTACATTCCGTGTATTAGTGATATCTTATGATGTTTCTTTTTCTGTGTGACTTGTTTCAGTTAGAATCATCATACCTGAATCCACTCATTATGCTGCTAAGGGCCTGATGACATAGATTTCTTTGCTGAGTGATATTGCCTTGTACGTAAGTACCACAACTTCTTTATCCATTTTTCACTTTCTGCGATATTGAACTTGTACCATAAACGAGGTTCTTGTAAACAGAGCCGTCCCAACCTTTGGGGTGGCTGTGTCTTTTTGATTTTAATTTCCCTAAGCTATATGACCATAAGTGAAAGTGACCTAGGCTCTGTTGCCTTGTTTTTAGATGTTTCAGGAAACACCATACACTTCTCCCGAGTGGCTGTTGGCAATTTACATCCCGCCCATCAGCATAACAAGGCTCCCAGTTCTCCATGGCCTGTCCTGCCTTTCTGGATTTTACACTTTTTTCAGATGGCCCTTTTGACCGGGGGAAGTGAGACTTCATTGTACTGCAGATTTCCTTTGCAAGCTTGCTTGGTTGGCCAAAAAGGGCGTATGCGTTTTTTCCTGAATATATTCAGGAAAAAACGCATACGCCCTTTTTGGCCAAGTACATCATTGTGGACGTTCTGCCTCTTTTCCTATGCTTTAAATGCAATTCCAGTCTACCTCCTGAAATCGGTTTCCTGCAATTCTGCCCCGCTTTCAAGTCCTCTTGGCAGCCTTACTTCAGTATATTTTTGGACGATAGCTGTCATTTATAACTCTGCAGGTTTGTGAATTACAGTGCCCCTGAGCTCCTTTCTTCAACTAGCTTTCTTGTGAGCTGGCTAAAACACCGCACGATTGCTTAAGGCCCTAATCTGGTACCTCTGGTACCGGCAAGGCATGCTGAGCCTTTGGTTAATTCCTCTTCCTGGTGGGAAATGAGAGTTAAATTTGCCCGTCCAGACACCTCCAGCTAGTCTCTCATTGGTTCTCCCTATTCCTGTTCATCTTCCGCAGAAATTGCAAACTGGGCCAAACAGGAGGTTAAAGGCACTGACTCTCCAAGTCGGGAGAGTATTAGTAAAGCGTCTGGAATGTTGAACCCGAGTACCAGGGGACGAAAACTGAGACATATTTGAACACGTGTCCCGATCACACGGTTGAACATACTCTGGGTTCCACATGCATGTTTTAGCTGAAGGAAGAATACCTTAAACCTGGAGAGTTGAGACCCGTGGAATGGGTACCATGCAATATGACTTCAAAGGGTCTTCATTTGCTCACCGAACCTCTCCAATCCTATCACTGTTGCGTTTATGCCCCTGTACACACGCTTGATTCTCTTTCAGAGACATAGCAATCCCTAGGTTTTAAGATACTTACTAGTCAGGTACATTCTTAGGCATTTAATATGGGGTGTTGAGTCCATTTCGTTGAGCAAGGAGTAGTTCTTGTCTATTCCATATTTGGCTTAAGGAACTTTATCTGTGCTCATTTCAATCTGTGGTTTTATGCAGCACCCCAACTCACCTTTCCCCTTAAGCTAGCATAAGTTGGTTTTCTAAATTTGAGACCCTGTTCTGTTTTGTAATTCAGTTCCTGTGTAGCAAAGTTTACATTCCGTGTATTAGTGATATCTTATGTTGTTTCTTTTTCTGTGTGATTTATTTCAGTTAGAATCTTCATACCTGAATCCACTCATTATGCTGCCACGGGCCTGGTGACATAGATTTCATTGCTGAGTGATATTGCATTGTACGTAAGTACCACAACTTCTTTATCCATTTTTCACTTTCTGCGATATTGAACTTGTACTGTAAACGAGGTTCTTGTAAACAGAGCCGTCCCAAACTTTGGGGTGGCTGTGTCTTTTTGATTTTAATTTCCCTAAGCTATAGGACCATAAGTGGAAGTGCCCTAGGCTCTGTTGCTTTGTTTTTTAGATGTTTCAGGAAACACCATACACTTCTCCCGAGTGGCTGTTGGCAAATTACATCCCGCCCATCAGCATAACAAGGCTCCCAGTTCTCCATGGCCTGTCCTGCCTTTCTGGATTTTACACGTTTTTTCAGAAGGCCCTTTTGACCTGGGGGAAGTGAGACTTCATTGTAGTGCAGATTTCCTTTGCAAGCTTGCTTGGTTGGCCAAAAAGTGCGTATGCGTTTTTTCCTGAATATATTCAGGAAAAATCGCATACGCACTTTTTGTCCAAGTGCATAATTGTCGACCTTCTGCCTCTTTTCCTATGCTTTAAATGCAATTCCAGTCTACCTCCTGAAATCGGTTTCCTGCAATTCTGCCCCGCTTTCAAGTCCTCTTGGCAGACTTACTGCAGTATATTTTTGGACGATAGCTGTCATTTATAACTCTGCAGGTTTGTGAATTACAGTGCCCCTGAGCTCCTTTCTGCAACTCGCTTTCTTGTGAGCTGGCCGCAACACCGCAGAATGGTTTCAGGCCCTAATCTGGTTCCGGCACGGCAAGCTGAGCCTTTGGTTAATTCCTCTTCCTGGTGGGAAATGAGAGTTAAATTTGCCCGTCCAGACACCTCCAGCAAGTCTCTCATTGGTTCTCCCTATTCCTGTTCATCTTCCGCAGAAATCGCAAACTGGGCGAAACAGGAGGTTAAAGGCACTGACTCCCCAAATCAGCAGAGTGTTACTAAAGTGTCTGGAATGTTGCACCCGAGTACCAGGGGACGAAAACTGAGACATAATTGAACACGTCTCCCGATCACACGGTTGAACATACTCTGGGTTCCACATGCATGTTTTAGCTGAAGGAAGAATACCTTAAACCTGGAGAGTTGAGACCCGTGGAATGGGTACCATGCAATATGACTTCAAAGGGTCTTCATTTGCTCACCGAACCTCTCCAATCCTATCACTGCTGCATTTATGCCCCTGTACACACGCTTGATTCTCTTTCGGAGACATAGCAATCCCTAGGTTTTAAGATACTTACTAGTCAGGTACATTCTTAGGCGTTTAATATGGGGTGTTGAGTCCATTTCGTTGAGCAAGGAGTAGCTCTTGTCTATTCCATATTTGGCTTAAGGATCTTTATCTGTGCTCATTTCAATCTCTGGTTTTATGCAGCACCCCAACTCACTTTTCCCCTCAAGCAAGCATAAGTTGGTTTTCTAAATTTGAGACCCTGTTCTGTTTTGTAATTCAGTTCCTGTGTAGCCAAGTTTACATTCCGTGTATCAGTGATATCTTATGATGTTTCTTTTTCTCCGTGACTTATTTCGGTTACAATCATCATACCTGAATCCACTCATTATTCTGCGATGGGCCTGATGACATAGATTTCATTGCTGAGTGATATTGCATTGTACGGAAGTACCACAACTTCTTTATCCATTTTTCACTTGCTGCGATATTGAACTTGTACCGTAAATGAGGTTCTTGTAAACAAATCCGTCCCAAACTTTGGGGTGGCTGTGTCTTTTTGATTTTAATTTCCCTAAGCTATAAGACCATAAGTGGAAGTGCCCTAGGCTCTGTTGCTTTGTTTTTTAGATGTTTCAGGAAACACCATAGACTTCTCCCAAGTGGCTGTTGGTAAATTACATCCCGCCCATCAGCATAACAAGGCTCCCAGTTCTCCATGGCCTGTCCTGCCTTTCTGGATTTTACACTTTTTTCAGATGGCCCTTTGGACCGGGGGGAAGTGAAACTTCATCGTAGTGCACATTTTCTTTGCAAGCTTGCTTGGTTGGCCAAAAAGGGCGTATGCGTTTTTTCCTGAATATATTCAGGAAAAAACGCATACGCACTTTTTGGCCAAGTGCATCAATGTCGACGTTCTGCCTCTTTTCCTATGCTTTAAATGCAATTCCAGTCTACCTCCTAAAATCGGTTTCCTGCAATTCTGCCCCGCTTTCAAGTCCTCTTGGCAGCCTTACTTCAGTATATTTTTGGACGATAGCTGTCATTTATAACTCTGCAGGTTTGTGAATTACAGTGCCCCTGAGCTCCTTTCTTCAACTCGCTTTCCTGTGAGCTGGCCGCAAAACCGCTGGATAGCTTCAGGCCATAATCTGGTTCCAGCACGGCACGCTGAGCCTTTGGTTAATTCCTCTTCCTGGTGGGAAATGAGAGTTAAATTTGCCCTTCCAGACACCTCCAGCTTGTCTCTCATTGGTTCTCCCTATTCCTGTTCATCTTCCGCAGAAATTTCATACTGGGCCAAACAGGAGGTTAAAGGCACTGACTCTCCAAGTGGGGAGAGTGTAGGTAAAGCATGTGGAATGTTGCACCCGAGTACCAGGGGACGAAAACTGAGACATATATGAACACGTCTCCCGATCACATGGTTGATCATACTCTGGGTTCCACATGCATGTTTTAGCTGAAGGAAGAATACCTTAAACCTGTAGAGTTGAGACCCGTGGAATGGGTACCATGCAATATGACTTCAAAGGGTCTTCATTTGCTCACTGAACCTCTCCAATCCTGTCACAGCTGTGTTTATGCCCCTGTACACACGCTTGATTCTCTTTCAGACATAGGCATTCCTAGGTTTTAAGATACTTACTAGTCAGGTACATTCTTAGGCGTTTAATATGGGGTGTTGAGTCCATTTAGTTGAGCAACGGTAGCTCTTGTCTATTCCATATTTGGCTTAAGGAACTTTATATGTGGACATTTCAATCTCTGGTTTTATGCAGCACCCCAACTCACCTTTTCCCTTAAGCAAGCATAAGTGGCTTTTCTCAATTTGAGACCCTGTTCTGTTTTGTAATTCAGTTCCTGTGTAGCCAAGTTTACATTCCGTGTATTAGTGATACCTTATGATGTTTCTCTTTCTGTGTGACTTATTTCAGTTAGAATCATCATACCTGAATCCACTCATTATGCTGCTACGGGCCTCATGACATAGATTTCATTGCTGAGTGATATTGCATTGTACGTAAGTACCACAACTTCTTTATCCATTTTTCACTTTCTGCGATATTGAACTTGTACCGTAAACTAGGTTCTTGTAAACAGAGCCGTCCCAACTTTTTGGGTGACTGTGTCTTTTTGATTTTAATTTCCCTAAGCTATAGGACCATAAGTGGAAGTGCCCTAGGCTCTGTTGCTTTGTTTTTTAGATGTTTCAGGAAACACCATACACTTCTCCCAAGTGGCTGTTGGCAATTTACATCCCGCCCATCAGCATAACAAGGCTCCCAGTTCTCCATGGCCTGTCCTGCCTTTCTGGATTTTACACTTTTTTCAGATGGCCCTTTTGCCCGGGGGGAATTGAGACTTCAGTTGTCCATGGCCTGTTCTGCCCTTTTCTGGATTTTACACTTTTTTCAGATGGCCCGTTTGACCGCGGGGAAGTGAGACTTCATTGTAGTGCAGATTTCCTTTATAAGCTTGCTTGGTTGGCCAAAAAGGGCGTATGGTTTTTTTACTGAATATATTCAGGAAAAAACGCATACGCACTTTTTGGCCAAGTGCATCATTGTCGACGTCCTGCCTCTTTTCCTATGCTTTAAATGCAATTCCAGTCTACCTCCTGAAATCGGTTTCCTGCAATTCTGCCCCGCTGTCAGGTCCCCTTGGTAGCCTTACTTCAGTATATTTTTGGACGATAGCTGTCATTTATAACTCTGCAGGTATGTGAATTACAGTGCCCCTGAGCTCCTTTCTTCAACTCGCTTTCTTGTGAGCTGGCCGCAACACCACAGGATTACTTCACGCCCTAATCTGGTTCCGGCTCGGCACGCTGAGCCTTTGGTTAATTCCTCTTCCTGGTGGGAAATGAGAGTTAAATTTGCCCGTCCAGACACCTCCAGCTAGTCTGTCATTGGTTCTCCCTATTCCTGTTCATCTTCCGCAGTGATTGCAAACTGGACCAAATATGAGGTTAAAGGCACTAACTCTCCTAGTCGGGAGAGTGTTAGTAAAGCGTCTGGAATGTTGCACCCGAGTACCAGGGGACGAAGACTGAGACATATTTGAACATGTGTCCCAATCACACGGTTGATCATACTCTGGGTTCCACATGCATGTTTTAGCTGAAGGAAGAGTACCTTAAACCTGGAGAGTTGAGACCCGTGGAATGGGTACCATGCAATATGACTTCAAAGGGTCTTCATTTGTTCACCGAACCTCTCCAATCCTGTCACAGCTGTGTTTATGCCCCTGTACACATGCTTTATTCTCTTTCAGACATAGCCATCCGTAGGTTTTAAGTTACTTACTAGTCAGGTACATTCTCAGGCGTTCAATATGGGGTGTTGAGGCCATTTCGTTGAGCAAGGAGTAGCTCTTGTCTATTCCATATTTGGCTTAAGGAATTTTATCTGTGCTCATTTCAATCTCTGGTTTTATGCAGCACCCCAACTCACCTTTCCCCTTAAGCAAGCATAAGTTGGTTTTTTAAATTTGAGACCCTGTTCTGTTCTATAATTCAGTTCCTTTGTAGCCAAGTTTACATTCCATGTATTGGTGATATCTTATGATGTTTCTTTTTCTCTGTGACTTATTTCAGTTAGAATCATCATACCTGAATCCACTCATTATGGTGCTACGGGCCTGATGACATAGATTTCATTGCTGAGTAATATTGCATTTTACGTAAGTACCACAACATCTTTATCCATTTTTCAATTTCTGCGATATTGAACTTGTACCGTAAATGAGTTTCTTGTAAACAGAGCCGTCCCAAACTTTTGGGTGGCTGTGTCTTTTTTATTTTAATTTCCCTAAGCTATAGGACCATAAGTGGAAGTGCCCTAGGCTCTGTTGCTTTGTTTTTTAGATGTTTCAGGAAATACCATACACTTCTCCAGAGTGGCTGTTGGCAATTTACATCCCGCCCATCAGCATAACAAGGCTCCCAGTTCTCCATGGCCTGTCCTGCCTTTCTGGATTTTACACTTTTTTCAGATGGCCCTTTTGAACGGGGGGAAGTGAGACTTCATTGTAGTGCAGATTTCCTTTGCAAGCTTGCTTGGTTGGCCAAAAAGTGCGTATGCTTTTTTTCCTGAATAGATTCAGGATAAAACGCATACGCCCTATTTGGCCAAGTGCATCATTGTCGACGTTCTGCCTCTTTTCCTATGCTTTAAATGCAATTCCAGTCTACCTCCTGAAATCGGTTTCCTGCAATTCTGCCCCGCTTTCAAGTCCTCTTGGCAGCCTTACTTCAGCATATTTTTGGACGATAGCTGTCATTTATAACTCTGCAGGTTTGTGAATTACAGTGCCCCTGAGCTCCTTTCTTCAACTCGCTTTCTTGTGAGCTGGCCGCAACACCGCAGGATTGCTTCAGGCCCTAATCTGGTTCCGGCATGGCACGCTGAGCCTTTGGTTAATTCCTCTTCCTGGTGGGAAATGAGAGTTAAATTTGCCCGTTCAGACACCTGCAGCTAGTCCCTCATTGGTTCTCCCTATTCCTGTTCATCTTCCGCAGAAATTGCAAACTGGGCCAAACCGGAGGTTAAAGGCACTGACTCTCCAAGTCGGGAGAGTGTTAGTAAAGCATCTGGAATGTTGCACCCGAGTACCAGGGGACGAAAACTGAGACATATTTGAACACGTCTCCCGAACACACAGTTGATCATACTCTGGGTTCCACATGCATGTTTTAGCTGAAGGAAGAATACCTTAAACCTGGAGAGTTGAGACCCGTGGAATGGGTACCATGCAATATGACTTCAAAGGGTCTTCATTTGCTCACCAAACCTCTCCAATCCTATCACTGCTGCGTTTATGCCCCTGTACACATGCTTGACTCTCTTTCGGAGACATAGCAATCCATAGGTTTTAAGATATTTACTAGTCAGGTACATTCTTAGGCGTTTAATATGGGGTGTTGAGTCCATTTCGTTGAGCAAGGAGTAGGTCTTGTCTATTCCATATTTGGCTTAAGGAACTTTATCTGTGCTAATTTCAAACTCTGGTTTTATGTAGCACCCCAACTCACCTTTCCCCTTAAGCAAGCATAAGTTGCTTTTCTAAATTTGAGACCCTGTTCTGTTTTGTAATTCAGTTCCTGTGTAGCCAAGTTTACATTCAGTGTATTAGTGATATCTTATGATGTTTCTTTTTCTGTGTCACTTATTTCAGTTAGAATCATCATACCTTCATCCACTCATTATGCTCCTACGGGCCTGATGACATAGATTTCATTGCTGAGTGATAGTGCATTGTAGGTAAGTACCACAACTTCTTTATCCATTTTTCACTTTCTGTGATATTGAACTTGTACCATAAATGAGGTTCTTGTAAACATAGCCGTCCCAAACATTGGGGTGGCTGTGTCTTTTTTATTTTAATTTCCCTAAGCTATAGGACCATAAGTGGAAGTGCCCTAGGCTCTGTTGCTTTGTTTTTTAGATGTTTCAGGAAATACCATACACTTCTCCAGAGTGGCTGTTGGCAATTTACATCCCGCCCATCAGCATAACAAGGCTCCCAGTTCTCCATGGCCTGTCCTGCCTTTCTGGATTTTACACTTTTTTCAGATGGCCCTTTTGAACGGGGGGAAGTGAGACTTCATTGTAGTGCAGATTTCCTTTGCAAGCTTGCTTGGTTGGCCAAAAAGGGCGTATGCTTTTTTTCCTGAATAGATTCAGGATAAAACGCATACGCCCTATTTGGCCAAGTGCATCATTGTCGACGTTCTGCCTCTTTTCCTATGCTTTAAATGCAATTCCAGTCTACCTCCTGAAATCGGTTTCCTGCAATTCTGCTCCGCTTTCAAGTCCTCTTGGCAGCCTTACTTCAGCATATTTTTGGACGATAGCTGTCATTTATAACTCTGCAGGTTTGTGAATTACAGTGCCCCTGAGCTCCTTTCTTCAACTCGCTTTCTTGTGAGCTGGCCGCAACACCGCAGGATTGCTTCAGGCCCTAATCTGGTTCCGGCATGGCACGCTGAACCTTTGGTTAATTCCTCTTCCTGGTGGGAAATGAGAGTTAAATTTGCCCGTTCAGACACCTGCAGCTAGTCCCTCATTGGTTCTCCCTATTCCTGTTCATCTTCCGCAGAAATTGCAAACTGGGCCAAACCGGAGGTTAAAGGCACTGACTCTCCAAGTCGGGAGAGTGTTAGTAAAGCATCTGGAATGTTGCACCCGAGTACCAGGGGACGAAAACTGAGACATATTTGAACACGTCTCCCGAACACACAGTTGATCATACTCTGGGTTCCACATGCATGTTTTAGCTGAAGGAAGAATACCTTAAACCTGGAGAGTTGAGACCCGTGGAATGGGTACCATGCAATATGACTTCAAAGGGTCTTTATTTTCTCACCGAACCTCTCCAATCCTATCACTGCTGCGTTTATGCCCCTGTACACATGCTTGATTCTCTTTCAGAGACATAGCAATCCATAGGTTTTAAGATACTTACTAGTCAGGTACATCCTTACGCGTTTAATATGGGGTGTTGAGTCCATTTCGTTGAGCAAGGAGTAGCTCTTGTCTATTCCATATTTGGCTTAAGGAACTTTATCTGTGCTAATTTCAAACTCTGGTTTTATGTAGCACCCCAACTCACCTTTCCCCTTAAGCAAGCATAAGTTGCTTTTCTAAATTTGAGACCCTGTTCTGTTTTGTAATTCAGTTCCTGTGTAGCCAAGTTTACATTCCGTGTATTAGTGATATCTTATGATGTTTCTTTTTCTGTGTCACTTATTTCAGTTAGAATCATCATACCTTCATCCACTCATTATGCTCCTACGGGCCTGATGACATAGATTTCATTGCTGAGTGATAGTGCATTGTAGGTAAGTACCACAACTTCTTTATCCATTTTTCACTTTCTGTGATATTGAACTTGTACCATAAATGAGGTTCTTGTAAACATAGCCGTCCCAAACATTGGGGTGGCTGTGTCTTTTTTATTTTAATTTCCCTAAGCTGTAGGACCATAAGTGGAAGTGTCCTAGGCTCTGTTGCTTTGTTTTTTAGATGTTTCAGGAAACACCATACACTTCTCCCGAGTGGCTGTTGGCAATTTACATGCCGCCCATCAGCATAACAAGGCTCCCAGTTCTCCATGGCCTGTCCTGCCTTTCTGGACTGTGCAATTTTTTCAGATGGCCCTTTTGACTGGGGGGAAGTGAGACTTCATTACAGTGCAGATTTCCTTTGCAAGCTTGCATGGTTGGCCAAAAAGTGTGTATGAGTTTTTTCCTGAATATATTCAGGATAAAACGCATATGCCATTTTTGGCCAACTGCATCATTGCGGAGGTTCTGCCTCTTTTCCTATGCTTTAAATGCAATTCCAGTCTACCTTGTGAAATCGGCTTCCTGCAATTCTGCCCCGCTTTCAAGTCCCCTTGGCAGCCTTACTTCAGTATATTCTTGGACGATAGCTATCATTTATAACTCTGCAGGTTTGTGAATTACAGTGTCCCTGAGCTCCTTTCTTCAACTCGTTTTCTTGTGAGCTGGCCGCAATACCGCAGGATGGCTTCAGGCCCTAATCTGGTTCCGGCATGGCATGCTGAGCCTTTGGTTAATTCCTCTTCCTGGTGGGAAATGAGAGTTAAATTTGCCCGTTCAGACATCTCCAGCTAGTCTCTCATTGGTTCTCCCTATTCCTGTTCATCTTCCGCAGAAATTGCAAACTGGGCCAAACAGGAGGTTAAAGTCACTGACTCTCCAAGTCGGGAGAGTGTTAGTAAAGCGTATGGAATGTTGCACCCGAGTACCAGGGGACGAAAACTGAGACATATTTGAACACGTCTCCCAATCACACAGTTGATCATACTCTGGGTTCCACATGCATGTTTTAGCTGAAGGAAGAATACCTTAAACCTGGAGAGTTGAGACCCGTGGAATGGGTACCATGCAATATGACTTCTAAGGGTCTTTATTTTCTCACCGAACCTCTCCAATCCTATCACTGCTGCGTTTATGCCCCTGTACACATGCTTGATTCTCTTTCAGAGACATAGCAATCCATAGGTTTTAAGATACTTACTAGTCAGGTACATCCTTACGCGTTTAATATGGGGTGTTGAGTCCATTTCGTTGAGCAAGGAGTAACTCTTGTCTACTCCATATTTGGCTTAATGAACTTTATCTGTGCTCATTTCAATCTCTGGTTTTATGCAGCACCCCAACTCACCTTTCCCCTTAAGCAAGCATAAGTTGCTTTTCTAAATTTGAGACCCTGTTCTGTTTTGTAATTCAGTTCCTGTGTAGCCAAGTTTACATTCCGTGTATTAGTGATATCTTATGATGTTTCTTTTTCTGTGTGACTTATTTCAGTTAGAATCATCATACCTGAATCCACTCGTTATGCTGCTACGGGCCCGATGACATAGATTTCATTGCTGAGTGATATTGCATTGCACGTAAGTACCACAACTTCTTTATCCATTTTTCA
Source organism: Orcinus orca (assembly GCF_937001465.1). Taxonomy (NCBI): domain Eukaryota; kingdom Metazoa; phylum Chordata; class Mammalia; order Artiodactyla; family Delphinidae; genus Orcinus; species Orcinus orca. The sequence goes on along the minus strand of NC_064565.1, from coordinate 3,374,288 downwards.
CTTTCTGCGATATTGAACTTGTACCGTAAACGAGGTTCTTGTAAACAGAGCCGTCCCAAACTTTGGGGTGGCTGTGTCTTTTTGATTTCAATTTCCCTAAGCTATAGGACCATAAGTGGAAGTGTCCTAGGCTCTGTTGCTTTGTTTTTTAGATGTTTCAGGAAACACCATACACTTCTCCCAAGTGGCTGTTGGCAATTTACATCCCGCCCATCAGCATAACAAAGCTCCTAGTTCTCCCTGGCCTGTCCTGCCTTTCTGGATTTTACACTTTTTTCACATGGCCCTTTTGACTGGGGAGAAGTGAGACTTCATTGTAGTGCAGATTTCCTTTGCAAGCTTGCTTGGTTGGCCAAAAAGGGCGTATGTGTTTTTTCCTGAATATATTCAGAAAAAAACGCATACGCCCTTTTTGGCCAAGTGCATCATTGGGGACGTTCTGCATCTTTTCCTATGATATAAATGCAATTCCAGTCTACCTCCTGAAATCAGTTTCCTGCAATTCTGCCCCGCTTTCAAGTCCTCTTGGCAGCCTTACTTCAGGTATTTTTGGACGATAACTGTCATTTATAACTCTGCAGGTTTGTGAATTACAGTGCCCCTGAGCTCCTCTCTTCAACTCGCCTTCCTGTGAGCTGGCCGCAACACCACAGGATTGCTTCAGGCCCTAATCTGGTTCCGGCACGGCACGCTGAGACTTTGGTTAATTCCGCTTCTTGTTGGGAAATGAGAGTTAAATTTGCCCATCCAGACACCTCCAGCTAGTCTCTCATTGGTTCTCCCTATTCCTGTTTTTCTTCTGCAGAAATTGCAAACTGGGGCAAACAGGAGATTAAAGGCACTGACTCTCCAAGTCAGGAGAGTGTTAGTAAAACGACTGGAATGTTACACCTGAGTACCAGGGGCCGAGAACTGAGACACATTTGAACACGTCTCCCAATCACATGGTTGATCATACTCTGGATTCCTCATGCATGTTTTAGCTGAAGGAAGAATACCTTAAACCTGGAGAGTTGAGACCCGTGGAATGGGTACCATGCAATTTGACTTCAAAGGGTCTTCATTTGCTCACCGAACCTCTCCAATCCTATCACTGCTGCATTTATGCCCCTGTACACATGCTTGATTCTCTTTCGGAGACATAGCAATCCATAGGTTTTAAGATATTTACTAGTCACGTACATTCTTAGGCGTTTAATAAGGAGTGTTGAGTCCATTTCATTGAGCAAGGAGTAGCTCTTGTCTATTCCATATTTGGCTTAAGGAACTTTATCTGTGTTCATTTCAATCTCTGGTTTTATGCAGCACCCCAACTCACCTTTCCCCTTAAGCAAGCATAAGTTGGTTTTCTAAACTTGAGACACTGTTCTATTTTGTAATTCAGTTCATGTGTAGCCAAGTTCACATTCCGTGTATTAGTGATACCTTATGATGTTTCTTTTTCTGTGTGACTTATTTCAGTTAGAATCATCATACCTGAATCCACTCATTATGCTGCTACGGGCTTGATGAAATAGATTTCATTGCTGAGTGATATTGCATTGTACGTAAGTACCACAACTTCTTTATCCATTTTTCACTTTCTGCAATATTGAACTTGTACCGTAAACGAGGTTCTTGTAAACAGAGCTGTCCCAAACTTTGGGGTGGCTGCGTCTTTTTGATTTTATTTTCCCTAAGCTATAGGACCATAAGTGGAATTGCCCTAGGCTCTGTTGCTGTGTTTTTTAGATGTTTCAGGAAACACCATACACTTCTCCCGAGTGGCTGTTGTCAATTTACATTCAGCCCATCAGCATAACATAATATTCCATGGCCTGTCCTGCCTTTCTCCATGGCCTGTCCTGCCTTTCTGGATTTTACACTTTTTTCAGATGGCCCTTTTGCCCGGGGGGAATTGAGACTTCAGTTGTCCATGGCCTGTTCTGCCCTTTTCTGGATTTTACACTTTTTTCAGATGGCCCGTTTGACCGGGGGGAAGTGAGACTTCATTGTAGTGCAGATTTCCTTTTTAAGCTTGCTTGGTTGGCCAAAAAGGGCGTATGGTTTTTTTTACTGAATATATTCAGGAAAAAACGCATACGCACTTTTTGGCCAAGTGCATCATTGTCGACGTCCTGCCTCTTTTCCTATGCTTTAAATGCAATTCCAGTCTACCTCCTGAAATCGGTTTCCTGCAATTCTGCCCCGCTGTCAGGTCCCCTTGGTAGCCTTACTTCAGTATATTTTTGGACGATAGCTGTCATTTATAACTCTGCAGGTATGTGAATTACAGTGCCCCTGAGCTCCTTTCTTCAACTCGCTTTCTTGTGAGCTGGCCGCAACACCACAGGATTACTTCACGCCCTAATCTGGTTCCGGCTCGGCACGCTGAGCCTTTGGTTAATTCCTCTTCCTGGTGGGAAATGAGAGTTAAATTTGCCCGTCCAGACACCTCCAGCTAGTCTGTCATTGGTTCTCCCTATTCCTGTTCATCTTCCGCAGTGATTGCAAACTGGACCAAATATGAGGTTAAAGGCACTAACTCTCCTAGTCGGGAGAGTGTTAGTAAAGCGTCTGGAATGTTGCACCCGAGTACCAGGGGACGAAGACTGAGACATATTTGAACATGTGTCCCAATCACACGGTTGATCATACTCTGGGTTCCACATGCATGTTTTAGCTGAAGGAAGAGTACCTTAAACCTGGAGAGTTGAGACCCGTGGAATGGGTACCATGCAATATGACTTCAAAGGGTCTTCATTTGCTCACCGAACCTCTCCAATCCTGTCACAGCTGTGTTTATGCCCCTGTACACATGCTTTATTCTCTTTCAGACATAGCCATCCGTAGGTTTTAAGTTACTTACTAGTCAAGTACATTCTCAGGCGTTCAATATGGGGTGTTGAGGCCATTTCGTTGAGCAAGGAGTAGCTCTTGTCTATTCCATATTTGGCTTAAGGAATTTTATCTGTGCTCATTTCAATCTCTGGTTTTATGCAGCACCCCAACTCACCTTTCCCCTTAAGCAAGCATAAGTTGGTTTTTTAAATTTGAGACCCTGTTCTGTTCTGTAATTCAGTTCCTTTGTATCCAAGTTTACATTCCATGTATTGGTGATATCTTATGATGTTTCTTTTTCTCTGTGACTTATTTCAGTTAGAATCATCATACCTGAATCCACTCATTATGGTGCTACGGGCCTGATGACATAGATTTCATTGCTGAGTAATATTGCATTTTACGTAAGTACCACAACATCTTTATCCATTTTTCAATTTCTGCGATATTGAACTTGTACCGTAAATGAGTTTCTTGTAAACAGAGCCGTCCCAAACTTTTGGGTGGCTGTGTCTTTTTGATTTTAATTTCCCTAAGCTATAGGACCATAAGTGGAAGTGCCCTAGGCTCTGTTGCTTTGTTTTTTAGATGTTTCAGGAAATACCATACACTTCTCCAGAGTGGCTGTTGGCAATTTACATCCCGCCCATCAGCATAACAAGGCTCCCAGTTCTCCATGGCCTGTCCTGCCTTTCTGGATTTTACACTTTTTTCAGATGGCCCTTATGAACGGGGGGAAGTGAGACTTCATTGTAGTGCAGATTTCCTTTGCAAGCTTGCTTGGTTGGCCAAAAAGTGCGTATGCTTTTTTTCCTGAATAGATTCAGGATAAAACGCATACGCCCTATTTGGCCAAGTGCATCATTGTCGACGTTCTGCCTCTTTTCCTATGCTTTAAATGCAATTCCAGTCTACCTCCTGAAATCGGTTTCCTGCAATTCTGCCCCGCTTTCAAGTCCTCTTGGCAGCCTTACTTCAGCATATTTTTGGACGATAGCTGTCATTTATAACTCTGCAGGTTTGTGAATTACAGTGCCCCTGAGCTCCTTTCTTCAACTCGCTTTCTTGTGAGCTGGCCGCAACACCGCAGGATTGCTTCAGGCCCTAATCTGGTTCCGGCATGGCACGCTGAGCCTTTGGTTAATTCCTCTTCCTGGTGGGAAATGAGAGTTAAATTTGCCCGTTCAGACACCTGCAGCTAGTCCCTCATTGGTTCTCCCTATTCCTGTTCATCTTCCGCAGAAATTGCAAACTGGGCCAAACCGGAGGTTAAAGGCACTGACTCTCCAAGTCGGGAGAGTGTTAGTAAAGCATCTGGAATGTTGCACCCGAGTACCAGGGGACGAAAACTGAGACATATTTGAACACGTCTCCCGAACACACAGTTGATCATACTCTGGGTTCCACATGCATGTTTTAGCTGAAGGAAGAATACCTTAAACCTGGAGAGTTGAGACCCGTGGAATGGGTACCATGCAATATGACTTCAAAGGGTCTTCATTTGCTCACCAAACCTCTCCAATCCTATCACTGCTGCGTTTATGCCCCTGTACACATGCTTGACTCTCTTTCGGAGACATAGCAATCCATAGGTTTTAAGATATTTACTAGTCAGGTACATTCTTAGGCGTTTAATATGGGGTGTTGAGTCCATTTCGTTGAGCAAGGAGTAGGTCTTGTCTATTCCATATTTGGCTTAAGGAACTTTATCTGTGCTAATTTCAAACTCTGGTTTTATGGAGCACCCCAACTCACCTTTCCCCTTAAGCAAGCATAAGTTGCTTTTCTAAATTTGAGACCCTGTTCTGTTTTGTAATTCAGTTCCTGTGTAGCCAAGTTTACATTCAGTGTATTAGTGATATCTTATGATGTTTCTTTTTCTGTGTCACTTATTTCAGTTAGAATCATCATACCTTCATCCACTCATTATGCTCCTACGGGCCTGATGACATAGATTTCATTGCTGAGTGATAGTGCATTGTAGGTAAGTACCACAACTTCTTTAACCATTTTTCACTTTCTGTGATATTGAACTTGTACCATAAATGAGGTTCTTGTAAACATAGCCGTCCCAAACATTGGGGTGGCTGTGTCTTTTTTATTTTAATTTCCCTAAGCTATAGGACCATAAGTGGAAGTGCCCTAGGCTCTGTTGCTTTGTTTTTTAGATGTTTCAGGAAATACCATACACTTCTCCCGAGTGGCTGTTGGCAATTTACATCCCGCCCATCAGCATAACAAGGCTCCCAGTTCTCCATGGCCTGTCCTGCCTTTCTGGATTTTACACTTTTTTCAGATGGCCCTTTTGAACGGGGGGAAGTGAGACTTCATTGTAGTGCAGATTTCCTTTGCAAGCTTGCTTGGTTGGCCAAAAAGGGCGTATGCTTTTTTTCCTGAATAGATTCAGGATAAAACGCATACGCCCTATTTGGCCAAGTGCATCATTGTCGACGTTCTGCCTCTTTTCCTATGCTTTAAATGCAATTCCAGTCTACCTCCTGAAATCGGTTTCCTGCAATTCTGCCCCGCTTTCAAGTCCTCTTGGCAGCCTTACTTCAGCATATTTTTGGACGATAGCTGTCATTTATAACTCTGCAGGTTTGTGAATTACAGTGCCCCTGAGCTCCTTTCTTCAACTCGCTTTCTTGTGAGCTGGCCGCAACACCGCAGGATTGCTTCAGGCCCTAATCTGGTTCCGGCATGGCACGCTGAGCCTTTGGTTAATTCCTCTTCCTGGTGGGAAATGAGAGTTAAATTTGCCCGTTCAGACACCTGCAGCTAGTCCCTCATTGGTTCTCCCTATTCCTGTTCATCTTCCGCAGAAATTGCAAACTGGGCCAAACCGGAGGTTAAAGGCACTGACTCTCCAAGTCGGGAGAGTGTTAGTAAAGCATCTGGAATGTTGCACCCGAGTACCAGGGGACGAAAACTGAGACATATTTGAACACGTCTCCCGAACACACAGTTGATCATACTCTGGGTTCCACATGCATGTTTTAGCTGAAGGAAGAATACCTTAAACCTGGAGAGTTGAGACCCGTGGAATGGGTACCATGCAATATGACTTCAAAGGGTCTTCATTTGCTCACCAAACCTCTCCAATCCTATCACTGCTGCGTTTATGCCCCTGTACACATGCTTGACTCTCTTTCGAAGACATAGCAATCCATAGGTTTTAAGATTCTTACTAGTCAGGTATATTCTTAGGCGTTTAATATGGGGTGTTGAGTCCATTTCGTTGAGCAAGGAGTAGCTCTTGTCTATTCCATATTTGGCTTAAGGAACTTTATCTGTGCTAATTTCAAACTCTGGTTTTATGTAGCACCCCAACTCACCTTTCCCCTTAAGCAAGCATAAGTTGCTTTTCTAAATTTGAGACCCTGTTCTGTTTTGTAATTCAGTTCCTGTGTAGCCAAGTTTACATTCCGTGTATTAGTGATATCTTATGATGTTTCTTTTTCTGTGTCACTTATTTCAGTTAGAATCATCATACCTTCATCCACTCATTATGCTCCTACGGGCCTGATGACATAGATTTCATTGCTGAGTGATAGTGCATTGTAGGTAAGTACCACAACTTCTTTATCCATTTTTCACTTTCTGTGATATTGAACTTGTACCATAAATGAGGTTCTTGTAAACATAGCCGTCCCAAACATTGGGGTGGCTGTGTCTTTTTTATTTTAATTTCCCTAAGCTGTAGGACCATAAGTGGAAGTGTCCTAGGTTCTGTTGCTTTGTTTTTTAGATGTTTCAGGAAACACCATACACTTCTCCCGAGTGGCTGTTGGCAATTTACATCCCGCCCATCAGCATAACAAGGCTCCCAGTTCTCCATGGCCTGTCCTGCCTTTCTGGACTGTGCAATTTTTTCAGATGGCCCTTTTGACTGGGGGGAAGTGAGACTTCATTACAGTGCAGATTTCCTTTGCAAGCTTGCATGGTTGGCCAAAAAGTGTGTATGAGTTTTTTCCTGAATATATTCAGGATAAAACGCATATGCCATTTTTGACCAACTGCATCATTGCGGAGGTTCTGCCTCTTTTCCTATGCTTTAAATGCAATTCCAGTCTACCTTGTGAAATCGGCTTCCTGCAATTCTGCCCCGCTTTCAAGTCCCCTTGGCAGCCTTACTTCAGTATATTCTTGGACGATAGCTATCATTTATAACTCTGCAGGTTTGTGAATTACAGTGTCCCTGAGCTCCTTTCTTCAACTCGTTTTCTTGTGAGCTGGCCGCAATACCGCAGGATGGCTTCAGGCCCTAATCTGGTTCCGGCATGGCATGCTGAGCCTTTGGTTAATTCCTCTTCCTGGTGGGAAATGAGAGTTAAATTTGCCCGTTCAGACATCTCCAGCTAGTCTCTCATTGGTTCTCCCTATTCCTGTTCATCTTCCGCAGAAATTGCAAACTGGGCCAAACAGGAGGTTAAAGGCACTGACTCTCCAAGTCGGGAGAGTGTTAGTAAAGCGTATGGAATGTTGCACCCGAGTACCAGGGGACGAAAACTGAGACATATTTGAACACGTCTCCCAATCACACAGTTGATCATACTCTGGGTTCCACATGCATGTTTTAGCTGAGGGAAGAATACCTTAAACCTGGAGAGTTGAGACCCGTGGAATGGGTACCATGCAATATGACTTCTAAGGGTCTTTATTTTCTCACCGAACCTCTCCAATCCTATCACTGCTGCGTTTATGCCCCTGTACACATGCTTGATTCTCTTTCAGAGACATAGCAATCCATAGGTTTTAAGATACTTACTAGTCAGGTACATCCTTACGCGTTTAATATGGGGTGTTGAGTCCATTTCGTTGAGCAAGGAGTAACTCTTGTCTACTCCATATTTGGCTTAATGAACTTTATCTGTGCTCATTTCAATCTCTGGTTTTATGCAGCACCCCAACTCACCTTTCCCCTTAAGCAAGCATAAGTTGATTTTCTAAATTTGAGACCCTGTTCTGTTTTGTAATTCAGTTCCTGTGTAGCCAAGTTTACATTCCGTGTATTAGTGATATCTTATGATGTTTCTTTTTCTGTGTGACTTATTTCAGTTAGAATCATCATACCTGAATCCACTCGTTATGCTGCTACGGGCCCGATGACATAGATTTCATTGCTGAGTGATATTTCATTGCACGTAAGTACCACAACTTCTTTATCCATTTTTCACTTTCTGCGATATTGAACTTGTACCGTAAACGAGGTTCTTGTAAACAGAGCCGTCCCAAACTTTGGGGTGGCTGTGTCTTTTTGATTTCAATTTCCCTAAGCTATAGGACCATAAGTGGAAGTGCCCTAGGCTCTGTTGCTTTGTTTTTTAGATGTTTCAGGAAACACCATACATTTCTACTGAGTGGCTGTTGGCAATTTACATCCCGCCCATCAGCATAACAAGGCTCCCAGTTCTCCATGGCCTGTCCTGCCTTTCTGGATTTTACACTTTTTTCAGATGACCCTTTTGTCCGCGGGGAAGTGAGACTTCATTGTAGTGCAGATTTCCTTTGCAAGCTTGCTTGGTTGGCCAAAAAGGGCGTATGCGTTTTTTCCTGAATATATTCAGGAAAAAACTCATACGCCCTTTTTGGCAAAGTGCATCATTGTGGACGTTCTGCCTCTTTTCCTATGCTTTAAATGTAATTCCAGTCTACCTCCTGAAATCGGTTTCCTGCAATTCTGCCCCGCTTTCAAGTCCTCTTGGCAGCCTTACTTCAGTATATTTTTGGACGATAGCTGTCATTTATAACTCTGCAGGTTTGTGAATTACAGTGTCCCTGAGCTCCTTTCTTCAACTCGCTTTCTTGTGAGTTCGCCGCAACACCGCAGGATTGCTTCAGGCCCTAATCTGGTTCCGTCACAGCACGCTGAGCCGTTGGTTAATTCCTCTTCCTGGTGGGAAATGAGAGTTAAATTTGCCCGTCCAGACACCTCCAGCTAGTCTGTCATTTTTTTTCCCTATTCCTGTTCATCTTCCGCAGAAATTGCAAACTGGGCCAAACAGGAGGTTAAAGGCACTGACTCCCCAAGTCGGGAGAGTGTTAGTAAAGCGTCCGGAATGTTGCACCCGAGTACCAGGTGCCGAAAACTGAGAAATATTTGAACACGTCTCCCGATCACATGGTCGATCATACTCTGGGTTCCACATGCATGTTTTAGCTGAAGGAAGAATACCTTAAACCTGGAGAGTTGAGACCCGTGGAATGGGTACCATGCAATATGACTTCAAAGGGTCTTCATTTGCTCACCGAACCTCTCCAATCCTATCACTGCTGTGTTTATGCCCCTGTGCACACGCTTGATTCTCTTTTGGAGACATAGCCATCCATAGGTTTTAAGATACTTACTAGTCAGGTACATTCTTAGGCGTTTAATATGGGGTGTTGAGTCCATTTCGTTGAGCAAGGAGAAGCTCTTGTCTATTCCATATTTGGCTTAAGGAACTATATCTGTGCTCATTTCAATCTGTGGTTTTATGCAGCACCCCAACTCACCTTTCCCCTTAAGCAAGCATAAGTTGGTTTTCTAAATTTGAGACCCTGATCTGTTTTGTAATTCAGTTCCTGTGTAGCCAAGGTTATGTTCTGTGTATTTGTGATATCTTATGATGTTTCTTTTTCTGTGTGAGTTATTTCAGTTAGAGTCATCATACCTGAATCCACTCATTATGCTGCTACGGGCCTGATGAAATAGATTTCATTGCTGAGTGATATTGCATTGTACGTAAGTACCACAACTTCTTTATCCATTTTTCACTTTCTACAATATTGAACTTGTACTGTAAACGAGGTTCTTGTAAACAGAGCTGTCCCAAACTTTGGGGTGGCTGCGTCTTTTTGATTTTATTTTCCCTAAGCTATAGGACCATAAGTGGAATTGCCCTAGGCTCTGTTGCTGTGTTTTTTAGATGTTTCAGGAAACACCATACACTTCTCCCGAGTGGCTGTTGTCAATTTACATTCAGCCCATCAGCATAACATAATATTCCATGGCCTGTCCTGCCTTTCTCCATGGCCTGTCCTGCCTTTCTGGATTTTACACTTTTTTCAGATGGCCCTTTTGGCCGGGGGGAATTGAGACTTCAGTTGTCCATGGCCTGTTCTGCCCTTTTCTGGATTTTACACTTTTTTCAGATGGCCCGTTTGACCGGGGGGAAGTGAGACTTCATTGTAGTGCAGATTTCCTTTTTAAGCTTGCTTGGTTGGCCAAAAAGGGCGTATGGTTTTTTTACTGAATATATTCAGGAAAAAACGCATACGCACTTTTTGGCCAAGTGCATCATTGTCGACGTCCTGCTTCTTTTCCTATGCTTTAAATGCAATTCCAGTCTACCTCCTGAAATCGGTTTCCTGCAATTCTGCCCCGCTGTCAGGTCCCCTTGGTAGCCTTACTTCAGTATATTTTTGGACGATAGCTGTCATTTATAACTCTGCAGGTATGTGAATTACAGTGCCCCTGAGCTCCTTTCTTCAACTCGCTTTCTTGTGAGCTGGCCGCAACACCACAGGATTACTTCACGCCCTAATCTGGTTCCGGCTCGGCACGCTGAGCCTTTGGTTAATTCCTCTTCCTGGTGGGAAATGAGAGTTAAATTTGCCCGTCCAGACACCTCCAGCTAGTCTGTCATTGGTTCTCCCTATTCCTGTTCATCTTCCGCAGTGATTGCAAACTGGACCAAATATGAGGTTAAAGGCACTAACTCTCCTAGTCGGGAGAGTGTTAGTAAAGCGTCTGGAATGTTGCACCCGAGTACCAGGGGACGAAGACTGAGACATATTTGAACATGTGTCCCAATCACACGGTTGATCATACTCTGGGTTCCACATGCATGTTTTAGCTGAAGGAAGAGTACCTTAAACCTGGAGAGTTGAGACCCGTGGAATGGGTACCATGCAATATGACTTCAAAGGGTCTTCATTTGTTCACCGAACCTCTCCAATCCTGTCACAGCTGTGTTTATGCCCCTGTACACATGCTTTATTCTCTTGCAGACATAGCCATCCGTAGGTTTTAAGTTACTTACTAGTCAGGTACATTCTCAGGCGTTCAATATGGGGTGTTGAGTCCATTTCGTTGAGCAAGGAGTAGCTCTTGTCTATTCCATATTTGGCTTAAGGAATTTTATCTGTGCTCATTTCAATCTCTGGTTTTATGCAGCACCCCAACTCACCTTTCCCCTTAAGCAAGCATAAGTTGTTTTTTTAAATTTGAGACCCTGTTCTGTTCTGTAATTCAGTTCCTGTGTAGCCAAGTTTACATTCCGTGTATTAGTGATATCTTATGATGTTTCTTTTTCTGTGTCACTTATTTCAGTTAGAATCATCATACCTTTATCCACTCATTATGCTCCTATGGGCCTGATGACATAGATTTCATTGCTGAGTGATAGTGCATTGTAGGTAAGTACCACAACTTCTTTATCCATTTTTCACTTTCTGTGATATTGAACTTGTACCTTAAATGAGGTTCTTGTAAACATAGCCGTCCCAAACATTGGGGTGGCTGTGTCTTTTTTATTTTAATTTCCCTAAGCTGTAGGACCATAAGTGGAAGTGTCCTAGGCTCTGTTGCTTTGTTTTTTAGATGTTTCAGGAAACACCATACACTTCTCCCGAGTGGCTGTTGGCAATTTACATCCCGCCCATCAGCATAACAAGGCTCCCAGTTCTCCATGGCCTGTCCTGCCTTTCTGGACTGTGCAATTTTTTCAGATGGCCCTTTTGACCGGGGGGAAGTGAGACTTCATTACAGTGCAGATTTCCTTTGCAAGCTTGCATGGTTGGCCAAAAAGTGTGTATGCGTTTTTTCCTGAATATATTCAGGATAAAACGCATATGCCATTTTTGGCCAACTGCATCATTGCGGAGGTTCTGCCTCTTTTCCTATGCTTTAAATGCAATTCCAGTCTACCTTGTGAAATCGGCTTCCTGCAATTCTGCCCCGCTTTCAAGTCCCCTTGGCAGCCTTACTTCAGTATATTTTTGGACGATAGCTATCATTTATAACTCTGCAGTTTTGTGAATTACAGTGTCCCTGAGCTCCTTTCTTCAACTCGTTTTCTTGTGAGCTGGCCGCAATACCGCAGGATGGCTTCAGGCCCTAATCTGGTTCCGGCATGGCACGCTTAGCCTTTGGTTAATTCCTGTTCCTGGTGGGAAATGAGAGTTAAATTTGCCCGTTCAGACATCTCCAGCTAGTCTCTCATTGGTTCTCCCTATTCCTGTTCATCTTCCGCAGAAATTGCAAACTGGGCCAAACAGGAGGTTAAAAGCACTGACTCTCCAAGTCGGGAGAGTGTTAGTAAAGCGTATGGAATGTTGCACCCGAGTACCAGGGGACGAAAACTGAGACATATTTGAACACGTCTCCCAATCACACAGTTGATCATACTCTGGGTTCCACATGCATGTTTTAGCTGAAGGAAGAATACCTTAAACCTGGAGAGTTGAGACCCGTGGAATGGGTACCATGCAATATGACTTCAAAGGGTCTTTATTTTCTCACCGAACCTGTCCAATCCTATCACTGCTGCGTTTATGCCCCTGTACACATGCTTGATTCTCTTTCAGAGACATAGCAATCCATAGGTTTTAAGATACTTACTAGTCAGGTACATCCTTACGCGTTTAATATGGGGTGTTGAGTCCATTTCGTTGAGCAAGGAGTAACGCTTGTCTACTCCATATTTGGCTTAATGAACTTTATCTGTGCTCATTTCAATCTCTGGTTTTATGCAGCACCCCAACTCACCTTTCCCCTTAAGCAAGCATTAGCTGGTTTTCTAAATTTGAGACCCTGTTCTGTTTTGTAATTCAGTTCCTGTGTAGCCAAGTTTACATTCCGTGTATTAGTGATATCTTATGATGTTTCTTTTTCTGTGTGACTTATTTCAGTTAGAATCATCATACCTGAATCCACTCGTTATGCTGCTACGGGCCCGATGACATAGATTTCATTGCTGAGTGATATTGCATTGTACGTAAGTACCACAACTTCTTTATCCATTTTTCACTTTCTGCAATATTGAACTTGTACCGTAAACGAGGTTCTTGTAAACAGAGCTGTCCCAAACTTTGGGGTGGCTGCGTCTTTTTGATTTTAATTTCCCTAAGCTATAGGACCATAAGTGGAAGTGCCCTAGGCTCTGTTGCTTTGTTTTTTAGATGTTTCAGGAAACACCATACACTTCTCCCAAGTGGCTGTTGGCAATTTACATTCAGCCCATCAGCATAACATAATACTCCATGGCCTGTCCTGCCTTTCTCCATGGCCTGTCCTGCCTTTCTGGATTTTACACTTTTTTTAGATGGCCCTTTTGCCCGGGGGGAAGTGAGACTTCAGTTGTCCATGGTCTGTTCTGCCCTTTTCTGGATTTTACACTTTTTTCAGATGGCCCGTTTGACCGCGGGGAAGTGAGACTTCATTGTAGTGCAGATTTCCTTTTCAAGCTTGCTTGGTTGGCCAAAAGGGGCGTATGTTTTTTTTTACTGAATATATTCAGGAAAAAACGCATACGCCCTTTTTGGCCAAGTGCATCATTGTCGACGTTCTGCCTCTTTTCCTATGCTTTAAATGCAATTCCGGTCTACCTTCTGAAATCAGTTTCCTGCAATTCTGCCCCGCTGTCAGGTCTCTTGGTAGCCTTACTTCAGTATATTTTGGACGGTAGCTGTCATTTATAACTCTGCAGGTTTGTGAATTACAGTGCCCCTGAGCTCCTTTCTTCAACTCGCTTTCTTGTGAGCTGGCCGCAACACCACAGGATTACTTCACGCCCTAATCTGGTTCCGGCTCGGCACGCTGAGCCTTTGGTTAATTCCTCTTCCTGGTGGGAAATGAGAGTTAAATTTGCCCGTCCAGACACCTCCAGCTAGTCTGTCATTGGTTCTCCCTATTCCTGTTCATCTTCCGCAGTGATTTCAAACTGGACCAAATATGAGGTTAAAGGCACTAACTCTCCTAGTCGGGAGAGTGTTAGTAAAGCATCTGGAATGTTGCACCCGAGTACCGGGGACGAAAACTGAGACATATTTGAACATGTGTCTCAATCACACGGTTGATCATACTCTGGGTTCCACATGCATGTTTTAGCTGAAGGAAGAGTACCTTAAACCTGGAGAGTTGAGACCCGTGGAATGGGTACCATGCAATATGACTTCAAAGGGTCTTCATTTGTTCACCGAACCTCTCCAATCCTGTCACAGCTGTGTTTATGCCCCTGTACACATGCTTTATTCTCTTGCAGACATAGCCATCCGTAGGTTTTAAGTTACTTACTAGTCAGGTACATTCTCAGGCGTTCAATATGGGGTGTTGAGTCCATTTCGTTGAGCAAGGAGTAGCTCTTGTCTATTCCATATTTGGCTTAAGGAATTTTATCTGTGCTCATTTCAATCTCTGGTTTTATGCAGCACCCCAACTCACCTTTCCCCTTAAGCAAGCATAAGTTGGTTTTTTAAATTTGAGACCCTGTTCTGTTCTGTAATTCAGTTCCTTTGTAGCCAAGTTTACATTCCATGTATTGGTGATATCTTATGATGTTTCTTTTTCTCTGTGACTTATTTCAGTTAGAATCATCATACCTGAATCCACTCATTATGGTGCTACGGGCCTGATGACATAGATTTCATTGCTGAGTAATATTGCATTTTACGTAAGTACCACAACATCTTTATCCATTTTTCACTTTCTGCGATATTGAACTTGTACCGTAAATGAGTTTCTTGTAAACAGAGCCGTCCCAAAGTTTTGGGTGGCTGTGTCTTTTTGATTTTAATTTCCCTAAGCTATAGGACCATAAGTGGAAGTGCCCTAGGCTCTGTTGCTTTGTTTTTTAGATGTTTCAGGAAATACCATACACTTCTCCAGAGTGGCTGTTGGCAATTTACATCCCGCCCATCAGCATAACAAGGCTCCCAGTTCTCCATGGCCTGTCCTGCCTTTCTGGATTTTACACTTTTTTCAGATGGCCCTTTTGAATGGGGGGAAGTGAGACTTCATTGTAGTGCAGATTTCCTTTGCAACCTTGCTTGGTTGGCCAAAAAGTGCGTATGCTTTTTTTCCTGAATAGATTCAGGATAAAACGCATATGCCCTATTTGGCCAAGTGCATCATTGTCGACGTTCTGCCTCTTTTCCTATGCTTTAAATGCAATTCCAGTCTACCTCCTGAAATCGGTTTCCTGCAATTCTGCCCCGCTTTCAAGTCCTCTTGGCAGCCTTACTTCAACATATTTTTGGACGATAGCTGTCATTTATAACTCTGCAGGTTTGTGAATTACAGTGCCCCTGAGCTCCTTTCTTCAACTCGCTTTCTTGTGAGCTGGCCGCAACACCGCAGGATTGCTTCAGGCCCTAATCTGGTTCCGGCATGGCACGCTGAGCCTTTGGTTAATTCCTCTTCCTGGTGGGAAATGAGAGTTAAATTTGCCCGTTCAGACACCTGCAGCTAGTCCCTCATTGGTTCTCCCTATTCCTGTTCATCTTCCGCAGAAATTGCAAACTGGGCCAAACCGGAGGTTAAAGGCACTGACTCTCCAAGTCGGGAGAGTGTTAGTAAAGCATCTGGAATGTTGCACCCGAGTACCAGGGGACGAAAACTGAGACATATTTGAACACGTCTCCCGATCACACAGTTGATCATACTCTGGGTTCCACATGCATGTTTTAGCTGAAGGAAGAATACCTTAAACCTGGAGAGTTGAGACCCGTGGAATGGGTACCATGCAATATGACTTCAAAGGGTCTTCATTTGCTCACCAAACCTCTCCAATCCTATCACTGATGCGTTTATGCCCCTGTACACATGCTTGACTCTCTTTTGGAGACATAGCAATCCATAGGTTTTAAGATATTTACTAGTCAGGTACATTCTTAGGCGTTTAATATGGGGTGTTGAGTCCATTTCGTTGAGCAAGTAGTAGCTCTTGTCTATTCCATATTTGGCTTAAGGAACTTTATCTGTGCTAATTTCAAACTCTGGTTTTATGTAGCACCCCAACTCACCTTTCCCCTTAAGCAAGCATAAGTTGCTTTTCTAAATTTGAGACCCTGTTCTGTTTTGTAATTCAGTTCCTGTGTAGCCAAGTTTACATTCCGTGTATTAGTGATATCTTATGATGTTTCTTTTTCTGTGTCACTTATTTCAGTTAGAATCATCATACCTTTATCCACTCATTATGCTCCTACGGGCCTGATGACATAGATTTCATTGCTGAGTGATAGTGCATTGTAGGTAAGTACCACAACTTCTTTATCCATTTTTCACTTTCTGTGATATTGAACTTGTACCATAAATGAGGTTCTTGTAAACATAGCCGTCCCAAACATTGGGGTGGCTGTGTCTTTTTTATTTTAATTTCCCTAAGCTGTAGGACCATAAGTGGAAGTGTCCTAGGCTCTGTTGCTTTGTTTTTTAGATGTTTCAGGAAACACCATACACTTCTCCCGAGTGGCTGTTGGCAATTTACATCCCGCCCATCAGCATAACAAAGCTCCCAGTTCTCCATGGCCTGTCCTGCCTTTCTGGACTGTGCAATTTTTTCAGATGGCCCTTTTGACCGGGGGGAAGTGAGACTTCATTACAGTGCAGATTTCCTTTGCAAGCTTGCATGGTTGGCCAAAAAGTGTGTATGAGTTTTTTCCTGAATATATTCAGGATAAAACGCATATGCCATTTTTGGCCAACTGCATCATTGTGGACGTTCTGCCTCTTTTCCTATGCTTTAAATGCAATTCCAGTCTACCTTGTGAAATCGGCTTCCTGCAATTCTGCCCCGCTTTCAAGTCCCCTTGGCAGCCTTACTTCAGTATATTTTTGGACGATAGCTATCATTTATAACTCTGCAGGTTTGTGAATTACAGTGTCCCTGAGCTCCTTTCTTCAACTCGTTTTCTTGTGAGCTGGCCGCAATACCGCAGGATGGCTTCAGGCCCTAATCTGGTTCCGGCATGGCACGCTGAGCCTTTGGTTAATTCCTCTTCCTGGTGGGAAATGAGAGTTAAATTTGCCCGTTCAGACATCTCCAGCTAGTCTCTCATTGGTTCTCCCTATTCCTGTTCATCTTCCGCAGAAATTGCAAACTGGGCCAAATAGGAGGTTAAAGGCACTGACTCTCCAAGTCGGGAGAGTGTTAGTAAAGCGTATGGAATGTGGCACCCGAGTACCAGGGGACGAAAACTGAGACATATTTGAACACGTCTCCCAATCACACAGTTGATCATACTCTGGGTTCCACATGCATGTTTTAGCTGAAGGAAGAATAACTTAAACCTGGAGAGTTGAGACCCGTGGAATGGGTACCATGCAATATGACTTCAAAGGGTCTTTATTTTCTCACCGAACCTCTCCAATCCTATCACTGCTGCGTTTATGCCCCTGTACACATGCTTGATTCTCTTTCAGAGACATAGCAATCCATAGGTTTTAAGATACTTACTAGTCAGGTACATCCTTACGCGTTTAATATGGGGTGTTGAGTCCATTTCGTTGAGCAAGGAGTAGCTCTTGTCTACTCCATATTTGTCTTAGGGAACTTTATCTGTGCTCATTTCAATCTCTGGTTTTATGCAGCACCCCAAGTCACCTTTCCCCTTAAGCAAGCATAAGTTGGTTTTCTAAATTTGAGACCCTGTTCTGTTCTGT
The DNA here is from genome assembly GCF_937001465.1 of Orcinus orca. Classification (NCBI taxonomy): domain Eukaryota; kingdom Metazoa; phylum Chordata; class Mammalia; order Artiodactyla; family Delphinidae; genus Orcinus; species Orcinus orca. The sequence goes on along the minus strand of NC_064565.1, from coordinate 3,356,824 downwards.
AATTCAGTTCCTGTGTAGCCAAGTAATATTCCGTGTGTTAGTGATATTTTATGATATTTCTTTTCCTGTGTGACTTATTTCAGTTAGAATCATCATACCTGAATCCACTCATTATGCTGCTATGGGCCTGATGACATAGATTTCATTGCTGAGTGTTATTGCATTGTACGTAAGTACCACAACTTCTTTATCCATTTTTCAGTTTCTGCGATATTGAAATTGTACCGTAAACGAGGTTCTTGTAAACAGAGCCATCCCAAATTATGTGGTGGCTGTGTCTTTTTGATTTTAATTTCCCTAAGCTTTAGGACCATAAGTGGAAGTGCCCTAAGCTCTGTTGCTTTGTTTTTTAGATGTTTCAGGAAACACCATACACTTCTCCAGAGTGGCTGTTGGCAATTTACATCCCACCCATCAGCATAAGAAGGCTCCCAGTTCTCCATGGCCTGTCCTGTCATTCTGGATTTTACACTTTTATCAGATGGTCCTTTTGGCCTGGGGGAAGTGAGACTTCATAGTTGTGCTGATTTCCTTTGCCAGCTTGGTTGGTTTGCCAAAAAGTACGTATTCGTTTTTTCCTGAATGTATTCAGGAAAAAACGCATACACCCTTTTTGGCCAAGTGCATCATTGTCGAGGTTCTGACTCTCTTCATATGTTTTCAATGCAATTCCAGTCTACCTCCTGAAATCGGTTTCCTGCAATTCTGCCTTGCTTTCAATGCCTCTTCATAGCCTTACCTCAATATAGTTTTTGAAAATAGTTGGCGTTTATAACTCTGCAGGTTTTTGAATTACAGTGGCCCTTAGCTCCATTTTTCAGCTCTTATTTTTGTGATCTTGCCTCATAACCACAGGATTCCTTCAGGCCCTATTTTTTTTCTGGGGCACCTTGCTGTGCCTTTGGTTAATTCTTCTTACTGATGTGAAATTAGAGTGACATGTGCCCATTGAAACCGCTATGGCTAGTTTCTCACTGGTTCCCCCTATTCCCATTCATCCTCCGCACTAACTGCAGACTGTGCGATACCAGAACTTAAAGGCATTGACTCTCCATGTGGGGATGTTGTTAGTAAAGTGGCTGGAATGTCGATCCGGAGCCCCAGGAGAGGAAAAATGAGGTGCGTTTTAGAAACCTTTCCCGATCATATGGTATACCAGTTGCTGGGTTTCCCAAGCATAGTTTAGCTGTAGGAAGATTCCCTTCAATCTAGAGTGTTGGGACCCTTGGAATGAGAAGCATGAAGTATTGCATTAAACTTTTGGCAGTTGCTCACCAAAGCTCACCAATCCTCTCAGCCCCAAGTGTCCAGCCTTATGTCTTATCCAGCTGTGGGTTTATATGTGGTCAATCCAGGTTGCATCACAGCCCCTGAGCGAATTTTGTAAGAATTTTTCTCTCTTTCATTGTTTCTGCGTTTTGTTTTTAAAATTTATTTCTATAATGGGGTTTAGCTCATTTTCACTGCTGTGTTTGTGCCGCTCTGCACACACTTGATTCCCTTATGGAGATATATCAATACATGGGTTTTAAGATTCTTATTACTCAGATATATTTCTCTGCGGTGTATAGGGTGTGTTGAGGCCAGTTCATTGAGCAAGGTGTAGATCTTGTCTAATACCTATTTGGTTTATTGAACGGTATCTGTGCTAATTTCAAACTCTGGTTTTATGCATCACCCCACCTCTCCTTTCCCCTTAAGCTGACATAAGTGTGTTTTCTAAATGTGAGACACTGTTCTGTTCTGTAATTCATTTCTTGTGCAGCCATATTTACCCTCCCTCTATAAGTGATATCTTGTGATATGTTTCTTTTTGACTTATTTCAAGTAGTATTATCGGACGTAAATCCACTCTTTATCCTTCTACTAGCCTTATTACATTGATTTCATGGTGAAGAGATATTCCATTGTACATAAGTACCACATCTTCTTTATCCATTGTTCTCTTTCCTGGGATATTTAAGGTGTACTGAAGTTGAGGTTCTTGTAAACAGAGTAGCCCTAAACTGTGGTGTGCTTGTGTCTTGTTGATTTTTAGACTTCCCTAGATATACTCCCATGATTGGAAGTGTCCTATGCTCTGTAGCTCTGTTTTTTAGATGATTTAGGAACCACCATACACTTCTCCAGAGTGGCTCTCGGCAGTTCACACACTGCCCATCAGCGTATAAAGGCTCCCTGTTCTCCATGGCCTGTCCTGCATTTCTGGTTTTTACAATTTTTTAGGATGGCCCTTTTGACCGGTGGGAAATGAGACTTCTTTGTTGTGCACATTTGCATTGCTTGCTTGCTTCGTTGCCCATAAAGTGCGTCTGCGTTTTTTCCTGGATATAATCAGGAAAAAACGCATACACCCTTTTGGGCCAACTGCATCATTGTCGAAATTCTGCCGCTTTTCATGTGCGTTAAAGACGAGTCCAATCTATCTCTTGAAATCTGTTTCTTGCAATTCTGTCTTGCATTCAGATCCTCTTCTTTGCCTTACCTCAACATATTTTTGGACGTTAGTTTTCATTTATAACTCTGCAGGTTTGTGAATTGCAGTGACCCTGAGCTCCATGTTTTAAGTTGCTCTTTTGTGAGCTGGCCTCAAACCCGCAGGATTGCTTCAGGCCCTATTTTGGCTCCGGCGAGGCAGGCTGAGCCTTTTTTTAATTCTTACTCTTAATGGGAAATTAGAGTGATATGTGCCCGTCCAAACCCCTACAACTCTTCTCTCATTGGTTCCCCCTCTTCCCATTCATCCTCCTCACAATTTGCAAAATGTGTGAAACAGAAGTTTAAATGTGCTGATTCTCCAAGTGGGGAGATTCTAAGTAACGTGGCTGGAATGGTGAACAGGAGCACCAGGAGAGGATAAATGAGGTGCATTTTAGACACATCTCCTGATCACATGGTGTACAGTCCTCTGGGTTTTCCATGCATGTTTTAGCTGTAGGAAGGTCCCTTGAACCTGCAGATTTGGGACCCATTGAATGGGTACCAGGTAGTATTACTTTAAAGGGTGTGCATTTCCTCACCCAACCTCACATTTCTCTTAGCGCAAACAGTTTCCAGCCTTATGTCTCATCCTGCTGTGGGTCTAGATGTGTTCAATCCATGTTGCATCACCGTCCCTGAGGAAAAGTTGTAAGAGGTTTTCTCTGTCTCTCTGTCATTTATTTTTTCCAATTTATTACTATATTGGTTACAGCTGATTTTCAAAGCTCTGTTTCTTGCTGCTGTATATCCACTTGATTCACGTACAGAGAGACATCAATAAATTCTTTTTCAGATTCTTACCAGTCGTATATATTCTTTTCCGGTGACTTGAGTGTGCTGAGTGCAGTTCTTTTAGCTACCGTGTAGGCCTTGTTGATTATCAGTTTCGTATTTGGAATGGTATCTTTGCTAATTTCAACCTCCTGGATGATGCCTCACCCCTTCCCACCTTTCCCGTTTAGCAGCCTTATGCGTGTTTTCTACATATTTGACTATGTTTTTGTTTTGTAATTTATTTCATGTGTAGCCATTTTGGATTCCACCTTTAAGTGATATCTTATGATATGTGTCTTTTTCTTTTTGAATTCTGTCACTTAGAATGATCATACGTAACTCCTCCGGAGTTGTTACAACTGGCCATATTTCATTGATTTCCAGGCTGAATAATATTCCACTCTACCTAAGTACCACATCTCTATCCATTTTTTCCCTCCAGAGACATTTAAGTTATATCCTAGTCGAGGATCTTTTAAACAGAGAGGGGGTAAACATTGGGGTGCCTGTGTCCTCTCGATTTTTGTTTTTCCCAAGATATACGCCCATGAGTGCAAGTGCCCTATGCTCCGTAGCTCATTTTTCAGATGCTTTAGTAAACACAATACACTTCTCCAGAATGGCCGTTGGCAATATACATTTCCACTATAAGTCTCACAGGGCTCCCTCTTCTCCTTGCCCTGTCCTGCATTTCTGTTGTTTACGCTTTATGAGGATGGCTCTTCTGACTGATGCGAAGTGATATCTTTTGTAGTATTGACTTCCAGTGCCCACCTGTTTGGTTGGCTAAAAAAGTGTATGCCCTTTTCTTGAATATATACAGAAAAAAACGCATACACCCTTTTTGGCCAACTGCAATGTTGGCAATGTTCAGCTCCTTTTCTTGTGCTTAATGGCGAGTCCTTTCTACCTCCTCAAATCCCTTTCCTGCCATTCTCCCTTGCTTACAAGTCCTTTTCTCGGACTTTCCTCAAGACATTTTTCAGTGATGGATATTTTCAACTCTGCAGTTTCGTGAATTTTACTGCCCCTGAGTTCCATTGTTCAACTTGTGTTTATGGGAACTGGCCACAAAGCAGCGGGATTTCCTCAAGCCCTATACTGTTTCCATGGGCAACCCTAGCCTTTGGTCAATTCGTCTTCCTGATTGGAAATTAGAGTGACATGTGCCTGTCTGAACACCTAGGACTTGTCTCTCATTGTTCCTCATCCTTCCGCTTCATCCTCTGGACAAATTCCAAACTGTACGCAACAGGATGTTGACAGTGCTGACATCTCCAAGTGGGGAGACTCTTAGTAAAGACGCTGGAGGGGTGAACCCGAGCACCAGGAGATGAGGAGATGAGAGGCCTTTTCCAAACTCTTCCCGATCAGATGGTATACCATCCTCTGGGTGTGACAGACATGTTTTAGCAGTAGGAAGAGTCCCATTCATGTAAGGAGAACACCAGGGCTTTTTCAAAATCAGTGTCTCCCCGAAACCCAAACTGGGGAATTTTTTAAGCTACGGCTACACATATGTTCATTAAGGGCCTTGGGAAGTAGGCAGAGTCCAAACTTTAGATGATTGAAGTCTTCAGGGTCAGAAGCACTCACCACCAGCTTCCCTTAGGTTACACTTTAACTGTCATTGATAGATGATGTCAATAAAAATATCTATTCTTTTTCAGATTATTTCCCCTTATAGGTTATTGCAAAATGTTGAGTGTAGTTCCCTGTGCTATACAGTAGTTCCTTGTTGATGATCTATTTTATACATAGCAGTGTGTATGTGTTAATTCCAAACTGTTAATTTATCCCTCCTCCCACCTTTCCCCTTTGGTAATAATAAATTATAAGATTTTATACTTCTCAGAAATGGGGGAGCTGAAAGAGGGGTATCATTTTCAATGGAAAAGCATTTAAAACAAGATTGAAGCTTTAACCAAGATTATTAGATGTACATCCTCGAAAAGAAATCACTTCGTTTCTCTAATATTGACCTGACAAATAAGACAAACCTTTTCACTGAACTTGCTTATAATAAAGTGATGGAAATATCAAATGGAAGTGTTAGAAACATCTTATTTTACCCGAGCCTTATACACTGTTCTATGTTAACTACAGTTTGGCTCACACATCTGTTCATTGAGGTTACAATAGTCTCAATTTCTGTTACTGATCCTCCAGAGTGGACCCCAACAAGTGTCCCCCTGCCCAGTGTCATTGGGGCCAACAGATCGAGACTGAGTTTGGTTCACAAGCAAAGGAAACTTTATATTTTGATCAGAGAATGGAGAGGTGAGAGCATGCACTACCCCGTGGGCTGTGGGCTGGGCTGCTGTGTAGAGATCCTGTCAGAGTCAGTGGGAGGGAGGGGGCGGAGCTCTCGAGGGCCGGGTTGGCTGTAGCTCAGGCTCTATATCGCGGAGTCTGCACTGGGCCCCAGGAGCTGAGGTGTCGACCCAGCCATTCTGCACTAGGAAATCTGGTCTGAAGTGCCGGGTGTGGAACCTCTGCATGCGGGACCCTAGGAGCACGTGAAATTAGACAAAGCACAAAGGATAAAAAAGCTTAGACTTGACTTTATTGCCCAGATTCTATTTTTATCTCCCAGGGATTTTTTTTTTTTTTTTTTTTGCGGTACGTGGGCCTCTCACTGTTGTGGCCTCTCCCGTGGCGGAGCACAGGCTCCGGACGTGCAGGCTCAGCGGCCATGGCTCATGGGCCCAGCTGCTCCGCGGCATGTGGGATCTTCCCGGACCGGGGTATGAACCCGTGTCCCCTGCATCAGCAGGCGGACTCTCAACCACTGCGCCACCAGGGAAGCCCATCCCAGGGATTTTTAATGGGCTTTGCTGGGGACAAACCCCTCCTCTGCCTTTTGTCCCGTTCCTCATTCTTGGAGTGCTGAGGGTGCAGACCCTTCTTCTGTACCTGCTGAGTGCTGAGTTGGGAGCCCTCATACCCTGGGGCGAGGGTCAGAGCTTCTCCCCAGCAGCCTCCAGGTGACGTTGATTGTCCCCAGGCCCCCTGCCTCCCTGCTCGTCCACCTGAGCACCAGCATTGGAAGTGTTATAGATTCTAATGACCTTTAAGGGTCCAGGAAAGAGATGTGCAGAGACGCTGTGGGGGCCGGTTTCACCCCGCCCCACATTTGTTCGGCCACTTTAGGCTGACCGTTTCTGCCAGCCTAGATGCTCTGACCAGTAGTCTGCGCTTTCTTCAATTAGGCCCCTGAATTAACGTACAAACAGCACCAGGTGTCAGAGCCCTGCCTGCTCAACTCCCAGACAGTCCAGGGTCAGTGGTGATCAAGGACCATGATGGCCACTGAGTCAACAGCCTTTTGAAGTAAACAGGAGTCCAGCCGGTCTTATTGGCCACCATCATCACGGTGTCTGTAGGCTTTTCTATGGTGACAGTGTGATATACGGTTCCCCCGCCAAGATTATTAGCTCCCCTCTGGGTGCAGTAAGTCCTGCAAGCAGTAGTCTACTCTTTTGGGACACACTCTTGTTGTTTTATGAGAGAAATTCCAGGTCAAGTGATGTTCACACGAGTCGTCATGGTGCCCTGTTGCCCCCGGTTATCTATCTGGATGTTGGAGTTGGAGGGCTTCCTCACTCGAGGTTGGTGTGCCCACGGAGCGAACCCTGCAACTTCAGGGCATGGTTGGTGGTTAGGATCACCTCGTGGGGTCCTTTTCCCTTAGGAGGGAGGTGGCCTTTTGGGCTGCTGATTTCCAGGTTTTTAGATACCGCCAGTATCTTGGCCAGATGTGGCAGTGGGCCAAGCCCCTTGGTGACTGTAGTTTATCCTACCTGGATGGCATTCTTGCATTGTTCCATTTCAAGTGGGCCCAGTTTTTGCACTAATTCTCCAATGGCGATTCACCTTTCACCGGGAATGTAAAGGTCAAAGGGTTTAGCTAAATTAGGGAGTTCCAGGGCAAGGGTCTGAATTGACTGCTCTTTCCATTCTTGAAAGGCCACTTCTGGATTCTATTCAAAAGGATCATCATCTTTTCCTTTCAGTGTTTCATATAGAGGCCCAACTAGTAGACTGTAGTTAGGGATCCAGAAGCAGCAAACCCTGGCCTGCCCAGGAACCCCTAAGCTGTCTTCTAGTTTTAGAAAGGGGTAAGGTTGAAAATGGTTTCCTCCCTCTCCTGGGATGGGCTTCTCCGACCTTCTGTGAGAATGAAGCCCAGGCAGGTCACCGCAGTCTGTGATATTTGAGCTTTTTCTTGGACAACTTCTATCCTTTATTGGCTTGGTAGTTCAGAGGCCTCCTTAGTAGGGCTGGCGATCAGAATGTCATCTGCGTATTGAAGGAGGGTTTCCTTTTCCAGAGGTAGAACTTTTTGGTCTTTAGCTAAGCTTTCCCCAAAGATGGTGTGGGAATTTTTGCACCCTTGGGGCCAGACGGCCCGGAAGTATTGTTTTAGTTGTATGTTGAGTCCTGCCACTCACAAGCCAAAATTTCTTGTGACTCTGGGACTAATGGAATACAAAAGAAGGCATCATTGAAGACTAATACAGAATACCATGTCCTGGTGGTTGGTAGAATGCCCAGCAGGGTGTAGGAATTAGGAGCAACTGGAGGTATATCCTCGGTGGCTTCACTGACTGTCCTGACATCCTTTACCAGGTCCCCAGCAGCCCATGGGGCTCTCGTGGTCAGACCAATCCCAGAATATGGAGCTCACCTGGGCAGGTACCCCACCCCCACCCCAGCCCACAGGGCTCTCGTGGTCAGGCCCCTCCCAGGATACAGAGCTACCCTTGCAGGTACCGTGGCAGGGCTGGGCACACAGGAACCGTGCACATAGCCCTCATTGCAGAGCACCCCCAGCTCACCTGTCGCTCAGAGCTGACACAGAGCACCTCAGAGCAGGACTTGAACTAACAAACAGCAACTGCGACAGGTCTGTGACCCTGGGCATCACTCTGTGCAGCCTCCCTCCACCTGGTCTTCCAGAGACTTCCACTGCACCCCGGGCACCAGGCCTCTGTCTCCAACCACCACCCACCTCTCCTCTCCCTGACTCCTGGGTTCCTCTCATTAGGAGAGGGTTTTCTTGAAGTTGTCTCCCACTCATGGGCCAGATAAAATGATTAGAAAACAAGCCAAAGCTGCAGCCCCTTGTCTATCCTGACTCTCAGGAGCCCACACCTGTTCCTTGGACCTGGCCGGTTCAGCAAGTTCCATTTTCTGCAACTGTGAGCCCCTGAGGGGTGATGATTGGCTGACCTGGGCAGCCTTACCGTGCCGGCCAGCCCTCCCCAGGTGTGCCTGGGTTGAGATCAATATAAATACCACTCCAGGCAGCAAGAGCCCCTGCAGCCGTGCCTGACACCATTTTCTCTGCCCTGTCAGCAGTCTCGGGGCTGGGCTGGTGGGAGGGAGTGAGAGGCCACGGCTTTGTGGGTGGCCCAGTGTGAGTGGGGCTCTGCTGGACTTTCTGCAGCAGTTGCCAGGCTGCCACCTGCTAAAGAAGAGGATGTGTCACCCATACCTGCTGCTGGAATTTCTCCCTGGGCAGAGGTGAGGAAGGAAAAAAGCAGTGGGGGCAGGGACAGGACGGGTATCTCAGGCAGGGAAATGGAAATCTTCCAGAAGAGCACCCAGGGCCAGGACCATCCTGGCTGGCCTGCAGGCACCAAGTCGGCCGGCATGCTGTCACTCGTGTGGCTCTATGGCCCTTCCTCTAGGCTTTCAAGTCCTTGTATATATTCAGGTGTTTTACCTGGGACGGGTGGGAATAGTTCAGCAGCAACAGGCCTGGGGCTCAGCTCACGTTTACTCACAGATGCCTCGGCACGGTGCCCCATCTTTGCAATGAGGACGCTTGTTGGGTGGGGGCTGCTGGCTGAATGGGAGATGATTCCCCACCACTGACCAACTTCAGAATTGTTTACAACTGGAGCAAGTGCCCTGATACGGTTTTCCTCTGTGTAACTGGTGGGTTCTGTGTTTTTTTTCTCTGTTTCGTTTTTGGTTCAAGGTAGATTTTATTCCTCTTTTTTGTATTTACAGATATAAGCATGGAAATAATTTATTCATATAAATACATGTATGTGCAGGGAATAATTGTTTTTTCTGTTTTATTTTTAAATTTTATTTCTTTTTAATTTTGAATTTTATTTTATATTTTTATACAGCAGGTTCTTATTGGTTATCTATTTTATACATATAAATGTATACATGCCAATCCCAGTCTCTCAACTCCTCTCACCACCACCCCCCCAACAGCTTTTCCCCCTTGTTGTCCATACGTTTGTTGTCTACATCTGTTGCTCTATTTATGCCTTGCAAAATGGTTAATCAGTACAGTTTTTCTAGGTTCCACCTATATGCATGAATATACAAGATTTGTTTTTCTCTTTCTGAATTACTTCACTCTGTATGACAGTCTCTAGATCCATCGACGTCTCTACAAATGACCCAATTTCATTCCTTTTCATGGCTTAGTAATATTCCATTTTATATATGTACCACAGCTTTATGCATTCGTCTGTCTGTGGGCATTTGGGTTGCTTCCATTACCTCGATATCGTAAATAGTTATGCAATGAACATTGCGGTGAATGTCTCTTTTTGATTTATGGTTTTGTCTGGGTATATGTCCAGTACTGGGATTACTGTATCATATGGTACTTCTATTGTTAGTTTCTTAAGAAATTCCATATTGTTCTCCATAGTGACTGTATCAATTTATATTCCCAACAATAGTGGAAGAGGGTTCCTTTTCTCCACACCCTTTCCAGCATTTTTTGCTTGTAGATTTTCTATGATGCCTATTCTACCAGGTGTGACGTGATACCTCATTGTTGAATCCATTTCGTTGAGCAAGGGGTAGGTCTTGTCTATTACATATTTGGCTTATGGAACGGTATCTGTGCTAATTTCAAACTCTGGTTTTATGCAGCACCCCAACTCACCTTCCCCCTTAAGCAAGCATAAGTTGGTTTTCTAAACTTGAGACCCTGTTCTCTTTTGTAATTCAGTTAATGTGTAGCCAAGTTCACATTCCATGTATTAGTGATACCTTATGATGTTTCTTTTTCTGTGTGACTTATTTCACTTAGAATCATCGTGCTTCAATCCACTCATTATGCTGATACGGACCTGGTGACAAAGATTTCATTGCTGAGTGGTATTCTGTTGTACATAAGTACCGAAACTTCTTTATCCATTATTTGCTCTCTGGGATATTTAACTTGTGCTGTTGAAGAGATTCCAGTAAAAAGAACCGTCCCAAATTTTGGGGTGGCTGTGTCTTTTTGATTTTAATTTCCCTAAGCTATAGGACCATATGTGGAAGTGCCCTAGGCTCTGTTGCTTTGTTTTTTACATGTTTCAAGAAACACCATACACTTCTCCAGAGTGGCTGTTGGCAATTTACATCCCACCCATCAGCATAACAAGGCTCCTAGTTTTCCATGGCCTGTCCTGCCTTTCTGGATTTTACACTTTTTTCAGATGGCACTTTTGACCGGGGGGATGTGAGACTTCATTGTAGTGCAGATTTCCTTTGCAAGCTTGCTTGGTTGGCCAAAAAGGGCGTATGCGTTTTTTCCTGAATATATTCAGGAAAAAACGCATACGCCCTTTTTGGCCAAGTGCATCATTGTTGACGTTCTGCCTCTTTTCCTATGCTTTAAATGCACTTCCAGTCTACCTCCTGAAATCGGTTTCCTGTAATTCTGCCCCGCTTTCAAGTCCTCTTGGCAGCCTTACTTCAGTATATTTTTGGACGATAGCTGTCATTTATAACTCTGCAGGTTTGTGAATTACAGTGCCCCTGAGCTCCTTTCTTCAACATGCTTTCTTGTGAGCTGGCCACAATACCACAGGATTGCTTCAGGCCCTAATCTGGTTCTGGCACGGCACGCTTAGCGTTTGGTTAATTCCTCTTCCTGGTGGGAAATGAGAGTTAAATTTGCCCGTCCAGACACCTCCAGCTAGTCTCTCATTGGTTCTCCGTATTCCTGTTCATCTTCCTCAGAAATTGCAAACTGGGCCAAACAGGAGGTTAAAGGCACTGACTCTCCAAGTCGGGAGAGTGTTAGTAAAGCGTCTGGAATGTTGCACCCGAGTACCAGGGGACGAGAACTGAGATATTTGAACACGTCTCCCAATCACACGGTTGATCATACTCTGGGTACCACATGCATGTTTTAGCTGAAGGAAGAATACCTTAAACATGGAGAGTTGAGACCCGTGGAATGGGTACCATGCAATATGACTTCAAAGGGTCTTCATTTGCTCACCGAACCTCTCCAATCCTATCACTGCTGCGTTTATGCCCCTGTACACACGCTTGATTCTCTTTTGGAGACATAGCAATCCATAGGTTTTAAGATACTAGTCAGGTATATACATAGGCGTTTAATATGGGGTGTTGAGTCCATTTCGTTGAACAAGGAGTAGCTCTTGTCTATTACATATTTGGCTTATAGAACGGTTCTGTGCTCATTTCAATCTCTGGTTTTATGCAGCACCCCTACTCACCTTTCCCCTTAAGCAAGCATAAGTTGGTTTTCTAAATTTGAGAACCTGTTCTGTTTTGTAATTCAGTTCCTGTGTAGCCAAGTTTACATTCCGTGTGTTAGTGATATCTTATGATCTTTCGTTTTCTGTGTGACTTATTTCAGTTAGAATCATCATACCTGAATCCACTCATTATGCTGCTACGTGCCTGATGACATAGATTTCTTTGCTGAGTGATATTGCATTGTACGTAAGTACCACAACTTCTTTATCCATTTTTCACTTTCTGCGATATTGAACTTGTACTGTAAATGAGGTTCTTGTAAACAGAGTCGTCCCAAACTTTGGGGTGGCTGTGTCTTTTTGATTTTAATTTCCCTAAGCTATAGGACCATAAGTGGAAGTGCCCTAGGCTCTGTTGCTGTGTTTTTTAGATGTTTCAGGAAACACCATACACTTCTCCAGAGCTGCTGTTGGCAATTTACATCCTGCCCATCAGCATAACAAGGCTCCCAGTTCTCCATGGCCTGTCCTGCCTTTCTGGATTTTACACGTTTATCAGATGGCCCTTTTGACCGGGGGGAAGTGAGACTTCATTGTAGTGCAGATTTCCTTTGCAAGCTTGCTTGGTTGGCCAAAAAGGGCGTATGCGTTTTTTCCTGAATATATTCAGGAAAAAACGCATACGCCCTTTTTGGCCAAGTGCATTATTGTCGACGTTCTGCCTCTTTTCCTGTGCTTTAAATGCAATTCCAGTCTACCTCCTGAATTCGGTTTCCTGCAATTCTGCCCTGCTTTCAAGTCCTCTTGGCAGCCTTACTTCAGTTTATTTTTGGACGATAGCTGTCATTTATAACTCTGCAGGTTTGTGAATTACAGTGTCCCTGAGCTCCTTTCTTCAACTTGCTTTCTTGTGAGCTGGCCGCAACACCGCAGGATGGCTTCAGGCCCTAATCTGGTTCCGGCACGGCACGCTGAGCCTTTGGATAATTCCTCTTCCTGGTGGGAAATGAGAGTTAAATTTGCCCGTCCAGACACCTCCAGCTAGTCTCTCATTGGTTCTCCCTACTCATGTTCATCTTCCACAGAAATTGCAAACTGGGCCAAACAGGAGGTTAAAGGCACCGACTCTCCAAGTCGGGAGAATGTTAGTAAAATGTCTGGAATGTTGCACCCGAGTACCAGGGGACGAGAACTGAGATATTTGAACACGTTTCCCAATCACACGGTTGATCATACTCTGCGTTCCACATGCATGTTTTAGCTGAAGGAAGAATACCTTAAACATGGAGAGTTGAGACCCGTGGAATGGGTACCATGCAATATGACTTCAAAGGGTCTTCATTTGCTCACCGAACCTCTCCAATCCTATCACTGCTGCGTTTATGCCCCTGTACACACAGTTGATTCTCTTTCGGAGACATAGCAATCCATAGGTTTTAAGATACTAGTCAGGTATATACATAGGCATTTAATATGGGGTGTTGAGTCCATTTCGTTGAACAAGGAGTAGCTCTTGTCTATTACATATTTGGCTTATAGAACGGTTCTGTGCTCATTTCAATCTCTGGTTTTATGCAGCACCCCAACTCACCTTTCCCCTTAAGTAAGCATAAGTTGGTTTTCTAAATTTGAGACCCTGTTCTGTTTTGTAATTCAGTTCCTGTGTAGCCAAGTTTACATTCCGTGTATTAGTGATATCTTATGATGTTTCTTTTTCTGTGTGACTTATTTCAGTTAGAATCATCGTAACTGAATCCACTCACTATGCTGCTACGTGCCTGATGACATAGATTTCATTGCTGAGTGATATTGCATTTTACGTAAGTACCACAACTTCTTTATCCATTTTTCGCTTTCTGTGACTTTGAACTTGTACCATAAACGAGGTTCTTGTAAACAGAGCCATCCCAAACTTTGGGGTGGCTGTGTCTTTTTGATTTTAATTTCCCTAAGCTATAGGACCATAAGTGGAAGTGCCCTAGGCTCTGTTGATTTGTTTTTTAGATGTTTCAGGAAACACCATACACTTCTCCCGAGTGGCTGTTGGCAATTTACATCCCGCCCATCAGCATAACAAGGCTCCCAGTTCTCCATGGCCTGTCCTGTCATTCTGGATTTTACACTTTTTTCAGATGGTCCTTTTGACCGGGGGGAAGTCAGACTTCATTGTAGTGCTATTTTCTTTGCCAGCTTGGTTGGTTGGCCAAAAAGGGCGTATACATTTTTTCCTGAATATATTCAGGAAAAAACGCATACACCCTTTTTGGTTAAGTGCATCATTGTCGACGTTCTGCCTCTTTTCCTATGCTTTAAACGCAATTCCAGTCTACCTCCTGAAATCGGTTTCCTGCACCTCTGCGCCGCTTTCAAGTCCTCTTGGCAGACTTACTTCAGTATATTTTTGGACGATAGCTGTCATTTATAACTCTGCAGGTTTGTGTATTACAGTGCCCGTGAGCTCCTTTCTTCAACTCGCTTTCTTGTGAGCTGGCCGTAACACCGCAGGATTGCTTCAGGCCCTTATCTGTTTCCGACACGGCACGCAGCACCTTTGGTTATTTCCTGTTCCTGGTGGGAAATGAGAGTTAAATTTGCCCGTCCAGACACCTCCAGCTAGTCTCTCATTGGTTCTCCCTATTCCTGTTCATCTTCCGCAGAAATTACAAACTGGGCCAAACAGGAAGTTAAAGGCATGGACTCTCCAAGTCGGGAGAGTGTTAGTAAAGCGTCTGGATTGTTGCACCCGACTACCAGGGGACAAAAACTGAGACATATTGGAACACGTCTCCCGAACACACGGTTGATCATAATCTGGGTTCCACATGCATGTTTTAGATGAAGGAAGAATACCTTAAACATGGAGAGTTGAGACCCGTGGAATGGGTACCATGCAATATGACTTCAAAGGGTCTTCATTTGCTCACCGAACCTCTCCAATGTTATCACTGCTGCGTTTATGCCCCTGTACACATGCTTGATTGTCTTTCAGAGACATAGCAATCCATAGGTTTTAAGATACTTACTACTCAGGTACATTCTTAGGCGTTTAATATGGGGTGTTGAGTCCACTTCGTTGAGCAAGGAGTAGCTCTTGTCTATTCCATATTTGGCTTAAGGAACTTTATCTGTGCTCATTTCAATCTCTGGTTTTATGCAGCACCCCAACTCACCTTTCCCCTTAAGCAAGCATAAGTTGGTTTTCTCAATTTGAGACTCTGTTCTGTTTTGTAATTCAGTTCCTGTGTAGCCAAGTTTACATTCCGTGTATTAGTGATACCTTATGATGTTTCTTTTCCTGTGTGACTTATTTCAGTTAGCATCATCATACCTGAATCCATTCATTATGCTGCTACGGGCCTGATGACATAGATTTCTTTGCTGAGTGATATTGCATTGTACGTAAGTACCACAACTTCTTTATCCATTTTTCACTTTCTGCGACATTGAACTTGTACTGTAAACGAGGTTCTTGTAAACAGAGCCATCCCAAACTTTGGGGTGGCTGTGTCTTTTTGATTTTAATTTCCCTAAGCTATAGGACCATAAGTGGAAGTGCCCTAGGCTCTGTTGCTGTGTTTTTTAGATGTTTCAGGAAACACCATACACTTCTCCAGAGTGGCTGTTGGCAATTTACATCCCGCCCATCAGCATAACAAGGCTCCCAGTTCTCCATGGCCTGTCCTGCCTTTCTGGATTTTGCACTTTTTTCAGATGGCCCTTTTGACAGGGGGCACGTGAGACTTATTGTAGTGCAGATTTCCTTTGCAAGCTTGCTTGGTTGGCCAAAAAGGGCGTATGCGTTTTTTCCTGAATATATTTAGGAAAAAACGCATATGCCGTTTTTGGCCAAGTGCATCATTGTGGACGTTCTGCCTCTTTTCCTATGCTTTAAATGCAATTCCAGTCTACCTCCTGAAATCGGTTTCCTGCAATTCTGCCCCGCTTTCAAGTCCTCTTGGCAGCCTTACTTCAGTATATTTTTTGGACGATAGCTGTCATTTATAACTCTGCAGGTTTGTGAATTACAGTGCCCCTGAGCTCCTTTCTTCAACTCGTTTTCTTGTGAGCTGGCCGCAACACCACAGGATTGCTTCAGGCCCTAATCTGGTTTCGGCACGGCATGCTGAGAGTTTGGTTAATTCCTCTTCCTGGTGGGAAATGAGACTTAAATTTGCCCGTCCAGACACCTCCAGCTAGTCTCTCATTGGTTCTCCCTATTCCTGTTCATCTTCCGCAGAAATTGCAAACTGGGCCAAACAGGAAGTTAAAGGCACTGACTCTCCAAGTCAGGAGAGTGTTAGTAAAGCGTCTGGAATGTTGCACCCGAGTACCAGGGGACGAAAACTGAGATATATTGGAACACGTCTCCCGAACACACGGTTGATCGTACTCTGGGTTCCACATGCATGTTTTAGCTGAAGGAAGAATACCTTAAACCTGGAGAGTTGAGACCCGTGGAATGGGTACCATGCAATATGACTTCAAAGGGTCTTCATTTGCTCACCGAAACTCTCCAATGTTATCACTGCTGCGTTTATGCCCCTGTACACATGCTTGATTCTCTTTTGGAGACATAGCAATCCATAGGTTTTAAGATTCTTACTAGTCAGGTACATATTTAGGCGTTTAATACGCGGTGTTTAGTCCATTTCATTGAGCAAGGAATAGCTCTTGTCTATTCCATATTTGGCTTAAGGAACTTTATCTGTGCTCATTTCAATCTCTAGTTTTATGCAGCACCCCAACTCACCTTTCCCCTTAAGCAAGCATAAGTTGGTTTTCTACATTTGAGACCCTATTCTGTTTTGTAATTCAGTTCCTGTGTAGCCAAGTTTACATTCCGTGTATTAGTGATATCTTATGGTGTTTCTTTATCTGTGTGACTTATTTCAGTTTGAATCATCATACCTGAATCCTCTCATTATGTTGCTATGGGCCTGATGACATAGATTTCTTTGCTGAGTGATATTGCATTGTATGTAAGTACCACAACTTCTTTATCCATTTTTCACTTTCTGCGATATTGAACTTGTACCGTAAACAAGGTTCTTGTAAACAGAGCCGTCCCAACCTTTGGGGTGGCTGTGTCTTTTTGATTTTAATTTCCCTAAGCTATAGGACCATAAGTGGAAGTGCCCTAGGCTCTGTTGCTTTGTTTTTTAGATGTTTCAGGAAACACCATACACTTCTCCAGAGTGGCTGTTGGCAATTTACATCCCACCCATCAGCATAACAAGGCTCCCAGTTCTCCATGGCCTGTCCTGCCTTTCTGGACTTTACACTTTTTTCAGATGGCCCTTTTGACCAGGGGAAGTGAGACTTCATTGTAGTGCAGATTTCCTTTGCAAGCTTGCTTGGTTGGCCAAAAAGGGCTTATGCGTTTTTTCCTGAATATATTCAGGAAAAAACGCATACGCCTTTTTTGGCCAAGTGCATCATTGTGGACGTTCTGCCTCTTTTCCTATGCTTTACATGCAATTCCAGTCTACCTCCTGAAATCGGTTTCCTGCAATTCTGCCCCGCTTTCAAGTCCTCTTGGCAGCCTTACTTCAATATATTTTTGGATGATAGCTGTCATTTATAACTCTGCAGGTTTGTGAATTACAGTGCCCCTGAGCTCGTTTCTTCAACTCGCTTTCTTGTGAGCTGGCCACAACACCGCAGGACTGCTTCAGGCCCTAGAGTGGTTCCGGCATGGCCCGCTGAGCCTTTGGTTAATTCGTCTTCCTGGTGGGAAATGAGAGTTAAATTTGCCCGTCCAGACACCTCCTGCTAGTCTCTCATTGGTTCTCCCTATTCCTGTTCATTTTCCGAAGAAATTGCAAACTGGGCCAAACAGGAGGTTAAAGGCACTGACTCTCTAAGTGGGGAGAGTGTCAGTAAAGCATCTGGAATGTTGCACCCGAGTACCAGGGGAGGAAAACTGAGACACATTTGAACACGTTTCCCCATCACACGGTGTATCATACTCTGGGTTCCACATGCATGTTTTAGCTGAAGGAAGAATACCTTAAACCTGGAGAGTTGAGACCCGTGGAATGGGTACCATGCAATATGACTTCAAAGGGTCTGCATTTGCTCACCAAACCTCACAAATCCTATCACTGCTGCGTTTATGCCACTGTACAGATGCTTGGTTCTCTTTCGGAGACATATAAATCCATAGGTTTTAAGATTCTTACTAGTCAGGTATATTTTTAGGCGTTTAATATGGGGTGTTGAGTCCACTTCATTGAGCAAGGAGTAGCTCTTGTCTATTACATATTTGGCTTATGGAACGGTATCTGTGCTAATTTCAATCTCTGGTTTTATGCAGCACCCCAACTCACCTTTCCCCTTAAGCAAGCATAAGTTGGTTTTCTACGTTTGAGACCCTGTTCTGTTTTGTAATTCAGTTCCTGTGTAGCCAAGTTTACATTCCGTGTAGTAGTGATATCTTATGATGTTTCTTTTTCTGTGTGACTTATTTCACTTAGAATCATCGTACCTGAATCCACTCATTATGCTGCTACGGGCCTGATGACATAGATTTCATTGCTGAGTGATATTGCATTGTACGTAAGTACCACAACTTCTTTATCCATTTTTCGCTTTCTGTGATATTGAACTTGTACCGTAAACAAGGTTCTTGTAAACAGAGCCGTCCCAAACTTTGGGGTGGCTGTGTCTTTTTGATTTTAATTTCCCTAAGCTATAGGACCATAAGTGGAAGTGCCCTAGGCTCTGTTGCTGTGTTTTTTAGATGTTTCAGGAAACACCATACACTTCTCCAGAGTGGCTGTTGGCAATTTACATCCCGCCCATCAGCATAACAAGGCTCCCAGTTCTCCATGGCCTGTCCTGCCTTTCTGGATTTTGCACTTTTTTCAGATGGCCCTTTTGACAGGGGGCACGTGAGACTTATTGTAGTGCAGATTTCCTTTGCAAGCTTGCTTGGTTGGCCAAAAAGGGCGTATGCGTTTTTTCCTGAATATATTCAGGAAAAAACGCATATGCCGTTTTTGGCCAAGTGCATCATTGTGGACGTTCTGCCTCTTTTCCTATGCTTTAAATGCAATTCCAGTCTACCTCCTGAAATCGGTTTCCTGCAATTCTGCCCCGCTTTCAAGTCCTCTTGGCAGCCTTACTTCAGTATATTTTTTGGACGATAGCTGTCATTTATAACTCTGCAGGTTTGTGAATTACAGTGCCCCTGAGCTCCTTTCTTCAACTCGTTTTCTTGTGAGCTGGCCGCAACACCGCAGGATTGCTTCAGGCCCTAATCTGGTTTCGGCACGGCATGCTGAGAGTTTGGTTAATTCCTCTTCCTGGTGGGAAATGAGACTTAAATTTGCCCGTCCAGACACCTCCAGCTAGTCTCTCATTGGTTCTCCCTATTCCTGTTCATCTTCCGCAGAAATTGCAAACTGGGCCAAACAGGAAGTTAAAGGCACTGACTCTCCAAGTCAGGAGAGTGTTAGTAAAGCGTCTGGAATGTTGCACCCGAGTACCAGGGGACGAAAACTGAGATATATTGGAACACGTCTCCCGAACACACGGTTGATCGTACTCTGGGTTCCACATGCATGTTTTAGCTGAAGGAAGAATACCTTAAACCTGGAGAGTTGAGACCCGTGGAATGGGTACCATGCAATATGACTTCAAAGGGTCTTCATTTGCTCACCGAACCTCTCCAATGTTATCACTGCTGCGTTTATGCCCCTGTACACATGCTTGATTCTCTTTTGGAGACATAGCAATCCATAGGTTTTAAGATTCTTACTAGTCAGGTACATATTTAGGCGTTTAATACGCGGTGTTTACTCCATTTCATTGAGCAAGGAATAGCTCTTGTCTATTCCATATTTGGCTTAAGGAACTTTATCTGTGCTCATTTCAATCTCTAGTTTTATGCAGCACCCCAACTCACCTTTCCCCTTAAGCAAGCATAAGTTGGTTTTCTACATTTGAGACCCTATTCTGTTTTGTAATTCAGTTCCTGTGTAGCCAAGTTTACATTCCGTGTATTAGTGATATCTTATGGTGTTTCTTTATCTGTGTGACTTATTTCAGTTTGAATCATCATACCTGAATCCTCTCATTATGTTGCTATGGGCCTGATGACATAGATTTCTTTGCTGAGTGATATTGCATTGTATGTAAGTACCACAACTTCTTTATCCATTTTTCACTTTCTGCGATATTGAACTTGTACCGTAAACAAGGTTCTTGTAAACAGAGCCGTCCCAACCTTTGGGGTGGCTGTGTCTTTTTGATTTTAATTTCCCTAAGCTATAGGACCATAAGTGGAAGTGCCCTAGGCTCTGTTGCTTTGTTTTTTAGATGTTTCAGGAAACACCATACACTTCTCCAGAGTGGCTGTTGGCAATTTACATCCCGCCCATCAGCATAACAAGGCTCCCAGTTCTCAATGGCCTCTCCTGCCTTTCTGGATTTTACACTTTTTTCAGATGGCTCTTTTGACCGGGAGGCAGTGAGACTTCATTGTAGTGCAGATTTCCTTTGCAAGCTTGCTTGGTTGGCCAAAAAGGGCTTATGCGTTTTCTCCTGAATATATTCAGGAAAAAACGCATACGCTCTTTTTGGCCAAGTGCATCATTGTGGACGTTCTGCCTCTTTTCCTATGCTTTACATGCAATTCCAGTCTACCTCCTGAAATCGGTTTCCTGCAATTCTGCCCCGCTTTCAAGTCCTCTTGGCAGCCTTACTTCAATATATTTTTGGACGATAGCTGTCATTTATAACTCTGCAGGTTTGTGAATTACAGTGTCCCTGAGCTCCTTTCTTCAACTCGCTTTCTTGTGAGCTGGCCACAACACCGCAGGACTGCTTCAGGCCCTAGAGTGGTTCCGGCATGGCCCGCTGAGCCTTTGGTTAATTCCTCTTCCTGGTGGGAAATGAGAGTTAAATGTGCCCGTCCAGACACCTCCAGCTAGTCTCTCATTGATTCTCCCTATTCCTGTTCATTTTCCGCAGAAATTGCAAACTGGGCCAAACAGGAGGTTAAAGGCACTGACTCTCCAAGTGGGGAGAGTGCTGGTAAAGCGTCTGGAATGTTGCACCCGAGTACCAGGGGACGAAAACTGAGACACATTTGAACACGTTTCCCGATCACACGGTGGATCATACTCTGGGTTCCACATGCATGTTTTAGCTGAAGGAAGAATCCCTTAAACCTGGAGAGTTGAGACCCATGGAATGGGTACCATGCAATATGACTTCAAAGGGTCTGCATTTGCTCACCGAACCTCACCAATCCTATCACTGCTGCGTTTATGCCACTGTACACACGCTTGATTCTCTTTCGGAGACATAGAAATCCATAGGTTTTAAGATTCTTACTAATCAGGTATATTCTTGTGCATTTAATATGGGGTGTTGTGTCCACTTCGTTGAGCAAGGAGTAGCTCTTGTCTATTACATATTTGGCTTATGGAACGGTATCTGTGCTAATTTCAATCTCTGGTTTTATGCAGCACCCCAACTCACCTTTCCCCTTAAGCAAGCATACGTTGGTTTTCTACATTTGAGACCCTGTTCTGTTTTGTAATTCAGTTCCTGTGTAGCCAAGTTTACATTCCGTGTAGTAGTGATATCTTATGATGTTTCTTTTTCTGTGTGACTTATTTCACTTAGAATCATCGTACCTGAATCCACTCATTATGCTGCTACGGTCCTGATGACATAGATTTCATTGCTGAGTGATATTGCATTGTACGTAAGTACCACAACGTCTTTATCCATTTTTCGCTTTCTGCGATATTGAACTTCTACCGTAAACGAGGTTCTCGTAAACAGAGCTGTCCCAAACTTTGCGGTAGCTGTGTTTTTTTGATTTTAATTTCCCTAAGCTATAGGACCATAAGTGGAAGTGCCCTAGGCTCTGTTGCTTTGTTTTTTAGATGTTTCAGGAAACACCATACACTTCTCCAGAGTGGCTGTTGGCAATTTACATCCCACCCATCAGCATAACAAGGCTCCCAGTTCTCCATGGCCTGTCCTGCCTTTCTGGACTTTACACTTTTTTCAGATGGCCCTTTTGACCACGGGAAGTGAGACTTCATTGTAGTGCAGATTTCCTTTGCAAGCTTGCTTGGTTGGCCAAAAAGGGCTTATGCGTTTTTTCCTGAATATATTCAGGAAAAAACGCATACGCCTTTTTTGGCCAAGTGCATCATTGTGGACGTTCTGCCTCTTTTCCTATGCTTTACATGCAATTCCAGTCTACCTCCTGAAATCGGTTTCCTGCAATTCTGCCCCGCTTTCAAGTCCTCTTGGCAGCCTTACTTCAATATATTTTTGGATGATAGCTGTCATTTATAACTCTGCAGGTTTGTGAATTACAGTGCCCCTGAGCTCGTTTCTTCAACTCGCTTTCTTGTGAGCTGGCCACAACACCGCAGGACTGCTTCAGGCCCTAGAGTGGTTCCGGCATGGCCCGCTGAGCCTTTGGTTAATTCGTCTTCCTGGTGGGAAATGAGAGTTAAATTTGCCCGTCCAGACACCTCCTGCTAGTCTCTCATTGGTTCTCCCTATTCCTGTTCATTTTCCGAAGAAATTGCAAACTGGGCCAAACAGGAGGTTAAAGGCACTGACTCTCTAAGTGGGGAGAGTGTCAGTAAAGCATCTGGAATGTTGCACCCGAGTACCAGGGGAGGAAAACTGAGACACATTTGAACATGTTTCCCCATCACACGGTGTATCATACTCTGGGTTCCACATGCATGTTTTAGCTGAAGGAAGAATACCTTAAACCTGGAGAGTTGAGACCCGTGGAATGGGTACCATGCAATATGACTTCAAAGGGTCTGCATTTGCTCACCAAACCTCACAAATCCTATCACTGCTGCATTTATGCCACTGTACAGATGCTTGGTTCTCTTTCGGAGACATATAAATCCATAGGTTTTAAGATTCTTACTAGTCAGGTATATTTTTAGGCGTTTAATATGGGGTGTTGAGTCCACTTCATTGAGCAAGGAGTAGCTCTTGTCTATTACATATTTGGCTTATGGAACGGTATCTGTGCTAATTTCAATCTCTGGTTTTATGCAGCACCCCAACTCACCTTTCCCCTTAAGCAAGCATACGTTGGTTTTCTACATTTGAGACCCTGTTCTGTTTTGTAATTCAGTTCCTGTGTAGCCAAGTTTACATTCCGTGTAGTAGTGATATCTTATGATGTTTCTTTTTCTGTGTGACTTATTTCACTTAGAATCATCGTACCTGAATCCACTCATTATGCTGCTACGGGCCTGATGACATAGATTTCATTGCTGAGTGATATTGCATTGTACGTAAGTACCACAACGTCTTTATCCATTTTTCGCTTTCTGCGATATTGAACTTCTACCGTAAACGAGGTTGTCGTAAACAGAGCTGTCCCAAACTTTGCGGTAGCTGTGTTTTTTTGATTTTAATTTCCCTAAGCTATAGGACCATAAGTGGAAGTGCCCTAGGCTCTGTTGCTTTGTTTTTTAGATGTTTCAGGAAACACCATACACTTCTCCAGAGTGGCTGTTGGCAATTTACATCCCACCCATCAGCATAACAAGGCTCCGAGTTCTCCATGGCCTGTCCTGCCTTTCTGGACTTTACACTTTTTTCAGATGGCCCTTTTGACCACGGGAAGTGAGACTTCATTGTAGTGCAGATTTCCTTTGCAAGCTTGCTTGGTTGGCCAAAAAGGGCTTATGCGTTTTTTCCTGAATATATTCAGGAAAAAACGCATACGCCTTTTTTGGCCAAGTGCATCATTGTGGACGTTCTGCCTCTTTTCCTATGCTTTACATGCAATTCCAGTCTACCTCCTGAAATCGGTTTCCTGCAATTCTGCCCCGCTTTCAAGTCCTCTTGGCAGCCTTACTTCAATATATTTTTGGATGATAGCTGTCATTTATAACTCTGCAGGTTTGTGAATTACAGTGCCCCTGAGCTCGTTTCTTCAACTCGCTTTCTTGTGAGCTGGCCACAACACCGCAGGACTGCTTCAGGCCCTAGAGTGGTTCCGGCATGGCCCGCTGAGCCTTTGGTTAATTCGTCTTCCTGGTGGGAAATGAGAGTTAAATTTGCCCGTCCAGACACCTCCTGCTAGTCTCTCATTGGTTCTCCCTATTCCTGTTCATTTTCCGAAGAAATTGCAAACTGGGCCAAACAGGAGGTTAAAGGCACTGACTCTCTAAGTGGGGAGAGTGTCAGTAAAGCATCTGGAATGTTGCACCCGAGTACCAGGGGAGGAAAACTGAGACACATTTGAACATGTTTCCCCATCACACGGTGTATCATACTCTGGGTTCCACATGCATGTTTTAGCTGAAGGAAGAATACCTTAAACCTGGAGAGTTGAGACCCGTGGAATGGGTACCATGCAATATGACTTCAAAGGGTCTGCATTTGCTCACCAAACCTCACAAATCCTATCACTGCTGCATTTATGCCACTGTACAGATGCTTGGTTCTCTTTCGGAGACATATAAATCCATAGGTTTTAAGATTCTTACTAGTCAGGTATATTTTTAGGCGTTTAATATGGGGTGTTGAGTCCACTTCATTGAGCAAGGAGTAGCTCTTGTCTATTACATATTTTGCTTATGGAACGGTATCTGTGCTAATTTCAATCTCTGGTTTTATGCAGCACCCCAACTCACCTTTCCCCTTAAGCAAGCATAAGTTGGTTTTCTACGTTTGAGACCCTGTTCTGTTTTGTAATTCAGTTCCTGTGTAGCCAAGTTTACATTCCGTGTAGTAGTGATATCTTATGATGTTTCTTTTTCTGTGTGACTTATTTCACTTAGAATCATCGTACCTGAATCCACTCATTATGCTGCTACGGGCCTGATGACATAGATTTCATTGCTGAGTGATATTGCATTGTACGTAAGTACCACAACTTCTTTATCCATTTTTCGCTTTCTGTGATATTGAACTTGTACCGTAAACAAGGTTCTTGTAAACAGAGCCGTCCCAAACTTTGGGGTGGCTGTGTCTTTTTGATTTTAATTTCCCTAAGCTATAGGACCATAAGTGGAAGTGCCCTAGGCTCTGTTGCTGTGTTTTTTAGATGTTTCAGGAAACACCATACACTTCTCCAGAGTGGCTGTTGGCAATTTACATCCCGCCCATCAGCATAACAAGGCTCCCAGTTCTCCATGGCCTGTCCTGCCTTTCTGGATTTTACACTTTTTTCAGATGGCCCTTTTGACCGGGGGGCAGTGAGACTTCATTGTAGTGCAGATTTCCTTTGCAAGCTTGCTTGTTTGGCCAAAAAGGGCGTATGCGTTTTTTCCTGAATATATTCAGGATAAAAGGCATACGCACTTTTTGGCCAAGTGCATCATTGTGGACATTCTGCCTCTTTTCTTATGCTTTACATGCAATTCCAGTCTACCTCCTGAAATCAGTTTCCTGCAATTCTGCCCCACTTTCAAGTCCTCTTGGCAGCCTTACTTCAATGTATTTTTGGATGACAGCTGTCATTTATAACTCTGCAGGTTTGTGTATTACAGTGCCCCTGAGCTCCTTTCTTCAACTCGCTTTCTTGTGAGCTGGCCGCAACACCACAAGATTGCTTCTGGCCCTAGTGTGGTTCCGACATGGCACGTTGAGCCTTTGGTTAATTCCTCTTCCTGGTGGGAAATGAGAGTTAAATTTACCCGTCCAGACACCTCCAGCTAGTCTCTCATTGGTTCTCCCTATTCCTGTTCATCTTACGTAGAAATTGCAAACTGGGCCAAACAGGAGGTTAAAGGCACTGACTCTCCAAGTGGGGAGAGTGTTAGTAAAGCGTCTGGAATGTTGTACCCGAGTACCAGGGGACAAAAACTGAGACACATTTGAACAAGTTTCCCGATCACACGGTGGATCATACTCTGGGTTCCACATGCATGTTTTAGCTGAAGGAAGAATCCCTTAAACCTGGAGAGTTGAGACCCATGGAATGGGTACCATGCAATATGACTTCAAAGGGTCTGCATTTGCTCACCGAACCTCACCAATCCTATCACTGCTGCGTTTATGCCGCTGTACACACGCTTGATTCTCTTTTGGAGACATATAAATCCATAGGTTTTAAGCTTCTTACTTGTCATGTATATTCTTAGGCGTTTAATATGGGGTGTTGAGTCCACTTCGTTGAGCAAGGAGTAGCTCTTGTCTATTACATATTTGGCTTATGGAACGGTATCTGTGCTAATTTCAATCTCTGGTTTTATGCAGCACCCCAACTCACCTTTCCCCTTCAGCAAGCATACGTTGGTTTTCTACATTTGAGACACTGTTCTGTTTTGTAATTCAGTTCCTGTGTAGCCAAGTTTACATTCCGTGTAGTAGTGATATCTTATGATGTTTCTTTTTCTGTGTGACTTATTTCACTTAGAATCATCGTACCTGAATCCACTCATTATGCTGCTATGGGACTGATGACATAGATTTCATTGCTGAGTGATATTGCATTGTACGTAAGTACCACAACTTCTTTATCCATTTTTCTCTTTCTGTGATATTGAACTTGTACCGTAAACGAGGTTCTTGTAAACAGAGCCGTCCCAAACTTTGGGGTGGCTGTGTCTTTTTGATTTTAGTTTCCCTAAGCTATAGGACCATAAGTGGAAGTGCCCTAGGTTCTCTTGCTTAGTTTTTTAGATGTTTCAGGAAACACCATACACTTCTCCAGAGTGGCTGTTGGCAATTTACATCCCGCCCATCAGCATAACAAGGCTCCCAGTTCTCCATGGCCTGTCCTGCCTTTCTGGATTTTACACTTTTTTCAGATGGCCCTTTTGACCGGGGGTCAGTGAGACTTCATTGTAGTGCAGATTTCCTTTGCAAGCTTGCTTGGTTGGCCAAAAAGGGCATATGCGTTTTTTCCTGAATATTCAGGAAAAAACGCATACGCCCTTTTTGGCCAAGTGCATCATTGTGGACGTTCTGCCTCTTTTCCTATGCTTTACATGCAATTCCAGTCTACCTCCTGAAATCGGTTTCCTGCAATTCTGCCCCGCTTTCAAGTCCTCTTGGCAGCCTTACTTCAATATATTTTTGGACGATAGCTGTCATTTATAACTCTGCAGGTTTGTGAATTACAGTGCCCCTGAGCTCCTTTCTTCAACTCGCTTTCTTGTGAGCTGGCCGCAACACCGCAGGATTGCTTCAGGCCTTAGTGTGGTTCTGGCACGGCACGCTGAGCCTTTAGTTAATTCCTCTTCCTGGTGGGAAATGAGAGTTAAATTTGCCCGTCCAGACACCTCCAGCTAGTCTCTCATTGGTTCTCCCTATTCCTGTTCATTTTCCGCAGAAATTGCAAACTGGGCCAAACAGGAGGTTAAAGGCACTGACTCTCTAAGTGGGGAGAGTGTCAGTAAAGCGTCTGGAATGTTGCACCCGAGTACCAGTGGAGGAAAACTGAGACACATTTGAACACGTTTCCCGATCACACAGTGTATCATACTCTGGGTTCCACATGCATGTTTTAGCTGAAAGAAGAATCCCTTAAACCTGGAGAGTTGAGACCCATGGAATGAGTATCATGCAATATGACTTCAAAGGGTCTGCATTTACTCACCGAACCTCACAAATCCTATCACTGCTGCGTTTATGCCACTGTACAGATGCTTGGTTCTCTTTCGGAGACATATAAATCCATAGGTTTTAAGATTCTTACTAGTCAGGTATATTTTTAGGCGTTTAATATGGGGTGTTGAGTCCACTTCGTTGAGCAAGGAGTAGCTCTTGTCTATTACATATTTGGCTTATGGAACGGTATCTGTGCTAATTTCAATCTCTGGTTTTATGCAACACCCCAACTCACCTTTCCACTTAACCAAGCATAAGTTGCTTTTCTACATTTGAGACACTGTTCTGTTTTGTAATTCAGTTCCTGTGTAGCCAAGTTTACATTCCGTGTAGTAGTGATATCTTATGATGTTTCTTTTTCTGTGTGACTTATTTCACTTAGAATCATCGTACCTGAATCCACTCATTATGCTGCTACGGGCCTGATGACATAGATTTCATTGCTGAGTGATATTGCATTGTACGTAAGTACTACAACTTCTTTATCCATTTTTCTCTTTCTGTGATATTGAACTTGTACCGTAAACGAGGTTCTTGTAAACAGAGCCATCCCAAAATTTGGGGTGGCTGTGTCTTTTTGATTTTAATTTCCCTAAGCTATAGGACCATAAGTGGAAGTGCCCTAGGCTCTCTTGCTTTGTTTTTGGATGTTTCAGGAAACACCATACACTTCTCCAGAGTGGCTGTTGGTAATTTACATCCCGCCCATCAGCATAACAATGCTCCCAGTTCTCCATGGCCTGTCCTGCCTTTCTGGATTTTACACTTTTTTCAGATGGCCCTTTTTACCGGGGGTCAGTGAGACTTCATTGTAGTGCAGATTTCCTTTGCAAGCTTGCTTGGTTGGCCAAAAAGGGCGTATGCGTTTTTTCCTGAATATTCAGGAAAAAACGCATACGCCCTTTTTGGCCAAGTGCATCATTGTGGACGTTCTGCCTCTTTTCCTATGCTTTACATGCAATTCCAGTCTACCTCCTGAAATCGGTTTCCTGCAATTCTGCCCCGCTTTCAAGTCCTCTTGGCAGCCTTACTTCAATATATTTTTGGACGATAGCTGTCATTTATAACTCTGCAGGTTTGTGAATGACAGTGCCCCTGAGCTCCTTTCTTCAACTCGCTTTCTTGTGAGCTGGCCGCAACACCGCAGGATTGCTTCAGGCCTTAGTGTGGTTCTGGCATGGCACGCTGAGCGTTTAGTTAATTCCTCTTCCTGGTGGGAAATGAGAGTTAAATTTGCCCGTCCAGACACCTCCAGCTAGTCTCTCATTGGTTCTCCCTATTCCTGTTCATTTTCCGAAGAAATTGCAAACTGGGCCAAACAGGAGGTTAAAGGCACTGACTCTCTAAGTGGGGAGAGTGTCAGTAAAGCATCTGGAATGTTGCACCCGAGTACCAGGGGAGGAAAACTGAGACACATTTGAACACGTTTCCCCATCACACGGTGTATCATACTCTGGGTTCCACATGCATGTTTTAGCTGAAGGAAGAATACCTTAAACCTGGAGAGTTGAGACCCGTGGAATGGGTACCATGCAATATGACTTCAAAGGGTCTGCATTTGCTCACCAAACCTCACAAATCCTATCACTGCTGCGTTTATGCCACTGTACAGATGCTTGGTTCTCTTTCGGAGACATATAAATCCATAGGTTTTAAGATTCTTACTAGTCAGGTATATTTTTAGGCGTTTAATATGGGGTGTTGAGTCCACTTCGTTGAGCAAGGAGTAGCTCTTGTCTATTACATATTTGGCTTATGGAACGGTATCTGTGCTAATTTCAATCTCTGGTTTTATGCAGCACCCCAACTCACCTTTCCCCTTAAGCAAGCATACGTTGGTTTTCTACATTTGAGACACTGTTCTGTTTTGTAATTCAGTTCCTGTGTAGCCAAGTTTACATTCCGTGTAGTAGTGATATCTTATGATGTTTCTTTTTCTGTGTGACTTATTTCACTTAGAATCATCGTACCTGAATCCACTCATTATGCTGCTACGGGCCTGATGACATAGATTTCATTGCTGAGTGATATTGCATTGTACGTAAGTACCACAACTTCTTTATCCATTTTTCGCTTTCTGTGATATTGAACTTGTACCGTAAACAAGGTTCTTGTAAACAGAGCCGTCCCAAACTTTGGGGTGGCTGTGTCTTTTTGATTTTAATTTCCCTAAGCTATAGGACCATAAGTGGAAGTGCCCTAGGCTCTGTTGCTGTGTTTTTTAGATGTTTCAGGAAACACCATACACTTCTCCAGAGTGGCTGTTGGCAATTTACATCCCGCCCATCAGCATAACAAGGCTCCCAGTTCTCCATGGCCTGTTCTGCCTTTCTGGATTTTACACTTTTTTCAGATGGCCCTTTTGACCAGGGGTCAGTGAGACTTCATTGTAGTGCAGATTTCCTTTGTAAGCTTGCTTGTTTGGCCAAAAAGGGCGTATGCGTTTTTTCCTGAATATATTCAGGAAAAAACGCATACGCCCTTTTTGGCCAAGTGCATCATTGTGGACGTTCTGCCTCTTTTCCTATGCTTTACATGCAATTCCAGTCTACCTCCTGAAATCGGTTTCCTGCAATTCTGCCCCGCTTTCAAGTCCTCTTGGCAGCCTTACTTCAATATATTTTTGGACGATAGCTGTCATTTATAACTCTGCAGGTTTGTGAATGACAGTGCCCCTGAGCTCCTTTCTTCAACTCGCTTTCTTGTGAGCTGGCCGCAACACCGCAGGATTGCTTCAGGCCCTAGTGTGGTTCGGGCATGGCACGCTGAGCCTTTGGTTAATTCCTCTTCCTGGTGGGAAAATAGAGTTAAATTTGCCGGTCCAGACACCTCTAGCTAGTCTTTCATGGGTTCTCCCTATTCCTCTTCATTTTCCGCAGAAATTGCAAACTGGGCCAAACAGGAGGTTAAAGGCACTGACTCTCCAAGTGGAGAGAGTGTTAGTAAAGCGTCTGGAATGTTGCACCCGAGTACCAGTGGACGAAAACTGAGACACATTTGAACACGTTTCCCGATCACATGGTGGATCATACTCTGGGTTCCACATGCATGTTTTAGCTGAAGGAAGTATCCCTAAAACCTGGAGAGTTGAGACCCATGGAATGGGTACCATGCAATATGACTTCAAAGTGTCTGCATTTGCTCACCGAACCTCACCAATCCTATCACTGCTGCGTTTATGCCGCTGTACACACGCTTGATTCTTTTTCGGAGACATAGAAATCCATAGGTTTTAAGATTCTTACTAGTCAGGTATATTCTTAGGCGTTTAATATGGGGTGTTGAGTCCAGTTCGTTGAGCAAGGAGTAGCTCTTTTCTATTACATATTTGGCTTATGGAACGGTATCTGTGCTAATTTCAATCTCTGGTTGTATGCAGCACCCCAACTCACCTTTTCCCTTAAGCAAGCGTAAGTTGGTTTTCTACATTTGAGACCTTGTTCTGTTTTGTAATTCAGGTCCTGTGTAGCCAAGTTTACATTCCGTGTAGTAGTGATATCTTATGATGCTTCTTTTTCTGTGTGACTTATTTCACTTAGAATCATCGTACCGGAATCCACTCATTATGCTGCTACGGGCCTGATGACATAGATTTCATTGCTGAGTGATATTGCATTGTATGTAAGTACCACAACTTCTTTATCCATTTTTCGCTTTCTGTGATATTGAACTTGTACCGTAAACAAGGTTCTTGTAAACAGAGCCGTCCCAAACTTTGGGGTGGCTGTGTCTTTTTGATTTTAATTTCCCTAAGCTATAGGACCATAAGTGGAAGTGCCCTAGGCTCTGTTGCTTTCCTTTTTAGATGTTTCAGGAAACACCATACACTTCTCCAGAGTGGCTGTTGGCAATTTACATCCCGCCCATCAGCATAACAAGGCTCCCAGTTCTCCATGGCCTGTCCTGCCTTTCTGGATTTTACACTTTTTTCAGATGGCCCTTTTGACCGGGGGGCAGTGAGACTTCATTTTAGTGCAGATTTCATTTGCAAGCTTGCTTGGTTGGCCAAAAAGGGCGTATGCGTTTTTTCCTGAATATTCAGGAAAAAACGCATACGCCCTTTTTGGCCAAGTGCATCATTGTGGACGTTCTGCCTCTTTTCCTATGCTTTACATGCAATTCCAGTCTACCTCCTGAAATCGGTTTCCTGCAATTCTGCCTCGCTTTCAAGTCCTCTTGGCAGCCTTACTTCAATATATTTTTGGACGATAGCTGTCCTTTCTATCTCAGCAGGTTTGTGAATGACAGTGCCCCTGAGCTCCTTTCTTCAACTCGTTTTCTTGTGAGCTGGCCGCAACACTGCAGGATTGCTTCAGGCCTTAGTGTGGTTCCGGCACGGCACGCTGAGCCTTTGGTTAATTCCTCTTCCTGGTGGGAAATGAGAGTTAAATTTGCCCGTCCAGACACCTCCAGCTAGTCTCTCATTGGTTCTCCCTATTCCTGTTCATTTTCCGCAGAAATTGCAAACTGGGCCAAACAGGAGGTTAAAGGCACTGACTCTCCAAGTGGGGAGAGTGTTAGTAAAGCGTCTGGAATGTTGCACCCAAGTACCAGGGGACGAAAACTGAGACACATTTGAACACGTTTCCCAATCACATGGTGGATCATACTCTGGGTTCCACATGCATGTTTTAGCTAAAGGAAGAATCCCTTAAACCTGGAGAGTTGAGACCTATGGAATGGGTACCATGCAATATGACTTCAAAGGGTCTGCATTTGCTCACCGAACCTCACCAATCCTATCACTGCTGCGTTTACGCCGCTGTACACACGCTTGATTCTCTTTCGGAGACATATAAATCCATAGGTTTTAAGATTCTTACGAGTCAGGTATATTCTTAGGCGTTTAATATGGGGTGTTGAGTCCACTTCGTTGAGCAAGGAGTAGCTCTTGTCTATTTCATATTTGGTTTATGGAATGGTATGTGCTAATTTCAATCTCTGCTTTTATGCAACACCCC
The DNA here is from genome assembly GCF_937001465.1 of Orcinus orca. Classification (NCBI taxonomy): domain Eukaryota; kingdom Metazoa; phylum Chordata; class Mammalia; order Artiodactyla; family Delphinidae; genus Orcinus; species Orcinus orca. The sequence goes on along the minus strand of NC_064565.1, from coordinate 3,324,558 downwards.
AACTCACCTTTCCCCTTAAGCAAGCATAAGTTGGTGTTCTACATTTGAGACCCTGTTCTGTTTTGTAATTCAGTTCCTGTGTAGCCAAGTTTACATTCCGTGTAGTAGTGATATCTTATGATGTTTCTTTTTCTGTGTGACTTATTTCTCTTAGAATCAACGTACCTGAATCCACTCATTATGCTTCTACGGGCCTGATGACATAGATTTCATTGCTGAGTGATATTGCATTGTACGTAAGTACCACAACTTCTTTATCCATTTTTCTCTTTCTGTGATATTGAACTTGTACCGTAAACGAGGTTCTTGTAAACAGAGCTGTCCCAAAATTTGGGGTGGCTGTGTCTTTTTGATTTTAATTTCCCTAAGCTATAGGACCATAAGTGGAAGTGCCCTAGGCTCTCTTGCTTTGTTTTTTGGATGTTTCAGGAAACACCATACACTTCTCCAGAGTGGCTGTTGGCAATTTACATCCCGCCCATCAGCATAACAAGGCTCCCAGTTCTCCATGGCCTGTCCTGCCTTTCTGGATTTTACACATTTTTCAGATGGCCCTTTTGACGGGGGTCAGTGAGACTTCATTGTAGTGCAGATTTCATTTGCAAGCTTGCTTGGTTGGCCAAAAAGGGCGTATGCGTTTTTTCCTGAATATATTCAGGAAAAAACGCATACGCCCTTTTTGGCCAAGTGCATCATTGTGGACGTTCTGCCTCTTTTCCTATGCTTTACATGCAATTCCAGTCTACCTCCTGAAATCGGTTTCCTGCAATTCTGCCCTGCTTTCAAGTCCTCTTGGCAGCCTTACTTCAATATATTTTTGGACGATAGCTGTCATTTATAAGTCTGCAGGTTTGTGAATGACAGTGCCCCTGAGCTCCTTTCTTCAACTCGTTTTCTTGTGAGCTGGCCGCAACACCGCAGGAGTGCTTCAGGCCCTAGTGTGGTTCGGGCATGGCACGCTGAGCCTTTGGTTAATTCCTCTTCCTGGTGGGAAAATAGAGTTAAATTTGCCGGTCCAGACACCTCCAGCTAGTCTTTCATGGGTTCTCCCTATTCCTCTTCATTTTCCGCAGAAATTGCAAACTGGGCCAAACAGGAGGTTAAAGGCACTGACTCTCCAAGTGGAGAGAGTGTTAGTAAAGCGTCTGGAATGTTGCACCCGAGTACCAGTGGACGAAAACTGAGACACATATGAACACGTTTCCCGATCACATGGTGGATCATACTCTGGGTTCCACATGCATGTTTTAGCTGAAGGAAGTATCCCTAAAACCTGGAGAGTTGAGAACCATTGAATGGGTACCATGCAATATGACTTCAAAGGGTCTGCATTTGCTCACCGAACCTCACCAATCCTATCACTGCTGCGTTTATGCCGCTGTACACACGCTTGATTCTTTTTCGGAGACATAGAAATCCATAGGTTTTAAGATTCTTACTAGTCAGGTATATTCTTAGGCGTTTAATATGGGGTGTTGAGTCCAGTTCGTTGAGCAAGGAGTAGCTCTTTTCTATTACATATTTGGCTTATGGAACGGTATCTGTGCTAATTTCAATCTCTGGTTGTATGCAGCACCCCAACTCACCTTTTCCCTTAAGCAAGCATAAGTTGGTTTTCTACATTTGAGACCTTGTTCTGTTTTGTAATTCAGGTCCTGTGTAGCCAAGTTTACATTCCGTGTAGTAGTGATATCTTATGATGCTTCTTTTTCTGTGTGACTTATTTCACTTAGAATCATCGTACCGGAATCCACTCATTATGCTGCTACGGGCCTGATGACATAGATTTCATTGCTGAGTGATATTGCATTGTATGTAAGTACCACAAATTCTTTATCCATTTTTCGCTTTCTGTGATATTGAACTTGTACCGTAAACGAGGTTCTTGTAAACAGAGCCGTCCCAAACTTTGGGGTGGCTGTGTCTTTTTGATTTTAATTTCCCTAAGCTATAGGACCATAAGTGGAAGTGCCCTAGGCTCTGTTGCTTTCCTTTTTAGATGTTTCAGGAAACACCATACACTTCTCCAGAGTGGCTGTTGGCAATTTACATCCCGCCCATCAGCATAACAAGGCTCCCAGTTCTCCATGGCCTGTCCTGCCTTTCTGGATTTTACACTTTTTTCAGATGGCCCTTTTGACCGGGGGGCAGTGAGACTTCATTTTAGTGCAGATTTCATTTGCAAGCTTGCTTGGTTGGCCAAAAAGGGCGTATGCGTTTTTTCCTGAATATTCAGGAAAAAACGCATACGCCCTTTTTGGCCAAGTGCATCATTGTGGACGTTCTGCCTCTTTTCCTATGCTTTACATGCAATTCCAGTCTACCTCCTGAAATCGGTTTCCTGCAATTCTGCCCCGCTTTCAAGTCCTCTTGGCAGCCTTACTTCAATATATTTTTGGACGATAGCTGTCCTTTCTATCTCAGCAGGTTTGTGAATGACAGTGCCCCTGAGCTCCTTTCTTCAACTCGTTTTCTTGTGAGCTGGCTGCAACACCGCAGGATTGCTTCAGGCCCTAGTGTGGTTCCGGCACGGCACGCTGAGCCTTTGGTTAATTCCTCTTCCTGGTGGGAAATGAGAGTTAAATTTGCCCGTCCAGACACCTCCAGCTAGTCTCTCATTGGTTCTCCCTATTCCTGTTCATTTTCCGCAGAAATTGCAAACTGGGCCAAACAGGAGGTTAAAGGCACTGACTCTCCAAGTGGGGAGAGTGTTAGTAAAGCGTCTGGAATGTTGCACCCAAGTACCAGGGGACGAAAACTGAGACACATTTGAACACGTTTCCCAATCACATGGTGGATCATACTCTGGGTTCCACATGCATGTTTTAGCTAAAGGAAGAATCCCTTAAACCTGGAGAGTTGAGACCCATGGAATGGGTACCACGCAATATGACTTCAAAGGGTCTGCATTTGCTCACCGAACCTCACCAATCCTATCACTGCTGCGTTTACGCCGCTGTACACACGCTTGATTCTCTTTCGGAGACATATAAATCCATAGGTTTTAAGATTCTTACGAGTCAGGTATATTCTTAGGCGTTTAATATGGGGTGTTGAGTCCACTTCGTTGAGCAAGGAGTACCTCTTGTCTATTTCATATTTGGTTTATGGAATGGTATGTGCTAATTTCAATCTCTGCTTTTATGCAACACCCCAACTCACCTTTCCCCTTAAGCAAGCATAAGTTGGTGTTCTACATTTGAGACCCTGTTCTGTTTTGTAATTCAGTTCCTGTGTAGCCAAGTTTACATTCCGTGTACTAGTGATATCTTATGATGTTTCTTTTTCTGTGTGACTTATTTCTCTTAGAATCAACGTACCTGAATCCACTCATTATGCTTCTACGGGCCTGATGACATAGATTTCATTGCTGAGTGATATTGCATTGTACGTAAGTACCACAACTTCTTTATCCATTTTTCTCTTTCTGTGATATTGAACTTGTACCGTAAACGAGGTTCTTGTAAACAGAGCTGTCCCAAAATTTGGGGTGGCTGTGTCTTTTTGATTTTAATTTCCCTAAGCTATAGGACCATAAGTGGAAGTGCCCTAGGCTCTCTTGCTTTGTTTTTTGGATGTTTCAGGAAACACCATACACTTCTCCAGAGTGGCTGTTGGCAATTTACATCCCGCCCATCAGCATAACAAGGCTCCCAGTTCTCCATGGCCTGTCCTGCCTTTCTGGATTTTACACATTTTTCAGATGGCCCTTTTGACGGGGGTCAGTGAGACTTCATTGTAGTGCAGATTTCCTTTGCAAGCTTGCTTGGTTGGCCAAAAAGGGCGTATGCGTTTTTTCCTGAATATATTCAGGATAAAAGGCATACGCACTTTTTGGCCAAGTGCATCATTGTGGACGTTCTGCCTCTTTTCCTATGCTTTACATGCAATTCCAGTCTACCTCCTGAAATCGGTTTCCTGCAATTCTGCCCCGCTTTCAAGTCCTCTTGGCAGCCTTACTTCAATATATTTTTGGACGATAGCTGTCATTTATAAGTCTGCAGGTTTGTGAATGACAGTGCCCCTGAGCTCCTTTCTTCAACTCGCTTTCTTATGAGCTGGCCGCAACACCGCAGGATTGCTTCAGGCCTTAGTGTGGTTCTGGCATGGCACGCTGAGCCTTTAGTTAATTCCTCTTCCTGGTGGGAAATGAGAGTTAAATTTGCCCGTCCAGACACCTCCAGCTAGTCTCTCATTGGTTCTCCCTATTCCTCTTCATTTTCCGCAGAAATTGCAAACTGGGCCAAACAGGAGTTTAAAGGCACTGACTCTCTAAGTGGGGAGAGTGTCAGTAAAGCGTCTGGAATGTTGCACCCGAGACCAGGGGAGGAAAACTGAGACACATTTGAACACGTTTCCCGATCACACGGTGTATCATACTCTGGGTTCCACATGCATGTTTTAGCTGAAAGAAGAATCCCTTAAACCTGGAGAGTTGAGACCCATGGAATGAGTACCATGCAATATGACTTCAAAGGGTCTGCATTTGCTCACCGAACCTCACAAATCCTATCACTGCTGCGTTTATGCCACTGTACAGATGCTTGGTTCTCTTTCGGAGACGTATAAATCCATAGGTTTTAAGATTCTTACTAGTCAGGTATATTTTTAGGCGTTTAATATGTGGTGTTGAGTCCACTTCGTTGAGCAAGGAGTAGCTCTTGTCTATTACGTATTTGGCTTATGGAACGGTATCTGTGCTAATTTCAATCTCTGGTATTATGCAGCACCCCAACTCACCTTTCCCCTTAAGCAAGCATAAGTTGGTTTTCTACATTTGAGACCCTGTTCTGTTTTGTAATTCAGTTCCTGTGTAGCCAAGTTTACATTCTGTGTAGTAGTGATATCTTATGATGTTTCTTTTTCTGTGTGACTTATTTCACTTAGAATCATCGTACCTGAATCCACTCATTATGCTGCTACGGGCCTGATGACATAGATTTCATTGCTGAGTGATATTGCATTGTACGTAAGTACCACAACTTCTTTATCCATTTTTCGCTTTCTGTGATATTGAACTTGTACCGTAAACGAAGTTCTTGTAAACAGAGCCGTCCCAAACTTTGGGGTGGCTGTGTCTTTTTGATTTTAATTTCCCTAAGCTATAGGACCATAAGTGGAAGTGCCCTAGGCTCTGTTGCTGTGTTTTTTAGATGTTTCAGGAAACACCATACACTTCTCCAGAGTGTCTGTTGGCAATTTACATCCCGCCCATCAGCATAACAAGGCTCCCAGTTCTCCATGGCCTGTCCTGCCTTTCTGGATTTTACACTTTTTTCAGATGGCCCTTTTGACCGGGGGGCAGTGAGACTTCATTGTAGTGCAGATTTCCTTTGCAAGCTTGCTTGTTTGGCCAAAAAGGGCGTATGCGTTTTTTCCTGAATATATTCAGGATAAAAGGCATACGCACTTTTTGGCCAAGTGCATCATTGTGGACATTCTGCCTCTTTTCTTATGCTTTACATGCAATTCCAGTCTACCTCCTGAAATCAGTTTCCTGCAATTCTGCCCCACTTTCAAGTCCTCTTGGCAGCCTTACTTCAATGTATTTTTGGATGACAGCTGTCATTTATAACTCTGCAGGTTTGTGTATTACAGTGCCCCTGAGCTCCTTTCTTCAACTCGCTTTCTTGTGAGCTGGCCGCAACACCACAAGATTGCTTCTGGCCCTAGTGTGGTTCCGACATGGCACGTTGAGCCTTTCGTTAATTCCTCTTCCTGGTGGGAAATGAGAGTTAAATTTACCGTCCAGACACCTCCAGCTAGTCTCTCATTGGTTCTCCCTATTCCTGTTCATCTTACGTAGAAATTGCAAACTGGGCCAAACAGGAGGTTAAAGGCACTGACTCTCCAAGTGGGGAGAGTGTTAGTAAAGCGTCTGGAATGTTGCACCCGAGTACCAGGGGACAAAAACTGAGACACATTTGAACAAGTTTCCCGATCACACGGTGGATCATACTCTGGGTTCCACATGCATGTTTTAGCTGAAGGAAGAATCCCTTAAACCTGGAGAGTTGAGACCCATGGAATGGGTACCATGCAATATGACTTCAAAGGGTCTGCATTTGCTCACCGAACCTCACCAATCCTATCACTGCTGCGTTTATGCCGCTGTACACACGCTTGATTCTCTTTTGGAGACATATAAATCCATAGGTTTTAAGCTTCTTACTTGTCATGTATATTCTTAGGCGTTTAATATGGGGTGTTGAGTCCACTTCGTTGAGCAAGGAGTAGCTCTTGTCTCTTACATATTTGGCTTATGGAACGGTATCTGTGCTAATTTCAATCTCTGGTTTTATGCAGCACCCCAACTCACCTTTCCCCTTCAGCAAGCATACGTTGGTTTTCTACATTTGAGACACTGTTCTGTTTTGTAATTCAGTTCCTGTGTAGCCAAGTTTACATTCCGTGTAGTAGTGATATCTTATGATGTTTCTTTTTCTGTGTGACTTATTTCACTTAGAATCATCGTACCTGAATCCACTCATTATGCTGCTATGGGCCTGATGACATAGATTTCATTGCTGAGTGATATTGCATTGTACGTAAGTACCACAACTTCTTTATCCATTTTTCACTTTCTGTGATATTGAACTTGTACCGTAAACGAGGTTCTTGTAAACAGAGCCGTCCCAAACTTTGGGGTGGCTGTGTCTTTTTGATTTTAGTTTCCCTAAGCTATAGGACCATAAGTGGAAGTGCCCTAGGTTCTCTTGCTTAGTTTTTTAGATGTTTCAGGAAACACCATACACTTCTCCAGAGTGGCTGTTGGCAATTTACATCCCGCCCATCAGCATAACAAGGCTCCCAGTTCTCCATGGCCTGTCCTGCCTTTCTGGATTTTACACTTTTTTCAGATGGCCCTTTTGACCGGGGGTCAGTGAGACTTCATTGTAGTGCAGATTTCCTTTGCAAGCTTGCTTGGTTGGCCAAAAAGGGCATATGCGTTTTTTCCTGAATATTCAGGAAAAAACGCATACGCCCTTTTTGGCCAAGTGCATCATTGTGGACGTTCTGCCTCTTTTCCTATGCTTTACATGCAATTCCAGTCTACCTCCTGAAATCGGTTTCCTGCAATTCTGCCCCGCTTTCAAGTCCTCTTGGCAGCCTTACTTCAATATATTTTTGGACGATAGCTGTCATTTATAACTCTGCAGGTTTGTGAATTACAGTGCCCCTGAGCTCCTTTCTTCAACTCGCTTTCTTGTGAGCTGGCCGCAACACCGCAGGATTGCTTCAGGCCTTAGTGTGGTTCTGGCACGGCACGCTGAGCCTTTAGTTAATTCCTCTTCCTGGTGGGAAATGAGAGTTAAATTTGCCCGTCCAGACACCTCCAGCTAGTCTCTCATTGGTTCTCCCTATTCCTGTTTATTTTCCGCAGAAATTGCAAACTGGGCCAAACAGGAGGTTAAAGGCACTGACTCTCTAAGTGGGGAGAGTGTCAGTAAAGCGTCTGGAATGTTGCACCCGAGTACCAGGGGAGGAAAACTGAGACACATTTGAACACGTTTCCCGATCACACAGTGTATCATACTCTGGGTTCCACATGCATGTTTTAGCTGAAAGAAGAATCCCTTAAACCTGGAGAGTTGAGACCCATGGAATGAGTATCATGCAATATGACTTCAAAGGGTCTGCATTTGCTCACCGAACCTCACAAATCCTATCACTGCTGCGTTTATGCCACTGTACAGATGCTTGGTTCTCTTTCGGAGACATATAAATCCATAGGTTTTAAGATTCTTACTAGTCAGGTATATTTTTAGGCGTTTAATATGGGGTGTTGAGTCCACTTCGTTGAGCAAGGAGTAGCTCTTGTCTATTACATATTTGGCTTATGGAACGGTATCTGTGCTAATTTCAATCTCTGGTTTTATGCAACACCCCAACTCACCTTTCCACTTAACCAAGCATAAGTTGCTTTTCTACATTTGAGACACTGTTCTGTTTTGTAATTCAGTTCCTGTGTAGCCAAGTTTACATTCCGTGTAGTAGTGATATCTTATGATGTTTCTTTTTCTGTGTGACTTATTTCACTTAGAATCATCGTACCTGAATCCACTCATTATGCTGCTACGGGCCTGATGACATAGATTTCATTGCTGAGTGATATTGCATTGTACGTAAGTACTACAACTTCTTTATCCATTTTTCTCTTTCTGTGATATTGAACTTGTACCGTAAACGAGGTTCTTGTAAACAGAGCCATCCCAAAATTTGGGGTGGCTGTGTCTTTTTGATTTTAATTTCCCTAAGCTATAGGACCATAAGTGGAAGTGCCCTAGGCTCTCTTGCTTTGTTTTTGGATGTTTCAGGAAACACCATACACTTCTCCAGAGTGGCTGTTGGTAATTTACATCCCGCCCATCAGCATAACAATGCTCCCAGTTCTCCATGTACTGTCCTGCCTTTCTGGATTTTACACTTTTTTCAGATGGCCCTTTTTACCGGGGGTCAGTGAGACTTCATTGTAGTGCAGATTTCCTTTGCAAGCTTGCTTGGTTGGCCAAAAAGGGCGTATGCGTTTTTTCCTGAATATTCAGGAAAAAACGCATACGCCCTTTTTGGCCAAGTGCATCATTGTGGACGTTCTGCCTCTTTTCCTATGCTTTACATGCAATTCCAGTCTACCTCCTGAAATCGGTTTCCTGCAATTCTGCCCCGCTTTCAAGTCCTCTTGGCAGCCTTACTTCAATATATTTTTGGACGATAGCTGTCATTTATAACTCTGCAGGTTTGTGAATGACAGTGCCCCTGAGCTCCTTTCTTCAACTCGCTTTCTTGTGAGCTGGCCGCAACACCGCAGGATTGCTTCAGGCCTTAGTGTGGTTCTGGCATGGCACGCTGAGCGTTTAGTTAATTCCTCTTCCTGGTGGGAAATGAGAGTTAAATTTGCCCGTCCAGACACCTCCAGCTAGTCTCTCATTGGTTCTCCCTATTCCTGTTCATTTTCCGAAGAAATTGCAAACTGGGCCAAACAGGAGGTTAAAGGCACTGACTCTCTAAGTGGGGAGAGTGTCAGTAAAGCATCTGGAATGTTGCACCCGAGTACCAGGGGAGGAAAACTGAGACACATTTGAACACGTTTCCCCATCACACGGTGTATCATACTCTGGGTTCCACATGCATGTTTTAGCTGAAGGAAGAATACCTTAAACCTGGAGAGTTGAGACCCGTGGAATGGGTACCATGCAATATGACTTCAAAGGGTCTGCATTTGCTCACCAAACCTCACAAATCCTATCACTGCTGCGTTTATGCCACTGTACAGATGCTTGGTTCTCTTTCGGAGACATATAAATCCATAGGTTTTAAGATTCTTACTAGTCAGGTATATTTTTAGGCGTTTAATATGGGGTGTTGAGTCCACTTCGTTGAGCAAGGAGTAGCTCTTGTCTATTACATATTTGGCTTATGGAACGGTATCTGTGCTAATTTCAATCTCTGGTTTTATGCAGCACCCCAACTCACCTTTCCCCTTAAGCAAGCATACGTTGGTTTTCTACATTTGAGACACTGTTCTGTTTTGTAATTCAGTTCCTGTGTAGCCAAGTTTACATTCCGTGTAGTAGTGATATCTTATGATGTTTCTTTTTCTGTGTGACTTATTTCACTTAGAATCATCGTACCTGAATCCACTCATTATGCTGCTACGGGCCTGATGACATAGATTTCATTGCTGAGTGATATTGCATTGTACGTAAGTACTACAACTTCTTTATCCATTTTTCTCTTTCTGTGATATTGAACTTGTACCGTAAACGAGGTTCTTGTAAACAGAGCCATCCCAAAATTTGGGGTGGCTGTGTCTTTTTGATTTTAATTTCCCTAAGCTATAGGACCATAAGTGGAAGTGCCCTAGGCTCTCTTGCTTTGTTTTTGGATGTTTCAGGAAACACCATACACTTCTCCAGAGTGGCTGTTGGTAATTTACATCCCGCCCATCAGCATAACAATGCTCCCAGTTCTCCATGTACTGTCCTGCCTTTCTGGATTTTACACTTTTTTCAGATGGCCCTTTTTACCGGGGGTCAGTGAGACTTCATTGTAGTGCAGATTTCCTTTGCAAGCTTGCTTGGTTGGCCAAAAAGGGCGTATGCGTTTTTTCCTGAATATTCAGGAAAAAACGCATACGCCCTTTTTGGCCAAGTGCATCATTGTGGACGTTCTGCCTCTTTTCCTATGCTTTACATGCAATTCCAGTCTACCTCCTGAAATCGGTTTCCTGCAATTCTGCCCCGCTTTCAAGTCCTCTTGGCAGCCTTACTTCAATATATTTTTGGACGATAGCTGTCATTTATAACTCTGCAGGTTTGTGAATGACAGTGCCCCTGAGCTCCTTTCTTCAACTCGCTTTCTTGTGAGCTGGCCGCAACACCGCAGGATTGCTTCAGGCCTTAGTGTGGTTCTGGCATGGCACGCTGAGCGTTTAGTTAATTCCTCTTCCTGGTGGGAAATGAGAGTTAAATTTGCCCGTCCAGACACCTCCAGCTAGTCTCTCATTGGTTCTCCCTATTCCTGTTCATTTTCCGAAGAAATTGCAAACTGGGCCAAACAGGAGGTTAAAGGCACTGACTCTCTAAGTGGGGAGAGTGTCAGTAAAGCATCTGGAATGTTGCACCCGAGTACCAGGGGAGGAAAACTGAGACACATTTGAACACGTTTCCCCATCACACGGTGTATCATACTCTGGGTTCCACATGCATGTTTTAGCTGAAGGAAGAATACCTTAAACCTGGAGAGTTGAGACCCGTGGAATGGGTACCATGCAATATGACTTCAAAGGGTCTGCATTTGCTCACCAAACCTCACAAATCCTATCACTGCTGCGTTTATGCCACTGTACAGATGCTTGGTTCTCTTTCGGAGACATATAAATCCATAGGTTTTAAGATTCTTACTAGTCAGGTATATTTTTAGGCGTTTAATATGGGGTGTTGAGTCCACTTCGTTGAGCAAGGAGTAGCTCTTGTCTATTACATATTTGGCTTATGGAACGGTATCTGTGCTAATTTCAATCTCTGGTTTTATGCAGCACCCCAACTCACCTTTCCCCTTAAGCAAGCATACGTTGGTTTTCTACATTTGAGACACTGTTCTGTTTTGTAATTCAGTTCCTGTGTAGCCAAGTTTACATTCCGTGTAGTAGTGATATCTTATGATGTTTCTTTTTCTGTGTGACTTATTTCACTTAGAATCATCGTACCTGAATCCACTCATTATGCTGCTACGGGCCTGATGACATAGATTTCATTGCTGAGTGATATTGCATTGTACGTAAGTACCACAACTTCTTTATCCATTTTTCGCTTTCTGTGATATTGAACTTGTACCGTAAACAAGGTTCTTGTAAACAGAGCCGTCCCAAACTTTGGGGTGGCTGTGTCTTTTTGATTTTAATTTCCCTAAGCTATAGGACCATAAGTGGAAGTGCCCTAGGCTCTGTTGCTGTGTTTTTTAGATGTTTCAGGAAACACCATACACTTCTCCAGAGTGGCTGTTGGCAATTTACATCCCGCCCATCAGCATAACAAGGCTCCCAGTTCTCCATGGCCTGTCCTGCCTTTCTGGATTTTACACTTTTTTCAGATGGCCCTTTTGACCAGGGGTCAGTGAGACTTCATTGTAGTGCAGATTTCCTTTGCAAGCTTGCTTGTTTGGCCAAAAAGGGCGTATGCGTTTTTTCCTGAATATATTCAGGAAAAAACGCATACGCCCTTTTTGGCCAAGTGCATCATTGTGGACGTTCTGCCTCTTTTCCTATGCTTTACATGCAATTCCAGTCTACCTCCTGAAATCGGTTTCCTGCAATTCTGCCCCGCTTTCAAGTCCTCTTGGCAGCCTTACTTCAATATATTTTTGGACGATAGCTGTCATTTATAACTCTGCAGGTTTGTGAATGACAGTGCCCCTGAGCTCCTTTCTTCAACTCGCTTTCTTGTGAGCTGGCCGCAACACCGCAGGATTGCTTCAGGCCCTAGTGTGGTTCGGGCATGGCACGCTGAGCCTTTGGTTAATTCCTCTTCCTGGTGGGAAAATAGAGTTAAATTTGCCGGTCCAGACACCTCCAGCTAGTCTTTCATGGGTTCTCCCTATTCCTCTTCATTTTCCGCAGAAATTGCAAACTGGGCCAAACAGGAGGTTAAAGGCACTGACTCTCCAAGTGGGGAGAGTGTTAGTAAAGCGTCTGGAATGTTGCACCCGAGTACCAGGGGACAAAAACTGAGACACATTTGAACAAGTTTCCCGATCACACGGTGGATCATACTCTGGGTTCCACATGCATGTTTTAGCTGAAGGAAGAATCCCTTAAACCTGGAGAGTTGAGACCCATGGAATGGGTACCATGCAATATGACTTCAAAGGGTCTGCATTTGCTCACCGAACCTCACCAATCCTATCACTGCTGCGTTTATGCCGCTGTACACACGCTTGATTCTCTTTTGGAGACATATAAATCCATAGGTTTTAAGCTTCTTACTTGTCATGTATATTCTTAGGCGTTTAATATGGGGTGTTGAGTCCACTTCGTTGAGCAAGGAGTAGCTCTTGTCTCTTACATATTTGGCTTATGGAACGGTATCTGTGCTAATTTCAATCTCTGGTTTTATGCAGCACCCCAACTCACCTTTCCCCTTCAGCAAGCATACGTTGGTTTTCTACATTTGAGACACTGTTCTGTTTTGTAATTCAGTTCCTGTGTAGCCAAGTTTACATTCCGTGTAGTAGTGATATCTTATGATGTTTCTTTTTCTGTGTGACTTATTTCACTTAGAATCATCGTACCTGAATCCACTCATTATGCTGCTATGGGCCTGATGACATAGATTTCATTGCTGAGTGATATTGCATTGTACGTAAGTACCACAACTTCTTTATCCATTTTTCTCTTTCTGTGATATTGAACTTGTACCGTAAACGAGGTTCTTGTAAACAGAGCCGTCCCAAACTTTGGGGTGGCTGTGTCTTTTTGATTTTAGTTTCCCTAAGCTATAGGACCATAAGTGGAAGTGCCCTAGGTTCTCTTGCTTAGTTTTTTAGATGTTTCAGGAAACACCATACACTTCTCCAGAGTGGCTGTTGGCAATTTACATCCCGCCCATCAGCATAACAAGGCTCCCAGTTCTCCATGGCCTGTCCTGCCTTTCTGGATTTTACACTTTTTTCAGATGGCCCTTTTGACCGGGGGTCAGTGAGACTTCATTGTAGTGCAGATTTCCTTTGCAAGCTTGCTTGGTTGGCCAAAAAGGGCATATGCGTTTTTTCCTGAATATTCAGGAAAAAACGCATACGCCCTTTTTGGCCAAGTGCATCATTGTGGACGTTCTGCCTCTTTTCCTATGCTTTACATGCAATTCCAGTCTACCTCCTGAAATCGGTTTCCTGCAATTCTGCCCCGCTTTCAAGTCCTCTTGGCAGCCTTACTTCAATATATTTTTGGACGATAGCTGTCATTTATAACTCTGCAGGTTTGTGAATTACAGTGCCCCTGAGCTCCTTTCTTCAACTCGCTTTCTTGTGAGCTGGCCGCAACACCGCAGGATTGCTTCAGGCCTTAGTGTGGTTCTGGCACGGCACGCTGAGCCTTTAGTTAATTCCTCTTCCTGGTGGGAAATGAGAGTTAAATTTGCCCGTCCAGACACCTCCAGCTAGTCTCTCATTGGTTCTCCCTATTCCTGTTTATTTTCCGCAGAAATTGCAAACTGGGCCAAACAGGAGGTTAAAGGCACTGACTCTCTAAGTGGGGAGAGTGTCAGTAAAGCGTCTGGAATGTTGCACCCGAGTACCAGGGGAGGAAAACTGAGACACATTTGAACACGTTTCCCGATCACACAGTGTATCATACTCTGGGTTCCACATGCATGTTTTAGCTGAAAGAAGAATCCCTTAAACCTGGAGAGTTGAGACCCATGGAATGAGTATCATGCAATATGACTTCAAAGGGTCTGCATTTGCTCACCGAACCTCACAAATCCTATCACTGCTGCGTTTATGCCACTGTACAGATGCTTGGTTCTCTTTCGGAGACATATAAATCCATAGGTTTTAAGATTCTTACTAGTCAGGTATATTTTTAGGCGTTTAATATGGGGTGTTGAGTCCACTTCGTTGAGCAAGGAGTAGCTCTTGTCTATTACATATTTGGCTTATGGAACGGTATCTGTGCTAATTTCAATCTCTGGTTTTATGCAACACCCCAACTCACCTTTCCACTTAACCAAGCATAAGTTGCTTTTCTACATTTGAGACACTGTTCTGTTTTGTAATTCAGTTCCTGTGTAGCCAAGTTTACATTCCGTGTAGTAGTGATATCTTATGATGTTTCTTTTTCTGTGTGACTTATTTCACTTAGAATCATCGTACCTGAATCCACTCATTATGCTGCTACGGGCCTGATGACATAGATTTCATTGCTGAGTGATATTGCATTGTACGTAAGTACTACAACTTCTTTATCCATTTTTCTCTTTCTGTGATATTGAACTTGTACCGTAAACGAGGTTCTTGTAAACAGAGCCATCCCAAAATTTGGGGTGGCTGTGTCTTTTTGATTTTAATTTCCCTAAGCTATAGGACCATAAGTGGAAGTGCCCTAGGCTCTCTTGCTTTGTTTTTGGATGTTTCAGGAAACACCATACACTTCTCCAGAGTGGCTGTTGGTAATTTACATCCCGCCCATCAGCATAACAATGCTCCCAGTTCTCCATGTACTGTCCTGCCTTTCTGGATTTTACACTTTTTTCAGATGGCCCTTTTTACCGGGGGTCAGTGAGACTTCATTGTAGTGCAGATTTCCTTTGCAAGCTTGCTTGGTTGGCCAAAAAGGGCGTATGCGTTTTTTCCTGAATATTCAGGAAAAAACGCATACGCCCTTTTTGGCCAAGTGCATCATTGTGGACGTTCTGCCTCTTTTCCTATGCTTTACATGCAATTCCAGTCTACCTCCTGAAATCGGTTTCCTGCAATTCTGCCCCGCTTTCAAGTCCTCTTGGCAGCCTTACTTCAATATATTTTTGGACGATAGCTGTCATTTATAACTCTGCAGGTTTGTGAATGACAGTGCCCCTGAGCTCCTTTCTTCAACTCGCTTTCTTGTGAGCTGGCCGCAACACCGCAGGATTGCTTCAGGCCTTAGTGTGGTTCTGGCATGGCACGCTGAGCGTTTAGTTAATTCCTCTTCCTGGTGGGAAATGAGAGTTAAATTTGCCCGTCCAGACACCTCCAGCTAGTCTCTCATTGGTTCTCCCTATTCCTGTTCATTTTCCGAAGAAATTGCAAACTGGGCCAAACAGGAGGTTAAAGGCACTGACTCTCTAAGTGGGGAGAGTGTCAGTAAAGCATCTGGAATGTTGCACCCGAGTACCAGGGGAGGAAAACTGAGACACATTTGAACACGTTTCCCCATCACACGGTGTATCATACTCTGGGTTCCACATGCATGTTTTAGCTGAAGGAAGAATACCTTAAACCTGGAGAGTTGAGACCCATGGAATGGGTACCATGCAATATGACTTCAAAGTGTCTGCATTTGCTCACCGAACCTCACCAATCCTATCACTGCTGCGTTTATGCCGCTGTACACACGCTTGATTCTTTTTCGGAGACATAGAAATCCATAGGTTTTAAGATTCTTACTAGTCAGGTATATTCTTAGGCGTTTAATATGGGGTGTTGAGTCCAGTTCGTTGAGCAAGGAGTAGCTCTTTTCTATTACATATTTGGCTTATGGAACGGTATCTGTGCTAATTTCAATCTCTGGTTGTATGCAGCACCCCAACTCACCTTTTCCCTTAAGCAAGCATAAGTTGGTTTTCTACATTTGAGACCTTGTTCTGTTTTGTAATTCAGGTCCTGTGTAGCCAAGTTTACATTCCGTGTAGTAGTGATATCTTATGATGCTTCTTTTTCTGTGTGACTTATTTCACTTAGAATCATCGTACCGGAATCCACTCATTATGCTGCTACGGGCCTGATGACATAGATTTCATTGCTGAGTGATATTGCATTGTATGTAAGTACCACAAATTCTTTATCCATTTTTCGCTTTCTGTGATATTGAACTTGTACCGTAAACGAGGTTCTTGTAAACAGAGCCGTCCCAAACTTTGGGGTGGCTGTGTCTTTTTGATTTTAATTTCCCTAAGCTATAGGACCATAAGTGGAAGTGCCCTAGGCTCTGTTGCTTTCCTTTTTAGATGTTTCAGGAAACACCATACACTTCTCCAGAGTGGCTGTTGGCAATTTACATCCCGCCCATCAGCATAACAAGGCTCCCAGTTCTCCATGGCCTGTCCTGCCTTTCTGGATTTTACACTTTTTTCAGATGGCCCTTTTGACCGGGGAGCAGTGAGACTTCATTTTAGTGCAGATTTCATTTGCAAGCTTGCTTGGTTGGCCAAAAAGGGCGTATGCGTTTTTTCCTGAATATTCAGGAAAAAACGCATACGCCCTTTTTGGCCAAGTGCATCATTGTGGACGTTCTGCCTCTTTTCCTATGCTTTACATGCAATTCCAGTCTACCTCCTGAAATCGGTTTCCTGCAATTCTGCCCCGCTTTCAAGTCCTCTTGGCAGCCTTACTTCAATATATTTTTGGACGATGGCTGTCCTTTCTATCTCAGCAGGTTTGTGAATGACAGTGCCCCTGAGCTCCTTTCTTCAACTCGCTTTCTTGTGAGCTGGCCGCAACACCGCAGGATTGCTTCAGGCCCTAGTGTCGTTCTGGCATGGCACGCTGAGCCTTTGGTTAATTCCTCTTCCTGGTGGGAAATGAGAGTTAAATTTGCCCGTCCAGACACCTCCAGCTAGTCTTTCATGGGTTCTCCCTATTCCTCTTCATTTTCCGCAGAAATTGCAAACTGGGCCAAACAGGAGGTTAAAGGCACTGACTCTCCAAGTGGGGAGAGTGTTAGTAAAGCGTCTGGAATGTTGCACCCAAGTACCAGGGGACGAAAACTGAGACACATTTGAACACGTTTCCCAATCACATGGTGGATCATACTCTGGGTTCCACATGCATGTTTTAGCTAAAGGAAGAATCCCTTAAACCTGGAGAGTTGAGAACCATGGAATGGGTACCATGCAATATGACTTCAAAGGGTCTGCATTTGCTCACCGAACCTCACCAATCCTATCACTGCTGCGTTTACGCCGCTGTACACACGCTTGATTCTCTTTCGGAGACATATAAATCCATAGGTTTTAAGATTCTTACGAGTCAGGTATATTCTTAGGCGTTTAATATGGGGTGTTGAGTCCACTTCGTTGAGCAAGGAGTAGCTCTTGTCTATTTCATATTTGGTTTATGGAATGGTATGTGCTAATTTCAATCTCTGCTTTTATGCAACACCCCAACTCACCTTTCCCCTTAAGCAAGCATAAGTTGGTGTTCTACATTTGAGACCCTGTTCTGTTTTGTAATTCAGTTCCTGTGTAGCCAAGTTTACATTCCGTGTAGTAGTGATATCTTATGATGTTTCTTTTTCTGTGTGACTTATTTCTCTTAGAATCAACGTACCTGAATCCACTCATTATGCTTCTACGGGCCTGATGACATAGATTTCATTGCTGAGTGATATTGCATTGTACGTAAGTACCACAACTTCTTTATCCATTTTTCTCTTTCTGTGATATTGAACTTGTACCGTAAACGAGGTTCTTGTAAACAGAGCTGTCCCAAAATTTGGGGTGGCTGTGTCTTTTTGATTTTAATTTCCCTAAGCTATAGGACCATAAGTGGAAGTGCCCTAGGCTCTCTTGCTTTGTTTTTTGGATGTTTCAGGAAACACCATACACTTCTCCAGAGTGGCTGTTGGCAATTTACATCCCGCCCATCAGCATAACAAGGCTCCCAGTTCTCCATGGCCTGTCCTGCCTTTCTGGATTTTACACATTTTTCAGATGGCCCTTTTGACGGGGGTCAGTGAGACTTCATTGTAGTGCAGATTTCCTTTGCAAGCTTGCTTGGTTGGCCAAAAAGGGCGTATGCGTTTTTTCCTGAATATTCAGGAAAAAACGCATACGCCCTTTTTGGCCAAGTGCCTCATTGTGGACGTTCTGCCTCTTTTCCTATGCTTTACATGCAATTCCAGTCTACCTCCTGAAATCGGTTTCCTGCAATTCTGCCCCGCTTTCAAGTCCTCTTGGCAGCCTTACTTCAATATATTTTTGGACGATAGCTGTCATTTATAAGTCTGCAGGTTTGTGAATGACAGTGCCCCTGAGCTCCTTTCTTCAACTCGCTTTCTTATGAGCTGGCCGCAACACCGCAGGATTGCTTCAGGCCTTAGTGTGGTTCTGGCACGGCACGCTGAGCCTTTGGTTAATTCCTCTTCCTGGTGGGAAATGAGAGTTAAATTTGCCCGTCCAGACACCTCCAGCTAGTCTCTCATTGGTTCTCCCTATTCCTCTTCATTTTCCGCAGAAATTGCAAACTGGGCCAAACAGGAGTTTAAAGGCACTGACTCTCTAAGTGGGGAGAGTGTCAGTAAAGCGTCTGGAATGTTGCACCCAAGACCAGGGGAGGAAAACTGAGACACATTTGAACACGTTTCCCGATCACACGGTGTATCATACTCTGGGTTCCACATGCATGTTTTAGCTGAAAGAAGAATCCCTTAAACCTGGAGAGTTGAGACCCATGGAATGAGTACCATGCAATATGACTTCAAAGGGTCTGCATTTGCTCACCGAACCTCACAAATCCTATCACTGCTGCGTTTATGCCACTGTACAGATGCTTGGTTCTCTTTCGGAGACATATAAATCCATAGGTTTTAAGATTCTTACTAGTCAGGTATATTTTTAGGCGTTTAATATGTGGTGTTGAGTCCACTTCGTTGAGCAAGGAGTAGCTCTTGTCTATTACGTATTTGGCTTATGGAACGGTATCTGTGCTAATTTCAATCTCTGGTATTATGCAGCACCCCAACTCACCTTTCCCCTTAAGCAAGCATAAGTTGGTTTTCTACATTTGAGACCCTGTTCTGTTTTGTAATTCAGTTCCTGTGTAGCCAAGTTTACATTCCGTGTAGTAGTGATATCTTATGATGTTTCTTTTTCTGTGTGACTTATTTCACTTAGAATCATCGTACCTGAATCCACTCATTATGCTGCTACGGGCCTGATGACATAGATTTCATTGCTGAGTGATATTGCATTGTACGTAAGTACCACAACTTCTTTATCCATTTTTCGCTTTCTGTGATATTGAACTTGTACCGTAAACGAGGTTCTTGTAAACAGAGCCGTCCCAAACTTTGGGGTGGCTGTGTCTTTTTGATTTTAATTTCCCTAAGCTATAGGACCATAAGTGGAAGTGCCCTAGGCTCTGTTGCTGTGTTTTTTAGATGTTTCAGGAAACACCATACACTTCTCCAGAGTGGCTGTTGGCAATTTACATCCCGCCCATCAGCATAACAAGGCTCCCAGTTCTCAATGGCCTCTCCTGCCTTTCTGGATTTTACACTTTTTTCAGATGGCTCTTTTGACCGGGAGGCAGTGAGACTTCATTGTAGTGCAGATTTCCTTTGCAAGCTTGCTTGGTTGGCCAAAAAGGGCTTATGCGTTTTCTCCTGAATATATTCAGGAAAAAACGCATACGCCCTTTTTGGCCAAGTGCATCATTGTGGACGTTCTGCCTCTTTTCCTATGCTTTACATGCAATTCCAGTCTACCTCCTGAAATCGGTTTCCTGCAATTCTGCCCCGCTTTCAAGTCCTCTTGGCAGCCTTACTTCAATATATTTTTGGAAGATAGCTGTCATTTATAACTCTGCAGGTTTGTGAATTACAGTGCCCCTGAGCTCGTTTCTTCAACTCGCTTTCTTGTGAGCTGGCCGCAACACCGCAGGATTGCTTCAGGCCCTAGTGTCGTTCTGGCATGGCACGCTGAGCCTTTGGTTAATTCCTCTTCCTGGTGGGAAATGAGAGTTAAATTTGCCCGTCCAGACACCTCCAGCTAGTCTCTCTTTGGTTCTCCCTATTCCTGTTCATTTCCTGCAGAAATTGCAAACTGGGCCAAACAGGAGGTTAAAGGCACTGACTCTCCAAGAGGGGAGAGTGTTAGTAAAGCGTCTGGAATGTTGCACCCGAGTACCAGGGGACGAAAACTGAGACACATTTGAACACGTTTCCTGATCACACGGTGGATCATACTCTGGGTTCCACATGCATGTTTTAGCTGAAGGAAGAATCCCTTAAACCTGGAGAGTTGAGACCCATGGAATGGTTACCACGCAATATGACTTCAAAGGGTCTGCATTTGCTCACCGAGCCTCAACAATCCTATCACTGCTGCGTTTATGCCGCTGTACACACGCTTGATTCTCTTTCGGAGACATAGAAATCCATAGGTTTTAAGATTCTTACTAGTCAGGTATATTCTTAGGCGTTTAATATGGGGTGTTGAGTCCACTTCGTTGAGCAAGGAGTAGCTATTTTCTATTACATATTTGGCTTATGGAACGGTATCTGTGCTAATTTCAATCTCTGGTTGTATGCAGCACCCCAACTCACCTTTTCCCTTAAGCAAGCATAAGTTGGTTTTCTACATTTGAGACCTTGTTCTGTTTTGTAATTCAGGTCCTGTGTAGCCAAGTTTACATTCCGTGTATTATTGATATCTTATGATGCTTCTTTTTCTGTGTGACTTATTTCACTTAGAATCATCGTACCGGAATCCACTCATTATGCTGCTACGGGCCTGATGACATAGATTTCATTGCTGAGTGATATTGCCTTGTATGTAAGTACCACAAATTCTTTATCCATTTTTTGCTTTCTGTGATATTGAACTTGTACCGTAAGCGAGGTTCTTGTAAACAGAGCCGTCCCAAACTTTGGGGTGGCTGTGTCTTTTTGATTTTAATTTCCCTAAGCTATAGGACCATAAGTGGAAGTGCCCTAGGCTCTGTTGCTGTGTTTTTTAGATGTTTCAGGAAACACCATACACTTCTCCAGAGTGGCTGTTGGCAATTTACATCCCGCCCATCAGCATAACAAGGCTCCCAGTTCTCCATGGCCTGTCCTGCCTTTCTGGATTTTACACTTTTTTCAGATGGCCCTTTTGACCGGGGGGCAGTGAGACTTCATTTTAGTGCAGATTTCCTTTGCAAGCTTGCTTGGTTGGCCAAAAAGTGCGTATGCGTTTTTTCCTGAATATTCAGGAAAAAACGCATACGCTCTTTTTGGCCAAGTGCATCATTGTGGAAGTTCTGCCTCTTTTCCTATGCTTTTCATGCAATTTCTGTCTACCTCCTGAAATTGGTTTCCTGCAATTCTGCCCCGCTTTCAAGTCCTCTTGGCAGCCTTACTTCAATATATTTTTGGACGATAGCTGTCCTTTCTATCTCAGCAGGTTTGTGAATGACAGTGCCCCTGAGCTCCTTTCTTCAACTCGCTTTCTTGTGAGCTGGCCGCAACATCACAGGATTGCTTCAGGCCATAGTGTGGTTCCGGCACGGCACGCTGAGCCTTGGTTAATTCCTCTTCCTGGTGGGAAATGAGAGTTAAATTTGCCCATCTAGACACCTCCAGCTAGTCTCTCATTGGTTCTCCCTATTCCTGTACATTTTCTGCAGAAATTGCAAACTGGGCCAAACAGGTGGTTAAAGGCACTGACTCTCCAAGTGCGGAGAGTGTTAGTAAAGTGTCTGGTATGTTGCACCCGAGTACAAGGGGACGAACTGAGACACATTTGAACACATTTCCCGATCACACGGTGGATCATACTCTGGGTTCCACATGCATGTTTCAACTAAAGGAAGAATCCCTTAAACCTGGAGAGTTGAGACCCATGGAATGGGTACCATGCAATATGACTTCAAAGGGTCTGCATTTGCTCACCGAACCTCACCAATCCTATCACTGCTGCGTTTATTCCGCTGTACACACGCTTGATTCTCTTTCGGAGACATATAAATCTATAGGTTTTAAGATTCTTACTAGTCAGGTATATTCTTAGGCGTTTAATATGGGGTGTTGAGTCCACTTCGTTGAGCAAGGAGTAGCTCTTGTCTATTACATATTTGGCTTATGGAACGGTATCTGTGCTAATTTCAATCTCTGGTTTTATGCAACACCCCAACTCACCTTTCCACTTAAGCAAGCATAAGTTGGTTTTCTACATTTGAGACCCTGTTCTGTTTTGTAATTCACTTCCTGTGTAGCCAAGTTTACATTCCGTGTAGTAGTGATATCTTATGATGTTTCTTTTTCTGTGTGACTTATTTCACTTAGAATCATCGTACCTGAATCCACTCATTATGCTGCTACGGGCCTGATGACATAGATTTCATTGCTGAGTGATATTGCATTGTACGTAAGTACCACAACTTCTTTATCCATTTTTCTCTTTCTTTGATATTGAACTTGTACCGTAAACGAGGTTCTTGTAAACAGAGCCGTCCCAAACTTTGGGGTGGCTGTGTCTTTTTGATTTTAATTTCCCTAAGCTATAGGACCATAAGTGGAAGTGCCCTAGGCTCTGTTGCTTTGTTTTTTAGATGTTTCAGGAAACACCATACACTTCTCCAGAGTGGCTGTTGGCAATTTACATCCCGCCCATCAGCATAACAAGGCTCCCAGTTCTCCATGGCCTTTCCTGCCTTTCTGGATTTTACACTTTTTTCAGATGGCCCTTTTGACCGGGGGGCAGTGAGACTTCATTGTAGTGCAGATTTCCTTTGCAAGCTTGCTTGGTTGGCCAAAAAGGGCGTATGCGTTTTTTACTGAATATATTCAGGAAAAAACGCATACGCCCTTTTTGGCCAAGTGCATCATTGTGGACGTTCTGCCTCTTTTCCTATGCTTTACATGCAATTCCAGTCTACCTCCTGAAATCGGTTTCCTGCAATTCTGCCCCACTTTAAAGTCCTCTTGGCAGCCTTACTTCAATATATTTTTGGACGATATCTGTCCTTTCTATCTCAGCAGGTTTGTGAATGACAGTGCCCCTGAGCTCCTTTCTTCAACTCGCTTTCTTGTGAGCTGGCCGCAACACCGCAGGATTGCTTCAGGCCCTACTGTGGTTCCGGCACGGCACGCTGAGCCTTTGGTTAATTCCTCTTCCTGGTGGGAAATGAGAGTTAAATTTGCCCGTCCAGACACCTCCAGCTAGTCTCTCATTGGTTCTCCCTATTCCTGTTCATTTTCCGCAGAAATTGCAAACTGGGCCAAACAGGAGGTTAAAGGCACTGACTCTCCAAGTGGGGAGAGTGTTAGTAAAGCGTCTGGAATGTTGCACCCGAGTACCAGGGAACGAAAACTGAGACACATTTGAACACGTTTCCCAATCACACGGTGGACCATACTCTGGGTTCCACATGCATGTTTTAGCTAAAGGAAGAATCCCTTAAACCTGGAGAGTGCAATATGACTTCAAAGGGTCTGCATTAGCTCACCAAACCTCACCAGTCCTATCACTGCTGCGTTTTTGCCGCTGTACACCCGCTTGATTCTTTTTCGGAGACATAGAAATCCATAGGTTTTAAGATTCTTACTAGTCAGGTATATTCTTAGGCGTTTAATATGGGGTGTTGAGTCCACTTCGTTGAGCAAGGAGTAGCTCTTGTCTATTACATATTTGGCTTATGGAACGGTATCTGTTCTAATTTCAATCTCTGGTTTTATGCAGCACCCCAACTCACCTTTCCCCTTAAGCAAGCATAAGTTGGTTTTCTACATTTGAGACCCTGTTCTGTTTTGTAATTCAGTTCCTGTGTAGCCAAGTTTACATTCCGTGTAGTAGTGATATCTTATGATGTTTCTTTTTCTGTGTGACTTATTTCACTTAGAATCATCATACCTGAATCCACTCATTATGCTGCTACGGGCCTGATGACATAGATTTCATTGCTGAGTGATATTGCATTGTACGTAAGTACCACAACTTCTTTATCCATTTTTTGCTTTCTGTGATATTGAACTTGTACCGTAAACAAAGTTCTTGTAAACAGAGCCGTCCCAAACTTTGGGGTGGCTGTGTCTTTTTGATTTTAATTTCCCTAAGCTATAGGACCATAAGTGGAAGTGCCCTAGGCTCTGTTGCTTTGTTTTTTAGATGTTTCAGGAAACACCATACACTTCTCCAGAGTGGCTGTTGGCAATTTACATCCCGCCCATCAGCATAACAAGGCTCCCAGTTCTCAATGGCCTCTCCTGCCTTTCTGGATTTTACACTTTTTTCAGATGGCTCTTTTGACCGGGAGGCAGTGAGACTTCATTGTAGTGCAGATTTCCTTTGCAAGCTTGCTTGGTTGGCCAAAAAGGGCTTATGCGTTTTCTCCTGAATATATTCAGGAAAAAACGCATACGCCCTTTTTGGCCAAGTGCATCATTGTGGACGTTCTGCCTCTTTTCCTATGCTTTACATGCACTTCCAGTCTACCTCCTGAAATCGGTTTCTTGCAATTCTGCCCCGATTTCAAGTCCTCTTGGCAGCCTTACTTCAATATATTTTTGGAAGATAGCTGTCATTTATAACTCTGCAGGTTTGTGAATTACAGTGCCCCTGAGCTCCTTTCTTCAACTCGCTTTCTTGTGAGCTGGCCGCAACACCGCAGGATTGGTTCAGGCCCTAGTGTCGTTCCGGCATGGCCCGCTGAGCCTTTGGTTAATTCCTCTTCCTGGTGGGAAATGAGAGTTAAATTTGCCCGTCCAGACACCTCCAGCTAGTCTCTCTTTGGTTCTCCCTATTCCTGTTCATTTCCTGCAGAAATTGCAAACTGGGCCAAACAGGAGGTTAAAGGCACTGACTCTCCAAGAGGGGAGAGTGTTAGTAAAGCGTCTGGAATGTTGCACCCGAGTACCAGGGGACGAAATCTGAGACACATTTGAACACGTTTCCCGATCACACGGTGGATCATACTCTGGGCTCCACATGAATGTTTTAGCTGAAGGAAGAATCCCTTAAACCTGGAGAGTTGAGACCCATGGAATGGGTACCATGCAATATGACTTCAAAGTGTCTGCCTTTGCTCACCGAACCTCACCAATCCTATCACTGCTGCGTTTATGCCGCTGTACACCCGCTTGATTCTTTTTCGGAGACATAGAAATCCATAGGTTTTAAGATTCTTACTAGTCAGGTATATTCTTAGGCGTTTAATATGGGGTGTTGAGTCCACTTCGTTGAGCAAGGAGTAGCTCTTGTCTATTACATATTTGGCTTATGGAATGGTATGTGCTAATTTGAATCTCTAGTTTTCTGCAACACCCCAACTCACCTTTCCCCTTAAGCAAGCATAAGTTGGTGTTCTACATTTGAGACCCTGTTCTGTTTTGTAATTCAGTTCCTGTGTAGCCAAGTTTACATTCCGTGTAGTAGTGATATCTTATGATGTTTCTTTTTCTGTGTGACTTATTTCTCTTAGAATCAACGTACCTGAATCCACTCATTATGCTTCTACGGGCCTGATGACATAGATTTTATTGCTGAGTGATACTGCATTGTACATAAGTACCACAACTTCTTTATCCATTTTTCTCTTTCTGTGATATTGAACTTGTACCGTAAACGAGGTTCTTGTAAACAGAGCCATCCCAAAATTTGGGGTGGCTGTGTCTTTTTGATTTTAATTTCCCTAAGCTATAGGACCATAAGTGGAAGTGCCCTAGGCTCTCTTGCTTTGTTTTTTGGATGTTTCAGGAAACACCATACACTTCTCTTGAGTGGCTGTTGGCAATTTACATCCCGCCCATCAGCATAACAAGGCTCCCAGTTCTCCATGGCCTGTCCTGCCTTTCTGGATTTTACACTTTTTTCAGATGGCCCTTTTGACCGGGAGGCAGTGAGACTTCATTGTAGTGCAGATTTCCTTTGCAAGCTTGCTTGGTTGGCCAAAAAGGGCATATGCGTTTTTTCCTGAATATTCAGGAAAAAACGCATACGCCCTTTTTGGCCAAGTGCATCATTGTGGACGTTCTGCCTCTTTTCCTATGCTTTACATGCAATTCCAGTCTACCTCCTGAAATCGGTTTCCTGCAATTCTGCCCCGCTTTCAAGTCCTCTTGGCAGCCTTACTTCAATATATTTTTGGACGATAGCTGTCATTTATAACTCTGCAGGTTTGTGAATGACAGTGCCCCTGAGCTCCTTTCTTCAACTCACTTTCTTGTGAGCTGGCCGCAACACCGCAGGATTGCTTCAGGCCCTAGTGTCGTTCTGGCATGGCACGCTGAGCCTTTGCTTAATTCCTCTTCCTGCTGGGAAAGTATAGTTAAATTTGCCGGTCCAGACACCTCCAGCTAGTCTCTCATTGGTTCTCCCTATTCCTGTTCATTTTCCGCAGAAATTGCAAACTGGGCCAAACAGGAGGTTAAAGGCACTGACTCTCCAAGTGGGGAGAGTGTTAGTAAAGCGTCTGGAATGTTGCACCCGAGTACCAGGGGACGAAAACTGAGACACATTTGAAGACGTTTCCCGATCACATGGTGGATCATACTCTGGGTTCCACATGCATGTTTTAGCTGAAGGAAGAATCCCTTAAACCTGGAGATTTGAGACCCATGGAATGGGTACCATGCAATATGACTTCAAAGGGTCTGCATTTGCTCACCAAACCTCACCAATCCTATCACTGCTGCGTCTATGCCACTGTAAACATGCTTGATTCTCTTTCGGAGACATATAAATCCATAGGTTTTAAGATTCTTACTAGTCAGGTATAGTCTTAGACATTTAATATGGGGTGTTGAGTCCACTTCATTGAGCAAGGAGTAGCTCTTGTCTATTACATATTTGGCTTATGGAACGGTATCTGTGCTAGTTTCAATCTCTTGTTTTATGCAACACCCCTACTCAACTTTCCACTTAAGCAAGCATAAGTTGGTTTTCTACATTTGAGACCCTGTTCTGCATTGTAATTCAGTTCCTGTGTAGCCAAGTTTACATTCCGTGTAGTAGTGATATCTTATGATGTTTCTTTTTCTGTGTGACTTATTTCACTTAGAATCATCGTACCTGAATCCACTCATTATGCTGCTACGGGCCTGATGACATAGATTTCATTGCTGAGTGATATTGCATGTACGTAAGTACCACAACTTCTTTATCCATTTTTCGCTTTCTGTGATATTGAACTTGTACCGTAAACAAAGTTCTTGTAAACAGAGCCGTCCCAAACTTTGGGGTGGCTGTGTCTTTTTGATTTTAATTTCCCTAAGCTATAGGACCATAAGTGGAAGTGCCCTAGGCTCTGTTGCTTTGTTTTTTAGATGTTTCAGGAAACACCATACACTTCTCCAGAGTGGCTGTTGGCAATTTACATCCCGCCCATCAGCATAACAAGGCTCTCAGTTCTCCATGGCCTGTCCTGCCTTTCTGGATTTTACACTTTTTTCAGATGGCTCTTTTGACCAGGAGGCAGTGAGACTTCATTGTAGTGCAGATTTCCTTTGCAAGCTTGCTTGGTTGGCCAAAAAGGGCTTATGCGTTTTCTCCTGAATATATTCAGGAAAAAACACATACGCCCTTTTTGTCCAAGTGCATCATTGTGGACGTTCTGCCTCTTTTCCTATGCTTTACATGCAATTCCAGTCTACCTCCTGAAATCGGTTTCCTGCAATTCTGCCCTGCTTTCAAGTCCTCTTGGCAGCCTTACTTCAATATATTTTTGGAAGATAGCTGTCATTTATAACTCTGCAGGTTTGTGAATTACAGTGCCCCTGAGCTCCTTTCTTCAACTCGCTTTCTTGTGATCTGGCCGCAACACCGCAGGATTGCTTCAGGCCCTAGTGTCGTTCCGGCATGGCACGCTGAGCCTTTGGTTAATTCCTCTTCCTGGTGGGAAAGTAGAGTTAAATTTGCCCGTCCAGACACCTCCAGCTAGTCTCTCTTTGGTTCTCCCTATTCCTGTTCATTTCCTGCAGAAATTGCAAACTGGGCCAAACAGGAGGTTAAAGGCACTGACTCTCCAAGAGGGGAGAGTGTTAGTAAAGCGTCTGGAATGTTGCACCCGAGTACCAGGGGACGAAAACTGAGACACATTTGAACACGTTTCCCGATCACACGGTGGATCATACTCTGGGTTCCACATGCATGTTTTAGCTGAAGGAAGAATCCCTTAAACCTGGAGAGTTGAGACCCATGGAATGGGTACCATGCAATATGACTTCAAAGGGTCTGCATTTGCTCACCGAGCCTCAAGAATCCTATCACTGCTGCGTTTATGCCACTGTACACACGCTTGATTCTCTTTCGGAGACATAGAAATCCATAGGTTTTAAGATTCTTACTAGTCAGGTATATTCTTAGGCGTTTAATATGGGGTGCTGAGTCCACTTCGTTGAGCAAGGAGTAGCTCTTTTCTATTACATATTTGGCTTATGGAACGGTATCTGTGCTAATTTCAATCTCTGGTTGTATGCAGCACCCCAACTCACCTTTTCCCTTAAGCAAGCATAAG
Source organism: Orcinus orca (assembly GCF_937001465.1). Classification (NCBI taxonomy): domain Eukaryota; kingdom Metazoa; phylum Chordata; class Mammalia; order Artiodactyla; family Delphinidae; genus Orcinus; species Orcinus orca. The sequence goes on along the minus strand of NC_064565.1, from coordinate 3,296,151 downwards.
TTGGTTTTCTACATTTGAGACCTTGTTCTGTTTTGTAATTCAGGTCCTGTGTAGCCAAGTTTACATTCCGTGTATTATTGATATCTTATGATGCTTCTTTTTCTGTGTGACTTATTTCACTTAGAATCATCGTACCTGAATCCACTCATTATGCTGCTACGGGCCTGATGACATAGATTTCATTGCTGAGTGATATTGCCTTGTATGTAAGTACCACAACTTCTTTATCCATTTTTCGCTTTCTGTGATATTGAACTTGTACCGTAAGCGAGGTTCTTGTAAACAGAGCCGTCCCAAACTTTGGGGTGGCTGTGTCTTTTTGATTTTAATTTCCCTAAGCTATAGGACCATAAGTGGAAGTGCCCTAGGCTCTGTTGCTTTGTTTTTTAGATGTTTCAGGAAACACCATACACTTCTCCAGAGTGGCTGTTAGCAATTTACATCCCATCCATCAGCATAACAAGGCTCCCAGTTCTCCATGGCCTGTCCTGCCTTTCTGGATTTTACACTTTTTTCAGATGGCCCTTTTGACCGGGGGGCAGTGACACTTCATTTTAGTGCAGATTTCCTTTGCAAGCTTGCTTGGTTGGCCAAAAAGTGCGTATGCGTTTTTTCCTGAATATTCAGGAAAAAACGCATACGCTCTTTTTGGCCAAGTGCATCATTGTGGAAGTTCTGCCTCTTTTCCTATGCTTTACATGCAATTCCAGTCTACCTCCTGAAATTGGTTTCCTGCAATTCTGCCCCGCTTTCAAGTCCTCTTGGCAGCCTTACTTCAATATATTTTTGGACGATAGCTGTCCTTTCTATCTCAGCAGGTTTGTGAATGACAGTGCCCCTGAGCTCCTTTCTTCAACTCGCTTTCTTGTGAGCTGGCCGCAACACCGCAGGATTGCTTCAGGCCCTAGTGTGGTTCCGGCACGGCACGCTGAGCCTTTGGTTAATTCCTCTTCCTGGTGGGAAAGTAGAGTTAAATTTGCCGGTCCAGACACCTCCAGCTAGTCTCTCTTTGGTTCTCCCTATTCCTGTTCATTTCCTGCAGAAATTGCAAACTGGGCCAAACAGGAGGTTAAAGGCACTGACTCTCCAAGAGGGGAGAGTGTTAGTAAAGCGTCTGGAATGTTGCACCCGTGTACCAGGGGATGAAAACTGAGACACATTTGAATACGTTTCCCGATCACACGGTGGATCATACTCTGGGTTCCACATGCATGTTTTAGCTGAAGGAAGAATCCCTTAAACTTAGAGAGTTGAGACCCATGGAATGGGTACCATGCAATATGACTTCAAAGTGTCTGCATTTGCTCACCGAACCTCACCAATCCTATCACTGCTGCGTTTATGCCGCTGTACACCCGCTTGATTCTTTTTCGGAGACATAGAAATCCATAGGTTTTAAGATTCTTACTAGTCAGGTATATTCTTAGGCGTTTAATATAGGGTGTTGAGTTCACTTAGTTGAGCAAGGAGTAGCTCTTTTCTATTACATATTTGGCTTATGGAACGGTATCTGTGCTAATTTCAATCTCTGGTTTTATGCAGCACCCCAACTCACCTTTCCCCTTAAGCAAGCATATGTTGCTGTTCTACATTTGAGACCCTGTTCTGTTTTGTAATTCAGTTCCTGTGTAACCAAGTTTCCATTCCGTGTAGTAGTGATATCTTATGATGTTTCTTTTTCTCTGTGACTTATTTCACTTAGAATCATCATACCTGAATCCACTCATTATGCTGCTACGGGCCTGATGACATAGATTTCATTGCTGAGTGATATTGCATTGTACGTATGTACCACAACTTCTTTATCCATTTTTTGCTTTCTGTGATATTGAACTTGTACCGTAAACGAGGTTCTTGTAAACCGAGCCATCCCAAACTTTGGGGTGGCTGTGTCTTTTTGATTTTAATTTCCCTAAGCTATAGGACCATAAGTGGAAGTGCCCTAGGCTCTGTTGCTTTGTTTTTTAGATGTTTCAGGAAACACCACACACTTCTCCAGAGTGGCTGTTGGCAATTTACATCCCACCCATCAGCATAACAAGGCTCCCAGTTCTCCATGGCCTGTCCTGCCTTTCTGGATTTTACACTTTTTTCAGATGGCCCTTTTGACCGGGGGGCAGTGAGACTTCATTGTAGTGCAGATTTTCTTTGCAAGCTTTCTTGGTTGGCCAAAAAGGGCGTATGTGGTTTTTCCTGAATATATTCAGGAAAAAAGGCATACGCCCTTTTTGGCCAAGTGCATCATTGTGGACGTTCTGCCTCTTTTCCTATGCTTTACATGCAATTCCAGTCTACCTCCTGAAATCGGTTTCCTGCAATTCTGCCCCGATTTCAAGTCCTCTTGGCAGCCTTACTTCAATATATTTTTGGACGATAGCTGTCATTTATAACTCTGCAGGTTTGTGAATGACAGTGCCCCTGAGCTCCTTTCTTCAACTTGCTTTCTTGTGAGCTGGCCGCAACACCACAGGATTGCTTCAGGCCATAGTGTGGTTCTGGCACGGCACGCTGAGCCTTGGTTAATTCCTCTTCCTGGTGGGAAATGAGAGTTAAATTTTCCCATCTAGACACCTCCAGCTAGTCTCTCATTGGTTCTCCCTATTCCTGTACATTTTCTGCAGAAATTGCAAACTGGGCCAAACAGGAGGTTAAAGGCACTGACTCTCCAAGTGCGGAGAGTGTTAGTAAAGTGTCTGGTATGTTGCACCCGAGTACAAGGGGACGAACTGAGACACATTTGAACACATTTCCCGATCACACGGTGGATCATACACTGGGTTCCACATGCATGTTTCAACTAAAGGAAGAATCCCTTAAACCTGGAGAGTTGAGACCCATGGAATGGGTACCATGCAATATGACTTCAAAGGGTCTGCATTTGCTCACCGAACCTCACCAATCCTATCACTGCTGCGTTTATTCCGCTGTACACACACTTGATTCTCTTTTGGAGACATATAAATCCATAGGTTTTAAGATTCTTACTAGTCAGGTATATTCTTAGGCGTTTAATATGGGGTGTTGAGTCCACTTCGTTGAGCAAGGAGTAGCTCTTGTCTATTACATATTTGGCTTATGGAACGGTATCTGTGCTAATTTCAATCTCTGGTTGTATGCAGCACCCCAACTCACCTTTTCCCTTAAGCAAGCATAAGTTGGTTTTCTACATTTGAGATCTTGTTCTGTTTTGTAATTCAGTTCCTGTGTAGCCAAGTTTACATTCCGTGTATTATTGATATCTTATGATGTTTCTTTTTCTGTGTGACTTATTTCACTTAGAATCATCGTACCGGAATCCACTCATTATGCTGCTACGGGCCTGATGACATAGATTTCATTGCTGAGTGATATTGCATTGTACGTAAGTACCACAACTTCTTTATCCATTTTTCACTTTCTGCGATATTGAACTTGGACCCTAAACGAGGTTCTTGTAAACAGAGCCGTCCCAAACTTTGGGGTGGCTGTGTCTTTTTGATTTTAATTTCCCTAAACTATAGGACCATAAGTGGAAGTGCCCTAGGCTCTGTTGCTTTGTTTTTTAGATGTTTCAGGAAACACCATACACTTCTCCAGAGTGGCTGTTGGCAATTTACATCCCGCCCATCAGCATAACAAGGCTCCCAGTTCTCCATGGCCTGTCCTGCCTTTCTGGATTTTACAGTTTTTTCTGATGGCCCTTTTGACCGGGGGGCAGTGAGACTTCATTGTAGTGCAGATTTCCTTTGCAAGCTTGCTTGGTTGGCCAAAAAGGGCGTATGCATTTTTTCCTGAATATATTCAGGAAAAAACGCATACGCTCTTTTTGGCCAAGTGCATCATTGTGGACGTTCTGCCTCTTTTCCTATGCTTTACATGCAATTCCAGTCTACCTCCTGAAATCGGTTTCCTGCAATTCTGCCCCGCTTTAAAGTCCTCTTGGCAGCCTTACTTCAATATATTTTTGGACGATAGCTGTCCTTTCTATCTCAGCAGGTTTGTGAATGACAGTGCCCCTGAGCTCCTTTCTTCAACTCGCTTTCTTGTGAGCTGGCCGCAACACCGCAGGATTGCTTCAGGCCCTACTGTGGTTCCGGCACGGCACGCTGAGCCTTTGGTTAATTCCTCTTCCTGGTGGGAAATGAGAGTTAAATTTGCACGTCCAGACACCTCCAGCTAGTCTCTCATTGGTTCTCCCTATTCCTGTTCATTTTCCGCAGAAATTGCAAACTGGGCCAAACAGGAGGTTAAAGGCACTGACTCTCCAAGTGGGGAGAGTGTTAGTAAAGTGTCTGGAATGTTGCACCCGAGTACCAGGGAACGAAAACTGAGACACATTTGAACACGTTTCCCAATCACACGGTGGACCATACTCTGTGTTCCACATGCATGTTTTAGCTAAAGGAAGAATCCCTTAAACCTGGAGAGTTGAGACCCATGGAATGGGTACCATGCAATATGACTTCAAAGGGTCTGCATTTGCTCACCGAACCTCACCAGTCCTATCACTGCTGCGTTTACTCCGCTGTACACACGCTTGATTCTCTTTCGGAGACATATAAATCCATAGGTTTTAAGATTCTTACTAGTCAGGTATAGTCTTAGGCATTTAATATGGGGTGTTGAGTCCACTTCGTTGAGCAAGGAGTAGCTCTTGTCTATTTCATATTTGGCTTATGGAATGGTATGTGCTAATTTCAATCTCTGGTTTTCTGCAACACCCCAACTCACCTTTCCCCTTAAGCAAGCATAAGTTGGTGTTCTACATTTGAGACCCTGTTCTGTTTTGTAATTCAGTTCCTGTGTAGCCAAGTTTACATTCTGTGTAGTAGTGATATCTTATGATGTTTCTTTTTCTGTGTGACTTATTTCTCTTAGAATCAACGTGCCTGAATCCACTCATTATGCTTCTATGGGCCTGATGACATAGATTTCATTGCTGAGTGATATTGCATTGTACGTAAGTACCACAACTTCTTTATCCATTTTTCTCTTTCTGTGATATTGAACTTGTACCGTAAACGAGGTTCTTGTAAACAGAGCTGTCCCAAAATTTGGGGTGGCTGTGTCTTTTTGATTTTAATTTCCCTAAGCTATAGGACCATAAGTGGAAGTGCCCTAGGCTCTGTTGCTTTGTTTTTTGGATGTTTCAGGAAACACCATACACTTCTCCAGAGTGGCTGTTGGCAATTTACATCCCGCCCATCAGCATAACAAGGCTCCCAGTTCTCCATGGCCTGTCCTGCCTTTCTGGATTTTACACTTTTTTCAGATGGCCCTTTTGACGGGGGTCAGTGAGACTTCATTGTAGTGCAGATTTCCTTTGCAAGCTTGCTTGGTTGGCCATAAAGGGCATATGCCTTTTTTCCTCAATATATTCAGGAAAAAATGCATACGCCCTTTTTGGCCAAGTGCATCATTGTGGACATTCTGCCTCTTTTCCTATGCTTTACATGCAATTCCAGTCTACCTCCTGAAATCGGTTTCCTGCAATTCTGCCCCGCTTTCAAGTCCTCTTGGCAGCCTTACTTCAGTATATTTTTGGACGATAGCTGTCATTTATAACTCTGCATGTTTGTGAATGACAGTGCCCCTGAGCTCCTTTCTTCAACTCGCTTTCTTGTGAGCTGGCCGCAACACCGCAGGATTGCTTCAGGCCCTAGTGTGGTTCTGGCATGGCACGCTGAGCCTTTGGTTAATTCCTCTTCCTGGTGGGAAAGTAGAGTTAAATTTGCCGGTCCAGACACCTCCAGCTAGTCTCTCATTGGTTCTCCCTATTCCTGTTCATTTTCCGCAGAAATTGCAAACTGGGCCAAACAGGAGGTTAAAGGCACTGACTCTCCACGTGGGGAGAGTGTTAGTAAAGCGTCTGGAATGTTGCACCCGAGTACCAGGGGACGAAAACTGAGACACATTTGAACACGTTTCCCGATCACATGGTGGATCATACTTTGGGTTCCACATGCATGTTTTAGCTGAAGGAAGAATCCCTTAAACCTGGAGATTTGAGACCCATGGAATGGGTACCATGCAATATGACTTCAAAGGGTCTGCATTTGCTCACCAAACCTCACCAATCCTATCACTGCTGCGTCTATGCCGCTGTAAACATTCTTGATTCTCTTTCGGAGACATATAAATCCATAGGTTTTAAGATTCTTACTAGTCAGGTATAGTCTTAGGCATTTAATATGGGGTGTGGAGTCCACTTCATTGAGCAAGGAGTACCTCTTGTCTATTACATATTTGGCTTATGGAACGGTATCTGTGCTAATTTCAATCTCTGGTTTTATGCAACACCCCAACTCAACTTTCCACTTAAGCAAGCATAAGTTGGTTTTCTACATTTGAGACCCTGTTCTGCTTTGTAATTCAGTTCCTGTGTAGCCAAGTTTACATTCCGTGTAGTAGTGATATCTTATGATGTTTCTTTTTCTGTGTGACTTATTTCTCTTAGAATCATCTTACCTGAATCCACTCATTATGCTGCTACGGGCCTGATGACATAGATTTCATTGCTGAGTGATATTGCATTGTACGTAAGTACCACAACTTCTTTATCCATTTTTCGCTTTCTGTGATATTGAACTTGTACCGTAAACGAGGATCTTGTAAACAGAGCCGTCCCAAACTTTGGGGTGGCTGTGTCTTTTTGATTTTAATTTCCCTAAGCTATAGGACCATAAGTGGAAGTGCCCTAGGCTCTGTTGCTTTGTTTTTTAGATGTTTCAGGAAACACCATACACTTCTCCAGAGTGGCTGTTGGCAATTTACATCCCGCCCATCAGCATAACAAGGCTCCCAGTTCTTAATGGCCTCTCCTGCCTTTCTGGATTTTACACTTTTTTCAGATGGCTCTTTTGACCGGGAGGCAGTGAGACTTCATTGTAGTGCAGATTTCCTTTGCAAGCTTGCTTGGTTGGCCAAAAAGGGCTTATGCGTTTTCTCCTGAATATATTCAGGAAAAAACGCATACGCCCTTTTTGGCCAAGTGCATCATTGTGGACGTTCTGCCTCTTTTCCTATGCTTTACATGCAATTCCAGTCTACCTCCTGAAATTGGTTTCCTGCAATTCTGCCCTGCTTTCAAGTCCTCTTGGCAGCTTTACTTCAATATATTTTTGGAAGATAGCTGTCATTTATAACTCTGCAGGTTTGTGAATTACAGTGCCCCTGAGCTCCTTTCTTCAACTCGCTTTCTTGTGAGCTGGCCGCAACACCGCAGGATTGCTTCAGGCCCTAATCTGGTTCCGGCATGGCACGCTGAGCCTTTAGTTCATTCCTCTTCCTGGTGGGAAATGAGAGTTAAATTTGCCCGTCCAGACACCTCCAGCTAGTCTCTCTTTGGTTCTCCCTATTCCTGTTCATTTCCTGCAGAAATTGCAATCTGGGCCAAACAGGAGGTTAAAGGCACTGACTCTCCAAGAGGGGAGTGTGTTAATAAAGCGGCTGGAATGTTGCACCTGAGTACCAGGGGACGAAAACTGAGACACATTTGAACACGTTTCCCGATCACACGGTGGATCATACTCTGGGCTCCACATGCATGTTTTAGCTGAAGTAAGAATCCCTTAAACCTGGAGAGTTGAGACCCATGGAATGGGTACCATGCAATATGACTTCAAAGTGTCTGCATTTGCTCACCGAACCTCACCAGTGCTATCACTGCTGCGTTTTTGCCGCTGTACACCCGCTTGATTCTTTTTCGGAGACATAGAAATCCATAGGTTTTAAGATTCTTACTAGTCAGGTATATTCTTAGGCGTTTAATATGGGGTGTTGAGTCCACTTCGTTGAGCAAGGAGTAGCTCTTGTCTATTACATATTTGGCTTATGGAACGGTATCTGTTCTAATTTCAATCTCTGGTTTTATGCAGCACCCCAACTCACCTTTCCCCTTAAGCAAGCATAAGTTGGTTTTCTACATTTGAGACCCTGTTCTGTTTTGTAATTCAGTTCCTGTGTAGCCAAGTTTACATTCCGTGTAGTAGTGATATCTTATGATGTTTCTTTTTCTGTGTGACTTATTTCACTTAGAATCATCGTACCTGAATCCACTCATTATGCTGCTACGGGCCTGATGACATAGATTTCATTGCTGAGTGATATTGCATTGTACGTAAGTACCACAACTTCTTTATCCATTTTTCGCTTTCTGTGATATTGAACTTGTACCGTAAACAAAGTTCTTGTAAACAGAGCCGTCCCAAACTTTGGGGTGGCTGTGTCTTTTTGATTTTAATTTCCCTAAGCTATAGGACCATAAGTGGAAGTGCCCTAGGCTCTGTTGCTTTGTTTTTTAGATGTTTCAGGAAACACCATACACTTCTCCAGAGTGGCTGTTGGCAATTTACATCCCGCCCATCAGCATAACAAGGCTCCCAGTTCTCAATGGCCTCTCGTGCCTTTCTGGATTTTACACTTTTTTCAGATGGCTCTTTTGACCGGGAGGCAGTGAGACTTCATTGTAGTGCAGATTTCCTTTGCAAGCTTGCTTGGTTGGCCAAAAAGGGCTTATGCGTTTTTTCCTGAATATATTCAGGAAAAAACGCATACGCTCTTTTTGGCCAAGTGCATCATTGTGGACGTTCTGTCTCTTTTCCTATGCTTTACATGCACTTCCAGTCTACCTCCTGAAATCGGTTTCCTGCAATTCTGCCCTGCTTTCAAGTCCTCTTGGCAGCTTTACTTCAATATATTTTTGGAAGATAGCTGTCATTTATAACTCTGCAGGTTTGTGAATGACAGTGCCCCTGAGCTCCTTTCTTCAACTCGCTTTCTTGTGAGCTGGCCGCAACACCGCAGGATTGCTTCAGGCCCTAGTGTCGTTCCGGCATGGCCCGCTGAGCCTTTGGTTAATTCCTCTTCCTGGTGGGAAATGAGAGTTAAATTTGCCCGTCCAGACACCTCCAGCTAGTCTCTCTTTGGTTCTCCCTATTCCTGTTCATTTCCTGCAGAAATTGCAAACTGGGCCAAACAGGAGGTTAAAGGCACTGACTCTCCAAGAGGGGAGAGTGTTAGTAAAGCATCTGGAATGTTGCACCCGAGTACCAGGGGACGAAATCTGAGACACATTTGAACACGTTTCCCGATCACACGGTGGATCATACTCTGGGCTCCACATGAATGTTTTAGCTGAAGGAAGAATCCCTTAAACCTGGAGAGTTGAGACCCATGGAATGGGTACCATGCAATATGACTTCAAAGTGTCTGCATTTGCTCACCGAACCTCACCAATCCTATCACTGCTGCGTTTATGCCGCTGTACACCCGCTTGATTCTTTTCTGGAGACATAGAAATCCATAGGTTTTAAGATTCTTACTAGTCAGGTATATTCTTAGGCGTTTAATATGGGGTGTTGAGTCCACTTCGTTGAGCAAGGAGTAGCTCTTGTCTATTACATATTTGGCTTATGGAATGGTATGTGCTAATTTCAATCTCTGGTTTTCTGCAACACCCCAACTCACCTTTCCCCTTAAGCAAGCATAAGTTGGTGTTCTACATTTGAGACCCTGTTCTGTTTTATAATTCAGTTCCTGTGTAGCCAAGTTTACATTCCGTGTAGTAGTGATATCTTATGATGTTTCTTTTTCTGTGTGACTTATTTCTCTTAGAATCAACGTACCTGAATCCACTCATTATGCTTCTACGGGCCTGATGACATAGATTTCATTGCTGAGTCATACTGCATTGTACATAAGTACCACAACTTCTTTATCCATTTTTCTCTTTCTGTGATATTGAACTTGTACCGTAAACGAGGTTCTTGTAAACAGAGCCATCCCAAAATTTGGGGTGGCTGTGTCTTTTTGATTTTAATTTCCCTAAGCTATAGGACCATAAGTGGAAGTGCCCTAGGCTCTCTTGCTTTGTTTTTTGGATGTTTCAGGAAACACCATACACTTCTCTTGAGTGGCTGTTGGCAATTTACATCCCGCCCATCAGCATAACAAGGCTCCCAGTTCTCCATGGCCTGTCCTGCCTTTCTCGATTTTACACTTTTTTCAGATGGCCCTTTTGAAGGGGGTCAGTGAGACTTCATTGTAGTGCAGATTTCCTTTGCAAGCTTGCTTGGTTGGCCAAAAAGGGCATATGCGTTTTTTCCTGAATATTCAGGAAAAAACGCATACGCCCTTTTTGGCCAAGTGCATCATTGTGGACGTTCTGCCTCTTTTCCTATGCTTTACATGCACTTCCAGTCTACCTCCTGAAATCGGTTTCCTGCAATTCTGCCCCGCTTTCAAGTCCTCTTGGCAGCCTTACTTCAATATATTTTTGGACGATAGCTGTCATTTATAACTCTGCAGGTTTGTGAATTACAGTGCCCCTGAGCTCCTTTCTTCAACTCGCTTTCTTGTGAGCTGGCCGCAACACCGCAGGATTGCTTCAGGCCTTAGTGTGGTTCTGGCACGGCACGCTGAGCCTTTAGTTAATTCCTCTTCCTGGTGGGAAATGAGAGGTAAATTTGCCCGTCCAGACACCTCCAGCTAGTCTCTCATTGGTTCTCCCTATTCCTGTTCATTTTCCGCAGAAATTGCAAACTGGGCCAAACAGGAGGTTAAAGGCACTGACTCTCTAAGTGGCGAGAGTGTCAGTAAAGCGTCTGGAATGTTGCACCCGAGTACCAGGGGAGGAAACTGAGACACATTTGAACACGTTTCCCGATCACACGGTGTATCATACTCTGGGTTCCACATGCATGTTTTAGCTGAAAGAAGAATCCCTTAAACCTGGAGAGTTGAGACCCATGGAATGAGTACCATGCAATATGACTTCAAAGGGTCTGCATTTGCTCACCGAACCTCATCAATCCTATCACTGCTGCGTTTATGCCGCTGTACACACGCTTGATTCTCTTTTGGAGACATATAAATCCATAGGTTTTAAGCTTCTTACTTGTCATGTATATTCTTAGGCGTTTAATATGGGGTGTTGAGTCCACTTCGTTGAGCAAGGATTAGCTCTTGTCTATTACATATTTGGCTTATGGAATGGTATCTGTGCTAATTTCAATCTCTGGTTTTATGCAGCACCCCAACTCACCTTTCCCCTTAAGCAAGCATACGTTGGTTTTCTACATTTGAGACAATGTTCTGTTTTGTAATTCAGTTCCTGTGTAGCCAAGTTTACATTCCGTGTAGTAGTGATATCTTATGATGTTTCTTTTTCTGTGTGACTTATTTCACTTAGAATCATCGTACCTGAATCCACTCATTATGCTGCTACGGGCCTGATGACATAGATTTCATTGCTGAGTGATATTGCATTGTACGTAAGTACCACAACTTCTTTATCCATTTTTCGCTTTCTGTGATATTGAACTTGTACCGTAAACAAGGTTCTTGTAAACAGAGCCGTCCCAAACTTTGGGGTGGCTGTGTCTTTTTGATTTTAATTTCCCTAAGCTATAGGACCATAAGTGGAAGTGCCCTAGGCTCTCTTGCTGTGTTTTTTAGATGTTTCAGGAAACACCATACACTTCTCCAGAGTGGCTGTTGGCAATTTACATCCCGCCCATCAGCATAACAAGGCTCCCAGTTCTCCATGGCCTGTCCTGCCTTTCTGGATTTTACACTTTTTTCAGATGGCCCTTTTGACCGGGGGTCAGTGAGACTTCATTGTAGTGCAGATTTCCTTTGCAAGCTTGCTTGTTTGGCCAAAAAGGGCGTATGCGTTTTTTCCTGAATATATTCAGGAAAAAACGCATACGCCCTTTTTGGCCAAGTGCATCATTGTGGACGTTCTGCCTCTTTTCCTATGCTTTACATGCAATTCCAGTCTACCTCCTGAAATCGGTTTCCTGCAATTCTGCCCTGCTTTCAAGTCCTCTTGGCAGCCTTACTTCAATATATTTTTGGACGATAGCTGTCATTTATAACTCTGCAGGTTTGTGAATGACAGTGCCCCTGAGCTCCTTTCTTCAACTCGCTTTCTTGTGAGCTGGCCGCAACACCGCAGGATTGCTTCAGGCCCTAGTGTGGTTCGGGCATGGCACGCTGAGCCTTTGGTTAATTCCTCTTCCTGGTGGGAAAATAGAGTTAAATTTGCCGGTCCAGACACCTCCAGCTAGTCTTTCATGGGTTCTCCCTATTCCTCTTCATTTTCCGCAGAAATTGCAAACTGGGCCAAACAGGAGGTTAAAGGCACTGACTCTCCAAGTGGAGAGAGTGTTAGTAAAGCGTCTGGAATGTTGCACCCGAGTACCAGTGGACGAAAACTGAGACACATTTGAACACGTTTCCCGATCACATGGTGGATCATACTCTGGGTTCCACATGCATGTTTTAGCTGAAGGAAGTATCCCTAAAACCTGGAGAGTTGAGACCCATGGAATGGGTACCATGCAATATGACTTCAAAGGGTCTGCATTTGCTCACCGAACCTCACCAATCCTATCACTGCTGCGTTTATGCCACTGTACACACGCTTGATTCTTTTTCGGAGACATAGAAATCCATAGGTTTTAAGATTCTTACTAGTCAGGTATATTCTTAGGCGTTTAATATGGGGTGTTGAGTCCAGTTCGTTGAGCAAGGAGTAGCTCTTTTCTATTACATATTTGGCTTATGGAACCGTATCTGTGCTAATTTCAATCTCTGGTTGTATGCAGCACCCCAACTCACCTTTTCCCTTAAGCAAGCATAAGTTGGTTTTCTACATTTGAGACCTTGTTCTGTTTTGTAATTCAGGTCCTGTGTAGCCAAGTTTACATTCCGTGTAGTAGTGATATCTTATGATGCTTCTTTTTCTGTGTGACTTATTTCACTTAGAATCATCGTACCGGAATCCACTCATTATGCTGCTACGGGCCTGATGACATAGATTTCATTGCTGAGTGATATTGCATTGTATGTAAGTACCACAAATTCTTTATCCATTTTTCGCTTTCTGTGATATTGAACTTGTACCGTAAACGAGGTTCTTGTAAACAGAGCCGTCCCAAACTTTGGAGTGGCTGTGTCTTTTTGATTTTAATTTCCCTAAGCTATAGGACCATAAGTGGAAGTGCCCTAGGCTCTGTTGCTTTCCTTTTTAGATGTTTCAGGAAACACCATACACTTCTCCAGAGTGGCTGTTGGCAATTTACATCCCGCCCATCAGCATAACAAGGCTCCCAGTTCTCCATGGCCTGTCCTGCCTTTCTGGATTTTACACTTTTTTCAGATGGCCCTTTTGACCGGGGGGCAGTGAGACTTCATTTTAGTGCAGATTTCATTTGCAAGCTTGCTTGGTTGGCCAAAAAGGGCGTATGCGTTTTTTCCTGAATATTCAGGAAAAAACGCATACGCACTTTTTGGCCAAGTGCATCATTGTGGACGTTCTGCCTCTTTTCCTATGCTTTACATGCAATTCCAGTCTACCTCCTGAAATCGGTTTCCTGCAATTCTGCCCCGCTTTCAAGTCCTCTTGGCAGCCTTACTTCAATATATTTTTGGACGATAGCTGTCCTTTCTATCTCAGCAGGTTTGTGAATGACAGTGCCCCTGAGCTCCTTTCTTCAACTCGTTTTCTTGTGAGCTGGCCGCAACACCGCAGGATTGCTTCAGGCCCTAGTGTGGTTCGGGCATGGGACGCTGAGCCTTTGGTTAATTCCTCTTCCTGGTGGGAAATGAGAGTTAAATTTGCCCATCCAGACACCTCCAGCTAGTCTCTCATTGGTTCTCCCTATTCCTGTTCATTTTCCGCAGAAATTGCAAACTGGGCCAAACAGGAGGTTAAAGGCACTGACTCTCCAAGTGGGGAGAGTGTTAGTAAAGCGTCTGGAATGTTGCACCCAAGTACCAGGGGACGAAAACTGAGATACATTTGAACACGTTTCCCAATCACATGGTGGATCATACTCTGGGTTCCACATGCATGTTTTAGCTAAAGGAAGAATCCCTTAAACCTGGAGAGTTGAGACCCATGGAATGGGTACCATGCAATATGACTTCAAAGGGTCTGCATTTGCTCACCGAACCTCACCAATCCTATCACTGCTGCGTTTACGCCGCTGTACACACGCTTGATTCTCTTTCGGAGACATATAAATCCATAGGTTTTAAGATTCTTACGAGTCAGGTATATTCTTAGGCGTTTAATATGGGGTGTTGAGTCCACTTCGTTGAGCAAGGAGTAGCTCTTGTCTATTTCATATTTGGTTTATGGAATGGTATGTGCTAATTTCAATCTCTGCTTTTATGCAACACCCCAACTCACCTTTCCCCTTAAGCAAGCATAAGTTGGTGTTCTACATTTGAGACCCTGTTCTGTTTTGTAATTCAGTTCCTGTGTAGCCAAGTTTACATTCCGTGTAGTAGTGATATCTTATGATGTTTCTTTTTCTGTGTGACTTATTTCTCTTAGAATCAACGTACCTGAATCCACTCATTATGCTTCTACGGGCCTGATGACATAGATTTCATTGCTGAGTGATATTGCATTGTACGTAAGTACCACAACTTCTTTATCCATTTTTCTCTTTCTGTGATATTGAACTTGTACCGTAAACGAGGTTCTTGTAAACAGAGCCGTCCCAAACTTTGGGGTGGCTGTGTCTTTTTGATTTTAATTTCCCTAAGCTATAGGACCATAAGTGGAAGTGCCCTAGGCTCTCTTGCTTTGTTTTTTGGATGTTTCAGGAAACACCATACACTTCTCCAGAGTGGCTGTTGGCAATTTACATCCCGCCCATCAGCATAACAAGGCTCCCAGTTCTCAATGGCCTCTCCTGCCTTTCTGGATTTTACACATTTTTCAGATGGCTCTTTTGACGGGGGTCAGTGAGACTTCATTGTAGTGCAGATTTCCTTTGCAAGCTTGCTTGGTTGGCCAAAAAGGGCGTATGCGTTTTTTCCTGAATATATTCAGGAAAAAACGCATACGCCCTTTTTGGCCAAGTGCATCATTGTGGACGTTCTGCCTCTTTTCCTATGCTTTACATGCAATTCCAGTCTACCTCCTGAAATCGGTTTCCTGCAATTCTGCCCTGCTTTCAAGTCCTCTTGGCAGCCTTACTTCAATATATTTTTGGACGATAGCTGTCATTTATAACTCTGCAGGTTTGTGAATGACAGTGCCCCTGAGCTCCTTTCTTCAACTCGCTTTCTTGTGAGCTGGCCGCAACACCGCAGGATTGCTTCAGGCCCTAGTGTGGTTCGGGCATGGCACGCTGAGCCTTTGGTTAATTCCTCTTCCTGGTGGGAAAATAGAGTTAAATTTGCCGGTCCAGACACCTCCAGCTAGTCTTTCATGGGTTC
Organism: Orcinus orca; assembly: GCF_937001465.1. Lineage (NCBI taxonomy): Eukaryota > Metazoa > Chordata > Mammalia > Artiodactyla > Delphinidae > Orcinus > Orcinus orca. The sequence goes on along the minus strand of NC_064565.1, from coordinate 3,280,932 downwards.
TCCCTATTCCTCTTCATTTTCCGCAGAAATTGCAAACTGGGCCAAACAGGATGTTAAAGGCACTGACTCTCCAAGTGGAGAGAGTGTTAGTAAAGCGTCTGGAATGTTGCACCCGAGTACCAGTGGACGAAAACTGAGACACATTTGAACACGTTTCCCGATCACATGGTGGATCATACTCTGGGTTCCACATGCATGTTTTAGCTGAAGGAAGTATCCCTAAAACCTGGAGAGTTGAGACCCATGGAATGGGTACCATGCAATATGACTTCAAAGGGTCTGCATTTGCTCACCGAACCTCACCAATCCTATCACTGCTGCGTTTATGCCGCTGTACACACGCTTGATTCTTTTTCGGAGACATAGAAATCCATAGGTTTTAAGATTCTTACTAGTCAGGTATATTCTTAGGCGTTTAATATGGGGTGTTGAGTCCAGTTCGTTGAGCAAGGAGTAGCTCTTTTCTATTACATATTTGGCTTATGGAACGGTATCTGTGCTAATTTCAATCTCTGGTTGTATGCAGCACCCCAACTCACCTTTTCCCTTAAGCAAGCATAAGTTGGTTTTCTACATTTGAGACCTTGTTCTGTTTTGTAATTCAGGTCCTGTGTAGCCAAGTTTACATTCCGTGTAGTAGTGATATCTTATGATGCTTCTTTTTCTGTGTGACTTATTTCACTTAGAATCATCGTACCGGAATCCACTCATTATGCTGCTACGGGCCTGATGACATAGATTTCATTGCTGAGTGATATTGCATTGTATGTAAGTACCACAACTTCTTTATCCATTTTTCGCTTTCTGTGATATTGAACTTGTACCGTAAACGAGGTTCTTGTAAACAGAGCCATCCCAAAATTTGGGGTGGCTGTGTCTTTTTGATTTTAATTTCCCTAAGCTATAGGACCATAAGTGGAAGTGCCCTAGGCTCTCTTGCTTTGTTTTTTGGATGTTTCAGGAAACACCATACACTTCTCTTGAGTGGCTGTTGGCAATTTACATCCCGCCCATCAGCATAACAAGGCTCCCAGTTCTCCATGGCCTGTCCTGCCTTTTTGGATTTTACACTTTTTTCAGATGGCCCTTTTGACGGGGGTCAGTGAGACTTCATTGTAGTGCAGATTTCCTTTGCAAGCTTGCTTGGTTGGCCAAAAAGGGCATATGCGTTTTTTCCTGAATATTCAGGAAAAAACGCATACGCCCTTTTTGGCCAAGTGCATCATTGTGGACGTTCTGCCTCTTTTCCTATGCTTTACATGCAATTCCAGTCTACCTCCTGAAATCGGTTTCCTGCAATTCTGCCCCGCTTTCAAGTCCTCTTGGCAGCCTTACTTCAATATATTTTTGGACGATAGCTGTCATTTATAACTCTGCAGGTTTGTGAATTACAGTGCCCCTGAGCTCCTTTCTTCAACTCGCTTTCTTGTGAGCTGGCCGCAACACCGCAGGATTGCTTCAGGCCTTAGTGTGGTTCTGGCACGGCACGCTGAGCCTTTAGTTAATTCCTCTTCCTGGTGGGAAATGAGAGTTAAATTTGCCCGTCCAGACACCTCCAGCTAGTCTCTCATTGGTTCTCCCTATTCCTGTTCATTTTCCGCAGAAATTGCAAACTGGGCCAAACAGGAGGTTAAAGGCACTGACTCTCTAAGTGGGGAGAGTGTCAGTAAAGCGTCTGGAATGTTGCACCCGAGTACCAGAGGAGGAAAACTGAGACACATTTGAACACGTTTCCCGATCACACGGTGTATCATACTCTGGGTTCCACATGCATGTTTTAGCTGAAAGAAGAATCCCTTAAACCTGGAGAGTTGAGACCCATGGAATGAGTACCATGCAATATGACTTCAAAGGGTCTGCATTTGCTCACCGAACCTCACAAATCCTATCACTGCTGCGTTTATGCCACTGTACAGATGCTTGGTTCTCTTTCGGAGACATATAAATCCATAGGTTTTAAGATTCTTACTAGTCAGGTATATTTTTAGGCGTTTAATATGGGGTGTTGAGTCCACTTCGTTGAGCAAGGAGTAGCTCTTGTCTATTACATATTTGGCTTATGGAACGGTATCTGTGCTAATTTCAATCTCTGGTATTATGCAGCACCCCAACTCACCTTTCCCCTTAAGCAAGCATAAGTTGGTTTTCTACATTTGAGACCCTGTTCTGTTTTGTAATTCAGTTCCTGTGTAGCCAAGTTTACATTCCGTGTAGTAGTGATATCTTATGATGTTTCTTTTTCTGTGTGACTTATTTCACTTAGAATCATCGTACCTGAATCCACTCATTATGCTGCTACGGGCCTGATGACATAGATTTCATTGCTGAGTGATATTGCATTGTACGTAAGTACCACAACTTCTTTATCCATTTTTCGCTTTCTGTGATATTGAACTTGTACCGTAAGCGAGGTTCTTGTAAACAGAGCCGTCCCAAACTTTGGGGTGGCTGTGTCTTTTTGATTTTAATTTCCCTAAGCTATAGGACCATAAGTGGAAGTGCCCTAGGCTCTGTTGCTGTGTTTTTTAGATGTTTCAGGAAACACCATACACTTCTCCAGAGTGGCTGTTGGCAATTTACATCCCGCCCATCAGCATAACAAGGCTCCCAGTTCTCAATGGCCTCTCCTGCCTTTGTGGATTTTACACTTTTTTCAGATGGCTCTTTTGACCGGGAGGCAGTGAGACTTCATTGTAGTGCAGATTTCCTTTGCAAGCTTGCTTGGTTGGCCAAAAAGGGCTTATGCGTTTTCTCCTGAATATATTCAGGAAAAAACGCATAAGCCCTTTTTGGCCAAGTGCATCATTGTGGACGTTCTGCCTCTTTTCCTATGCTTTACATGCAATTCCAGTCTACCTCCTGAAATCGGTTTCCTGCAATTCTGCCCCGATTTCAAGTCCTCTTGGCAGCCTTACTTCAATATATTTTTGGAAGATAGCTGTCATTTATAACTCTGCAGGTTTGTGAATTACAGTGCCCCTGAGCTCCTTTCTTCAACTCGCTTTCTTGTGAGCTGGCCGCAACACCGCAGGATTGCTTCAGGCCCTAGTGTCGTTCCGGCATGGCACGCTGAGCCTTTGGTTAATTCCTCTTCCTGGTGGGAAATGAGAGTTAAATTTGCCCGTCCAGACACCTCCAGCTAGTCTCTCTTTGGTTCTCCCTATTCCTGTTCATTTCCTGCAGAAATTGCAAACTGGGCCAAACAGGAGGTTAAAGGCTCTGACTCTCCAAGAGGGGAGAGTTTTAGTAAAGCGTCTGGAATGTTGCACCCGAGTACCAGGGGACGAAAACTGAGACACATTTGAACACGTTTCCCGATCACACGGTGGATCATACTCTGGGTTCCACATGCATGTTTTAGCTGAAGGAAGAATCCCTTAAACCTGGAGAGTTGAGACCCATGGAATGGGTACCATGCAATATGACTTCAAAGGGTCTGCATTTGCTCACCGAACCTCACCAATCCTATCACTGCTGCGTTTATGCCGCTGTACACCCGCTTGATTCTTTTTCGGAGACATAGAAATCCATAGGTTTTAAGATTCTTACTAGTCAGGTATATTCTTAGGCGTTTAATATGGGGTGTTGAGTCCACTTCGTTGAGCAAGGAGTAGCTCTTGTCTATTACATATTTGGCTTATGGAATGGTATGTGCTCATTTCAATCTCTGGTTTTCTGCAACACCCCAACTCACCTTTCCCCTTAAGCAAGCATAAGTTGGTGTTCTACATTTGAGACCCTGTTCTGTTTTGTAATTCAGTTCCTGTGTAGCCAAGTTTACATTCCGTGTAGTAGTGATATCTTATGATGTTTCTTTTTCTGTGTGACTTATTTCTCTTAAAATCAACGTACCTGAATCCACTCATTATGCTTCTACGGGCCTGATGACATAGATTTCATTGCTGAGTGATACTGCATTGTACGTAAGTACCACAACTTCTTTATCCATTTTTCTCTTTCTGTGATATTGAACTTGTACCGTAAACGAGGTTCTTGTAAACAGAGCCATCCCAAACTTTGGGGTGGCTGTGTCTTTTTGATTTTAATTTCCCTAAGCTATAGGACCATAAGTGGAAGTGCCCTAGGCTCTCTTGCTTTGTTTTTTGGATGTTTCAGGAAACACCATACACTTCTCTTGAGTGGCTGTTGGCAATTTACATCCCGCCCATCAGCATAACTAGGCTCCCAGTTCTCCATGGCCTGTCCTGCCTTTCTGGATTTTACACTTTTTTCAGATGGCCCTTTTGACGGGGGTCAGTGAGACTTCATTGTAGTGCAGATTTCCTTTGCAAGCTTGCTTGGTTGGCCAAAAAGGGCATATGCGTTTTTTCCTGAATATTCAGGAAAAAACGCATACGCCCTTTTTGGCCAAGTGCATCATTGTGGACGTTCTGCCTCTTTTCCTATGCTTTACATGCACTTCCAGTCTACCTCCTGAAATCGGTTTCCTGCAATTCTGCCCCGCTTTCAAGTCCTCTTGGCAGCCTTACTTCAATATATTTTTGGACGATAGCTGTCATTTATAACTCTGCAGGTTTGTGAATTACAGTGCCCCTGAGCTCCTTTCTTCAACTCGCTTTCTTGTGAGTTGGCCGCAACACCGCAGGATTGCTTCAGGCCTTAGTGTGGTTCTGGCACGGCACGCTGAGCCTTTAGTTAATTCCTCTTCCTGGTGGGAAATGAGAGTTAAATTTGCCCGTCCAGACACCTCCAGCTAGTCTCTCATTGGTTCTCCCTATTCCTGTTCATTTTCCGCAGAAATTGCAAACTGGGCCAAACAGGAGGTTAAAGGCACTGACTCTCTAAGTGGGGAGAGTGTCAGTAAAGCGTCTGGAATGTTGCACCCGAGTACCAGGGGAGGAAAACTGAGACACATTTGAACACGTTTCCCGATCACACGGTGTATCATACTCTGGGTTCCACATGCATGTTTTAGCTGAAAGCAGAATCCCTTAAACCTGGAGAGTTGAGACCCATGGAATGAGTACCATGCAGTATGACTTCAAAGGGTCTGCATTTGCTCACCGAACCTCACAAATCCTATCACTGCTGCGTTTATGCCACTGTACAGATGCTTGGTTCTCTTTCGGAGACATATAAATCCATAGGTTTTAAGATTCTTACTAGTCAGGTATATTTTTAGGCGTTTAATATGGGGTGTTGAGTCCACTTCGTTGAGCAAGGAGTAGCTCTTGTCTATTACATATTTGGCTTATGGAACGGTATCTGTGCTAATTTCAATCTCTGGTTTTATGCAGCACCCCAACTCACCTTTCCCCTTAAGCAAGCATAAGTTGGTTTTCTACATTTGAGACCCTGTTCTGTTTTGTAATTCAGTTCCTGTATAGCCAAGTTTACATTCCGTGTAGTAGTGATATCTTATGATGTTTCTTTTTCTGTGTGACTTATTTCACTTAGAATCATCGTACCTGAATCCACTCATTATGCTGCTACGGGCCTGATGACATAGATTTCATTGCTGAGTGATATTGCATTGTACGTAAGTACCACAACTTCTTTATCCATTTTTCGCTTTCTGTGATATTGAACTTGTACCGTAAGCGAGGTTCTTGTAAACAGAGCCGTCCCAAACTTTGGGGTGGCTGTGTCTTTTTGATTTTAATTTCCCTAAGCTATAGGACCATAAGTGGAAGTGCCCTAGGCTCTGTTGCTGTGTTTTTTAGATGTTTCAGGAAACACCATACACTTCTCCAGAGTGGCTGTTGGCAATTTACATCCCGCCCATCAGCATAACAAGGCTCCCAGTTCTCAATGGCCTCTCCTGCCTTTCTGGATTTTACACTTTTTTCAGATGGCTCTTTTGACCGGGAGGCAGTGAGACTTCATTGTAGTGCAGATTTCCTTTGCAAGCTTGCTTGGTTGGCCAAAAAGGGCTTATGCGTTTTCTCCTGAATATATTCAGGAAAAAACGCATACGCCCTTTTTGGCCAAGTGCATCATTGTGGACGTTCTGCCTCTTTTCCTATGCTTTACATGCAATTCCAGTCTACCTCCTGAAATCGGTTTCCTGCAATTCTGCCCCGATTTCAAGTCCTCTTGGCAGCCTTACTTCAATATATTTTTGGAAGATAGCTGTCATTTATAACTCTGCAGATTTGTGAATTACAGTGCCCCTGAGCTCCTTTCTTCAACTCGCTTTCTTGTGAGCTGGCCGCAACACCGCAGGATTGCTTCAGGCCCTAGTGTCGTTCCGGCATGGCACGCTGAGCCTTTGGTTAATTCCTCTTCCTGGTGGGAAATGAGAGTTAAATTTGCCCGTCCAGACACCTCCAGCTAGTCTCTCTTTGGTTCTCCCTATTCCTGTTCATTTCCTGCAGAAATTGCAAACTGGGCCAAACAGGAGGTTAAAGGCTCTGACTCTCCAAGAGGGGAGAGTTTTAGTAAAGCGTCTGGAATGTTGCACCCGAGTACCAGGGGACGAAAACTGAGACACATTTGAACACGTTTCCCGATCACACGGTGGATCATACTCTGGGTTCCACATGCATGTTTTAGCTGAAGGAAGAATCCCTTAAACCTGGAGAGTTGAGACCCATGGAATGGGTACCATGCAATATGACTTCAAAGGGTCTGCATTTGCTCACCGAACCTCACCAATCCTATCACTGCTGCGTTTATGCCGCTGTACACCCGCTTGATTCTTTTTCGGAGACATAGAAATCCATAGGTTTTAAGATTCTTACTAGTCAGGTATATTCTTAGGCGTTTAATATGGGGTGTTGAGTCCACTTCGTTGAGCAAGGAGTAGCTCTTGTCTATTACATATTTGGCTTATGGAATGGTATGTGCTCATTTCAATCTCTGGTTTTCTGCAACACCCCAACTCACCTTTCCCCTTAAGCAAGCATAAGTTGGTGTTCTACATTTGAGACCCTGTTCTGTTTTGTAATTCAGTTCCTGTGTAGCCAAGTTTACATTCCGTGTAGTAGTGATATCTTATGATGTTTCTTTTTCTGTGTGACTTATTTCTCTTAAAATCAACGTACCTGAATCCACTCATTATGCTTCTACGGGCCTGATGACATAGATTTCATTGCTGAGTGATACTGCATTGTACGTAAGTACCACAACTTCTTTATCCATTTTTCTCTTTCTGTGATATTGAACTTGTACCGTAAACGAGGTTCTTGTAAACAGAGCCATCCCAAACTTTGGGGTGGCTGTGTCTTTTTGATTTTAATTTCCCTAAGCTATAGGACCATAAGTGGAAGTGCCCTAGGCTCTCTTGCTTTGTTTTTTGGATGTTTCAGGAAACACCATACACTTCTCTTGAGTGGCTGTTGGCAATTTACATCCCGCCCATCAGCATAACTAGGCTCCCAGTTCTCCATGGCCTGTCCTGCCTTTCTGGATTTTACACTTTTTTCAGATGGCCCTTTTGACGGGGGTCAGTGAGACTTCATTGTAGTGCAGATTTCCTTTGCAAGCTTGCTTGGTTGGCCAAAAAGGGCATATGCGTTTTTTCCTGAATATTCAGGAAAAAACGCATACGCCCTTTTTGGCCAAGTGCATCATTGTGGACGTTCTGCCTCTTTTCCTATGCTTTACATGCAATTCCAGTCTACCTCCTGAAATCGGTTTCCTGCAATTCTGCCCCGCTTTCAAGTCCTCTTGGCAGCCTTACTTCAATATATTTTTGGACGATAGCTGTCATTTATAACTCTGCAGGTTTGTGAATTACAGTGCCCCTGAGCTCCTTTCTTCAACTCGCTTTCTTGTGAGTTGGCCGCAACACCGCAGGATTGCTTCAGGCCTTAGTGTGGTTCTGGCACGGCACGCTGAGCCTTTAGTTAATTCCTCTTCCTGGTGGGAAATGAGAGTTAAATTTGCCCGTCCAGACACCTCCAGCTAGTCTCTCATTGGTTCTCCCTATTCCTGTTCATTTTCCGCAGAAATTGCAAACTGGGCCAAACAGGAGGTTAAAGGCACTGACTCTCTAAGTGGGGAGAGTGTCAGTAAAGCGTCTGGAATGTTGCACCCGAGTACCAGGGGAGGAAAACTGAGACACATTTGAACACGTTTCCCGATCACACGGTGTATCATACTCTGGGTTCCACATGCATGTTTTAGCTGAAAGCAGAATCCCTTAAACCTGGAGAGTTGAGACCCATGGAATGAGTACCATGCAGTATGACTTCAAAGGGTCTGCATTTGCTCACCGAACCTCACAAATCCTATCACTGCTGCGTTTATGCCACTGTACAGATGCTTGGTTCTCTTTCGGAGACATATAAATCCATAGGTTTTAAGATTCTTACTAGTCAGGTATATTTTTAGGCGTTTAATATGGGGTGTTGAGTCCACTTCGTTGAGCAAGGAGTAGCTCTTGTCTATTACATATTTGGCTTATGGAACGGTATCTGTGCTAATTTCAATCTCTGGTTTTATGCAGCACCCCAACTCACCTTTCCCCTTAAGCAAGCATAAGTTGGTTTTCTACATTTGAGACCCTGTTCTGTTTTGTAATTCAGTTCCTGTATAGCCAAGTTTACATTCCGTGTAGTAGTGATATCTTATGATGTTTCTTTTTCTGTGTGACTTATTTCACTTAGAATCATCGTACCTGAATCCACTCATTATGCTGCTACGGGCCTGATGACATAGATTTCATTGCTGAGTGATATTGCATTGTACGTAAGTACCACAACTTCTTTATCCATTTTTCGCTTTCTGTGATATTGAACTTGTACCGTAAGCGAGGTTCTTGTAAACAGAGCCGTCCCAAACTTTGGGGTGGCTGTGTCTTTTTGATTTTAATTTCCCTAAGCTATAGGACCATAAGTGGAAGTGCCCTAGGCTCTGTTGCTGTGTTTTTTAGATGTTTCAGGAAACACCATACACTTCTCCAGAGTGGCTGTTGGCAATTTACATCCCGCCCATCAGCATAACAAGGCTCCCAGTTCTCAATGGCCTCTCCTGCCTTTCTGGATTTTACACTTTTTTCAGATGGCTCTTTTGACCGGGAGGCAGTGAGACTTCATTGTAGTGCAGATTTCCTTTGCAAGCTTGCTTGGTTGGCCAAAAAGGGCTTATGCGTTTTCTCCTGAATATATTCAGGAAAAAACGCATACGCCCTTTTTGGCCAAGTGCATCATTGTGGACGTTCTGCCTCTTTTCCTATGCTTTACATGCAATTCCAGTCTACCTCCTGAAATCGGTTTCCTGCAATTCTGCCCCGATTTCAAGTCCTCTTGGCAGCCTTACTTCAATATATTTTTGGAAGATAGCTGTCATTTATAACTCTGCAGATTTGTGAATTACAGTGCCCCTGAGCTCCTTTCTTCAACTCGCTTTCTTGTGAGCTGGCCGCAACACCGCAGGATTGCTTCAGGCCCTAGTGTCGTTCCGGCATGGCACGCTGAGCCTTTGGTTAATTCCTCTTCCTGGTGGGAAAGTAGAGTTAAATTTGCCCGTCCAGACACCTCCAGCTAGTCTCTCTTTGGTTCTCCCTATTCCTGTTCATTTCCTTCAGAAATTGCAAACTGGGCCAAACAGGAGGTTAAAGGCACTGACTCTCCAAGAGGGGAGAGTGTTAGTAAAGCGTCTGGAATGTTGCACCCGAGTACCAGGGGACGAAAACTGAGACACATTTGAACACGTTTCCCGATCACACGGTGGATCATACTCTGGGTTCCACATGCATGTTTTAGCTGAAGGAAGAATCCCTTAAACCTGGAGAGTTGAGACCCATGGAATGGGTACCACGCAATATGACTTCAAAGGGTCTGCATTTGCTCACCGAGCCTCAAGAATCCTATCACTGCTGCGTTTATGCCACTGTACACACGCTTGATTCTCTTTCGGAGACATAGAAATCCATAGGTTTTAAGATTCTTACTAGTCAGGTATATTCTTAGGCGTTTAATATGGGGTGCTGAGTCCACTTCGTTGAGCAAGGAGTAGCTCTTTTCTATTACATATTTGGCTTATGGAACGGTATCTGTGCTAATTTCAATCTCTGGTTGTATGCAGCACCCCAACTCACCTTTTCCCTTAAGCAAGCATAAGTTGGTTTTCTACATTTGAGACCTTGTTCTGTTTTGTAATTCAGGTCCTGTGTAGCCAAGTTTACATTCCGTGTATTATTGATATCTTATGATGCTTCTTTTTCTGTGTGACTTATTTCACTTAGAATCATCGTACCTGAATCCACTCATTATGCTGCTACGGGCCTGATGACATAGATTTCATTGCTGAGTGATATTGCCTTGTATGTAAGTACCACAAATTCTTTATCCATTTTTCGCTTTCTGTGATATTGAACTTGTACCGTAAGCGAGGTTCTTGTAAACAGAGCCGTCCCAAACTTTGGGGTGGCTGTGTCTTTTTGATTTTAATTTCCCTAAGCTATAGGACCATAAGTGGAAGTGCCCTAGGCTCTGTTGCTTTGTTTTTTAGATGTTTCAGGAAACACCATACACTTCTCCAGAGTGGCTGTTAGCAATTTACATCCCGCCCATCAGCATAACAAGGCTCCCAGTTCTCCATGGCCTGTCCTGCCTTTATGGATTTTACACTTTTTTCAGATGGCCCTTTTGACCGGGGGGCAGTGAGACTTCATTTTAGTGCAGATTTCCTTTGCAAGCTTGCTTGGTTGGCCAAAAAGTGCGTATGCGTTTTTTCCTGAATATTCAGGAAAAAACGCATACGCTCTTTTTGGCCAAGTGCATCATTGTGGAAGTTCTGCCTCTTTTCCTATGCTTTACATGCAATTCCAGTCTACCTCCTGAAATTGGTTTCCTGCAATTCTGCCCCGGTTTCAAGTCCTCTTGGCAGCCTTACTTCAATATATTTTTGGACGATAGCTGTCCTTTCTATCTCAGCAGGTTTGTGAATGACAGTGCCCCTGAGCTCCTTTCTTCAACTCGCTTTCTTGTGAGCTGGCCGCAACACCGCAGGATTGCTTCAGGCCCTAGTGTGGTTCCGGCACGGCACGCTGAGCCTTTGGTTAATTCCTCTTCCTGGTGGGAAAGTAGAGTTAAATTTGCCGGTCCAGACACCTCCAGCTAGTCTCTCTTTGGTTCTCCCTATTCCTGTTCATTTCCTGCAGAAATTGCAAACTGGGCCAAACAGGAGGTTAAAGGCACTGACTCTCCAAGAGGGGAGAGTGTTAGTAAAGCGTCTGGAATGTTGCACCCGTGTACCAGGGGATGAAAACTGAGACACATTTGAACACGTTTCCCCATCACACGGTGGATCATACTCTGGGTTCCACATGCATGTTTTAGCTGAAGGAAGAATCCCTTAAACCTGGAGAGTTGAGACCCATGGAATGGGTACCATGCAATATGACTTCAAAGTGTCTGCATTTGCTCACCGAACCTCACCAATCCTATCATTGCTGCGTTTATGCCGCTGTACACCCGCTTGATTCTTTTTCGGAGACATAGAAATCCATAGGTTTTAAGATTCTTACTAGTCAGGTATATTCTTAGGCGTTTAATATAGGGTGTTGAGTTCACTTAGTTGAGCAAGGAGTAGCTCTTTTCTATTACATATTTGGCTTATGGAACGGTATCTGTGCTAATTTCAATCTCTGGTTTTATGCAGCACCCCAACTCACCTTTCCCCTTAAGCAAGCATATGTTGCTGTTCTACATTTGAGACCCTGTTCTGTTTTGTAATTCAGTTCATGTGTAACCAAGATTCCATTCCGTGTAGTAGTGATATCTTATGATGTTTCTTTTTCTCTGTGACTTATTTCACTTAGAATCATCATACCTGAATCCACTCATTATGCTGCTACGGGCCTGATGACATAGATTTCATTGCTGAGTGATATTGCATTGTACGTAAGTACCACAACTTCTTTATCCATTTTTTGCTTTCTGTGATATTGAACTTGTACCGTAAACGAGGTTCTTGTAAACCGAGCCATCCCAAACTTTGGGGTGGCTGTGTCTTTTTGATTTTAATTTCCCTAAGCTATAGGACCATAAGTGGAAGTGCCCTAGGCTCTGTTGCTTTGTTTTTTAGATGTTTCAGGAAACACCACACACTTCTCCAGAGTGGCTGTTGGCAATTTACATCCCACCCATCAGCATAACAAGGCTCCCAGTTCTCCATGGCCTGTCCTGCCTTTCTGGATTTTACACTTTTTTCAGATGGCCCTTTTGACCGGGGGGCAGTGAGACTTCATTGTAGTGCAGATTTTCTTTGCAAGCTTTCTTGGTTGGCCAAAAAGGGCGTATGTGTTTTTTCCTGAATATATTCAGGAAAAAAGGCATACGCCCTTTTTGGCCAAGTGCATCATTGTGGACGTTCTGCCTCTTTTCCTATGCTTTACATGCAATTCCAGTCTACCTCCTGAAATCGGTTTCCTGCAATTCTGCCCCGATTTCAAGTCCTCTTGGCAGCCTTACTTCAATATATTTTTGGACGATAGCTGTCATTTATAACTCTGCAGGTTTGTGAATGACAGTGCCCCTGAGCTCCTTTCTTCAACTCGCTTTCTTGTGAGCTGGCCGCAACACCACAGGATTGCTTCAGGCCATAGTGTGGTTCCGGCACGGCACGCTGAGCCTTGGTTAATTCCTCTTCCTGGTGGGAAATGAGAGTTAAATTTGCCCATCTAGACACCTCCAGCTAGTCTCTCATTGGTTCTCCCTATTCCTGTACATTTTCTGCAGAAATTGCAAACTGGGCCAAACAGGAGGTTAAAGGCACTGACTCTCCAAGTGCGGAGAGTGTTAGTAAAGTGTCTGGTATGTTGCACCCGAGTACAAGGGGACGAACTGAGACACATTTGAACACATTTCCCGATCACACGGTGGATCATACTCTGGGTTCCACATGCATGTTTCAACTAAAGGAAGAATCCCTTAAACCTGGAGAGTTGAGACCCATGGAATGGGTACCATGCAATATGACTTCAAAGGGTCTGCATTTGCTCACCGAACCTCACCAATCCTATCACTGCTGCGTTTATTCCGCTGTACACACACTTGATTCTCTTTCGGAGACATATAAATCCATAGGTTTTAAGATTCTTACTAGTCAGGTATATTCTTAGGCGTTTAATATGGGGTGTTGAGTCCACTTCGTTGAGCAAGGAGTAGCTCTTGTCTATTACATATTTGGCTTATGGAACGGTATCTGTGCTAATTTCAATCTCTGGTTGTATGCAGCACCCCAACTCACCTTTTCCCTTAAGCAAGCATAAGTTGGTTTTCTACATTTGAGATCTTGTTCTGTTTTGTAATTCAGTTCCTGTGTAGCCAAGTTTACATTCCGTGTATTATTGATATCTTATGATGTTTCTTTTTCTGTGTGACTTATTTCACTTAGAATCATCGTACCGGAATCCACTCATTATGCTGCTACGGGCCTGATGACATAGATTTCATTGCTGAGTGATATTGCATTGTTCGTAAGTACCACAACTTCTTTATCCATTTTTCACTTTCTGCGATATTGAACTTGGACCCTAAACGAGGTTCTTGTAAACAGAGCCGTCCCAAACTTTGGGGTGGCTGTGTCTTTTTGATTTTAATTTCCCTAAGCTATAGGACCATAAGTGGAAGTGCCCTAGGCTCTGTTGCTTTGTTTTTTAGATGTTTCAGGAAACACCATACACTTCTCCAGAGTGGCTGTTGGCAATTTACATCCCGCCCATCAGCATAACAAGGCTCCCAGTTCTCCATGGCCTGTCCTGCCTTTCTGGATTTTACACTTTTTTCAGATGGCCCTTTTGACCGGGGGGCAGTGAGACTTCATTGTAGTGCAGATTTCCTTTGCAAGCTTGCTTGGTTGGCCAAAAAGGGCGTATGCATTTTTTCCTGAATATATTCAGGAAAAAACGCATACGCTCTTTTTGGCCAAGTGCATCATTGTGGACGTTCTGCCTCTTTTCCTATGCTTTACATGCAATTCCAGTCTACCTCCTGAAATCGGTTTTCTGCAATTCTGCCCCGCTTTAAAGTCCTCTTGGCAGCCTTACTTCAATATATTTTTGGACGATAGCTGTCCTTTCTATCTCAGCAGGTTTGTGAATGACAGTGCCCCTGAGCTCCTTTCTTCAACTCGCTTTCTTGTGAGCTGGCCGCAACACCGCAGGATTGCTTCAGGCCCTACTGTGGTTCCGGCACGGCACGCTGAGCCTTTGGTTAATTCCTCTTCCTGGTGGGAAATGAGAGTTAAATTTGCCCGTCCAGACACCTCCAGCTAGTCTCTCATTGGTTCTCCCTATTCCTGTTCATTTTCCGCAGAAATTGCAAACTGGGCCAAACAGGAGGTTAAAGGCACTGACTCTCCAAGTGCGGAGAGTGTTAGTAAAGCGTCTGGAATGTTGCACCCGAGTACCAGGGAACGAAAACTGAGACACATTTGAACACGTTTCCCAATCACACGGTGGACCATATTCTGTGTTCCACATGCATGTTTTAGCTAAAGGAAGAATCCCTTAAACCTGGAGAGTTGAGACCCATGGAATGGGTACCATGCAATATGACTTCAAAGGGTCTGCATTTGCTCACCGAACCTCACCAGTCCTATCACTGCTGCGTTTACTCCGCTGTACACATGCTTGATTCTCTTTCGGAGACATATAAATCCATAGGTTTTAAGATTCTTACTAGTCAGGTATAGTCTTAGGCATTTAATATGGGGTGTTGAGTCCACTTCGTTGAGCAAGGAGTAGCTCTTGTCTATTTCATATTTGGCTTATGGAATGGTATGTGCTAATTTCAATCTCTGGTTTTCTGCAACACCCCAACTCACCTTTCCCCTTAAGCAAGCATAAGTTGGTGTTCTACATTTGAGAACCTGTTCTGTTTTGTAATTCAGTTCCTGTGTAGCCAAGTTTACATTCTGTGTAGTAGTGATATCTTATGATGTTTCTTTTTCTGTGTGACTTATTTCTCTTAGAATCAACGTGCCTGAATCCACTCATTATGCTTCTATGGGCCTGATGACATAGATTTCATTGCTGAGTGATATTGCATTGTACGTAAGTACCACAACTTCTTTATCCATTTTTCTCTTTCTGTGATATTGAACTTGTACCGTAAACGAGGTTCTTGTAAACAGAGCTGTCCCAAAATTTGGGGTGGCTGTGTCTTTTTGATTTTAATTTCCCTAAGCTATAGGACCATAAGTGGAAGTGCCCTAGGCTCTGTTGCTTTGTTTTTTGGATGTTTCAGGAAACACCATACACTTCTCCAGAGTGGCTGTTAGCAATTTACATCCCATCCATCAGCATAACAAGGCTCCCAGTTCTCCATGGCCTGTCCTGCCTTTCTGGATTTTACACTTTTTTCAGATGGCCCTTTTGACCGGGGGGCAGTGACACTTCATTTTAGTGCAGATTTCCTTTGCAAGCTTGCTTGGTTGGCCAAAAAGTGCGTATGCGTTTTTTCCTGAATATTCAGGAAAAAACGCATACGCTCTTTTTGGCCAAGTGCATCATTGTGGAAGTTCTGCCTCTTTTCCTATGCTTTACATGCAATTCCAGTCTACCTCCTGAAATTGGTTTCCTGCAATTCTGCCCCGCTTTCAAGTCCTCTTGGCAGCCTTACTTCAATATATTTTTGGACGATAGCTGTCCTTTCTATCTCAGCAGGTTTGTGAATGACAGTGCCCCTGAGCTCCTTTCTTCAACTCGCTTTCTTGTGAGCTGGCCGCAACACCGCAGGATTGCTTCAGGCCCTAGTGTGGTTCCGGCACGGCACGCTGAGCCTTTGGTTAATTCCTCTTCCTGGTGGGAAAGTAGAGTTAAATTTGCCGGTCCAGACACCTCCAGCTAGTCTCTCTTTGGTTCTCCCTATTCCTGTTCATTTCCTGCAGAAATTGCAAACTGGGCCAAACAGGAGGTTAAAGGCACTGACTCTCCAAGAGGGGAGAGTGTTAGTAAAGCGTCTGGAATGTTGCACCCGTGTACCAGGGGATGAAAACTGAGACACATTTGAATACGTTTCCCGATCACACGGTGGATCATACTCTGGGTTCCACATGCATGTTTTAGCTGAAGGAAGAATCCCTTAAACTTAGAGAGTTGAGACCCATGGAATGGGTACCATGCAATATGACTTCAAAGTGTCTGCATTTGCTCACCGAACCTCACCAATCCTATCACTGCTGCGTTTATGCCGCTGTACACCCGCTTGATTCTTTTTCGGAGACATAGAAATCCATAGGTTTTAAGATTCTTACTAGTCAGGTATATTCTTAGGCGTTTAATATAGGGTGTTGAGTTCACTTAGTTGAGCAAGGAGTAGCTCTTTTCTATTACATATTTGGCTTATGGAACGGTATCTGTGCTAATTTCAATCTCTGGTTTTATGCAGCACCCCAACTCACCTTTCCCCTTAAGCAAGCATATGTTGCTGTTCTACATTTGAGACCCTGTTCTGTTTTGTAATTCAGTTCCTGTGTAACCAAGTTTCCATTCCGTGTAGTAGTGATATCTTATGATGTTTCTTTTTCTCTGTGACTTATTTCACTTAGAATCATCATACCTGAATCCACTCATTATGCTGCTACGGGCCTGATGACATAGATTTCATTGCTGAGTGATATTGCATTGTACGTATGTACCACAACTTCTTTATCCATTTTTTGCTTTCTGTGATATTGAACTTGTACCGTAAACGAGGTTCTTGTAAACCGAGCCATCCCAAACTTTGGGGTGGCTGTGTCTTTTTGATTTTAATTTCCCTAAGCTATAGGACCATAAGTGGAAGTGCCCTAGGCTCTGTTGCTTTGTTTTTTAGATGTTTCAGGAAACACCACACACTTCTCCAGAGTGGCTGTTGGCAATTTACATCCCACCCATCAGCATAACAAGGCTCCCAGTTCTCCATGGCCTGTCCTGCCTTTCTGGATTTTACACTTTTTTCAGATGGCCCTTTTGACCGGGGGGCAGTGAGACTTCATTGTAGTGCAGATTTTCTTTGCAAGCTTTCTTGGTTGGCCAAAAAGGGCGTATGTGGTTTTTCCTGAATATATTCAGGAAAAAAGGCATACGCCCTTTTTGGCCAAGTGCATCATTGTGGACGTTCTGCCTCTTTTCCTATGCTTTACATGCAATTCCAGTCTACCTCCTGAAATCGGTTTCCTGCAATTCTGCCCCGATTTCAAGTCCTCTTGGCAGCCTTACTTCAATATATTTTTGGACGATAGCTGTCATTTATAACTCTGCAGGTTTGTGAATGACAGTGCCCCTGAGCTCCTTTCTTCAACTTGCTTTCTTGTGAGCTGGCCGCAACACCACAGGATTGCTTCAGGCCATAGTGTGGTTCTGGCACGGCACGCTGAGCCTTGGTTAATTCCTCTTCCTGGTGGGAAATGAGAGTTAAATTTGCCCATCTAGACACCTCCAGCTAGTCTCTCATTGGTTCTCCCTATTCCTGTACATTTTCTGCAGAAATTGCAAACTGGGCCAAACAGGAGGTTAAAGGCACTGACTCTCCAAGTGCGGAGAGTGTTAGTAAAGTGTCTGGTATGTTGCACCCGAGTACAAGGGGACGAACTGAGACACATTTGAACACATTTCCCGATCACACGGTGGATCATACACTGGGTTCCACATGCATGTTTCAACTAAAGGAAGAATCCCTTAAACCTGGAGAGTTGAGACCCATGGAATGGGTACCATGCAATATGACTTCAAAGGGTCTGCATTTGCTCACCGAACCTCACCAATCCTATCACTGCTGCGTTTATTCCGCTGTACACACACTTGATTCTCTTTTGGAGACATATAAATCCATAGGTTTTAAGATTCTTACTAGTCAGGTATATTCTTAGGCGTTTAATATGTGGTGTTGAGTCCACTTCGTTGAGCAAGGAGTAGCTCTTGTCTATTACATATTTGGCTTATGGAACGGTATCTGTGCTAATTTCAATCTCTGGTTGTATGCAGCACCCCAACTCACCTTTTCCCTTAAGCAAGCATAAGTTGGTTTTCTACATTTGAGATCTTGTTCTGTTTTGTAATTCAGTTCCTGTGTAGCCAAGTTTACATTCCGTGTATTATTGATATCTTATGATGTTTCTTTTTCTGTGTGACTTATTTCACTTAGAATCATCGTACCGGAATCCACTCATTATGCTGCTACGGGCCTGATGACATAGATTTCATTGCTGAGTGATATTGCATTGTACGTAAGTACCACAACTTCTTTATCCATTTTTCACTTTCTGCGATATTGAACTTGTACCGTAAGCGAGGTTCTTGTAAACAGAGCCGTCCCAAACTTTGGGGTGGCTGTGTCTTTTTGATTTTAATTTCCCTAAACTATAGGACCATAAGTGGAAGTGCCCTAGGCTCTGTTGCTTTGTTTTTTAGATGTTTCAGGAAACACCATACACTTCTCCAGAGTGGCTGTTGGCAATTTACATCCCGCCCATCAGCATAACAAGGCTCCCAGTTCTCCATGGCCTGTCCTGCCTTTCTGGATTTTACAGTTTTTTCTGATGGCCCTTTTGACCGGGGGGCAGTGAGACTTCATTGTAGTGCAGATTTCCTTTGCAAGCTTGCTTGGTTGGCCAAAAAGGGCGTATGCATTTTTTCCTGAATATATTCAGGAAAAAACGCATACGCTCTTTTTGGCCAAGTGCATCATTGTGGACGTTCTGCCTCTTTTCCTATGCTTTACATGCAATTCCAGTCTACCTCCTGAAATCGGTTTCCTGCAATTCTGCCCCGCTTTAAAGTCCTCTTGGCAGCCTTACTTCAATATATTTTTGGACGATAGCTGTCCTTTCTATCTCAGCAGGTTTGTGAATGACAGTGCCCCTGAGCTCCTTTCTTCAACTCGCTTTCTTGTGAGCTGGCCGCAACACCGCAGGATTGCTTCAGGCCCTACTGTGGTTCCGGCACGGCACGCTGAGCCTTTGGTTAATTCCTCTTCCTGGTGGGAAATGAGAGTTAAATTTGCACGTCCAGACACCTCCAGCTAGTCTCTCATTGGTTCTCCCTATTCCTGTTCATTTTCCGCAGAAATTGCAAACTGGGCCAAACAGGAGGTTAAAGGCACTGACTCTCCAAGTGGGGAGAGTGTTAGTAAAGTGTCTGGAATGTTGCACCCGAGTACCAGGGAACGAAAACTGAGACACATTTGAACACGTTTCCCAATCACACCGTGGACCATACTCTGTGTTCCACATGCATGTTTTAGCTAAAGGAAGAATCCCTTAAACCTGGAGAGTTGAGACCCATGGAATGGGTACCATGCAATATGACTTCAAAGGGTCTGCATTTGCTCACCGAACCTCACCAGTCCTATCACTGCTGCGTTTACTCCGCTGTACACACGCTTGATTCTCTTTCGGAGACATATAAATCCATAGGTTTTAAGATTCTTACTAGTCAGGTATAGTCTTAGGCATTTAATATGGGGTGTTGAGTCCACTTCGTTGAGCAAGGAGTAGCTCTTGTCTATTTCATATTTGGCTTATGGAATGGTATGTGCTAATTTCAATCTCTGGTTTTCTGCAACACCCCAACTCACCTTTCCCCTTAAGCAAGCATAAGTTGGTGTTCTACATTTGAGACCCTGTTCTGTTTTGTAATTCAGTTCCTGTGTAGCCAAGTTTACATTCTGTGTAGTAGTGATATCTTATGATGTTTCTTTTTCTGTGTGACTTATTTCTCTTAGAATCAACGTGCCTGAATCCACTCATTATGCTTCTATGGGCCTGATGACATAGATTTCATTGCTGAGTGATATTGCATTGTACGTAAGTACCACAACTTCTTTATCCATTTTTCTCTTTCTGTGATATTGAACTTGTACCGTAAACGAGGTTCTTGTAAACAGAGCTGTCCCAAAATTTGGGGTGGCTGTGTCTTTTTGATTTTAATTTCCCTAAGCTATAGGACCATAAGTGGAAGTGCCCTAGGCTCTGTTGCTTTGTTTTTTGGATGTTTCAGGAAACACCATACACTTCTCCAGAGTGGCTGTTGGCAATTTACATCCCGCCCATCAGCATAACAAGGCTCCCAGTTCTCCATGGCCTGTCCTGCCTTTCTGGATTTTACACTTTTTTCAGATGGCCCTTTTGACGGGGGTCAGTGAGACTTCATTGTAGTGCAGATTTCCTTTGCAAGCTTGCTTGGTTGGCCATAAAGGGCATATGCCTTTTTTCCTCAATATATTCAGGAAAAAATGCATACGCCCTTTTTGGCCAAGTGCATCATTGTGGACATTCTGCCTCTTTTCCTATGCTTTACATGCAATTCCAGTCTACCTCCTGAAATCGGTTTCCTGCAATTCTGCCCCGCTTTCAAGTCCTCTTGGCAGCCTTACTTCAGTATATTTTTGGACGATAGCTGTCATTTATAACTCTGCATGTTTGTGAATGACAGTGCCCCTGAGCTCCTTTCTTCAACTCGCTTTCTTGTGAGCTGGCCGCAACACCGCAGGATTGCTTCAGGCCCTAGTGTGGTTCTGGCATGGCACGCTGAGCCTTTGGTTAATTCCTCTTCCTGGTGGGAAAGTAGAGTTAAATTTGCCGGTCCAGACACCTCCAGCTAGTCTCTCATTGGTTCTCCCTATTCCTGTTCATTTTCCGCAGAAATTGCAAACTGGGCCAAACAGGAGGTTAAAGGCACTGACTCTCCACGTGGGGAGAGTGTTAGTAAAGCGTCTGGAATGTTGCACCCGAGTACCAGGGGACGAAAACTGAGACACATTTGAACACGTTTCCCGATCACATGGTGGATCATACTTTGGGTTCCACATGCATGTTTTAGCTGAAGGAAGAATCCCTTAAACCTGGAGATTTGAGACCCATGGAATGGGTACCATGCAATATGACTTCAAAGGGTCTGCATTTGCTCACCAAACCTCACCAATCCTATCACTGCTTCGTCTATGCCGCTGTAAACATTCTTGATTCTCTTTCGGAGACATATAAATCCATAGGTTTTAAGATTCTTACTAGTCAGGTATAGTCTTAGGCATTTAATATGGGGTGTGGAGTCCACTTCATTGAGCAAGGAGTAGCTCTTGTCTATTACATATTTGGCTTATGGAACGGTATCTGTGCTAATTTCAATCTCTGGTTTTATGCAACACCCCAACTCAACTTTCCACTTAAGCAAGCATAAGTTGGTTTTCTACATTTGAGACCCTGTTCTGCTTTGTAATTCAGTTCCTGTGTAGCCAAGTTTACATTCCGTGTAGTAGTGATATCTTATGATGTTTCTTTTTCTGTGTGACTTATTTCTCTTAGAATCATCTTACCTGAATCCACTCATTATGCTGCTACGGGCCTGATGACATAGATTTCATTGCTGAGTGATATTGCATTGTACGTAAGTACCACAACTTCTTTATCCATTTTTCGCTTTCTGTGATATTGAACTTGTACCGTAAACGAGGATCTTGTAAACAGAGCCGTCCCAAACTTTGGGGTGGCTGTGTCTTTTTGATTTTAATTTCCCTAAGCTATAGGACCATAAGTGGAAGTGCCCTAGGCTCTGTTGCTTTGTTTTTTAGATGTTTCAGGAAACACCATACACTTCTCCAGAGTGGCTGTTGGCAATTTACATCCCGCCCATCAGCATAACAAGGCTCCCAGTTCTTAATGGCCTCTCCTGCCTTTCTGGATTTTACACTTTTTTCAGATGGCTCTTTTGACCGGGAGGCAGTGAGACTTCATTGTAGTGCAGATTTCCTTTGCAAGCTTGCTTGGTTGGCCAAAAAGGGCGTATGCGTTTTCTCCTGAATATATTCAGGAAAAAACGCATACGCCCTTTTTGGCCAAGTGCATCATTGTGGACGTTCTGCCTCTTTTCCTATGCTTTACATGCAATTCCAGTCTACCTCCTGAAATTGGTTTCCTGCAATTCTGCCCTGCTTTCAAGTCCTCTTGGCAGCTTTACTTCAATATATTTTTGGAAGATAGCTGTCATTTATAACTCTGCAGGTTTGTGAATTACAGTGCCCCTGAGCTCCTTTCTTCAACTCGCTTTCTTGTGAGCTGGCCGCAACACCGCAGGATTGCTTCAGGCCCTAATCTGGTTCCGGCATGGCACGCTGAGCCTTTAGTTCATTCCTCTTCCTGGTGGGAAATGAGAGTTAAATTTGCCCGTCCAGACACCTCCAGCTAGTCTCTCTTTGGTTCTCCCTATTCCTGTTCATTTCCTGCAGAAATTGCAATCTGGGCCAAACAGGAGGTTAAAGGCACTGACTCTCCAAGAGGGGAGTGTGTTAATAAAGCGGCTGGAATGTTGCACCCGAGTACCAGGGGACGAAAACTGAGACACATTTGAACACGTTTCCCGATCACACGGTGGATCATACTCTGGGCTCCACATGCATGTTTTAGCTGAAGTAAGAATCCCTTAAACCTGGAGAGTTGAGACCCATGGAATGGGTACCATGCAATATGACTTCAAAGTGTCTGCATTTGCTCACCGAACCTCACCAGTGCTATCACTGCTGCGTTTTTGCCGCTGTACACCCGCTTGATTCTTTTTCGGAGACATAGAAATCCATAGGTTTTAAGATTCTTACTAGTCAGGTATATTCTTAGGCGTTTAATATGGGGTGTTGAGTCCACTTCGTTGAGCAAGGAGTAGCTCTTGTCTATTACATATTTGGCTTATGGAACGGTATCTGTTCTAATTTCAATCTCTGGTTTTATGCAGCACCCCAACTCACCTTTCTCCTTAAGCAAGCATAAGTTGGTTTTCTACATTTGAGACCCTGTTCTGTTTTGTAATTCAGTTCCTGTGTAGCCAAGTTTACATTCCGTGTAGTAGTGATATCTTATGATGTTTCTTTTTCTGTGTGACTTATTTCACTTAGAATCATCGTACCTGAATCCACTCATTATGCTGCTACGGGCCTGATGACATAGATTTCATTGCTGAGTGATATTGCATTGTACGTAAGTACCACAACTTCTTTATCCATTTTTCGCTTTCTGTGATATTGAACTTGTACCGTAAACAAAGTTCTTGTAAACAGAGCCGTCCCAAACTTTGGGGTGGCTGTGTCTTTTTGATTTTAATTTCCCTAAGCTATAGGACCATAAGTGGAAGTGCCCTAGGCTCTGTTGCTTTGTTTTTTAGATGTTTCAGGAAACACCATACACTTCTCCAGAGTGGCTGTTGGCAATTTACATCCCGCCCATCAGCATAACAAGGCTCCCAGTTCTCAATGGCCTCTCGTGCCTTTCTGGATTTTACACTTTTTTCAGATGGCTCTTTTGACCGGGAGGCAGTGAGACTTCATTGTAGTGCAGATTTCCTTTGCAAGCTTGCTTGGTTGGCCAAAAAGGGCTTATGCGTTTTTTCCTGAATATATTCAGGAAAAAACGCATACGCTCTTTTTGGCCAAGTGCATCATTGTGGACGTTCTGTCTCTTTTCCTATGCTTTACATGCACTTCCAGTCTACCTCCTGAAATCGGTTTCCTGCAATTCTGCCCTGCTTTCAAGTCCTCTTGGCAGCTTTACTTCAATATATTTTTGGAAGATAGCTGTCATTTATAACTCTGCAGGTTTGTGAATGACAGTGCCCCTGAGCTCCTTTCTTCAACTCGCTTTCTTGTGAGCTGGCCGCAACACCGCAGGATTGCTTCAGGCCCTAGTGTCGTTCCGGCATGGCCCGCTGAGCCTTTGGTTAATTCCTCTTCCTGGTGGGAAATGAGAGTTAAATTTGCCCGTCCAGACACCTCCAGCTAGTCTCTCTTTGGTTCTCCCTATTCCTGTTCATTTCCTGCAGAAATTGCAAACTGGGCCAAACAGGAGGTTAAAGGCACTGACTCTCCAAGAGGGGAGAGTGTTAGTAAAGCATCTGGAATGTTGCACCCGAGTACCAGGGGACGAAATCTGAGACACATTTGAACACGTTTCCCGATCACACGGTGGATCATACTCTGGGCTCCACATGAATGTTTTAGCTGAAGGAAGAATCCCTTAAACCTGGAGAGTTGAGACCCATGGAATGGGTACCATGCAATATGACTTCAAAGTGTCTGCATTTGCTCACCGAACCTCACCAATCCTATCACTGCTGCGTTTATGCCGCTGTACACCCGCTTGATTCTTTTCCGGAGACATAGAAATCCATAGGTTTTAAGATTCTTACTAGTCAGGTATATTCTTAGGCGTTTAATATGGGGTGTTGAGTCCACTTCGTTGAGCAAGGAGTAGCTCTTGTCTATTACATATTTGGCTTATGGAATGGTATGTGCTAATTTCAATCTCTGGTTTTCTGCAACACCCCAACTCACCTTTCCCCTTAAGCAAGCATAAGTTGGTGTTCTACATTTGAGACCCTGTTCTGTTTTATAATTCAGTTCCTGTGTAGCCAAGTTTACATTCCGTGTAGTAGTGATATCTTATGATGTTTCTTTTTCTGTGTGACTTATTTCTCTTAGAATCAACGTACCTGAATCCACTCATTATGCTTCTACGGGCCTGATGACATAGATTTCATTGCTGAGTCATACTGCATTGTACATAAGTACCACAACTTCTTTATCCATTTTTCTCTTTCTGTGATATTGAACTTGTACCGTAAACGAGGTTCTTGTAAACAGAGCCATCCCAAAATTTGGGGTGGCTGTGTCTTTTTGATTTTAATTTCCCTAAGCTATAGGACCATAAGTGGAAGTGCCCTAGGCTCTCTTGCTTTGTTTTTTGGATGTTTCAGGAAACACCATACACTTCTCTTGAGTGGCTGTTGGCAATTTACATCCCGCCCATCAGCATAACAAGGCTCCCAGTTCTCCATGGCCTGTCCTGCCTTTCTCGATTTTACACTTTTTTCAGATGGCCCTTTTGAAGGGGGTCAGTGAGACTTCATTGTAGTGCAGATTTCCTTTGCAAGCTTGCTTGGTTGGCCAAAAAGGGCATATGCGTTTTTTCCTGAATATTCAGGAAAAAACGCATACGCCCTTTTTGGCCAAGTGCATCATTGTGGACGTTCTGCCTCTTTTCCTATGCTTTACATGCACTTCCAGTCTACCTCCTGAAATCGGTTTCCTGCAATTCTGCCCCGCTTTCAAGTCCTCTTGGCAGCCTTACTTCAATATATTTTTGGACGATAGCTGTCATTTATAACTCTGCAGGTTTGTGAATTACAGTGCCCCTGAGCTCCTTTCTTCAACTCGCTTTCTTGTGAGCTGGCCGCAACACCGCAGGATTGCTTCAGGCCTTAGTGTGGTTCTGGCACGGCACGCTGAGCCTTTAGTTAATTCCTCTTCCTGGTGGGAAATGAGAGGTAAATTTGCCCGTCCAGACACCTCCAGCTAGTCTCTCATTGGTTCTCCCTATTCCTGTTCATTTTCCGCAGAAATTGCAAACTGGGCCAAACAGGAGGTTAAAGGCACTGACTCTCTAAGTGGCGAGAGTGTCAGTAAAGCGTCTGGAATGTTGCACCCGAGTACCAGGGGAGGAAACTGAGACACATTTGAACACGTTTCCCGATCACACGGTGTATCATACTCTGGGTTCCACATGCATGTTTTAGCTGAAAGAAGAATCCCTTAAACCTGGAGAGTTGAGACCCATGGAATGAGTACCATGCAATATGACTTCAAAGGGTCTGCATTTGCTCACCGAACCTCATCAATCCTATCACTGCTGCGTTTATGCCGCTGTACACACGCTTGATTCTCTTTTGGAGACATATAAATCCATAGGTTTTAAGCTTCTTACTTGTCATGTATATTCTTAGGCGTTTAATATGGGGTGTTGAGTCCACTTCGTTGAGCAAGGATTAGCTCTTGTCTATTACATATTTGGCTTATGGAATGGTATCTGTGCTAATTTCAATCTCTGGTTTTATGCAGCACCCCAACTCACCTTTCCCCTTAAGCAAGCATACGTTGGTTTTCTACATTTGAGACAATGTTCTGTTTTGTAATTCAGTTCCTGTGTAGCCAAGTTTACATTCCGTGTAGTAGTGATATCTTATGATGTTTCTTTTTCTGTGTGACTTATTTCACTTAGAATCATCGTACCTGAATCCACTCATTATGCTGCTACGGGCCTGATGACATAGATTTCATTGCTGAGTGATATTGCATTGTACGTAAGTACCACAACTTCTTTATCCATTTTTCGCTTTCTGTGATATTGAACTTGTACCGTAAACAAGGTTCTTGTAAACAGAGCCGTCCCAAACTTTGGGGTGGCTGTGTCTTTTTGATTTTAATTTCCCTAAGCTATAGGACCATAAGTGGAAGTGCCCTAGGCTCTCTTGCTGTGTTTTTTAGATGTTTCAGGAAACACCATACACTTCTCCAGAGTGGCTGTTGGCAATTTACATCCCGCCCATCAGCATAACAAGGCTCCCAGTTCTCCATGGCCTGTCCTGCCTTTCTGGATTTTACACTTTTTTCAGATGGCCCTTTTGACCGGGGGTCAGTGAGACTTCATTGTAGTGCAGATTTCCTTTGCAAGCTTGCTTGTTTGGCCAAAAAGGGCGTATGCGTTTTTTCCTGAATATATTCAGGAAAAAACGCATACGCCCTTTTTGGCCAAGTGCATCATTGTGGACGTTCTGCCTCTTTTCCTATGCTTTACATGCAATTCCAGTCTACCTCCTGAAATCGGTTTCCTGCAATTCTGCCCTGCTTTCAAGTCCTCTTGGCAGCCTTACTTCAATATATTTTTGGACGATAGCTGTCATTTATAACTCTGCAGGTTTGTGAATGACAGTGCCCCTGAGCTCCTTTCTTCAACTCGCTTTCTTGTGAGCTGGCCGCAACACCGCAGGATTGCTTCAGGCCCTAGTGTGGTTCGGGCATGGCACGCTGAGCCTTTGGTTAATTCCTCTTCCTGGTGGGAAAATAGAGTTAAATTTGCCGGTCCAGACACCTCCAGCTAGTCTTTCATGGGTTCTCCCTATTCCTCTTCATTTTCCGCAGAAATTGCAAACTGGGCCAAACAGGAGGTTAAAGGCACTGACTCTCCAAGTGGAGAGAGTGTTAGTAAAGCGTCTGGAATGTTGCACCCGAGTACCAGTGGACGAAAACTGAGACACATTTGAACACGTTTCCCGATCACATGGTGGATCATACTCTGGGTTCCACATGCATGTTTTAGCTGAAGGAAGTATCCCTAAAACCTGGAGAGTTGAGACCCATGGAATGGGTACCATGCAATATGACTTCAAAGGGTCTGCATTTGCTCACCGAACCTCACCAATCCTATCACTGCTGCGTTTATGCCACTGTACACACGCTTGATTCTTTTTCGGAGACATAGAAATCCATAGGTTTTAAGATTCTTACTAGTCAGGTATATTCTTAGGCGTTTAATATGGGGTGTTGAGTCCAGTTCGTTGAGCAAGGAGTAGCTCTTTTCTATTACATATTTGGCTTATGGAACGGTATCTGTGCTAATTTCAATCTCTGGTTGTATGCAGCACCCCAACTCACCTTTTCCCTTAAGCAAGCATAAGTTGGTTTTCTACATTTGAGACCTTGTTCTGTTTTGTAATTCAGGTCCTGTGTAGCCAAGTTTACATTCCGTGTAGTAGTGATATCTTATGATGCTTCTTTTTCTGTGTGACTTATTTCACTTAGAATCATCGTACCGGAATCCACTCATTATGCTGCTACGGGCCTGATGACATAGATTTCATTGCTGAGTGATATTGCATTGTATGTAAGTACCACAAATTCTTTATCCATTTTTCGCTTTCTGTGATATTGAACTTGTACCGTAAACGAGGTTCTTGTAAACAGAGCCGTCCCAAACTTTGGAGTGGCTGTGTCTTTTTGATTTTAATTTCCCTAAGCTATAGGACCATAAGTGGAAGTGCCCTAGGCTCTGTTGCTTTCCTTTTTAGATGTTTCAGGAAACACCATACACTTCTCCAGAGTGGCTGTTGGCAATTTACATCCCGCCCATCAGCATAACAAGGCTCCCAGTTCTCCATGGCCTGTCCTGCCTTTCTGGATTTTACACTTTTTTCAGATGGCCCTTTTGACCGGGGGGCAGTGAGACTTCATTTTAGTGCAGATTTCATTTGCAAGCTTGCTTGGTTGGCCAAAAAGGGCGTATGCGTTTTTTCCTGAATATTCAGGAAAAAACGCATACGCACTTTTTGGCCAAGTGCATCATTGTGGACGTTCTGCCTCTTTTCCTATGCTTTACATGCAATTCCAGTCTACCTCCTGAAATCGGTTTCCTGCAATTCTGCCCCGCTTTCAAGTCCTCTTGGCAGCCTTACTTCAATATATTTTTGGACGATAGCTGTCCTTTCTATCTCAGCAGGTTTGTGAATGACAGTGCCCCTGAGCTCCTTTCTTCAACTCGTTTTCTTGTGAGCTGGCCGCAACACCGCAGGATTGCTTCAGGCCCTAGTGTGGTTCGGGCATGGGACGCTGAGCCTTTGGTTAATTCCTCTTCCTGGTGGGAAATGAGAGTTAAATTTGCCCATCCAGACACCTCCAGCTAGTCTCTCATTGGTTCTCCCTATTCCTGTTCATTTTCCGCAGAAATTGCAAACTGGGCCAAACAGGAGGTTAAAGGCACTGACTCTCCAAGTGGGGAGAGTGTTAGTAAAGCGTCTGGAATGTTGCACCCAAGTACCAGGGGACGAAAACTGAGATACATTTGAACACGTTTCCCAATCACATGGTGGATCATACTCTGGGTTCCACATGCATGTTTTAGCTAAAGGAAGAATCCCTTAAACCTGGAGAGTTGAGACCCATGGAATGGGTACCATGCAATATGACTTCAAAGGGTCTGCATTTGCTCACCGAACCTCACCAATCCTATCACTGCTGCGTTTACGCCGCTGTACACACGCTTGATTCTCTTTCGGAGACATATAAATCCATAGGTTTTAAGATTCTTACGAGTCAGGTATATTCTTAGGCGTTTAATATGGGGTGTTGAGTCCACTTCGTTGAGCAAGGAGTAGCTCTTGTCTATTTCATATTTGGTTTATGGAATGGTATGTGCTAATTTCAATCTCTGCTTTTATGCAACACCCCAACTCACCTTTCCCCTTAAGCAAGCATAAGTTGGTGTTCTACATTTGAGACCCTGTTCTGTTTTGTAATTCAGTTCCTGTGTAGCCAAGTTTACATTCCGTGTAGTAGTGATATCTTATGATGTTTCTTTTTCTGTGTGACTTATTTCTCTTAGAATCAACGTACCTGAATCCACTCATTATGCTTCTACGGGCCTGATGACATAGATTTCATTGCTGAGTGATATTGCATTGTACGTAAGTACCACAACTTCTTTATCCATTTTTCTCTTTCTGTGATATTGAACTTGTACCGTAAACGAGGTTCTTGTAAACAGAGCCGTCCCAAACTTTGGGGTGGCTGTGTCTTTTTGATTTTAATTTCCCTAAGCTATAGGACCATAAGTGGAAGTGCCCTAGGCTCTCTTGCTTTGTTTTTTGGATGTTTCAGGAAACACCATACACTTCTCCAGAGTGGCTGTTGGCAATTTACATCCCGCCCATCAGCATAACAAGGCTCCCAGTTCTCAATGGCCTCTCCTGCCTTTCTGGATTTTACACATTTTTCAGATGGCTCTTTTGACGGGGGTCAGTGAGACTTCATTGTAGTGCAGATTTCCTTTGCAAGCTTGCTTGGTTGGCCAAAAAGGGCGTATGCGTTTTTTCCTGAATATATTCAGGAAAAAACGCATACGCCCTTTTTGGCCAAGTGCATCATTGTGGACGTTCTGCCTCTTTTCCTATGCTTTACATGCAATTCCAGTCTACCTCCTGAAATCGGTTTCCTGCAATTCTGCCCTGCTTTCAAGTCCTCTTGGCAGCCTTACTTCAATATATTTTTGGACGATAGCTGTCATTTATAACTCTGCAGGTTTGTGAATGACAGTGCCCCTGAGCTCCTTTCTTCAACTCGCTTTCTTGTGAGCTGGCCGCAACACCGCAGGATTGCTTCAG
The DNA here is from genome assembly GCF_937001465.1 of Orcinus orca. Classification (NCBI taxonomy): domain Eukaryota; kingdom Metazoa; phylum Chordata; class Mammalia; order Artiodactyla; family Delphinidae; genus Orcinus; species Orcinus orca. The sequence continues at coordinate 3,251,066 of NC_064565.1, read as the reverse complement.
GCCCTAGTGTGGTTCGGGCATGGCACGCTGAGCCTTTGGTTAATTCCTCTTCCTGGTGGGAAAATAGAGTTAAATTTGCCGGTCCAGACACCTCCAGCTAGTCTTTCATGGGTTCTCCCTATTCCTCTTCATTTTCCGCAGAAATTGCAAACTGGGCCAAACAGGATGTTAAAGGCACTGACTCTCCAAGTGGAGAGAGTGTTAGTAAAGCGTCTGGAATGTTGCACCCGAGTACCAGTGGACGAAAACTGAGACACATTTGAACACGTTTCCCGATCACATGGTGGATCATACTCTGGGTTCCACATGCATGTTTTAGCTGAAGGAAGTATCCCTAAAACCTGGAGAGTTGAGACCCATGGAATGGGTACCATGCAATATGACTTCAAAGGGTCTGCATTTGCTCACCGAACCTCACCAATCCTATCACTGCTGCGTTTATGCCGCTGTACACACGCTTGATTCTTTTTCGGAGACATAGAAATCCATAGGTTTTAAGATTCTTACTAGTCAGGTATATTCTTAGGCGTTTAATATGGGGTGTTGAGTCCAGTTCGTTGAGCAAGGAGTAGCTCTTTTCTATTACATATTTGGCTTATGGAACGGTATCTGTGCTAATTTCAATCTCTGGTTGTATGCAGCACCCCAACTCACCTTTTCCCTTAAGCAAGCATAAGTTGGTTTTCTACATTTGAGACCTTGTTCTGTTTTGTAATTCAGGTCCTGTGTAGCCAAGTTTACATTCCGTGTAGTAGTGATATCTTATGATGCTTCTTTTTCTGTGTGACTTATTTCACTTAGAATCATCGTACCGGAATCCACTCATTATGCTGCTACGGGCCTGATGACATAGATTTCATTGCTGAGTGATATTGCATTGTATGTAAGTACCACAACTTCTTTATCCATTTTTCGCTTTCTGTGATATTGAACTTGTACCGTAAACGAGGTTCTTGTAAACAGAGCCATCCCAAAATTTGGGGTGGCTGTGTCTTTTTGATTTTAATTTCCCTAAGCTATAGGACCATAAGTGGAAGTGCCCTAGGCTCTCTTGCTTTGTTTTTTGGATGTTTCAGGAAACACCATACACTTCTCTTGAGTGGCTGTTGGCAATTTACATCCCGCCCATCAGCATAACAAGGCTCCCAGTTCTCCATGGCCTGTCCTGCCTTTTTGGATTTTACACTTTTTTCAGATGGCCCTTTTGACGGGGGTCAGTGAGACTTCATTGTAGTGCAGATTTCCTTTGCAAGCTTGCTTGGTTGGCCAAAAAGGGCATATGCGTTTTTTCCTGAATATTCAGGAAAAAACGCATACGCCCTTTTTGGCCAAGTGCATCATTGTGGACGTTCTGCCTCTTTTCCTATGCTTTACATGCACTTCCAGTCTACCTCCTGAAATCGGTTTCCTGCAATTCTGCCCCGCTTTCAAGTCCTCTTGGCAGCCTTACTTCAATATATTTTTGGACGATAGCTGTCATTTATAACTCTGCAGGTTTGTGAATTACAGTGCCCCTGAGCTCCTTTCTTCAACTCGCTTTCTTGTGAGCTGGCCGCAACACCGCAGGATTGCTTCAGGCCTTAGTGTGGTTCTGGCACGGCACGCTGAGCCTTTAGTTAATTCCTCTTCCTGGTGGGAAATGAGAGTTAAATTTGCCCGTCCAGACACCTCCAGCTAGTCTCTCATTGGTTCTCCCTATTCCTGTTCATTTTCCGCAGAAATTGCAAACTGGGCCAAACAGGAGGTTAAAGGCACTGACTCTCTAAGTGGGGAGAGTGTCAGTAAAGCGTCTGGAATGTTGCACCCGAGTACCAGAGGAGGAAAACTGAGACACATTTGAACACGTTTCCCGATCACACGGTGTATCATACTCTGGGTTCCACATGCATGTTTTAGCTGAAAGAAGAATCCCTTAAACCTGGAGAGTTGAGACCCATGGAATGAGTACCATGCAATATGACTTCAAAGGGTCTGCATTTGCTCACCGAACCTCACAAATCCTATCACTGCTGCGTTTATGCCACTGTACAGATGCTTGGTTCTCTTTCGGAGACATATAAATCCATAGGTTTTAAGATTCTTACTAGTCAGGTATATTTTTAGGCGTTTAATATGGGGTGTTGAGTCCACTTCGTTGAGCAAGGAGTAGCTCTTGTCTATTACATATTTGGCTTATGGAACGGTATCTGTGCTAATTTCAATCTCTGGTATTATGCAGCACCCCAACTCACCTTTCCCCTTAAGCAAGCATAAGTTGGTTTTCTACATTTGAGACCCTGTTCTGTTTTGTAATTCAGTTCCTGTGTAGCCAAGTTTACATTCCGTGTAGTAGTGATATCTTATGATGTTTCTTTTTCTGTGTGACTTATTTCACTTAGAATCATCGTACCTGAATCCACTCATTATGCTGCTACGGGCCTGATGACATAGATTTCATTGCTGAGTGATATTGCATTGTACGTAAGTACCACAACTTCTTTATCCATTTTTCGCTTTCTGTGATATTGAACTTGTACCGTAAGCGAGGTTCTTGTAAACAGAGCCGTCCCAAACTTTGGGGTGGCTGTGTCTTTTTGATTTTAATTTCCCTAAGCTATAGGACCATAAGTGGAAGTGCCCTAGGCTCTGTTGCTGTGTTTTTTAGATGTTTCAGGAAACACCATACACTTCTCCAGAGTGGCTGTTGGCAATTTACATCCCGCCCATCAGCATAACAAGGCTCCCAGTTCTCAATGGCCTCTCCTGCCTTTCTGGATTTTACACTTTTTTCAGATGGCTCTTTTGACCGGGAGGCAGTGAGACTTCATTGTAGTGCAGATTTCCTTTGCAAGCTTGCTTGGTTGGCCAAAAAGGGCTTATGCGTTTTCTCCTGAATATATTCAGGAAAAAACGCATACGCCCTTTTTGGCCAAGTGCATCATTGTGGACGTTCTGCCTCTTTTCCTATGCTTTACATGCAATTCCAGTCTACCTCCTGAAATCGGTTTCCTGCAATTCTGCCCCGATTTCAAGTCCTCTTGGCAGCCTTACTTCAATATATTTTTGGAAGATAGCTGTCATTTATAACTCTGCAGGTTTGTGAATTACAGTGCCCCTGAGCTCCTTTCTTCAACTCGCTTTCTTGTGAGCTGGCCGCAACACCGCAGGATTGCTTCAGGCCCTAGTGTCGTTCCGGCATGGCACGCTGAGCCTTTGGTTAATTCCTCTTCCTGGTGGGAAATGAGAGTTAAATTTGCCCGTCCAGACACCTCCAGCTAGTCTCTCTTTGGTTCTCCCTATTCCTGTTCATTTCCTGCAGAAATTGCAAACTGGGCCAAACAGGAGGTTAAAGGCTCTGACTCTCCAAGAGGGGAGAGTTTTAGTAAAGCGTCTGGAATGTTGCACCCGAGTACCAGGGGACGAAAACTGAGACACATTTGAACACGTTTCCCGATCACACGGTGGATCATACTCTGGGTTCCACATGCATGTTTTAGCTGAAGGAAGAATCCCTTAAACCTGGAGAGTTGAGACCCATGGAATGGGTACCATGCAATATGACTTCAAAGGGTCTGCATTTGCTCACCGAACCTCACCAATCCTATCACTGCTGCGTTTATGCCGCTGTACACCCGCTTGATTCTTTTTCGGAGACATAGAAATCCATAGGTTTTAAGATTCTTACTAGTCAGGTATATTCTTAGGCGTTTAATATGGGGTGTTGAGTCCACTTCGTTGAGCAAGGAGTAGCTCTTGTCTATTACATATTTGGCTTATGGAATGGTATGTGCTCATTTCAATCTCTGGTTTTCTGCAACACCCCAACTCACCTTTCCCCTTAAGCAAGCATAAGTTGGTGTTCTACATTTGAGACCCTGTTCTGTTTTGTAATTCAGTTCCTGTGTAGCCAAGTTTACATTCCGTGTAGTAGTGATATCTTATGATGTTTCTTTTTCTGTGTGACTTATTTCTCTTAAAATCAACGTACCTGAATCCACTCATTATGCTTCTACGGGCCTGATGACATAGATTTCATTGCTGAGTGATACTGCATTGTACGTAAGTACCACAACTTCTTTATCCATTTTTCTCTTTCTGTGATATTGAACTTGTACCGTAAACGAGGTTCTTGTAAACAGAGCCATCCCAAACTTTGGGGTGGCTGTGTCTTTTTGATTTTAATTTCCCTAAGCTATAGGACCATAAGTGGAAGTGCCCTAGGCTCTCTTGCTTTGTTTTTTGGATGTTTCAGGAAACACCATACACTTCTCTTGAGTGGCTGTTGGCAATTTACATCCCGCCCATCAGCATAACTAGGCTCCCAGTTCTCCATGGCCTGTCCTGCCTTTCTGGATTTTACACTTTTTTCAGATGGCCCTTTTGACGGGGGTCAGTGAGACTTCATTGTAGTGCAGATTTCCTTTGCAAGCTTGCTTGGTTGGCCAAAAAGGGCATATGCGTTTTTTCCTGAATATTCAGGAAAAAACGCATACGCCCTTTTTGGCCAAGTGCATCATTGTGGACGTTCTGCCTCTTTTCCTATGCTTTACATGCAATTCCAGTCTACCTCCTGAAATCGGTTTCCTGCAATTCTGCCCCGCTTTCAAGTCCTCTTGGCAGCCTTACTTCAATATATTTTTGGACGATAGCTGTCATTTATAACTCTGCAGGTTTGTGAATTACAGTGCCCCTGAGCTCCTTTCTTCAACTCGCTTTCTTGTGAGTTGGCCGCAACACCGCAGGATTGCTTCAGGCCTTAGTGTGGTTCTGGCACGGCACGCTGAGCCTTTAGTTAATTCCTCTTCCTGGTGGGAAATGAGAGTTAAATTTGCCCGTCCAGACACCTCCAGCTAGTCTCTCATTGGTTCTCCCTATTCCTGTTCATTTTCCGCAGAAATTGCAAACTGGGCCAAACAGGAGGTTAAAGGCACTGACTCTCTAAGTGGGGAGAGTGTCAGTAAAGCGTCTGGAATGTTGCACCCGAGTACCAGGGGAGGAAAACTGAGACACATTTGAACACGTTTCCCGATCACACGGTGTATCATACTCTGGGTTCCACATGCATGTTTTAGCTGAAAGCAGAATCCCTTAAACCTGGAGAGTTGAGACCCATGGAATGAGTACCATGCAGTATGACTTCAAAGGGTCTGCATTTGCTCACCGAACCTCACAAATCCTATCACTGCTGCGTTTATGCCACTGTACAGATGCTTGGTTCTCTTTCGGAGACATATAAATCCATAGGTTTTAAGATTCTTACTAGTCAGGTATATTTTTAGGCGTTTAATATGGGGTGTTGAGTCCACTTCGTTGAGCAAGGAGTAGCTCTTGTCTATTACATATTTGGCTTATGGAACGGTATCTGTGCTAATTTCAATCTCTGGTTTTATGCAGCACCCCAACTCACCTTTCCCCTTAAGCAAGCATAAGTTGGTTTTCTACATTTGAGACCCTGTTCTGTTTTGTAATTCAGTTCCTGTATAGCCAAGTTTACATTCCGTGTAGTAGTGATATCTTATGATGTTTCTTTTTCTGTGTGACTTATTTCACTTAGAATCATCGTACCTGAATCCACTCATTATGCTGCTACGGGCCTGATGACATAGATTTCATTGCTGAGTGATATTGCATTGTACGTAAGTACCACAACTTCTTTATCCATTTTTCGCTTTCTGTGATATTGAACTTGTACCGTAAACAAAGTTCTTGTAAACAGAGCCGTCCCAAACTTTGGGGTGGCTGTGTCTTTTTGATTTTAATTTCCCTAAGCTATAGGACCATAAGTGGAAGTGCCCTAGGCTCTGTTGCTTTGTTTTTTAGATGTTTCAGGAAACACCATACACTTCTCCAGAGTGGCTGTTGGGAATTTACATCCCGCCCATCAGCATAACAAGGCTCCCAGTTCTCAATGGCCTCTCGTGCCTTTCTGGATTTTACACTTTTTTCAGATGGCTCTTTTGACCGGGAGGCAGTGAGACTTCATTGTAGTGCAGATTTCCTTTGCAAGCTTGCTTGGTTGGCCAAAAAGGGCTTATGCGTTTTTTCCTGAATATATTCAGGAAAAAACGCATACGCTCTTTTTGGCCAAGTGCATCATTGTGGACGTTCTGTCTCTTTTCCTATGCTTTACATGCACTTCCAGTCTACCTCCTGAAATCGGTTTCCTGCAATTCTGCCCTGCTTTCAAGTCCTCTTGGCAGCTTTACTTCAATATATTTTTGGAAGATAGCTGTCATTTATAACTCTGCAGGTTTGTGAATGACAGTGCCCCTGAGCTCCTTTCTTCAACTCGCTTTCTTGTGAGCTGGCCGCAACACCGCAGGATTGCTTCAGGCCCTAGTGTCGTTCCGGCATGGCCCGCTGAGCCTTTGGTTAATTCCTCTTCCTGGTGGGAAATGAGAGTTAAATTTGCCCGTCCAGACACCTCCAGCTAGTCTCTCTTTGGTTCTCCCTATTCCTGTTCATTTCCTGCAGAAATTGCAAACTGGGCCAAACAGGAGGTTAAAGGCACTGACTCTCCAAGAGGGGAGAGTGTTAGTAAAGCATCTGGAATGTTGCACCCGAGTACCAGGGGACGAAATCTGAGACACATTTGAACACGTTTCCCGATCACACGGTGGATCATACTCTGGGCTCCACATGAATGTTTTAGCTGAAGGAAGAATCCCTTAAACCTGGAGAGTTGAGACCCATGGAATGGGTACCATGCAATATGACTTCAAAGTGTCTGCATTTGCTCACCGAACCTCACCAATCCTATCACTGCTGCGTTTATGCCGCTGTACACCCGCTTGATTCTTTTCCGGAGACATAGAAATCCATAGGTTTTAAGATTCTTACTAGTCAGGTATATTCTTAGGCGTTTAATATGGGGTGTTGAGTCCACTTCGTTGAGCAAGGAGTAGCTCTTGTCTATTACATATTTGGCTTATGGAATGGTATGTGCTAATTTCAATCTCTGGTTTTCTGCAACACCCCAACTCACCTTTCCCCTTAAGCAAGCATAAGTTGGTGTTCTACATTTGAGACCCTGTTCTGTTTTATAATTCAGTTCCTGTGTAGCCAAGTTTACATTCCGTGTAGTAGTGATATCTTATGATGTTTCTTTTTCTGTGTGACTTATTTCTCTTAGAATCAACGTACCTGAATCCACTCATTATGCTTCTACGGGCCTGATGACATAGATTTCATTGCTGAGTCATACTGCATTGTACATAAGTACCACAACTTCTTTATCCATTTTTCTCTTTCTGTGATATTGAACTTGTACCGTAAACGAGGTTCTTGTAAACAGAGCCATCCCAAAATTTGGGGTGGCTGTGTCTTTTTGATTTTAATTTCCCTAAGCTATAGGACCATAAGTGGAAGTGCCCTAGGCTCTCTTGCTTTGTTTTTTGGATGTTTCAGGAAACACCATACACTTCTCTTGAGTGGCTGTTGGCAATTTACATCCCGCCCATCAGCATAACAAGGCTCCCAGTTCTCCATGGCCTGTCCTGCCTTTCTCGATTTTACACTTTTTTCAGATGGCCCTTTTGAAGGGGGTCAGTGAGACTTCATTGTAGTGCAGATTTCCTTTGCAAGCTTGCTTGGTTGGCCAAAAAGGGCATATGCGTTTTTTCCTGAATATTCAGGAAAAAACGCATACGCCCTTTTTGGCCAAGTGCATCATTGTGGACGTTCTGCCTCTTTTCCTATGCTTTACATGCACTTCCAGTCTACCTCCTGAAATCGGTTTCCTGCAATTCTGCCCCGCTTTCAAGTCCTCTTGGCAGCCTTACTTCAATATATTTTTGGACGATAGCTGTCATTTATAACTCTGCAGGTTTGTGAATTACAGTGCCCCTGAGCTCCTTTCTTCAACTCGCTTTCTTGTGAGCTGGCCGCAACACCGCAGGATTGCTTCAGGCCTTAGTGTGGTTCTGGCACGGCACGCTGAGCCTTTAGTTAATTCCTCTTCCTGGTGGGAAATGAGAGGTAAATTTGCCCGTCCAGACACCTCCAGCTAGTCTCTCATTGGTTCTCCCTATTCCTGTTCATTTTCCGCAGAAATTGCAAACTGGGCCAAACAGGAGGTTAAAGGCACTGACTCTCTAAGTGGCGAGAGTGTCAGTAAAGCGTCTGGAATGTTGCACCCGAGTACCAGGGGAGGAAACTGAGACACATTTGAACACGTTTCCCGATCACACGGTGTATCATACTCTGGGTTCCACATGCATGTTTTAGCTGAAAGAAGAATCCCTTAAACCTGGAGAGTTGAGACCCATGGAATGAGTACCATGCAATATGACTTCAAAGGGTCTGCATTTGCTCACCGAACCTCATCAATCCTATCACTGCTGCGTTTATGCCGCTGTACACACGCTTGATTCTCTTTTGGAGACATATAAATCCATAGGTTTTAAGCTTCTTACTTGTCATGTATATTCTTAGGCGTTTAATATGGGGTGTTGAGTCCACTTCGTTGAGCAAGGATTAGCTCTTGTCTATTACATATTTGGCTTATGGAATGGTATCTGTGCTAATTTCAATCTCTGGTTTTATGCAGCACCCCAACTCACCTTTCCCCTTAAGCAAGCATACGTTGGTTTTCTACATTTGAGACAATGTTCTGTTTTGTAATTCAGTTCCTGTGTAGCCAAGTTTACATTCCGTGTAGTAGTGATATCTTATGATGTTTCTTTTTCTGTGTGACTTATTTCACTTAGAATCATCGTACCTGAATCCACTCATTATGCTGCTACGGGCCTGATGACATAGATTTCATTGCTGAGTGATATTGCATTGTACGTAAGTACCACAACTTCTTTATCCATTTTTCGCTTTCTGTGATATTGAACTTGTACCGTAAACAAGGTTCTTGTAAACAGAGCCGTCCCAAACTTTGGGGTGGCTGTGTCTTTTTGATTTTAATTTCCCTAAGCTATAGGACCATAAGTGGAAGTGCCCTAGGCTCTCTTGCTGTGTTTTTTAGATGTTTCAGGAAACACCATACACTTCTCCAGAGTGGCTGTTGGCAATTTACATCCCGCCCATCAGCATAACAAGGCTCCCAGTTCTCCATGGCCTGTCCTGCCTTTCTGGATTTTACACTTTTTTCAGATGGCCCTTTTGACCGGGGGTCAGTGAGACTTCATTGTAGTGCAGATTTCCTTTGCAAGCTTGCTTGTTTGGCCAAAAAGGGCGTATGCGTTTTTTCCTGAATATATTCAGGAAAAAACGCATACGCCCTTTTTGGCCAAGTGCATCATTGTGGACGTTCTGCCTCTTTTCCTATGCTTTACATGCAATTCCAGTCTACCTCCTGAAATCGGTTTCCTGCAATTCTGCCCTGCTTTCAAGTCCTCTTGGCAGCCTTACTTCAATATATTTTTGGACGATAGCTGTCATTTATAACTCTGCAGGTTTGTGAATGACAGTGCCCCTGAGCTCCTTTCTTCAACTCGCTTTCTTGTGAGCTGGCCGCAACACCGCAGGATTGCTTCAGGCCCTAGTGTGGTTCGGGCATGGCACGCTGAGCCTTTGGTTAATTCCTCTTCCTGGTGGGAAAATAGAGTTAAATTTGCCGGTCCAGACACCTCCAGCTAGTCTTTCATGGGTTCTCCCTATTCCTCTTCATTTTCCGCAGAAATTGCAAACTGGGCCAAACAGGAGGTTAAAGGCACTGACTCTCCAAGTGGAGAGAGTGTTAGTAAAGCGTCTGGAATGTTGCACCCGAGTACCAGTGGACGAAAACTGAGACACATTTGAACACGTTTCCCGATCACATGGTGGATCATACTCTGGGTTCCACATGCATGTTTTAGCTGAAGGAAGTATCCCTAAAACCTGGAGAGTTGAGACCCATGGAATGGGTACCATGCAATATGACTTCAAAGGGTCTGCATTTGCTCACCGAACCTCACCAATCCTATCACTGCTGCGTTTATGCCACTGTACACACGCTTGATTCTTTTTCGGAGACATAGAAATCCATAGGTTTTAAGATTCTTACTAGTCAGGTATATTCTTAGGCGTTTAATATGGGGTGTTGAGTCCAGTTCGTTGAGCAAGGAGTAGCTCTTTTCTATTACATATTTGGCTTATGGAACGGTATCTGTGCTAATTTCAATCTCTGGTTGTATGCAGCACCCCAACTCACCTTTTCCCTTAAGCAAGCATAAGTTGGTTTTCTACATTTGAGACCTTGTTCTGTTTTGTAATTCAGGTCCTGTGTAGCCAAGTTTACATTCCGTGTAGTAGTGATATCTTATGATGCTTCTTTTTCTGTGTGACTTATTTCACTTAGAATCATCGTACCGGAATCCACTCATTATGCTGCTACGGGCCTGATGACATAGATTTCATTGCTGAGTGATATTGCATTGTATGTAAGTACCACAAATTCTTTATCCATTTTTCGCTTTCTGTGATATTGAACTTGTACCGTAAACGAGGTTCTTGTAAACAGAGCCGTCCCAAACTTTGGAGTGGCTGTGTCTTTTTGATTTTAATTTCCCTAAGCTATAGGACCATAAGTGGAAGTGCCCTAGGCTCTGTTGCTTTCCTTTTTAGATGTTTCAGGAAACACCATACACTTCTCCAGAGTGGCTGTTGGCAATTTACATCCCGCCCATCAGCATAACAAGGCTCCCAGTTCTCCATGGCCTGTCCTGCCTTTCTGGATTTTACACTTTTTTCAGATGGCCCTTTTGACCGGGGGGCAGTGAGACTTCATTTTAGTGCAGATTTCATTTGCAAGCTTGCTTGGTTGGCCAAAAAGGGCGTATGCGTTTTTTCCTGAATATTCAGGAAAAAACGCATACGCACTTTTTGGCCAAGTGCATCATTGTGGACGTTCTGCCTCTTTTCCTATGCTTTACATGCAATTCCAGTCTACCTCCTGAAATCGGTTTCCTGCAATTCTGCCCCGCTTTCAAGTCCTCTTGGCAGCCTTACTTCAATATATTTTTGGACGATAGCTGTCCTTTCTATCTCAGCAGGTTTGTGAATGACAGTGCCCCTGAGCTCCTTTCTTCAACTCGTTTTCTTGTGAGCTGGCCGCAACACCGCAGGATTGCTTCAGGCCCTAGTGTGGTTCGGGCATGGCACGCTGAGCCTTTGGTTAATTCCTCTTCCTGGTGGGAAATGAGAGTTAAATTTGCCCATCCAGACACCTCCAGCTAGTCTCTCATTGGTTCTCCCTATTCCTGTTCATTTTCCGCAGAAATTGCAAACTGGGCCAAACAGGAGGTTAAAGGCACTGACTCTACAAGTGGGGAGAGTGTTAGTAAAGCGTCTGGAATGTTGCACCCAAGTACCAGGGGACGAAAACTGAGATACATTTGAACACGTTTCCCAATCACATGGTGGATCATACTCTGGGTTCCACATGCATGTTTTAGCTAAAGGAAGAATCCCTTAAACCTGGAGAGTTGAGACCCATGGAATGGGTACCATGCAATATGACTTCAAAGGGTCTGCATTTGCTCACCGAACCTCACCAATCCTATCACTGCTGCGTTTACGCCGCTGTACACACGCTTGATTCTCTTTCGGAGACATATAAATCCATAGGTTTTAAGATTCTTACGAGTCAGGTATATTCTTAGGCGTTTAATATGGGGTGTTGAGTCCACTTCGTTGAGCAAGGAGTAGCTCTTGTCTATTTCATATTTGGTTTATGGAATGGTATGTGCTAATTTCAATCTCTGCTTTTATGCAACACCCCAACTCACCTTTCCCCTTAAGCAAGCATAAGTTGGTGTTCTACATTTGAGACCCTGTTCTGTTTTGTAATTCAGTTCCTGTGTAGCCAAGTTTACATTCCGTGTAGTAGTGATATCTTATGATGTTTCTTTTTCTGTGTGACTTATTTCTCTTAGAATCAACGTACCTGAATCCACTCATTATGCTTCTACGGGCCTGATGACATAGATTTCATTGCTGAGTGATATTGCATTGTACGTAAGTACCACAACTTCTTTATCCATTTTTCTCTTTCTGTGATATTGAACTTGTACCGTAAACGAGGTTCTTGTAAACAGAGCCGTCCCAAACTTTGGGGTGGCTGTGTCTTTTTGATTTTAATTTCCCTAAGCTATAGGACCATAAGTGGAAGTGCCCTAGGCTCTCTTGCTTTGTTTTTTGGATGTTTCAGGAAACACCATACACTTCTCCAGAGTGGCTGTTGGCAATTTACATCCCGCCCATCAGCATAACAAGGCTCCCAGTTCTCAATGGCCTCTCCTGCCTTTCTGGATTTTACACATTTTTCAGATGGCTCTTTTGACGGGGGTCAGTGAGACTTCATTGTAGTGCAGATTTCCTTTGCAAGCTTGCTTGGTTGGCCAAAAAGGGCGTATGCGTTTTTTCCTGAATATATTCAGGAAAAAACGCATACGCCCTTTTTGGCCAAGTGCATCATTGTGGACGTTCTGCCTCTTTTCCTATGCTTTACATGCAATTCCAGTCTACCTCCTGAAATCGGTTTCCTGCAATTCTGCCCTGCTTTCAAGTCCTCTTGGCAGCCTTACTTCAATATATTTTTGGACGATAGCTGTCATTTATAACTCTGCAGGTTTGTGAATGACAGTGCCCCTGAGCTCCTTTCTTCAACTCGCTTTCTTGTGAGCTGGCCGCAACACCGCAGGATTGCTTCAGGCCCTAGTGTGGTTCGGGCATGGCACGCTGAGCCTTTGGTTAATTCCTCTTCCTGGTGGGAAAATAGAGTTAAATTTGCCGGTCCAGACACCTCCAGCTAGTCTTTCATGGGTTCTCCCTATTCCTCTTCATTTTCCGCAGAAATTGCAAACTGGGCCAAACAGGATGTTAAAGGCACTGACTCTCCAAGTGGAGAGAGTGTTAGTAAAGCGTCTGGAATGTTGCACCCGAGTACCAGTGGACGAAAACTGAGACACATTTGAACACGTTTCCCGATCACATGGTGGATCATACTCTGGGTTCCACATGCATGTTTTAGCTGAAGGAAGTATCCCTAAAACCTGGAGAGTTGAGACCCATGGAATGGGTACCATGCAATATGACTTCAAAGGGTCTGCATTTGCTCACCGAACCTCACCAATCCTATCACTGCTGCGTTTATGCCGCTGTACACCCGCTTGATTCTTTTTCGGAGACATAGAAATCCATAGGTTTTAAGATTCTTACTAGTCAGGTATATTCTTAGGCGTTTAATATGGGGTGTTGAGTCCACTTCGTTGAGCAAGGAGTAGCTCTTGTCTATTACATATTTGGCTTATGGAATGGTATGTGCTCATTTCAATCTCTGGTTTTCTGCAACACCCCAACTCACCTTTCCCCTTAAGCAAGCATAAGTTGGTGTTCTACATTTGAGACCCTGTTCTGTTTTGTAATTCAGTTCCTGTGTAGCCAAGTTTACATTCCGTGTAGTAGTGATATCTTATGATGTTTCTTTTTCTGTGTGACTTATTTCTCTTAAAATCAACGTACCTGAATCCACTCATTATGCTGCTACGGGCCTGATGACATAGATTTCATTGCTGAGTGATACTGCATTGTACGTAAGTACCACAACTTCTTTATCCATTTTTCTCTTTCTGTGATATTGAACTTGTACCGTAAACGAGGTTCTTGTAAACAGAGCCATCCCAAACTTTGGGGTGGCTGTGTCTTTTTGATTTTAATTTCCCTAAGCTATAGGACCATAAGTGGAAGTGCCCTAGGCTCTCTTGCTTTGTTTTTTGGATGTTTCAGGAAACACCATACACTTCTCTTGAGTGGCTGTTGGCAATTTACATCCCGCCCATCAGCATAACTAGGCTCCCAGTTCTCCATGGCCTGTCCTGCCTTTCTGGATTTTACACTTTTTTCAGATGGCCCTTTTGACGGGGGTCAGTGAGACTTCATTGTAGTGCAGATTTCCTTTGCAAGCTTGCTTGGTTGGCCAAAAAGGGCATATGCGTTTTTTCCTGAATATTCAGGAAAAAACGCATACGCCCTTTTTGGCCAAGTGCATCATTGTGGACGTTCTGCCTCTTTTCCTATGCTTTACATGCAATTCCAGTCTACCTCCTGAAATCGGTTTCCTGCAATTCTGCCCCGCTTTCAAGTCCTCTTGGCAGCCTTACTTCAATATATTTTTGGACGATAGCTGTCATTTATAACTCTGCAGGTTTGTGAATTACAGTGCCCCTGAGCTCCTTTCTTCAACTCGCTTTCTTGTGAGTTGGCCGCAACACCGCAGGATTGCTTCAGGCCTTAGTGTGGTTCTGGCACGGCACGCTGAGCCTTTAGTTAATTCCTCTTCCTGGTGGGAAATGAGAGTTAAATTTGCCCGTCCAGACACCTCCAGCTAGTCTCTCATTGGTTCTCCCTATTCCTGTTCATTTTCCGCAGAAATTGCAAACTGGGCCAAACAGGAGGTTAAAGGCACTGACTCTCTAAGTGGGGAGAGTGTCAGTAAAGCGTCTGGAATGTTGCACCCGAGTACCAGGGGAGGAAAACTGAGACACATTTGAACACGTTTCCCGATCACACGGTGTATCATACTCTGGGTTCCACATGCATGTTTTAGCTGAAAGCAGAATCCCTTAAACCTGGAGAGTTGAGACCCATGGAATGAGTACCATGCAGTATGACTTCAAAGGGTCTGCATTTGCTCACCGAACCTCACAAATCCTATCACTGCTGCGTTTATGCCACTGTACAGATGCTTGGTTCTCTTTCGGAGACATATAAATCCATAGGTTTTAAGATTCTTACTAGTCAGGTATATTTTTAGGCGTTTAATATGGGGTGTTGAGTCCACTTCGTTGAGCAAGGAGTAGCTCTTGTCTATTACATATTTGGCTTATGGAACGGTATCTGTGCTAATTTCAATCTCTGGTTTTATGCAGCACCCCAACTCACCTTTCCCCTTAAGCAAGCATAAGTTGGTTTTCTACATTTGAGACCCTGTTCTGTTTTGTAATTCAGTTCCTGTATAGCCAAGTTTACATTCCGTGTAGTAGTGATATCTTATGATGTTTCTTTTTCTGTGTGACTTATTTCACTTAGAATCATCGTACCTGAATCCACTCATTATGCTGCTACGGGCCTGATGACATAGATTTCATTGCTGAGTGATATTGCATTGTACGTAAGTACCACAACTTCTTTATCCATTTTTCGCTTTCTGTGATATTGAACTTGTACCGTAAGCGAGGTTCTTGTAAACAGAGCCGTCCCAAACTTTGGGGTGGCTGTGTCTTTTTTATTTTAATTTCCCTAAGCTATAGGACCATAAGTGGAAGTGCCCTAGGCTCTGTTGCTGTGTTTTTTAGATGTTTCAGGAAACACCATACACTTCTCCAGAGTGGCTGTTGGCAATTTACATCCCGCCCATCAGCATAACAAGGCTCCCAGTTCTCAATGGCCTCTCCTGCCTTTCTGGATTTTACACTTTTTTCAGATGGCTCTTTTGACCGGGAGGCAGTGAGACTTCATTGTAGTGCAGATTTCCTTTGCAAGCTTGCTTGGTTGGCCAAAAAGGGCTTATGCGTTTTCTCCTGAATATATTCAGGAAAAAACGCATACGCCCTTTTTGGCCAAGTGCATCATTGTGGACGTTCTGCCTCTTTTCCTATGCTTTACATGCAATTCCAGTCTACCTCCTGAAATCGGTTTCCTGCAATTCTGCCCCGATTTCAAGTCCTCTTGGCAGCCTTACTTCAATATATTTTTGGAAGATAGCTGTCATTTATAACTCTGCAGATTTGTGAATTACAGTGCCCCTGAGCTCCTTTCTTCAACTCGCTTTCTTGTGAGCTGGCCGCAACACCGCAGGATTGCTTCAGGCCCTAGTGTCGTTCCGGCATGGCACGCTGAGCCTTTGGTTAATTCCTCTTCCTGGTGGGAAAGTAGAGTTAAATTTGCCCGTCCAGACACCTCCAGCTAGTCTCTCTTTGGTTCTCCCTATTCCTGTTCATTTCCTTCAGAAATTGCAAACTGGGCCAAACAGGAGGTTAAAGGCACTGACTCTCCAAGAGGGGAGAGTGTTAGTAAAGCGTCTGGAATGTTGCACCCGAGTACCAGGGGACGAAAACTGAGACACATTTGAACACGTTTCCCGATCACACGGTGGATCATACTCTGGGTTCCACATGCATGTTTTAGCTGAAGGAAGAATCCCTTAAACCTGGAGAGTTGAGACCCATGGAATGGGTACCACGCAATATGACTTCAAAGGGTCTGCATTTGCTCACCGAGCCTCAAGAATCCTATCACTGCTGCGTTTATGCCACTGTACACACGCTTGATTCTCTTTCGGAGACATAGAAATCCATAGGTTTTAAGATTCTTACTAGTCAGGTATATTCTTAGGCGTTTAATATGGGGTGCTGAGTCCACTTCGTTGAGCAAGGAGTAGCTCTTTTCTATTACATATTTGGCTTATGGAACGGTATCTGTGCTAATTTCAATCTCTGGTTGTATGCAGCACCCCAACTCACCTTTTCCCTTAAGCAAGCATAAGTTGGTTTTCTACATTTGAGACCTTGTTCTGTTTTGTAATTCAGGTCCTGTGTAGCCAAGTTTACATTCCGTGTATTATTGATATCTTATGATGCTTCTTTTTCTGTGTGACTTATTTCACTTAGAATCATCGTACCTGAATCCACTCATTATGCTGCTACGGGCCTGATGACATAGATTTCATTGCTGAGTGATATTGCCTTGTATGTAAGTACCACAAATTCTTTATCCATTTTTCGCTTTCTGTGATATTGAACTTGTACCGTAAGCGAGGTTCTTGTAAACAGAGCCGTCCCAAACTTTGGGGTGGCTGTGTCTTTTTGATTTTAATTTCCCTAAGCTATAGGACCATAAGTGGAAGTGCCCTAGGCTCTGTTGCTTTGTTTTTTAGATGTTTCAGGAAACACCATACACTTCTCCAGAGTGGCTGTTAGCAATTTACATCCCGCCCATCAGCATAACAAGGCTCCCAGTTCTCCATGGCCTGTCCTGCCTTTATGGATTTTACACTTTTTTCAGATGGCCCTTTTGACCGGGGGGCAGTGAGACTTCATTTTAGTGCAGATTTCCTTTGCAAGCTTGCTTGGTTGGCCAAAAAGTGCGTATGCGTTTTTTCCTGAATATTCAGGAAAAAACGCATACGCTCTTTTTGGCCAAGTGCATCATTGTGGAAGTTCTGCCTCTTTTCCTATGCTTTACATGCAATTCCAGTCTACCTCCTGAAATTGGTTTCCTGCAATTCTGCCCCGGTTTCAAGTCCTCTTGGCAGCCTTACTTCAATATATTTTTGGACGATAGCTGTCCTTTCTATCTCAGCAGGTTTGTGAATGACAGTGCCCCTGAGCTCCTTTCTTCAACTCGCTTTCTTGTGAGCTGGCCGCAACACCGCAGGATTGCTTCAGGCCCTAGTGTGGTTCCGGCACGGCACGCTGAGCCTTTGGTTAATTCCTCTTCCTGGTGGGAAAGTAGAGTTAAATTTGCCGGTCCAGACACCTCCAGCTAGTCTCTCTTTGGTTCTCCCTATTCCTGTTCATTTCCTGCAGAAATTGCAAACTGGGCCAAACAGGAGGTTAAAGGCACTGACTCTCCAAGAGGGGAGAGTGTTAGTAAAGCGTCTGGAATGTTGCACCCGTGTACCAGGGGATGAAAACTGAGACACATTTGAACACGTTTCCCCATCACACGGTGGATCATACTCTGGGTTCCACATGCATGTTTTAGCTGAAGGAAGAATCCCTTAAACCTGGAGAGTTGAGACCCATGGAATGGGTACCATGCAATATGACTTCAAAGTGTCTGCATTTGCTCACCGAACCTCACCAATCCTATCATTGCTGCGTTTATGCCGCTGTACACCCGCTTGATTCTTTTTCGGAGACATAGAAATCCATAGGTTTTAAGATTCTTACTAGTCAGGTATATTCTTAGGCGTTTAATATAGGGTGTTGAGTTCACTTAGTTGAGCAAGGAGTAGCTCTTTTCTATTACATATTTGGCTTATGGAACGGTATCTGTGCTAATTTCAATCTCTGGTTTTATGCAGCACCCCAACTCACCTTTCCCCTTAAGCAAGCATATGTTGCTGTTCTACATTTGAGACCCTGTTCTGTTTTGTAATTCAGTTCATGTGTAACCAAGATTCCATTCCGTGTAGTAGTGATATCTTATGATGTTTCTTTTTCTCTGTGACTTATTTCACTTAGAATCATCATACCTGAATCCACTCATTATGCTGCTACGGGCCTGATGACATAGATTTCATTGCTGAGTGATATTGCATTGTACGTAAGTACCACAACTTCTTTATCCATTTTTTGCTTTCTGTGATATTGAACTTGTACCGTAAACGAGGTTCTTGTAAACCGAGCCATCCCAAACTTTGGGGTGGCTGTGTCTTTTTGATTTTAATTTCCCTAAGCTATAGGACCATAAGTGGAAGTGCCCTAGGCTCTGTTGCTTTGTTTTTTAGATGTTTCAGGAAACACCACACACTTCTCCAGAGTGGCTGTTGGCAATTTACATCCCACCCATCAGCATAACAAGGCTCCCAGTTCTCCATGGCCTGTCCTGCCTTTCTGGATTTTACACTTTTTTCAGATGGCCCTTTTGACCGGGGGGCAGTGAGACTTCATTGTAGTGCAGATTTTCTTTGCAAGCTTTCTTGGTTGGCCAAAAAGGGCGTATGTGTTTTTTCCTGAATATATTCAGGAAAAAAGGCATACGCCCTTTTTGGCCAAGTGCATCATTGTGGACGTTCTGCCTCTTTTCCTATGCTTTACATGCAATTCCAGTCTACCTCCTGAAATCGGTTTCCTGCAATTCTGCCCCGATTTCAAGTCCTCTTGGCAGCCTTACTTCAATATATTTTTGGACGATAGCTGTCATTTATAACTCTGCAGGTTTGTGAATGACAGTGCCCCTGAGCTCCTTTCTTCAACTCGCTTTCTTGTGAGCTGGCCGCAACACCACAGGATTGCTTCAGGCCATAGTGTGGTTCCGGCACGGCACGCTGAGCCTTGGTTAATTCCTCTTCCTGGTGGGAAATGAGAGTTAAATTTGCCCATCTAGACACCTCCAGCTAGTCTCTCATTGGTTCTCCCTATTCCTGTACATTTTCTGCAGAAATTGCAAACTGGGCCAAACAGGAGGTTAAAGGCACTGACTCTCCAAGTGCGGAGAGTGTTAGTAAAGTGTCTGGTATGTTGCACCCGAGTACAAGGGGACGAACTGAGACACATTTGAACACATTTCCCGATCACACGGTGGATCATACTCTGGGTTCCACATGCATGTTTCAACTAAAGGAAGAATCCCTTAAACCTGGAGAGTTGAGACCCATGGAATGGGTACCATGCAATATGACTTCAAAGGGTCTGCATTTGCTCACCGAACCTCACCAATCCTATCACTGCTGCGTTTATTCCGCTGTACACACACTTGATTCTCTTTCGGAGACATATAAATCCATAGGTTTTAAGATTCTTACTAGTCAGGTATATTCTTAGGCGTTTAATATGGGGTGTTGAGTCCACTTCGTTGAGCAAGGAGTAGCTCTTGTCTATTACATATTTGGCTTATGGAACGGTATCTGTGCTAATTTCAATCTCTGGTTGTATGCAGCACCCCAACTCACCTTTTCCCTTAAGCAAGCATAAGTTGGTTTTCTACATTTGAGATCTTGTTCTGTTTTGTAATTCAGTTCCTGTGTAGCCAAGTTTACATTCCGTGTATTATTGATATCTTATGATGTTTCTTTTTCTGTGTGACTTATTTCACTTAGAATCATCGTACCGGAATCCACTCATTATGCTGCTACGGGCCTGATGACATAGATTTCATTGCTGAGTGATATTGCATTGTTCGTAAGTACCACAACTTCTTTATCCATTTTTCACTTTCTGCGATATTGAACTTGGACCCTAAACGAGGTTCTTGTAAACAGAGCCGTCCCAAACTTTGGGGTGGCTGTGTCTTTTTGATTTTAATTTCCCTAAGCTATAGGACCATAAGTGGAAGTGCCCTAGGCTCTGTTGCTTTGTTTTTTAGATGTTTCAGGAAACACCATACACTTCTCCAGAGTGGCTGTTGGCAATTTACATCCCGCCCATCAGCATAACAAGGCTCCCAGTTCTCCATGGCCTGTCCTGCCTTTCTGGATTTTACACTTTTTTCAGATGGCCCTTTTGACCGGGGGGCAGTGAGACTTCATTGTAGTGCAGATTTCCTTTGCAAGCTTGCTTGGTTGGCCAAAAAGGGCGTATGCATTTTTTCCTGAATATATTCAGGAAAAAACGCATACGCTCTTTTTGGCCAAGTGCATCATTGTGGACGTTCTGCCTCTTTTCCTATGCTTTACATGCAATTCCAGTCTACCTCCTGAAATCGGTTTCCTGCAATTCTGCCCCGCTTTAAAGTCCTCTTGGCAGCCTTACTTCAATATATTTTTGGACGATAGCTGTCCTTTCTATCTCAGCAGGTTTGTGAATGACAGTGCCCCTGAGCTCCTTTCTTCAACTCGCTTTCTTGTGAGCTGGCCGCAACACCGCAGGATTGCTTCAGGCCCTACTGTGGTTCCGGCACGGCACGCTGAGCCTTTGGTTAATTCCTCTTCCTGGTGGGAAATGAGAGTTAAATTTGCCCGTCCAGACACCTCCAGCTAGTCTCTCATTGGTTCTCCCTATTCCTGTTCATTTTCCGCAGAAATTGCAAACTGGGCCAAACAGGAGGTTAAAGGCACTGACTCTCCAAGTGCGGAGAGTGTTAGTAAAGCGTCTGGAATGTTGCACCCGAGTACCAGGGAACGAAAACTGAGACACATTTGAACACGTTTCCCAATCACACGGTGGACCATATTCTGTGTTCCACATGCATGTTTTAGCTAAAGGAAGAATCCCTTAAACCTGGAGAGTTGAGACCCATGGAATGGGTACCATGCAATATGACTTCAAAGGGTCTGCATTTGCTCACCGAACCTCACCAGTCCTATCACTGCTGCGTTTACTCCGCTGTACACATGCTTGATTCTCTTTCGGAGACATATAAATCCATAGGTTTTAAGATTCTTACTAGTCAGGTATAGTCTTAGGCATTTAATATGGGGTGTTGAGTCCACTTCGTTGAGCAAGGAGTAGCTCTTGTCTATTTCATATTTGGCTTATGGAATGGTATGTGCTAATTTCAATCTCTGGTTTTCTGCAACACCCCAACTCACCTTTCCCCTTAAGCAAGCATAAGTTGGTGTTCTACATTTGAGAACCTGTTCTGTTTTGTAATTCAGTTCCTGTGTAGCCAAGTTTACATTCTGTGTAGTAGTGATATCTTATGATGTTTCTTTTTCTGTGTGACTTATTTCTCTTAGAATCAACGTGCCTGAATCCACTCATTATGCTTCTATGGGCCTGATGACATAGATTTCATTGCTGAGTGATATTGCATTGTACGTAAGTACCACAACTTCTTTATCCATTTTTCTCTTTCTGTGATATTGAACTTGTACCGTAAACGAGGTTCTTGTAAACAGAGCTGTCCCAAAATTTGGGGTGGCTGTGTCTTTTTGATTTTAATTTCCCTAAGCTATAGGACCATAAGTGGAAGTGCCCTAGGCTCTGTTGCTTTGTTTTTTGGATGTTTCAGGAAACACCATACACTTCTCCAGAGTGGCTGTTGGCAATTTACATCCCGCCCATCAGCATAACAAGGCTCCCAGTTCTCCATGGCCTGTCCTGCCTTTCTGGATTTTACACTTTTTTCAGATGGCCCTTTTGACGGGGGTCAGTGAGACTTCATTGTAGTGCAGATTTCCTTTGCAAGCTTGCTTGGTTGGCCATAAAGGGCGTATGCGTTTTTTCCTGAATATATTCAGGAAAAAACGCATACGCCCTTTTTGGCCAAGTTCATCATTGTCGACGTTCTGCCTCATTTCCTATGCTTTAAACGCAATTCCAGTCTACCTCCTGAAATCGGTGTCCTGCAATTCTGCCCTGCTTTCAAGTCCTCTTGGCAGCCTTACTTCAGTATATTTTTGGACAATAGCTGTCATTTATAACTCTGCAGGTTTGTGAATTACAGTGTCCCTGAGCTCCTTTCTTCAACTCGCTTTCTTGTGAGCTGGCCGCAACACTGCAGGATTGCTTCAGGCCCTAATCTGGTTCCGGCACGGCACGCTGAGCCTTTGGTTAATTCCTCTTCCTGGTGGGAAATGAGAGTTAAATTTGCCCGTCCAGACACCTCCAGCTAGTCTCTCATTGGTTCTCCCTATTCCTGTTCATCTTCCGCAGAAATTGCAAACTGGGCCCAACAGGAGGTTAAAGGCACTGACTCTCCAAGTCGGGAGAGTGTTAGAAAAGCATCTGGAATGTTGCACCCGAGTACCAGGGGACGAGAACTGAGACATATTTGCACATGTCTCCCGATCACACTGTTGATCATACTCTGGGTTCCACATGCATGTTTTAGCTGAAGGAAGAATCCCTTAAACCTGGAGAGTTGAGACCTGTGGAATGGGTACCATGCAATATGACTTCAAAGGGTCTTCATATGCTCACCGAACCTCTCCAATCCTGTCACTGCTGTGTTTATGCCCCTGTACACATGCTTGATTCTCTTTCGGAGACATAGCAATCCATAGGTTTTAAGATACTTAGTAGTCAGGTACATTCTTAGATGTTTAATATGGGGTGTTGAGTTCATTTCGTTGAGCAAGGAGTAGCTCTTGTCTATTCCATATTTGGCTTAAGGAACTTTATCTGTGCTCATTTCAATCTCTGGTTTTATGCAGCACCCCAACTCTCCTTTCCCCTTAAGCAAGCATAAGTTGGTTTTCTAAATTTGAGACCCTGTTCTGTTTTTTTTTTTTTAACATCTTTATTGGAGTATAATTGCTTTACAGTGGTATGTTAGTTTCAGCTTCACCACAAAATGAATTAGTTATATATATACATATATTCCCATATCTCTTCCCGCTTGCGTCTCCCTCCCTCCCTATCCCACCCCTCCAGGCGGTCACAAAGCACCGAGCTTATCTCCCTGTGCTATGCGGCTGCTTCCCACTAGGTATCTACCTTACGTTTGGTAGTGTATATATGTCCATGCCTCTTTATCGCTTTGTCACCGTTTACCTTTCCCCCTCCCCATAGTCTCAAGTCCATTCTCTAGTAAGTCTGTGTCTTTATTCCTGTTTCACCCCTAGGTTTTTCATGACATTTTTTTTTAAATTCCATATATATGTGTTAGCATACGGTATTTGTCTCTCTCTTTCTGACTTACTTCACTCTGTATGACAGACTCTAGGTCTATCCATCTCATTACAAATAGCTCAATTTCGTGTCTTTTTATGGCTGAGTAATATTCCATTGTATATATGTGCCACATCTTCTTTATCCATTCATCCGATGATGGACACTTAGGTTGTTTCCATCTCTGGGCTATTGTAAATAGAGCTGCAATGAACATTTTGGTACATGACTCTTTTTGAATTATGGTTTTCTCAGGGTATATGCCCAGTAGTGGGATTGCTGGGTCATATGGTAGTTCTATTTGTAGCTTTTTAAGGAACCTCCATACTGTTCTCCACAGTGGTTGTATCAATTTACATTCCCACCAACAGTGTAAGAGGGTTCCCTTTTCTCCACACCCTCTCCAGCATTTATTGTTTGTAGATTTTTTGATGATGGCCATTCTGACCGGTGTGAGATGATATCTCATTGTAGTTTTGATTTGCATTTCTCTAATGATTAATGATGTTGAGCATTGTTTCATGTGTTTGTTGGCAATCTGTATATCTTCTTTGGAGAAATGTCTATTTAGGTCTTCTGCCCATTTTTGGATTGGGTTGTTTGTTTTTCTGTTATTAAGCTGCATGAGCTGCTTATAAATTTTGGAGATTAATCCTTTGTCAGTTGCTTCATTTGCAAATATTTTCTCCCATTCTGAGGGTTGTCTTTTGGTCTTCTTTATGGTTTCCTTTGCTGCGCAAAAGCTTTTAAGTTTCATTAGGTCCCATTTGTTTACTTTTGTTTTTATTTCCATTTCTCTAGGAGGTGGATCAAAAAGGACCTTGCTGTGATTTATGTCATAGAGTGTTCTGCCTATGTTTTCCTCTAAGAGTTTGATAGTTTCTGGCCTTACATTTAGGTCTTTAATCCATTTTGAGCTTATTTTTGTGTATGGTGTTAGGGAGTGATCTAATCTCATACTTTTACATGTAGCTGTCCAGTTTTCCCAGCACCACTTATTGAATAGGCTGTCCTTTCTCCACTGTACATTTCTGCCTCCTTTGTCAAAGATAAGGTGACCATATGTGCGTGGGTTTATCTCTGGGCTTTCTATCCTGTTCCATTGATCTATCTTTCTGTTTTTGTGCCAGTACCATACCGTCTTGATAACTGTAGCTTTGTAGTATAGTCTGAAGTTAGGAAGTCTGATTCCTCCAGCTCTTTTAATTTCCCTCAAGACTGCTTTGGCTATTCGGGGTCTTTTGTGTCTCCATACAAATTTTAAGATTTTTTTGTTCTAGTTCTGTAGAAAATGCCAGTGGTATTTGATAGGGATTGCATTGAATCTGTAGCTTGCTTTGGGTACTATAGTCATTTTCACAATATTGATTCTTCTAATCCAAGAACATGGTTTATACCTCCATATGTTTATATCATCTTTGATTTCTTTCAGCAGTGTCTTATAGTTTTCTGAGTACAGGTCTTTTACCTCCTTATGTAGGTTCATTCCTCCGTATTTTATTCTTTTTGTTGCAATGGTGAATGAGATTGTTTCCTTAATTTCTCTTTCTGATCTTTCATTGTTAGTGTATAGGAATGCAAGAGATTTCTGTGCATTAATTTTGTATCCTGCAACTTTACCAAATTCATTGATTAGCTCTAGTAGTTTTCTGGTGGCATCTTTAGGATTCACTATGTGTAGTATCGTGTCATTTGCAAACAGTGACAATTTTACTTCTTCTTTTCCAATTTGTATTCCTTTTATTTCTTTTTCTTCTCTGATTACTGTGTCTAGGATTTCCAAAACTATGTTGAGTAATAGTGGTGAGAGTGGACATTCTTGTCTTGTTCCTGATCTTAGAGGAAATGCTTTTAGTTTTTCACTATTGAGAATGATGTTTGCTGTGGGTTTGTCATATACTGCCTTTATTATGTTGAGGTAGATTCCCTCTATGCCCACTTTTTGGAGACTTTTAATCATAAATTGGTGTTGAATTTTGTCGAAAGCTTTTCCTGCATCTATTGGGATGATCATATTTTTATTCTACAATTTGTTAATATGGTGTATCACATTGATTGATTTGTGTATATTGAAGAATTCTTGCATCCCTGGGATAAACCCCACCTGATCATGGTGCATGATCCTTTTAATGTGTTGTTCAATTCTGTTTCCTAGTATTTTGGTGAGGATTTTTACATCTATATTAATCAGTGATATTGGTCTCTAATTTTCTTTTTCTGTAGTATCTTTGTCTGGTTTTGGTATCAGGGTGATGGTGGCCTCATATAATGAGTTTGGGAGTGCTCCTTCCCCTGAAAAGTTCTGAAGAGTTTGAGAAGATTGGGTGTTAGCTCTTGTCTAAATGTTTGATAGAATTCACCTCTGATGCCATCTAGTTCTGGACTTTTGTTTGTTGGAAGATTTTTAATCACACTTTCAATTTCATTACTTGTGATAGGTCTGTTCATATTTTCTATTTCTTCCCGGTTCAGTCTTGGAAGGTTATACCTTTCTAAGAATTTGTCCATTTCTTCCAGGTTGTCCATTTTATTGGCATAGAGTTGCTTGTAGAGGTCTCTTAGGATGCTTTGTATTTCTGTGGTGTCTGTTACAACTTCTCCTTTTTCATTTCTAATTTTATTGATTTGAGTCCTCTCCCTCTTTTACTTGAGTCTGGCTACAGGTTTATCATTTTTGTTTATCTTCTCAAAGAACCAGCTTTTAGTTTTATTGATCTTTGCTATTGTTTTTATTTCATTTATTTCTGCTCTGATCTTTATGATTTCTTTCCTTCTATTAACTTTGGGTTTTGTTCTTCATTCTCTAGTTCCTTTAGGTGTAGGGTTAGATTGTTTATTTGAGATTTTTCTGGTTTCTTGAGGTAGGCTTTTATTGCTATAAACTTCCCTCTTAGAACTGTTTTTGCTGCATCCCATAGGTTTTCAATCATCGTGTTTTTGTTGTCATTTGTCTCTAGGTAGTTTTTGATTTCCTCTTTTATTTCTTCAGTGATCTCTTGGTTATTTAGAAACGTATTGTTTAGCCTCCATGTGTTTGTTTTTTACGTTATTTTCCCTGTAATTGAGTTCTAATCTCATAGCATTGTGGTCAGAACAGCTGCTTGATATGATTTCAGTTTTCTTAAATTTACTGAGGCTTTATTTGTGACCCAAGATGTGATCTATCCCGGAGAATGTTCCGTGTACCATTGAGAAGAACTTGTAGTCTGCTGTTTTTGGATGGAATGTCCTATAAATATCCATTAAATCTATCTGGTCTATTGTGTCATTTAAAGCTTGTGTTTCCTTATTAATTTTCTGTCTGGATGATCTCCATTGGTGTAAGTGAGGTGTTAAAGTCCCTTGCTATTATTGTGTTACTGTTGATTTCCTCTTTTATAGCTGTTAGCAGTTGCCTTATATATTGAGGTGTTCCTGTGTTGGGTACATATATATTTATAATTGTTATATCTTGGATTGATCTCTTGATCATTATGTAGTGTCCTTCCTTGTCTCTTGTAACATTCTTTATTTTAAAATCTATTTTATCTGATATGAGTATTGCTACTCCAGCTTTCTTTTGATTTTCATTTGCATGGAATATATTTTTCCATCCCCTCACTTTCAGTCTGTATGTGTCCCTAGGTCTGAAATGGGTCTCTTGTAGACAGCATATATATGGATCTTGTTTTTGTATCCATTCAGTGAGCCTGTGTCATTTGGTTGGAGCATTTAATCCATTCATGTTTAAGGTAATTATCAATATGTATGTTCCTATTATTATTTTCTTAATTGTTATGGGTTTGTCTTAGTGGGTCCTTTTCTTCTCTTGTGTTTCCCACTTAGAGAAGTTCCTTTAGCATTTGTTGTAGAGCTGGTTTCATGGTGCTGAATTCTCTTAGCTTTTGCTTGTCTGTAAAGCTTTTGATTTCTCCATCAAATTTGAATGAGATACTTGCTGGGTGGAGTACTCTTGGTGGTAGGTTCTTCCCTTTCATCACATTAAATTTATCATGCCACTCCCTTCTGGCTTGTAGATTTTCTGCTGAGAAATCAGCTGTTAACCTTATGGGAGTTCCGTTGTATGTTGTCATTTTTCCCTTGTTGCTTTCAATAATTTTTCTTTGTCTTTAATTTTTTCAATTTGATTACTGTGTGTCTCGGCATTTTTCTCCTTTGGTTTATCCTGCCTGGGACTCTCTGTGCTTCGTGGACTTCGGTGGCTATTTCTTTTCCCATGCTAGGGAAGTTTTCAACTATAATCTCTTCAGATATTTTCTCGAGTCCTTTCTCTCTCTGTTCTCCATCTGGGACCCCTATAATGCGAATGTTGTTGCATTTAATGTTGTCCCAGAAGTCTCTTAGGTTGTCTTCATTTATTTTCATTCTTTTTCTTTATTCTGTTCCATGGCAGTGATTTCCACCTTTCTGTCTTCCAGGTCACTTATCCGTTCTTCTGTCACAGTTATTCTGCTACTGATTCCTTCTAGTGTATTTTTCATTTCAGTTATTGTATTGTTCATCTCTGTTTGTTTGTTCTTTAATTCTTCTAGGTGTTTGTTCCTTAATTCTTCTAGGTCTTTGTTAAGCATTTCTTGCATCTTCTCGATCTTTGCCTCCATTATTTTTCTAAGGTCTTGGATCATCTTCACTATCATTATTCTGAATTCTTTTACTGGAAGGTTACCTATCCCCACTTCATTTCGTTGTTTTTCTGAGGATTTATCTTGTTCCTTGATCTGGTATAAAGTCCTCTGCCTTTTCATTTTCTCTATCTTTCTGTGAATGTGGTTTTCCTTCCACAGGCTGCAGAATTGTAGTTCTTCTTGCTTCTGCTGTCTGCTCTCCAGTGATTGAGTCTATCTGAGAGGCTTGTGCAAGCTTCCTTATGCGAGGGACTGGTGGTGGGTAGAGCTGGGTGTTGCTCTGGTGGGCAGAGCTTTAATCTGCTTGTCTGTGGATTAAATAAAAGTTTAATAAAAAGTTTAATCCGCTTGTCTGCTGATGCATGGGGCTGGGTTCCCTCCCTGTTGGTTGTTTGGACTGAGGCGACCCAGCACTGGAGTCTACCTTGCTCTTGGTGAGGCTAATGGTGGACTCTGGGAGAGTTCACACCAAGGAGTATTTCCCAGAACTTCTGCTGTCAGTGTCGTTGTCCCCATGGTGAGCCACAGCCACACCCCATCTCTGCAGGAGACCCTCTAAAACTAGCAGCTAGGTATGATCATTCACCTATGGGGTGACTGCTCCTTCCCCTGGGTCCTGATGTGCACACTACTTTGTGTGTGTCCTCCAAGAGGGGAGTCTCTGTTGAGACTCTGAGTCTCTGAGTGCAGTTGAGACTCTGAGTGGAGTCGCACAGACTCTGGGTCCTGTGAAGCTTCGATGTTTTGTGGTTCTAGAAATCCTATAGGAGACGGTCCACAGCAGGTGAAGCTAATGCTGTCATAGAGGTGGTGAAACCAAAGATCTGCAGTTCCGACTAGAGGTGCTGATGTACAAACAGGACAAAATCATCTCATGTGAATGTAGTTCAGGCATGTTTAAAATGAATGCAGTCATGTTAATGCCTAACATCTTCTATCTTGTGCCTCTCCTCAAGGACCACCTCCTCAGTTCCTGAGGCTCCTGTAAGTCATGTACAGGGGAATGGAGAGTGGGCTCTGTCCAGTCTGAGCCCTGAGTTACCCTGTGTGTATCTTAGGATACTTTGTATTTCTGTGGTGGCTCTTGTAACATCATCTCTTTCAGTTCTGATTTATTTGGGCCCTCTCTTTTAAAAAAAGTACTACTGTTGTCTTTTATTCTTTACAGAAGTTTAATAAGTGTTTGATCTACTACCCTTACTCTATGTATACTTTTTGCCGTGAGATTTTTACTTTTGTTTGTTTTCTTGTTACTGTCAATAATTAGTGAGAATTCTTTTAAGCTACCTTCAACATTGCTTATAAAGCTGCTTTATTAGTGATGACAGAGCTTTAATGGAAGTCGTGTTCTGGTTGTAAACTAGAATGCAATGTGCCAGCAAAAAGTCCCTTAAGTGTATGTCTCATTACTTCTTGTTCTTTTTTTTTCCTTTTTTCTCTCTTTTTTTCTTGTTCTTTTTTTAATTTTTATTTTTTATCAGAGCAAATTTGATTAAAATGTTTTGTTTGTTCTAGGTGTGTAAGATGTGGTTCTTTTACACATATACATGTATCTATACTTCTTCAGATCGTTTTCTCATGTAGCTTGTGACACAATGTTGAGTAGTCTTCTCTTGGTATTCCGTAGGTCTTTGGTGATTATATATTTCACATGTGTTTCTATATCTATGTTAACCCCAATATCCTAATATATCCAGTCCTCACACCTTTCCATTTGGTGAACCTTAACTTTGTTTAATGAATCTGTGATTGCCTTTCTCTATGGAAATATCTTCATTGGTGTCAATTTTTAGCTAACACCTATAAGTGATATTATAGGGTATGTGTCTTTTGCTGTCTGACTTAGTACAATTTGCCTGATTACCTCTAGAATCATCTACGGTGCTGCAAATGGCATTGTTTCATTTTTTTCCCTAGATAATATTCCATCTGTACATGTACCAGTTCTTCTTTGTCCACTCACCTCTTGATGGACTTTTTGGTTGCCTCCATGTCTTGGCTATTGTAATACTGCTGCACTGCACATTTGCCTGCCTGTGTCTTTCCAATTCTGTCTTCTTATGTTATAGGCCCAAGAGTGGGCCTCCTGTATCATATAGTATCTCAGGGTTTACCGTTTAAATGCACCACGATTCTGTGCTCATTAGTGGCTCTTTCCAGGTTACATCTCACTTAAAGTTGAGGGTATGCATTTCTCCACAACACCTTCAGCATTTATTTATTTATTTATTTTTAACATCTTTATTGAAGTATAATTGCTTTACAATGGTGTGCTAGCTTGTGCTTTACAACAAAATGAATCAGTTATACATATACATATGTTCCCATATCACTTCCCTCTTGCGTCTCCCTCCCTCCCACCCTCCCTCCCCTCCAGGCGGTCACAAAGCACCGAGCTGATCTCCCTGTGCCATGCTGCTGCTTCCCACTAGCTATCTACCTTACGTTTGGTAGTGTATATATGTCCATGCCTCTCTCTCCCTTTGTCACAGCTTACCCTTCCCCCTCCCCATATCCTCAAGTCCATTCTCTAGTAGGTCTCTGTCTTTATTCCTGTTTTACCCCTAGGTTCTTCATGACATTTTTTTTCTTAAATTCCAGGTATATGTGTTAGCATACGGTATTTGTCTCTCTCTTTCTGACTTACTTCACTGTGTATGACAGACTCTAGGTCTATCCACCTCATTACAAATAGCTCAATTTCATTTCTTTTTATGGCTTCAGCATTTATTGTTTGTAGTTTTCTTGTTGATGGATATTCTGACTGGTGTGAGCTGATACCTCTTTGTGGTTGAATTTGCATATGACTCATAATCCTTTGAAATTGAGCTTTAAGGCATGTCCTTTTTATTTTTCAAACTGTGATTACAGCTTAGCTCTTCAAAGTGTTTTCTAAAGTATGTGTTACATTTTGAAATTTATTGGCCATTACCTCCCTCAAAACATTTTGAGGGCAGGTTTCATTTACAGCCCTGCAGTACTTGTTCACATGAGGTGACCATTAACACAGGCTTTAAAGCTGCTTTTGCAGGTAACGGCCAGATTGCAGCAGCCTTTCTTTGTTCCCCATGCTGGTACTAGGGAAACAGAGCTTCCGGCCAGTGGTCTTCCTCGGTTATAAATTAGAGTGGAATGTGCCCGGATAAACCCCCAAAGGCTGATGTCTCCTTATTTTTGTTTGTTTTTAAAATTTAATTTATATTTTTATTGGAGTAATATTCCATTGTGTATATGGACCACTTCTTGGTGCATAGCTCTGTTGAGGGACATTTTCGTTGCTTCCAAGTGTTGGCTATATTAAATATTGCTGGAGTGCAAGATTGCCAGCCTGTGACTTTTTGATTCTCATTTTCTCAGGTGATAGGCCCAGCAGTGGGTGTGACTGATTGACTAGTAGCTCAATGTTTACCTTTTCAAAGCACCTCCATTGTGTTTTCATTAGTGGCTCTTACCATGTCTCCCTTAGAACCAAGCGTACGAACTTCTCCACAATCCCTTCAGCATTTATAGTTTGCAGCATTTTTGCTAATGGCCAATCTGACTGCTGTGACCTGATAAGTTTTTGTAATTTGGGTTTGCATGACTTTAAAAATTCCTAAAATTCATCATTTTCCACGCCTTTTTCCTTTCTGTTAAAAATCAAGTGTGAGTACAATATATCTCTTGAAGCTCTCTTCTTGGAAGGTTGCCCTCTTTTGAATTTTTGGTGGATATTCGACCCCAGGATTTTTTTGGAGGGCAGATGTCATTACAGAACTGCAAGTTTGGTGAATATTTAGTGACCATTAGCACTGGGTTTAAAGCTGCTGTTGTGGGAAACGGCCACAAGGAGGCAGCATTTGTCCTTTCCCAAATCTGAGTACTAGGGCAGCAGAGCCTTTCTGGAAGTCGTGGTCCTAGGTTTTAAGTTAGAATGGAATGTGCCAGGAGGAACGCCCATAAGTTTATGTCTCATTACATCTTGGTTTTTAAAATTTATTTAATCGGGGTAATGATTAGATATTGTTTGTCCAGATGTACACAATCTGGTTCATTTGTACAATATATATGTCTATTCATGTTCAGATCCTCTTCCCATGTAAAATATTACAGTGTTCCGTAGACCTCCCTTGCTATATGGTCCGTCTTTTTGATATATGTTTATTATATGTATTTGTATACATATGGTAACGTTAATCTTAATTTATCCATTCTGCCCACCTTTCCTTTTAGATAAGCATACTTAATTTCTAAGTCTGTGAGTGTCTTTCTCTGTGGAAATATGTTCATTTGTGTTAGTTATTAGATAACGCCTATAAGTGATATCATAAGATATAGGTCTTTTGCTTTCTGACTTACCTCATATTCTGTGATTATCTCCAAGCTCATCTATGGCACCTCAAATAGCAGTGTTTCATTGTTTTCCATGGCTAATATTCTATTGTGAACGTGGACCACTTCTTCTTCATCCATACATCTGTTAATGGACATTTTGGTGGCTTCACTGTCTTGGCTATTGTGAATAAGGCTGCAGTGCAGCTTTTGCAGCCCGCGTCTTCTCGATTCTGGTCTTCTCAGGTGAGAGGCCCAGTGGTGTGACTGCTGCATCGAATGGTATCTCAACTTTTACTTTTAATCGTAGCTCCTTTCTGTTCTCATTATTGGCTCTTACCACGTTACATCTCACCAGCAGCTAGAGGGTACACAGTTCTCTAAAACCCCTTCAGAATTTATTGTTTGTAGACCTTTTGCTGATGGTCAGTCGACTGGTGTGAGTTGAAACCTTTTTGTACATTAGATTTGCATGAGTCTAATAATTCCTGAGGTTGAGCTTTCACCCATTTTCCTTTTTTTAAACAAGAGAGTGAGTCAAACTTAACTCTTCATACTATCGTCTTGAAAATTTTGTCAGTTTTGAATTTTATTGTCCATTCCCTACCTCAGCACAGTTGTTTAGGGCAGGTGTCCTTTGCAGCCCTGAGTCCTTGTGAATGTTAAGAGAACATTAGCTGTGGGCTTAACGCCGCTCTTGTGGAAAACGGCCACAAGGCAGCAGAATTTCTACATTTCCAACTCTGGGTTTTTGGGCAGCAGAGCCTTCCTGGAAATCGTGTTAGTAGGCTGCAAATTAGAGTGGAATGTGCCAGAGCACATCCCCAAGAGCTTATATCTCCTTACTTCTTGTTTGTTTTATAAATTTAATTTTTATTAATTATCAGAGCAAACTTGATAAAAATATTTTGTTTCTCCTAGGTGTACAGAATCTGGTTCATTATATCAATGTATCTGTCATTTATCTTTGCATTCTTTACCGTGTAAGTTATTACAGAGTGTTGCCTAGACCTCTCTTGGTATTCCATAGGTATTTTGTGATTATATATTTCATATGTATTAGTACATGTCTGTTAACCCTCATATCCTAATTCACACATTCCTTACACTTTTCCATTTGGTTAAACATAATTTTTTTTTCTTAATCCATGCTTTTCCTTCTCTTGGAAATAAGTTCATGAGTATCAACTTTTAGGTAACACCTAGAAGTGATGTCATAGGATATCTGTCTTTCACTTTCTTTCTTTAATTTGAGTGATTATCTCTAGGTCCTTATATGGTGGTGCAAACGGCACTGTTTCATTGTTTTCCATGGCTAATATTCCATTGTTTACATGGACCACTTCCTCTTTGTGCATTTTTCTGTTGATGGACATTTTGGTTTCTTCCAAGTCTTGGCTATGTTAAATATTCCTGCAGTACAGGATTGCCAGCCTGTGTCTTTTCCATTCTGCTCTGCTCAGGTGATAGGCACATCAAAGGACCTACCAGATCACATGGTAGCTCAATTTTTACCCTTAAACGCACCTCCATTATGTTCTCACTACTGGCTGTTACCAGTTTACATCCCCCCAGCAGCTGGAGGGTACACAGTTCTCTGAAACCCCTTCAGCATTTATTCTTTGTAGACTTTTTGCTGAAGAACATTCTGACGGCTGTGAGGTGAACATTTCTGTAATTGGATTTGCATGGCTTTATTCATTGCTGATGTTGCGCATTTTTCAATTTACTTTTATTTTAAAGAGAAAAAAAAGAAAAGACAAAATGTGCGTAAAATATGCCTCTTGACATTGTCTTCTTGAAATGTTGACGTCTTTTGAATTTTCTGGTCGATTACGACCCCAGGACATTTTTTGAGGCCCGGTGTCCTTTACAGTGCTGCACATATTTTGAATATTAAGTGAACATTACCTCTTGGTTTAAAGCTGCTGTTGTGTGAAACAGCCACAAGGCGGCAGCATTTCTCCTTTACCAAATCTGGTTACCAGGGCAACAGAGCCTTAATGGAAGTCCTGTTCTAGGTTGAAAATTAGAATGGGATGTGCCAGGAAAAATTCCTTTCAGTTTATGTCTCATTATTTCTTGTTCATATTTTTAATTTAATTTGTATTTTTTATCACAGCAAATTTGATTACAGTGTTTTTTTTTTTTGTTCTAGGTGTGCAAGATGTGGTTCTTTCACACACATACATATATCTATTCTTCTTTGGAACCTTTTCCCAGGTAGGTTATGACACAATGTTGAGTAGTCTTCTCTTGGTATTCCGTAGGTCTTTGGTGATTATATATTTCACATGTGTTTCTATATCTATGTTAACCCCAATATTGTAATGTATCCAATCCTCACACCTTTCGATTTGGGGAACCATAAGTTTGTTCAATGAATCTGTGATTGCCTTTCTCTGTGGAAATATCTTCATTGTTATCAATTTTCAGGTAACACCTATAAGTGATATACGTTAGGTGTCTTTCGCTTTCTCACTTACTACAAGTTGCATGGTTACCTCTAGACTCATCTATGGTGCTGCAAATGGCATTGTTTCATTTTTTTCCCGAGCTAATATTCCATCTCTACATGTAACAGTTCCTCTTTGTCCACTCATCTGTTGATGGACTTTTGGTTGCTTCCATGTCTTGGCTATTGTAATACTGCTGCAGTGCAGATTTGCCTGCCTGTGTCTTTCCAATTATGTCTTCTTATGTTATAGACCCAGGAGTGGGACTGCTGGATCATATAGTAGCTCAATGTTTACCTTTTAAAGGCACCTCCACCCTGTTCCCATTAGTGACTCTTACCAGGTTACGTCCCACTTCAAATTAAGGGTATGCATTTCTCCACAACCTCTTCAGCATTGATCATTTGTAGTTTCTTTCCTGATGGTTATTCTGAATGGTGTGAGCTGATACCTCTGTGTGGTTGGATTTGCATGTGTCTCATAATCCTTTGAAATTGAGCTTTCAGGCATGTCCTTTTATTTTTCAAACGGTTATTACAGCTTAGTTCTTCAAATGGTTTTCTTGAAATATGTGCCACATTTTGAAATACTTTGGCCTTTACCTCCCGCAAAACATGATGAAGGCAGGTTTCCTTTACAGCCCTGCAGGACTTGTTCATATGAAGTGAAAATTAGCATAGGTTTTAAAGCTGCTTTTGCAGGTAATGGCCAGAGGGTGGAGCATTTCATAATTCTATGAAACGTAACTGAACACACAATATATATTTTTTCTTTTAAATTTCCATTGTTACTTTTTTAAAGTACAATTATAATTGAAGTTCTTTGTAACAAGTGAAATTTAAAAAATTAAAGGAAAAGATAATATTTTACCACTTGCCATCCTTTCCCATTTACTGAAACGACCAGCATAATGTGTAGAGTTCTCATTTTATCCAGGTGTTCTATACATCTGGAATATCATGCTTCTCACTGTAGAAAAACAGATTTAGCTCTCACACTTTTTATAGGCTACATAACAGTCCATAGAACAGAAGTACCAACTATTTCAGACTTAGCTTTTTGAGGGACACTCGGGTTACTTTCTGTTTTATTTTGTTGTTCTTTTTCTGGGGGGGGTAGGAGTTTATTATTTATTTATTTATTTTTGTTGTGTTGGGTCTGAGTTTCCGTGTGAGGGCTTTCTCTAGTTGTGGCAAGTGGGGGGCCACTCTTGATCTCGGTGCGCGGGCCTCTCACTATTGCGGCCTCTCTTGTTGCAGAGCACAGGCTCCAGATGCGAGGGCTCACTGGTTGTGGCTTATGGACCTAGTTGCTCCATGGCATGTGGGATCCTCCCAGACCAGGGCTCGAACCTGTGTCCCCTGCATTAGCAGGCAGATTCTAACCACCGCACCACCAGCGAAGCCCCCTATTTTGTTGTTCTGCTAGTTTGTTTTAACCCAAGAAAATATTTTTTTAAATACAAAAAAACAAAATTAAGCTAGGGGTAAGGATTAGGGTTTAGGGTAAGGTTTAGGGTTAGGATACGGGTTAGGATTATTGTACGGCTTAGAGTATGGTTTAGGGTTATGGTTATGGTACGGGTTAGTGTTAGGGTACAGTTTAGGGTATGGCTATGGTTTAGTGTTAGGGTACGGGTTAAGGTATGGGTTAGTGTTAGGCTATGGGTTAGGATTAGGGTATGGTTTACATTCAGGGTTATGGTTAGGTTTAGTGTATGGGTTAGTGTTAGGTACGGGTTAGGGTAAGGGTTAGAGTTAGGTTTAGTGTTAAGGAAGGGGTACAGTTTAAGGTACAGTATAGGGAACAACAAAGGGTTAGGGTTAGGGTACGTGTTAGGGTACAGTTTAGTGTTAGTGTACGGGTTAGGATTAAGGTATGGTTTAGGGTAAGGTTTAGGGTTAGGGTTAGGGAACGGGTATGGTTTGGGATACAGTTTAGGGTATGACCACGGGTTAGGAGTAGGGTAAGTGTTAGGGTACGGTTTAGTGTTAGTGTACAGGTTAGGATTATGGTACGGGATAGTGTAAGGGTTAGGGTTAGGGTTAGGGAATGGGTACAGATTAGGTTACAGGTTAGGGTATGACAACGGGTTAGGGTTAGGGTACGTGTTAGTGTATGGGTTAGGATTAGGGTACAGGTTAGGTTATGGGTTAATGTTAGGGGATGGGTTAGGATTAGGGTACGGGTTATGGTACGGTTTAGGGAAAGGGTTAGGATATGGGGTAGGGTAAGGATAAAGTTTAGTGTATGGCTATGTGTTACTGTTAGGGTACATGTTAGCGTACAGGTTAGTGTTTGTGTACAGCTTACGGTAAGGGTTAGGGTTAGGGAACGGGTACGGTCTCAGGTACAGGTTAGGGTACGGTAGCGGGATAGGGTCAGGGTACGTGTTAGGATGAGACTTCTTTGTAGTGCAGATTTGAATTTCCCGCTTGCTTGGTTGGCCAAAAAGGGCGTATGTGTTTTATCCTGAATATATTCAGGAAAAAACACATACGCACTTTTTGGCCAAGTGCATCATTGCTGAAGATCTGCCGCTTTTCATATGCTTTAAATGCAATTCCAATCTACCTCCTGAAATCTGTTTCCTGCAATTGTGCCTTGTTTCAAGTCCTCTTCACAGCCATACCTCAATATATTTTTGGACGATAGTTGTCCTTTATAACTCTGCAGGTTTGTGAATTGCAGTGCCCCTGAGCTCCTTTTTTCAACTCGCTTTCTGTGAGCTGGCCACAAATCAACAGGATTGCTTCAGGCCCTATTCTGGTTCTGGCATGGCACGCTGAGTCTTTGGTTAATTCTACATCCTGGTGGGAAATTAGAGTGAAATGTGCCCGTCCAAACACCTACAGCTAGTCTCTCATTGGTTCTCCCTATTCCCGTTCATCCTCCGCAGAAATTGCAGAGTGTGCCAAACAGGAGGTTACAAGCACTGACTCTCCAAGTGGGGAGATTGTTAGTAAAGCATCTGGAATGGCGAACCCGAGTACCAGCGGACGAATAATGAGATGCGTTTTAGAAACCTTGCCCGATCACACTGTGGACCATCCTCTGGGTTTCCCACGCATGTTTTAGCTGTAGGAAGAATCCCTTAAACCTGGAGAGTTGGGACCCATGGAATGGGTAGCACGCAGTACTACTTCAAAGGGTTTGCATTTGCTCACCGAACCTCACCAATCCTCACAGCCCCAAGTGTCCAGCCTTATGTCTCTCCCAGCTGTGGGTGTAGATGTGGTAAATCCAGGTTTCGTCACAAGCCCTGAATGAATTATTTAAGAATTTATCTCTCTTTCACTGTCTTTGTGTTTTGATTTTGAAATTTATTTTTATAATGGGGTTTAGCTGATTTTCACTGCTGTGTTTATGCCGCTCAATGCACACTTGATCCTCTTATGGAGACATATAAACACATAGGTTTTAAGATTCTTACTAGTCAGATATATTCCTCTGCAGTGAATAGGGGGTGTTGAGTCCACTTCGTTGAACAAGGAGTATATCTTGTCTATTACTGGCTTATGGAACTGTATCTGTGCTAATTTCAATCTCTGGTTTTATGCAGCACCCCAACTCACCTTTCCCCTTAAGCAAGCAAAAGTTTGTTTTCTAAATGTGAGACTCTGTTCTGTTTTGTAATTCAGTTCATGTGTAGCCAAGTTTACATTCCCTCTATAAGTGATATCTTATGATAAGTTTCTTTTTCTGTGTGACTTATTTCCTTTGAATCATTGTACCTAAATCCATTCATTATGCTTGTACGGGCCGGACGACATTGATTTCATTGCTGAGTGATGTTCCATTGTACGTAAGTATGAAAACTTCTTTATCCATTTCTCTCTTTCAAGGATATTTAATTTGTACCATAGTCGAGACTCTTGTAAACAGAGCAGCCCTAAACTTTGGGGTGGTTGTTTCTTGTTATTTTAATTTTCCTGAGTTATAGTGCTATAAGTAGGTTTAGGGTTAGGGTTAAGGTTAGGGTTAGGGAACAGGTATGGTTTAGGATGCGACAATGGTTTAGGGTGAGCGAAAGTGTTAGGGTACAGGTCAGTGTTAATGTACCGTTTAGGATTAGGGTAAGTGTTAGGGTAATGCTTCAGGTTAGGGTTATGGTTAGGGAATGGGGACAGTTTAGGGTAGAGGTTAGGGTATGACAACAGTTTAGGGATAGCGTACATGTAAGGGTAAGGGTTAGTGTTAGCGTACGGGTTAGGATTAGGGGACGGGTTAGGGTAAGGCTTTGGGTAAGGGTTAGAGTTAGCGTTAGGGATAGGGGATGGTGACCGTTTAGGGAAAAGGTTAGGGTATGACTATGGTTGAGAGTCAGCATTCGTGTTAGGGTATGAGTTAGAGTTAGCGTATGGGTTAGGATTAGGGGACCAGATAGGGTAAGACTTCGGGTAAGGGTTAGGGATAGGGTTAGGGGACGGGGAAAGTTTAGGGTACAGGTTAGGGTACGACAAGAGTTTAGGGTGAGCATACGTGTTAGGGTATGGGCTAGTGTTAGAATATGGGTTAGAATTAGGGGACGGGTTAGGGTAAGGCTTCAGGTAAAGTTTAAGGTTAGGATTAGGGGACTGGGAAGGTTTAGGGTACAGGTTAGGGAACGACGATGGTTTAGGGTGAGTGTACATGTTAGGGCATGGGTTAGTGTTAGCATACGGGTTAGGATTAGGGGACAGGTTAAGGTAAGGCTTCGGGTAAAGGTTAGGGTTAGGGTTAGGGGACGGGGAAGGTTTAGGGTACAGTTTAGGGTACGACAATGGTTTAGGGTGAGTGTACGTGTTAGGGTACGGGTTAGTTTAGCGTACGGGTTAGGATTAGGGGACGGGTTAGGGTAAGGCTTCAGGTAAGGGTTAGGGTTAGGAGAGGGGGACAGTTTAGGGTACAGATTAGGGTGTGACAGCGGTTTAGGGTGACCATACGTGTTAGGGTATGGGTTAGTGTTAGCGTACGGGTTAGGATTAGGTGACGGGTTAGGGTAAGGCTTCAGGTAAGGGTTAGGGTTAGGGTTAGGGTTAAGGGACGGGGATGGTTTAGGGTACAGATTAGGGTACTACAACGGTTTAGGGTGAGTGTACATGTTAGGATAAGAGTTAGTGTTAGCGTACGGGTTAGGATGAGGGGACAGGATGGGATAAGGCTTCGGGTAAGTGTTAGGGTTAGGCTTATGGGACGGGGATGGTTTAGGGTACATGTTAGGGTACAACAACGGTTTAGGGTGAGCATAGGTATTAGAGTACAGGTTAGTGTTAGGGTATGGCTTAGGATTAGGGGACGAGTTAGGGTAAGGCCTCGGGTAAGTGTTAGGGTTAGGGGACAGGGTCGGATTAGGGTACAGTTTAGGGTACGACAATGGTTAAGGGTGAGCATACGTGTTAGGGTACAGGATAGTGTCAGCGTACGGGTAAGGATTAGGGGAAAGTTTAGGGTACCGCTTCCAGTAGGGGTAGGGTTAGGGTTAGGGAATGGAGAAGGTTTAGGGCACAGGTTAGGGTACAACAACAGTTTAGGGTGAGCGTACGTGTGAGGGCACGGGTTAGTGTTAGCGTACGGGTTAGCATTAGGGGTCGGGTTAGGGTAAGGCTTCGGGTAAGGGTTAGGGTTAGGGTTAGGGGATGGGGACGGTTTAGGGGACAGTTTAGGGTACGACAACGTTTTAGGGTGAGTGTAAGTGTGAGGGCATGGGTTAGTGTTAGCTTACGGGTTAAGATTAGGGGACGGGTTAGGGTAAGGCTTCGGGTAAGGTTTAGGGTTAGGGTTAGGGGACGGGGACGGTTTAGGGGACAGGTTAGGGTACGACAACGGTTTAGGGTGAGCGTACGTGTGGGCAGGGGTTAGTGATAGTGTACGGGTTAGGATTAGGCGACGGGTTAGGGTAAGGCTTCGGGTAAGGTTTAGGGTTAGGGTTAGGGGATGGGGATGGTTTAGGGGACAGGTTTGGGTACGACAACAGTTTAGTGTGAGCGTATGTGTGAGGGCACGGGTTAGTGTTAGCGTACGGGTTAGTATTAACGTCGGGTTAGGGTAAGGCTTCGAGTAAGATTTAGGTTTAGGGTTAGGGTTAGGGTTAGGGGACGGGGATGCTTTAGGGGACAGGTTAGGGTATGAAAACGGTTTAAGGTGAGCGTACGTCTGAGGGCATGGGTTAGTGTTAGCGTATGGTTTAGGATTAGGGGACAGGTTAGGGTAAGGCTTCGGGTAAGGGTTAGGGGACGGGTTAGGGTAAGGCTTCGGGTAAGGTTTAGGGTTAGGGTTAGGGTTAGGGGACGGGGATGGTTTAGGGGACAGGTTAGGGTACGACAACGGTTTAGGGTGAGCGTACGTGTGGGCAGGGGTTAGTGATAGTGTACGGGTTAGGATTAGGCGACGGGTTAGGGTAAGGCTTCGGGTAAGGTTTAGGGTTAGGGTTAGGGGATGGAGATGGTTTAGGGGACAGGTTTGGGTACGACAACAGTTTAGTGTGAGCGTATGTGTGAGGGCACGGGTTAGTGTTAGCGTATGGGTTAGTATTAACGTCGGGTTAGGGTAAGGCTTCGAGTAAGATTTAGGTTTAGGGTTAGGGTTAGGGTTAGGGGACGGGGATGCTTTAGGGGACAGGTTAGGGTATGAAAACGGTTTAGGGTGAGCGTACGTCTGAGGGCACGGGTTAGTGTTAGCGTATGGTTTAGGATTAGGGGACAGGTTAGGGTAAGGCTTCGGGTAAGGGTTAGGGTTAGGGTTAGGGGAAGGGAAGGTTTAGGGAACGACAATGGTTTAGGGTAAGCATACGTGTGAGGGCACGGGTTAGTCTTAGCGTACGGGTTAGGATTACGGGACGGGTTAGTGTAAGGCTTCGGGTAAGTGTTATGGTTAGGGTTAGGGTTAGGGTTAGGGGACGGGGACGGTTTAGGGGAAAGGTTAGGGTATGACAATGGTTTAGGGTGAGCGTACGTGTGAGAGCACGGGTTAGTGTTAGCGTACGGGTTCGGATTAGGGGACGGGTTAGGTTAAGGCTTCAGGGTTAGGGTTGGTTAGGGGACGGGGATGGTTTAGGAGACAGGTTAGGGTAAGAAAACGGTCTGTGGTGAGCATACGTGTGAGGGCACAGGTTAGTGTTAGCGTACGGTTTGGGATTAGGGGACGGGTTAGGGTAAGACTTCTGGTAAGGGTTAGGGTTAGGGTTAGGGTTAGGGGATGGGGACGGTTTAGGGGACAGGTTAGGGTACGACAATGTTTTAGGGTGAGCGTACGTGTGAGGGCACCGGTTAATGTTAGCGTACAGGTTAGGATTAGGGAACGGGTTAGGGTAAGGCTTCGGGTAAGTGTTAGGGTTAGGGTTAGGGTTAGGGAATGGGGACGGTTTAGGGGACAGGTTATGGTACGACAACGGTTTAGGTTGAGTGTACTTGTGAGGGCACTGGTTAGTGTAAGCGTACGGGTTAGGATTAGGGGATGGGTTAGGGTAAGGCTTCGGGTAAGGGTTAGGGTTAGGGTTCGGGCTAGGGTTATGGTGAGGGTTAGGGGACGGGGACGGTTTAGGGGACAGGTTAGGGTACGCCAACGGATTAGGGTGAGTGTACGTGTGAGGGCACGGGTTAGTGTTAGCGAACGGGTTAGGATTACGGGACGGGTTAGGGTAAGGCTTCGGGTAAGGGTTAGGGTTAGGGTTAGGGGATGGGGATGGTTTAGGGGACAGGTTAGGTTACGACAACGGTTTAGTGTGAGAGTACGTCTGACGGCACGGGTTAGTGTTAGCGAACGGGTTAGGATTGGGGGATGGGTTAGGGTAAGGCTTCGAGTAAGGGTTAGGGTTAGGGTTAGGGTTAGGGTTAGGGGATGGGGACGTTTTAGGGGACAGGTTAGGGTACGACAACGGTTTAGGGTGAGCGTACGTGTGAGGGCACGGTTTAGTGTTAGCGTACGGGTTAGTATTAGGGGACGGGTTAGGGTAAGGCTTTGGGTAAGGGTTAGGGTTACGGGAAGGGGACGTTTTAGGGGACAGGTTACGGTACGACAATGGTTAGGGTGAGCGTACGTGTGAGGGCACGGGTTAGTGTTAGCGTACGCGTTAGGATTAAGGGATGGGTTAGGGTAAGACTTCGGGTAACGGTTAGGGTTAGGGTTAGAATTAGGGGACGGGGACGGTTTAGGGGACACGTTAGGGTACGACAACGGTTTAGGGTGAGCGTACGCGTGAGGGCACAGTTTAGTGTTAGCGTAAGGGTT
Organism: Orcinus orca; assembly: GCF_937001465.1. Lineage (NCBI taxonomy): Eukaryota > Metazoa > Chordata > Mammalia > Artiodactyla > Delphinidae > Orcinus > Orcinus orca. The sequence continues at coordinate 3,208,280 of NC_064565.1, read as the reverse complement.
AGGATTAGTGGACGGGTTAGGTTACGTCTTCGGGTAAGGGTTAGGGTTAGGGTTAGGGTTAGGGGACGGGGACGGTTTAGGGGACAGGTTAGGGTACGACAACGTTTTAGGGTGAGTGTACGTGTGAGGGCATGGGTTAGTGTTTGCGTCCAGGTTAGGATTAGGGGATGGGTTAAGGTAAGGCTTCGGGTAAGTTTAGGGTTAGGGTTAGGTTTAGGGTTAGGGTTATGGGACAGGGACGGTTTAGGGGACAGGTTAGGGTACGACAGCGGTTTAGGGTGAGCATACGTGTGAGGCCACAGGTTAGTGTTAGCGTACGGGTTAGAATTAGGGGACGGGTTAGTGTAAGCCTTCGGGTAAGGGTTAGGGTTAGGGTTAGGTGACGGGGACGGTTCAGGGGACAGGTTAGGGTACGACAACGTTTTAGGGTGAGTGTACGTGTGACGGCGCTGGTTAGTGTTAGTGTATGGCTTAGGATTAGGGGACAGGTTACGGTAAGGCTTAAGGTAAGGGTTAGGGTTAGGGTTAGGGTTAGGGGATGGAAACGGTTTAGGGGACAGGTTAGGGTACGACAACGGTTTAGGGTGAGCATAGGTGTGAGGGCACAGGTTAGTGTCAGCGTACGGGTTAGGAGTAGGGGACGGGTTACGGTAAGGCTTATGGTAAGGGTTAGGTTTAGGGTTAGGTTTAGGGTTAGGGGACGGGGACGGTTTAGGGGACAGGTTAGGGTACGAAAATGGTTTAGGGTGAGCTTACGTGTGAGGGCACGGGTTAGTGTTAGCCTACGGTTTAGGATTAGGGGACGGGTTAGGGTAAGGCTTCGGGTAAGGGTTAGTGTTAGGGTTAGGGTTAGGGGACTGGGACAGTTTAGGGGACAGGTTAGGGTTCCACAGTGGTTTAGGGTAAGCGTACGTGTGAGGGCATGGGTTATCGTTTTCGTACGGGTTAGGATTAGGGGACAGGTTAGGGTAAGGCTTTGGTTACGGTTAGGTTTAGGGTCAAGGGACGGGGACCGTTTCGGGGACAGGTTAGGGTATGACAACGGTTTAGGGTGAGTGTACGGGTGAGGGCACGGGATAGTTTTAGCGTACGGGTTAGGATTATGGGACGGGTTGGTGTAAGGCTTCGGGTAAGGGTTAGGCTTAGGGTTAGGGGACGGGGACGGGGACGGTTTAGGGGACAGTTTAGGGTACGACAACTGTTTAGGTTGAGCGTACATGTGAGGACACGGGTTAGTGTTAGCGTACGGATTAGGATTAGGGGACGGGTTAGGGTAAGGCTTCGGTTAAGGGTTAGGGTTAGGGTTAGTGTTAAGATTAGGGTTAGGCGACGGGGACGGTTTAGCAGACAGGTTAGGGTACGACAACGGTTTAGGTTGAGCGTACGTGTGAGGGCACTGGTTAGTGTTAGCGTCCGGGTTAGGATTAGGGGATGGGTTAAGGTAAGGCTTCTGGTAAGTTTAGGGTTAGGGTAGGGTTAGGGTTAGGGTTATGGGACGGGGACGGTTTAGGGGACAGGTTAGGGTACGACTCGGTTTAGGGTGAGCATACGTGTGAGGCCACAGGTTAGTGTTAGCGTATGGGTTAGGATTAGGGGGCGGATTAGTGTAAGGCTTCGGGTAAGGTTTAAGGTTAGGGTTAGAGTTAGGTGACGGGGACGGTTTAGGGGACAGGTTAGGGTACGACAATGGTTTAGGGTGAACGTAGGTGTGAGGGCACGGGTTAGTGTTAGCGTACGGTTAGGATTAGGGGACGGGTTACGGTAAGGCTTATGGTAAGGGTTAGGTTTAGGGTTAGGTTTAGGGTTAGGGGACGGGGACGGTTTAGGGGACAGGTTAGGGTACGACAACGGTTTAGGGTGAGCTTACGTGTGAGGGCATGTGTTAGTGTTAGCGTAAGAGTTAGGATTAGGGGATGGGTTAGGGTAAGGCTTCGGGTAAGGGTTAAGTTTAGGGTTAGGGTTAGTGTTAGTGGACGGAGATGGGGACGGTTTAGGGGACAGGTTAGGGTACAACAACCGTTTAGGGTGAGCATACATGTGAGAGCACGGTTTAGTGTTAGTGTACGGGTTAGGTTTAGGGATTGGGTTACTGTAAGGCTTCGGGTAAGGATTAGGGTTGGGGTTAGGATTAGGGGAAGGGTTAGCGGACAGGTTACTGTACGACAACGGTGTAGGGTGAGCATACGTGTGAGGGCACGGGTTAGTGTTAGCGTACGGGTTAGGATTAGGGGACGGGATAGCGTAAGGCTTCGGGTAAGGGTTAGTGTTAGTTTTAGGGTTAGGGTTAGGAGACGGAGATGGTTTAGAGGACAGGTTAGGGTACAACAACGGTTTAGGATGAGCGTATGTGTTAGGGCACGGGTAGTGTTAGCGTACGGTTTAGGGTTAGGGGACGGGTTAGGGTAAGGCTTTGGGAAAGGGTAAGGATTAGGTTTAGGGTTAGGGTTAGAAGACGTGGACGGTTTAGGGGACAGGTTAGTGTACGACAACGGTTTAGGGTTAGCGTACGTGTGAGGGCACGGGTTAGTGTTAGCATACGGGTTAGGATTAGGGGACGGGTTAGGGTAAGTCTTCGGGTAAGGGTTAGGGTTAGGGTTAGGGGACGGAAATGGTTTAGGGCACAGGTGAGTGTATGACAACGGTTTAGGGTGAGCGTACGTGTGAGGGCATGGGTTAGTGTTAGCGTACGGGTTACGATTAGGGGACTGGTTATGGTAAGACTCTGGGTAAGGGTTTGGGTTAGGGTTAGGCTTAGGGTTAGGGGACGGAGACGGTTTAGGGGACAGGTTAGGGTACGACAACGGTTTAGGGTGAGCATACGTGTGAGGGCACGGGCTAGTGTTAGCATACGGGTTAGGATTAGGGGACAGGTTAGGGTAAGGCTTCGGGTAAGGGTAAGGGTTAGGGTTAGGGTTAGGGTTAGGGGACAGGGACATTTTAGGGGACAGGTTAGGGTACGACAGCGTTTTAGGGTGAGCGTACGTTTGAGGGCATGGGTTTGTGTTGGCGTACAGGTTAGGATTAGCTGACGGGCTAGGGTAAGACTTCGGGTAAGGGTTAGGTTTAGGGTTAGGGGACGAGGACGGTTTACGGTCCAGGTGAGGGTATGACAACGGTTTAGGGGGAGTGTACGTGTGAGGGCACGGGTTAGTGTTAGCGTACGGCTTAGGATTAGGGGATGGAGGAGGGGAAGGCTTCGGGGAAGGGTTAGGGTTAGGGTTCGGGCTAGGGTTAGAGCTAGGGGACGGGGACGGTTTAGGGTCCAGGTGAGGGTACGACAGTGGTTTAGGGTGAGCGTACGTGTGAGGGCTCGGGTTATTGTTAGCGTACGGGTTAGGATTAGGGGACGGGTGAGGGGAAGGCTTCGGGGAAGTGTTAGGGTTAGGGTTCGGGCTAGGGTAAGGGTTAGGGGACGGGGACGGTTTAGGGTCCAGGTGAGGGTACGACAACGGTTTAGGGGGAGCGTACGTGTGAGGGCACGAGTTAGTGTTAGCGTACGGGTTAGGATTAGGGGACGGGTGAGGGGAAGGCTTCGGGGAAGGGTTAGGGTTAGGGTTCTGCCTAGGGTTAGGGTTAGGGGACGGGGACGGTTTAGGGTCCAGGTGAGGGTACGACAGCGGTTTAGGGTGAGCGTACGTGTGAGAGCTTGGGTTATTGTTAGCGTACAGGTTTGGATTAGGGGACGGGTGAGGGGAAGACTTCGGGGAAGAGTTAGGGTTAGGGTTCGGGCTAGGGTTAGGAGACGGGAACGGTTTAGGGTCCAGGTGAGGGTACGACAACGGTTTAGGGGGAGCCTACGTGTGAGGGCACGGGTTAGTGTTAGCGTCCGGGTTAGGATTAGGGGACGGGTGAGGGGAAGGCTTCGGGGAAGGGTTAGGGTTAGTGTTCGGGCTAGGGTTAGGGTTAGGCGATGGGGACGGTTTAGGGTCCAGGCGAGGGTACGACAATGGTTTAGGGGGAGCGTACGTGTGAGGGCACGGGTTAGTGTTCGCGTACGGGTTAGGATTAGGGGACGGGTGAGGGGAAGGCTTCGGGGAAGGGTTACGGTTAGGGTTGGGGCTAGGGTTAGGGGACGGGGACGGGGACGGTTTAGGGGCAATGTGACGGTATGACAACGGATTAAGGGGAGCGTACGTGTGAGGGCACGGGTTAGTGTTAGCGTACGGGTTGGGATTAGGGGACGGGTGAGAGGAATGCTTCGGGAAAGGGTTAGGGTTAGGGTTCGGGTTAGGGTTAGGGTTAGGGGACGGGGACGGTTTAGGGTCCAGGTGAGGGTACGACAACAGTTTAGGGGGAGCGTACGTGTGAGGGCACGGGTTAGTGTTAGCGTCCGGGTTAGGATTAGGGGACGGGTGAGGGGAAGGCTTCGGGGAAGGGTTAGGGTTAGTGTTCGGGCTAGGGTTAGGGTTAGGCGATGGGGACGGTTTAGGGTCCAGGCGAGGGTACGACAATGGTTTAGGGGGAGCGTACGTGTAAGGGCACGGGTTAGTGTTCGCGTACGGGTTAGGATTAGGGGACGGGTGAGGGGAAGGCTTCGGGGAAGGGTTAGGATTAGGGTTGGGGCTAGGGTTAGGGGACGGGGACGGGGACGGTTTAGGGGCAATGTGACGGTACGACAACGGATTAAGGGGAGCGTACGTGTGAGGGCATGGGTTAGTGTTAGCGTACGGGTTGGGATTAGGGGACGGGGGAGGGGAAGGCTTTGGGGAAGTGTTAGGGTTACGGTTCGGGCTAGGGTTTGGGGATGGGGACGGGGACGGTTTAGGGTCCAGGTGAGGGTACGACAACGGTTTAGGGTGAGTGTACATGTGAGGGCAGGGGTTAGTGTGAGCGTACGGCTTAGGATTAGGGGACGGGGGAGGGGAAGGCTTTGGGGAAGTGTTAGGGTTACGGTTCGGGCTAGGGTTAGGGTTAGGGGACGAGGACGGTTTAGGGTCCAGCTGAGGGTACAACAACGGTTTAGGGGGAGCGTACGTGTGAGGGCACGGGTTAGTGTTAGCGTACGGGTTAGGATTAGGGGACGGGTGAGGGGAAGGCTTCGGGGAAGTTTTAGTGTTAGGGTTCGGGCTAGGTTTAGGGTTAGGGGACGGGGACGGTTTAGGGTCCAGGTGAGGGTACGACAACGGTTCAGGGGGAGCGTACGTGTGAGTGCACGGGTTAGTGTTAGCGTACGGGTTAGGATTAGGGGACGGGTGAGGGGAAGGCTTCGGGGAAGGGTTAGGGTTAGAGTTCGGGGTAGGGTTAGGGGACGGGGATGGGGACAGTTTAGGGTCCAGGTGAGGGTATGACAATGTATTAGGGGGAGCGTAAGTGTGAGGGCAAGTGTTCGTGTTAGCGTACGGGTTAGGATTAGGGGACGGGTGAGGGGAAGGCTTCGGGGAAGGGTTAGGGTTAGGGTTCGGGCTAGGGTTAGGGTTAGAAGACGGACACGGTTTAGGGTCCAAGTGATGGTACGACAATGGTTTAGGGGGAGGGTACGTGTGAGGGCACGGGTTAGTGTTAGCGTACAGGTTAGGATTAGGGGACGGGTGAGGGGAAGGCTACGGGGGAAGTTTAGGGTTAGGGTTCGGGCTAGGGTTAGGGTGAGGGGACGGGGACGGTTTATGGTCCAGTTGAGGGTACGATAACTGTTTATGGGGAGCGTACGTGTGAGGGCACGGGTTAGTGTTAGCGTACGGGTTAGGATTAGGGAACGGGTGAGGGGCAGGGTTAGGGTTAGTGTTCGGGATAGTGTTAGGGTTAGGGGACGGGGACGGTTTAGGGGCCAGGTGAGGGTACGACAACGGATTAGGGGGAACGTAAGTGTGAGGGCACGGGTTAGTTTTAGCGTACGGATTAGTATTAGGGGACGAGTGAGGGGAATGTTTAGGGTTAGGGTTCGGGCTAGGGCTAAGGTTAGGGGACGGGGATGGTTTAGGGTCCAGGTTAGGGTACGACAACGGTTTAGGGTGAGCGTACGTGTGAGGGCAGTGGTTAGTGTGAGCATACGGGTTAGAATTAGGGGACGGGTGAGGGGAAGGCTTCGGGGAAGGGTTAGGGTTAGGGTTCGGGCTAGAGTTAGGGTTAGGGGAAGGGGACGGGTAGGGTCCAGATGAGGGTACGACAACGGTTTAGGGGAAGTGTACGTGTGAGGGCACGGGTTAGTGTTAGCGTACGGGTAAGGATAGGGGACGGGTGAGGGGAAGGCTTCGGGGAAGGATTAGGGTTAGGGTTCGGGCTAGGGTTAGGGTTAGGGGACGGGGACGGTTTAGGGTCCAGGTGAGGGTATGACAACGGTTTAGGGGGAGCGTACGTGTGAGGGCACAGGTTAGTGTTAGCATACGGGTTAGGATTAGGGGACGGGTGAGGGGAAGGTTTCGGGTAAGTGTTAGTGTTAGGGTTCGGGCTAGGGTTAGGGTTAGGGGACGGACACGGTTTAGGGTCCAGGTGAGGGTAAGACAACGGTTTAGGGGGAGTGTACGTGTGAGGTCACGGGTTAGTGTTAGCGTACGGGTTAGTATTAGGGGACGGGTGAGGGGAAGGTTTAGGGTTAGGGTTCGGGCTAGGGCTAAGGTTGGGGGACGGGGACTGTTTAGGGTCCAGATGACGGTACGACAACGGTTTAGGGTGAGCGTACGTGTGAGGGCAGGGGTTAGTGTGAGCATTCGGGTTAGGATTAGGGGACGGGTGAGGGGAAGGCTTCCGGGAAGGGTTAGGGTTAGGGTTCCGGCTAGGGTTAGGATTAGGGGACGGGGATGGTTTAGGGTCCAGGTGAGGGTACGACAATGGTTTAGGGGGAGCGTACGTGTGAGGGCACGGGTTAGTGTTAGCGTATGGGTTAGGATTAGGGGACGGGTGAGGGGAAGGCTTCAGGGAAGGATTAGGGTTAGGGTTCGGGCTAGAGTTAGGGTTAGGGGACTGGGACGGTTTTGGTCCAGGTGAGCGTACGACAACCGTTTATGGCAAGCGTACGTGTGAGGGCACGGGTTATGTTAGCGTACGGGTTAGGATTAGGGGACGGGTGAGGGGAAGGTTTAGGGTTAGGGTTCGGGCTAGGGTTAGGGTTAGGGGACGGGGACGGTTTAGGGTCCAGGTGAGGGTACGACAATGGTTTAGAGTGAGCGTACGTGTGAGTGCACGGGTTAGTGTTAGCGTACGGGTTAGGATTAGGGGACGGGTGAAGGTATGGCTTCGGGGAAGGCTTAGGGTTAGGGTTCGGGCTAGGGTTAGGGTAGGGGACGGGGACGGTTTAGGGTCCAGGTGAGTGTACGACAACGGTTTAGGTTGAGCGGACGTGTGAGGGCACGGGTTAGTGTTAGCGTACGGGGTAGGATTAGGGGACGGGTGAGGGGAAGGCTTCGGGGAAGGGTTAGGGTTAGGGTTCGGGCTAGGGTTAGGGTTAGGGGACCAGGACGGTTTAGGGTCCAGGTGAGGGTACGACAACAGATTAGGGAGAGCGTACGTGTGAGGGCAAGGGTTAGTGTTAGCGTACGGGTTAGGATTAGAGGACGGGTGAGGGGAAGGCTTCGGGGAAGGCTTAGGGTTAGGGTTCGGGCTAGGGTTAGGGTTAGGGGATGGGGACGGCTTAGGGTCCAGGTGAGGGTACGACAATGGTTTAGAGTGAGCGTACGTGTGAGGATACGGGTTAGTGTTAGCGTACGGGTTTGGATTAGGGGACGGGTGAGGGGAAGGCTTCGGGGAAGGGTTAGGATTAGGGTTCGGGCTAGGGTTAGGGTTAGGGGACGGGGACGGTTTAGGGTGCAGGTGAGGGTACGACAACGGATTAGGGGGAGCGTACGTGTGAGGGCACGGGTGAGTGTTAGCGTACGGGTTAGGATTAGGAGCCGGGTGAGGGGAAGGCGTCGGAGAAGTGTTAGGGGTAGGTTTCGGGCTAGGGGTAGGGTTAGGGGACGGGGACGTTTTAGGGTCCAGGTGAGGGTATGACAACGGTTTAGGGGGAGCGTACGTGTGAGGGCACGGGTTACTGTTAGTGTACGGGTTAGGGTTAGGGGACGGGTGAGGGGAAGGCTTCGGGGAAGGGTTAGGGTTAGTGTTCGGGCTAGGGTTAGGGGACGGGGACGGGGACGGTTTAGGTTCCAGATGAGGGTACGACAACGGTTTAGGGGAACGTACGTTTGAGGGCACGTGATAGTGTAAGCGTACCGGTTAGGAGTAGGGGACGGGTGAGGGGAAGGCTTCGGGGAAGGGTTAGTGTTAGGGTTCGGGATAGGGTTAGGGTTAGGGGACGGGGACGGTTTAGGGTCCAGGTGAGGGTACGACAACGGATTAGGGGGAGCGTACGTGTGAGGGCACGGGTGAGTGTTAGCGTACGGGTTAGGATTAGGAGCCGGGTGAGGGGAAGGCGTCGGAGAAGTGTTAGGGTTAGGTTTCGGGCTAGGGTTAGGGTTAGGGGACGGGGACCTTTTAGGGTCCCGGTGAGGGTGTGACAACGGTTTAGGGGGAGCGTACGTGTGAGGGCACTGGTTACTGTTAGGGTACGGGTTAGGGTTAGGGGTCGGGTGAGGGGAAGGCTTCGGGGAAGGGTTAGGGTTAGTGTTCGGGCTAGGGTTAGGGGACGGGGACGGGGACGGTTTAGGTTCCAGATGAGGGTACAACGGTTTAGGGGGAGCGTACGTGTGTGGGCACGGGTTAGCGTAAGCGTACGGGTTAGGAGTAGGGGACGGGTGAGGGGAAGGCTTCGGGGAAGGGTTAGTGTTAGGTTTCGGGCTAGGGTTAGGGTTAGGGGACGGGGACGGTTTAGGGTCCATGTGAGGGTACGACAACGGTTTACGGTGAGCGTACGTGTGAGGGCACGGGTTAGTGTTAGCGTACGGGTTAGGAGTAGGGGACGGGTGAGGGGAAGGCTTCGGGGAAGGGTTAGGGTTAGGGTTTTGGCTAGGGTTAGGGTTAGGGGACTGGGACCGTTTAGGGTCCAGATAAGGGTACGACAAAGGATTAGGGAGAGCGTACATATGAGGGCACGGGTTAGTGTTAACGTACGGGTTAGGATTAGGGGACGGGTGAGTGGAAGGCTTCGGGGAAGTGTTAGGTTTAGAGTTCGGGCTAGGGTTAGGTTCAGGTGACGGGGACGGTTTAGGGTCCACGTGAAGGTACGACAACGGTTTAGGGGGAGCGTACGTGTGAGGGCACGGGTTAGTGTTAGCGTACGGTTTAGGATTAGGGGACGGGTGAGGGAAAGTCTTTGGGGAAGGGTTAGGGTTAGGGTTCCGGCTAGGGTTAGGGTTAGGGGATGGGGACGGTTTAGGGTCCAGGTGAGTGTACGACAACGGTTTAGGGAGAGCGTACGTGTGAGGGCATGGGTTAGTGTTAGCGTATGGGTTAGGATTAGGGGACGGGTGAGGGGAAGGCTCCGGGGAAGGGTTAGGGTTAGGGTTCGGGCTAGGTTTAGGGGACGGGGATGGGGAAGGTTTAGGGTCCAGGTGAGGGTACGACAACGGTTTAGGGTGAACGTACGTGTGAGGGCAGGGTTTAGTGTGAGCGTAGGGGTTAGGATTAGGGGACGTGTGAGGGGAAGGCTTCGGGAAGTGTTAGGGTTAGAGTTCGGGCTAGGGTTAGGGATAGGGGACGGGGACGGTTTAGGTTCCAGCTGAGGGTACGACAACGGTTTAGGGTGAGCGTACGTGTGAGGGCACGGGTTAGTGTTAGCGTACGGGTTAGGATTAGGGGACGGGTGAGGGTAAGGCTTCGGGGAAGGATTAGGGTTAGGCTTCAGGCTAGGGTTAGGTTTAGGGGACGGCGACGGTTTAGAGTCCCGGTGAGGGTACGACAACGTTTTAGGGGAGCGTACGTGTGAGGGCACGGGTTAATGTTAGCGTACGGGTTAGGATTCGGGGACGGGTGAGGGGAAGGCTTCGGGAAGGATTAGGGTTATTGTTCGGGCTAGGGTTAGGGTTAGGGGACGGGGACGGTTTAGGGTCCAGGTGAGGCTACGACAACGGTTTAGGGTGAGCGTACGTGTGAGGGCACAGGTTAGTGTTAGCGTACGGGGTAGGATTAGGGGACGGGTGAGGGGAAGGCTTCGGGGAAGGGTTAGGGTGAGGGTTCGGGCTATGGTTAGGGTTTGGGGACGAAGACGGTTTAGGGTCCAGGTGAGGGTACCACAACGGTTTATGGTGAGAGTACGTGTGAGGGCACGGGTTAGTGTTAGCGTACGGGTTAGGATTAGGGGACGGGTGAGGGGAAGGCTTCAGGGAAAGGTTAGGTTTAGGGTTCGGGCTAGGGTTAGGGAACGGGGACGGGGACGGTTTAGGGTTTAGGTGAGGGTACGACAACGGATTAGGGGGAACGTACGTGTGAGGGCACGGGTTAGTTTTAGCGTACGGATTAGTATTAGGGGACGAGTGAGGGGAAGGTTTAGGGTTAGGGTTCGGGCTACGGCTAAGGTTAGGGGACGGGGACGGTTTAGGGTCCAGGTTAGGGTACGACAACGGTTTAGGGTGAGCGTACGTGTGAGGGCAGGGGTTAGTGTGAGCATACGGGTTAGGATTAGGGGACGGGTGAGGGGAAGGCTTCGGGGAAGGGTTAGGGTTAGGGTTCGGGCTAGAGTTAGGGTTAGGGGAAGGGGACGGGTAGGGTCCAGATGAGGGTACGACAACGGTTTAGGGGAAGTGTACGTGTGAGGGCACAGGTTAGTGTTAGCATAGGGGTAAGGATTAGGGGACGGGTGAGGGGAAGGCTTCGGGGAAGGATTAGGGTTAGGGTTCGGGCTAGGGTTAGGGTTAGGGGACGGGGACGGTTTAGGGTCCAGGTGAGGGTACGACAACGGTTTAGGGGGAGAGTACGTGTGAGGGCACAGGTTAGTGTTAGCGTACGGGTTAGGATTAGGGGACGGATGAGGGGAAGGTTTCGGGTAAGTGTTAGTGTTAGGGTTCGGGCTAGGGTTAGGGTTAGGGGACGGACACGGTTTAGGGTCCAGGTGAGGGTAAGACAACGGTTTAGGGGGAGTGTACGTGTGAGGTCACGGGTTAGTGTTAGCGTACGGGTTAGTATTAGGGGACGGGTGAGGGGAAGGTTTAGGGTTAGGGTTCGGGCTAGGGCTAAGGTTGGGGGACGGGGACGGTTTAGGGTCCAGATGACGGTACGACAATGGTTTAGGGTGAGCGTACGTGTGAGGGCAGGGGTTAGTGTGAGCATTCGTGTTAGGATTAGGGGACGGGTGAGGGGAAGGCTTCGGGGAAGGGTTAGGGTTAGGGTTCCGGCTAGGGTTAGGATTAGGGGACGGGGATGGTTTAGGGTCCAGGTGAGGGTACGACAATGGTTTAGGGGGAGCGTACGTGTGATGGCACGGGTTAGTGTTAGCGTATGGGTTAGGATTAGGGGACGGGTGAGGGGAAGGCTTCAGGGAAGGATTAGGGTTAGGGTTCGGGCTAGAGTTAGGGTTAGGGGACGGGGACGGTTTTGGTCCAGGTGAGCGTACGACAACCGTTTATGGCAAGCGTACGTGTGAGGGCACGGGTTAGTGTTAGCGTACGGGTTAGGATTAGGGGACGGGTGAGGGGAAGGTTTAGGGTTAGGGTTCGGGCTAGGGTTAGGGTTAGGGGACGGGGACGGTTTAGGGTCCAGGTGAGGGTACGACAATGGTTTAGGGTGAGCGTACGTGTGAGTGCACGGGTTAGTGTTAGCGTACGGTTTAGGATTAGGGGACGGGTGAGAGGAAGGCTTCGGGGAAGGGTTAGGTTTAGAGTTCGGGCTAGGTTTAGGTTCAGGTGACGGGGACGGTTTAGGGTCCAGGTGAGGGTACGACAACGGTTTAGGGAGAGCGTACGTGTGAGGGCACGGGTTAGTGTTAGCGTACGGTTTAGGATTAGGGACGGGTGAGGTAAAGTCTTTGGGGAAGGGTTAGGGTTAGGGTTCCGGCTAGGGTTAGGGTTAGGGGATGGGGACGGTTTAGCGTCCAGGTGAGGGTACGACAACGGTTTAGGGGGAGCGTACGTGTGAGGGCATGGGTTAGTGTTAGCGTATGGGTTAGGATTAGGGGACGGGTGAGGGGAAGGCTCCAGGGAAGGGTTAGGGTTAGGGATCGGGCTAGGTTTAGGGGACTGGGATGGGGAAGGTTTAGGGTCCAGGTGAGGGTACGACAACGGTTTAGGGTGAACGTACGTGTGAGGGCATGGTTTAGTGTGAGCGTAGGGGTTAGGATTAGGGGACGTGTGAGGGGAAGGCTTCGGGGAAGTGTTAGTGTTAGAGTTCGGGCTAGGGTTAGGGATACGGGACGGGGACGGTTTAGGGTCCAGCTGAGGGTACGACAACGGTTTAAGGGGACCGTACGTGTGAGGGCACGGGTTAGTGTTAGCGTACGGGTTAGTATTAGGGGATGGCTGAGGGGAAGGTTTAGGTTTAGGGTTCGGGCTAGGGTTAGTGTTAGGGGACGGGGACAGTTTAGGGTCCAGGTGAGGGTACGACAACGATTTAGGGTGAGCGTACGTGTGAGGGCACGGGTTAGTGTTAGCGTACGGGTTAGGATTAGGGGACGGGTGAGGGGAAGGCTTCGGGGAAGGGTTAGGCTTAGGGTTCCTGCTACGGTTAGGGGTAGGGGACGGGGACGGTTCAGGGTCCAGGTGAGGGTACGACAACTGTTTAGGGGGTGCGTACGTGTGAGGGCACGGGTTATTGTTAGCGTACGGGTTAGGAGTAGTGGACGTGTGAGGGGAAGGCTTCTGGGAAGGGTTAGGGTTAGGGTTCGGGCTAGGGTTAGGGTTAGGGGATCGGGATGGTTTAGGGTCCAGGTGAGGGTACGACAATGGTTTAGGGGGAGCGTACATGTGAGGGCACGGGTTAGTGTTAGCGTACGGGTTAGGATTAGGGGACGGGTGAGGGGAAGGCTTCAGGGAAGGATTAGGGTTAGGGTTCGGGCTAGAGTTAGGGTTAGGGGACGGGGACGGTTTTGGTCCAGGTGAGCGTACGACAACCGTTTATGGCAAGCGTACGTGTGAGGGCACGGGTTAGTGTTAGCGTACGGGTTAGGATTAGGGGACGGGTGAGGGGAAGGTTTAGGGTTAGGGTTCGGGCTAGGGTTAGGGTTAGGGGACGGGGACGGTTTAGGGTCCAGGTGAGGGTACGACAATGGTTTAGGGTGAGCGTACGTGTGAGTGCACGGGTTAGTGTTAGCGTACGGTTTAGGATTAGGGGACGGGTGAGAGGAAGGCTTCGGGGAAGGGTTAGGTTTAGAGTTCGGGCTAGGTTTAGGTTCAGGTGACGGGGACGGTTTAGGGTCCAGGTGAGGGTACGACAACGGTTTAGGGAGAGCGTACGTGTGAGGGCACGGGTTAGTGTTAGCGTACGGTGTAGGATTAGGGACGGGTGAGGTAAAGTCTTTGGGGAAGGGTTAGGGTTAGGGTTCCGGCTAGGGTTAGGGTTAGGGGATGGGGACGGTTTAGGGTCCAGGTGAGGGTACGACAACGGTTTAGGGGGAGCGTACGTGTGAGGGCATGGGTTAGTGTTAGCGTATGGGTTAGGATTAGGGGACGGGTGAGGGGAAGGCTCCAGGGAAGGGTTAGGGTTAGGGATCGGGCTAGGTTTAGGGGACTGGGATGGGGAAGGTTTAGGGTCCAGGTGAGGGTACGACAACGGTTTAGGGTGAACGTACGTGTGAGGGCATGGTTTAGTGTGAGCGTAGGGGTTAGGATTAGGGGACGTGTGAGGGGAAGGCTTCGGGGAAGTGTTAGTGTTAGAGTTCGGGCTAGGGTTAGGGATACGGGACGGGGACGGTTTAGGGTCCAGCTGAGGGTACGACAACGGTTTAAGGGGACCGTACGTGTGAGGGCACGGGTTAGTGTTAGCGTACGGGTTAGTATTAGGGGATGGCTGAGGGGAAGGTTTAGGTTTAGGGTTCGGGCTAGGGTTAGTGTTAGGGGACGGGGACGGTTTAGGGTCCAGGTGAGGGTACGACAACGGTTTAGGGTGAGCGTACGTGTGAGGGCACGGGTTAGTGTTAGCGTACGGCTTAGGATTAGGGGACGGGTGAGGGGAAGGCTTCGGGGAAGGGTTAGGCTTAGGGTTCCTGCTACGGTTAGGGGTAGGGGACGGGGACGGTTCAGGGTCCAGGTGAGGGTACGACAACTGTTTAGGGGGTGCGTACGTGTGAGGGCACGGGTTATTGTTAGCGTACGGGTTAGGAGTAGTGGACGTGTGAGGGGAAGGCTTCTGGGAAGGGTTAGGGTTAGGGTTCGGGCTAGGGTTAGGGTTAGGGGATCGGGATGGTTTAGGGTCCAGGTGAGGGTACGACAATGGTTTAGGGGGAGCGTACATGTGAGGGCACGGGTTAGTGTTAGCGTACGGGTTAGGATTAGGGGGCGGGTGAGGGGAATGCTTCGGGGAAGGATTAGGGTTAGGGTTCGGGCTAGAGTTAGGGTTAGGGGTCGGGGAAGGTTTTGGTCCAGGTGAGCGTACGACAACCGTTTAGGGGAACGTACGTGTGAGGGCACGGGTTAGTGTTAGCGTACGGGTTAGGATTAGGGGACGGGTGAGGGGAAGGTTTAGGGTTAGGGTTCGGGTTAGGGTTAGGGTTAGGGTATGGGGACGGTTTAGGGTCCAGGTGAGGGTACGACAACAGTTTAGGGGGAGCGTACGTGTCAGGGCACGGGTTAGTGTTAGCGTACGGGTTAGGATTAGGGGACGGGTGAGGGGAAGGCTTCGGGGAAAGGTTAGGGTTAGGGTTCGGGCTAGGGTTTGGGGATGGGGACGGGGACGGTTTAGGGTCTAGGTGAGGGTACGACAACGGTTTAGGGGAAGTGTACGTGTGAGGGCACGGGTTAGTGTTAGCGTACGGGTAAGGATTAGGGGACGGGTGAGGGGAAGGCTTCGGGGAAGGATTAGGGTTAGGGTTCGGGCTAGGGTCAGGGTTAGGGGACGGGGACGGTTTAGGGTCCAAGTGAGTGTACGACAACGTTTTAGGGGGAGAGTACGTGTGAGGGCACGGGTTAGTGTTAGCGTACGGGTTAGGATTAGGGGACGGGTGAGGGGAAGGTTTCGGGGAAGGGTTAGGGTTAGGGTTCAGGCTACGGTTGGGGTTGGGGACAGGGACTGTTTAGGGTCCAGGTGAGGGTACGACAGCGGTTTAGTGGGACCGTATGTGTGAGGGCACGGGTTAGTGTTAGCGTACGGTTTAGTATTAGGGGACGGGTGAGGGGAAGGTTTAGGGTTAAGGTTCGGGCTAGGGCTAAGGTTGGGGGACGGGGACGGTTTAGGGTCCAGATGACGGTACGACAACGGTTTAGGGTGAGCGTACGTGTGAGGGCAGGGGTTAGTGTGAGCATACCGGTTAGGATTAGGGGACGGGTGAGGGGAAGGCTTCGGGGAAGGGTTAGGGTTAGGGTTCCGGCTAGGGTTAGGATTAGGGGACGGGGATGGTTTAGGGTCCAGGTGAGGGAACGACAATGGTTTAGGGGGAGCGTATGTGTGAGGGCACGGGTTAGTTTTAGCGTATGGGTTAGGATTAGGGGACGGGTGAGGGTAAGGCTTCGGGGAAGGATTAGGGTTGGGTTCGGGCTAGAGTTAGGGTTAGGGGACGGGGACTGTTTTGGTCCAGGTGAGCGTACGACAACCGTTTATGGCAAGCGTACGTGTGAGGGCACGGGTTAGTGTTAGCGTACGGGTTAGGATTAGGGGACGGGTGAGGGGAAGGTTTAGGGTTAGGGTTCAAGCTAGGGTTAGGGTTAGGGAACGGGGACGGTTTAGGGTCCAGGTGAGGGTACGACAATGGTTTAGGGTGAGCGTACGTGTGAGTGCACGGGTTAGTGTTAGCGTACGGGTTAGGACTCGGGGACGGGTGAAGGTATGGCTTCGGGGAAGGCTTAGGGTTAGGTTTCGGGCTAGGGTTAGGGTAGGGGACGGGGGCGGTTTAGGGTCTGGTGAGTGTACGACAACGGTTTAGGTTGAGTGGACGTGTGAGGGCACGGGTTAGTGTTAGCGTACGGGGTAGGATTAGGGGACGGGTTAGGGGAAGGCTTCGGGGAAGGGTTAGGGTTAGGGTTCGGGCTAGGGTTAGGGTTAGGGGACCGGGACGGTTTAGGTTGCAGGTGAGGGTACGACAACGGATTAGGGAGAGCGTACATGTGAGGGCACGGGTTAGTGTTAGCGTACGGGTTAGGATTAGAGGACGGGTGAGGGGAAGGCTTCGGGGAAGGCTTAGGGTTAGGGTTCGGGCTAGGGTTAGGGTTAGGGGATGGGGACGGCTTAGGGTCCAGGTGAGGGTACAACAATGGTTTAGAGTGAGCGTACATGTGAGGACACGGGTTAGTGTTAGCGTACGGGTTTGGATTAGGGGATGGGTGAGGGGAAGGCTTCGGGGAAGGGTTAGGATTAGTGTTCGGGCTAGGGTTAGGGTTAGGGGACGGGGACGGTTTAGGGTCCAGCTGAGGGTACGACAACGGATTAGGGGGAGCGTACGTGTGAGGGCACGGGTGAGTGTTAGCGTACGGGTTAGGATTAGGGGCCGGGTGAGGGGAAGGCGTCGGGGAAGTGTTAGGGTTAGGTTTCGGGCTAGGGTTAGGGTTAGGGGACGGGGACGTTTTAGGGTCCAGGTGAGGGTATGACAACGGTTTAGGGGGAGCGTACGTGTGAAGGCACATGTTAGTGTTAGCGTACGGGTTAGGATTAGGGGACGGGTGAGGGGAAGGCTTCGGGGAAGGGTTACGGTTAGGGTTCGGGCTAGGGTTTGGGGATGGGGACGGGGACGGTTTAGGGTCCAGGTGAGGGTACGACAATGGTTTAGGGTTAGTGTACATGTGAGGGCAGGGGTTAGTGTGAGCGTACGGCTTAGGATTAGGTGACGGGTGAGGGGAAGGCTTTGGGGAAGGGTTAGGGTTAGGTTTCGGGCTAGGGTTAGGGTTAGGGGACGAGGACGGTTTAGGGTCCAGCTGAGGGTACGACAACGGTTTAGAGGGAGAGTACGTGTGAGGGCACGGGTTAGTGTTAGCGTACGGGTTAGGATTAGGGGACGGGTGAGGGGAAGGCTTCAGGAAAGGTTTAGGGTTAGGGTTCGGGCTAGGTTTAGGGTTAGGGGACGCGGACGGTTTAGGGTCCAGGTGAGGGTACGACAACGGTTTAGGGGGAGCATACGTGTGAGGGCACGGGTTAGTGTTAGCGTACGGGTTAGGATTAGGGGACGGGTGAGGGGAAGGCTTCGGGGAAGGGTTAGGGTTAGAGTTCGGGGTACGGTTAGGGGACGGGGATGGAGACAGTTTAGGGTCCAGGTGAGGGTATGACAATGTATTAGGGGGAGCGTAAGTGTGAGGGCAAGGATTAGTGTTAGCGTACGTGTTAGGATTAGGGGACGGGTGAGGGGAAGGCTTCGGGGAAGGGTTAGGGTTAGGGTTCGGGCTAGGGTTAGAGTTAGAGGACGGGGACGGTTTAGGGTCCAAGTGATGGTACGACAATGGTTTAGGGGGAGCGTACGTGTGAGGGCATGGGTTAGTGTTGGCGTACGGGTTAGGATTAGGGGACGGGTGAGGGGAAGGCTACGGGGGAGGTTTAGGGTTAGGGCTCGGGCTAGGGTTAGGGTGAGGGGACGGGGATGGTTTTTGGTCCAGGTGAGGGTACGATAACTGTTTATGGGGAGCGTACGTGTGAGGGCACGGGTTAGTGTTAGCGTACGGGTTAGGATTAGGGAACGGGTGAGGGGCAGGGTTAGGGTTAGTGCTCGGGATAGTGTTAGGGTTAGGGGACGGGGACGTTTTAGGGGCCAGGTGAGGGTACGACAGCGGTTTAGGGTGAGCGTACGTGTGAGGGCACGGGTTACACTCAGCGTACGGGTTAGGATTAGGGGACAGGTGAGGGGAAGACTTCGTGGAAGGGTTAGGTTTAGGGGTCAGGCAAGGGTTAGGGTTAGGGGACAGGGACGGTTTAGGGTCCAGGTGAGGGTACGACAGTGGTTTAGGGGGAGCGTACTTGTGAGAGCATGTATTAGTGTTAGCGTATGGGTTAGGATTAGGGAACGTGTGAGGGGAAGGTTTGGGGTTAGGGTTCGGGCTAGGGTTAGGGTAGGGGACGGGGACGGTTTAGGGTCCAGGTGAGGGTACAACAATGGTTTACAGTGAGCGTACGTGTGAGTGCATGGGTTAGTGTTAGCGTACGGGTTAGGATTAGGGGACGGGTGAGGGGAAGGGTTTGGGTTAGGGTTAGTGCTAGGGTTAGGGTTAGGGGACGGGGACGATTCAGGGTCCAGGTGAGGGTACAACAACGGTTTAGGGGAAGCGTACGTGTGAGGGCACGGGTTAGTGTTAGCATACGGTTTAGGATTAGGGGATGGGTGAGGGGAAGGCTTCGGGGAAGTGTTAGGGTTAGGGCTCAGGCTAGGGTTAGCGTTAGGGAACGGGGATGGTTTAGGGTCCAGGTGAGGGTACTACAACGGTTTAGGGGGAGCGTACCTGTGTGGGCACGGGTTAGTGTTAGCGTACGGGTTAGTATTAGGGGACGGGTGAGGGGAAGGTGTAGGTTTAGGGTTCGGGATAGGGTTAGTGTTAGGGGACGGGGACGGTTTAGGGTCCAGGTGAGGGTACGACAACGGTTTAGTGTGAGCGTACGTGTGAGGGCACGAGTTAGTGTTAGCGTACGGTTTAGGATTAGGGGACGGGTGAGGGGAGGGCTTCGGGGAAGGGTTAGGCTTAGGGTTCCTGGTACGGTTAGGGGTAGGGGACGGGGACGGTTTAGGGTCCAGGTGAGTATACGACAATAGTTTAGGGTGAGCGTACTGTGTGAAGGCACGGGTTAGTGTTATCGTACGGGTTAGGATAAGGGGACGGGTGAGGGGAAGGCCTCGGGGAAGGGTTAGGTTTAGGGTTCGGGCTAGGGTTAGGGTTAGAGGACGGGGACGGTTTAGGGTCCAGGTTAGGGTACGACAACGGTTTAGGGGGAGCGTACGTGTGCGGGCACGGGTTAGTGTTAGCGTACGGGTTAGGATAAGGGGACGGGTGAGGGGAAGGCTTCGGGGAAGGGTTAGGTTTAGGGTTCGGGCTAGGGTTAGGAGATGGGGACGGGAATGGTTTAGGGTCCAGGTGAGGGTACGACAATGGTTTAGGGGGAGCGTACGTGTGAGGGCACGGGTTAGTGTTAGCGTACGGTTTAGGATTAGGGGACGGGTGAGGGGAGGGCTTCGGGGAAGGGTTAGGGTTAGGGTTCCGGCTAAGGTTAGGGTTAGGGGACGGGGACGGTTCAGGGTCTACGTGAGGGTACGACAACGGTTTAGGGGGAGCGTACGTGTGAGGGCATGGGTTAGTGTTAGCATACGGGTTAGGATTAGGGGACGGGTGAGGGTAAGGCTTCGGGGAAGGGTTAGGGTTAGGCTTCAGGTTAGGGTTAGGGTTAGGGGACGGCGACGGTTTAGGGTCCCGGTGAGGGTACAACAACGTTTTAGGGCAGCGTACGTGTGAGGGCATGGGTTAATGTTAGCGTACGGGTTAGGATTAGGGGACGGGTGAGGGGAAGGCTTCGGGAAGGATTAGGGTTAGTGTTCGGGCTAGGGTTAGGGTTAGGGGACGGGGACGGTTTAGGGTCCAGGTGAGGCTACGCCAACGGTTTAGGGTGAGCGTACGTGTGAGGGCACAGGTTAGTGTTAGCGTACGGTGTAGGATTAGGGGACGGGTGAGGGGAAGGCTTCGGGGAAGGGTTAGGGTTAGGGTTCGGGCTATGGTTAGGGTTTGGGGATGAGGACGGTTTAGGGTCCAGGTGAGGGTACCACAACGGTTTAGAGTGAGCGTACGTGTGAGGGCACGGGTTAATGTTAACGTACGGGTTAGGATTAGGGGACGGGTGAGGGGAAGGCTTCAGGGAAAGGTTAGGATTAGGGTTCGGGCTAGGGTTAGTGTTAGGGGACGGGGACGGTTTAGGGTTTAGGTGAGGGTACGACAACGGATTAGGGGGAACGTACGTGTGAGGGCACGGGTTAGTTTTAGCGTACGGATTAGTATTAGGGGACGGGTGAGGGGAAGATTTAGGGTTAGGGTTCGGGCTACGGCTAAGGTTAGGGGACGGGGACGGTTTAGGGTCCAGGTTAGGGTACGACAACTGTTTAGGGTGAGCGTACGTGTGAGGGCAGGGGTTAGTGTGAGCATATGGGTTAGGATTAGGGGACGGGTGAGGGGAAGGCTTCGGGGAAGGGTTAGGGTTAGGGTTCGGGCTAGAGTTAGGGTTAGGGGACGGGGATGTGTAGGGTCCAGGTGAGGGTACGACAACGGTTTAGGGGAAGTGTACGTGTGAGGGCACGGGTTAGTGTTAGCGTACAGGTAAGGATTAGGGGACGGGTGAGGGGAAGGCTTCGGGGAAGGATTAGGGTTAGGGTTCGGGCTAGGGTTAGGGTTACGGGACGGGGACGGTTTAGGGTCCAAGTGAGTGTACGACAACGTTTTAGGGGGAGAGTACGTGTGAGGTCACGGGTTAGTGTTAGCGTACGGGTTAGTATTAGGGGACGGGTGAGGGGAAGGTTTAGGGTTAGGGTTCGGGCTAGGGCTAAGGTTGGGGGACAGGGACGGTTTAGGGTCCAGATGACGGTACGACAATGGTTTAGGGTGAGCGTACGTGTGAGGGCAGGAGTTAGTGTGAGCATACGGGTTAGGATTAGGGGACGGGTGAGGGGAACGCTTCGGGGAAGGGTTAGGGTTAGGGTTCCGGCTAGGGTTAGGATTAGGGGACGGGGATGTTTTAGGGTCCAGGTGAGGGTACGACAATGGTTTAGGGGGAGCGTACGTGTGAGGGCACGTGTTAGTGTTAGCGTATGGGTTAGGATTAGAGGACAGGTGAGGGGAAGGTTTCGGGGAAGGATTAGGGTTGGGTTCGGGCTAGAGTTAGGGTTAGGGGACGGGGACGGTTTTTGTCCAGGTGAGCGTACGACAACCGTTTATGGCAAGCGTACGTGTGAGGGCACGGGTTAGTGTTAGCGTACGGGTTAGGATTAGGGGACGGGTGAGGGGAAGGTTTAGGGTTAGGGTTCAGGCTAGGGTTAGGGTTAGGGGACGGGGACGGTTTAGGGTCCAGGTGAGGGTACGACAATGGTTTAGGGTGAGCGTACGTGTGAGTGCACGGTTTAGTGTTAGCGTACGGGATAGGATTCGGGGACGGGTGAAGGTATGGCTTCGGGGAAGGCTTAGGGTTAGGGTTCGGGCTAGGGTTAGGGTAGGGGACGGGGACGGTTTAGGGTCCAGGTGAGTGTATGACAACGGTTTAGGTTGAGTGGACGTGTGAGGGCACGAGTTAGTGTTAGCGTACGGGGTAGGATTAGGGGACGGGTTAGGGGAAGGTTTCGGGGAAGGGTTAGGGTTAGGGTTCGGGCTAGGGTTAGCGTTAGGGGACCGGGACGGTTTAGGGTGCAGGTGAGGGTAGGACAACGGATTAGGGAGAGCGTACATGTGAGGGCATGGGTTAGTGTTAGCGTACGGGTTAGGATTAGAGGACGGGTGAGGGGAAGGCTTCGGGGAAGGCTTAGGGTTAGGGTTCGGGCTAGGGTTAGGATTAGGGGATGGGGACGGCTTAGGGTCCAGGTGAGGGTACGACAATGGTTTAGAGTGAGCGTACGTGTGAGGACACGGGTTAGTGTTAGTGTACGGGTTTGGATTAGGGGATGGGTGAGGGGAAGGCTTCGGGGAAGGGTTAGGATTAGTGTTCGGGCTAGGGTTAGGGTTAGGGGACGGGGATGGTTTAGGGTCCAGGTGAGGGTACGACAACGGATTAGGGGGAGTGTACGTGTGAGGGCACGGGTGAGTGTTAGCGTACGGGTTAGGATTAGGGGCCGGGTGAGGGGAAGGCGTCGGGGAAGTGTTAGGGTTAGGTTTCGGGCTAGGGGTAGGGTTAGGGGACGGAGACGTTTTAGGGTCCAGGTGAGGGTATGACAACGGTTTAGGGGGAGCGTACGTGTGAGGGCACTGGTTAGTGTTAGGGTACGGGTTAGGGTTAGGGGACGGGTGAGGGGAAGGCTTCAGGGAAGTGTTAGGGTTAGTGTTCGGGCTAGGGTTAGGGTTAGGGGACGGGGACGGTTTAGGTTCCAGATGAGGGTACGACAACCGTTTAGGGGGAGCGTACGTGTGAGGGCACGGGTTAGTGTAAGCGTACAGGTTAGGAGTAGGGGACGGGTGAGGGGAAGGCTTCGGGGAAGGGTTAGTGTTAGGGTTCGGGCTAGGGTTAGGGTTAGGGGACGGGGACCTTTTAGGGTCCATGTGAGGGTACGACAAAGGATTAGGGAGAGCGTTCATATGAGGTCACGTGTTAGTGTTAACGTACGGGTTAGGATTAGGGGACGGGTGAGGGGAAGGCTTCGGGGAAGGGTTAGGTTTAGGGTTCGGGCAGGGTTAGGTTTAGGTGACGGGGACGGTTTAGGGTCCAGGTTAGGGTACGACAACGGTTTATGGGGAGCGTACGTGTGAGGGCACGGGTTAGTGTTAGCGTACGGTTTAGGATTAGGGGACGGGTGAGGGAAAGTCTTTGGGGAAGGTGTAGGGTTAGGTTTCGGACTAGGGTTAGGGTTAGGGGACCGGGACGGTTTAGGGTCCAGGTGAGGGTACGACAACGATTTAGGGGGAGCGTACGTGTTAGGGCACGGGTTAGTGTTAGCGTATGGTTTAGGATTAGGGGAAGGGTGAGGGGAAGGCTTCGGGGAAGTGTTAGGGTTAGTGTTCGGTCTAGGTTTAGGTTTAGAGCACGGGGATGGTTTAGGGTCCAGGTGAGGGTACCACAACGGTTTCGGGGGAGCGAACGTGTGAGGGCACGGGTTAGTGTTAGCGTACGGGTTAGGATTAGGGGACGGGTGAGGGGAAGGCTTCGGGGAAGGGTTAGGGTTAGGGTTCGGGCTAGGGTTAGGTTTAGCGGATGGGGACGGTTTAGGGTGTAGGTGAGGGTATGACAACGGTTTAGGGTGAGCGTATGTGTGAGGGCACGGGTTAGTGTTACCGTACGGGTTAGGATTAGGGGACGGGTGAGGGGAAGGCTTCGGGGAAGGATTAGGGTTAGGGTTCGAGCTAGAGTTAGGGTTAGGGGACGGGGACGGTTTTGGTCCAGTTGAGCATACGACAACCATTTAGGGGGAGTGTACGTGTGAGGTCACGGGTTAGTGTTAGCGTACAGGTTAGGATTAGGGAACAGGTGAGGGGAAGGTTTAGGGTTAGGGTTAGGGTTAGGGTTAGGGGACAGGGACAGTTTAGGTTGCAGATGAGGGAATGACAACGGTTTAGGGGGAGCGTACGTGTGAGGGCACGGGTTAGTGTAAGCGTACGGGTTAGGATTAGGGGACGGGTGAGGGGAAGTCTTCGCGGAAAGGTTAGGGTTAGTGTTTGGGCTAGGGTTATTGTTAGGGGACTGGGACCTTCTAGGGTCCAGGTGAGTGTACGAAAACGGATTAGGGGGAGCGTACGTGTGAGGGCACGGGTTATTGTTAACGTACGGGTTAGGATTAGGGGACGGGTGAGGGGAAGTCTTCGGGGAAGGTTTAGGGTTAAGGTTCGGGCTAGGGTTAGGGTTAGGGGACGGGGACGGTTTAGGGTCCAGGTGAGGGTACGACAACGGTTTAGGGTGAGCGTACGTGTGAGGGCATGGGTTAGTGTTAGCGTACGGGTTACGATTAGGGGACGGGTGAGGGGAAGGCTTCGGGGAAGGGTTAGGGTTAGGGTTCGGGCTAGGGTTAGGGTTAGGGGACGGGGACGGTTTAGGGTCCAGGTGAGGGTACGACAACGGTTTAGTGTGAGCGTACGTGTGAGGGCATGGGTTAGTGTTAGCGTACGGGTTAGGATTAGGGGACGGGTGAGGGGAAGTCTTCGGTGAACAGTTAGTGTTAGGGTTTGGGCTAGGGTTAGGGTTAGGGGACTGGGACCTTTTAGGGTCCAGGTGAGGGTACGACAATGGTTTAAGGGGAGCGTACGTGTGAGGGCACGGGTTAGTGTTAGCGTACGGGTTAGGATTATGGGAATGGTGAGAGGAAGGCTTCGGGGAAGTGTTAGGGTTTGGGTTCGGGCTAGGGTTAGGGTTAGGGGACGGGGACGGTTTAGGGTCCAGGTGAGGGTACGACAATGGTTTAGGGTGAGCATACGTGTGAGGGCACGGGTTAGTGTTAGCGTACGGGTTAGGATTAGGGGACGGGTGAGGGCAAGTCTTCGGGGAAGGGTTAGGGTTAGGGTTTGGGCTAGGGTTATTGTTAGGGGACTGGGACCTTTTAGGGTCCAGGTGAGGGTACGACAACGGATTAGGGGGAGCATACGTGTGAGAGCACGGGTTAGTGTTAGCATACGGGTTAGGATTAGGGGACGGGTGAGGGGAAGGCTTCAGGGAAAGGTTAGAGTTAGGGTTCGGGCTAGGGTTAGGGTTAGGGGACGGGAACGGTTTAGGGTCCAGGTGAGGGTACGACAACTGTTTAGGGGGAGAACATGTGTGAGGGCACAGGATAGTGTTAGCGTACGGGTTAGGATTAGGTGCCGGGTGAGAGGAAGGCATCGGGGAAGTGTTAGGGTTAGGGTTCGAGCAAGGGTTAGTGTTAGGGGACGGGGACGGTTTAGGGTCCAGGTGAGGGTACGATAATGGTTTAAGGGGAGCGTACATGTGAGGGCACGGTTAGTGTTATCGTACGGGTTAGGATTATGGGAATGGTGAGAGGAAGGCTTCGGGGAAGGGTTAGGGTTAGGGTTCGGGCTAGGGTTTGGGTTAGGGGACGGGGACGGTTTAGGGTCCAGGTGAGGGTACGACAACGGTTTCGGGAGAGCGTACATGTGAGAGCACGGGTTAGAGTTAGCATACGTGTTAGGATTAGGGGACGGGTGAGGGGAAGGCTTCGGGGAAGGGTTAGGGTTAGGGTTTGGGGTAGGGTTAGGGTTAGGGGACGGGGACGGTTTAGGGTCCAGGTGAGGGTACGACAACGGTTTAGGGGGAGCGTACGTGTGAGGGCACGAGTTAGTGTTAGCGTTTGCGTTAGGATTAGGCGACAGGTGAGGGGAAGGCTTCGGGGAAGGTTTAGGGTTAGGGTTCGGGCTAGGGTTAGGGTTAGGGGACGGGGACGGTTTAGGGTCCAGATGAGGGTACGATAAATGTTTAGGGGCAGGGTACGTGTGAGGGCACGGGTTAGTGTTAGCATACGGGTTAGGATTAGGGTACGGGTGAGGGGAAGGGTTAGGTTTAGGGTTCGGGCTAGGGTTAGGTTTAGGGGACGGGGACGGTTTAGGGTCCAGGTGAGGGTACGACAACGGTTTACGGTGAGCGTACGTGTGAGGGCACAGGTTAGTGTCAGCGTACGGGTTAGGATTAGGGGACAGGTGAGGGGAAGGCTTCGGGGAAGGGTTAGGGTTAGGGTTCGGGGTAGGGTTAGGGTTAGGGGACGGGGACGGCTTAGGGTCCAGGTGAGGGTTCGACAACGGTTTAGGGGGAGCGTACGTGTGAGGGCACGGGTTAGTGTTAGTGTAAGGGTTAGGATTAGGGGATGGGTGAGGATAAGGCTTCGGAGAAGTGTTAGTGTTAGGGTTGGGGCTAGGGTTATGGTTAGGGGACAGGGACGGTTTAGGGTCCAGGTGAGGGTACGAGAACGGATTGGGGGAGTGAACGTGTGAGGGCATGGGTTAGTGTTAGCATACGTGTTAGGATTAGGGGATGGGTGAGGGGAAGGCTTCGGGGAAGGGTTAGGTTTAGGGTTCGGGCTAGGATTAGGGTTAGGGGACGGGGACGGTTTACGGTCCAGGTGAGGGTATGACAACGGTTTCGGGGGAGAATACGTGTGAGGGCATTTGTTAGTGTTAGCGTACGGTTTAGGATTAGGGGACGGGTGAGGGGAAGGCTTCGGGGAAGGGTTAGGGTTAGGGTTCATGCTAGGGTTAGGGTTAGGGGACGGGGATGGTTTAAGGTCCAGGTGAGGGTATGACAACGGTTTAGGGGGAGCGTACGTGTGAGGGCACGGGTTAGTGTTAGCATACGGGTTAAGATTAGGGGACGGGTGAGGGGAAGGCTTCGGGGAAGGGTTAGGTTTAGGGTTCGGGCTAGGGTTAGGGTTAGGGGATGGGGACGGTTTAGGATCCAGGTGAGCGTACGACAAAGGTTTCGGGGGAACGTACTTGTGAGGGCACGGGTTACTGTTAGCGTACTGGTTAGGATTAGGGGACGGGTGAGGCGAAGGCTTCAGGGAAGGTTTAGGGTTAGGGTTCGGGCTAGGGTGAGGGGACGGGAACGGGGACGGTTTAGGGTCCAGGTTAGGTTACCACAACGGTTTAGGGTGAGCGTACGTGTGAGGGCAGGGGTTTGTGTGAGCGTACGGGTTAGGATTAGGGGACGGGTGAGGGGAAGGCTTCAGGGAAGTGTTAGGTTTAGGGTTCGGGCTAGGGTTAGGGTTATGGGACAGGGACGGTTTAGGGTCCAGGTGAGGGTACGACAACGGTTTCGGGGGAGCTTACGTGTAAGGGCACAGGTTAGTGTTAGCGTACGGGTTAGGATTAGGGGACGGGTGACGGGAAGGCTTCGGGGAAGGTTTAGAGTTAGAGTTCGGGCTAGGGTTAGGGGACGGGGACTGTTTAGGGTCCAGGTGAGAGTACGACAACGGTTTAAGGGGAGCGTACGTGTGAGGGCACGGGTTAGTGTTAGCGTACGGGTTAGGATTAGGGGACGGGTGAGGGGAAGTCTTCGGGGAAGGATTAGGGTTAGGGTTTGGGCTAGGGTTAGGGTTAGGGGACTGGGACCTTTTAAGGTCCAGGTGAGGGTACGACAATGGTTTAAGGGGAGCGTACGTGTGAGGGCACGGGTTAGTGTTAGCGTACGGGTTAGGATTATGGGAATGGTGAGAGGAAGGCTTCGGGGAAGGGTTAGGGTTAGGGTTCGGGCTAGGGTTTGGGTTAGGGGACGGGGACGGTTTAGGGTCCAGGTGAGGGTACGGCAACGGTTTCAGGAGAGCGTACATGTGAGTGCACGGGTTAGTGTTAGCGTACGGGTTAGGATTAGGGGACAGGTGAGGGGAAGGTTTAGGGTTAGGGTTCGGGCTAGGGTTAGGGTTAGGGGACGGGGACGGTTTAGGGTCCTGGGGAGGGTACGACAATGTTTTAGGCTGAGCGTACGTGTGAGTGCACGGGTTAGTGTTAGCGTACGGGTTAGGATTAGGGCATGGGTGAGGGGATGGCTTCGGGGAAGGCTTAGGGTTAGGGTTCGGGCTAGGGTTAGGGTTAGGGGACGGGGACTGTTTAGGGTCCAGGTGATTGTACGACAACGGTTTAGGTTGAGCGGACGTGGGAGGGCATGGGTCAGTGTTACCGTACGGGGTAGGATTAGGGCACGGGTGAGGGGAAGGCTTCAGGGAAGGGTTAGGGTTAGGTTTCGGGCTAGGGTTAGGGATAGGAGACCGGTACGGTTTAGGGTCCAGTTGAGGGTACGATAATGGTTTCGGGGGAGCGTACGTGTGAGGGCACGGGTTAGCGTTAGCGTACGGGTTAGTATTAGGGGACGGGTGAGGGGAAGGTTTAGGGTTAGGGTTTGGGCTAGGGTTAGGGTTAGGGGACGGGGACGGTTTAGGGTCCAGGTGAGGGTACGACAACGGTTTAGGGGGAGCGTACGTGTGAGTGCACGGGTTAGTGTTAGCGTACGGGTTAGGATTAGAGGACGGGTGAGGGGAAGCCTTCGGGGAAGGGTTAGGGTTAGTGTTCGGGCTAGGGTTTGGGTTAGGGGACAGGGACGGTTTAGGGTCCAGGTGAGTGTACGACAACGGTTTCGGGGGAGCGTACGTGTGAGGGCATGGGTTAGTGTTAGCGTACAGTTTAGGATTAGGTGACGGGTGAGGGGAAGACTTCGGGGAAAGTTTAGGGTTAGGGTTCGGGCTAGGGTTAGGGTTAGGGGAAGGGGACGGTTTAGGGTCCAGGTGAGTGTACGACAACGTTTTAGGGGGAGAGTACGTGTGAGGGCACGGGTTAGTGTTAGCGTACGGGTTAGGATTAGGGGACGGGTGAGGGGAAGGCTTCGGGGAAGTGTTAGGGTTAGGGTTCGGGCTAGGGTTAGGTTTAGGGGACGGGGACGGTTTAGGGTCCAGGTGAGGGTACGACAACGCTTTAGGGGGAGAATACGTGTGAGGGCACAGGTTAGTGTTAGCGTACGGGTTAGGATTAGGGGACGGGTGAGGGGAAGGCTTCGGGTAAGTGTTAGGGTCAGGGTTCGGGCTAGGGTTAGGGTTAGGGGACGGACACGGTTTAGAGTCCAGGTGAGGGTACGACAACGGTTTATGGGGACCGTACGTGTGAGGGCACGGGTTAGTGTTAGCGTACGGGTTAGTATTAGGGGACGGGTTAGGGGAAGGTTTAGGATTAGGGTTCTGGCTAGGGCTAAGGTTGGGGGACGGGGACGGTTTAGGGTCCAGATGCCGGTACGACAACGGTTTAGGGTGAGCGTACGTGTGAGGGCAGGGTTTACTGTGAGCATATGGGTAAGGATTAGTGGACAGGTGAGGGGAAGGCTTCGGGGAAGTGTTAGGGTTAGGGTTCGGGCTAGAGTTAGGGTTAGGGGACGGGGACGGGTAGGGTCCAGTTGAGGGTACGACAACGGTTTAGGGGGACGGTACGTGTGAGGGCACGGGGTAGTGTTAGCGTACGGGTAAGGATTAGGGGACGGGTGAGGGGAAGGCTTCAGGGAAGGTTTAGGGATACGGTTCGGGCTAGCGGTAGGGTTAGGGAACGGGGACGGTTTAGGATCCAGGTGAGGTTACGACAACGGTTTAGGGGGATCGTACGTGTGAGGGCACGGGTTAGTGTTAGCGTACGGGTTAGGATTAGGAGACGGGTGAGGGGAAGGCTTCGGGGAAGTGTTAGGGTTAGGGTTAGGGGTAGGGTTAGGGGATGGGGACGGGGACGATTTAGGGTCCAGGTGAGGGTACGACAACGGATTAGGGGGAGCGTACGTGTGAGGGCAAGTGTTAGTGTTAGCCTACGGGTTAGGATTAGGGGACGGATGAGGGGAAGGCTTCGGGGAAGGGTTAGGGTTGGGGTTCGGGCTAGGGTTAGGGTTAGGAGACGGGGACGGTTTAGGGTCCAGGTGAGGTTACGATAACTGTTTAGGGGAGCGTACGTGTGAGGGCACGGTGGAGTGTTAGCGTAAGGGTTAGAATTAGGGGGCGGGTGAGGGCAAGGCTTCGGGGAAGGGTTAGGTTTAGGGTTAGGGCTAGGGTTAGGGTTAGGGGACGGGGATGGTTTAGCGTACAGGTGAGTGTACGATAAATGTTTAGGGCTAGGGTATGTGTGAGGGCACGGGTTAGTGTTAGCGTACGGGTTAGGATTAGGGGACGGGTGAGAGGAAGGCTTCAGGGAAGGGTTAGTGTTAGGGTTCGGGCTAGGGTTAGGGTTAGGGGACAGGGACGGTTTAGGGTCCAGGTGAGGGTATGACAACGGTTTACGGTGAGCGTACGTGTGAGGGCACGGGTTAGTGTTAGCGTACGGGTTAGGATTAGGGGACGGGTGAGGGGAAGGCTTCGGGGAAGTGTTAGGGTTAGGGTTTGGGCTAGGGTTAGGGTTAGGGGACGGGGACCGTTTAGGGTCCAGGTGAGGGTACGACAACGGATTAGGGGGAGTGTACGTGTGAGGGCACAGGTTAGGGTTAACGTTCGGCTTAGGATTAGGGGACGGGTGAGGGGAAGGCTTCGGGGAAGGGTTAGGTTTAGGGTTCGAGCTAGGGTTAGGTTTAGGGGACGGGGACGGTTTAGGGTCCAGGTGAGGGTACGACAACGGTTTAGGGGGAGCGTACGTGTGAGGGCATGGGTTAGTGTTAACGTACGGGTTAGGATTAGGGGACGGGTGAGGGGAAGGCTTCGGGGAAGGGTTAGGGTTAGGGTTCGGGCTAGGGTTAGGGTTAGGGAAAGGGGACGGTTTAGGGTCCAGGTGAGGGTTCGACAACAGTTTAGGGGGAGCGTACTTGTGAGGGCACGGGGTAGTGTTAGTGTACGGGGTAGGTTTGGGGACGGGTGAGGTGAAGGCATCGTGGAAGGGTTAGGGTTAGCGTTTGTGCTAGCGTTAGCGTTAGAGAACAGGGACGGTTTAGGGTCCAGGTGAGCGTACGACAACGGTTTACGGGGAGCGTACGTGTGAGGGCACGGGTTAGTGCTAGCGTACGGGTTAGGATTAAGGGACGGGTGAGGGGAAGGCTTCGGGGAAGGGTTAGGGTTAGGGTTCGGGCTAGGGTTAGGGTTAGGGGACGGGGACGGTTTAGGGTCTAGGTGAGGTTACGACAACGGTTTCAGGGGAGCGTACGTGTGAGGGCACGGGTTAGTGTTAGCGTACGGGTTAGGATTAGGGGACGGGTGAGGGGAAGGCTTCGGGGAAGGGTTAGGGTTAGGGTTCGGGCTAGGGTTAGGTTTTGGGGACGGGGACGGTTTAGGGTCCAAGTGAGGGCACGACAACGGTTTAGGGGTAGCGTATGTGTGAGGGCACGGGTTAGGGTTAGCGTACGTGTTAGGATTAGGGGACAGTTGAGGAGAAGGCTTCGGGGAAGGGTTAGGTTTAGGGTTCGGGCTAGGATTAGGGTTAGGGGATGGGGACGGTTTAGGGTCCAGGTGCGTGTACGCCAACGGTTTACGGGGAGCGTACGTGTGAGGGCACGGGTTAGTGTTAGCGTACGGGTTAGGAGTAGGTGACGGGTGAGAGGAAGGCTTCGGGGAAGGGTTAGGGTTAGGGTTTCGGCTAGGGTTAGGGTTAGGGGACTGGGACCGTTTAGGGTCCAGGTGAGGGTACGACAACGGATTAGGGGGAGCGTACATGTGAGGGCACAGGTTAGTGTTAACGTACGGGTTAGGATTAGGGGACGGGTGAGGGGAAGGCTTCGGGGAAGGGTTAGGTTTAGGGTTCGAGCTAAGGTTAGGTTTAGGGGACGGGGACGGTTTAGGGTCCAGGTGAGGGTACGACAACAGTTTAGGGGGAGCGTACGTGTGAGGGCATGGGTTAGTGTTAACGTACAGGTTAGGATTAGGGGAAGGGTGAGGGGAAGGCTTCGGGGAAGGGTTAGTGTTAGGGTTCGGGCTAGGGTTAGGGTTAGGGACAGGGACGGTTTAGGGTCCAGGTGAGGGTATGACAACGGTTTACGTTGAGCGTACGTGTGAGGGCACGGGTTAGTGTTAGCGTACGGGTTAGGATTAGGTGACGGGTGAGGGGAAGGCTTCGGGGAAGGGTTAGGGTTAGGGTTTGGGCTAGGGTTAGGGTTAGGGGACTGGGACCGTTTAGGGTCCAGGTGAGGGTACGACAACGGATTAGGGGGAGCGTACATGTGAGGGCACAGGTTAGTGTTAACGTACGGGTTAGGATTAGGGGACGGGTGAGGGGAAGGCTTCGGGGAAGGGTTAGGTTTAGGGTTCGAGCTAGGGTTAGGTTTAGGGGACGGGGACGGTTTAGGGTCCAGGTGAGGGTACGACAACGGTTTAGGGGGAGCGTACGTGTGAGGGCATGGGTTAGTGTTAACGTACGGGTTAGGATTAGGGGACGGGTGAGGGGAAGGCTTCGGGGAAGGGTTAGGGTTAGGGTTCGGGCTAGGGTTAGGGTTAGGGGACGGGGATGGTTTAGGGTCCAGGTGAGGGTACGACAACGGTTTAGGGGGAGCGTACGTGTGAGGGCATGGTTAGTGTTAGCGTACAGGTTAGGATTACGGGACGGGTGAGGGGAAGGCTTTGGGGAAGTGTTAGGGTTAGGGTTCGGGCTAGGGTTAGGGTTAGGGGACGGGGATGGTTTAGGGTCCAGGTGAGGGTACGACAACGGTTTAGGGGGAGCGTACGTGTGAGGGCCTGGGTTAGTGTTAGCGTACAGGTTAGGATTACGGGACGGGTGAGGGGAAGGCTTCGGGGAAGGGTTAGGGTTAGGGTTCGGGCTAGGGTTAGGGTTAGAGGACGGGGACGGTTTAGGGTCCAGGTGAGGGTACGACAACGGTTTAGGGTGAGCGTACGTGTGAGGGCACGGGTTAGTGTTAGCGTACGGGTTAGGATTAGGTGACGGGTGAGAGGAAGGCATCCGGGAAGGGTTAGGGTTAGGGTTCGGGCTAGGGTTAGGGTTAGGGGACGGGGACGGTTAAGGGTCCAGGTGAGGGTACGACAACGGTTTAGGGGGAGAGTATGTGTGAGGGCACGGGTTAGTGTTAGCGTACGGGTTAGGATTAGGGGACGGGTGAGGGGAAGGCTTCGGGGAAGGGTTAGGGTTAGGGTTCGGGCTAGGGTTTGTGTTAGGGGACGGGGACGGTTTAGGGTCCAGGTGAGGGTACGAAAACAGTTTCGGGGAAGCGTACGTGTGAGGGCACGGGTTAGTGTTAGCGTACGGGTTAGGATTAGAGGACGGGTGGGGGGAAGGCTTCGAGGAAGGGTTAGGGTTAGGGTTCGGGCTTGGGTTAGGGTTAGGGGACGGGGACGGTTTAGGGTCCAGGTGAGGGTACGACAACGGTTTAGGGGGAGCGTACGTGTGAGGGCACGGGTTAGTGTTAGCGTACGGGTTAGAATTAGGGGACGGGTGAGGGGAAGGCTTCGGGGAAGGGTTAGGGTTAGGGTTCGGGCTAGGGTTAGGGTTAGGGAAAGGGGACGGTTTAGGGTCCAGGTGAGGGTTCGACAACAGTTTAGGGGGAGCGTACTTGTGAGGGCACGGGGTAGTGTTAGCGTACGGGGTAGGATTTGGGGACGGGTGAGGTGAAGGCATCGTGGAAGGGTTAGGGTTAGCGTTTG
This sequence comes from Orcinus orca, assembly GCF_937001465.1. NCBI lineage: Eukaryota > Metazoa > Chordata > Mammalia > Artiodactyla > Delphinidae > Orcinus > Orcinus orca. The sequence goes on along the minus strand of NC_064565.1, from coordinate 3,175,678 downwards.
TGCAAGGGTTAGCGTTAGAGAACAGGGACGGTTTAGGGTCCAGGTGAGGGTACGACAACGGTTTACGGGGAGCGTACGTGTGAGGGCACGTGTTAGTGTTAGCGTACGGGTTAGGATTAAGGGACGGGTGAGGGGAAGGCTTCGGGGAAGGGTTAGGGTTAGGGTTCGGGCTAGGGTTAGGGTTAGGGGACGGGGACGGTTTAGGGTCTAGGTGAGGTTACGACAACGGTTTCGGGGGAGCGTACGTGTGAGGGCACGGGTTAGTGTTAGCGTACGGTTTAGGATTAGGGGACGGGTGAGGGGAAGGCTTCAGGGAAGGGTTAGGGTTAGGGTTCGGACTAGGGTTAGGTTTTGGGGACGGGGACGGTTTAGGGTCCAAGTGAGGGCACGACAACGGTTTAGGGGAGCGTACGTGTGAGGGCACGGGTTAGGGTTAGCGTACGTGTTAGGATTAGGGGACGGTTGAGGAGAAGGCTTCGGGGAAGGGTTAGGTTTAGGGTTCGGGCTAGGATTAGGGTTAGGGGACAGGGACGGTTTAGGGTCCAGGTGCGTGTACGCCAACGGTTTACGGGGAGCGTACGTGTGAGGGCACGGGTTAGTGTTAGCGTACGGGTTAGGATTAGGGGACGGGTGAGAGGAAGGCTTCGGGGAAGGGTTAGGGTTAGGGATTCGGCTAGGGTTAGGGTTAGGGTCTGGGACCGTTTAGGGTCCAGGTGAGGGTATGACAACGATTTAGGGGTAGGGTAGGTGTGAGGGCACGGGTTAGTGTTAGCATACGGGTTAGGATTAGCGGACGGGTGAGGAGAAGGCTTCGGGGAAGCGTTAGGGTTAGGGTTCGGGCTAGGGTTAGGGTTAGAGGACGCGGACGATTTAGGGTCCAGGTGAGGGTATGACAACGGTTTAGGGGGAGCGTACGTGTGAGGGCACGGGTTAGTGTTAGCGTACGGGTTAGTATTAGGGGTCGGGTGAGGGGAAGGCTTCGGGGAAGGGTTAGGGTTAGGGTTCGGGCTAGGGTTAGGGTTTGGGGACGGGGACGGTTTAGGGTCCAAATGAGGGTACGACAATGGTTTAGGGGGAGTGAACATGTGAGGGCACGGGTTAGTGTTAGCGTACGGGTTAGGATTAGGGGACGGGTGAGGGGAAGGCTTCAGGGAAGGGTTAGGGTCAGGGTTCGGGCTAGAGTTAGTGTTAGGGGACGGGGATGGTTTAGGGTCCAGGTGATGGTACGACAACTGTTTAGGGGGAGCGTACATGTGAGGGCACGGGTTAGTGTTAGCGTACGGGTTAGGATTAAGGACGGGTGAGGGGAAGGCTTTGGGGAAGGGTTAGGGTTAGGGTTCGGGCTAGGGTTAGGGTTAGGGGACGGGGACGGTTTAGGGTCCACGTGAGGGTACGACAACGGTTTAGGGGGAGCGTACGTGTGAGGGCACGGGTTAGTGTTTGCGTACGGATTAGGATTGGGGACGGGTGAGGGGAAGGCTTCGGTGAAGGGTTAGGGTTAGGGTTCGGGCTAGGGTTAGGGTTTGGGGACGTAGACGGTTTAGGGTCCAGGCCAGGGTACGACAGCGGTTTAGGGGGAGTGTACACGTGAGGGCAAGAGTTAGTGTTAGCGTACGGGTTAGGATTATGGGACGGGTGAGGGTAAGGCTTCGGCGAAGTGTTAGGATTAGGGTTCGGGCTAGGGTTAGGGTTTGGGGATGGGGACGGTTTAGGGTCCAAGTGAGGGTACGACAACGGTTTAGGGGGAGCGTACGTGTGAGGGCACGGGTTAGTGTTAGTGTACTGGTTAGGATTAGGGGACGGGTGAGGGGAAGGCTTCAGGGAAGGGTTAGGGTTATGGTTCGGGCTAGGGTTAGGGTTAGGGGACGGAGACGGTTTAGGGTCCAGGTGAGGGTATGACACCGGTTTCGGGGGAGCGTACGTGGGAGGGCACGGGTTAGTGTTAGCGTAAGGGTTAGGATTAGGGGACGGGTGAGGGGAAGTCTTCAGGGCAGGGTTAGTGTTAGGGTTCGGTCTAGGGTTAGGGTTTGGGGACGGGGACGGTTTAGGGTCCAGGTGAGGGTACGACAACGGTTTAGGGGGAGCGTAAGTGTGAGGACACGGGTTAGTGTTAGCGTACGGATTAGGATTACGGGACGGGTGAGGGGAAGGCTTCGGGGAAGGGTTAGGTTTAGGGTTCTGGCTAGGTTTAGGGTTAGGGGACAGGGAAGGTTTAGGGTCCAGGTGAGGGTACGACAACGGTTTCGGGGGAGCGTACGTGTGAGGGCACGGGTTAGTGTTAGCGAACGGTTTAGGATTAGGGGACGGGTGAGGGGAAGGCTTCGGGGAAGGGTTAGGGTTAGGTTTCGGGCTAGGGTTAGGGTTAGGGCACGGGGACGGTTTAGGGTCCAGGTGAGGGTACGACAACGGATTAGGGGGAGCGTACGTGTGAGGGCACGGTTTACTGTTAGCGTCCGGGTTAGGATTACGGGACGGGTGAGGGGAAGGCTTCGGGGAAGGGTTAGGGTTAGGGTTCGTGCTAGGGTTAGGGTTAGGGGACGGGGACGGTTTAGGATCCAGGTGAGGGTACGACAACGGTTTAGGGGAAGCGTACGTGTGAGGGCACGGGTTAGTGTTAGCGTTTGCGTTAGGATTAGGCGACGGGTGAGGGGAAGGCTTCGGGGAAGGTTTAGGGTAGGGTTCGGGCTAGGGTTAGGGTTAGGGGACGGGGACGGTTTAGGGTCCAGATGAGGGTACGATAAATGTTTAGGGGGAGAGTACGTGTGAGGGCATGGGTTACTGTTAGCGTACGGGTTAGGATTAGGGTACGGGTGAGGGGAAGGGTTAGGGTTAGGGTTCGGGCTAGGGTTATGTTTAGGGGACGGGGACGGTTTAGGGTCCAGGTGAGGGTACGACAACGGATTGGGGGAGCGAACGTGTGAGGGCATGGGTTAGTGTTAGCGTACGTGTTAGGATGAGGGGATGGGTGAGGGGAAGGCTTCGGGGAAGGGTTAGGGTTAGGGTTCGGGCTAGGGTTAGGGTTAGGGGACGGGGATGGTTTAAGGTCCAGGTGAGGGTATGACACGGTTTAGGGGGAGCGTACGTGTGAGGGCACGGGATAGTGTTAGCGTACGGGTTAAGATTAGGGGACGGGTGAGGGGAAGGCTTCGGGGAAGGGTTAGGTTTAGGGTTCGGGCTTGGGTTAGGGTTAGGGGATTGGGATGGTTTAGGGTCCAGGTGAGCCTACGACAACGGTTTCAGGGGAGCGTACATGTGAGGGCACGTGTTAGTGTTAGCGTACTGGTTAGGATTAGGGGACGGGTGAGGTGAAGGCTTCGGGGAAGGTTTAGTGTTAGGGTTCGAGCTAGGGTTAGGGGACGGAAGGGGACGGTTTAGGGTCCAGGTGAGGTTACCACAACGGTTTAGGGTGAGCGTACGTGTGAGGGCAGGGGTTTGTGTGAGCGTACGGGTTAGGATTAGGGGATGGGTGAGGGGAAGGCTTCAGGGAAGTGTTAGGTTTAGGGTTCGGGCTAGGGTTAGGGTTAGGGGACGGGGACGGTTTAGGGTCCAGGTGAGGGTACGACAACGTTTTCGGGGGAGCGTACATGTGAGGGCACAGGTTAGTGTTAGCGTACGGGTTAGGATTAGGGGACGGGTGAGGGGAAGGCTTCTGGGAAGGTTTAGGGTTAGAGTTCAGGCTAGGGTTAGGGGACGGGGACTGTTTAGGGTCCAGGTGAGAGTACGACAACGGTTTAAGGGGAGCATACGTGTGAGGCACGGGTTAGTGTTAGCGTACGGGTTACGATTAGGGGACGTGTGAGGGGAAGGCTGCGGGGAAGTGTTAAGTTTAGGGTTCTGTCTAGGGTTAGGGTTAGGGGATTGGGATGGTTTAGGGTCCAGGTGAGGGTACGACAACGGTTTCGGGGGAGGGTACGTGTGAGGGCACGGGTTAGTGTTAGCGTACGGGTTAGGATTAGGGGACGGGTGAGGGGAAGGCTTCGGGGAAGGGTTAGGGTTAGGGTTCGGGCTAGGGTTAGGTTTAGGGGACGAGGACGGTTTAGGGTCCAGGTGAGGGTTCGACAACGGTTTAGGGGAAGCGTACGTGTGAGGGCATGGGTTAGTGTTAGGGTACGGGTTAGGATTAGGGGATGGGTGAGGGGAAGGCTTCGGGGAACGATTAGGGTTAGGGTTCTGTCTAGAGTTACGGTTAGGGGACGGGGACGGTTTTGGTCCAGGTGAGCATACGACAACCGTTTAGGGGGAGCATACGTGTGAGGGCACGTGTTAGTGTTAGCGTACGGGTTAGTATTAGGGGACAGGTGAGGGGAAGGATTAGGGTTAGGTTTCGGGCTAGGGTTAGGCTTAGGGGACGGGGACGGTTTAGTGTCCAGGTGAGCATACGACAACCGTTTAGGGGGAGCGTACGTGTGAGGGCACGGGTTAGTGTTAGCGTACGGGTTAGGATTAGGGGATGGGTGAGGGGAAGGTTTAGGGTTAGGGTTCGGGCTAGGGTTAGGGTTAGGGGACGGGGACGGTTTAGGGTCCAGGGGAGGGTACGACAATGGATTAGGGTGAGCGTACGTGTGAGTGCACGGGTTAGTGTTAGTGTACGGGTTAGGATCAAGGGATGGGTGAGGGGATGGCTTCGGGGAAGGCTTAAGGTTAGGGTTCGGGCTAGGGTTAGGGTTAGGGGACGGGGACTGTTTAGGGTCCAGGTGAGTGTACGACAACGGTTTAGGTTGAGCGGACGTGTGAGGGCACGGGTTAGTGTTACCGTATGGGGTAGGATTAGGGCACGGGTGAGGGGAAGGCTTCAGGGAAGGGTTAGGGTTAGGGTTCGGGCTAGGGTTAGGGATAGGGGACCGGGACGGTTTAGGGTCCAGGCGAGGGCACGACAGCGTTTTCGGGGGAGCGTAGGTGTGAGGGCACGGGTGAGCGTTAGCGTACGGGTTAGTATTAGGGGATGGGTGAAGGGAAGGTTTAGGGTTAGGGTTCGGGCTAGGGTTAGGGTTAGGGGAAGGGGACGGTTTAGGGTCCAGGTGAGTGTACGGCAACGGTTTAGGGTGAGCGTACGTGTGAGGGCACGGGTTAGTGTTAGCGTACAGGTGAGGATTAGGGGACGGGTGAGGGGAACGCTTCGGGGAAGGGTTAGGGTTAGGGTTTGGGCTAGGGTTAGGGTTAGGGGACGGGGACGTTTTAGGGTCCAGGTGAGGGTACGACAACGGTTAAGGGGGAGCGTACGTGTGAGGGCACGGGTTAGTGTTAGCGTACGGGTTGTTATTAGGGGACGTGTGAGGGGAAGGTTTAGGATTAGGGTTCGGGCTAGGGCTAAGGTTAAGTGATGGGGACGGTTTAGGGTCCAGGTGAGGGTACGACAATGGTTTAGGGGGAGCGTACGTGTGAGGGCACGGGTTAGTGTTAGCGTACGGGTTAATATTAGGGGACGGGTGAGGGGAAGGTTTAGGGTTAGGGTTCGGTCTAAGGTTAAGGTTAGGGGACTGGGACGGTTTAGGGTCCAGGTGAGGGTACGACAACGGAATAGGGGGAGCATACGTGTGAGGGCAAGTTTTAGTGTTAGCGTACGGGTTAGGATTAGGGGACGGGTGAGGGGAAGGCTTCGGGGAAGGGTTAGGGTTAGGGTTCCAGCTAGGGTTAGGGTTAGGGGATGGGGAAGGTTCAGGGTCCAGGTGAGGGTACGACAACGGTTTAGGGGGAGCATACGTGTGAGGGCACGGGTTAGTTTTAGCGTACGGGTTAGGATTAGGGGACGGGTGAGGGTAAGGCTTCGGGGAAGGGTTAGGGTTAGGGTTCAGGCTAGGGTTAGGGTTAGGGGACGGCGACGGTTTCGGGTCCCAGTGAGGATACCACAACCTTTTAGGGGAGCGTACCTGTGAGGGCACGGGTTAGTGTTAGCGTACAGGTTAGAATTAGGGGACGGGTGAGGGGAAGGCTTCGGGGAAGGGTTAGGGTTAGGGTTCGGGCTAGGGTTAGGGTTAGTGGACGGGCACGGTTTAGGGTCCAGGTGAGTGTACGACAACGGTTTATGGGGAGCGTACGTGTGAGGTCAAGGGTTAGTGTTAGCGTACGGTTTAGGATTAGGCTACGGGTGAGGGGAAGTCTTTGGGGAAGGGTTTGGGTTAGGGTTTGGGCTAGGGTTATTGTTAGGGGACTGGGACCTTTTAGGGTCCAGGTGAGGGTACGACAACGGATTAGGGGGAGCGTACGTGTGAGGGCACGGGTTAGTGTTAGCCTACGGGTTATGATTAGGTGACGGGTGAGGGGAAGGCTTCGGGGAAGGTTTAGGGTTAGGATTCGGACTAGGGTTTGGGTTAGGGGACGGGGACGGTTTAGGGTCCAGCTGAGGGTACGACAACGGTTTCGGGGGACCGTAAGTGTGAGAGCACGGGTTAGTGTTAGCATACGGGTTAGCATTAGGGGACGGGTGAGGGGTAGGCTTCAGGGAAAGGTTAGAGTTAGGGTTCGGGCTAGGGTTAGGGTTAGGGGACGGGGACGGTTTAGGGTCTAGGTGACGGTACCACAATGGTTTCGGAGGAACGTAGGTGTGAGGGAACGGGTTAGTGTTAGCGTATGGGTTAGAATTAGGGGACGGGTGAGGGCAAGGCTTCGGGAAAGGGTTAGGTTTAGGGTTTGGGCTAGTGTTAGGGTTAGGGGACGGGGACGGTTTAGGGTCCAGGTGAGGGTATGACAACGGTTTCGGGGGAGTGTACGTGTGAGGGCATGGGTTAGTGTTAGCGTATGGGTTAGGATTAGGTGACGGGTGAGGGGAAGGCTTCGGGGAAGGGTTAGGGTTAGGGTTCAGGATAGGGTTAGGGTTAGGGGATGGGTACGGTTTAGGGTCCAGGTGAGGGTACGACAATGGTTTCGGGGGAGCGTACGTGTGAGGGCACGGGTTAGTGTTAGCGTACGGGTTAGGATTAGGGGACGGGTGAGGGGAAGGCTTCGGGGAAGGGTTAGGGTTAGGGCTCGGTCTAGGGTTAGGGTTAGAGGACGGGGACGTTTTAGGGTCCAGGTGAGGGTATGAACACGGTTTAGGGGGTGCGTACGTGTGAGGGCACGGGTTATTGTTAGTGTACGGGTTAGGATTAGGGGATGGGTGAGGGGAAGGCTTCGGGGAAGGATTAGGATTAGGGTTCGGGCTACGGATAGGGTTAGGGGACGGGGATGGTTTAGGGTCCAGGTGAGGGTACGACAACTGTTTAGGGGGAGAACACGTGTGAGGGCACGGGTTAGTGTTAGCCTACGGGTTAGGATTAGGGGATGGGTGAGGGGAAGGCTTCGGGGAAGGGTTAGGATTAGGGTTCGGGCTAGGGTTAGGGTTAGAGGACGGGCACGGTTTAGGTTCCAGATGAGGGTACGACAACGGTTTAGGGGGAGCGTACGTGTGAGGGCACGGGTTAGTGTAAGCGTACGGGTTAGGATTAGGGGACGGGTGAGGGGAAGGCTTCGGGGAAGGGTTAGGGTTAGTGTTTGTGCTAGGGTTAGGGTTAGCGGACCGGGACGGTTTAGGTTCCAGATGAGGGTACGACAACGGTTTAGGGGGAGCGTACGTGTGAGGGCACGGGTTAGTGTAAGCGTACGGGTTAGGATTAGGGGACGGGTGAGGGGAAGGCTTCGGGGAAGGGTTAGTGTTAGGGTTCGGGCTAGGGTTAGAGTTAGGGGACGGGGACGGTTTAGGGTCCATGTGAGGGTACGACAACTGTTTAGGGGGAGAACACGTGTGAGGGCATGGGTTAGTGTTAGCGTATGGGTTAGGATTAGGGGTCGGCTGGTGGGAAGGCTTCGGGGAAGGGTTAGGGTTAGGGTTCGGTCTAGGGTTAGGGTTAGGGGACGGGGACGGTTTAGGTTCAAGTGAGGGCACGACAACGGTTTAGGGGGAGCGTACGTTTGAGGGCACGGGTTAGTGTTAGCATACGGGTTACGATTAGGGGACGGGTGAGAGGAAGGCTTCGTGGAAGGATTTGTGTTTGGGTTCGGGCTAGGGTTAGGGTTAGGGGACGGGGACGGTTTAGGGACCAGGTGAGTGTACGACAACGGTTTAGGGTGAGCGTACGTGTGAGGGCATGGGTTAGTGTTAGCGTAAGGGTTAGGATTAGGGGACGGGTGAGGGGAAGTCTTCAGGGAAGGGTTAGGGTTAGGGTTTGGGCTAGGGTTAGGGTTAGGGGACTGGGACCTTTTAGGGTCCAGGTGAGGTTACGACAACGGATTAGGGGGAGCGTACGTGTGAGAGCATGGGTTAGTGTTAACGTACCCGTTAGGATTAGGGGACGGTTGAAGGGAAGGCTTCGGGGAAGGGTTAGGTTTGGGTTCGGGCTAGGGTTAGGTTTAGGGGACGGGGACGGTTTAGGGTCCAGGTGAGGGTACGACAACGGTTTCGGGGGAGCGTACGTGTGAGGGCACGGGTTAGTGTTAGCGTACGGGTTAGGATTAGGGGACGGGTGAGGGGAAGTCTTCAGGGAAGGTTTAGGGTTAGGGTTCGGGCTAGGGTTAGGTTTAGGGGACAGGGACGGTTTAGGGTCCAGGTGAGGTTACGACAACGGTTTCGGGGGAGCGTACATGTGAGGGCACGGGTTAGTGTTAGAGTACGGGTTAGGATTAGGTGATGGGTGAGGGGAAGGCATCGGGGAAGGGTTAAGGTTAGGGTTCGGGCTAGGGTTAGGGTTAGGGGACGGGGACGGTTTAGGGTCCAGGTGAGGGTACAACAATGGTTTTAGGGGAGCGTACGTGTGAGGGCACGGGTCAGTGTTAGCATATGGTTTAGGATTAGGGGAGTGGTGAGGGGAAGGCTTCGGGGAAGGGTTAGGGTTAGGGTTCGGGCGAGGGTTTGGGTTAGGGGATGGGGACGGTTTAGGGTCAGGTGAGGGTACGACAACGGTCTCGGGAGAGCGTACGTGTGAGAGCACGGGTTAGTGTTAGCATATGGGTTAGGATTAGGGGACGGGTGAGGGGAAGGCTTCAGGGAAAGTTTAGAGTTAGGGTTCGGGCTAGGGTTAGGGTTAGAGGACGGGGACGGTTTAGGGTCCAGGTGACGGTACCACAATGGTTTCGGAGGAGCGTAGGTGTGATGGCACGGGTTAGTGTTAGCGTATGGGTTAGGATTAGGGGACGGGTGAGGTGAAGGCTTCGGTGAAGGGTTAGGGTTCTGGTTCGGGCTAGGGTTAGGGTTAGGGGACGGGGACGGTTTAGGGTCCAGATGAGGGTACGATAAATGTTTAGGGCTAGGGTATGTGTGAGGGCACGGGTTAGTGTTTGCGTACGGGTTAGGATTAGGGTACGGGTGAGAGAAAGGCTTCGGGGAAGGGTTAGTGTTAGGGTTCGGGCTAGGGTTAGGGTTAGGGGATGGGGACGGTTTAGGGTCCAGGTGAGGGTACGACAATGGATTAGGGGGAGCGTACATTTGAGGGCACAGGTTAGTGTTAACGTACGGGTTAGGATTTGGCTACGGGTGAGGGGAAGGCTTCGGGGAAGTTTTAGGTTTAGGTTTCGAGCTAGGGTTAGGTTTAGGGGACGGGGACGGTTTAGGGTCCAGGTGAGTGTACGACAACGGTTTAGGGGGAGCGTACGTGTGAGGGCATGGGTTAGTGTTAACGTACGTGTTAGGATTAGGGGACGGGTGAGGGGAAGGCTTCGGGGAAGGGTTAGGGTTTGGGTTCGGGCTAGGGTTAGGGTTAGGGGACGGGGACGGTTTAGGGTCCAGGTGAGGGTACGACAACGGTTTAGGGGGAGCGTACGTGTTAGGGCATGGGTTAGTGTTAGTGTACGGGTTAGGATTACGGGACGGGTGAGGGGAAGGCTTCGGGGAAGGGTTAGTGTTAGGGTTTGGGCTGGGGCTAGGGTTAGAGGACGGGGACGGTTTAGGGTTCAGGTGAGGGTACGACAACGGTTTAGGGGGAGCGTACGTGTGAGGGCACAGCTTAGTGTTAGCGTACGGGTTAGGATAAGGGGACGGGTGAGGGGAAGGCTTCAGGGAAGTGTTAGGATTAGGGTTCGGGCTAGGGGTAGGGTTAGGGGACGGGGACGGTTTAGGGTCCAAGTGAGTGTACGACAACGGTTTAGGGGGAGCATACTTGTGAGGGCACGGGTTAGTGTTAGTGTACGGGTTAGGATTACGTGACGGGTGAGAGGAAGGCATCGGGGAAGTTTTACGGTTAGGGTTCGGGCTAGTGTTAGGGTTAGGGGACGGGGACGGTTTAGGGTCCAGGTGAGGGTACGACAATGGTTTAGGTGGAGCGTATGTGTGAGGGCACGGGTTAGTGTTAGCGTACGGGTTAGGATTCGGGGACGGGTGAGGGGAAGGCTTCGGGGAAGGGTTAGGTTTAGGGTTCGGGCTAGGGTTAGGGTTAGGGGACGGGGACGGTTTAGGGTCCAGGTGAGGGTACGACAATGGTTTAGGTGGAGCGTATGTGTGAGGGCACGGGTTAGTGTTAGCGTACGGGTTAGGATTCGGGGACGGGTGAGGGGAAGGCTTCGGGGAAGGGTTAGGGTTAGGGTTCGGGCTAGGGTTTGGGTTAGGGTACGGGGACGGTTTAGGGTCCAGCTGAGGGTACGACAACGGTTTCGGGGGAGCGTACGTGTGAGAGCACGGGTTAGTGTTAGCATACGGGTTAGGATTAGGGGACGGATGTGGGGAAGGCTTCAGGGAAATGTTAGAGTTAGGGTTCGGGCTAGGGTTAGGGTTAGGGGACGGGGACGGTTTAGAGTCCAGGTGACGGTACCACAACGGTTTCGAGGGGCGTAGGTGTGAGGGCACGGGTTAGTATTAGCGTATGGGTTAGGATTAGGGGACGGGTGAGGGCAAGGCCTCCGGGAAGGTTTAGGGTTAGGGTTTGGGCTAGGGTTATTGTTAGGGGACTGGGACCTTTTAGGGTCCAGGTGAGGGTACGACAACGGATTAGGGGGAGCGTACGTGTGAGGGCACGGGTTAGTGTTAGCGTACGGGTTAGGATTAGGGGACGGGTGAGGGGAAGGCTTCGGGGAAGGGTTAGGGTTAGGATTCGGGCTAGGGTTTGGGTTAGGGGACGGGGACGGTTTAGGGTCCAGCTGAGGGTATGAAAACTGTTTAGGGGGAGCGTACGTGTGAGGGCACGGGTTATTTTTAGGGTACAGGTTAGGATTAGGGAACGGATGAGGGGAAGGCTTCGGGCAAGTGTTAGGGTTAGGGTTCGGGCTAGGGTTAGGGTTAGGGTTAGGGGACGGATTAGGGTCCAGGTGAGGGTACGACAACTGTTTAGGGGGAGAACACGTGTGAGGACATGGTTAGTGTTAGCGTACGGGTTAGGATTATGGGACGGGTGGTGGGAAGGCTTCGGGGAAGGGTTAGGTTTAGGGTTCGGGCTAGGGTTAGGGTTATGGGACGGGGACGGTTTAGGGTCCAGGTGAGGGTACGACAACGGTTTAGGGGGAGCGTACGAGGGAGGGCACGGGTTAGTGTTAGCGTACGGTTTAGGATTAGGGGACGGGTGAGGGGAAGGCTTCGAGGAAGGCTTAGGGTTAGGGTTCGGGCTAGGGTTAGGTTTATGGGACGGGGACGGTTAGGGTCCAGGTGAGGGTACGACAACGGTTTAGGGGGAGCGTACGTGTGAAGGCACGGGTTAGTGTTAGCATACGGGTTAAGATTAGGGGACGGGTGAGGGGAAGGCTTCGGGGAAGGGTTAGGGTTAGGGTTCAGGCTAGGGTTAGTGTTAGGTGACGGGGACGGTTTAGGGTCCAGCTGAGGGTACGACAACGGTTTAGGGGGAGCGTACCTGTGAAGGCACGGGTTAGTGTTAGCCTACGGTTTAGGATTAGGGGACGGGTAAGGGGAAGGCTTCGGGGAAGGCTTAGGGTTAGGGTTCGGGCTAGGGTTAGTGTCAGGGGACGGGGACGGTTTAGGGTCCAGGTGAGGGTACGACAACGGTTTAAGGGCAGCGTACGTGTGAGGGCATGGGTTAGTGTTAGCGTACGGTTTAGGATTAGGGGACGGGTGAGGGGAAGGCTTCGAGGAAGGGTTAGGGTTAGGGTTCGGGCTAGGGTTTGGGTTACGGGACAGGGACGGTTTAGGGTCCAGGTGAGGGTACGACAACGGTTTCCGTGGAGCGTACGTGTGAGGGCACGGGTTAGTGGTAGCGTACGGGTTAGGATTAGGGGACGGGTGAGGGGAAGGCTTCGGGGATGGTTTAGGGTTAGGGTTCGGGCTAGGGTTATTGTTAGGGGACGGGGACGGTTTAGGGTCCAGGTGAGGGTACGACAACGGTTTCGGGGGAGCGTACGTGTGAGGGCACGGGTTAGTGTTAGCGTACGGGTTAGGATTAGGGGACGGGTGAGGGGAAGGCTCCGGGGAAGGGTTAGGGTTAGGGTTCGGGCTAGGGTTAGGATTAGGGGACGGGACGGTTAAGGGTCCAGGTGAGTGTACGACAATGGTTTAGGGGGAGCGTACCTGTGAGGGCACTGGTTAGTGTTAGCGTACGGGTTAGGATTAGGGGACGGGTGAGGAAAAGGTTTCGGGGAAGGGTTAGGGTTAGGGTTCGGGCTAGGGTTATTGTTAGGGGACGGGGACGGTTTAGGGTCCAGGTGAGGGTACGACAACGGTTTAGGGGGAGCGTACCTGTGAGGGCACTGGTTAGTGTTAGCGTACGGGTTAGGATTAGGGGACGGGTGAGGGGAAGTCTTCGGGGAAGGGTTAGGGTTAGGGTTCGGGCTAGGTTTAGGATTTGGGTACGGGGAGTTTAGGGTCCAGCTGAGGATACGACAACGGTTTTAGGGGAGCGTACGTGTGAGGGCACGGGTTAGTGTTAGCGTACGGGTTAGGATTAGAGGACGGGTGAGGGGAAGGCTTCGGGGAAGGGTTAGGGTTAGGTTTCGGGCTTGGGTTAGGGTTAGGGGACGGGGACGGTTTCGGGTCCAGGTGAGGGTACGACAACAGTTTAGGGGGAGCGTACGTGTGAGGGCATGTGTTAGTGTTAGCGTACGGGTTAGGATTAGGGGACGGGTGAGGGGAAGGCTTTGGGGAAGGGTTAGGGTTACGGTTCGGGCTAGGGTTAGGGTTAGGGGACGGGGCGGTTTAGGGTCCAGGTGAGGTTTCGACAACGGTTTCGGTGGAGTGTACGTGTGAGGGCACGGGTTAGTGTTAGCGTACGGGTTAGGATTATGGGACGGGTTAGGGGAGGGCTTCGGGGAAGCGTTAGGGTTAGGGTTCGGGCTAGGGTTAGGGTTAGGGAACGGGGACGGTTTAGGGTCCAGGTGAGGGTTCGACAACAGTTTAGGGGGAGCGTACGTGTGAGGGCACGGGTTAGTGTTAGCGTACGGGTTAGGATTTGGGGACGGGTGAGGTGAAGGCATCGTGGAAGGGTTAGGGTTAGGGTTCGTGCTAGGGTTAGGACTAGAGAACAGGGACGGTTTAGGGTCCAGGTGAGGGTACGACAACGGTTTAGGGGGAGCGTACGTGTGAGGGCACGGGATAGTGGTAGCGTACGGGTTAGTATTAGGGGACGGGTGAAGGGAAGGCTTTGGGGAAGGGTTAGGGTTAGGGTTCGGGCTAGGGTTAGGGTTAGGGGACGGGGACGGTTTAGGGACCAGGTGAGGGTACGACAACGGTTTAGGGGGAGCGTACGTGTGAGAGCACGGTTTAGTGTTAGCGTACGGGTTAGGATTAGAGGACGGGTGAGGGGAAGGCTTCGGGGAAGGGTTAGGGTTAGGGTTCGGGCTTGGGTTAGGGTTAGGGGACGGGGACGGTTTAGGGTCCAGGTGAGGGTACGACAACAGTTTAGGGGGAGCGTACGTGTGAGGGCATGTGTTAGTGTTAGCGTACGGGTTAGGATTAGGGGACGGGTGAGGGGAAGGCTTCGGGGAAGGGTTAGGGTTAGGGTTCGGGCTAGGGTTAGGGTTAGGGGACAGGGACGGTTTAGGGTCCAGGTGAGGGTACGACAACAGTTTAGGGGGAGCGTACGTGTGAGGGCACGGGTTAGTGTTAGCGTACGGGTTATTATTAGGGGACGGATGAGGGGAAGGCTTCGGGGAAGGGTTAGGGTTAGGGTTCGTGTTAGGGTTAGGGTTAGAGGACGGGGATGGTTAAGGGTCCAGGTGAGGGTACGACACCGGTTTAGGGGGAGCGTACGTGTGAGGGCACGGGTTAGTGTTAGCGTACGGGTTAGGATTAGGGGACGTGTGAGGGGAAGGCTTCGGGGAAGGGTTAGGGTTCAGGTTCCGGCTAGGGTTAGGGGAAGGGGATGGGGACGGTTTAGGGTCCAGGTGAGGGTACGACAACGGTTTCAGGGGAGTGTACCTGTGAGGGCATGGGTTAGTGTTAGCGTACGGGTTAGGATTAGGGGACGGTTGAGGGGAAGGTTGCGGGGAAGGGTAGGGTTAGGGCTCGGGCTAGGGTTAGGGTTAGGGGACGGGGAAGATTTAGGGTCCAGGTGAGGGTACGACAACGGTTTAGCGGGAGCGTACATGTGAGGGTACGGGTTACTGCTAGCGTACGGGTTAGGATTAGTGGACGGGTGAGGGGAAGGCTTCGAGGAAGTTTTAGGGTTAGGGTTCGGGCTAGGGTTAGTTTTAGGGGACGGGGACGGTTTAGGGTCCAGGTGAGGGTACGACAACGGTTTCGCGGGAGCGTACGTGTGAGGGCACGGGTTAGTGTTAGCGTACGGGTTAGGATTAGGGGACGGGTGAGGGGAAGGCTTCGGGGAAGTGTTAGGGTTAGGGTTCGGGCTAGGGTTAGGGTTAAGGGACGGGGACGGTTTAGGGTCCAGGTGAGGGTTCGACAACAGTTTAGGGGGAGCGTACTTGCGAGGGCACGGGTTAGTGTTAGCGTACGGGTTAGGATATGGGGACGGGTGAGTTGAAGGCATCATGGAAGGTTTAGGGTTAGGGTTTGTGCTAGGGTTAGGATTAGAGAACAGGGACGGTTTAGGGTCCAGGTGAGGGTACGACAACGTTTTCGGGGGAGCGTACGTGTGAGGGCACGGGTTAGTGTTAGCGTACGGGTTAGGATTAGGGGACGGGTGAGGGGAAGGGTTAGGGTTAGGGGACGGGGACCGTTAAGGGTCCAGGTGAGGGTACGACAACGGTTTAGGGGGAGCGTACGTGTGAGGGCACGGGTTAGTGTTAGCGTATGGGTTAGGATTAGGGGACAGTTGAGGGGAAGGCTTCGGGGAAGGTTTAGGGTTACGATTCGGGCTAGGGTTAGGTTTAGGGGTCGCGGACGGTTTAGGGTCCAGGTGAGGGTATGACAACGGTTTAGGGGGACTGTAGGTGTGAGGGAACGGGTTAGTGTTAGCGTACGGGTTAGGATTCTGGGACGGGTGAGGGGAAGGCTTCGGGGAAGTGTTAGGGTTAGGGTTCGGGCTAGGGTTAGGGTTTGGGGACGGGGACGGTTTAGGGTCCAGATGAGGGTACAACAACGGTTTCGGGGGAGCGTACGTGTGAGGGCACGGGTTAGTGTTAGCGTACGGATTAGGATTAGGGGACGGGTGAGGGAAAGGCTTCGGGGAAGGATTAGGGTTAGGGTTCGGGCTAGGGTTAGTGTTAGGACATGGGGACGGTTTAGGGTCCAGGTGAGTGTACGACAAAGGTTTCTGGGGAGCGTACGTGTGAGGGCACGGGTTAGTGTTAGCGTACGGGATAGGATTAGGGGATGGGTGAGGGGAAGGCTTCAGGGAAGTGTTAGGGATAGGGTTCGGGCTAGGGTTAGGGTTAGGGGATGGGGACGGTTTAGGGTCCAGGTGAGGGTACGACAACGGTTTCGGAGGAGCGTATGTGTGAGGGCACAGGTTAGTGTTAGCGTACGGGTTAGGATTAGGGGACGGGTGAGGGGAAGGCTTCGGGGAAGGGTTAGGGTTAGGGTTCGGGCTAGGGTTAGGGGACGGGGACGGTTTAGGGTCCAGGTGAGGGTACGACAACAGTTTAGGGGGAGCGTACATGTGAGGGCACGTGTTAGTGTTAGCGTACGTGTTAGGATTAGGGGACGGGTGAGGAGAAGGTTTCGGGGAAGGGTTAGGGTTAGGGTTCAGGCTAGGATTAGGGTTACGGGATGGGGAAGGTTTAGGGTCCAGGTGAGGGTACGACAACAGTTTAGGGGGAGCGTACATGTGAGGGCACGGGTTAGTGTTAGCGTACGGGTTAGGATTAGGGGACGTGTGAGGGGAAGGCTTCGGGGAAGGGTTAGGGTTAGCGTTCGGGCTAGGGTTAGGGTTAGGGGACGGGGACGGTTTAGGGTCCAGGTGAGGGTACGACAACGGTTTAGGGGGAGCGTACGTGTGAGGGCATGGGTTAGTGTTAGCGTACGGGTTAGGATTAGGGGACGGATGAGCGGAAGGCTTCGGGGAAGGATTAGGGTTAGGGTTCGGGCTAGGGTTAGGGTTAGGGCACGGGGACGGTTTAGGGTCCAGGTGAGGGTATGACAACGGTTTAGGGGGAGTGTACGTGTGAGGGCAAGGGTTAGTGTTAGCGTACGGATTAGGATTATGGGACGGGTGAGGGTAAGGCTTCGGGGAAGGGTTAGGGTTAGGGTTCAGGCTAGGGTTAGGGTTTGGGGACGGGGACGGTTTAGGGTCCAAGTGAGTGTACGACAACGGTTTAGGGGGAGCGTACGTGTGAGGGCATGGGTTAGTGTTAGTGTACGGGTTAGGATTAGGGGACGGGTGAGGGGAAGGCTTCAGGTAAGGGTTAGCATTATGGTTCGGGCTAGGGCTAGTTTTAGGGTTAGGGGACGGGGACGGTTTAGGGTCCAGGTGAGGGTATGACCACGGTTTCGGGGGAGCGTACGTGGGAGGGCACGGTTTAGTGTTAGCGTACGGTTTAGGATTAGGGGACGGGTGAGTGGAAGGCTTCGGGGAAGGGTTAGGGTTAGGGTTCGGGCTAGGATTAGGGTTAGGGGACGGGGACGGTTTAGGGTCCAGGTGAGGGTACGCCAACTGTTTCGGGGGAGCGTAGGTGTGAGTGCACAGGTTAGTGTTAGTGTACGGGTTAGGATTAGAGGACGGGTGAGGTGAAGGCATCGTGGAAGTGTTAGGGTTAGGGTTCGTGCTACGGTTAGGGTTAGGGGACGGGGACGGTTTAGGGTCCCGGTGAGGGTACGACAATGGTTTCGGGGGAGCGTGCGTCTGTGGGCACGGATTAGTGTTATCGTACGGTTTAGATTTAGGGGACGGGTGAGGGGAAGCCTTCAGGGAAGGGTTAGGGTTAGGGTTTGGGCTAGGGTTAGGGTTAGGGGATGGGGACGGTTTAGGGTCCAGGTGAGGGCACGACTACGGTTTAGGGGGAGCGTACGTGTGAGGGCACGGTTAGTGTTAGCGTACGGGTTAGGATCAGGGGACGGGTGAGGGGAAGGCTTCGGGGAAGGGTTAGGGTTAGGGTTCGGGCTAGGGTTAGGGTTAGGGCACGGGGACGGTTTAGGGTCCAGGTGAGGGTACGACAACGGATTAGGGGGAGCGTACGTGTGAGGGCACAGTTTAGTGTTAGCGTCCGGGTTAGGATTAGGGAACTGGTGAGGGGAAGGCTTCGGGGAAGGGTTAGGGTTAGGGTTCGTGCTAGGGTTAGGTTAGGGGACGGGGACGGTTTAGGATCCAGGTGAGGGTATGACAACGGCTTAGGGGATGCGTACATGTGAGGGCACGGGTTAGTGTTAGCATACGGGTTAGGATTAGGGGACGGGTGAGGAGAAGGCTTCGGGGAAGTGTTAGGGATAGGGTTCGGGCTAGGGTTAGGGTTAGGGGTTGGGGACGGTTTAGGGTCCAGGTGAGGGTACGACAACTGATTAGGGTGAGCGTAAGTGTGAGTGCACAGGTTAGTGTTAGTATACGGGTTAGGATTAGAGGACGGGTGAGGTGAAGGCATCGTGGAATTGTTAGGGTTAGGGTTCGTGCTACGGTTAGGGTTAGGGGACGGGGACGGTTTAGGGTCAAGTTGAGGGTACGACAACGGTTTAGGGGGAGCGTACGTGTGAGGGCACTTGTTAGTTTTAGCGTACAGGTCAGGAATAAGGTACGGGTGAGGGGAAGGCTTCGGGGAAGTGTTAGGGTTAGGGTTCGGGCTAGGGTTAAGGTTAGGGGACGGGGACATTTTAGGGTCCAGGTGAGGGTACGACAACGGTTTAGGGGGAGCGTAGGTGTGAGGGCACGGGTTAGTGTTAGCGTACGGGTTAGGATTAGGGGACGTGTGAGGGGAAGGCTTCGGGGAAGGGTTAGGGTTAGGGTTCGGGCTAGGGATAGCGTTAGGGGACGGGGATGGTTTAGGGTTCAGGTGAGGGTACGACAACGGTTTCGGGGGAGTGTACATGTGAGGGCACGGGTTAGTGTTATCGTACGGGTTAGGATTAGGGGACGGGTGAGGGGAAGGCTTCTGGGAAGGGTTAGGGTTAGGGTTCGGACTAGAGTTAGGGTTACGGGATGGGGACGGTTTAGGGTCCAGGTGAGGGTACGACAACGGTTTCGGGGGAGTGTACGTGTGAGGGCACGGGTTAGTGTTAGCGTACGGGTTAGGATTAGGGGACGGGTGAGTGGAAGTCTTCAGGGAAGGGTTAGGGTTAGGGTTCGGACTAGGGTTAGGTTTAGGGGACGGGGACGGTTTAGGGTGCAGGTGAGTGTACGACAACGGTTTAGGGGGAGTGTACGTGTGAGGGCACGGGTTAGTGTTAGCGTACGTGTTAAGATTAGGGCACGGGTGAGGGAAGGCTTCGGGGAAGTGATAGGGTTAGGGTTCGGGCTAGGGTTAGGGTTAGGTGACGGGGAAGGTTTAGGGTCCAGGTGAGGTTACGACAACGGTTTCGGGGGAGCGTACGTGTGAGGGCTTGGGTTACTGTTACCGTACGGGTTAGGATTAGAGGACGGGTGGGGGAAGGCTTCGGGGAAGGGTTAGGGTTACGGTTCGGGCTAGGGTTAGGGTTAGGGGACGGGGACCGTTTAGGGTCCAGGTGAGAGTACGACAACGGTTTAGGGGGAGCGTACATGTGAGGGCACCTGTTAGTGTTAGCGTACGGGTTAGGATTAGGGGACTGGTGAGGGGAAGGCTTCGGGGAAGGGTTAGGGTTAGGGTTCGGGCTAGGGTTAGGGTTAGGGGACGGGGACGGCTTAGAGTCCAGGTGAGTGTATGCCAACGGTTTCGGGGGAGCGTACGTGGGAGGGCACGGGTTAGTGTTAGCGTACGGTTTAGGATTAGGGGACGGGTGAGGGGAAGGCTTCGGGGAACAGTTAGCGTTCGGGCTAGCGTTAGTGTTAGGGGACGGGGACGGTTTAGGGTCCAGTTCAGGGTACGGCAACAGTTTAGGGGGAGCGTACGTGTGAGGGCACGGGTTAGTGTTAGCGTACGGGTTAGGATTAGATGACGGGTGAGGTGAAGGCTTCGGGGAAGTGTTAGGGATAGGGTTCGGGCTAGGGTTAGGGTTAGGGGATGGGGACGGTATAGGGTCCAGGTGAGGGTACGACAATGGTTTAGGGGGAGCGTACGTGTGAGGGCACGGGTTAGTGTTAGCGTACGGGTTAGGATTAGGGGACGGGTGAGGGGAAGGCTTCGGGGAAGGGTTAGGGTTAGGGTTTGGGCTAGGGTTAGGGTTAGGGGACGGGGACGGTTTAGGGTCCAGGTGAGGTTACGACAACGGATTAGGGGGAGCATACGTGTGAGTGCACGGGTGAGTGTTAGTGTACGGGTTAGGAATAGATGGGTTAGGGGAAGGCATCGTGGAAGTGTTAGGGTTAGGGTTCGTGCTATGGTTAGGGTTAGGGGACGGGGACGGTTTAGGGTCCAGGTGAGGGTACGACAATGGTTTAGGGGGAGAGTACGTGTGAGGGCATGGGTTAGTGTTAGCGTACGGGTTAGGATTAGGTGACGGGTGAGGGGAAGGCTTCGGGGAAGGGTTAGGGTTAGGGTTCGTGCTAGGTTTAGGGTTAGGGGCCCGGGACGGTTTAGGGTCCAGGTGAGTGTAGGACAACGGTTTAGGGGGAGCGTACTTGTGAGGGCATGGGTTAGTGTTAGCTAACGGGTTAGGATTAGGGGATGGGTGATTGGAAGGCTTCGGGGAAGGGTTCGGGTTCGGATTCGGGCTAGGGTTAGGGTTAGGGGACGGGGACGGTTTAGGATCCAGGTGAGGGTACGACAACGGTTTCGGGGGAGCGTACGTGTGAGGGCACGGGTTAGTGTTAGCGTACGGGTTAGGATTAGGGGACGGGTGAAGGGAAGGCTTCAGGGAAGGGTTAGGGTTAGGTTTCGGGCTAGGGTTAGTGTTAGGGGACGGGGACGGTTTAGGGTCCAGGTGAGGGTATGACAACGGTTTAGGGGGAGCGTACGTGTGAGGGCACGGGTTAGTGTTAGCGTACGTGTTAGGATTAGGGGACGTGTGAGGGGAAGGCTTCGCGGAAGGGTTAGGGTTAGGGTTCGGGTTAGGGTTCGGGTTAGGGGATGGGGACGTTTTAGGGTCCAGGTGAGGGTACGAGAACGGTTTCGGGGGAGCGTACGTGGGAGGGCACGGGTTAGTGTTAGCGTACGGTTTAGGATTAGGGGACGGGTGAGGGGAAGGCTTCGGGGAACGGTTAGCGTTCGGGCTAGCGTTAGTGTAAGGGGACGGGGACGGTTTAGGGTCCAGGTGAGGGTACGACAACGGTTTCGGGGGAGTGTACATGTGAGGGCACGGGTTAGTGTTAGCGTACGGGTTAGGATTAGGGGACGGTTGAGGGGAAGGCTTCTGGGAAGGGTTAGGTTTAGGGTTCGGACTAGAGTTAGGGTTACGGGATGGGGATAGTTTAGGGTCCAGGTGAGGGTACGACAACGGTTTCAGGGGAGTGTACGTGTGAGGGCACGGGTTAGTGTTAGCGTACGTGTTAGGATTAGGGCACGGGTGAGGGGAAGGCTTCGGGGAAGTGATAGGCTTACGGTTCGGGCTAGGGTTAGGGTTAGGTGACCGGGAAGGTTTAGGGTCCAGGTGAGGTTACGACAACGGTTTCGGGGGAGCGTACGTGTGAGGGCACGGTTTAGTGTTAGCGTACGGGTTAGGATTAGGGGACGGGTGAGGGGAATCCTTCGGGGAAGAGTTAGGTTTAGGGTTCAGGCTAGTGTTAGGGTTTGGGGACGGGGACGGTTTAGGGTCCAGGTGAGGGTATGACAAAGTTTTAGGGGGAGCGTACGTGTGAGGGCACGGGTTAGTGTTAGCGTACGCGTTAGGATTAGAGGACGGGTGGGGGAAGGCTTCGGGGAAGGGTTAGGGTTACGGTTCGGGCTAGGGTTACGGTTAGGGGACGGGGACGTTTTAGGGTCCAGGTGAGGGTACGACAACGGTTTCGGGGGAGCGTACATGTGAGGGCACGGGTTAGTGTTAGCGTACGGGTTAGGATTAGGGGACTGGTGAGGGGAAGGTTTCTGGGAAGGGTTAGGGTTAGGGTTCGGGCTAGGGATAGGGTTAGGGGAAGGGGACGGTTTAGGGTCCAGGTGAGTGTACGACACTGGTTTAGGGGGAGCGCATGTGTACGGGCACGGGTTAGTGTTAGTGTACGGGTTAGGATTAGAGGACGGGTGAGGGGAATTCATCATGGAAGGGTTAGGGTTAGGGGACAGGGACGGTTTAGGGTCCAGGTGAGGTTACGACAACGGATTAGGGGGAGCATACGTGTGAGTGCACGGGTGAGTGTTAGTGTACGGGTTAGGAATAGACGACGGGTTAGGGGAAGGCATCGTGGAAGTGTTAGGGTTAGGGTTCGGGCTAGGGTTAGTGTTAGGGGACGGGGACGTTTTAGGGTGCAGGTGAGTGTACGACAATGGTTTAGGGGGAGGGTACGTGTGAGGGCACAGGTTAGTGTTAGCGTACGGGTTAGGATTAGGGGACGGGTGGGGGGAAGGCTTCGGGGAACGGTTAGCGTTCAGGGTAGCGTTAGTGTTAGGGGACGGGGACGGTTTAGGGTCCAGGTGAGGGTACGACAACGGTTTCAGGGGAGCGTACATGTGAGGGCACGGGTTAGTGTTAGCGTACGGGTTAGGATTTGGGGACTGGTGAGGGGAAGGCTTCTAGGAAGGGTTAGGGTTAGGGTTCGGGCTAGGGTTAGGGTTAGGGGAAGGGGACGGTTTAGGGTCCAGGTGAGGGTACGATACTGGTTTAGGGGGAGCGTATGTGTGCGGGCACGGGTTAGTGTTAGTGTACGGGTTAGGATTAGAGGACGGGTGAGGGGAAGGCATCATGGAAGGGTTAGGGTTAGGGGACGGGGACGGTTTAGGGTATAGGTGAGGGTACGACAAGGGTTACGGGGGAGCGTACGTGTGAGGGCATGGGTTAGTGTTAGCGTACGGGTTAGGATTAGGGGCCGGGTGAGGGGAAGGCTTCGGGGAAGTGTTAGGTTAGGTTTCGGGCTAGGGTTAGGGTTAGGGGACGGCGATGGTTTAGGGTCCAGGTGAGTGTACGACAACAGTTTCGGGGGAGCGTACGTGTGAGGGCACGGGTTAGTGTTAGCGTACGGGTTAGGATTAGGGCACGGGTGAGGGGAAGGTTTCGGGGAAGGGTTAGGGTTACGGTTCGGGCTAGGGTTAGGGTTAGGGGACGGGGACTGTTTAGGGTCCAGGTGAGGGTATGACAACGGTTTAGGGGGAGCGTACGTGTGAGGGTATGGGTTAGTGTTAGCGTACGTGTTAGGATTAGGGCACGGGTGAAGGGAAGGCTTCGGGGAAGTGATAGGGATAGGGTTCGGGCTAGGGTTAGGGTTAGGTGACGGGGAAGGTTTAGGGTCCAGGTGAGGTTACGACAACGGTTTCGGGGGAGCGTACGTGTGAGGGCACGGGTTAGGGTTAGCGTACGGGTTAGGATTAGGGCACGGGTGAGGGGAATCCTTCGGGGAAGAGTTAGGTTTAGGGTTCAGGCTAGGGTTAGGGTTTGGGGTCGGGGACGGTTTAGGGTCCAGGTGAGGGTACGACAAAGATTTAGGGGGAGCGTACGTGTGAGGGCACGGGTTAGTGTTAGCGTACGGGTTAGGATTAGAGGACGGGTGGGGGAAGGCTTCGGGGAAGGGTTAGGGTTACGGTTCGGGCTAGGGTTAGGGTTAGGGGACGGGGACGGTTTAGGGTCCAGGTGAGGGTACGAAAACGGTTTAGGGGGAGCGTACATGTGAGGGCACATGTTAGTGTTAGCGTACGGGTTAGGATTAGGGGCCGGGTGAGGGTAAGGCCTCGGGGAAGGGTTAGGGTTAGGGTTCGGGCTAGGGTTAGGGTTAGGGGACGGGGACGGCTTAGGGTCCAGGTGAGGGTACGCCAACTGTTTAGGGGGAGCCTACGTGTGAGGGCACGGGTTAGTGTTTGCGTACGGGTTAGGAGTAGGGGACGGGTGAGTGGAATCCTTCGGGGAAGTGTTAGTGTTAGGGTTCGTGCTAGGGTTAGGGTTAGGGGACGGGGACGGTTTAGGGTGTAGGTGAGGGTACGACAACGGTTTATGGGGAGCGTACGTGTGAGGGCACGGGTTAGTGTTAGCGTACAGGTTAGGATTAGGGGACGTGTGAGGGGAAGGCTTCGGGGAAGGGGTAGGGTTAGGGTTCGGGCTAGGGTTAGCGTTAGGGGACGGAGACGGTTTAGGTTCCAGGTGAGGATACGACAACGGTTTCGGGGGAGTGTACGTGTGAAGGCACGGGTTAGTCTTAGCGTATGGGTTAGGATTAGGGGACGGGTGAGGGGAAGGCTTCGGGGAAGGGTTAGGGTTAGGGTTCGGGCTATGGTTAGGGTTAGGGGACGGGGACGGTTTAGGGTCCAGGTGAGGGTACGACAACGGTTTCGGGGGAGCGTACGTGGGAGGGCACGGGTTAGTTTTAGCCTACGGTTTAGGATTAGGGGACGGGTGAGGGGAAGGCTTCGGGGAAGTGTTAGGGTTACGGTTCGGGCTAGGTTTAGGGTTAAGGGACGGGGACGGTTTAGGGTCCAGGTGAGTGTACGACAACGGTTTCGGGGGAGTTTACGTGTGAGGGCACGGGTTAGTGTTAGCGTACGGGTTAGGATTAGGGTACGGGTGAGAGGAAGGCTTCGGGGAAGGGTTAGGTTTAGGGTTCAGGGTAGGGTTAGGGTTAGCGGACGGGGACCGTTTAGGGTCCAGGTGAGGGTACGACAACGGTTTCAGGGGAGCGTACGTGTGAGGGCACGGGTTTGTGTTAGCGTACGGGTTAGGATTAGGGGACGGGTGAGGGGAGGGCTTCGGGGAAGGGTTAGGGTTAGGGTTCGGGCTAGGGTTAGGGTTAGGGGACGGGGACCGTTTAGGTTTCAGGTGAGGGTACGACAACGGTTTCGGGGGAGCGTACATGTGAGGGCATGGGTTAGTTTTAGCGTACGGGTCAGGATTATGGGACGGGTGAGGGGAAGGCTTCGGGGAAGGGTTAGGGTTAGGGTTCGGGCTAGGGATAGCGTTAGGGGACGGGGATGGTTTAGGGTTCAGGTGAGGGTACGACAACGGTTTCGGGGGAGCGTACGTGTGAGGGCACGGGTTAGTGTTAGCGTACGTGTTAAGATTAGGGCACGGGTGAGGGAAGGCTTCGGGGAAGTGATAGGGTTAGGGTTCGGGCTAGGGTTAGGGTTAGGTGACGGGGAAGGTTTAGGGTCCAGGTGAGGTTACGACAACGGTTTCGGGGGAGCGTACGTGTGAGGGCTTGGGTTACTGTTACCGTACGGGTTAGGATTAGAGGACGGGTGGGGGAAGGCTTCGGGGAAGGGTTAGGGTTACGGTTCGGGCTAGGGTTAGGGTTAGGGGACGGGGACCGTTTAGGGTCCAGGTGAGAGTACGACAACGGTTTAGGGGGAGCGTACATGTGAGGGCACGTGTTAGTGTTAGCGTACGGGTTAGGATTAGGGGACTGGTGAGGGGAAGGCTTCGGGGAAGGGTTAGGGTTAGGGTTCGGGCTAGGGTTAGGGTTAGGGGACGGGGACGGCTTAGAGTCCAGGTGAGTGTATGCCAACGGTTTCGGGGGAGCGTACGTGGGAGGGCACGGGTTAGTGTTAGCGTACGGTTTAGGATTAGGGGACGGGTGAGGGGAAGGCTTCGGGGAACAGTTAGCGTTCGGGCTAGCGTTAGTGTTAGGGGACGGGGACGGTTTAGGGTCCAGTTCAGGGTACGGCAACAGTTTAGGGGGAGCGTACGTGTGAGGGCACGGGTTAGTGTTAGCGTACGGGTTAGGATTAGATGACGGGTGAGGTGAAGGCTTCGGGGAAGTGTTAGGGATAGGGTTCGGGCTAGGGTTAGGGTTAGGGGATGGGGACGGTATAGGGTCCAGGTGAGGGTACGACAATGGTTTAGGGGGAGCGTACGTGTGAGGGCACGGGTTAGTGTTAGCGTACGGGTTAGGATTAGGGGACGGGTGAGGGGAACGCTTCGGGGAAGGGTTAGGGTTAGGGTTTGGGCTAGGGTTAGGGTTAGGGGACGGGGACGGTTTAGGGTCCAGGTGAGGTTACGACAACGGATTAGGGGGAGCATACGTGTGAGTGCACGGGTGAGTGTTAGTGTACGGGTTAGGAATAGATGGGTTAGGGGAAGGCATCGTGGAAGTGTTAGGGTTAGGGTTCGTGCTATGGTTAGGGTTAGGGGACGGGGACGGTTTAGGGTCCAGGTGAGGGTACGACAATGGTTTAGGGGGAGAGTACGTGTGAGGGCATGGGTTAGTGTTAGCGTACGGGTTAGGATTAGGTGACGGGTGAGGGGAAGGCTTCGGGGAAGGGTTAGGGTTAGGGTTCGTGCTAGGTTTAGGGTTAGGGGCCCGGGACGGTTTAGGGTCCAGGTGAGTGTAGGACAACGGTTTAGGGGGAGCGTACTTGTGAGGGCATGGGTTAGTGTTAGCTAACGGGTTAGGATTAGGGGATGGGTGATTGGAAGGCTTCGGGGAAGGGTTCGGGTTCGGATTCGGGCTAGGGTTAGGGTTAGGGGACGGGGACGGTTTAGGATCCAGGTGAGGGTACGACAACGGTTTCGGGGGAGCGTACGTGTGAGGGCACGGGTTAGTGTTAGCGTACGGGTTAGGATTAGGGGACGGGTGAAGGGAAGGCTTCAGGGAAGGGTTAGGGTTAGGTTTCGGGCTAGGGTTAGTGTTAGGGGACGGGGACGGTTTAGGGTCCAGGTGAGGGTATGACAACGGTTTAGGGGGAGCGTTCGTGTGAGGGCACGGGTTAGTGTTAGCGTACGTGTTAGGATTAGGGGACGTGTGAGGGGAAGGCTTCGCGGAAGGGTTAGGGTTAGGGTTCGGGTTAGGGTTCGGGTTAGGGGATGGGGACGTTTTAGGGTCCAGGTGAGGGTACGAGAACGGTTTCGGGGGAGCGTACGTGGGAGGGCACGGGTTAGTGTTAGCGTACGGTTTAGGATTAGGGGACGGGTGAGGGGAAGGCTTCGGGGAACGGTTAGCGTTCGGGCTAGCGTTAGTGTAAGGGGACGGGGACGGTTTAGGGTCCAGGTGAGGGTACGACAACGGTTTCGGGGGAGTGTACATGTGAGGGCACGGGTTAGTGTTAGCGTACGGGTTAGGATTAGGGGACGGTTGAGGGGAAGGCTTCTGGGAAGGGTTAGGTTTAGGGTTCGGACTAGAGTTAGGGTTACGGGATGGGGATAGTTTAGGGTCCAGGTGAGGGTACGACAACGGTTTCAGGGGAGTGTACGTGTGAGGGCACGGGTTAGTGTTAGCGTACGTGTTAGGATTAGGGCACGGGTGAGGGGAAGGCTTCGGGGAAGTGATAGGCTTACGGTTCGGGCTAGGGTTAGGGTTAGGTGACCGGGAAGGTTTAGGGTCCAGGTGAGGTTACGACAACGGTTTCGGGGGAGCGTACGTGTGAGGGCACGGTTTAGTGTTAGCGTACGGGTTAGGATTAGGGGACGGGTGAGGGGAATCCTTCGGGGAAGAGTTAGGTTTAGGGTTCAGGCTAGGGTTAGGGTTTGGGGACGGGGACGGTTTAGGGTCCAGGTGAGGGTATGACAAAGTTTTAGGGGGAGCGTACGTGTGAGGGCACGGGTTAGTGTTAGCGTACGCGTTAGGATTAGAGGACGGGTGGGGGAAGGCTTCGGGGAAGGGTTAGGGTTACGGTTCGGGCTAGGGTTACGGTTAGGGGACGGGGACGTTTTAGGGTCCAGGTGAGGGTACGACAACGGTTTCGGGGGAGCGTACATGTGAGGGCACGGGTTAGTGTTAGCGTACGGGTTAGGATTAGGGGACTGGTGAGGGGAAGGTTTCTGGGAAGGGTTAGGGTTAGGGTTCGGGCTAGGGATAGGGTTAGGGGAAGGGGACGGTTTAGGGTCCAGGTGAGTGTACGACACTGGTTTAGGGGGAGCGCATGTGTACGGGCACGGGTTAGTGTTAGTGTACGGGTTAGGATTAGAGGACGGGTGAGGGGAATTCATCATGGAAGGGTTAGGGTTAGGGGACAGGGACGGTTTAGGGTCCAGGTGAGGTTACGACAACGGATTAGGGGGAGCATACGTGTGAGTGCACGGGTGAGTGTTAGTGTACGGGTTAGGAATAGACGACGGGTTAGGGGAAGGCATCGTGGAAGTGTTAGGGTTAGGGTTCGGGCTAGGGTTAGTGTTAGGGGACGGGGACGTTTTAGGGTGCAGGTGAGTGTACGACAATGGTTTAGGGGGAGGGTACGTGTGAGGGCACAGGTTAGTGTTAGCGTACGGGTTAGGATTAGGGGACGGGTGGGGGGAAGGCTTCGGGGAACGGTTAGCGTTCAGGGTAGCGTTAGTGTTAGGGGACGGGGACGGTTTAGGGTCCAGGTGAGGGTACGACAACGGTTTCAGGGGAGCGTACATGTGAGGGCACGGGTTAGTGTTAGCGTACGGGTTAGGATTTGGGGACTGGTGAGGGGAAGGCTTCTAGGAAGGGTTAGGGTTAGGGTTCGGGCTAGGGTTAGGGTTAGGGGAAGGGGACGGTTTAGGGTCCAGGTGAGGGTACGATACTGGTTTAGGGGGAGCGTATGTGTGCGGGCACGGGTTAGTGTTAGTGTACGGGTTAGGATTAGAGGACGGGTGAGGGGAAGGCATCATGGAAGGGTTAGGGTTAGGGGACGGGGACGGTTTAGGGTATAGGTGAGGGTACGACAAGGGTTACGGGGGAGCGTACGTGTGAGGGCATGGGTTAGTGTTAGCGTACGGGTTAGGATTAGGGGCCGGGTGAGGGGAAGGCTTCGGGGAAGTGTTAGGTTAGGTTTCGGGCTAGGGTTAGGGTTAGGGGACGGCGATGGTTTAGGGTCCAGGTGAGTGTACGACAACAGTTTCGGGGGAGCGTACGTGTGAGGGCACGGGTTAGTGTTAGCGTACGGGTTAGGATTAGGGCACGGGTGAGGGGAAGGTTTCGGGGAAGGGTTAGGGTTACGGTTCGGGCTAGGGTTAGGGTTAGGGGACGGGGACTGTTTAGGGTCCAGGTGAGGGTATGACAACGGTTTAGGGGGAGCGTACGTGTGAGGGTATGGGTTAGTGTTAGCGTACGTGTTAGGATTAGGGCACGGGTGAAGGGAAGGCTTCGGGGAAGTGATAGGGATAGGGTTCGGGCTAGGGTTAGGGTTAGGTGACGGGGAAGGTTTAGGGTCCAGGTGAGGTTACGACAACGGTTTCGGGGGAGCGTACGTGTGAGGGCACGGGTTAGGGTTAGCGTACGGGTTAGGATTAGGGCACGGGTGAGGGGAATCCTTCGGGGAAGAGTTAGGTTTAGGGTTCAGGCTAGGGTTAGGGTTTGGGGTCGGGGACGGTTTAGGGTCCAGGTGAGGGTACGACAAAGATTTAGGGGGAGCGTACGTGTGAGGGCACGGGTTAGTGTTAGCGTACGGGTTAGGATTAGAGGACGGGTGGGGGAAGGCTTCGGGGAAGGGTTAGGGTTACGGTTCGGGCTAGGGTTAGGGTTAGGGGACGGGGACGGTTTAGGGTCCAGGTGAGGGTACGAAAACGGTTTAGGGGGAGCGTACATGTGAGGGCACATGTTAGTGTTAGCGTACGGGTTAGGATTAGGGGCCGGGTGAGGGGAAGGCCTCGGGGAAGGGTTAGGGTTAGGGTTCGGGCTAGGGTTAGGGTTAGGGGACGGGGACGGCTTAGGGTCCAGGTGAGGGTACGCCAACTGTTTAGGGGGAGCCTACGTGTGAGGGCACGGGTTAGTGTTTGCGTACGGGTTAGGAGTAGGGGACGGGTGAGTGGAATCCTTCGGGGAAGTGTTAGTGTTAGGGTTCGTGCTAGGGTTAGGGTTAGGGGACGGGGACGGTTTAGGGTCCAGGTGAGGGTACGACAACGGTTTAGGGGGAGCGTACGTGTGAGGGCACGGGTTAGTGTTAGCGTACAGGTTAGGATTAGGGGACGTGTGAGGGGAAGGCTTCGGGGAAGGGGTAGGGTTAGGGTTCGGGCTAGGGTTAGCGTTAGGGGACGGAGAAGGTTTAGGTTCCAGGTGAGGATACGACAACGGTTTCGGGGGAGTGTACGTGTGAAGGCACGGGTTAGTCTTAGCGTATGGGTTAGGATTAGGGGACGGGTGAGGGGAAGGCTTCGGGGAAGGGTTAGGGTTAGGGTTCGGGCTATGGTTAGGGTTAGGGGACGGGGACGGTTTAGGGTCCAGGTGAGGGTACGACAACGGTTTCGGGGGAGCGTACGTGGGAGGGCACGGGTTAGTTTTAGCCTACGGTTTAGGATTAGGGGACGGGTGAGGGGAAGGCTTCGGGGAAGTGTTAGGGTTACGGTTCGGGCTAGGTTTAGGGTTAAGGGACGGGGACGGTTTAGGGTCCAGGTGAGTGTACGACAACGGTTTCGGGGGAGTTTACGTGTGAGGGCACGGGTTAGTGTTAGCGTACGGGTTAGGATTAGGGTACGGGTGAGAGGAAGGCTTCGGGGAAGGGTTAGGTTTAGGGTTCAGGGTAGGGTTAGGGTTAGCGGACGGGGACCGTTTAGGGTCCAGGTGAGGGTACGACAACGGTTTCAGGGGAGCGTACGTGTGAGGGCACGGGTTTGTGTTAGCGTACGGGTTAGGATTAGGGGACGGGTGAGGGGAGGGCTTCGGGGAAGGGTTAGGGTTAGGGTTCGGGCTAGGGTTAGGGTTAGGGGACGGGGACCGTTTAGGTTTCAGGTGAGGGTACGACAACGGTTTCGGGGGAGCGTACATGTGAGGGCATGGGTTAGTTTTAGCGTACGGGTCAGGATTATGGGACGGGTGAGGGGAAGGCTTCGGGGAAGGGTTAGGGTTAGGGTTAGGGCTAGGGATAGGGTTTGGGGACGGAGAAGTTTTAGGGTCCAGTTGAGGGTAGTACAACGGTTTCGGGGGAGCGTACGTGTGAGTGCACAGGTTAGTGTTAGTGTACGGGTTAGGATTAGAGGACGGGTGAGGTGAAGGCATCGTGGAAGTGTTAGGGTTAGGGTTCGTGCTACGGTTAGGGTTAGGGGACGGGGACAGTTTAGGGTCCAGGTGAGGGTACGACAACGGTTTAGGGGGAGCGTACATGTGAGGGCATGGGTTAGTGTTAGCGAACGGTTTAGGATTAGGGGATGTGTGATGGGAAGGCTTCAGGGAAGTGTTAGGGATAGGGTTCGGGCTAGGGTTAGGGTTAGGGGTTGGGGACGGTTTAGGGTCCAGGTGAGGGTACGACAACGGTTTCAGGGGAGTGTACCTGTGAGGGCATGGGTTAGTGTTAGCGTACGGGTTAGGATTAGGGGACGGTTGAGGGGAAGGTTGCTGGGAAGGGTAGGGTTAGGGCTCGGGCTAGGGTTAGGGTTAGGGGACGGGGACGGTTTAGGGGCCAGGTGAGGGTATGACAACGGTTTAGGGGGAGCGTACGTGTGAGGGCACGGGTTAGTGTTAGCGTACGGGTTAGGATTAGGGGACGGGTGAGGGGAAGGCTTCTGGGAAGGGTTAGGGTTAGGGTTCGGGCTAGGGTTAGGGTTAGGGAACGGGGACGGTTTAGGGTCCAGGTGAGGGTTCGACAACAGTTTAGGGGGAGCGTACTTGCGAGGGCACGGGTTAGTGTTAGCGTACGGGTTAGGATATGGGGACGGGTGAGTTGAAGGCATCATGGAAGGTTTAGGGTTAGGGTTTGTGCTAGGGTTAGGATTAGAGAACAGGGACGGTTTAGGGTCCAGGTGAGGGTACGACAACGTTTTCGGGGGAGCGTACGTGTGAGGGCACGGGTTAGTGTTAGCGTACGGGTTAGGATTAGGGGACGGGTGAGGGGAAGGGTTAGGGTTAGGGGACGGGGACCGTTAAGGGTCCAGGTGAGGGTACGACAACGGTTTAGGGGGAGCGTACGTGTGAGGGCACGGGTTAGTGTTAGCGTATGGGTTAGGATTAGGGAACGTGTGAGGGGAAGGCTTCGGAGAAGGGTTAGGGTTAGGGTTCGGGCTAGGGTTAGGGTTAGGGGAAGGGGATGGGTTAGGGTCCAGGTGAGATTACGGCAACGGTTTCGGGGGAGCATACGTGTGAGGGCACGGGATAGTGTTAGCGTACGTGTTAGGATTAGGGGACGGGTGAGGGGAACGCTTCAGGGAAGGGTTAGTGTTAGGGTTCGTGCTAGGGTTAGGGTTAGGGGACGGGGACGGTTTAGGGTCCAGGTAAAGGTACAACAACGGTTTAGGGGGAGCGTACGTGTGAGGGCACTGGTTAGTTTTAGCGTACGGGTTATTATTAGGGGACGGGTGAGGGGAAGGCTTCGGGGAAGGGTTAGGGTTACGGTTCGGGCTAGGGTTAGGGTTAGGCGACGGGGACGGTTTAGGGTTAGGGTTAGGGTTAGGGTTAGGATTAGGGTTAGGGTTAGGGTTAGGGTTAGGGGACGGGGACGGTTTAGGGTCCAGGTGAGGGTACGACAACGGTTTCGGGGGAGCGTACGGGTGAGGGAACGGGTTAGTGTTAGCGTACGGGTTAGGATTAGGGGACGGGTGAGGGGAAGGTTTAGGGTTAGGGGACGGGGACGGTTTAGGGTCCAGGTGAGGGTACGACAACGGTTTAGGGGGAGCGTACGTGTGAGGGCACTGGTTAGTGTTAGCGTACGGGTTATTATTAGGGGACGGGTGAGGGGAAGGCTTCGGGGAAGGGTTAGGGTTAGGGTTCGGGCTAGGGTTAGGGTTAGGCGACGGGGACGGTTTAGGGTTAGGGTTAGGGTTAGGATTATGGTTAGGGTTAGGGTTAGGGTTAGGTTTAGGGGACGGGGACGGTTTAGGGTCCAGGTGAGGGTACGACAACGGTTTCGGGTGAGCGTACGTGTGAGGGCACGGGTTAGTGTTAGCGTAAGGGTTAGGATTAGGGGACGGGTGAGCGGAAGGCTTCGGGGAATTGTTAGGGTTAGGGTTCGGGCTAGGGTTAGGGTTAGGGGATAGGGACGGTTTAGGATGCAGGTGAGGGTACGACAATGGTTTAGGGGGAGCGTACATGTGAGGGCATGGGTTAGGGTTTGCGTACGGGTTAGGTTTAGTGGACGGGTGAGGGAAAGGTTTCGAGGAAGATTTAGGGTTAGGGTTCGGGCTAGGGTTAGGTTTAGGGGACGGGGACAGTTTAGGGCCCAGGTGAGGGAACGACAACGGATTAGGGGGAGCGTACGTGTGAGTGCACGGGTTAGTGTTAGTGTACGGGTTAGGATAAGAGTACGGGCGAGGGGAAGGCATCGTGGAAGTGTTAGGGTTAGGGTTCGTGCTACGGTTAGGGTTAGGGAACGGGGACGGTTTAGGGTCCAGGTGAGGGTACGAAAACAGATTAGGGGGAGCGTACGTGTGAGGGCATGGGTTAGTGTTAGCTTACGGGTTAGGATTAGGGGAAGGGTGAGGGGAAGGCTTCGGGGAAGGGTTAGGGTGAGGTTTCGGGGTAGGGTTAGGGTTAGGGGACGGGGACGGTTTAGGGTCCAGGTGAGGGTACGACAACGGTTTAGGGGGAGCGTACGCGTGAGGGCATGGGTTAGTGTTAGCGTATGGGTTAGGATTAGGGGACAGTTGAGGGGAAGGCTTCGGGGAAGGGTTATGTTTACGGTTCGGGCTAGGGTTAGGATTAGGGGACGGGTACGTTTTAGGATCCAGGTGAGTGTACGACAACGGTTTAGGGGGAGCGTACATGTGAGGGCACGGGTTAGTTTTAGCGTACGGGTCAGGATTAGGGGACGGGTGAGGGGAAGGCTTCGGGGAAGGTTTAGGGTTACGATTCGGGCTAGGGTTAGGGTTAGGGGTCGCGGACGGTTTAGGGTCCAGGTGAGGGTATGACAACGGTTTAGGGGGACTGTAGGTGTGAGGGAACAGGTTAGTGTTAGCGTACGGGTTAGGATTCTGGGATGGGTGAGGGGAAGGCTTCGGGGAAGTGTTAGGGTTAGGGTTCGGGCTAGGGTTAGGGTTTGGGGACGGGGACGGTTTAGGGTCCAGATGAGGGTACAACAACGGTTTCGGGGGAGCGTACGTGTGAGGGCACGGGTTAGTGTTAGCGTACGGATTAGGATTAGGGGACGGGTGAGGGAAAGGCTTCGGGGAAGGATTAGGGTTAGGGTTCGGGCTAGGGTTAGTGTTAGGACATGGGGACGGTTTAGGGTCCAGGTGAGTGTACGACAAAGGTTTCTGGGGAGCGTACGTGTGAGGGCACGGGTTAGTGTTAGCGTACGGGATAGGATTAGGGGATGGGTGAGGGGAAGGCTTCAGGGAAGTGTTAGGGATAGGGTTCGGGGTAGGGTTAGGGTTAGGGGATGGGGACGGTTTAGGGTCCAGGTGAGGGTACGACAACGGTTTCGGAGGAGCGTATGTGTGAGGGCACAGGTTAGTGTTAGCGTACGGGTTAGGATTAGGGGACGGGTGAGGGGAAGGCTTCGGGGAAGGGTTAGGGTTAGGGTTCGGGCTAGGGTTAGGGGACGGGGACGGTTTAGGGTCCAGGTGAGGGTACGACAACAGTTTAGGGGGAGCGTACATGTGAGGGCACGTGTTAGTGTTAGCGTACGTGTTAGGATTAGGGGACGGGTGAGGAGAAGGTTTCGGGGAAGGGTTAGGGTTAGGATTCAGGCTAGGATTAGGGTTACGGGATGGGGAAGGTTTAGGGTCCAGGTGAGGGTACGCCAACGGTTTAGAGGGAGCGTACGTGTGAGGGCACGGGTTAGTGTTAGCGTACGGGTTAGGATTAGGGGACGTGTGAGGGGAAGGCTTCGGGGAAGGGTTAGGGTTAGCGTTCGGGCTAGGGTTAGGGTTAGGGGACGGGGACGGTTTAGGGTCCAGGTGAGGGTACGACAACGGTTTAGGGGGAGCGTACGTGTGAGGGCATGGGTTAGTGTTAGCGTACGGGTTAGGATTAGGGGACGGATGAGCGGAAGGCTTCGGGGAAGGATTAGGGTTAGGGTTCGGGCTAGGGTTAGGGTTAGGGCACGGGGACGGTTTAGGGTCCAGGTGAGGGTATGACAACGGTTTAGGGGGAGTGTACGTGTGAGGGCAAGGGTTAGTGTTAGCGTACGGATTAGGATTATGGGACGGGTGAGGGTAAGGCTTCGGGGAAGGGTTAGGGTTAGGGTTCAGGCTAGGGTTAGGGTTTGGGGACGGGGACGGTTTAGGGTCCAAGTGAGTGTACGACAACGGTTTAGGGGGAGCGTACGTGTGAGGGCATGGGTTAGTGTTAGTGTACGGGTTAGGATTAGGGGACGGGTGAGGGGAAGGCTTCAGGTAAGGGTTAGCGTTATGGTTCGGGCTAGGGCTAGTTTTACGGTTAGGGGACGGGGACGGTTTAGGGTCCAGGTGAGGGTATGACCACGGTTTCGGGGGAGCGTACGTGGGAGGGCACGGTTTAGTGTTAGCGTACGGTTTAGGATTAGGGGACGGGTGAGTGGAAGGCTTCGGGGAAGGGTTAGGGTTAGGGTTCGGGCTAGGATTAGGGTTAGGGGACGGGGACGGTTTAGGGTCCAGGTGAGGGTACGCCAACTGTTTCGGGGGAGCGTAGGTGTGAGTGCACAGGTTAGTGTTAGTGTACGGGTTAGGATTAGAGGACGGGTGAGGTGAAGGCATCGTGGAAGTGTTAGGGTTAGGGTTCGTGCTACGGTTAGGGTTAGGGGACGGGGACGGTTTGGGTCCAGGTGAGGGTACGACAACGGTTTCGGAGGAGCGTACGTGTGAGGACACGGGTTAGTGTTAGCGACCGGTTTAGGATTAGGGGATGGGTGACGGGAAGGCTTCGGGGAAGGTTTAGGGTTAGGGTTCGGGCTAGGGTTAGGGTTAGGGGACGGGGACGGTTTAGGGTCCCGGTGAGGGTACGACAATGGTTTCGGGGGAGCGTGCGTCTGTGGGCACGGATTAGTGTTATCGTACGGTTTAGATTTAGGGGACGGGTGAGGGGAAGCCTTCAGGGAAGGGTTAGGGTTAGGGTTTGGGCTAGGGTTAGGGTTAGGGGATGGGGACGGTTTAGGGTCCAGGTGAGGGCACGACTACGGTTTAGGGGGAGCGTACGTGTGAGGGCACGGGTTAGTGTTAGCGTACGGGTTAGGATCAGGGGACGGGTGAGGGGAAGGCTTCGGGGAAGGGTTAGGGTTAGGGTTCGGGCTAGGGTTAGGGTTAGGGCACGGGGACGGTTTAGGGTCCAGGTGAGGGTACGACAACGGATTAGGGGGAGCGTACGTGTGAGGGCACGGTTTAGTGTTAGCGTCCGGGTTAGGATTAGGGAACTGGTGAGGGGAAGGCTTCGGGGAAGGGTTAGGGTTAGGGTTCGTGCTAGGGTTAGGTTAGGGGACGGGGACGGTTTAGGATCCAGGTGAGTGTATGACAACGGCTTAGGGGATGCGTACGTGTGAGGGCACGGGTTAGTGTTAGCATACGGGTTAGGATTAGGGGACGGGTGAGGAGAAGGCTTCGGGGAAGTGTTAGGGATAGGGTTCGGGCTAGGGTTAGGGTTAGGGGTTGGGGACGGTTTAGGGTCCAGGTGAGGGTACGACAACTGATTAGGGTGAGCGTAAGTGTGAGTGCACAGGTTAGTGTTAGTATACGGGTTAGGATTAGAGGACGGGTGAGGTGAAGGCATCGTGGAATTGTTAGGGTTAGGGTTCGTGCTACGGTTAGGGTTAAGGGACGGGGACGGTTTAGGGTCAAGGTGAGGGTACGACAACGGTTTAGGGGGAGCGTACGTGTGAGGGCACGTGTTAGTTTTAGCGTACAGGTCAGGATTATGGTACGGGTGAGGGGAAGGCTTCGGGGAAGTGTTAGGGTTAGGGTTCGGGCTAGGGTTAAGGTTAGGGGACGGGGACATTTTAGGGTCCAGGTGAGGGTACGACAACGGTTTAGGGGGAGCGTAGGTGTGAGGGCACGGGTTAGTGTTAGCGTACGGGTTAGGATTAGGGGACGTGTGAGGGGAAGGCTTCGGGGAAGGGTTAGGGTTAGGGTTCGGGCTAGGGATAGCGTTAGGGGACGGGGATGGTTTAGGGTTCAGGTGAGGGTACGACAACGGTTTCGGGGGAGTGTACATGTGAGGGCACGGGTTAGTGTTATCGTACGGGTTAGGATTAGGGGACGGGTGAGGGGAAGGCTTCTGGGAAGGGTTAGGGTTAGGGTTCGGACTAGAGTTAGGGTTACGGGATGGGGACGGTTTAGGGTCCAGGTGAGGGTACGACAACGGTTTCGGGGGAGTGTACGTGTGAGGGCACGGGTTAGTGTTAGCGTATGGGTTAGGATTAGGGGACGGGTGAGTGGAAGTCTTCAGGGAAGGGTTAGGGTTAGGGTTCGGACTAGGGTTAGGTTTAGGGGACGGGGACGGTTTAGGGTGCAGGTGAGTGTACGACAACGGTTTAGGGGGAGCGTACGTGTGAGGGCACGGGTTAGTGTTAGCGTACGTGTTAAGATTAGGGCACGGGTGAGGGAAGGCTTCGGGGAAGTGATAGGGTTAGGGTTCGGGCTAGGGTTAGGGTTAGGTGACGGGGAAGGTTTAGGGTCCTGGTGAGGTTACGACAACGGTTTCGGGGGAGCGTACGTGTGAGGGCACGGGTTACTGTTACCGTACGGGTTAGGATTAGAGGACGGGTGGGGGAAGGCTTCGGGGAAGGGTTAGGGTTACGGTTCGGGCTAGGGTTAGGGTTAGGGGACGGGGACCGTTTAGGGTCCAGGTGAGAGTACGACAACGGTTTAGGGGGAGCGTACATGTGAGGGCACGTGTTAGTGTTAGCGTACGGGTTAGGATTAGGGGACTGGTGAGGGGAAGGCTTCGGGGAAGGGTTAGGGTTAGGGTTCGGGCTAGGGTTAGGGTTAGGGGACGGGGACGGCTTAGAGTCCAGGTGAGTGTATGCCAACGGTTTCGGGGGAGCGTACGTGGGAGGGCACGGGTTAGTGTTAGCGTACGGTTTAGGATTAGGGGACGGGTGAGGGGAAGGCTTCGGGGAACAGTTAGCGTTCGGGCTAGCATTAGTGTTAGGGGACGGGGACGGTTTAGGGTCCAGTTCAGGGTACGGCAACAGTTTAGGGGGAGCGTACGTGTGAGGGCACGGGTTAGTGTTAGCGTACGGGTTAGGATTAGATGACGGGTGAGGTGAAGGCTTCGGGGAAGTGTTAGGGATAGGGTTCGGGCTAGGGTTAGGGTTAGGGGATGGGGACGGTATAGGGTCCAGGTGAGGGTACGACAATGGTTTAGGGGGAGCGTACGTGTGAGGGCACGGGTTAGTGTTAGCGTACGGGTTAGGATTAGGGGACGGGTGAGGGGAAGGCTTCGGGGAAGGGTTAGGGTTAGGGTTTGGGCTAGGGTTAGGGTTAGGGGACGGGGACGGTTTAGGGTCCAGGTGAGGTTACGACAACGGATTAGGGGGAGCATACGTGTGAGTGCACGGGTGAGTGTTAGTGTACGGGTTAGGAATAGATGGGTTAGGGGAAGGCATCGTGGAAGTGTTAGGGTTAGGGTTCGTGCTATGGTTAGGGTTAGGGGACGGGGACGGTTTAGGGTCCAGGTGAGGGTACGACAATGGTTTAGGGGGAGAGTACGTGTGAGGGCATGGGTTAGTGTTAGCGTACGGGTTAGGATTAGGTGACGGGTGAGGGGAAGGCTTCGGGGAAGGGTTAGGGTTAGGGTTCGTGCTAGGTTTAGGGTTAGGGGCCCGGGACGGTTTAGGGTCCAGGTGAGTGTAGGACAACGGTTTAGGGGGAGCGTACTTGTGAGGGCATGGGTTAGTGTTAGCTAACGGGTTAGGATTAGGGGATGGGTGAATGGAAGGCTTCGGGGAAGGGTTCGGGTTCGGATTCGGGCTAGGGTTAGGGTTAGGGGACGGGGACGGTTTAGGATCCAGGTGAGGGTACGACAACGGTTTCGGGGGAGCGTACGTGTGAGGGCACGGGTTAGTGTTAGCGTACGGGTTAGGATTAGGGCACGGGTGAGGGCAAGGCTTCGGGGAAGGGTAAGGGTTAGGGTTCGGCCTAGGGTTAGGGTTAGGGGACGGGGACGGTTTAGGGTCCAGGTGAGGGTACGACAATGGTTTCTGGGGAGCGTACGTGTGAGGGCATGGGTTAGTGTTAGCGTACGGGTTAGGATTAGGGGACGGGTGAAGGGAAGGCTTCAGGGAAGGGTTAGGGTTAGGTTTCGGGCTAGGGTTAGTGTTAGGGGACGGGGACGGTTTAGGGTCCAGGTGAGGGTATGACAACGGTTTAGGGGGAGCGTACGTGTGAGGGCACGGGTTAGTGTTAGCGTACGTGTTAGGATTAGGGGACGTGTGAGGGGAAGGCTTCGCGGAAGGGTTAGGGTTAGGGTTCGGGTTAGGGTTCGGGTTACGGGATGGGGACGTTTTAGGGTCCAGGTGAGGGTACGAGAACGGTTTCGGGGGAGCGTACGTGGGAGGGCATGGGTTAGTGTTAGCGTACGGTTTAGGATTAGGGGACGGGTGAGTGGAAGGCTTCGGGGAACGGTTAGCGTTCGGGCTAGCGTTAGTGTAAGGGGACGGGGACGGTTTAGGGTCCAGGTGAGGGTACGACAACGGTTTCGGGGGAGTGTACATGTGAGGGCACGGGTTAGTGTTAGCGTACGGGTTAGGATTAGGGGACGGTTGAGGGGAAGGCTTCTGGGAAGGGTTAGGTTTAGGGTTCGGACTAGAGTTAGGGTTACGGGATGGGGATAGTTTAGGGTCCAGGTGAGGGTACGACAACGGTTTCAGGGGAGTGTACGTGTGAGGGCACGGGTTAGTGTTAGCGTACGTGTTAGGATTAGGGCACGGGTGAGGGGAAGGCTTCGGGGAAGTGATAGGCTTACGGTTCGGGCTAGGGTTAGGGTTAGGTGACGGGGAAGGTTTAGGGTCCAGGTGAGGTTACGACAACGGTTTCGGGGGAGTGTACGTGTGAGGGCACGGTTTAGTGTTAGCGTACGGGTTAGGATTAGGGGACGGGTGAGGGGAATCCTTCGGGGAAGAGTTAGGTTTAGGGTTCAGGCTAGGGTTAGGGTTTGGGGACGGGGACGGTTTAGGGTCCAGGTGAGGGTACGACAAAGTTTTAGGGGGAGCGTACGTGTGAGGGCACGGGTTAGTGTTAGCGTACGCGTTAGGATTAGAGGACGGGTGGGGGAAGGCTT
Source organism: Orcinus orca (assembly GCF_937001465.1). Classification (NCBI taxonomy): domain Eukaryota; kingdom Metazoa; phylum Chordata; class Mammalia; order Artiodactyla; family Delphinidae; genus Orcinus; species Orcinus orca. The sequence goes on along the minus strand of NC_064565.1, from coordinate 3,136,292 downwards.
CGGGGAAGGGTTAGGGTTACGGTTCGGGCTAGGGTTACGGTTAGGGGACGGGGACGTTTTAGGGTCCAGGTGAGGGTACGACAACGGTTTCGGGGGAGCGTACATGTGAGGGCACGAGTTAGTGTTAGCGTACGGGTTAGGATTAGGGGACTGGTGAGGGGAAGGTTTCTGGGAAGGGTTAGGGTTAGGGTTCGGGCTAGGGATAGGGTTAGGGGAAGGGGACGGTTTAGGGTCCAGGTGAGTGTACGACACTGGTTTAGGGGGAGCGCATATGTACGGGCACGGGTTAGTGTTAGTGTACGGGTTAGGATTAGAGGACGGGTGAGGGGAATTCATCATGGAAGGGTTAGGGTTAGGGGACGGGGACGGTTTAGGGTCCAGGTGAGGTTACGACAACGGATTAGGGGGAGCATACGTGTGAGTGCACGGGTGAGTGTTAGTGTACGGGTTAGGAATAGACGACGGGTTAGGGGAAGGCATCGTGGAAGTGTTAGGGTTAGGGTTCGGGCTAGGGTTAGTGTTAGGGGACGGGGACGTTTTAGGGTGCAGGTGAGGGTACGCCAACTGTTTAGGGGGAGCCTACGTGTGAGGGCACGGGTTAGTGTTTGCGTACGGGTTAGGAGTAGGGGACGGGTGAGTGGAATCCTTCGGGGAAGTGTTAGTGTTAGGGTTCGTGCTAGGGTTAGGGTTAGGGGACGGGGACGGTTTAGGGTCCAGGTGAGGGTACGACAACGGTTTAGGGGGAGCGTACGTGTGAGGGCACGGGTTAGTGTTAGCGTACAGGTTAGGATTAGGGGACGTGTGAGGGGAAGGCTTCGGGGAAGGGGTAGGGTTAGGGTTCGGGCTAGGGTTAGAGTTAGGGGACGGAGACGGTTTAGGTTCCAGGTGAGGATACGACAACGGTTTCGGGGGAGTGTACGTGTGAAGGCACGGGTTAGTCTTAGCGTATGGGTTAGGATTAGGGGACGGGTGAGGGGAAGGCTTCGGGGAAGGGTTAGGGTTAGGGTTCGGGCTATGGTTAGGGTTAGGGGACGGGGACGGTTTAGGGTCCAGGTGAGGGTACGACAACGGTTTCGGGGGAGCGTACGTGGGAGGGCACGGGTTAGTTTTAGCCTACGGTTTAGGATTAGGGGACGGGTGAGGGGAAGGCTTCGGGGAAGTGTTAGGGTTACGGTTCGGGCTAGGTTTAGGGTTAAGGGACGGGGACGGTTTAGGGTCCAGGTGAGTGTACGACAACGGTTTCGGGGGAGTTTACGTGTGAGGGCACGGGTTAGTGTTAGCGTACGGGTTAGGATTAGGGTACGGGTGAGAGGAAGGCTTCGGGGAAGGGTTAGGTTTAGGGTTCAGGGTAGGGTTAGGGTTAGCGGACGGGGACCGTTTAGGGTCCAGGTGAGGGTACGACAACGGTTTCAGGGGAGCGTACGTGTGAGGGCACGGGTTTGTGTTAGCGTACGGGTTAGGATTAGGGGACGGGTGAGGGGAGGGCTTCGGGGAAGGGTTAGGGTTAGGGTTCGGGCTACGGTTAGGGTTAGGGGACGGGGACCGTTTAGGTTTCAGGTGAGGGTACGACAACGGTTTCGGGAGAGCGTACATGTGAGGGCATGGGTTAGTTTTAGTGTACGGGTCAGGATTATGGGACGGGTGAGGGGAAGGCTTCGGGGAAGGGTTAGGGTTAGGGTTAGGGCTAGGGATAGGGTTTGGGGACGGAGAAGTTTTAGGGTCCAGGTGAGGGTAGTACAACGGTTTCGGGGGAGCGTACGTGTGAGTGCACAGGTTAGTGTTAGTGTACGGGTTAGGATTAGAGGACGGGTGAGGTGAAGGCATCGTGGAAGTGTTAGGGTTAGGGTTCGTGCTACGGTTAGGGTTAGGGGACGGGGACAGTTTAGGGTCCAGGTGAGGGTACGACAACGGTTTAGGGGGAGCGTACATGTGAGGGCATGGGTTAGTGTTAGCGAACGGTTTAGGATTAGGGGATGTGTGATGGGAAGGCTTCGGGGAAGCGTTAGGGTTAGGGTTCAGGCTAGGGTTAGGGTTAGGGGACAGGGACGGTTTAGGGTCCAGGTGAGTGTACGACAATGGTTTCGGGGGAGCGTACGTGTGAGGGCACGGATTAGTGTTAGCGTACGGTTTAGATTTAGGGGACGGGTGCGTGGAAGGCTTCGGGGAAGGTTTAGGGTTAGGGTTCGGGCTAGGGTTAGGGTTAGGGCACGGGGACGGTTTAGGGTCCAGGTGAGGGTACGACAACGGATTAGGGGGACCGTACGTGTGAGGGCACGGTTTAGTGTTAGCGTCCGGGTTAGGATTAGGGGACGGGTGAGGGGAAGGCTTTGGGGAAGGTTTAGGGTTAGGGTTCGTGCTAGGGTTAGGGTTAGGGGACGGGGAAGGTTTAGGATCCAGGTGAGGGTACGACAAGGGTTTAGGGGAAGCGTACGTGTGAGGGCACGGTTTAGTGTTAGCATACGGGTTAGGATTAGGGGACGGGTGAGGAGAAGGCTTCGGGGAAGCGTTAGGGTTAGGGTTCGGGCTAGGGTTAGGGTTAGGGGACGGGGACGGTTTAGGGTCCAGGTGAGGGTACGACAACGGTTCAGGGGTAGCGTACGTGTGAGGGCACGGCTTAGTGTTAGCGTACAGATTAGGATTAGGGGACGGGTGAGGGGAAGGCTTCGGGGAAGTGTTAGGGTTAGGGTTCGGGCTAGGGTTAGGGTTAGGGGACGGGCACGGTTTAGGGTCTAGTTCAGGGTACGGCAACAGTTTAGGGGGAGCGTACGTGTCAGGGCACGGGTTAGTGTTAGCGTACGGGTTAGGATTAGATGATGCGTGAGGTGAAGGCTTCAGGGAAGTGTTAGGGATAGGGTTCGGGCTAGGGTTAGGGTTAGGGGTTGGGGACGGTTTAGGGTCCAGGTGAGGGTACGACAACTGATTAGGGCGAGCGTAAGTGTGAGTGCACAGGTTAGTGTTAGTATACGGGTTAGGATTAGAGGACGGGTGAGGTGAAGGCATCGTGGAATTGTTAGGGTTAGGGTTCGTGCTACGGTTAGGGTTAGGGGACGGGGACGGTTTAGGGTCAAGGTGAGGGTACGACAACGTTTTAGGGGGAGCGTACATGTGAGGGCACGGGTTAGTGATAGCGTACGGGTTAGGATTAGAGGACGGGTGAGGGGAAGCCTTCGGGGAAGTGTTAGGGTTAGGGTTCGTGCTAGGGTTAGGGTTAGGGGACGGGGACGGTTTAGGGTCCAGGTGAGGGTACGACAACGGTTTAGGGGGAGCGTACGTGTGAGGGCACGGGTTAGTGTTAGCGTACGGGTTAGGATTAGGGGACGTGTGAGGGGAAGGCTTCGGGGAAGGGTTAGGGTTAGGGTTCGGGCTAGGGTTAGCGTTAGGGAATGGGGATGGTTTATGTTCCAGGTGAGGATACGACAACGGTTTCAGGGGAGTGTACGTGTGAGGGCACGGGTTAGTCTTAGCGTACGGGTTAGGATTAGGGGACGGGTGAGGGGAAGGCTTCGGGGAAGGGTTAGGTTTAGGTTTCGGGCTATGGTTAGGGTTAGGGGACGGGGACGGTTTAGGGTCCAGGTGAGGGTACGACAACAGTTTCGGGGGAGCGTACGTGGGAGGGCACGGGTTAGTGTTAGCGTACGGTTTAGGATTAGGGGACGGGTGAGGGGAAGGCTTCGGGGAACGGTTAGCGTTTCGGCTAGCGTTAGTGTAAGGGGACGGGGACGGTTTAGGGTCCAGGTGAGGGTACAACAACGGTTTCGGGGGAGTGTACATGTGAGGGCACGGGTTAGTGTTAGCGTATGGGCTAGGATTAGGGGACGGGTGAGGGGAAGGCTTCTGGGAAGGGTTAGGGTTAGGGTTCGGACTAGAGTTAGGTTTACGGGACGGGGACGGTTTAGGGTCCAGGTGAGGGTACGACAACGGTTTCGGGGGAGTGTACGTGTGAGGGCACGGGTTAGTGTTAGCGTACGGGTTAGGATTAGGGGACGGGTGAGTGGAAGGCTTCAGGGAAGTTTTAGGGTTAGGGTTTGGACTAGGGTTAGGGTTAGGTGACGGGGAATGTTTAGGGTCCAGGTGAGAGTACGACAACGGTTTCTGGGGAGCGTACGTGGGAGGGCACGGGTTAGTGTTAGCCTACGGTTTAGGATTAGGGGACGGGTGAGGGGAAGGCTTCGGGGAAGGGTTAGGGTTACGGTTCGGGCTAGGGTTAGGGTTAGGGGACGGGGACGGTTTAGGGTCCAGTTGAGTGTACGACAACTGTTTCGGGGGAGTGTACGTGTGAGGGCACGGGTTAGTGTTAGCGTACGGGTTAGATTAGGGTACGGGTGAGAGGAAGGCTTCGGGGAAGGGTTAGGTTTAGGGTTCAGGGTAGGGTTAGGGTTAGGGGACGGGGACCGTTTAGGGTCCAGGTGAGGGTACGACAACGGTTTCAGGGGAGCGTACGTGTGAGGGCACGGGTTAGTGTTAGCGTACGGGTTAGGATTAGGGGACGGGTGAGGGGAGGGCTTCGGGGAAGTGTTAGGGTTGGGGTTCGGGCTAGGGTTAGGGTTAGGGGACGGGGACGGCTTAGGGTCCAGGTGAGGGTACGCCAACAGTTTAGGGGGAGCGTACGTGGGAGGGCACGGGTTAGTGTTAGCGTACGGTTTAGGATTAGGGGACGGGTGAGGAGAAGGCTTTGGGGAATGGTTAGCGTTCGGGCTAGCATTAGTGTTAAGGGACGGGGACGGTTTAGGGTCCAGTTCAGGGTACGGCAACAGTTTAGGGGGAGCGTACGTGTGAGGGCACGGGTTAGTGTTAGCGTACGGGTTAGGATTATGGGACGGGTGAGGGGAAGGCTTTGGGGAAGGGTTAGGTTTAGGGTTTGGGCTAGGGTTAGGGTTAGGGGACGGGGACGGTTTAGGGTCCAGGTGAGGTTACGACAACGGATTAGGGGGAGCATACGTGTGAGTGCACGGGTGAGTGTTAGTGTACGGGTTAGGAATAGACGGGTTAGGGGAAGGCATCGTGGAAGTGTTAGGGTTAGGGTTCGTGCTACGGTTAGGGTTAGGGGACGGGGACGGTTTAAGGTCCAGATGAGGGTACGACAATGGTTTAGGGGGAGCGTACGTGTGAGGGCATGGGTTAGTGTTATCGTACGGGTTAGGATTAGGGGACGGGTGAGGGGAAGGCTTCGGGGAAGGGTTAGGGTTAGGGTTCGGGCTAGGTTTAGGGTTAGGGGACCGGGACGGTTTAGGGTCCAGGTGAGTGTAGGACAACGGTTTAGGGGGAGCGTACTTGTGAGGGCATGGGTTAGTGTTAGCTAACGGGTTAGGATTAGGGGACGGGTGATTGGAAGGCTTCGGGGAAGGGTTCGGTTTTGGGTTCGGGCTAGGTTTAGCGTTAGGGGACAGGGACGGTTTAGGATCCAGGTGAGGGTACGACAACGGTTTCGGGGGAGCGTACGTGTGAGGGCACGGGTTAGTGTTAGCGTACGGGTTAGGATTAGGGGACGGGTGAGGGGAAGGCTTCGGGGAACGGTTACCGTTCGGGCTAGCGTTAGTGTTAGGGGACGGGGACGGTTTAGGGCCCAGTTCAGGGTATGGCAACAGTTTAGGGGGAGCGTACGTGTGAGGGCACGGGTTAGTGTTAGCGTACGGGTTAGGATTAGATGACGGGTGAGGTGATGGCTTCAGGGAAGTGTTAGTGATAGGGTTCGGGCTAGGGTTAGGGTTAGGGGATGGGGACGGTATAGGGTCCAGGTGAGGGTACGACAACGGTTTAGGGGGAGCGTACGTGTGAGGGCACGGGTTAGTGTTAGCGTACGGGTTAGGATTAGGGGACGGGTGAGGGGAAGGCTTCGGGGAAGAGTTAGGGTTAGGGTTTGGGCTAGGGTTAGGGTTAGGGGACGGGGACGGTTTAGGGTCCAGTTGAGGTTACGACAACGGATTAGGGGGAGCATACGTGTGAGTGCACGGGTGAGTGTTAGTGTACGGGTTAGGAATAAACGGGTTAGGGGAAGGCATCGTGGAAGTGTTAGGGTTAGGGTTCGTGCTACGGTTAGGGTTAGGGGACGGGGACGGTTTAGGGTCCAGGTGAGGGTATGACAATGGTTTAGTGGGAGCGTACTTGTGAGGGCATGGGTTAGTGTTAGCAAACGGGTTAGGATTAGGGGATGGGTGATTGGAAGGCTTCGGGGAACGGTTAGGGTTCGGGTTCGGGCTAGGGTTAGGTTTAGGGGACGGGGACGGTTTAGGATCCAGGTGAGGGTACGACAACGGTTTTGGGGGAGCGTACGTGTGAGGGCATGGGTTAGTGTTAGCGTACGGGTTAGGATTAGGGGACGGGTGAAGGGAAGGCTTCAGGGAAGGTTTAGGGTTAGGTTTCGGGCTAGGGTTAGTGTTAGGGGACGGGGACGGTTTAGGGTCCAGGTGAGGGTATGACAACGGTTTAGGGGGAGCGTACGTGTGAGGGCACGGGTTAGTGTTAGCGTACGTGTTAGGAATAGGGGACGTGTGAGGGGAAGGCTTCGCGGAAGGGTTAGGGTTAGGGTTCGGGTTAGGGTTAGGGTTAGGGGATGGGGACGTTTTAGGGTCCAGGTGAGGGTACGAGAACAGTTTAGGGGGAGAGTACATGTGAGGGCACGGGTTAGTGTTAGCGTACGGGTTAGGATTAGGGGACGGGTGAGGGGAAGACTTAGGGGAAGTTTTAGGGTTAGGGTTCAGTCTAGCGTTAGGGTTAGGGGACGGGGACGGTTTAGGGTCCAGGTGAGGGTACGACAACGGTTTCGGGGGAGCGTACGTGGGAGGGCACGGGTTAGTGTTAGCGTACGGTTTAGGATTAGGGGACGGCTGAGGGGAAGGCTTCGGGGAACGGTTAGCGTTCGGGCTAGCGTTAGTGTAAGGCGACGGGTACGGTTTAGGGTCCAGGTGAGGGTACGACAACGGTTTCGGGGGAGTGTACATGTGAGGGCACGGGTTAGTGTTAGCGTACGGGTTAGGATTAGGGGACGGGTGAGGGGAAGGCTTCTGGGAAGGGTTAGGGTTAGGGTTCGGACTAGAGTTAGGGTTACGGGACGGGGACGGTTTAGGGTCCAGGGGAGGGTATGACAACGGTTTCGGGGGCGTGTATGTGTGAGGACACGGGTTAGTGTTAGCGTACGGGTTAGGATTAGGGGACGGGTGAGTGGAAGGCTTCAGGGAAGAGTTAGGGTTAGGGTTCGGACTAGGGTTAGGGTTAGGGGACGGGGACGGCTTAGGGTCCAGGTGAGGGTACGCCAACTGTTTAGGGGGAGCGTACGTGGGAGGGCACGGGTTAGTGTTAGCGTACGGTTTAGGATTAGGGGACGGGTGAGGGGAAGGCTTCGGGGAACGGTTAGCGTTCGGGCTAGCGTTAGTGTTAGGGGACGGGGACGGTTTAGGGTCCAGTTCAGGGTACGGCAACAGTTTAGGGGGAGCGTACGTGTGAGGGCACGGGTTAGTGTTAGCGTACGGGTTAGGATTAGATGACGGGTGAGGTGAAGGCTTCAGGGAAGTGTTAGGGATAGGGTTCGGGCTAGGGTTAGGGTTAGGGGATGGGGACGGTATAGGGTCCAGGGGAGGGTACGACAACGGTTTAGGGGGAGCGTACGTGTGAGGGCATGGGTTAGTGTTAGCGTACGGGTTAGGATTAGGGGACAGGTGAGGGGAAGGCTTCGGGGAAGGGTTAGGGTTAGGGTTTGGGCTAGGGTTAGGGTTATGGTACGGGGACAGTTTAGGGTCCAGGTGAGGTTACGACAACGGATTAGGGGGAGCATACGTGTGAGTGCACGGGTGAGTGTTAGTGTACGGGTTAGGAATAGACGACGGGTTAGGGGAAGGCATCGTGGAAGTGTTAGGGTTAGGGTTCGGGCTAGGGTTAGTGTTAGGGGACGGGGACGTTTTAGTGTGCAGGTGAGTGTACGACCATGGTTTAGGGGGAGGGTACGTGTGAGGGCACAGGTTAGTGTTAGCGTACGGGTTAGGATTAGGGGTCGGGTGAGGGGAAGGCTTCGGGGAAGGGTTAGGGTTAGGGTTCGGGCTATGGTTAGGGTTAGGGGACGGGGACGGTTTAGGGTCCAGGTGAGGGTACGACAACAGTTTCGGGGGAGCGTACGTGGGAGGGCACGGGTTAGTGTTAGCGTACGGTTTAGGATTAGGGGACGGGTGAGGGGAAGGCTTCGGGGAACGGTTAGCGTTTCGGCTAGCGTTAGTGTAAGGGGACGGGGACGGTTTAGGGTCCAGGTGAGGGTACAACAACGGTTTCGGGGGAGTGTACATGTGAGGGCACGGGTTAGTGTTAGCGTATGGGCTAGGATTAGGGGACGGGTGAGGGGAAGGCTTCTGGGAAGGGTTAGGGTTAGGGTTCGGACTAGAGTTAGGTTTACGGGACGGGGACGGTTTAGGGTCCAGGTGAGGGTACGACAACGGTTTCGGGGGAGTGTACGTGTGAGGGCACGGGTTAGTGTTAGCGTACGGGTTAGGATTAGGGGACGGGTGAGTGGAAGGCTTCAGGGAAGTTTTAGGGTTAGGGTTTGGACTAGGGTTAGGGTTAGGTGACGGGGAATGTTTAGGGTCCAGGTGAGAGTACGACAACGGTTTCTGGGGAGCGTACGTGGGAGGGCACGGGTTAGTGTTAGCCTACGGTTTAGGATTAGGGGACGGGTGAGGGGAAGGCTTCGGGGAAGGGTTAGGGTTACGGTTCGGGCTAGGGTTAGGGTTAGGGGACGGGGACGGTTTAGGGTCCAGTTGAGTGTACGACAACTGTTTCGGGGGAGTGTACGTGTGAGGGCACGGGTTAGTGTTAGCGTACGGGTTAGATTAGGGTACGGGTGAGAGGAAGGCTTCGGGGAAGGGTTAGGTTTAGGGTTCAGGGTAGGGTTAGGGTTAGGGGACGGGGACCGTTTAGGGTCCAGGTGAGGGTACGACAACGGTTTCAGGGGAGCGTACGTGTGAGGGCACGGGTTAGTGTTAGCGTACGGGTTAGGATTAGGGGACGGGTGAGGGGAGGGCTTCGGGGAAGTGTTAGGGTTGGGGTTCGGGCTAGGGTTAGGGTTAGGGGACGGGGACGGCTTAGGGTCCAGGTGAGGGTACGCCAACAGTTTAGGGGGAGCGTACGTGGGAGGGCACGGGTTAGTGTTAGCGTACGGTTTAGGATTAGGGGACGGGTGAGGAGAAGGCTTTGGGGAATGGTTAGCGTTCGGGCTAGCATTAGTGTTAAGGGACGGGGACGGTTTAGGGTCCAGTTCAGGGTACGGCAACAGTTTAGGGGGAGCGTACGTGTGAGGGCACGGGTTAGTGTTAGCGTACGGGTTAGGATTATGGGACGGGTGAGGGGAAGGCTTTGGGGAAGGGTTAGGTTTAGGGTTTGGGCTAGGGTTAGGGTTAGGGGACGGGGACGGTTTAGGGTCCAGGTGAGGTTACGACAACGGATTAGGGGGAGCATACGTGTGAGTGCACGGGTGAGTGTTAGTGTACGGGTTAGGAATAGACGGGTTAGGGGAAGGCATCGTGGAAGTGTTAGGGTTAGGGTTCATGCTACGGTTAGGGTTAGGGGACGGGGACGGTTTAAGGTCCAGATGAGGGTACGACAATGGTTTAGGGGGAGCGTACGTGTGAGGGCATGGGTTAGTGTTATCGTACGGGTTAGGATTAGGGGACGGGTGAGGGGAAGGCTTCGGGGAAGGGTTAGGGTTAGGGTTCGGGCTAGGTTTAGGGTTAGGGGACCGGGACGGTTTAGGGTCCAGGTGAGTGTAGGACAACGGTTTAGGGGGAGCGTACTTGTGAGGGCATGGGTTAGTGTTAGCTAACGGGTTAGGATTAGGGGACGGGTGATTGGAAGGCTTCGGGGAAGGGTTCGGTTTTGGGTTCGGGCTAGGTTTAGCGTTAGGGGACAGGGACGGTTTAGGATCCAGGTGAGGGTACGACAACGGTTTCGGGGGAGCGTACGTGTGAGGGCACGGGTTAGTGTTAGCGTACGGGTTAGGATTAGGGGACGGGTGAGGGGAAGGCTTCGGGGAACGGTTACCGTTCGGGCTAGCGTTAGTGTTAGGGGACGGGGACGGTTTAGGGCCCAGTTCAGGGTATGGCAACAGTTTAGGGGGAGCGTACGTGTGAGGGCACGGGTTAGTGTTAGCGTACGGGTTAGGATTAGATGACGGGTGAGGTGATGGCTTCAGGGAAGTGTTAGTGATAGGGTTCGGGCTAGGGTTAGGGTTAGGGGATGGGGACGGTATAGGGTCCAGGTGAGGGTACGACAACGGTTTAGGGGGAGCGTACGTGTGAGGGCACGGGTTAGTGTTAGCGTACGGGTTAGGATTAGGGGACGGGTGAGGGGAAGGCTTCGGGGAAGAGTTAGGGTTAGGGTTTGGGCTAGGGTTAGGGTTAGGGGACGGGGACGGTTTAGGGTCCAGTTGAGGTTACGACAACGGATTAGGGGGAGCATACGTGTGAGTGCACGGGTGAGTGTTAGTGTACGGGTTAGGAATAAACGGGTTAGGGGAAGGCATCGTGGAAGTGTTAGGGTTAGGGTTCGTGCTACGGTTAGGGTTAGGGGACGGGGACGGTTTAGGGTCCAGGTGAGGGTATGACAATGGTTTAGTGGGAGCGTACTTGTGAGGGCATGGGTTAGTGTTAGCAAACGGGTTAGGATTAGGGGATGGGTGATTGGAAGGCTTCGGGGAACGGTTAGGGTTCGGGTTCGGGCTAGGGTTAGGTTTAGGGGACGGGGACGGTTTAGGATCCAGGTGAGGGTACGACAACGGTTTTGGGGGAGCGTACGTGTGAGGGCATGGGTTAGTGTTAGCGTACGGGTTAGGATTAGGGGACGGGTGAAGGGAAGGCTTCAGGGAAGGTTTAGGGTTAGGTTTCGGGCTAGGGTTAGTGTTAGGGGACGGGGACGGTTTAGGGTCCAGGTGAGGGTATGACAACGGTTTAGGGGGAGCGTACGTGTGAGGGCACGGGTTAGTGTTAGCGTACGTGTTAGGAATAGGGGACGTGTGAGGGGAAGGCTTCGCGGAAGGGTTAGGGTTAGGGTTCGGGTTAGGGTTAGGGTTAGGGGATGGGGACGTTTTAGGGTCCAGGTGAGGGTACGAGAACAGTTTAGGGGGAGAGTACATGTGAGGGCACGGGTTAGTGTTAGCGTACGGGTTAGGATTAGGGGACGGGTGAGGGGAAGACTTAGGGGAAGTTTTAGGGTTAGGGTTCAGTCTAGCGTTAGGGTTAGGGGACGGGGACGGTTTAGGGTCCAGGTGAGGGTACGACAACGGTTTCGGGGGAGCGTACGTGGGAGGGCACGGGTTAGTGTTAGCGTACGGTTTAGGATTAGGGGACGGCTGAGGGGAAGGCTTCGGGGAACGGTTAGCGTTCGGGCTAGCGTTAGTGTAAGGCGACGGGTACGGTTTAGGGTCCAGGTGAGGGTACGACAACGGTTTCGGGGGAGTGTACATGTGAGGGCACGGGTTAGTGTTAGCGTACGGGTTAGGATTAGGGGACGGGTGAGGGGAAGGCTTCTGGGAAGGGTTAGGGTTAGGGTTCGGACTAGAGTTAGGGTTACGGGACGGGGACGGTTTAGGGTCCAGGGGAGGGTATGACAACGGTTTCGGGGGCGTGTATGTGTGAGGACACGGGTTAGTGTTAGCGTACGGGTTAGGATTAGGGGACGGGTGAGTGGAAGGCTTCAGGGAAGAGTTAGGGTTAGGGTTCGGACTAGGGTTAGGGTTAGGGGACGGGGACGGCTTAGGGTCCAGGTGAGGGTACGCCAACTGTTTAGGGGGAGCGTACGTGGGAGGGCACGGGTTAGTGTTAGCGTACGGTTTAGGATTAGGGGACGGGTGAGGGGAAGGCTTCGGGGAACGGTTAGCGTTCGGGCTAGCGTTAGTGTTAGGGGACGGGGACGGTTTAGGGTCCAGTTCAGGGTACGGCAACAGTTTAGGGGGAGCGTACGTGTGAGGGCACGGGTTAGTGTTAGCGTACGGGTTAGGATTAGATGACGGGTGAGGTGAAGGCTTCAGGGAAGTGTTAGGGATAGGGTTCGGGCTAGGGTTAGGGTTAGGGGATGGGGACGGTATAGGGTCCAGGGGAGGGTACGACAACGGTTTAGGGGGAGCGTACGTGTGAGGGCATGGGTTAGTGTTAGCGTACGGGTTAGGATTAGGGGACAGGTGAGGGGAAGGCTTCGGGGAAGGGTTAGGGTTAGGGTTTGGGCTAGGGTTAGGGTTATGGTACGGGGACGGTTTAGGGTCCAGGTGAGGTTACGACAACGGATTAGGGGGAGCATACGTGTGAGTGCACGGGTGAGTGTTAGTGTACGGGTTAGGAATAGACGACGGGTTAGGGGAAGGCATCGTGGAAGTGTTAGGGTTAGGGTTCGGGCTAGGGTTAGTGTTAGGGGACGGGGACGTTTTAGTGTGCAGGTGAGTGTACGACCATGGTTTAGGGGGAGGGTACGTGTGAGGGCACAGGTTAGTGTTAGCGTACGGGTTAGGATTAGGGGTCGGGTGAGGGGAAGGCTTCGGGGAAGGGTTAGGGTTAGGGTTCGGGCTATGGTTAGGGTTAGGGGACGGGGACGGTTTAGGGTCCAAGTGAGTGTACGACAACGGTTTAGGGGGAGCGTACGTGTGAGGGCATGGGTTAGTGTTAGCTAAAGGGTTAGGATTAGGGGATGGGTGATTGGAAGGCTTCGAGGAAGGGTTCGGGTTCGGGTTCGGGCTAGGGTTAGGGGACGGGGACGGTTTAGGATCCAGGTGAGGGTACGACAACGGTTTAGGGGGAGCGTACGTGGGAGGGCACGGGTTAGTGTTAGCGTACTGCTTAGGATTAGGGGACGGGTGAGGGGAAGGCTTCTGGGAAGGGTTAGGGTTAGGGTTCGGGCTAGGGTTAGGGTTTGGGGACGGGGACGGCTTAGGGTCCAGGTGAGGGTACGACAACGGTTTAGGGGGAGCGTACGTGTGAGGGCATGTGTTAGTGTTAGCGTAGGGGTTAGGATTAGGGGACGGCTGAGGGGAAGGGTTAGGGTTAGGGTTCGTGCTAGGGTTAGGGTTAGGGGACGGGGACGTTTTAGGGTGCAGGTGAGTGTACGACAATGGTTTAGGGGGAGGGTACGTGTGAGGGCACGGGTTACTGTTAGTGTACGGGTTAGGATTAGAGGACGGGTGAGGGGAAGGCATCATGGAAGGGTTAGGGTTAGGGGACGGGGACCGTTTAGGGTCCAGGTGAGGGTACGACAACAGTTTCGGAGGAGCGTACGTGTGAGGGCATGGGTAAGTGTTAGCTTACGGGTTAGGATTAGGGGCCGGGTGAGAGGAGGGCTTCGGGGAAGGGTTAGGTTAGGGTTCGGGCTAGGGTTAGGGTTTGGGGACGGGGACGGTTTAGGGTCCAGGTGAGTGTACGACAACGATTTAGGAGGAGCGTACTTGTGAGGGCACGGGTCAGTGTTAGCGTACGGGTTAGGATTAGGGGACGGGTGAGGGGAAGGCTTCAAGGAAGTGTTAGGGTTAAGGTTCGGGCTAGGGTTAGGGTTAGGGGAAGGGGACGGTTTAGCGTCCAGGTGAGGGTACGACAACAGTTTACGGGGACCGTACGTGTGAGGGCACGGGTTAGTGTTAGCGTACGAGTTAGGATTAGGGGACGGGTGAGGGGAAGGCTTCGGGGAAGTGTTAGGTTTAGGGTTCGGCCTAGGATTAGGGTTTGGGGACGGGGACGGTTTAGGGTCCAGGTGAGGGTACGACAACGGTTTAGGGGGAGCGTACATGTGAGGGCACGGGTTAGTGTTAGCGTACGGGTTAGGATTAGGGGACGGGTGAAGGGAATGCTTCAGGGAAGGGTTAGGGTTACGGTTCAGGCTAGGGTTAGGGTTAGGGGACGGGGACGGTTTAGGGTCCAGGTGAGTGTACGACAACGGTTTAGGGGGAGCGTACGTGTGAGGGCACGGGTTAGTGTTAGCGTACGGGTTAGGATTAGGGGACGGGTGAGGGGAAGGCTTCGGGGAAGTGTTAGGGTTAGGGTTCGGGCTAGGGTTAGGATTAGGGGACGGGACGGTTTAGGGTCCAGGTGAGTGTACGACAATGGTTTAGGGGGAGCGTACGTGTGAGGGCACGGGTTAGTGTTAGCGTACGGGTTAGGATTAGGGGACGGGTGAGGGGAAGGCTTCGGGGAAGTGTTAGGGTTAGGGTTCGGGCTAGGGTTAGGGTTAGGGGTCGGGGACGGTTTAGGGTCCAGTTGAGTGTACGACAACGGTTTAGGGGGAGCGTACTTGTGAGGGCATGGGTTAGTGTTAGCGTACGTGTTAGGATTAGGTGACGGGTTATTCAAGGCTTCGGGGAAGGGTTAGGGTTAGGGTTCGGGCTAGGGTTAGGGTTAGGGGACGGGGACGGTTTAGGGTCCAGGTGAGGGTACGACAACGGTTTAGGGGGAGCGTACATGTGAGGGCACGGGTTAGTGTTAGCGTACGGGTTAGGATTAGGGGACGGGTGAAGGGAAGGCTTCAGGGAACGGTTAGGATTAGGGTTCGGGCTAGGGTTAGGGTTTGGGGACGGGGACGGTTTAGGGTCCAAGTGCGGGTATGACAACAGTTTAGGGGTAGCGTACGTGTGAGGGCCTGGGTTAGTGTTAGCGTACGGGTTAGGATTAGGGGACGGGTGAGGGGAAGGCTTCGGGGAAGGGTTAGGTTTCGGGTTCGGGCTACGGTTACGGTTTGGGGACGGGGACGGTTTAGGGTTCAGGTGAGGGTACGACAACGGTTTACGGGGAGCGTACGTGTGAGGGCACGGGTTAGTGTTAGCGTACAAACGTTTAGGATTAGGGGACGGGTGAGGGGAAGGCTTCGGCGAAGGGTTAGTGTTAGAGTTCGGGCTAGGGTTAGGGTTAGGGGACGGGGACGGTTTAGGGTCCAGGTGAGTGTACGACAATGGTTTAGGGGGAGCGTACGTTTGACGGCATGGGTTAGTGTTAGCGTACGAGTTAGGATTAGGGGACTTGTGAGGGGAAGGCTTCGGGGAAGGGTTAGTGTTAGGGTTTGGGCTAGGGTTAGGGTTAGGGGACAGGGACAGTTTAGGATCCAGGTGAGTGTACGACAACGGTTTCCGGGGAGCGTACATGTGAGGGCACGGGTTAGTGTTAGCATATGGGTTAGGATTAGGGGACGGGTGAGTGGAAGGCTTCGGGGAAGTGTTAGAGTTAGGGTTCGGGCTAGGTTTAGGGTTAGGGGACGGAGACGGTTTAGGGTCCAGGTGAGTGTACGACCAAGGTTTAAGGGGAGCGTACGTGTGAGGGCACGGGTTAGTGTTAGCGTACGGGTTAGGATTAGGGGACGGGTGAGGGGAAGGCTTCGGGGAAGAGTTAGGGTTAGGGTTTGGGCTAGGGTTAGGGTTAGGGGACAGGGACGGTTTAGGGTCCAGGTGTGGGTATGACAACGGTTTCGGGGCAGCGTACATGTGAGGGCACGGTTAGTGTTAGTGTACGGGTTAGGATTAGGGGACGGGTGAGGGGAAGGCTTCGGGGAAGGGTTAGGGTTAGTGTTCGGGCTAGGTTTAGGGTTAAGGGACGGGGAAGGTTTAGGGTCCAGGTGAGGGTATGACAACGGTTTCGGGGGAGCGTACATGTGAGGGCACGGGTTAGTGTTAGCGTACGGGTTAGGATTAGGGGACGGGTGAGGGGAAGGCTTTGGGGAAGGGTTAGGGTTAGGGTTCGGGCTAGGGTTAGGGTTAGGGGACGGGGACGGTTTAGGGTCCAGGTGAGGGTACGACAACGGTTTCGTGGGAGCGTACATGTGAGGGCACGGGTTAGTGTTAGCGAAAGGTTTAGGATTAGGGGATGTGTGAGGGGAAGGCTTCGGGGAAGGGTTAGGGTTAGGGTTCGGGCTAGGGTTAGGGTTAGGGGACAGGGACGGTTTAGGGTCCAGGTGAGGGTACGACAATGGTTTCGGGGGAGCGTATGTGTCAGGGCACGGTTTAGTGTTAGCGTCCGGGTTAGGATTAGGGGACGGGTGAGGGGAAGTCTTCGGGGAAGTGTTAGGGTTAGGGTTCGTGCTAGGGTTAGGGTTAGGGTTAGGGGACGGTTTAGGATCCAGGTGAGGGTACGACAAGGGTTTAGGGGTAGCGTACGTGAGAGGGCACGGGTTAGTGTTAGCGTACGGATTAGGATTATGGGACGGGTGAGGGGAAGGCTTCGGGGAAGTGTTAGGGTTAGGTTTCGGGCTAGGGTTAGGGTTAGGGGACGGGGACGGTTTAGGGTCCAGGTCAGGGTACGGCAACAGTTTAGGGGGAGCGTACGTGTGAGGGCACGGGTTAGTGTTAGCGTACGGTTTAGGATTAGATGACGGGTGAGGTGAAGGCTTCAGGGAAGTGTTAGGGATAGGGTTCTGGCTAGGGTTAGGGTTAGGGGATGGGGACGGTTTAGGGCCCAGGTGAGGGTACGACAACTGATTAGGGGGAGCGTAAGTGTGAGTGCACAGGTTAGTGTTAGTATACGGGTTAGGATTAGAGGACGGGTGAGGTGAAGGCATCGTGGAAGTGTTAGGGTTAGGGTTCGTGCTACGGTTAGGGTTAGGGGACGGGGAAGGTTTCGGGTCCAGGTGAGGGTACGAGAACGGTTTAGGGGGAGCGTACGTGTGAGGGCACGGGTTAGTGTTAGCGTACGGGTTAGGATTAGGGGACGGGTGAGGGGAAGGCTTGGGGAAGTGTTAGGGTTAGGGTTCGGGCTAGGGTTAGGTTTAGGGGACAGGGACGGTTTAGGGTCCAGGTGAGGGTACGACAACGATTTCGGGGGAAGCGTACGTGTGAGGGCACGGGTTAGTGTTAGCGTACGGGTTAGGATTAGGGGACGGGTGAGGGGAAGGCTTCGGGGAAGGGTTAGGGTTAGGGTTCTTGCTAGGGTTAGGGTTAGGGGACGGCGATGGTTTAGGGTCCAGGTGAGGGTACGACAACTGTTTAGGGGGAGCGTACGTGTGAGGGCACGGGTTAGTGTTAGCGTACGGGTTAGGATTAGGGGACGGGTGAGGTGAAGGCTTCAGGGAAGTCTTAGAGATAGGGTTCGGGCTAGGGTTAGGGTTAGGAGACGGGGAATGTTTAGGGTCGAGGTGAGGGTACGACAACGGTTTCGGGGGATCGTACGTGTGAGGGCACAGGTTAGTGTTACCGTACGGGTTAGGATTAGGGGACGGGTGAGGGGAAGGTTTCAGGGAAGGGTTACAGTTAGGGTTCGGGCTAGGGTTAGGTTTAGTTAACGGGGACTGTTTAGGATCCAGGTGAGTGTACGACAACGGTTTAGGGGGAGCGTACATGTGAGGGCACGGGTTAGTCTTAGCGTACGGGTTAGGATTACGGGACGGGTGAGGGGAAGGCTTCGGGGAAGGGTTAGGGTTAGGGTTCGGGCTAGGGTTAGGGTTAGGGCACGGGGACGGTTTAGGGTCCATGTGAGTGTACGACAACGGATTAGGGGGACAGTACGTGTGAGGGCACGGTTTAGTGTTAGCGTCCGGGTTAGGATTAGGGGACGGGTGAGGGGAAGTCTTCGGGGAAGTGTTAGGGTTAGGGTTCGTGCTAGGGTTAGGGTTAGGGTTAGGGGACGGTTTAGGATCCAGGTGAGGGTACGACAAGGGTTTAGGGGTAGCGTACGTGAGAGGGCACGGGTTAGTGTTAGCGTACGGATTAGGATTATGGGACGGGTGAGGGGAAGCCTTCGGGGAAGTGTTAGGGTTAGGGTTCGGGCTAGGGTTAGGGTTAGGGGACGGGGACGGTTTAGGGTCCAGGTCAGGGTACGGTAACAGTTTAGGGGGAGCGTACGTGTGAGGGCACGGGTTAGTGTTAGCGTACGGTTTAGGATTAGATGACGGGTGAGGTGAAGGCTTCAGGGAAGTGTTAGGGATAGGGTTCTGGCTAGGGTTAGGGTTAGGGGATGGGGACGGTTTAGGGCCCAGGTGAGGGTACGACAACTGATTAGGGGGAGCGTAAGTGTGAGTGCACAGGTTAGTGTTAGTATACGGGTTAGGATTAGAGGACGGGTGAGGTGAAGGCATCGTGGAAGTGTTAGGGTTAGGGTTCGTGCTACGGTTAGGGTTAGGGGACGGGGAGGGTTTCGGGTCCAGGTGAGGGTACGACAACGGTTTAGGGGGAGCGTACATGTGAGGGCACGTGTTAGTTTTAGCGTACAGGTCGGGATTAAGTTACGGGTGAGGGGAAGGCTTTGGGGAAGGGTTAGGGTTAGGGTTCGGGCTAGGGTTAGGGTTAGGGGACGGGGACGGTTTAGTGTCCAGATGAGGGTACGACAACGGTTTAGGGGGAGCGTACGTGTGAGGGCACGCGTTAGTGTTAGCGTACGGGTTAGGATTAGGGGACGGGTGAGTGGAAGGCTTGGGGAAGTTTTAGGGTTAGGGTTCGGGCTAGGGTTAGGTTTAGGGGACAGGGACGGTTTAGGGTCCAGGTGAGGGTACGACAACAATTTCGGGGGAAGCGTACGTGTGAGGGCACGGGTTAGTGTTAGCGTACGGGTTAGGATTAGGGGACGGGTGAGGGGAAGGCTTTGGGGAAGGGTTAGGGTTTGGGCTAGGGTTAGGGTTAGGGGACGGCGATGGTTTAGGGTCCAGGTGAGGGTACGACAACTGTTTAGGGGGAGCGTACGTGTGAGGGCACGGGTTAGTGTTAGCGTACGGGTTAGGATTAGGGGACGGGTGAGGTGAAGGCTTCAGGGAAGTCTTAGAGATAGGGTTCGGGCTAGGGTTAGGGTTAGGAGACGGGGAATGTTTAGGGTCGAGGTGAGGGTACGACAACGGTTTTGGGGGATCGTACGTGTGAGGGCACAGGTTAGTGTTACCGTACGGGTTAGGATTAGGGGACGGGTGAGGGGAAGGTTTCAGGGAAGGGTTACAGTTAGGGTTCGGGCTAGGGTTAGGTTTAGTTAACGGGGACTGTTTAGGATCCAGGTGAGTGTACGACAACGGTTTAGGGGGAGCGTACATGTGAGGGCACGGGTTAGTCTTAGCGTACGGGTTAGGATTACGGGACGGGTGAGGGGAAGGCTTCGGGGAAGGGTTAGGGTTAGGGTTCGGGCTATGGTTAGGGTTAGGGGACGGGGACGGTTTAGGGTCCAGGTGAGTGTACGACAACGGTTTAGGGGGAGCGTACGAGTGAGGGCACGGGTTAGTGTTAGCGTATGGGTTAGGATTAGGGGACGTGTGAGGGGAAGGCTTCGGGGAAGGGTTAGGGTTAGGGTTCGGGCTAGGGTTAGCGTTAGGGGACGGGGACGGTTTAGGTTCCAAGTGAGGATACGACAACGGTTTCGGGGGAGTGTACGTGTGAGGGCACGGGTTAGTCTTAGCGTACGGGTTAAGATTAGGGAACGGGTGAGGGGAAGGCTTCGGGGAAGGGTTAGGGTTAGGGTTCGGGCTATGGTTAGGGTTAGGCGACGGGGAGGGTTTAGGGTCCAGGTGAGGGTATGACAACGGTTTGGGGGAGCGTACGTGTGAGGGCACGGGTTAGTGTTAGCGTACGGGTTAAGATTAGGGGACAGGTGAGGGGAAGGCTTCAGGGAAGGTTTAGCTTTAGGGTTCGAGCTAGGGTTAGTGTTAGGGGACGGGGACCGTTTAGGTTTCAGGTGAGGGTACGACAACGGTTTCGGGGGAATATACATGTGAGGGCACGGGTTAGTTTTAGCGTACGGGTCAGGATTAGGGGACGGGTGAGGGGAAGGCTTCGGGGAAGGGTTAGGGTTAGGGTTAGGGCTAGGGATAGGGTTTGGGGACGGAGAAGTTTTAGGGTCCAGGTGAGGGTAGGACAACGGTTTCGGGGGAGCGTACGTGTGAGTGCACAGGTTAGTGTTAGTGTACGGGTTAGGATTAGAGGACGGGTGAGGTGAAGGCATCGTGGAAGTGTTAGGGTTAGGGTTCGTGCTACGGTTAGGGTTAGGGGACGGGGACGGTTTAGGGTCCAGGTGATGGTACGACAACGGTTTAGGGGGAGCGTACATGTGAGGGCACGGGTTAGTTTTAGCGTACAGGTCAGGATTAGGGGACGGGTTAGGGGAAGGCTCTGGGGAAGGGTTAGGGTTAGGGTTCGGGCTAGGGTTAGGGTTAGGGGACGGGGATGGTTTAGGGTCCAGGTGAGGGTACGACAACGGTTTCGGGGGAGCGTACATGTGAGGGCACGGGTTAGTGTTAGCGAACGGTTTAGGATTAGGGAATGTGTGAGGGGAAGGCTTCGGGGAAGGTTTAGGGTTAGGGTTCGGGCTAGGGTTAGGGTTAGGGGACAGGGACGGTTTAGGGTCCAGGTGAGGGTACGACAATGGTTTCGGGGGAGCGTACGTGTGAGGGCACGGATTAGTGTTAGCGTACGGTTTAGATTTAGGGGACGGGTGCGGGGAAGGCTTCGGGGAAGGTTTAGGGTTAGGGTTCGGGCTAGGGTTAACGTTAGGGGACGGGGACGGTTTAGGGTCCAGGTGAGGGTACGACAACGGTTTGGGGGAGTGTACGTGTGAGGGCACGGGTTACTGTTAGCGTACGGGATAAGATTAGGGGACAGGTGAGGGGAAGGCTTCAGGGAAGTCTTAGGGATAGGGTTCGGGCTAGTGTTAGGGTTAGGCGTTGGGGACGGTTTAGGGTCCAGGTGAGGGTACGACAACAGTTTAGGGGGAGCGTTCGTGTGAGGGCACGGGTTAGTGTTAGCGTACGGTTTAGGATTAGGGGACGGGTGAGGGGAAGGCTTCGGGGAAGGTTTAGGTTTAGGGTTCGAGCTAGGGTTAGGGTTAGGGGACGGGGACCGTTTAGGTTTCAGGTGAGGGTACGACAACGGTTTCGGGGGAGCGTACATGTGAGGGCAAGGGTTAGTTTTAGCGTACGGGTCAGGATTAGGGGACGGGTGAGGGGAAGGCTTCGGGGAAGGGTTAGGGTTAGGGTTAGGGCTAGGGATAGGGTTTGGGGACGGAGAAGTTTTAGGGACCAGGTGAGGGTAGGACAACGGTTTCGGGGGAGCGTACGTGTGAGTGCACAGGTTAGTGTTATTGTACGGGTTAGGATTAGAGGACGGGTGAGGTGAAGGCATCGTAAAAGTGTTAGGGTTAGGGTTCGTGCTACATTTAGGGTTAGGGGACGGGGACGGTTTAGGGTCCAGGTGATGGTACGACAACGGTTTAGGGGGAGCGTACATGTGAGGGCACGGGTTAGTTTTAGCGTACAGGTCAGGATTAGGGGACGGGTGAGGGGAAGGCTTCGGGGAAGGGTTAGGGTTAGGGTTAGGGCTAGGGATAGGGTTTGGGGACGGAGAAGTTTTAGGGTCCAGGTGAGGGTAGCACAACGGTTTAGGGGGAGCGTACGTATGAGGGCACGGGTTAGTGTTAGCGTATGGGTTAGGATTAGGGGACGGGTGAGGGGAAGGCTTCGGGGAAGGGTTAGGGTTACGGTTCAGGCTAGGGTTAGGGTTAGGGGACGGGGACGGTTTAGGGTCCAGGTGAGGGTACGACAACGGTTTAGGGGGAGCGTACGTGTGAGGGCACGGGTTAGTGTTAGCGTACGGGTTAGGATTAGAGGACGGGTGGGGGAAGGCTTCGGGGAAGGGTTAGGGTTAGGGTTCGGGCTAGGGTTAGGGTTAGGGGACGGGGACGGCTTAGGGTCCAGGTGAGGGTACGCCAACGGGTTAGGGGGAGCGTACGTGTGAGGGCACGGGTTAGTGTTAGCGTACGGGTTAGGATTAGGGGACGGGTGAGTGGAAGCCTTCGGGGAAGTGTTAGGGTTAGGGTTCGTGCTAGGGTTAGGTTTAGGGGACGGGGACGGTTTAGGGTCCACGTGAGGGTACGACAACGGTGTAGGGGGAGCGTACGTGTGAGGGCACGGGTTACTGTTAGCGTACGGGTTAGGATTAGAGGACGGGTGGGGGAAGGCTTCGGGGAAGGGTTAGGGTTAGGGTTCGGGCTAGGGTTAGCGTTAGGGGACGGGGACGGTTTAGGTTCCAGTTAAGGATACGACAACAGTTTCGGGGGAGTGTACGTGTGAGGGCACGGGTTAGTCTTAGCGTACGGGTTAGGATTAGTGGACGGGTGAGGGGAAGGCTTCGGGGAAGGGTTAGGGTTAGGGTTCGGGCTATCGTTAGGGTTAGGGGACGGGGACGGTTTAGGGTCCAGGTGAGGGTACGACAACGGTTTAGGGGGAGCGTACGTGTGAGGGCACGGGTTAGTGTTAGCGTACGGGATAAGATTAGGGGACGGGTGAGGGGAAGGCTTCGGGGAAGGGTTAGGGTTCGGGTTCGAGCTAGGGTTAGGGTTAGGGGACGGGGACGGTTTAGGGTCCAGGTGAGGGTACGACAACAGTTTCGGGGGAGCGTACGTGGGAGGGCACGGGTTAGTGTTAGCGTACGGTTTAGGATTACGGGACGGGTGAGGGGAAGGCTTCGGGGAACGGTTAGCGTTCGGGCTAGCGTTAGTGTTAGGGGACGGGGACGGTTTGGGGTCCAGGTGAGGGTACGACAACGGTTTCGGGGGAGCGTACATGTCAGGGCACGGGTTAGTGTTAGCGTACGGGTTAGGATTAGGGGACGGGTGAGGGGAAGGCTTCTGGGAAGGGTTAGGGTTAGGGTTCGGACTAGGGTTCGGGTTAGGGGACGGGGACGGTTTATGGTCCAGGTGAGGGTACGACAACGGTTTAGGGGGAGCGTACGTGTGAGGGCACGGGTTAGTGTTAGCGTACGTGTTAGGATTAGGGCACGGGTGAGGGGAAGGCTTCGGGGAAGTGATAGGTTTAGGGTTCGGGCTAGGGTTAGAGTTAGGTGACGGGGAAGGTTTAGGGTCCAGGTGAGGGTACGACAACGGTTTCGGGGGAGCGTACGTGTGAAGGCACGGGTTAGTGTTAGCGTACGGGTTAGGATTAGAGGACGGGTGGGGGAAGGCTTCGGGGAAGGGTTAGGGTTACGGTTCGGGCTAGGTTTAGGGTTAGGGGACGGGGACGGTTTAGGGTCCAGGTGAGGGTACGACAACGGTTTAGGGGGAGCGTACGTGTGAGGGCACGGGTTAGTGTTAGCGTACGCGTTAGGATTAGGGGACGGGTGAGGGGAAGGCTTCGGGGAAGGGTTAGGGTTAGGGTTCGGGCTAGGGTTATGGTTAGGGGACGGGGACGGCTTAGTGTCGAGGTGAGGGTACGCCAACGGTTTAGGGTGAGCGTACGTTTGAGGGCACGGGTTAGTGTTAGCGTACGGGTTAGGATTAGGGGACGGGTGAGGGGAAGTCTTCGGGGAAGGGTTAGGGTTAGGGTTCGGGCTAGGGTTAGGTTTTGGGGACGGGGACGGTTTAGGGTCCAAGTGAGTGTACGACAACGGTTTAGGGGGAGCATACGTGTGAGAGCATGGGTTAGTGTTAGCGTACGGGTTAGGATTAGGGGACGGGTGAGGGGAAGGCTTCGGGGAAAGGTTAGGGTTAGGGTTCGGGCTTGGGTTAGGGTTAGGGGACGGGGACGGTTTAGTGTCCAGGTGAGGGTACGACAACTGTTTAGGGGGAGCGTACGTGTGAGGGCATGGGTTAGTGTTAGCGTACGGTTTAGGATTAGGGGACGGGTGAGGGGAAGGCTTCGGGGAAGGTTTAGGGTTAGGGTTCGGGCTAGGGTTAGGGTTTGGGGACGGGTACGGTTTAGGGTCCAGGTCAGGGTACGGCAACAGTTTAGGGGGAGCGTACGTGTGAGGGGACGGGTTAGTGTTAGCGTACGGGTTAGGATTAGATGACGGGTGAGGTGAAGGCTTCAGGGAAGTGTTAGGGATAGGGTTCGGGCTAGGGTTAGGGTTAGGGGATGGGGACGGTATAGGGTCCAGGTGAGGGTACGACAACGGTTTCGGGGGAGCGTACGTGTGAGGGCACGGGTTAGTGTTAGCGTACGGGTTAGGATTAGGTGACGGGTGAGGGGAAGGCTTCGGGGAAGGGTTAGGGTTAGGGTTCGGGCTAGGGTTAGGGTTTGGGGACGAGGACGGTTTAGGGTCCAGGTGAGTGTACGACAACGATTTAGGAGGAGCGTACGTGTGAGGGCACGCGTTAGTGTTAGCGTACGGGTTAGGATTAGGGGACGGGTGGGGGAAGGCTTCAGGGAAGTGTTAGGGTTAAGGTTTGGGCTAGGGTTAGGGTTAGGGGAAGGGGACGGTTTAGGGTCCAGGTGAGGGTACGACAACAGTTTCGGGGGAGCGTACGTGTGAGGACACGGGTTAGTGTTAGCGTACGGGTTAGGATTAGGGGACGGGTGAGGGGAAGGCTTCGGGGAAGAGTTAGGGTTAGGGTTCGGGCTAGGGTTAGGGTTAGGGGACGGGGACGGTTTAGCGTCCAGGTGAGGGTACGACAACGGTTTCGGGAGAGCGTACGTGTGAGGGCACGGGTTAGTGTTAGCGTACGGGTTAGGATTAGGGGACGGGTGAAGGGAAGGCTTCAGGGAACGTTTAGGATTAGGGTTCGGGCTAGGGTTAGGGTTTGGGGACGCGGAGGGTTTAGGGTCCAGGTGAGTGTACGACAACGGTTTCGGGGGAGCGTACGTGTGAGGGCACGGGTTAGTGTTAGTGTACGGGTTAGGATTACGGGACGGTTGAGGGGAAGGCTTCAGGGAAGGGTTAGGGTTCGGGCTAGGTTTAGGGTTTGGGGACGGGGACGGTATAAGGTCCAAGTGCGGGTATGACAACAGTTTAGGGGTAGCGTACGTGTGAGGGCACGGGTTAGTGTTAGCGTACGGGTTAGGATTAGGGGACGGGTGAGGGGAAGGCTTCGGAGAAGGGTTAGGGTTAGGGTTCGGGCTAGGGTTAGGGTTAGGGGACGGGGACGTTTTAGGGTCTAGGTGAGGGTACGACAACGGTTTAGGGGGAGCGTACTTGTGAGGGCATGGGTTAGTGTTAGCGTACGGGTTAGGATTAGGTGACGGGTTATTGGAAGGCTTCGGGGAACGGTTAGGGTTAGGGTTCGGGCTAGGTTTAGGGTTAGGGGACGGGAACGGTTTAGGGTGCAGGTGAGGGTACGACAACGGTTTCGGTGGAGCGTACTTGTGAGCGCACGGGTTAGTGTTAGCGTACGGGTTAGGATTAGGGGACGGGTGAGGGGAAGGCTTCGGGGAAGGGTTAGGGTTAGGGTTCGGGCTAGGGTTAGGGTTAGGGGACGGAAATGGTTTAGAGTCCAAGTGAGTGTACGACAATGGTTTAGTGGGAGTGTACGTGTGAGGGCACGGGTTAGTGTTAGTGTACGGGTTAGGATTAGGGGACGGGTGAGGGGAAGGCTTCGGGGAAGGGTTAGGGTTCGGGCTAGGTTTAGGGTTTGGGGACGGGGACGGTTTAGGGTCCAAGTGCGGGTATGACAACAGTTTAGGGGGACCGTACGTGTGAGGGCATGGTTTAGTGTTAGCCTCCGGGTTACGATTAGGGGACGGGTGAGGGGAAGGCTTCGGGGAAGTGTTAGGGTTAGGGTTCGGGCTAGGGTTAGGGTTAGGGGACGGGGACGGTTTAGGGCCCAGGTGAGGTTACGACAACGGATTAGGGGGAGCGTACGTGTGAGTGCACGGGTGAGTGTTAGTTTACGGGTTAGGAATAGAGGACGGGTGAGGGGAAGGCATCGTGGAAGTGTTAGGGTTAGGGTTCGTGCTACGTTTAGGGTTAGGGGACGGGGACGGTTTAGGGTCCAGGTGAGGGTACGACAATGGTTTAGGGGGAGCGTACGTGTGAGGGCATGGGTTAGTGTTAGCGTACGGTTTAGGATTAGGGGACGTGTGAGGGGAAGGCTTCGGGGAAGGGTTAGGGTTAGGGTTCGGGCTAGGTTTAGGGTTAGGGGACGGGCACGGTTTAGGGTCCAGGTGAGTGTAGGACAACGGTTTAGGGGGAGCGTACTTGTGAGGGCATGGGTTAGTGTTAGCTAACGGGTTAGGATTAGGGGATGGGTGATTGGAAGTCTTCGGGGAAGGGTTCGGGTTCAGGTTCTGCCTAGGGTTAGGGTTAGGGGACGGGGACGGTTTAGGGTCCAGGTGATGGTATGACAATGGTTTCTGGGGAGCGTACGTGTGAGGGCACGGGTTAGTGTTAGCGTACGGGTTAGGATTAGGGGACGGGTGAGGGTAAGACTTAGGGGAAGTTTTAGTGTTAGGGTTCGGGCTAGGGTTAGGGTTAGGGGACGGGGACGGTTTAGGGTCCAGGTGAGGGTACGACAACGGTTTAGGGGGAGCGTACGTGTGAGGCCACGGGTTAGTGTTAGCGTACGTGTTAGGATTAGGGGACGGGTGAGGGGAAGGCTTCGGGGAAGGGTTAGGGTTAGGGTTCGGGCTAGGGTTAGGGTTAGGAGACGGGGAATGTTTAGGGTCCAGGTGAGGGTACGACAACGGTTTCAGGGGAGCGTACGTGTGAGGGCAGAGGTTAGTGTTAGCGTACGGGTTAGGATTAGGGGACGGGTGAGGGGAAGGCTTCGGGGAAGGGTTACGGTTCGGGTTCGGGCTAGGGTTAGGGTTAGGGGACGGGGACGGTTTAGGGTCCAGGAGAGGGTACGACAACGGTTTCGGGGGAGCGTACGTGTGAGGGCACGGGTTAGTGTTAGCGTACGGGTTAGGATTAGGGGACGGGTGAGGGGAGGGCTTCGGGGAAGGGTTAGGGTTAGGGTTCGGGCTAGGGTTAGGGTTTGGGGACGGGGACGGTTTAGGGTCCAGTTGAGTGTACAACAACGGTTTAGGGGGAGCGTACATATGAGGGCACGGGTTAGTGTTAGCGTACGGGTTAGGATTAGGGGACGGGTGAGGGGAAGGCTTCGGGGAAGGGTTAGGGTTACGGTTCGGGCTAGGGTTAGGGTTAGGGGACGGGGACGGTTTAGGGTCCAGGTGAGGGTTCGACAACGGTTTAGGGGGAGCGTACATGTGAGGCCACGGGTTAGTGTTAGCGTACGGGTTAGGATTAGGGGATGGGTGAGGGGAAGGCTTTGGGGAAGGGTTAGGGTTAGGGTTCGGGCTAGGGTTAGGGTTAGGGGACGGGGACGTTTTAGGGTGCAGGTGAGTGTACGACAATGGTTTAGGGGGAGGGTACGTGTGAGGGCACGGGTTAGTGTTAGCGTACGGGTTAGGATTAGGGGACGGGTGAGGGGAAGGCTTCGGGGAAGGGTTAGGGTTAGGGTTCGGGCTAGGGTTAGGGTTAGGGGACGGGGACGGTTTAGGGTCCAGGTGAGGGAACGACAACAGTTTCGGGGGAGTGTACGTGTGAAGGCATGGGTTAGTGTTAGCGTACTGGTTAGGATTAGGGGACGGGTGAGTGGAACGCTTCAGGGAAGGGTTAGGGTTAGAGTTCGGGCCAGGGTTAGGGTTAGGGGACGGGGACTGTTTAGGGTCCAGGTGAGGGTACGACAACGGTTTTGGGGGAGCGTACGTGTGAGGGCACGGGTTAGTGTTAGTGTACGGGTTAGGATTAGGGGAAGGGTGAAGGGAAGGCTTCAGGGAAGGGTTAGGATTAGGGTTCGGGCTAGGGTTAGGGTTGGGGACGGGGACGGTTTAGGGTCCAGATGAGGGTATGACAACGGTTTAGGGGGAGCATACGTGTGAGGGCACGGGTTTGTGTTAGAGTATGGGATAGGATTAGGGGATGGGTGAGGGGAAGGCTTCGGGGAAGTGTTAGGGTTACGGTTCGGGCTAGGGTTAGGGTTAGGGGACGGGGACAGTTTAGGGTCCAGGTGAGGGTACGACAACGGTTTCGGGGGAGCGTACGTGTGAGGGCACGGGTTAGTGTTAGCATACGGGTTAGGATTAGGGGACGGGTGAGGGGAAGGCTTCTGGGAAGGGTTAGGGTTAGGGTTCGGGCTAGGGTTAGGGTTTGGGGACGGGGACGGCTTAGGGTCCAGGTGAGGGTACGACAACGGTTTAGGGGGAGCGTACGTGTGAGGGCACGGGTTAGTGTTAGCGTACGGTTTAGGATTAGGGGACGGCTGAGGGGAAGGTTTAGGGTTAGGGTTCGTGCTAGGGTTAGGGTTAGGGGACCGGGACGGCTTAGGGTCCAGGTGAGGGTACGACACCGGTTTAGGGGGAGCGTACGTGTGAGGGCACGGGTTACTGTTAGCGTACGGGTTAAGATTAGGGGACAGGTGAGGGGAAGGCTTCAGGGAAGTCTTAGGGATAGGGTTCGGGCTAGTGTTAGGGTTAGGCGTTGGGGACGGTTTAGGGTCCAGGTGAGGGTACGACAACAGTTTAGGGGGAGCGTTCGTGTGAGGGCACGGGTTAGTGTTAGCGTACGGTTTAGGATTAGGGGACGGGTGAGGGGAAGGCTTCGGGGAAGGTTTAGGTTTAGGGTTCGAGCTAGGGTTAGGGTTAGGGGACGGGGACCGTTTAGGTTTCAGGTGAGGGTACGACAACGGTTTCGGGGGAGCGTACATGTGAGGGCAAGGGTTAGTTTTAGCGTACGGGTCAGGATTAGGGGATGGGTGAGGGGAAGGCTTCGGGGAAGGGTTAGGGTTAGGGTTAGGGCTAGGGATAGGGTTTGGGGACGGAGAAGTTTTAGGGACCAGGTGAGGGTAGGACAACGGTTTCGGGGGAGCGTACGTGTGAGTGCACAGGTTAGTGTTAGTGTACGGGTTAGGATTAGAGGACGGGTGAGGTGAAGGCATCGTAAAAGTGTTAGGGTTAGGGTTCGTGCTACATTTAGGGTTAGGGGACGGGGACGGTTTAGGGTCCAGGTGATGGTACGACAACGGTTTAGGGGGAGCGTACATGTGAGGGCACGGGTTAGTTTTAGCGTACAGGTCAGGATTAGGGGACGGGTGAGGGGAAGGCTTCGGGGAAGGGTTAGGGTTAGGGTTAGGGCTAGGGATAGGGTTTGGGGACGGAGAAGTTTTAGGGTCCAGGTGAGGGTAGCACAACGGTTTAGGGGGAGCGTACGTATGAGGGCACGGGTTAGTGTTAGCGTATGGGTTAGGATTAGGGGACGGGTGAGGGGAAGGCTTCGGGGAAGGGTTAGGGTTACGGTTCAGGCTAGGGTTAGGGTTAGGGGACGGGGACGGTTTAGGGTCCAGGTGAGGGTACGACAACGGTTTAGGGGGAGCGTACGTGTGAGGGCACGGGTTAGTGTTAGCGTACGGGTTAGGATTAGAGGACGGGTGGGGGAAGGCTTCGGGGAAGGGTTAGGGTTAGGGCTCGGGCTAGGGTTAGGGTTAGGGGACGGGGACGGCTTAGGGTCCAGGTGAGGGTACGCCAACGGGTTAGGGGGAGCGTACGTGTGAGGGCACGGGTTAGTGTTAGCGTACGGGTTAGGATTAGGGGACGGGTGAGTGGAAGCCTTCGGGGAAGTGTTAGGGTTAGGGTTCGTGCTAGGGTTAGGTTTAGGGGACGGGGACGGTTTAGGGTCCACGTGAGGGTACGACAACGGTGTAGGGGGAGCGTACGTGTGAGGGCACGGGTTACTGTTAGCGTACGGGTTAGGATTAGGGGACGTGTGAGGGGAAGGCTTCGGGGAAGGGTTAGGGTTAGGGTTCGGGCTAGGGTTAGCGTTAGGGGACGGGGACGGTTTAGGTTCCAGTTAAGGATACGACAACAGTTTCGGGGGAGTGTACGTGTGAGGGCACGGGTTAGTCTTAGCGTACGGGTTAGGATTAGTGGACGGGTGAGGGGAAGGCTTCGGGGAAGGGTTAGGGTTAGGGTTCGGGCTATCGTTAGGGTTAGGGGACGGGGACGGTTTAGGGTCCAGGTGAGGGTACGACAACGGTTTAGGGTGAGCGTACGTGTGAGGGCACGGGTTAGTGTTAGCGTACGGGATAAGATTAGGGGACGGGTGAGGGGAAGGCTTCGGGGAAGGGTTAGGGTTCGGGTTCGAGCTAGGGTTAGGGTTAGGGGATGGGGACGGTTTAGGGTCCAGGTGAGGGTACGACAACAGTTTCGGGGGAGCGTACGTGGGAGGGCACGGGTTAGTGTTAGCGTACGGTTTAGGATTACGGGACGGGTGAGGGGAAGGCTTCGGGGAACGGTTAGCGTTC
Source organism: Orcinus orca (assembly GCF_937001465.1). Classification (NCBI taxonomy): domain Eukaryota; kingdom Metazoa; phylum Chordata; class Mammalia; order Artiodactyla; family Delphinidae; genus Orcinus; species Orcinus orca. The sequence continues at coordinate 3,106,386 of NC_064565.1, read as the reverse complement.
GGGCTAGCGTTAGTGTTAGGGGACGGGGACGGTTTGGGGTCCAGGTGAGGGTACGACAACGGTTTCGGGGGAGCGTACGTGTCAGGGCACGGGTTAGTGTTAGCGTACGAGTTAGGATTAGGGGACGGGTGAGGGGAAGGCTTCTGGGAAGGGTTAGGGTTAGGGTTCGGACTAGGGTTCGGGTTAGGGGACGGGGACGGTTTAGGGTCCAGGTGAGGGTACGACAACGGTTTAGGGGGAGCGTACGTGTGAGGGCACGGGTTAGTGTTAGCGTACGTGTTAGGATTAGGGCACGGGTGAGGGGAAGGCTTCGGGGAAGTGATAGGTTTAGGGTTCGGGCTAGGGTTAGTGTTAGGTGACGGGGAAGGTTTAGGGTCCAGGTGAGGGTACGACAACGGTTTCGGGGGAGCGTACGTGTGAAGGCACGGGTTAGTGTTAGCGTACGGGTTAGGATTAGAGGACGGGTGGGGGAAGGCTTCGGGGAAGGGTTAGGGTTACGGTTCGGGCTAGGTTTAGGGTTAGGGGACGGGGACGGTTTAGGGTCCAGGTGAGGGTACGACAACGGTTTAGGGGGAGCGTACGTGTGAGGGCACGGGTTAGTGTTAGCGTACGCGTTAGGATTAGGGGACGGGTGAGGGGAAGGCTTCGGGGAAGGGTTAGGGTTAGGGTTCGGGCTAGGGTTATGGTTAGGGGACGGGGACGGCTTAGTGTCGAGGTGAGGGTACGCCAACGGTTTAGGGGGAGCGTACGTTTGAGGGCACGGGTTAGTGTTAGCGTACGGGTTAGGATTAGGGGACGGGTGAGGGGAAGTCTTCGGGGAAGGGTTAGGGTTAGGGTTCGGGCTAGGGTTAGGTTTTGGGGACGGGGACGGTTTAGGGTCCAAGTGAGTGTACGACAACGGTTTAGGGGGAGCATACGTGTGAGAGCATGGGTTAGTGTTAGCGTACGGGTTAGGATTAGGGGACGGGTGAGGGGAAGGCTTCGGGGAAAGGTTAGGGTTAGGGTTCGGGCTTGGGTTAGGGTTAGGGGACGGGGACGGTTTAGTGTCCAGGTGAGGGTACGACAACGGTTTAGGGGGAGCGTACGTGTGAGGGCATGGGTTAGTGTTAGCGTACGGTTTAGGATTAGGGGACGGGTGAGGGGAAGGCTTCGGGGAAGGTTTAGGGTTAGGGTTCGGGCTAGGGTTAGGGTTTGGGGACGGGTACGGTTTAGGGTCCAGGTCAGGGTACGGCAACAGTTTAGGGGGAGCGTACGTGTGAGGGGACGGGTTAGTGTTAGCGTACGGGTTAGGATTAGATGACGGGTGAGGTGAAGGCTTCAGGGAAGTGTTAGGGATAGGGTTCGGGCTAGGGTTAGGGTTAGGGGATGGGGACGGTATAGGGTCCAGGTGAGGGTACGACAACGGTTTCGGGGGAGCGTACGTGTGAGGGCACGGGTTAGTGTTAGCGTACGGGTTAGGATTAGGTGACGGGTGAGGGGAAGGCTTCGGGGAAGGGTTAGGGTTAGGGTTCGGGCTAGGGTTAGGGTTTGGGGACGAGGATGGTTTAGGGTCCAGGTGAGTGTACGACAACGATTTAGGAGGAGCGTACGTGTGAGGGCACGCGTTAGTGTTAGCGTACGGGTTAGGATTAGGGGACGGGTGGGGGAAGGCTTCAGGGAAGTGTTAGGGTTAAGGTTTGGGCTAGGGTTAGGGTTAGGGGAAGGGGACGGTTTAGGGTCCAGGTGAGGGTACGACAACAGTTTCGGGGGAGCGTACGTGTGAGGACACGGGTTAGTGTTAGCGTACGGGTTAGGATTAGGGGACGGGTGAGGGGAAGGCTTCGGGGAAGGGTTAGGGTTAGGGTTCGGGCTAGGGTTAGGGTTAGGGGACGGGGACGGTTTAGCGTCCAGGTGAGGGTACGACAACGGTTTCGGGAGAGCGTACGTGTGAGGGCACAGGTTAGTGTTAGCGTACGGGTTAGGATTAGGGGACGGGTGAAGGGAAGGCTTCAGGGAACGTTTAGGATTAGGGTTCGGGCTAGGGTTAGGGTTTGGGGACGCGGAGGGTTTAGGGTCCAGGTGAGTGTACGACAACGGTTTCGGGGGAGCGTACGTGTGAGGGCACGGGTTAGTGTTAGTGTACGGGTTAGGATTACGGGACGGTTGAGGGGAAGGCTTCAGGGAAGGGTTAGGGTTCGGGCTAGGTTTAGGGTTTGGGGACGGGGACGGTTTAAGGTCCAAGTGCGGGTATGACAACAGTTTAGGGGTAGCGTACGTGTGAGGGCACGGGTTAGTGTTAGCGTACGGGTTAGGATTAGGGGACGGGTGAGGGGAAGGCTTCGGAGAAGGGTTAGGGTTAGGGTTCGGGCTAGGGTTAGGGTTAGGGGACGGGGACGTTTTAGGGTCTAGGTGAGGGTACGACAACGGTTTAGGGGGAGCGTACTTGTGAGGGCATGGGTTAGTGTTAGCGTACGGGTTAGGATTAGGTGACGGGTTATTGGAAGGCTTCGGGGAACGGTTAGGGTTAGGGTTCGGGCTAGGTTTAGGGTTAGGGGACGGGAACGGTTTAGGGTGCAGGTGAGGGTACGACAACGGTTTCGGTGGAGCATACGTGTGAGCGCACGGGTTAGTGTTAGCGTACGGGTTAGGATTAGGGGACGGGTGAGGGGAAGGCTTCGGGGAAGGGTTAGGGTTAGGGTTCGGGCTAGGGTTAGGGTTAGGGGACGGAAATGGTTTAGAGTCCAAGTGAGTGTACGACAATGGTTTAGTGGGAGTGTACGTGTGAGGGCACGGGTTAGTGTTAGTGTACGGGTTAGGATTAGGGGACGGGTGAGGGGAAGGCTTCGGGGAAGGGTTAGGGTTCGGGCTAGGTTTAGGGTTTGGGGACGGGGACGGTTTAGGGTCCAAGTGCGGGTATGACAACAGTTTAGGGGGACCGTACGTGTGAGGGCATGGTTTAGTGTTAGCCTCCGGGTTACGATTAGGGGACGGGTGAGGGGAAGGCTTCGGGGAAGTGTTAGGGTTAGGGTTCGGGCTAGGGTTAGGGTTAGGGGACGGGGACGGTTTAGGGCCCAGGTGAGGTTACGACAACGGATTAGGGGGAGCGTACGTGTGAGTGCACGGGTGAGTGTTAGTTTACGGGTTAGGAATAGAGGACGGGTGAGGGGAAGGCATCGTGGAAGTGTTAGGGTTAGGGTTCGTGCTACGTTTAGGGTTAGGGGACGGGGACGGTTTAGGGTCCAGGTGAGGGTACGACAATGGTTTAGGGGGAGCGTACGTGTGAGGGCATGGGTTAGTGTTAGCGTACGGTTTAGGATTAGGGGACGTGTGAGGGGAAGGCTTCGGGGAAGGGTTAGGGTTAGGGTTCGGGCTAGGTTTAGGGTTAGGGGACGGGCACGGTTTAGGGTCCAGGTGAGTGTAGGACAACGGTTTAGGGGGAGCGTACTTGTGAGGGCATGGGTTAGTGTTAGCTAACAGGTTAGGATTAGGGGATGGGTGATTGGAAGTCTTCGGGGAAGGGTTCGGGTTCAGGTTCTGCCTAGGGTTAGGGTTAGGGGACGGGGACGGTTTAGGGTCCAGGTGATGGTATGACAATGGTTTCTGGGGAGCGTACGTGTGAGGGCACGGGTTAGTGTTAGCGTACGGGTTAGGATTAGGGGACGGGTGAGGGTAAGACTTAGGGGAAGTTTTAGTGTTAGGGTTCGGGCTAGGGTTAGGGTTAGGGGACGGGGACGGTTTAGGGTCCAGGTGAGGGTACGACAACGGTTTAGGGGGAGCGTACGTGTGAGGCCACGGGTTAGTGTTAGCGTACGTGTTAGGATTAGGGGACGGGTGAGGGGAAGGCTTTGGGGAAGGGTTAGGGTTAGGGTTCGGGCTAGGGTTAGGGTTAGGAGACGGGGAATGTTTAGGGTCCAGGTGAGGGTACGACAACGGTTTCAGGGGAGCGTACGTGTGAGGGCAGAGGTTAGTGTTAGCGTACGGGTTAGGATTAGGGGACGGGTGAGGGGAAGGCTTCGGGGAAGGGTTACGGTTCGGGTTCGGGCTAGGGTTAGGGTTAGGGGACGGGGACGGTTTAGGGTCCAGGAGAGGGTACGACAACGGTTTCGGGGGAGCGTACGTGTGAGGGCACGGGTTAGTGTTAGCGTACGGGTTAGGATTAGGGGACGGGTGAGGGGAGGGCTTCGGGGAAGGGTTAGGGTTAGGGTTCGGGCTAGGGTTAGGGTTTGGGGACGGGGACGGTTTAGGGTCCAGTTGAGTGTACAACAACGGTTTAGGGGGAGCGTACATATGAGGGCACGGGTTAGTGTTAGCGTACGGGTTAGGATTAGGGGACGGGTGAGGGGAAGGCTTCGGGGAAGGGTTAGGGTTACGGTTCGGGCTAGGGTTAGGGTTAGGGGACGGGGACGGTTTAGGGTCCAGGTGAGGGTTCGACAACGGTTTAGGGGGAGCGTACATGTGAGGCCACGGGTTAGTGTTAGCGTACGGGTTAGGATTAGGGGATGGGTGAGGGGAAGGCTTTGGGGAAGGGTTAGGGTTAGGGTTCGGGCTAGGGTTAGGGTTAGGGGACGGGGACGGTTTAGGGTCCAGGTGAGGGAACGACAACAGTTTCGGGGGAGTGTACGTGTGAAGGCATGGGTTAGTGTTAGCGTACTGGTTAGGATTAGGGGACGGGTGAGTGGAACGCTTCAGGGAAGGGTTAGGGTTAGAGTTCGGGCCAGGGTTAGGGTTAGGGGACGGGGACTGTTTAGGGTCCAGGTGAGGGTACGACAACGGTTTTGGGGGAGCGTACGTGTGAGGGCACGGGTTAGTGTTAGCGTACGGGTTAGGATTAGGGGAAGGGTGAAGGGAAGGCTTCAGGGAAGGGTTAGGATTAGGGTTCGGGCTAGGGTTAGGGTTGGGGACGGGGACGGTTTAGGGTCCAGATGAGGGTATGACAACGGTTTAGGGGGAGCGTACGTGTGAGGGCACGGGTTTGTGTTAGAGTATGGGATAGGATTAGGGGATGGGTGAGGGGAAGGCTTCGGGGAAGTGTTAGGGTTACGGTTCGGGCTAGGGTTAGGGTTAGGGGACGGGGACAGTTTAGGGTCCAGGTGAGGGTACGACAACGGTTTCGGGGGAGCGTACGTGTGAGGGCACGGGTTAGTGTTAGCATACGGGTTAGGATTAGGGGACGGGTGAGGGGAAGGCTTCTGGGAAGGGTTAGGGTTAGGGTTCGGGCTAGGGTTAGGGTTTGGGGACGGGGACGGCTTAGGGTCCAGGTGAGGGTACGACAACGGTTTCGGGGGAGCGTACGTGTGAGGGCACGGGTTAGTGTTAGCATACGGGTTAGGATTAGGGGACGGCTGAGGGGAAGGTTTAGGGTTAGGGTTCGGGCTAGGGTTAACGTTAGGGGACGGGGACGGTTTAGGGTCCAGGTGAGGGTACGACAACGGTTTGGGGGAGCGTATGTGTGCGGGCACGGGATAGTGTTAGTGTACGGGTTAGGATTAGAGGACGTGTGAGGGGAAGGCATCATGGAAGGGTTAGGGTTAGGGGACGGGGACGGTTTTGGGTCCAGGTGAGGGTACGACAACAGTTTCGGGGGAGCGTACGTGTGAGGGCATGTGTTAGTGTTAGTGTACGGGTTAGGATTAGGGGACGGGTGAGGGGAAGGCTTCGGGGAAGGGTTAGGGTTAGGGTTCGGGCTAGGGTTAGGGTTAGGGGACGGGGACGGTTTAGGGTCCAGGTGAGGGTACGACAACGGTTTAGGGGGAGCGTACGTGTGAGGGCACGGGTTAGTGTTAGCGCACGGGTTAGGATTACGGGACGGGTGAGGGGAAGGCTTCGGGGAAGGGTTAGGGTTAGGGTTCGGGCTAGGATTAGGGTTTGGGGACGGGGACGGTTTAGGGTCCAGCTGAGGGTACGACAACGGTTTAGGGGGAGCGTTCGTGTGAGGGCACGGGTTAGTGTTAGCGTACGGGTTAGGATTAGGGGACGGGTGAAGGGAATGCTTCAGGGGAGGGTTAGGGTTACGGTTCGGGCTAGGGTTAGGGTTAGGGTACGGGGACGGTTTAGGGTCCAGGTGAGTGTACGACAACGGTTTAGGGGGAGCGTACGTGTGAGGGCACGGGTTAGTGTTAGCGCACGGGTTAAGATTACGGGACGAGTGAGGGGAAGGTTTCGGGGAAGGGTTAGGGTTAGGGTTCGGGCTAGGGTTAGGGTTAGGGGACGGGACGGTTTAGGGTTCAGGTGAGTGTACGACAATGGTTTAGGGGGAGCATACGTGTGAGGGCACGGGTTAGTGTTAGCGTACGGGTTAGGATTAGGGGACGGGTGAGGGGAAGGCTTCGGGGAAGGGTTAGGGTTAGTGTTCGGGCTAGGGTTAGGGTTAGGGGACGGGGACGGTTTAGGGTCCAGGTGAGTGTACGACAACGGTTTAGGGGGAGCGTACTTGTGAGGGCATGGGTTAGTGTTAGCGTACGTGTTAGGATTAGGTGACGGGTGATTGGAAGGCTTTGGGAAAGGGTTAGGGTTAGGGTTCGGGCTAGGGTTAGGGTTAGGGGACGGGGACGGTTTAGGGTCCAGGTGAGGGTACGACAAAGATTTCGGGGGAGCGTACGTGTGAGGGCACGGGTTAGTGTTAGCGTACGGGTTAGGATTATGGGACGGGTGAGGGGAAGGCTTCGGGGAAGGGTTAGGGTTAGAGTTCGGTCTAGGGTTAGGGTTAGGGGACGGGGACTGTTTAGGGTCCAGGTGAGGGTACGACAACGGTTTCGGGGGAGCGTACGTGTGACGGCACGGGTTAGTGTTAGCGTACGGGTTAGGATTAGGGGACGGGTGAAGGGAAGGCTTCAGGGAAGTGTTAGGATTAGGGTTCGGGCTAGGGTTAGGGTTAGGGGACGGGGACGGCTTAGGGTCCAGGTGAGGGTATGACAACGGTTTAGGGGGAGCGTACGTGTGAGGGCATGGGTTAGTGTTAGCGTAAGGGTTAGGATTAGGGGACGGGTGAGAGGAAGGCTTCGGGTAAGTGTTAGGTTTAGGGTTCGGGCTAGGTTTAGGGTTAGGGGACGGGCACGGCTTAGGGTCCAGGTAAGTGTAGGACAACGGTTTAGGGGGAGCGTACTTGTGAGGGCATGGTTTAGTGTTAGCTAACGGGTTAGGATTAGGGGATCGGTGATTGGAAGGCTTCGGGGAAGGGTTCGGGTTCGGGTTCCGCCTAGGGTTAGGGTTAGGGGACGGGGACGGTTTAAGGTCCAGGTGATGGTACGACAATGGTTTCTGGGGAGCGTACGTGTGAGGGCACGGGTTAGTGTTAGCGTACGGGTTAGGATTAGGGGACGGGTGAAGGGAAGGCTTCAGGGAAGGGTTAGGGTTAGGTTAAGGGCTAGGGTTAGTGTTAGGGGACAGGGACGGTTTAGGGTCCAGGTGAGGGTATGACAACGGTTTAGGGGGAGCGTACGTGTGAGGGCACGGGTTAGTGTTAGCGTACGGGTTAGGATTAGGCGACGTGTGAGGGGAAGGCTTCGCGGAAGGGTTAGGGTTAGGGTTCGGGTTAGGGTTAGGGTTAGGGGATGGGGACGTTTTAGGGTCCAGGTGAGGGTACGAGAAAAGTTTAGGGGGAGAGTACGTGTAAGGGCACGGGTTAGTGTTAGCGTACGGGTTAGGATTAGGGGACGTGTGAGGGGAAGACTTAGGGGAAGTTTTAGTGTTAGGGTTCGGGCTAGGGTTAGGGTTAGGGGACGGGGACGTTTTAGGGTCCAGGTGAGGGTACGACAACGGTTTAGGGGGAGCGTACGTGTGAGGCCACGGGTTAGTGTTAGCGTACGGGTTAGGATTAGGGGACGGGTGAGGGGAAGGCTTCGGGGAAGGGTTAGGGTTAGGGTTCGGGCTAGGGTTAGGGTTAGGGGACGGGGACGGTTTTGGGTCCAGGTGAGGGTACGACAACAGTTTCGGGGGAGCGTACGTGTGAGGGCATGGGTTAGTGTTAGCGTACGGGTTAGGATTAGGGGCCGGGTGAGAGGAGGGCTTCGGGGAAGGGTTAGGTTAGGGTTCGGGCTAGGGTTAGTGTTAGGGGACGGGGACGGTTTAAGGTCCAGGTGAGTGTACGACAACGGTTTAGGGGGAGCGTACTTGTGAGGGCATGGGTTAGTGTTAGCATACGTGTTAGGATTAGGGGACGGGTGATTGGAAGGCTTCGGGGAAGGGTTAGGGTTAGGGTTTGGGCTAGGGTTAGGGTTAGGGGACAGGGACGGTTTAGGGTCCAGGTGAGGGTACGACAACGGTTTCGGGGGAGCGTACGTGTGAGGGCACGTGTTAGTGTTAGCCTACGGGTTAGGATTAGGGGACGGGTGAGGGGAAGGCTTCGGGGAAGGGGTAGGGTTAGAGTTCGGGCTAGGGTTAGGTTTAGGGGACGGGGACTGTTTAGGGTCCAGGTGAGGGTACGACAACGGTTTCGGGGGAGCGTACGTGTGAGGGCACGGGTTACTGTTAGCGTACGGGTTAGTATTAGGGGACGGGTGAAGGGAAGGCTTCAGGGAAGGGTTAGGATTAGGGTTCGGTCTATGGTTAGGGTTGGGGACGGGGACGGTTTAGGGTCCAGATGAGGGTACGACAACGGTTTAGGGGGAGCGTACGTGTGAGGGCCCGGGTTTGTGTTAGAGTATGGGTTAGGATTAGGGGATGGGTGAGGGGAAGGATTCGGGGAAGGGTTAGGGTTATGGTTCGGGCTAGGGTTAGGGTTAGGGGACGGGGACGGTTTAGGGTCCAGGTGAGGGTTCGACAACGGTTTCGGGGGAGCGTACGTGTGAGGGCACGGGTTAGTGTTAGCATACGGGTTAGGATTAGGGGACGGGTGAGGGGAAGGCTTCTGGGAAGGGTTAGGGTTAGGGTTCGGGCTAGGGTTAGGGTTTGGGGACGGGGACGGCTTAGGGTCCAGGTGAGGGTACGACAACGGTTTAGGGGGAGCGTACGTGTGAGGGCACGGGTTAGTGTTAGCGTACGCGTTAGGATTAGGGGACGACTGAGGGGAAGGGTTAGGGTTAGGGTTCGTGCTAGGGTTAGGGTTAGGGGACGGGGACGGCTTAGGGTCCAGGTGAGGTTACGACAGCGGTTTAGGGGGAGCGTATGTGTGCGGGCACGGGTTAGTGTTAGTGTACGGGTTAGGATTAGAGGACGGGTGAGGGGAAGGCATCATGGAAGGGTTAGGGTTAGGGGACGGGGACGGTTTTGGGTCCAGGTGAGGGTACGACAACAGTTTCGGGGGAGCGTACGTGTGAGGGCATGGGTTAGTGTTAGCGTACGGGTTAGGATTAGGGGCCGGGTGAGAGGAGGGCTTCGGGGAAGGGTTAGGTTAGGGTTCGGGCTAGGGTTAGGGTTAGGGGACGGCGATGGTTTAGGGTCCAGGTAAGTGTACGACAACAGTTTCGGGGGAGCGTACGTGTGAGGGCACGGGTTAGTGTTAGCGTACGGGTTAGGATTAGGGGACGGGTGAGGGGAAGGCTTCGGGGAAGGGTTAGGGTTAGGGTTCGGGCTAGGTTTAGGGTTTGGGGACGAGGACGGTTTAGGGTCCAGGTGAGTGTACGACAACGATTTAGGAGTACCGTACGTGTGAGGGCACCGGTTAGTGTTAGCGTACGGGTTAGGATTAGGGGACGGGTGAGGGGAAGGCTTCAGGGAATTGTTAGGGTTAAGGTTTGGGCTAGGGTTAGGGTTAGGGGAAGGGGACGGTTTAGGGTCCAAGTGAGGGTACGAGAACAGTTTACGGGGAGCCTACGTGTGAGGGTACGGGTTAGTGTAAGCGTACGGGTTAGGATTAGGGGACGGGTGAGGGGAAGGCTTCGGGGAAGGGTTAGGGTTAGGGTTCGGGCTAGGATTAGGGTTTGGGGACGGGGACGGTTTAGGGTCCAGGTGAGGGTACGACAACGGTTTAGGGGGAGCGTTCGTGTGAGGGCACGGGTTAGTGTTAGCGTACGGGTTAGGATTAGGGGACGGGTGAAGGGAATGCATCAGGGGAGGGTTAGGGTTACGGTTCGGGCTAGGGTTAGGGTTAGGGGACGGGGACGGTTTAGGGTCCAGGTGAGGGTACGACAACGGTTTAGGGGGAGCGTACGTGTGAGGGCACGGGTTAGTGTTAGCGCACGGGTTAGGATTACGGGACGAGTGAGGGGAAGGTTTCGGGGAAGGGTTAGGGTTAGGGTTCGGGCTAGGGTTAGGGTTAGGGGACGGGACGGTTTAGGGTTCAGGTGAGTGTACGACAATGGTTTAGGGGGAGCGTACGTGTGAGGGCACGGGTTAGTGTTAGCGTACGGGTTAGGATTAGGGGACGGGTGAGGGGAAGGCTTCGGGGAAGGGTTAGGGTTAGGGTTCGGGCTAGGGTTAGTGTTAGGGGACGGGGACGGTTTAAGGTCCAGGTGAGTGTACGACAACGGTTTAGGGGGATCGTACTTGTGAGGGCATGGGTTAGTGTTAGCATACGTGTTAGGATTAGGGGACGGGTGATTGGAAGGCTTCGGGGAAGGGTTAGGGTTAGGGTTCGGGCTAGGGTTAGGGTTAGGGGACGGGGACGGTTTAGGGTCCAGGTGAGTGTACGACAACGGTTTCGGGGGAGCGTACGTGTGAGGGCACGGGTTAGTGTTAGCGTACGGGTTAGGATTAGGGGACGGGTGAGGGGAAGGCTTTGGCGAAGGGTTAGTGTTAGGGTTCGGGCTAGGGTTAGGGTTAGGGGACGGGGACGGTTTAGGGTCCAGGTGAGTGTACGACAATGGTTTAGGGGGAGCGTACGTGTGACGGCATGCGTTAGTGTTAGCGTACGGGTTAGGATTAGGTGACTAGTGAGGGGAAGGCTTCGGGGAAGTGTTAGGGTTATGGTTCGGGCTAGGGTTAGGGTTAGGGGACAGGGACGGTTTAGGATCCAGGTGAGTGTACGACAACGGTTTCGGGGGAGCGTACATGTGAGGGCATGGGTTAGTGTTAGCGTACGGGTTAGTATTAGGGGACGGGTGAGGGGAAGGCTTCGGGGAAGTGTTACGGTTAGGGTTCGGGCTAGGGTTAGGGTTAGGGGACGGGGACGGTTTAGGGTCCAGGTGAGGGTACGACAACGGTTTCGGGGAGCGTACGTGTGAGGGCACGGGTTAGTGTTAGCATACGGGTTAGGATTACGGGACGGGTGAGGGGAAGGCTTCGGGGAAGTGTTAGAGTTAGGGTTCGGGCTAGGTTTAGGGTTAGGGGACGGAGACGGTTTAGGGTCCAGGTGAGTGTACGACAACGGTTTAAAGGGAGCGTACGTGTGAGGGCACGGGTTAGTGTTAGCGTACGGTTTAGGATTAGGGGACGGGTGAGGGGAAGGCTTGTGGAAATGGTTAGGATTAGGGTTCGGGCTAGGGTTAGGGTTAGGGGACGGGGACGGTTTAGTGTCCAGGTGTGGGTATGACAACGGTTTCGGGGGAGTGTACATGTGAGGGCACGGTTAGTGTTAGTGTACGGGTTAGGATTAGGGGACGGGTGAGGGGAAGGCTTCGGGGAAGGGTTAGGGTTAGGGATCGGGCTAGGTTTAGGGTTAAGGGACGGGGACGGTTTAGGGTCCAGGTGAGGGTACGACAACGGTTTCGGGGGAGCGTACGTGTGAGGGCACGGGTTAGTGTTATCGTACGGGTTAGGATTAGGGGACGGGTGAGGTGAAGGGTTCGGCGAAGTGTTAGGGTTAGGGTTCGGGCTAGGGTTAGGTTTAGGGGACAGGGACGGTTTAGGGTCCAGGTGAGGGTACGACAACAGTTTCGGGAGAGTGTACGTGTGAGGGCACGGGTTAGTGTTAGCGTACGGGTTAGGATTAGGAGACGGGTGACGGGAAGGCTTTGGGGAAGGGTTAGGGTTACGGTTCTGCATAGGGTTAGGGTTAGGGGACAGGGACGGTTTAGGGTCCAGTTGAGGGTATGAGAACAGTTTCGGGAGAGTGTACGTGTGAGGGCACGGGTTAGTGTTATCGTACGCGTTAGGATTAGGGGACGGGTGAGTGGAAGGCTTCGGGGAAGTGTTAGGGTTCGGGCTAGGTTTAGGATTTGGGGACGGGGACCGTTTAGGGTCCAATTGAGGGTACGACAACGGTTTAGGGGGAACGTACGTGTGAGGGCACGGGTTAGTGTTAGCGTACAGGTTAGGATAGGGGACGGGTGAGGGGAAGGCTTCGGGGAAGGGATAGGGTTAGGCTTCGGGCTAGGGTTAGGGTTAGGAGACGGGGACGGTTTAGGGTCCATGTGAGGGTACAACAACGGTTTATGGGGAGTGTACGTGTGAGGACACGGGGTGGTGTTAGCGTACGCGTTAGGATTAGGGGACGGGTGAGGGGAAGGCTTCGGGAAAGGGTTAGGGTTAGGGTTCGGGCTAGGGTTAGAGTTAGGGGACGGGGACGGTTTAGGGTTCAGGTGAGGGTACGACATCGGATTCGGCGGAGCGTACGTGTGAGGGCACGGGTTAGTGTTAGCGTACGGTTTTGGATTAGGGGCCGGGTGAGGGGAAGGCTTCGGGAAGGGTTACGGTTAGGGGTCTGGCTAGGGTTAGGGTTAGGGGACGGGGACGGTTTAGGGTCCAGGTGAGGGTACGACAACGGTTTCAGGGGAGCGTACGTGTGAGGGCACGGGTTAGTGTTAGCGTAGGGTTTGGATAAGGGGACGGGTGAGGGGAAGGCTTCGGGGAAGTGTTACGGTTAGGGTTCGGGCTAGGGTTAGGGTTAGGGGACGGGGAAGGTTTAGGGTGCAGGTAATGGTAAGACAACTGTTTCAGGGGAGCGTACGTGTGAGGGCACGGGTTAGTGTTAGCGTACGTGTTAGGATTAGGGGACGGGTTAGGGGAAGGCTTCGGGGAAGGGTTAGAGTTAGGGTTCGGACAAGGGTTAGGGTTAGGGTTAGGGGACGGTTTAGGGTCCAGGTGAGTATACAACAATGGTTTAGGGGGAGCGTACGTGTGAGGGCACGGGTTATTGTTAGCGTACGGGTTAGGATTAGGTGACGGGTGAGGGGAAGGCTTCGGGGAATGGTTAGGGTTAGGGTTTGGGCTAGGGTTAGGGTTAGGGGATGGGGACGGTTTAGGGTCCAGGTGAGAGTACGACACCGGTTTCGGGGGAGTTTACATGTGAGGGCACGGGTTAGTGTTAGCGTACGGGTTAGGATTAGGAGACGGGTGAGGGGAAGGCTTCGGGGAAGGGGTAGGGTTAGGTTTCGGGCTAGGGTTAGGGTTATTGGACGGGGATGGTTTAGGGTCCAGGTGAGGGTACGAAAACGGTTTCGGTGGACCGTACGTGTGAGGGCACGGGTTAGTGTTAGCGTACGGGTTAGGATTACTGGACGGCTGAGGGGAAGGGTTAGGGTTAGGGTTCGTGCTAGGGTTAGGGTTAGGGGACGGGGACGGTTTAGGGTCCAGGTGAGGGTACGACAACGGTTTAGGGGGAGCGTACGTGTGAGGGCACGCGTTAGTGTTAGCGTACGTGTTAGGATTAGGGGACGGGTGAGGGGAAGGCTTCGGGGAAGGTTTAGGGTTAGGGTTCGGGATAGGGTTAGGGGTATGGGACGGGGCCGGTTTAGGGTCCAGTTGAGGGTACGACAACGGATTAGGGGGAGCATACGTGTGAGGGCACGGGTTAGTGTTAGTGTACGGGTTAGGATTAGAGGACGGGTGAGGGGAAGGCTTCGTGGAAGGGTTAGGGTTAGCGTTCGAGCTAGGGTTACAGTTAAGGGACGGTTACCGTTTAGGGTCCAGGTGAGGGTACCACAAAGATTTCGGGGGAGTGTACGTGTGAGGGCATGGGTTAGTGTTAGCGTCCGGGTTAGGATTAGGGGACGGTTGAGGGGAAGGCTTCGGGGAAGGTTTAGATTAGGTTTCGGGCTAGGGTTAGGGTTAGAGGACGGGGACGGTTTAGGGTCCAGGTGAGTGTACGACAATGGTTTAGGGCGAGCTGACGTGTGAGGGCACGGGTTTTTGTTAGCATATGGGTCAGGATTAGGGGACGTGTGAGGGGAAGGATTCGGGGAAGGGTTAGGGTTATTGTTCGGGCTAGGGTTAGGGTTAGGGAAAGGGGACGGTTTAGGATCCAAGTGAGGGTACGACAACGGTATCGGGGGAGCGTACGTGTGAGGGCACGGGTTAGTGTTATCGAACGGGTTAGGATTAGGGGACGGCTGAGGGGAAGGCTTCGGGGAAGTGTTAGGGTTAGGGTTCGGGCTAGGGTTAGGATTTGGGGACGGGGACGGTTTATGGTCCAAGTGAGAGTACGACAACGGTTTAGGGGGAGCGTACGTGTGAGGGCACGGGTTAGTGTTAGCGTACGGGTTAGGATTAGGGGACGGCTGAGGGGAAGGGTTAGGGTTAGGGTTCGTGCTAGGGTTAGGGATAGGGGACGGGGACGGTTTAGGGTCCAGTTGAGGGAATGGCAACGGTTTAGGGTGAGCGTACGTGTGAGGGCACGGGTTAGTGTTAGCGTACGTGTTAGGATTAGGGGACGGGTGAGGGGAAGGCTTCAGGGAAGGGTTAGGGTTAGGGTTCTGGATAGGGTTAGGGTTAGGGGATTGGGACGGTTTAGGGTTCAGATGAGGGTACGACAACGGTTTAGGGGGAGGGTATGGGTGAGGGCACGGGTTAGTGTTAGCGTACGGGTTAGGATTAGGGGACGGGTGAGGGTTAGGTTTCGGGGAAGGGTTAGGGTTAGGGTTCGGTCTAGGGTTAGGGTTAGGGTTAGGGGACGGTTTAGGGTCCAGGTGAGGGTACGACAACGGTTTAGGGAGAGCGTACGTGTGAGGGCACGGGTTAGTGTTAGCGTACGGGTTAGGATTAGGGTACGGGTGAGGGGAAGGCTTCAGGGAAGCGTTAGGGTTAGGGTTCGGGCTAGGGTTAGGGGACGGGGACGGTTTAGGGTGCAGGTGAGGGTACGACAACGGTTTAGGTGGAGCTTACATGTGAGGGCACGGGTTAGTGTTAGCGTACGGGTTAGGATTAGGGGACGGGTGAGGGGAAGGCTTCGTGGAAGGTTTAGAGTTAGGGTTCAGGCTAGGGTTAGGGTTAGGGGACGGGGACTGTTTTGGGTCCAGGTGAGGGTACGACAACGGTTTCGGGGGAGCGTACGTGTGAGGGCATGGGTTAGTGTTAGCGTACGGGTTAGGATTAGGCGACGGGTGAGGGGAAGGCTTCGGGGAAGGGTTAGGGTTCGGGCTAGGTTTAGGGTTTGGGGACGGGGACGGTTTAGGGTCCAAGTGAGGGTACGAAAACGGTTTAGGGGGAGCGTACGTGTGAGGGCACGGGTTAGTGTTTGCGTACGGGTTAGGATTAGGGGACGGGTGAGTGGAAGGCTTCGGGGAAGGGTTAGGGTTAGGGTTCGGGCTAGGTTTAGGGTTTGGAGACGGGGACGGTTTAGGGTCCAGGTGAGTGTACGACAAAGCTTTAGTGAGAGCATACGTGTGAGGGCACGTGTTAGTGTCAGCTTACGGGTTAGGATTAGGGGACGGGTGAGGGGAAGGCTTCGGGGAAGGGTTAGGTTTAGGGTTCGGGCTAGGGTTAGGGTTAGAGGACGGGGACGGTTTAGGGTGCAGGTGAGTGTACGACAATGGTTTAGGGGGAGCGTACGTGTGAGGGCACGGGTTAGCGTTAGCGTACGGGTTAGGATTAGGGGACGGGTGAGGGGAAGGCTTTGGGGAAGTGTTAGGGTTAGGTTTCGGGCTAGGGTTAGCGTTAGGGGACAGGACGGTTTACGGTCCAGGTGAGGGTACGACAACGGTTTCGGGGGAGTGTACGTTTGAGGGCACGGGTTAGTGTTAGCGTAACGGGTTAGGGTTAGGGGACGGGTTAGGAGAAGGCTTCGGGGAAGGGTTAGCGTTAGGGTTCGGGCTAGGTTTAGGGTTAGGGGACGGGGACGGTTTAGGGTCCAGGTGAGGGTACGACAACGGTTTAGGGGGAGCGTACGTGTGAGGGCACGAGTTAGTGTTAATGTACGGGTTAGGATTAGGGGACGGGTGAGGGGAAGGCTTCGGGGAAGGTTAACGGTATGGGTTCGGGCTAGGGTTAGGGTTAGGGGACGGGGACGGTTTAGGGTCCAGGTGAGGGTACAACAACGGTTTAGGGGGAGCGTACGTGTGAGGGCATGGGTTGGTGTTAGCGTACGGGTTAGGATAAGGGGACGGGTGAGGGGAAGACTTCCGGGAAGTGTTAGTTTTAGGGTTCGGGCTAGGGTTAGGGTTAGGGGACGGGGACGGTTTAGGGTCCAGGTGAGGGTACAACAACGGTTTAGGGGGAGCGTACGTGTGAGAGCACGGGTAAGTGTTAGCGTACGGTTTAGGATTAGGGGCCGGGTGAGGGGAAGGCTTCGGGAAGGGTTAGGGTTAGGGTTCCGGCTAGGGATAGGGTTAGGGTATGGGGACGGTTTAGGGATCAGGGGACGTACGACAACGGTGTAGGGGGATCGTACGTGTGAGGGCACGGGTTAGTGTTAGCGTACGGGTTAGGATTAGGGGACGGGTGAGGGGAAGGCTTCAGGGAAGGGTTAGGGTTAGGGTTCGGGCTAGGGTTAGTGTTAGGAGACGGGGAAGGTATAGGGTCCAGGTGAGGGTACCACAATGTTTTCGTGGGAGCGTATGTGTGAGGGCACGGGTTAGTGTTAACGTAAGGGTTAGGATTAGGGGACGGGTGAGGGGAAGGCTTCAGGGAAGGGTTAGGTTTAGGGTTTGGGCTAGGGTTTGGCTTAGGGGACGGGGAGGGTTTAGGGTCCAGGTGAGGGTACAACAACGGTTTAGGGGGAGCGTACATGTGAGGGCACGGGTTAGTGTTAGCGTACGGGTTAGGATTAGGGGACGGGTGAGGGGAAGGCTTCGGGGAAGAGTTAGGGTTAGGGTTCGGGCTAGGGTTAGGGTTAGGGGACGGGGACGGTTTAGGGTCCAGGTGAGGGTACGACAACGGTTTAGGGGGAGCGTACGTGTGAGGGCACGCGTTAGTGTTAGCGTACGTGTTAGGATTAGGGGACGGGTGAGGGGAAGGCTTCGGGGAAGGTTTAGGGTTAGGGTTCGGGATAGGGTTAGGGGTATGGGACGGGGCCGGTTTAGGGTCCAGTTGAGGGTACGACAACGGATTAGGGGGAGCATACGTGTGAGGGCACGGGTTAGTGTTAGTGTACGGGTTAGGATTAGAGGACGGGTGAGGGGAAGGCTTCGTGGAAGGGTTAGGGTTAGCGTTCGAGCTAGGGTTACAGTTAAGGGACGGTTACCGTTTAGGGTCCAGGTGAGGGTACCACAAAGATTTCGGGGGAGTGTACGTGTGAGGGCATGGGTTAGTGTTAGCGTCCGGGTTAGGATTAGGGGACGGTTGAGGGGAAGGCTTCGGGGAAGGTTTAGATTAGGTTTCGGGCTAGGGTTAGGGTTAGAGGACGGGGATGGTTTAGGGTCCAGGTGAGTGTACGACAATGGTTTAGGGCGAGCTGACGTGTGAGGGCACGGGTTTTTGTTAGCATATGGGTCAGGATTAGGGGACGTGTGAGGGGAAGGATTCGGGGAAGGGTTAGGGTTATTGTTCGGGCTAGGGTTAGGGTTAGGGAAAGGGGACGGTTTAGGATCCAAGTGAGGGTACGACAACGGTATCGGGGGAGCGTACGTGTGAGGGCACGGGTTAGTGTTATCGAACGGGTTAGGATTAGGGGACGGCTGAGGGGAAGGCTTCGGGGAAGTGTTAGGGTTAGGGTTCGGGCTAGGGTTAGGATTTGGGGACGGGGACGGTTTATGGTCCAAGTGAGAGTACGACAACGGTTTAGGGGGAGCGTACGTGTGAGGGCACGGGTTAGTGTTAGCGTACGGGTTAGGATTAGGTGACGGGTGAAGGGAAGGCTTCGGGGATGGGTTAGGTTTAGGGTTCGGGCTAGGGTTAGGGTTAGGGGACGGGGACAGTTTAGGGTCCAGGTGAGTGTACGACAGTGGTTTAGGGGGAGCGTATGTGTGAGGGAATGGGTTAGTGTTAGCATACGGGTTAGGATTAGGGGACGGGTGAGGAGAAGGCTTCGAGGAAGGGTTAAGGTTAGGGTTCGGGCTAGGGTTAGTCTAGGGGATGGGGATGGTTTAGGGTCCAGGTGAGGGTTCGACAACAGTTTCGGGGGAGTGTAGGTGTGAGGGCACGGGTTAGTGTTAGCGTACGGGTTAGGATTAGGGGACGGGTTAGGGGAAGGCTTTGGGGAAGGGTTAGGAATTGGGCTAGGGTTAGGGTTAGGGTTAGGGGATTGGGACGGTTTAGGGTCCAGGTGAGGGTACGACAACGGTTTAGGGGGAGCGTACGGGTGAGGGCACGGGTTAGTGTTAGCGTACGGGTTAGGATTAGGGGACGGGTGAGGGGAAGGCTTCAGGGAAGCGTTAGGGTTAGGGTTCGGGCTAGGGTTAGGGGACGGGGACGGTTTAGGGTCCAGGTGAGGGTACGACAACGGTTTAGGGGGAGCATACATGTGAGGGCACGGGTTAGTGTTAGCGTACAGGTTAGGATTAGGGGACGGGTGATGGGAAGGCTTAGGGGAAGGGTTAGGGTTAGGGTTTGGGCTAGGGTTAGGGTTAGGGGAAGGGGACGGTTTAGGGTGCAGGTGAGGGTACGACAACGGTTTCGGGGGAGCGTACGTGTGAGGGCACGGGTTAGTGTTAGCGTACGGGTTAGGATTAGGGGACGGGTGAGGGGCAGGCTTTGGGGAAGGGTTAGGGTTACGGTTTGGGCTAGGGTTAGGGTTAGGGGATGGGGACGGTTTAGGGTCCAGGTGAGGGTACGACAACGGTTTCGGGGGATTGTACGTGTGAGGGCATGGTTTAGTGTTAGCGTACGGGTTAGGATTAGGGGACGGGTGAGGGGAAGGCTTCGGGGAAGGTTTAGGGTTAGGGTTCAGGCTAGGGTTAGGGTTAGGGGACGGGGACTGTTTTGGGTCCAAGTGAGGGTACGACAACGGTTTCGGGGGAGCGTACGTGTGAGGGCATGGGTTAGTGTTAGCGTAGGGGTTAGGATTAGGCGACGGGTGAGGGGAAGGCTTCGGGGAAGGTTTAGGGTTCGGGCTAGGTTTAGGGTTTGGGGACGGGGATGGTTTAGGGTCCAAGTGAGGGTACGAAAACGGTTTAGGGGGAGCGTACGTGTGTGGGCACGGGTTAGTGTTAGCGTACGGGTTAGGATTAGGGGACGGGTGAGGGGAAGGCTTCGGGGAAGGGTTAGGGTTAGGGTTCGGGCTAGGTTTAGGGTTAGGAGACGGGGACGGTTTAGGGTCCAGGTGAGTGTACGACAAAGCTTTAGTGAGAGCATACGTGTGAGTGCACGTGTTAGTGTCAGCTTACGGGTTAGGATTAGGGGACGGGTGAGGGGAAGGCTTCGGGGAAGGGTTAGGGTTAGGGTTCAGGCTAGGGTTAGGGTTAGAGGACGGGGACGGTTTAGGGTCCAGGTGAGTGTACGACAATAGTTTAGGGGGAGCATACGTGTGAGGGCACGGGTTAGTGTTAGCGTACGGGTTAGGATTAGGGGACGGGTGAGGGGAAGGCTTTGGGGAAGGGTTAGGGGTAGGTTTCGGGCTAGGGTTAGCGTTAGGGGACAGGACGGTTTACGGTCCAGGTGAGGGTACGACAATGGTTTCGGGGGAGTGTACGTTTGAGGGCACGGGTTAGTGTTAGCGTAACAGGTTAAGGTTAGGGGACGGGTTAGGAGAAGGCTTCGGGGAAGGGTTAGCGTTAGGGTTCGGGCTAGGATTAGGGTTAGGGGACGGGGACGGTTTAGGGTCCAGGTGAGGGTACGACAACGGTTTAGGGGGAGCGTACGTGTGAGGGCACGAGTTAGGGTTAATGTAGGGGTTAGGATTAGGGGACGGGTGAGGGGAAGGCTTCGGGGAAGGTTAACGCTATGGGTTCGGGCTAGGGTTAGGGTTAGGGGACGGGGACGGTTTAGGGTCCAGGTGAGGGTACAACAACGGTTTAGGGGGAGCGTACGTGTGAGGGCATGGGTTGGTGTTAGCGTACGGGTTAGGATAAGGGGACGGGTGAGGGGAAGGCTTCCGGGAAGTGTTAGGTTTAGGGTTCGGGCTAGGGTTAGGGTTAGGGAACGGGGACGGTTTAGGGTCCAGGTGAGGGTTCAACAACGGTTTAGGGGGAGCGTACGTGTGAGAGCACGGGTTAGTGTTAGCGTACGGTTTAGGATTAGGGGCCGGGTGAGGGGAAGGCTTCGGGAAGGGTTAGGGTTAGGGTTTTGGCTAGGGTTAGGGTTAGGGGATGGGGACGGTTTAGGAATCAGGGGAGGGTACGACAACGGTGTAGGGGGAGCGTACGTGTGAGGGCACGCGTTAGTGTTAGCGTACGGGTTAGGATTCGGCGACGGGTGAGGGGAAGGCTTCAGGGAAGGGTTAGGGTTAGGGTACGGGCTAGGGTTAGCGTTAGGGGACGGGGACGGTTTAGGGTCCAGGTGAGGTACGACAACAGTTTACGAGGTACGTACGTGTGAGGGCAAGGGTTAGTGTTAGCGTATGGGTTAGGATTAGGGGACGGGTGAGGGGAAGGCTTCGGGGAAGGGTTAGGGTTAGGGTTCGGGCTAGGGTTAGGGTTAGGGGACGGGGACGCTTTAGCGTCCAGGTGAGTGTACGACAATGTTTTAGCGGGAGCATACGTGTGAGGGAATGGGTTAGTGTTAGCGTACGGGTTAGGATTAGGGGATGGGTGAGGGGAAGGCTTCGGGGAAGGGTTAGGGTTAGGGTTCGGGCTAGGGTTAGGGTTAGGGGACGGGGACTGTTTAGGGTCCAGGTGAGGGTATGACAACGGTTTCGGGGGAGTGTACGTTTGAGGGGACGTGTTAGTGTTAGCGTACGGGTTAGTATTAGGGGACGGGTGAGGGGAAGGCTTCGGGGAAGGGTTAGGGTTAGGGTTCGGGCTAGGGTTAGGGTTAGGAGACGGGGAAGGTATAGGGTCCAGGTGAGTGTACCACAATGTTTTCGTGGGAGCGTATGTGTGAGGGCACGGGTTAGTGTTAATGTACGGGTTAGGATTAGGGGACGGGTGAGGGGAAGGCTTCAGGGAAAGGTTAGGGTTAGGGTTTGGGCTAGGGTTTGGGTTAGGGGACGGGGAGAGTTTAGGGTCCAGGTGAGGGTACAACAACGGTTTAGGGGGAGCGTACGTGTGAGGGCACGGGTTAGTGTTAGCGTACGGGTTAGGATTAGGGGACGGGTGAGGGGAAAGCTTCGGGGAAGAGTTAGGGTTAGGTTTCGGGCTAGGGTTAGGGTTAGGGGATGGGGACGGTTTAGGGTCCAGGTGAGGGTACGACAACGGTTTAGGGGGAGCATACGTGTGAGGGCACGGGTTAGTGTTAGCGTACGGGTTAGGATTAGGTGACGGGTGAAGGGAAGGCTTCGGGGATGGGTTAGGTTTAGGGTTCGGGCTAGGGTTAGGGTTAGGGGACGGGGACAGTTTAGGGTCCAGGTGAGTGTACGACAGTGGTTTAGGGGGAGCGTATGTGTGAGGGAATGGGTTAGTGTTAGCATAAGGGTTAGGATTAGGGGACGGGTGAGGAGAAGGCTTCGAGGAAGGTTTAAGGTTAGGGTTCGGGCTAGGGTTAGTCTTAGGGGATGGGGACGGTTTAGGGTACAGGTGAGGGTTCGACAACAGTTTCGGGGGAGTGTACGTGTGAGGGAACGGGTTAGTGTTAGCGTACGGGTTAGGATTAGGGGACGGGTGAGGGGAAGGCTTTGGGGAAGGGTTAGGGTTTGGGCAAGGGTTAGGGTTAGGGGACAGGGACGGTTTAGGGTCCAGGTGAGTGTACGACAATTGTTTAGGGGGAGCGTATGTGTGAGGGCACAGGTTAGTGTTAGCGTACGGGTTAGGATTATTGGACGGGTGAGGGGAAGGCTTCGGGGAAGTGTTACGGTTACGGTTCGGGCTAGGGTTAGGGTTAAGGGACGGGGACGGTTTAGGGTCCAGGTGAGGGTACGACAACGGTTTCGGGGGAGTGTACGTATGAGGGCACGGATTAGTGTTAGCATATGGGTTAGGATTAGGGGACAGGTGAGGGGAAGGCTTCGGGGAAGGGTTAGGGTTAGGGTTCGGGCTAGGGTTAGGGTTAGGGGACGGTTTAGTGTCCAGATGAGGGTACGACAACGGTTTAGGGGGAGCGTATGTGTGAGAGCACGGGTTAGTGTTAGCGTACGGGTTAGGATTAGGGGACGGGTGAGGGGAAGGCTTCGGGGAAGGTTTAGGGTTACGGTTCGGGCTAGGGTTAGGATTAGGGGACGGGGACGGTTTAGGGTCCAGGTGAGGGTACGACAATGGTTTCGGGGGAGTGTTCTTGTGAGGGCACGGGTTAGTGTTAGCGTACGGGTTAGGATTATGGCACGGGTGAGGGGAAGGCTTCGGGGAAGGTTAGGCTTAGGGTTCGGGCTAGGGTTAGGGTTAGGGGACGGGGACGGTTTAGGGTCCAGGTGAGGGTACGACAACGGTTTTGGGGGAGCGTACGTGTGAGGGCACGGGTTAGTGTTAACGTACGTGTTAGGATTAGGGGACGGGTGAGGGGAAGGCTTCGGGGAAGGGTTAGGGTTAGGGTTCGGGATAGGGTTAGGGTTATGGGACGGGGACGGTTTAGGGTCCAGTTGAGGGTACGACAACGGATTAGGGGGAGCATACGTGTGAGGGCACGGGTTAGTGTTAGTGTACGGGTTAGGATTAGAGGACGGGTGAGGGGAAGGCATCGTGGAAGGGTTAGGGTTAGCGTTCGAGCTAGGGTTACAGTTAGGTGACGGGGACGGTTTAGAGTCCAGGTGAGGGTACCACAAAGGTTTCGGGGGAGCGTACGTGTGAGGGCACGGGTTAGTGTTAGCGTACGGGTTAGGATTAGCGGACGGGTGAGGGGAAGGCTTCGGGGAAGGGTTAGGGTTAGGGTTCGGGCTAGGTTTAGGGTTAGGAGACGGGGACGGTTTAGGGTCCAGGTGAGTGTACGACAAAGCTTTAGGGAGAGCATACGTGTGAGGGCACGTGTTAGTGTTAGCATACGGGTTAGGATTAGGGGGCGGTTGAGGGGAAGGCTTCGGGGAAGGGTTAGGTTTAGGGTTCGGGCTAGGGTTAGGGTTAGGGGACGGGGACGGTTTAGGGTCCAGGTGAGGGTACAACAACGGTTTAGGGGGAGCGTACGTGTGAGGGCATGGGTTGGTGTTAGCGTACGGGTTAGGATAAGGGGACGGGTGAGGGGAAGGCTTCCGGGAAGTGTTAGGTTTAGGGTTCGGGCTAGGGTTAGGGTTAGGGAACGGGGACGGTTTAGGGTCCAGGTGAGGGTTCAACAACGGTTTAGGGGGAGCGTACGTGTGAGAGCACGGGTTAGTGTTAGCGTACGGTTTAGGATTAGGGGCCGGGTGAGGGGAAGGCTTCGGGAAGGGTTAGGGTTAGGGTTTTGGCTAGGGTTAGGGTTAGGGGATGGGGACGGTTTAGGAATCAGGGGAGGGTACGACAACGGTGTAGGGGGAGCGTACGTGTGAGGGCACGCGTTAGTGTTAGCGTACGGGTTAGGATTCGGCGACGGGTGAGGGGAAGGCTTCAGGGAAGGGTTAGGGTTAGGGTACGGGCTAGGGTTAGCGTTAGGGGACGGGGACGGTTTAGGGTCCAGGTGAGGTACGACAACAGTTTACGAGGTACGTACGTGTGAGGGCAAGGGTTAGTGTTAGCGTATGGGTTAGGATTAGGGGACGGGTGAGGGGAAGGCTTCGGGGAAGGGTTAGGGTTAGGGTTCGGGCTAGGGTTAGGGTTAGGGGACGGGGACGCTTTAGCGTCCAGGTGAGTGTACGACAATGTTTTAGCGGGAGCATACGTGTGAGGGAATGGGTTAGTGTTAGCGTACGGGTTAGGATTAGGGGATGGGTGAGGGGAAGGCTTCGGGGAAGGGTTAGGGTTAGGGTTCGGGCTAGGGTTAGGGTTAGGGGACGGGGACTGTTTAGGGTCCAGGTGAGGGTATGACAACGGTTTCGGGGGAGTGTACGTTTGAGGGGACGTGTTAGTGTTAGCGTACGGGTTAGTATTAGGGGACGGGTGAGGGGAAGGCTTCGGGGAAGGGTTAGGGTTAGGGTTCGGGCTAGGGTTAGGGTTAGGAGACGGGGAAGGTATAGGGTCCAGGTGAGTGTACCACAATGTTTTCGTGGGAGCGTATGTGTGAGGGCACGGGTTAGTGTTAATGTACGGGTTAGGATTAGGGGACGGGTGAGGGGAAGGCTTCAGGGAAAGGTTAGGGTTAGGGTTTGGGCTAGGGTTTGGGTTAGGGGACGGGGAGAGTTTAGGGTCCAGGTGAGGGTACAACAACGGTTTAGGGGGAGCGTACGTGTGAGGGCACGGGTTAGTGTTAGCGTACGGGTTAGGATTAGGGGACGGGTGAGGGGAAAGCTTCGGGGAAGAGTTAGGGTTAGGTTTCGGGCTAGGGTTAGGGTTAGGGGATGGGGACGGTTTAGGGTCCAGGTGAGGGTACGACAACGGTTTAGGGGGAGCATACGTGTGAGGGCACGGGTTAGTGTTAGCGTACGGGTTAGGATTAGGTGACGGGTGAAGGGAAGGCTTCGGGGATGGGTTAGGTTTAGGGTTCGGGCTAGGGTTAGGGTTAGGGGACGGGGACAGTTTAGGGTCCAGGTGAGTGTACGACAGTGGTTTAGGGGGAGCGTATGTGTGAGGGAATGGGTTAGTGTTAGCATAAGGGTTAGGATTAGGGGACGGGTGAGGAGAAGGCTTCGAGGAAGGTTTAAGGTTAGGGTTCGGGCTAGGGTTAGTCTTAGGGGATGGGGACGGTTTAGGGTACAGGTGAGGGTTCGACAACAGTTTCGGGGGAGTGTACGTGTGAGGGAACGGGTTAGTGTTAGCGTACGGGTTAGGATTAGGGGACGGGTGAGGGGAAGGCTTTGGGGAAGGGTTAGGGTTTGGGCAAGGGTTAGGGTTAGGGGACAGGGACGGTTTAGGGTCCAGGTGAGTGTACGACAATTGTTTAGGGGGAGCGTATGTGTGAGGGCACAGGTTAGTGTTAGCGTACGGGTTAGGATTATTGGACGGGTGAGGGGAAGGCTTCGGGGAAGTGTTACGGTTACGGTTCGGGCTAGGGTTAGGGTTAAGGGACGGGGACGGTTTAGGGTCCAGGTGAGGGTACGACAACGGTTTCGGGGGAGTGTACGTATGAGGGCACGGATTAGTGTTAGCATATGGGTTAGGATTAGGGGACAGGTGAGGGGAAGGCTTCGGGGAAGGGTTAGGGTTAGGGTTCGGGCTAGGGTTAGGGTTAGGGGACGGTTTAGTGTCCAGATGAGGGTACGACAACGGTTTAGGGGGAGCGTATGTGTGAGAGCACGGGTTAGTGTTAGCGTACGGGTTAGGATTAGGGGACGGGTGAGGGGAAGGCTTCGGGGAAGGTTTAGGGTTACGGTTCGGGCTAGGGTTAGGATTAGGGGACGGGGACGGTTTAGGGTCCAGGTGAGGGTACGACAATGGTTTCGGGGGAGTGTTCTTGTGAGGGCACGGGTTAGTGTTAGCGTACGGGTTAGGATTATGGCACGGGTGAGGGGAAGGCTTCGGGGAAGGTTAGGCTTAGGGTTCGGGCTAGGGTTAGGGTTAGGGGACGGGGACGGTTTAGGGTCCAGGTGAGGGTACGACAACGGTTTTGGGGGAGCGTACGTGTGAGGGCACGGGTTAGTGTTAACGTACGTGTTAGGATTAGGGGACGGGTGAGGGGAAGGCTTCGGGGAAGGGTTAGGGTTAGGGTTCGGGATAGGGTTAGGGTTATGGGACGGGGACGGTTTAGGGTCCAGTTGAGGGTACGACAACGGATTAGGGGGAGCATACGTGTGAGGGCACGGGTTAGTGTTAGTGTACGGGTTAGGATTAGAGGACGGGTGAGGGGAAGGCATCGTGGAAGGGTTAGGGTTAGCGTTCGAGCTAGGGTTACAGTTAGGTGACGGGGACGGTTTAGAGTCCAGGTGAGGGTACCACAAAGGTTTCGGGGGAGCGTACGTGTGAGGGCACGGGTTAGTGTTAGCGTACGGGTTAGGATTAGCGGACGGGTGAGGGGAAGGCTTCGGGGAAGGGTTAGGGTTAGGGTTCGGGCTAGGTTTAGGGTTAGGAGACGGGGACGGTTTAGGGTCCAGGTGAGTGTACGACAAAGCTTTAGGGAGAGCATACGTGTGAGGGCACGTGTTAGTGTTAGCATACGGGTTAGGATTAGGGGGCGGTTGAGGGGAAGGCTTCGGGGAAGGGTTAGGTTTAGGGTTCGGGCTAGGGTTAGGGTTAGGGGACGGGGACGGTTTAGGGTCCAGGTGAGTGTACGACAATGGTTTAGGGGGAGCGTACGTGTGAGGGCACGGGTTAGTGTTAGCATACGGGTTAGGATTATGGGACGGGTGAGGGGAAGGCTTTGGGGAAGGGTTAGGGTTAGGTTTCGGGCTAGGGTTAGGGTTAGGGGACAGGACGGTTTACGGTCCAGGTGAGGGTACGAGAACGGTTTCGGGGGAGCGTACGTGTGAGGGCATGGGTTAGTGTCAGCGTACGGGTTAGGATTAGGGGAAGGTTGAGGGGAAGGCCTCGGGGAAGGGTTAGGGTTAGGGTTCGGGCTAGGGTGAGGTTTAGGGGACGGGGACGGTTTAGTGTCCAGGTGAGGGAACGACAACAGTTTAGGGGGAGCGTACGTTGAGGGCACGTGTTAGTGTTAGCTTACGGGTTAGGATTAGTGGACGGGCGAAGGGAAGGCTTCGGGGAAGGGTTAGGGTCAGGGTTCGGGCTAGGGTTAGGGTTAGGGGACGGGGACGGTTTAGGGTCAAGGGGAGTGTACGACAACGGTTTAGGGGGAGCGTACGTGTGAGGGCATGTGTTAGTGTTAGCGTACGGGTTAGGATTAGGGGACGGGTGAGGGGAAGGCTTCGGGGAAGTGTTAGGGTTAGGGTTAGGGCTAGGTTAGGGTTAGGCGACGGAGATGGTTTAGGGTCCAGGTGAGGGTACGACAACGGTTTAGGGGGAGCATAAATGTGAGGGCATGGGTTAGTGTTAGCGTACGACTTAGGATTAGGGGACGGGAGAGGGGAACGCTTCGGGGAAGTGTGAGGGTTAGGGTTCGGGCCAGGGTTAGGGTTAGGGGACAGGGACAGTTTAGGGTCCAGGGGAGGGTACGACAATGGTTTAGGGGGAGCGTACGTGTGAGGGCACGGGTTAGTGTTAGCGTACGGGTTAGGATTAGGGGACGGGTGAAGGGAAGGCTTCAGGGAAGGGTTAGGTTAGGGTTCGGGCTAGGGTTAGCGTTAGAGGACGAGGACGGTTTAGGGTCTAGGTGAGGGTACGACAACAGTTTAGGAGGAGCGTACGTGTGAGGGCATGGGTTAGTGTTATCGTACGGGTTAGGATTAGGGGACGGGTGAGGGTAAGGCTTCGGGGAAGGGTTAGGGTTAGGGTTCGTGCTAGGGTTAGGGTTTCGGGACGGGGACGGTTTAGGGTCCAGGTGAGTGTACGACAACGTTGTCGGGCGAGCGTACGTGTGAGCGCACGGGTTAGTGTTAGCGTACGGGTTAGGATTAAGTGACGGGTGAGGGGAAGGCTTCGGGGAAAGGTTAGGGTTAGGGTTCGGGCTAGTGTTAGGGTTAGGGGACGGGGACGGTTTAGGGTCCAGGTGAGGGTACGATAACGGTGTAGGGGGAGCGTACTTTTGAGGGCATTGGTTAGGTTAGCGTACGGGTTAGGATTAGGGGACGGGTGAGGGGAAGGCTTCGGGGAAGGGTTAGGGTTAGGGTTCAGGCTAGGGTTAGGGTTAGCGGATGGGGACGGTTTAGGGTCCAGGTGAGGGTACGACAACGGTTTAGGGGGAGCGTACATGTGAGGGCACGGGTTAGTGTTAGCGTATGGGTTAGGATAAGGGACGGTTGAGGGGAAGTCTTCGGGGAAGGGTTATTGTTAGGGTTCGGGCTATGTTTAGGGGACGGGGACGGTTTAGGGTCCAGCTGAGGGTACGACAACGGTTGAGGGGGAGCGTACGTGTGAGGGCACGGGTCAGTGTTAGCGTACGGGTTAGGATTAGGGTACGGGTGAGGGGAAGGCTTCGGGGAAGGGTTAGTTTTAGGGTTCGGGCTAGGGTTAGGGTTAGGGGACGGGGACGGTTTAGGGTGCAGGTGGGGGAACGACAACGGTTTAGGGTGAGCGTACGTGTGAGGGCACGGGTTAGTGTTAGCATACGGGTTAGGATTAGGGGACGGGTGAGGGGAAGGCTTCGGGGAACAGTTAGGGTTAGCGTTCGGGCTAGGGTTAGGGTTAGGGGACGGGGACGGTTTAGGGTCCAGGTGAGGGTACAGCAACGTTTTCGGGGGAGCGTATGTGTGAGGGCACGAGTTAGTGTTAGCGTACGGGTTAGGATTAGGGGACGGGTGAGGTGAAGGCTTCGGGGAAGGTTGAGGGTTAGAGTTCAGGCTAGGGTAAGGGTTAAGGGATTGGGATGTTTTAGGGTTCAGGTGAGGGTACAACAACGGTTAAGGGGGAGCGTACGTGTGAGGGCACGGGTTAGTGTTAGCGTACGGGTTAGGATTA
Organism: Orcinus orca; assembly: GCF_937001465.1. NCBI lineage: Eukaryota > Metazoa > Chordata > Mammalia > Artiodactyla > Delphinidae > Orcinus > Orcinus orca. Next base: position 3,077,905 of record NC_064565.1, on the reverse strand, counting down.
GAGAAGGGTGAGGGGAAGGCTTCGGGGAAGGGTTAGTGTTAGGGTTCGGTCTAGGGTTAGTGTTAGGGGACGGGGACGGTTTAGGGTCCAGGGGAGGGTACAACAACGGTTTAGGGGGAGCGTACGTGTGAGAGCACGGGTTAGTGTTAGCGTACGGGTTAGGATTAGGGGACGGGTGAGGGGAAGGCTTCGGGGAAGGGTTAGGGTTAGGGTTCGGGTTAGGATTAGGGTTAGGGGACGGGGACGGTTCAGGGTCCAGGTGAGGGTACGACAACCGTTTAGGGGGAGTGTACGTGTGAGGGCACGGGTTAGTGTTAGCGTACAGGTTAGGATTAGGGGACGGGTGAGGGGAAGGCTTCGGGGAAGGGTTAGGGTTAGGGTTCGGGCTAGGTTTAGGGTTAGGGGACGGGGACGGTTTAGGGTCCAGGAGAGGGTAAGACAACGGATTATTGGGAGCGTACGTGTGAGGGCACGGGTTAGTGTTAACGTACGGTTTAGGATTAGGGGCCGGGTGAGGGGAAGGCTTCGGGAAGAGTTAGGGTTAGGGTTCCGGCTAGGGTTAGGTTTAGGGGATGGGGACGTTTTAGGGTCCAGGTGAGGGTACGACAACTGTTTAGGGGGAGCGTACGTGTGAGGGCATGGGTTGGTGTTAGCGTACGGGTTAGGATAAGGGGACGGGTGAGGGGAAGGCTTCGGGGAAGGGTTAGGTTTAGGGTTCGGGCTAGGGTTAGGGTTAGGGGACAGGAACGGTTTAGGGTCCAGGTGAGTGTACGAGAACGGTTTCGGGGGAGCGTACGTGTGAGGTCACGGGTTAGTGTCAGCGTACGGGTTAGGATTAGGGGACGGTTGAGGGGAAGGCCTCGGGGAACGGTTAGGGTTAGGGTTCGGGCTAGGGTTAGGTTTAGGGGACGGAGACGGTTTAGTGTCCAGGTGAGGGAACGACAACAGTTTAGGGGGAGCGTACGTTGAGGGCACGGGTTAGTGTTAGCGTACGGGTTAGGATTAGCGGACGGGCGAATGGAAGGCTTCGGTGAAGGGTTAGGGTTAGGGTTCGGGCTAGGGTTAGGGTTAGTGGAGTAGGACGGTTTAGGGTCCAGGGGAGGGTACGACAACGGTTTAGGGGTAGCGTACGTGTGAGGGCATTGGTTAGTGTGAGCGTACGACTTAGGATTAGGGGACGGGAGAGGGGAAGGCTTCGGGGAAGGGTGAGGGTTAGGGTTCGGGCCAGGGTTAGGGTTAGTGGAAAGGGACAGTTTAGGGTCAAGGGGAGGGTACGACAACGGTTTAGGGGGAGCGTACGTGTGAAGGCACGGGTTAGTGTTAGCGTACGGGTTAGGATTAGGGCACGGGTGAGGGGAAGGCTTCGGGGAAGGGTTAGGGTTAGGGTTCGGGCTAGGGTTAGGTTTGGCGATGGGGAGGGTTTAGGGTCGAGGTGAGGGTACGACAACGGTTTAGGGGGAGCGTACGTGTGAGGGAAGGGGTTAGTGTTAGCTTACGGGTTAGGATTATGGGACGGGCGAGGGGAAGGCTTCAGGAAAGGTTTAGAGTTAGGGTTAGGGCTAGGGTTAGTTTTAGGGGACAGGGACGGTTTAGGGTCTACGTGAGGGTACGACAACGGTGTAGGGGGAGCGTACGTGTGAGGGCACGGGTTAGTGTTAACGTATGGGTTAGGATTAGGGGACGGGTGAGGGGAAGGCTTCGGGGAAGGTTTAGGGTTAGGGTACAGGCTAGGGTTAGCGTTAGGGGACGGGGACGGTTTAGGTTCCAGGTGAGGGTACGACAACAGTTTACGAGGAGCGTACGTGTGAGGGCACGGGTTAGTGTTAGCGTATGGGTTAGGATTAGGGGACGGGTGAGGGGAAGGCTTCGGGGAAGGGTTAGGGTTAGGGTTCGGTCTAGGTTTAGCGTTAGGGGACGGGGACGCTTTAGCGTCCAGGTGAGTGTACGACAATGGTTTAGCGGGAGCATACGTGTGAGGGAATGGGTTAGTGTTAGGGTACGGGTTAGGATTAGGGGATGGGTGAGGGGAAGGCTTCGGGGAAGCGTTAGGGTTAGGGTTCGGGCTAGTTTTAGGGTTAGGGGACGGGGACTGTTTAGGGTCCAGGTGAGGGTATGACAACGGTTTCGGGGGAGTGTACGTGTGAGGGCACGGGTTAGTGTTAGCGTACTGGTTAGGATTAGGGGACGGGTGAGGGGAAGGCTTCGGGGAAAGGTTAGGGTTAGGGTTCGGGCTAGGGTTATGGTGTGGGGACGGGGACGGTTTAGGGTCCAAGTGAGGGTACGACAACAGATTAGCGGCAGCGTACGTGTGAGGGCACGGGTTAGTGTTAGCGTACTAGTTAGGATTAGGGGACGGTTGAGGGGAAGGCGTAGGGGAAGTGTTAGGTTTAGGGTTCGGGCTAGGGTTAGGGTTTGGTGACGGGGACGGTTTAGGGTCCAGGTGAGGGTACGACAACGGTTTAGGGGGAGCGTACGTGTGAGGGCATGGGTTAGTGTTAGCGTACGGGTTAGGATTAGGGGACGGTTGAGGGGAAGGCTTTGGGGAAGGATTAGGCTTAGGGTTCGTGCTAGGGTTAGGGTTAGGGGACGGGGACAGTTTAGGGTCCAGTTGAGGGTACGACAACGGTTTAGGGGGAGCGTACGTGTGAGGGCACGGGTTAGTGTTAGCCTACGGGTTAGGATTAGGGGACGGGTGAGGGGAAGGCTTCGGGGAAGTGTTAGGTTTAGGATTCGGGCTAGGTTTAGGTTTTGGGACCGGGACGGTTTAGGGTACAGGTGAGGGTACGACAACGGTTTAGGCGGAGCGTATGTGTGAGGGCACGGGTTAGTGTTAGCGTACCGGTAAGGATTATGGGACGGGTGAGGGGAAGGCTTCAGGGAAGGTTTAGCTTTAGGGTTCGGGCTAGGGGTAGATTTAGGGGATGGGGACGGTTTAGGGTCCAGGTGAGTGTACGACAACGGTTTAGGGGGAGCGTACGTGTGACGACACGGGTTAGTGTTAGCGTACGGGTTAGGATTAGGGGACGGGTGAGGGGAAGGCTTCAGGGAAGGGTTAGGTTAGGGTTCGGGCTAGGGTTAGCGTTAGGGGACGGCGACGGTTTAGGGTCCAGGTGAGGGTACCACAACAGTTTAGGAGGAGCGTATGTGTGAGGGCACGGGTTAGTGTTAGCGTACCGGTAAGGATTAGGGGACGGGTGAGGGGAAGGCTTCGGGGAAGCGTTAGTGTTAGGGTTCGGGCTAACGTTAGGGTTAGGGGACGGGACGGTTTAGGTTCCAGGTGAGGGTACGACAACGGTTTCGGGGGAGCGTACGTGTGAGGGCACGGGTTAGTGTTAGCGTACGGGTTAGGATTAGGGAACGGGTGAGGGGAAGGCTACGGGGAAGGTTTAGGGTTAGGGTTCGGGCTAGGGTTAGGGTTAGGGTATGGGGACGGTTTATGGTCCAGGTGAGTGTACGACAACGGTTTAGGGGGAGCGTACGCGTGCGGGCACGGGTTAGTGTTAGCGTATGTGTTAGGATTAGGGGACGGGTGAGGGGAAGGCTTCGGGGAAGGGTTAGGGTTAGTGTTCGGGCTAGGGTTAGGGTTAGGGGACGGGACGGTTTAGGGACCAGGTGAGGGTACGACAACGGTTTCGGGGGAGCCTACGTGTGAGGGCACGGGTTAGTGTTATCGTACGTGTTAGGATTAGGGGAAGTGTGAGGGGAAGGCTTTGGGGAAGGGTTAAGGTTAGGGTTCGGGCTAGGGTAAGGGTTAGAGGACGGGGATTGTTTAGGGTCCAGGGGAGGGTACGACAACCGTTTAGGGGGAGCGTATGTGTGAGGGGATGGGTTAGTGTTAGCGTATGATTTAGGATTAGGGGACGGGTGAGGGGAAGGCTTCGGGGAAGGGTTAGGGTTAGGGTTCGGGCTAGGGTTAGGGTTAGGGTATGGGGACGGTTTATGGTCCAGGTGAGGGTACGACAACGGTTTACGGAAAGAGTACGTGTGAGGACACGGGTTAGTTTTAGCGTATGTGTTAGGATTGGGGACGGGTGAGGGGAAGGCTTCGGGGAAGGTTTAGGCTTAGGGTTTGGGCTAGGGTTAGGGTTAGGGGACGGGAACGGTTTAGGGTCCAGGTGAGGGTACGACAACGGTTTCGGGGGAGCGTACGTTTGAGGGCACGGGTTAGTGTTACCATACGGGTTAGGATTAGGGGACGGGTGAGGGGAAGGCTTCTGGGAAGGGTTAGGGTTAGGGTTCGGGCTAGGGTTAGGGTTTGGGGACGGCTTAGGGTCCAGGTGAGGGTACGACAACGGTTTAGGGGGAGCGTACGTGTGAGGGCACGGGTTAGTGTTAGCGTACGGGTTAGGATTAGGGGACGGCTGAGGGGAAGGGTTAGGGTTAGGGTTCGTGCTAGGGTTAGGGTTAGGGGACCGGGACGGCTTAGGGTCCATGTGAGGGTACGACACCGGTTTAGGGGGAGCGTATGTGTGCGGGCACGGGTTAGTGTTAGTGTACGGGTTAGGATTAGAGGACGGGTGAGGGGAAGGCATCATGGAAGGGTTAGGGTTAGGGGACGGGGACGGTTTAGGGTCCAGGTGAGGGTACAACAACAGTTTCGGGGGAGCGTACGTGTGAGGGCATGGGTTAGTGTTAGCGTACGGGTTAGGATTAGGGGCCGGGTGAGAGGAGGGCTTCGGGGAAGTGTTAGGTTAGGGTTCGGGCTAGGGTTAGGGTTAGGGGACGGCGATGGTTTAGGGTACAGGTGAGTGTACGACAACAGTTTCGGGGGAGCCTACGTGTGAGGGCATGGGTTAGTGTTAGCGTACGTGTTAGGATTAGGGGACGTGTGAGGGGAAGGCTTCAGGGAAGTGTTAGGGTTAAGGTTCGGGCTAGGGTTAGGGTTAGGGGAAGGGGACGGTTTAGGGTCCAGGTGAGGGTACGACAACGGTTTAGGGGAGCGTACGTGTGAGGGCACGGGTTAGTGTTAGCGTACGGGTTAGGATTAGGGGACGGGTGAAGGGAATGCTTCAGGGAAGTGTTAGGGTTACGGTTCTGGCTAGGGTTAGGGTTAGGGGACGGGGACTGTTTAGGGTCCAGGTGAGTGTACGACAACGGTTTAAGGGGAGCGTACGTGTGAGGGCACGGGTTAATGTTAGCGTACGGGTTAGGATTAGGGGACGGGTGAGGGGAAGGCTTCGGGGAAGGGTCAGGGTTAGGGTTCGGGCTAGGGTTAGGATTAGGGGATGGGACGGTTTAGGGTCCAGGTGAGTGTACGACAATGGTTTAGGGGGAGGGTACGTGTGAGGGCACGGGTTAGTGTTAGCGTACGGGTTAGGATTAGGGGACGGGTGAGGGGAAGGCTTCGGGGAAGGGTTAGGGTTAGGGTTCGGGCTAGGGTTAGGGTTAGGGGACGGGGACGGTTTAGCGTCCAGGTGAGGGTACGACAACGGTTTCGGGGGAGCGTACTTGTGAGGGCATGGGTTAGTGTTAGCGTACGTGTTAGGATTAGGGGACGGGTGATTGGAAGGCTTCGGGGAAGGGTTAGGGTTAGGGTTCGGGCTAGGGTTAGGGTTAGGGGACGGGGACGGTTTAGGGTTCAGGTGAGTGTACGAGAATGGTTTAGGGGGAGCGTACGTGTGAGGGCATGGGTTAGTGTTAGCGTACAAACGTTTCGGATTAGGGGACGGGTGAGGGGAAGGCTTCGGCGAAGGGTTAGTGTTAGGGTTCGGGCTAGGGTTAGGGTTAGGGGACGGGGACGGTTTAGGTTCCAGGTGAGTGTACGACAATGGTTTAGGGGGAGCGTACGTGTGACGGCATGGGTTAGTGTTAGCGTACGCGTTAGGATTAGGGGACTAGTGAGGGGAAGGCTTCGGGGAAGGGTTAGGGTTAGGGTTCGGGCTAGAGTTAGGGTTAGGGGACGGGGACGGTTTAGGGTCCAGGTGAGGGTACGACAACGGTTTCAGGGGAGCGGACGTGTGAGGGCACGGGTTAGTGTTAGCATACGGGTTAGGATTAGGGGACGGGTGAGGGGAAGGCTTCGGGGAAGTGTTAGAGTTAGGGTTCGGGCTAGGTTTAGGGTTAGGGGACGGAGACGGTTTAGGGTCCAGGTGAGTGTACGACAACGGTTTAAAGGGAGCGTACGTGTGAGGGCATGGGTTAGTGTTAGCGTACGCTTTAGGATTAGGGGACGGGTGAGGGGAAGGCTTCTGGAAATGGTTAGGATTAGGGTTCGGGCTAGGGTTAGGGTTAGGGGACAGGGACGGTTTAGGGTCTCGGTGAGTGTACGACAATGATTTAGGGGGTGTGTACGTGTGAGGGCACGGGTTAGTGTTAGCGTACGGGTTAGGATTAGGGTACGGGTGAGGGGAAGGCTTCGGGGAAGAGTTATGGTTAGGGTTCGGGCTAGGGTTAGGGTTAGGCGACAGGGACGGTTTAGTGTCCAGGTGTGGGTATGACAACGGTTTCGGGGGAGTGTACATGTGAGGGCACGGTTAGTGTTAGTGTACAGGTTAGGATTAGGGGACAGGTGACGGGAAGGCTTCGGGGAAGGGTTAGGGTTAGGGATCGGGCTAGGTTTAGGGTTAGGGGACGGGGACGGTTTAGGGTCCAGGTGAGGGTACGAAAACGGTTTCGGGGGAGCGTACGTGTGAGGGCACGGGTTAGTGTTATAGTACGGGTTAGGATTAGGGGACGGATGAGGGGAAGGCTTCGGGGAAGTGTTAGGGTAGGGTTCGGGCTAGGGTTAAGTTTAGGGGACAGGGACGGTTTAGGGTCCAGGTGAGGGTACGACAACAGTTTCGGGAGAGTGTACGTGTGAGGGCACGGGTTAGTGTTAGCCTATGGGTTAGGATTAGGAGACGGGTGAGGGGAAGGCTTCGGGGAAGGGTTAGGGTTAGTGTTCTGCATAGGGTTAGGGTTGGGGACAGGGACGGTTTAGGGTCCAGGTGAGGGTACGACAACGATTTCGGGGGAGCGTACGTGTGAGGGCACGGGTTAGTGTTAGCCTACGGGTTAGGATTAGAGGACGGGTGAGTGGAAGGCTTCGGGGAAGTGTTAGGGTTCGGGCTAGGTTTAGGGTTTGGGGACAGGGACCGTTTAGGGTCCAACTGAGGGTACGACAACAGTTTAGGGGGAGCGTACGTGTGAGGGCACGGGTTAGTGTTAGCGTACGAGTTAGGATTAGGGGACGGGTGAGGGGAAGGCTTCGGGGAAGTGATAGGGTTAGGCTTCGGGCTAGGGTTAGGGTTAGGGGACGGGGACGGTTTAGGGTCCATGTGAGGGTACAACAACGGTTTATGGGGAGTGTACGTGTGAGGACACGGGGTGGTGTTAGCGTACGCGTTAGGATTAGGGGCCGGGTGAGGGGAAGGCTTCGGGAAAGTGTTAGGGTTAGGGTTCGGGCTAGGGTTAGAGTTAGGGGACGGGGACGGTTTAGGGTCCAGATGAGGGTACGACATCGGATTCGGCGGAGCGTACGTGTGATGGCACGGGTTAGTATTAGCGTACGGTTTAGGATTAGGGGCCGGGTGAGGGGAAGGCTTCGGGAAGGGTTACGGTTAGGGTTCTGGCTAGGGTTAGGGTTAGGGGACGGGGAAGGTTTAGGGTCCAGGTAATGGTAAGACAACGGTTACAGGGGAGCGTACGTGTGAGGGCAAGGGTTAGTGTTAGCGTACGGGTTAGGATTAGGGGACGGGTGAGGGGAAGGCTTCGGGGAAGGGTTAGGGTTACAGTTCGGGCTAGGGTTCGGGTTAGGGGACGGGGACGGTTTAGGGTCCCGGTGAGGGTACGAGAACGGTTTAGGGGGAGCGTATGTGTGAGGGCACGGGTTAGTGTTAGAGTACGGGTTAGGATTAGGGGACAGGTGAGGGAAGGCTTTGGGGAAGGGTTAGGGTGAGGGTTCGGGCTAGGGTTAGGTTTGGGGACGGGGACGGTTTAGGGTCCAGGTGAGGGTACGACAACGGTTTAGGGTGAGCGTACATGTGAGGGCACGGGTTAGTGTTAACGTATGGGTTAGGATTAGGGAACGGGTGAGGGGAAGGCGTAGGGGAAGTGTTAGGATTAGGGTTCGTGCTAGGGTTAGGGTTAGGGCACGGGGACGGTTTAGGGTCCAGGTGAGGGTACGACAACGGTTTCGGGGGAGCGTACGTGTGAGGGCATGAGTTAGTGTTAGCGTATGGGTTAGGATTAGGGGACGGGTGAGGGGAAGGCTTCGGGGAAATGTTAGGGTTAGGGTTCGGGCTAGGGTTAGGGTTTGGGGACGGGGACGGTTTAGGGTCCAGGTGAGGGTACGACAACGGTTTCGGGGGAGCGTACGTGTGAGGGCACGGGTTAGTGTTAGCGTAGGGTTCGGATTAGGGGACGGGTAAGGGGAAGGCTTCGGGGAAGTGTTACGGTTAGGGTTCGGGCTAGGGTTAGGGTTAGGGGACGGGGAAGGTTTAGGGTCCAGGTAATGGTAAGACAACGGTTTCAGGGGAGCGTACGTGTGAGGGCACGGGTTAGTGTTAGCGTACGTGTTAGGATTAGGGGACGGGTGAGGGGAAGGCTTCGGGGAAGAGTTAGGGTTAGGGTTCGGGCTAGGGTTATGGTTAGGGGACGGGGACGGTTTACGGTCCAGGTGAGGGTACGACAACGGTTTAGGGGGAGAGTACGTGTGAGGGCACGGCTTAGTGACAGCGTACGGGTTAGGATTAGGGGACGGGTGAGTGCAAGGCTTCGGGGAAGGGTTAGGGATAGGGTTCGGGCTAGGGTTAGCGTTAGGGGACGGGGACGGTTTAGGGTCCAGGTGAGGGTACGACAATGGTTTAGGGGGAGCGTACGTGTGAGGGCATGGGTTAGTGTTAGCGTACGGGTTAGGATTAGGGGACGGGTGAGGGGAAGGCTTCGGGGAAGAATTAGGTTTAGGGTTCGGGCTAGGGTTAGGGTTAGGGGACGGGGACGGTTTAGAGTCCAGGTGAGGGTACGACAACGGTTTAGGGGGAGCGTACGTGTGAGGGAACGGGTTAGTGTGAGCGTACGGGTTAGGATTAGGTGACGGGTGAGGGGAAGGCTTCGGGGATGGGTTAGGTTTAGGGTTCGGGCTAGGGTTAGGGTTCGGGGACGGGGACGGTTTAGGGTCCAGGTGAGTGTACGACAGTTGTTTAGGGGGAGCGTATGTGTGAGGGAACGGCTTAGTGTTAGCATACGGGTTAGGATTAGGGGACGGGTCAGGGGAAGGCTTCGGGAAAGGGTTAGGGTTAGGGTTCGGGCTAGGGTTAGTGTTAGGGGACGGGGACGTTTTAGGGTACAGGTGAGTGTACGACAATTGTTCAGGGGGAGCGTACATGTGAGGGCACAGGTTAGTGTTAGCGTACGGGTTAGGATTAGGGGACGGGTGAGGGGAAGGCTTCGGGGAACGGTTAGGGTTAGGGTTCGGGCTAGGGTTAGGGTTAGGGGATGGGGACGGTTTAGGGTCCAGGTGAGGGTACGACAACGGTTTCGGGAGAGTGTACGTTTGAGGGCACGGGTTAGTGTTAGCGTACGGGTTAAGATTAGGGGACGGGTGAGGGGAAGGCTTCGGGGAAGGGTTAGGGTTAGGGTTTGGGCTAGGGTTCGGGTTAGGGGACGTTTTAGTGTCCAGGTGAGGGTACGACAACGGTTTAGGGGGAGCGTACGTTTGAGGGCACGCGTTAGTGTTAGCGTACGGGTTAGGATTAGGGGACGGGTGAGGGGAAGGCTTCGGGGAAGGTTTAGGGTTACGGTTCGGGCTAGGGTTAGGGTTAGGGGACGGGGACGGTTTAGGGTCCAGGTGAGGGTACGACAATGGTTTCGGGGTAGTGTTCTTGTGAGGGCACGGGTTAGTGTTAGCGTACGGGTTAGTATTAGGGGACGGGTGAGGGGAAGGCTTCGGGGAAGGTTAGGCTTAGGGTTCGGGCTAGGGTTAGGGTTAGGGGACGGGGACCGTTTAGGGTCCAGGTGAGGGTACGACAACGATTTAGAGGGAGCGTACATGTGAGGGCATGGGTTAGTGTTGCGTACGGCTTAGGATTGGGGGACGGGTGAGGGGAAGGCTTCGGGGAAGGGTTAGGGTTAGGGTTTGGGCTAGGGTTAGGGTTAGGGGATGGGGACGGTTTAGGGTCCAGGTGAGAGTACGACACCGGTTTCGGGGGAGTTTACATGTGAGGGCACGGGTTAGTGTTAGCGTACGGGTTAGGATTAGGAGACGGGTGAGGGGAAGGCTTCGGGGAAGGGTTAGGGTTAGGTTTCGGGCTAGGGTTAGGGTTATTGGACGGGGATGGTTTAGGGTCCAGGTGAGGGTACGACAACGGTTTCGGTGGAGCGTATGTGTGAGGGCACGGGTTAGTGTTAGCGTACGGGTTAGGATTAGGGGACGGGTGAGGGGAAGGCTTCGGGGAAGGGTTAGGGTTAGGGTTCGGCTAGGGCTAGGTTTAGGGGACGGGGAAGGTTTAGGGTGCAGGTGAGGGTACGACAACGGTTTCGGGGGAGTGTACGTGTGAGGGCACGGGTTAGTATTAGCGTACGGGTTAGGATTAGTGGACGGCTGAGGGGAAGGGTTAGGGTTAGGGTTCGTGCTACGGTTAGGGTTAGGGGACGGGGACGGTTTAGGGTCCAGGTGAGGGTACGACAACGGTTTAGGGGGAGCGTACGTGTGAGGGCACGGGTTAGTGTTAGCGTATGTGTTAGGATTAGGGGACGGGTGAGGGGAAGGCTTCGGGGAAGGGTTAGGTTTAGGGTTCGGGATAGGGTTACGGTTATGGGACGGGGCCGGTTGAGGGTCCAGTTGAGGGTACGACAACGGATTAGGGGGAGCATACGTGTGAGGGCACGGATTAGTGTTAGTGTACGGGTTAGGATTAGATGACGGGTGAGGGGAAGGCATCGTGGAAGGGTTAGGGTTAGCGTTCGAGCTAGGGTTACAGTTAGGGGACGGGGACGGTTTAGGGTCCAGGTGAGGGTACCACAAAGATTTTGGGGGAGCGTACGTGTGAGGGCATGGGTTAGTGTTAGCGTACGGGTTAGGATTAGGGGACGGGTGAGGGGAAGGCTTCGGGGAAGTGTTAGGGTTAGGGTTCGGGCTAGGGTTAGGATTTGGGGACGGGGACGGTTTATGGTCCAAGTGAGAGTACGACAACGGTTTAGGGGGAGCGTACGTGTGAGGGCACGGGTTAGTGTTAGCGTACGGGTTAGGATTAGGGGACGGCTGAGGGGAAGGGTTAGGGTTAGGGTTCGTGCTAGGGTTAGGGATAGGGGACGGGGACGGTTTAGGGTCCAGTTGAGGGAACGGCAACGGTTTAGGGTGAGCGTACGTGTGAGGGCACGGGTTAGTGTTAGCGTACGTGTAAGGATTAGGGGACGGGTGAGGGGAAGGCTTCAGGGAAGGTTTAGGGTTAGGGTTCGGGATAGGGTTAGGGTTAGGGGATTGGGACGGTTTAGGGTCCAGGTGAGGGTACGACAACGGTTTAGGGGGAGCGTACGGGTGAGGGCACGGGTTAGTGTTAGCATACGGGTTAGGATTAGGGGACGGGTGAGGGTTATGTTTCGGGGAAGGGTTAGGGTTAGGGTTCGGTCTAGGTTAGGTTAAGGGTTAGGGGACGGTTTAGGGTCCAGGTGAGGGTACGACAATGGTTTCGGGGGAGTGTTCTTGTGAGGGCACGGGTTAGTGTTAGCGTACGGGTTAGGATTAGGGGACGGGTGAGGGGAAGTCCTCGGGGAAGGGTTAGTGTTAGGGTTCGGGCTAGGGTTAGGTTTGGCGACGGGGACGATTTAGGGTTCAGGTGAGGGTACGACAACGGTTTAGGGGGAGCGTACGTGTGAGGGCAGGGGTTATTGTTAGCGTACGGGTTAGGATTATGGGACGGTCGAGGGGAAGGCTTCAGGGAAGGTTTAGAGTTAGGGTTCGGGCTAGGGTTAGGTTTAGGGGACAGGGACGGTTTAGGGTCCAGGTGAGGGTACGACAATGGTTTCGGGGGAGTGTTCTTGTGAGGGCACGGGTTAGTGTTAGCGTACGGGTTAGGATTAGGGGACGGGTGAGGGGAAGGCTTCAGGGAAGGGTTAGGGTTAGGGTACGGGCTAGGGTTAGCGTTAGGGGACGGGGACTGTTTACGGTCCAGGTGAGGGTATGACAACGGTTTCGGGGGAGTGTACGTGTGAGGGCACGTGTTAGTGTTAGCGTACGGGTTAGGATTAGGGGACGGGTGAGGGGAAGGCTTCGAGGAAGGGTTAAGGTTAGGGTTCGGGCTAGGGTTAGTGTTAGGGGATTGGGACGGTTTAGGGTCCAGGTGAGGGTTCGACAACAGTTTCGGGGGAGTGTACGTGTGAGGGCACGGGTTAGTGTTAGCGTACGGGTTAGGATTAGGGGACGGGTGAGGGGAAGGCTTTGGGGAAGGGTTAGGGTTTGGGTTAGGGTTAGGGTTAGGGGACGGGGACGGTTTAGTGTCCAGGTGAGGGTACGACAACGGTTTATGGGGAGCATACGTGTGAGGGCACGGCTTAGTGATAGCATACGGGTTAGGATTAGGGGACGGGTGAGTGGAAGGCTTCGGGGAAGGGTTAGGGTTAGGGTTCGGGCTAGGGTTAGCGTTAGGGGACGGGGACGGTTTAGGGTCCAGGTGAGTGTAGGACAGTGGTTTAGGGGGAGTGTATGTGTGAGGGAACGGGTTAGTGTTAGCATACGGGTTAGGATTAGGGGACGGGTGAGGGGAAGGCTTTGGGGAAGGGTTAGGGTTCGGACAAGGGTTAGGGGTAGGGTTAGGGGAAGGTTTAGGGTCCAGGTGAGTGTACGACAATGGTTTAGGGGGAGCGTACCTGTGAGGGCACGGGTTATTGTTAGCGTACGGGTTAGGATTAGGGGACGAGTGAGGGGAAGGCTTCGGGGAAGGATTAGGGTTAGGATTTGGGCTAGGGTTAGGGTTAGGGGATGGGGACGGTTTAGGGTCCAGGTGAGAGTACGACACTGGTTTCGGGGGAGTTTACATGTGAGGGCACGGGTTAGTGTTAGCGTACGGGTTAGGATTAGGAGACGGGTGAGGGGAAGGCTTCGGGGAAGGGTTAGGGTTAGGGTTTGGGCTAGGGTTAGGGTTAGGGGACTGGGATGGTTTAGGGTCCTGGTGAGGGTACGACAACGGTTTCGGGGGAGCGTACGTGTGAGGGCACGGGTTAGTGTTAGCGTACGGGTTAGGATTAGGGGACGAGTGAGGGGAAGGCTTCGGGGAAGGGTTAGGGTTAGGGTTCGGGATAGGGTTAGGGTTATGGGACGGTGACGGTTTAGGGTCCAGTTGAGGGTACGACAACGGATTAGGGGGAGCATACGTGTGAGGGCACGGGTTAGTGTTAGTGTACGGGTTAGGATTAGAGGACGGGTGAGGGGAAGGCATCGTGGAAGGGTTCGGGTTAGCGTTCGAGCTAGGGTTACAGTTAGGGGACGGGGACGGTTTAGAGTCCAGGTGAGGGTACCACAAAGTTTTCGGGGGAGCGTACGTGTGAGGGCATGGGTTAGTGTTAGCGTACGTGTTAGGATTAGGGGACGGGTGATGGGAAGGCTTAGGGGAAGGGTTAGGGTTAGGGTTTGGGCTAGGATTAGGATTAGGGGAAGGGGACGGTTTAGGGTCCAGGTGAGGGTACGACAACGGTTTCGGGGGAGCGTATGTGTGAGGGCACGGGTTAGTGTTAGCGTACGGGTTAGGATTAGGGGACGGGTGAGGGGAAGGCTTCGGGGAAGGGTTAGGGTTAGGGTTCGGGCTAGGTTTAGGGTTAGGAGACGGGGACGGTTTAGGGTCCAGGTGAGTGTACGACAAAGCTTTAGGGAGAGCATACGTGTGAGGGCACGTGTTACTGTTAGCGTACGGGTTAGGATTAGGGGACGGGTGAGGGGAAGGCTTCAGGGAAGGGTTAGGTTAGGGTTCGGGCTAGGGTTAGCGTTAGGGGACGGGGACAGTTTAGGGTCCAGGTGAGGGTACGACAACAGTTTAGGAGGAGCGTATGTGTGAGGGCACGGGTTAGTTTTAGCGTATGGGTTAGGATTAGGGGACGGGTGAGGGGAAGGCTTCGGGGAAGGGTTAGGGTTAGGGTTCTGGCTAGGGTTAGGTTTAGGGGACGGGGACGGTTTAGGGTCCAGGTGAGGGTACGACAACGGTTTCGGGAGAGTGTACGTGTGAGGGCACGGTTTAGTGTTAGCGTACGGGTTAGGATTAGAGGACGGTTGAGTGGAAGGCTTCGGGGAAGGGTTAGTGTTAGGTTTCGGGCTAGGGTTAGGGTTAGGGGACGGGACGGTTTAGGTTCCAGGTGAGGTACGACAACGGTTTCGGGGGAGCGTACGTGTGAGGGCACGGGTTAGTGTTAGCGTACGGGTTAGGATTAGGGGACGGGTGAGGGGAAGGCTATGGGGAAGGGTTAGGGTTAGGGTTCGGGCTAGGGTTAGGGTTAGGGTACGGGGACGGTTTATGGTGCAGGTGAGGGTACGACAACGTTTTAGGGGGAGCGTACGTGTGAGGGCACGGGTTAGTGTTAGCGTACTGGTTAGGATTAGGGGACGGGTGAGGGGAAGGCTTCGGGGAAAGGTTAGGGTTAGGGTTCGGGCTAGGGTTAGGGTGTGGGGAAGGGGACGGTTTAGGGTCCAAGTGAGGGTACGACAACAGTTTAGCGGGAGCGTACGTGTGAGGGCACGGGTTAGTGTTAGCGTACTTGTTAGGATTAGGGGACGGGTGAGGGGAAGGCTTCGGGGAAGGCTTAGGTTTAGGGTTTGACCTAGGGTTAGGGTTAGGGGACGGGAACGGTTTAGGGTCCAGGTGAGGGTACGACAATTGTTTAGAGGGAGCGTACGTGTGAGGGCATGGGTTAGTGTTGCGTACGGGTTAGGGTTAGTGGACGGGTGAGGGGAAGGCTTCGGGGAAGGGATAGGGTTAGTGTTCGGGCTAGGGTTAGGGTTAGGGGACGGGACGGTTTAGGGTCCAGTTGAGGGTACGACAACGGTTTCGGGGGAGCCTACGTGTGAGGGCATGGGTTAGTGTTATCGTACGGGTTAGGATTACGGGACGTGTGAGGGGAAGGCTTTGGGGAAGGGTTAGGGTTAGGGTTCGGGCTAGGGTAAGGGTGAGAGGACGGGGATGGTTTAGGGTCCAGGGGAGGGTACGACAACGGTTTAGGAAGAGCGTACGTGTGAGGACACGGGTTAGTGTTATCGTACGGGTTAGGATTAGGGGACGTGTGAGGGGAAGGCTTCGGGGAAGTGTTAGTTTTAGGGTTTGGGCTAGGATGACGGTTAGGGGACGGGGACGGTTTAGGGTCCAGGTGAGGGTACGAAAACGGTTTCGGGGGAGCGTACGTGTGAGGGCACGGGTTAGTGTTAGCGTACTTGTTAGGATTAGGGGACGGGTGAGGGGAAGCCGTAGGGGAAGTGTTAGGGTTAGGGTTCGGGCTAGGGTTAGGGTTAGGGGACGGGGACCGTTTAGGGTCCAGGTGAGGGTACGACAACGGTTTCGGGGGAGCGTACGTGTGAGGGCACGGGTTAGTGTTAGCGTACAGTTTAGGATTAGGGGACGGGTGAGCTGAAGGCTTTGGGGAAGGGTTAGGGTTAGGGTTCGGCTAGGGCTAGGGTTAGGGGATGGGGAAGGTTTAGGGTCCAGGTGAGGGTACGACCACGGTTTCGGGGGAGTGTACGTGTGAGGGCACGGGTTAGTGTTAGCGTATGGGTTAGGATTAGTGGACGGCTGAGGGGAAGGGTTAGGGTTAGGGTTCGTGCTAGGGTTAGGGTTAGGGGACGGGGACGATTTAGGGTCCAGGTGAGGGTACGACAACGGTTTAGGGGGAGCGTACGTGTGAGGGCACGGGTTAGTGTTAGCGTACGTGTTAGGATTAGGGGACGGGTGAGGGGAAGGCTTCGGGGAAGTGTTAGGGTTAGAGTTCGGGATAGGGTTAGGGTTATGGGACGGGGACGGTTTAGGGTCCAGTTGAGGGTACGACAACGGATTAGGGGGAGCATACGTGTGAGGGCACGGGTTAGTGTTAGTGTACGGGTTAGGATTAGAGGACGGGTGAGGGGAAGGCATCGTGGAAGGGTTCGGGTTAGCGTTCGAGCTAGGGTTACAGTTAGGGGACGGGGACGGTTTAGAGTCCAGGTGAGGGTACCACAAAGTTTTCGG
The DNA here is from genome assembly GCF_937001465.1 of Orcinus orca. NCBI lineage: Eukaryota > Metazoa > Chordata > Mammalia > Artiodactyla > Delphinidae > Orcinus > Orcinus orca. Next base: position 3,061,790 of record NC_064565.1, on the reverse strand, counting down.
GGGAGCGTACGTGTGAGGGCATGGGTTAGTGTTAGCGTACGGGTTAGGATTAGGGGACGGGTGAGGGGAAGGCTTCAGGGAAGCGTTAGGGTTAGGGTTCGGGCTAGAGTTAGGGGACGGGGACGGTTTAGGGTCCAGGTGAGGGTACGACAACGGTTTAGGGGGACCGTACATGTGAGGGCACGGGTTAGTGTTAGCGTATGGGTTAGGATTAGGGGACGGGTGATGGGAAGGCTTAGGGGAAGGGTTAGGTTTAGGGTTAGGGTTAGGTCTAGGTTAGGGTTAGGCGACGGAGACGGTTTAGGGTCCAGGTGAGGGTACGACAACGGTTTAGGAGGAGCGTACGTGTGAGGGCATGGGTTGGGGTTAGCGTACGGGTTAGGATAAGGGGACGGGTGAGGGGAAGGCTTCCGGGAAGTGTTAGGTTTAGGGTTCGGGCTAGGGTTAGGGTTAGGGGACGGGAACGGTTTAGGGTCCAGGTGAGGGTACGAGAACGGTTTCGGGGGAGCATACGTGTGAGGGCACGGGTTAGTGTCAGCGTACTGGTTAGGATTAGGGGACGGTTGAGGGGAAGTCCTCGGGGAAGGGTTAGTGTTAGGGTTCGGGCTAGGGTTAGGTTTGGCGACGGGGACGGTTTAGGGTCCAGGTGAGGGTACGACAACGGTTTAGGGGGAGCGTACGTGTGAGGGCAGGGGTTATTGTTAGCGTACGGCTTAGGATTATGGGACGGGCGAGGGGAAGGCTTCAGGGAAGGTTTAGAGTTAGGGTTCGGGCTAGGGTTAGGTTTAGGGGACAGGGACGGTTTAGGGTCCAGGTGAGGGTACGACAACGGTGTAGGGGGACCGTACGTGTGAGGGCACGGGTTAGTGTTAGCGTACGGGTTAGGATTAGGGGACGGGTGAGGGGAAGGCTTCAGGGAAGGGTTAGGGTTAGGGTACGGGCTAGGGTTAGCGTTAGGGGACGGGGACTGTTTATGGTCCAGGTGAGGGTATGACAACGGTTTCGGGGGAGTGTACGTGTGAGGGCACGTGTTAGTGTTAGCGTACGGGTTAGAATTAGGGGATGGGAGAGGGGAAGGCTTCGGGGAAGGGCTGGGTTAGGGTACGGGCTAGGGTTAGGGTGAGGGGACGGGACGGTTTAGGGTCCAGGTGAGGGCACGATAACAGTTTAGGAGGAGCATATGTGTTAGGGCACGGGTTAGTGTTAGCGTACGGGTTAGGATTAGGGGACGGGTGAGGGGAAGGCTTCGGGGAAGTGTTAGGGTTAGGGTTCGGGCTAGGGTTAGTGTTAGGAGACGGGGAAGGTATAGGGTCCAGGTGAGTGTACCACAATGTTTTCGTGGGAGCGTATGTGTGAGGGCAAGGGTTAGTGTTAACGTACGGGTTAGGATTAGGGGACGGGTGAGGAGAAGGCTTCGAGGAAGGGTTAAGTTTAGGGTTCGGGCTAGGTTTAGTGTTAGGGGATGGGGACGGTTTAGGGTTCAGGTGAGGGTTCGACAACAGTTTCGGGGGAGTGTACGTGTGAGGGCACGGGTTAGTGTTAGCGTACGGGTTAGGATTAGGGGACGGGTGAGGGGAAGGCTTTGGGGAAGGGTTAGGGTTTGGGCTAGGGTTAGGGTTAGGGGACGGGGACGGTTTAGGGTCCAGGTGAGTGTACGACAATTGTTTAGGGCGAGCGTATGTGTGAGGGCACAGGTTAGTGTTAGCGTACGGGTTAGGATTATTGGACGGGTGAGGGGAAGGCTTCGGGGAAGTGTTACGGTTAGGGTTCGGGCTAGGGTTAGGGTTAAGGGACGGGGACGGTTTAGGGTCCAGGTGAGGGTACGACAACGGTATCGGGGGAACGTACGTGTCAGGGCACGGATTAGTGTTAGCGTACGGGTTAGGATTAGGGGACGGGTGAGGGGAAGGCTTCGGGGAAGGGTTAGGGTTAGGGTTCGGGCTAGGGTTAGGGTTAGGGGACGGTTTAGTGTCCAGGTGAGGGTACGACAACGGTTTAGGGGGAGCGTATGTGTGAGGGCACGGGTTAGTGTTAGCGTACGGGTTAGGATTAGGGGACGGGTGAGGGGAAGGCTTCGGGGAAGGTTTAGGGTTACAGTTCGGGCTAGGGTTAGGGTTAGGGGACGGGGACGGTTTAGGGTCCAGGTGAGGGTACGACAATGGTTTCGGGGGAGTGTTCTTGTGAGGGCACGGGTTAGTGTTAGCGTACGGGTTAGGATTAGGGGACGGGTGAGGGGACGGCTTCGGGGAAGGTTAGGCTTAGGGTTCGGGCTAGGGTTAGGGTAAGGGGACGGGGACCGTTTAGGGTCCAGGTGAGGGTATGAGAACGGTTTCGGGGGAGTGTACATGTGAGGGCACGGGTTAGTGTTAGCGTACGGGTTAGGATTAGGGGACGGGTGAGGGGAAGGCTTAGGGGAAGGGTTAGGGTTAGATTTAGGGCTAGGGTTATGGTTAGGGGACGGGGACGGTTTAGGGTCCAGGTGAGGGTACGACAACGGTTTAGGGGGAGCATACGTGTGAGGGCACGGCTTAGTGATAGCGTACGGGTTAGGATTAGGGGACGGGTGAGTGGAAGGCTTCGGGGAAGGGTTAGGGTTAGGGTTCGGGCTAGGGTTAGCGTTAGGGGACGGGGACGGTTTAGGGTCCAGGTGAGGGTACGACAATGGTTTAGGGGGAGCTTACGTGTGAGGGCACGGGTTAGTGTTAGCGTACGGGTTAGGATTAGGAGACGGGTGAGGGGAAGGCTTCGGGGAAGAGTTAGGGTTAGGGTTCGGGCTAGGGTTAGGGTTAGGGGACGGGGACGGTTTAGGGTCCAGGTGAGGGTACGACAAAGGTTTAGGGGGAGCGTACATGTCAGGGCACGGGTTAGTGTTAGCGTACGGGTTAGGATTAGGTGACGGGTGAGTGGAAGTCTTCGGGGATGGGTTAGGTTTAGGGTTCGGGCTAGGGTTAGGGTTAGGGGACGGGGACGGTTTAGGGTCCAGGTGAGTGTAGGACAGTGGTTTAGGGGGAGTGTATGTGTGAGGGAACGGGTTAGTGTTAGCATACGGGTTAGGATTAGGGGACGGGTGAGGGGAAGGCTTTGGGGAAGGGTTAGGGTTCGGGCTAGGGTTAGGGGTAGGGTACGGGGACGGTTTAGGGTCCAGGTGAGTGTACGACAATTGTTTAGGGGGAGCGTACTTGTGAGGGCACAGGTTAGTGTTAGCGTACGGGTTAGGATTAGGGGACGGGTGACGGGAAGGCTTAGGGGAAGGGTTAGGGTTAGGGTTAGGGCTAGGGTTAGGGTTAGGGTATGGGGACCGTTTATGGTCCAGGTGAGGGTACGACAACGGTTTAGGATGAGCGTACATGTGAGGGCACGGCTTACTGTTAGCGTACGGGTTAGGATTAGGGGACGGGTGAGTGGAAGGCTTCGGGGAAGGGTTAGGGTTAGGGTTCGGGCTAGGGTTAGCGTTAGGGGACGGGGATGGTTTAGGGTCCAGGGGAGGGTACGACAACGGTTTAGGGGGAGGATACGTGTGAGGGCACGGGTTAGTGTTAGCGTACGGGTTAGGATTAGGGGACGGGTGAGGGGAAGGCTTCGGGGAAGGGTTAGGGTTAGGGTTCGGACAAGGGTTAGGGTTAGGGTTAGGGGACGGTTTAGGGTCCAGGTGAGTGTACGACAATGGTTTAGGGGGAGCGTACCTGTGAGGGCACCGGTTATTGTTAGCGTACGGGTTAGGATTAGGGGACGAGTGAGGGGAAGGCTTCGGGGAAGGGTTAGGGTTAGGGTTTGGGCTAGGGTTAGGGTTAGGGGATGGGGACGGTTTAGGGTCCAGGTGAGAGTACGACACTGGTTTCGGGGGAGTTTACATGTGAGGGCACGGGTTAGTGTTAGCGTATGGGTTAGGATTAGGGGACGGGTGATGGGAAGGCTTAGGGGAAGGGTTAGGGTTAGGGTTAGGGTTAGGTCTAGGTTATGGTTAGGCGACGGAGACGGTTTAGGGTCCAGGTGAGGGTACGACAACGGTTTAGGAGGAGCGTACGTGTGAGGGCATGGGTTGGGGTTAGCGTACGGGTTAGGATAAGGGGACGGGTGAGGGGAAGGCTTCCGGGAAGTGTTAGGTTTAGGGTTCGGGCTAGGGTTAGGGTTAGGGGATGGGGACTGTTTAGGGTCCAGGTGAGGGTACGACAACGGTTTAGGGGGAGCGTACGTGTGAGGGCATGGCTTACTGTTAGCGTACGGGTTAGGATTAGGGGACGGGTGAGTGGAAGGCTTCGGGGAAGGGTTAGGGTTAGGGTTTGGGCTAGGGTTAGGGTTAGGGGATGGGGACGGTTTAGGGTCCAGGTGAGAGTACGACACTGGTTTCGGGGGAGTTTACATGTGAGGGCACGGGTTAGTGTTAGCGTACGGGTTAGGATTAGGAGACGGGTGAGGGGAAGGCTTCGGGGAAGGGTTAGGGTTAGGGTTCGGGCTAGGGTTAGGGTTAGGGGACGGGGATGGTTTAGGGTCCTGGTGAGGGTACGACAACTGTTTCGGGGGAGCGTACGTGTGAGGGCACGGGTTAGTGTTAGCGTACGGGTTAGGATTAGGGGACGGGTGAGGGGAAGGCTTCGGGGAAGGGTTAGGGTTAGGGTTCGGCTAGGGCTAGGGTTAGGGGATGGGGAAGGTTTAGGGTCCAGGTGAGGGTACGACCACGGTTTCGGGGGAGTGTACGTGTGAGGGCACGGGTTAGTGTTAGCGTATGGGTTAGGATTAGTGGACGGCTGAGGGGAAGGGTTAGGGTTAGGGTTCGTGCTAGGGTTAGGGTTAGGGGACGGGGACGATTTAGGGTCCAGGTGAGGGTACGACAACGGTTTAGGGGGAGCGTACGTGTGAGGGCACGGGTTAGTGTTAGCGTACGTGTTAGGATTAGGGGACGGGTGAGGGGAAGGCTTCGGGGAAGTGTTAGGGTTAGGGTTCGGGATAGGGTTAGGGTTATGGGACGGGGACGGTTTAGGGTCCAGTTGAGGGTACGACAACGGATTAGGGGGAGCATACGTGTGAGGGCACGGGTTAGTGTTAGTGTACGGGTTAGGATTAGAGGACGGGTGAGGGGAAGGCATCGTGGAAGGGTTCGGGTTAGCGTTCGAGCTAGGGTTACAGTTAGGGGACGGGGACGGTTTAGAGTCCAGGTGAGGGTACCACAAAGTTTTCGGGGGAGCTTACGTGTGAGGGCATGGGTTAGTGTTAGCGTACGGGTTAGGATTAGGGGACGGGTGAGGGGAAGGCTTCGGAGAAGTGTTAGGGTTATGGTTCGGGCTAGGGTTAGGGTTAGGGGACGGGGATGGTTTAGGGTCCAGGTGAGTGTACGACAATGGTTTAGGGCGAGCTGACGTGTGAGGGCACGGGTTAGTGTTAGCGTACGGGTTAGGATTAGGGGACGGGTGAGGGGAAGGCTTCAGGGAAGCGTTAGGGTTAGGGTTCGGGCTAGAGTTAGGGGACGGGGACGGTTTAGGGTCCAGGTGAGGGTACGACAACGGTTTCGGGGGAGCGTATGTGTGAGGGCACGGGTTAGTGTTAGCGTACGGGTTAGGATTAGGGGACGGGTGAGGGGAAGGCTTCGGGGAAGGGTTAGGGTTAGGGTTCGGACTAGGTTTAGGGTTAGGAGACGGGGACGGTTTAGGGTCCAGGTGAGTGTACGACAAAGCTTTAGGGAGAGCATACGTGTGAGGGCACGTGTTACTGTTAGCGTACGGGTTAGGATTAGGGGACGGGTGAGGGGAAGGCTTCAGGGAAGGGTTAGGTTAGGGTTCGGGCTAGGGTTAGCGTTAGGGGACGGGGACAGTTTAGGGTCCAGGTGAGGGTACGACAACAGTTTAGGAGGAGCGTATGTGTGAGGGCACGGGTTAGTGTTAGCGTACGGGTTAGGATTAGGGGACGGGTGAGGGGAAGGCTTCGGGGAAGGGTTAGGGTTAGGGTTCTGGCTAGGGTTAGGGTTAGGGGACGGGGACGGTTTAGGGTCCAGGTGAGGGTACGACAACGGTTTCGGGAGAGTGTACGTGTGAGGGCACGGTTTAGTGTTAGCGTACGGGTTAGGATTAGAGGACGGTTGAGTGGAAGGCTTCGGAGAAGGGTTAGTGTTAGGTTTCGGGCTAGGGTTAGGGTTAGGGGACGGGACGCTTTAGGTTCCAGGTGAGGTACGACAACGGTTTCGGGGGAGCGTACGTGTGAGGGCACGGGTTAGTGTTAGCGTACAGGTTAGGATTTGGGGACGTGTGAGGGGAAGGCTATGGGGAAGGGTTAGGGTTAGGGTTCGCGCTAGGGTTAGGGTTAGGGTACGGGGACGGTTTATGGTGCAGGTGAGGGTACGACAACGTTTTAGGGGGAGCGTACGTGTGAGGGCATGGGTTAGTGTTAGCGTACTGGTTAGGATTAGGGGACGGGTGAGGGGAAGGCTTCGGGGAAAGGTTAGGGTTAGGGTTCGGGCTAGGGTTAGGGTGTGGGGAAGGGGACGGTTTAGGGTCCAAGTGAGGGTACGACAACAGTTTAGCGGGAGCGTACGTGTGAGGGCACGGGTTAGTGTTAGCGTACTTGTTAGGATTAGGGGACGGGTGAGGGGAAGGCTTCGGGGAAGGCTTAGGGTTAGGGTTTGACCTAGGGTTAGGGTTAGGGGACGGGAACGGTTTAGGGTCCAGGTGAGGGTACGACAACGGTTTAGAGGGAGTGTACGTGTGAGGGCATGGGTTAGTGTTGCGTACGGGTTAGGGTTAGTGGACGGCTGAGGGGAAGGCTTCGGGGAAGGGTTAGGGTTAGTGTTCGAGCTAGGGTTAGGGTTTGGGGACGGGGACGGTTTAGGGTCCAGGTGAGGGTACGACAACGGTTTAGGGGGAGCATACGTGTGAGGGCATGGGTTAGTGTTAGTGTACGGGTGAGGATTAGGGGACGGGTGAGGGGAAGGCTTCGGGGAAGGGTAAGGGGTAGGGTTCGGGCTAGGTTTAGGGTTAGAGGACGGGGATGGTTTAGGGTCCAGGAGAGGGTACGACAACGGTTTAGGGGGAGCGTATGTGTGAGGGCATGGGTTAGTGTTAGCGTATGCTTTAGGATTAGGGGACGGGTGAGGGGAAGGCTTCGGGGAAGGGTTAGGGTTAGGGTTCGGGCTAGGGTTAGTGTTAGTGGATGGGGACGGTTTAGGGTCCAGGTGAGGGTACGACAACGGTTTAGGGGGAGCGTATGTGTGAGGCCATGGGTTAGTGTTAGCGTACAGTTTAGGATTAGGGGACGGGTGAGTGGAAGGCTTCGGGGAAGGGTTAGGGTTAGGGTTAGGGCTGGGGTTAGTGTTTGGGGACGGGGACGGTTTAGGGTCCAGGTGAGGGTATGACAACGGTTTATGGGGAGCATACATGTGAGGGCACGGGTTAGTGTTAGTGTACGGGTTAGGATTAGGGGACGGGTGAGTGGAAGACTTCGGGGAAGGGTTAGTGTTAGGGTTCGGGCTAGGGTTAGGGTTAGAGGACGGGGATGGTTTAGGCTCCAGGGGAGTGTACGACAACGTTTTAGGGGGAGCGTACGTGTGAGGGCATGGGTTAGTGTTAGCGTAAGGTTTAGGATTAGGGGATGGGTGAGGGGAAGGCTTCGGGGAAGGGTTAGGTTTAGGGTTTGGGCTAGGGTTAGGGTTAGGGCACGGGAACGGTTTAGGGTCCAGGTGAGGGTACGACAACGGTTTAGAGGGAGCGTACGTGTGAGGGCATGGGTTAGTGTTGCGTACGGCTTAGGATTAGGGGACGGGTGAGTGGAAGGCTTCGGGGAAGTGTTAAGGTTAGGGTTCGGGCTAGGGTTAGGGTTAGGGGACGGGGATTGTTTAGGGTCCAAGTGAGGGTACGACAACGGATTAGGGGGACCATACGTGTGAGGGCACGGGTTAGAGTTAGCGTAAGGTTTAAGATTAGGAGACGTTTGAGGGGAAGGCGTCGGTGAAGGGTTAGTGTTAGGGTTCAGGCTAGGGTTAGGGTTAGGGGACGGGGACGGTTTAGGGTCCAGGTGAGGGTACGACAACGGTGTAGGCGGAGCGTACTTTTGAGGGCATTGGTTAATGTTAGCGTACGGGATAGGATTAGGGGACGGGTGAGGGGAAGGCTTCGGGGAAGGGTTAGGGTTAAGGTTCGGGCTAGGGTTGGGGTTAGGGGAAGGGGAAAGTTTAGGATCGAGGTGAGTGTACGACAACGGTTTAGGGGGAGCGTACGTGAGAGGGCACGGGTTAGTGTTAGCGTACGGCTTAGGATTACGGGACGTGTGAGGGGAAGGCTTCGGGGAAGGGTTAGTGTTAGGGTTAGGGTTCGGGCTATGGTTAGATTAGGGGATGGGGAGGGTTTAGGGTCCAGATGAGGGTACGACAACAGTTTAGGAGGAGCGTACGTGTGAGGGCACGGGTTAGTGTTAGCGTACGGGTTAAGATTAGCGGACGGGTGAGGGGAAGGCTTCGGGGAAGGGTTAGGGTTAGGGTTTGGGCTAGGGTTAGGGTTAGGGGACGGGGACGGTTTAGCGTCTAGCTGAGTGTACGACAAAGTTTTAGGGGGAGCATACGTGTGAGGGCATGGGTTAGTGTTAGCATACGGGTTATGATTAGGGGACAGGTGAGGGGAAGGCTTCAGGTAAGGTTTAGGGTTAGGGTTCAGGGTAGGGTTAGGTTTAGGGGACGGGGACGGTTTAGGGTCCAGGTGAGGGTACGACAACGGTGTAGGGGGAGCGTACGAGTGAGGGCACAGGTTAGTGTTAGCGTACGGGTTAGGATTATGGGACGGGTGAGGGGAAGGCTTCGGGGAAGGGTTAGGTTTAGGGTTCGGTCTAGGGTTACGGTTAGGGGACGGGGACGGTTTAGGGTCCAGGTGAGGGTACGACAACGGATTAGGGGAAGCGTACGTGTGAGGGCATGGGTTAGTGTTAGCGTACGGGTTAGGATTAGGGGACGGGTGAGGGGAAGGCTTCAGGGAAGGGTTAGTGTTAGGGTTCGGGCTAGGGTTAGTGTTATGGGACGGGGAAGGTTTAGGGTCCAGGTGAGGGTACGACAACAGTTTAGGAGGAGCGTACGTGTGAGGGCACGGGTTAGAGTTAGCGTTCGGGTTAGGATTAGGGGATGGGTGAGGGGAAGGCTTCGGGGAACGGTTAGTGTTAGGGTTCGGTCTAGGGTTAGGGTTAGAGGACGGGGATGGTTTAGGGTCCAGGGGAGGGTACGACAACGGTTTAGGGGGAGCGTACGTGTGAGGGCATGGGTTAGTGTTAGCGTATGGTTTAGGATTAGGAGACGGGTGATGGGAAGGCTTCGGGGAAGGGTTAGGGTTAGGGTTCGGGCTAGGGTTAGGGTTTGATGACGGGGACGGTTTAGGGTCCAGGTGAGGGTACGACAATGGTTTAGGGGGAGTGTACGTGTGAGGGCACGGGTTAGTGTTAGCGTATGGGTTAGGATTAGGGGACGGTTGAGGGGAAGGCTTCGGGGAAGGATTAGGCTTAGGGTTCGTACTAGGGTTAGGGTTAGGGGACGGGGACGGTTTAGGGTCCTGTTGAGAGTACGACAACGGTTTAGGGGGAGCGTACGTTTGAGGGCACGGGTTAGTGTTAGCGTACGGGTTAGGATTAGGGGACGGGTGAGGGGAAGGCTTCGGGGAAGTGTTAGGTTTAGGGTTCGGGCTAGGGTTAGGTTTGGGGACCTGGACGGTTTAGGGTCCAGGTGAGGGTACGACAACGGTTTAGGGGGAGCGTATGTGTGAGGGCATGGGATAGTGTTAGCGTACCGGTAAGGATTAGGGGACGGGTGAGGGGAAGGCTTCAGGGAAGGTTTAGCTTTAGGGTTCGGGCTAGGGTTAGGTTTAGGGGACGGGGACGGTTTAGGGTCCAGGTGAGGGTACGACAACGGTGTAGGGGGAGCGTACCTGTGAGGGCACGGGTTAGTGTTAGCGTACTTGTTAGGATTAGGGGACGGGTGAGGGGAAGGCTTCGGGGAAGGGTTAGGGTTAGGGTTCGGGCTAGGGTTAGGGTTAGGGGACGGGGACGGTTTAGGGTCCAAGTGAGGGTACGACAACGGTTTCGGGGGAGTGTACGTGTGAGGGCACGGATTAGTGTTAGTGTACGGGTTAGGATTATGGGACTGGTGAGGGGAAGGCTTCGGGGAAGCGTTAGGGTTAGGGTTCGGGCTAGGGTTAGGGTTAGGCGACGGGACGGTTTAGGGTCCAGGTGAGGGTACGACAACAGTTTAGGGGGAGCGTACGTGTGAGGGCACGGGTTAGTGTTATCGTAAAGGTTAGGATTAGGGGACGGGTGAGGGGAAGGCTTCGGGGAAGGGTTAGGGTTAGGGTTCGGGTTAGGGTTAGGGTTAGGCGACGGGGACGGTTTAGGGTCCAGGTGAGGGTACGACAACGGTGTAGGGGGAGCGTACGTGTGTGGGCATGGGTTAGTGTTAGCGTACGGGTTAGGATTCGGGGACGTGTGAGGGGAAGGCTTTTGGGAAGGGTTAGGGTTAGGGTTCGGGCTAGGGTTAGGGTTAGAGGACGGGGATGGTTTCGGCTACAGGGGAGGGTATGACAACGGTTTAGGGGGAGCGTACGTGTGAGGGCATTTGTTAGTGTTAGCGTATGGTTGAGGATTAGGGGACGGGTGAGGGGAAGGCTTCGGGGAAGGGTTAGGGTTAGGGTTTGGGCTAGGGTTAGGGTTAGGGTATGGAGAGGTTTTATGGTCCAGGTGAGGGTACGACAACGGTTTAGGGAGAGCGTACGTGAGAGGACACGGGTTAGTGTTAGCGTATGTGTTAGGATTAGGGGACGGGTGAGGGGAAGGCTTCGGGGAAGGCTTAGGGTTAGGGTTTGGGCTAGGGTTAGGGTTAGGGGACGGGAACGGTTTAGGGTCCAGGTGAGTGTACGACAACGGTTTAGGGGGAGCATACGTGTGAGGGCATGGGTTAGTGTTAGCGTACGGTTTAGGATTAGGGGACGGGTGAGGGGAAGGCTTCGGGGAAGGTTTAGGGTTAGGGTTCGAGGTAGGGTTAGTGTTAGGCGACGGGGCGGTTTAGGGTCCAGGTGAGGGTACGACAACGGATTAGGGGGAGCGTACTTGTGAGGGCACAGGTTAGTGTTAGCGTACGGGTAAGGATTAGGGGACGGGTGATGGGAAGGCTTCGGGGAAGGGTTAGGGTTAGGGTTCGGGCTAGGGTTAGGGTTTGAGGACGGGGACGGTTTAGGGTCCATGTGAAGGTACGACAACGGTTTCGGGGGAGTGTACGTGTGAGGGCACGGGTTAGTGTTAGTGTACGGGTTAGGATTATGGGACTGGTGAGGGGAAGGCTTCGGGGAAGCGTTAGGGTTAGGGTTCGGGATAGGCTTAGGGTTAGGCGATGGGACGGTTTAGGGTCCAGGTGAGGGTACGACAACAGTTTAGGGGGAGCGTACGTGTGAGGGCACGGGTTAGTGTTATCGGAAGGGTTAGGATTAGGGGACGGGTGAGGGGAAGGCTTCGGGGAAGGGTTAGGGTTAGGGTTCGGGGTAGGGTTAGGGTTAGGCGACGGGGACGGTTTAGGGTCCAGGTGAGGGTACGACAACGGTGTAGGGGGAGCGTACGTGTGTGGGCATGGGTTAGTGTTAGCGTACGGGTTAGGATTAGGGGACGGGTGAGGGGAAGGCTTCGGGGAAGGGTTAGGGTTAGGGTTCGTTCTAGGGTTAGGGTTAGGGGACGGGGACGGTTTAGGGTCCAGGTGAGGGTAGGGCAACGGTTTCAGGAGAGTGTACGTGTGAGGGCACGGTTTAGTGTTAGCGTGCGGGTTAGGATTAGGGGACGGTTGAGGGGAAGGCTTCGGGGAAGTGTTAGTGTTAGGGTTCGGGCTAGGGTTAGGGTTAAGGGACGGGACGGTTTAGGTTCCAGGTGGGGGTACGACAACGGTTTCGGGGGAGCGTACGTGTGAGGGCACGGGTTAGTGTTAGCGTACGGGTTAGGATTAGGGGACGGGTGAGGGGAAGGCTACGGGGAAGGGTTAGGGTTAGGGTTCGGGCTAGGGTTAGGGTTAGGGTATGGGGACGGTTTATGGTCCAGGTGAGGGTACGACAACGGTTTAGGGGGAGCGTACGTGTGAGGGCACGGGTTAGTGTTAGCGTATGTGTTAGGATTAGGGGACGGGTGAGGGGAAGGCTTCGGGGAAGGCTTAGGGTTAGGGTTTGGCCTAGGGTTAGGGTTAGGGGACGGGAACGATTTAGGGTCCAGGTGAGGGTACGACAACGGTTTAGAGGGAGCGTACGTGTGAGGGCATGGGTTAGTGTTGCATACGGGTTAGGATTAGTGGACGAGTGAGGGGAAGGCTTCGGGGAAGGGTTAGGGTTAGTGTTCGGGCTAGGGTTAGGGTTAGGGGCCGGGGACGGTTTAGGGTCCAGGTGAGGGTACGACAACGGTTTAAGGGGAGCGTACGTGTGAGGGCACGGGTTAGTGTTAGTGTATGGGTTAGGATTAGGGGACGTGTGAGGGGAAGGCTTCGGGGAAGGGTTAGGTTTAGGGTTCGGGCTAGGGTTAGGGTTAGGGTTGGGGACGATTTAGGGTCCAGTTGAGGGTACGACAACGGTTTCGGGGAAGCGTACGTGTGAGGGCACAGGTTAGTGTTATCGTACGGGTTAGGATTCGGGGACGTGTGAGGGGAAGGCTTTGGGGAAGGGTTAGGGTTAGGGTTCGGGCTAGGGTTAGGGTTAGAGGACGGGGATGGTTTCGGCTCCAGGGGAGGGTACGACAACGGTTTAGGGGGAGCGTACGTGTGAGGGCATGGGTTAGTGTTAGCGTATGGTTTAGGATTAGGGGACGGGTGAGGGGAAGGCTTCGGGGAAGGGTTAGGGTTAGGGTTTGGGCTAGGGTTAGGGTTAGGGTATGGGGACCGTTTATGGTCCAGGTGAGGTTACGACAACGGTTTAGGGAGAGCGTACATGAGAGGACACGGGTTAGTGTTAGCGTATGTGTTAGGATTAGGGGACGGGTGAGGGGAAGGCTTCGGGGAAGGCTTAGGGTTAGGGTTTGGGCTAGGGTTAGGGTTAGGGGACGGGGACGGTTTAGGGTCCAGGTGAGGGTACGACAACAGTTTAGCGGGCGCGTACGTGTGAGGGCACGGGTTAGTGTTAGCGTACTTGTTAGGATTAGGGGACGGTTGAGGGGAAGCCGTAGGGGAAGTGTTAGGGTTAGGGTTCGGGCTAGGGTTAGGGTTAGGGGACAGGGACCGTTTCGGTTCCAGGTGAGGGTACGACAATGGTTTCGGGGGAGCATACGTGTGATGGCATGGGTTAGTGTTAGCGTACGGGTTAGGATTAGGGGACGGGTGAGGGGAAGGATTCGGGGAATGTTTAGGGTTAGGGTTCGGGCTAGGGTTAGGGTTAGCGGACGGGGACGGTTTAGGGTCCAGGTGAGGGTACGACAACGGTTTCGAGGGAGCGTACGTGTGAGGGCACGGGTTAGTGTTAGCGTACAGTTTAGGATTAGGGGACGGGTGAGGTGAAGGCTTCAGGGATGGGTTAGGGTTAGGGCTAGGTTTAGTGTTTGGGGACGGGGACGGTTTAGGGTCCAGGTGAGGGTACGACAACGGTTTAGGGGGAGCATACGTGTGAGGGCATGGGTTGGTGTTAGTGTACGGGTTAGGATTAGGGGACGGGTGAGGGGAAGGCTTCGGGGAAGGGTTAGGGTTAGGGTTCGGGCTAGGGTTAGGGTTAGAGGACAGGGATGGTTTAGGGTCCAGGGGAGGGTACGACAACGGTTTAGGGGGAGCGTATGTGTGAGGGCATGGGTTAGTGTTAGCGTATGGTTTAGGATTAGGGGACGGGTGAGGGGAAGGCTTCGGGGAAGGGTTAGGGTTAGGATTCGGGCTAGGGTTAGTGTGAGGGGACGGGGACGGTTTAGGGTCCAGGTGACGTTACGACAACGGTTTAGGGGGAGCGTATGTGTGAGGCCATGGGTTAGTGTTAGCGTACAGTTTAGGATTAGGGGACGGGTGAGGGGAAGGCTTCGGGGAAGGGTTAGGGTTAGGGTTAGGGCTAGGTTTAGTGTTTGGGGACGGGGACGGTTTAGGGTCCAGGTGAGGGTATGACAACGGTTTAGGGGGAGCAAACATGTGAGGGCATGGGTTAGTGTTAGCGTACGGGTTAGGATTAGGGGACGGGTGAGGGTAAGACTTCGGGGAAGGGTTAGTGTTAGGGTTCAGGCTAGGGTTAGGGTTAGAGGACGGGGATGGTTTAGGGTCCAGGGGAGGGTACGACAACGGTTTAGGGGGAGCGTACGTGTGAGGGCATGGGTTAGTGTTAGCGTAAGGTTTAGGATTAGGGGACGGGTGAGGGGAAGGCTTCGGGGAAGGGTTAGGGTTAGGGTTCGGGCTAGGGTTAGGGTTAGGGTATGGGGACGGTTTATGGTCCAGGTGAGGGTACGACAACAGTTTAGGGGGAGCGTACGTGTGAGGGCACGGGTTAGTGTTAGCGTAAGGGTTAGGATTAGGAGACGGGTGAGGGGAAGGCTTCGGGGAAGGCTTAGGGTTAGGGTTTGGGCTAGGGTTAGGGTTAGGGGACGGGAACAGTTTAAGGACCAGGTGAGGGTACGACAACGGTTTAGAGGGAGCGTACATGTGAGGGCATGGGTTAGTGTTGCGTACGGCTTAGGATTAGGGGACGGGTGAGGGGAAGGCTTCGGGGAAGGGTTAGGGTTAGGGTTCGGGCTAGGGTTAGGGTTAGGGGATGGGGACGGTTTAGGGTCCAGGTGAGGGTACGACAACGGTTTAGGGGGAGCGTACGTGTGAGGGCATGGGTTAGTGTTAGCGTAAGGTTTAGGATTAGGAGACGGGTGAGGGGAAGGCTTCGGGGAAGTGTTAGGTTTACTGTTCGGGCTAGGGTGACGGTTAGGGGACGGGGACGGTTTAGGGTCCAGGTGAGGGTACGACTACGGTTTAGAGGGAGCGTAAGTGTGAGGGCACGGGTTAGTGTTAGCGTACGGGTTAGGATTAGGGGACGGGTGAGGGGAAGGCTTCGGGGAAGGGTTAGGGTTATGGTTCGTGCTAGGGTTAGGGTTTCGGGACGTGGACGGTTTAGGGTCCAGGTGAGGGTACTACAACGTTATAGGGCGAGCGTACGTGTGAGCGCACGGGTTAGTGTTAGCGTACGGGTTACGATTAAGTGACGGGTGAGGGGAAGGCTTCGGGGAAAGGTTAGGGTTAGGGTTCGGGCTAGTGTTAGGGTTAGGGGACGGGGACGGTTTAGGGTCCAGGTGAGGGTATGACAACGGTTTCGGGGGAGCGTAGGTGTGAGGGCACGGGTTAGTGTTAGCGTACGGGTTAGGATTAGGGGACGGGTGAGTGGAAGGCTTCGGGGAAGGGTTAGGTTTAGGGTTCGGGCTAGGGTTAGGGTTCGGGGAC
The DNA here is from genome assembly GCF_937001465.1 of Orcinus orca. Taxonomy (NCBI): domain Eukaryota; kingdom Metazoa; phylum Chordata; class Mammalia; order Artiodactyla; family Delphinidae; genus Orcinus; species Orcinus orca. The sequence goes on along the minus strand of NC_064565.1, from coordinate 3,046,429 downwards.
GGGGACGGTTTAGGGTCCAGGTGAGGGTACGACAACGGTTTCGGGGGAGCGTACGTGTGAGGGCATGGGTTAGTGTTAGCGTATGGGTTAGGTTTACAGGATGGGTGAAGGGAAGGCTTCGGGGAAGGGTTAAGGTTAGGGTTTGGGCTAGGGTTAGGGTTAGGGGACGGGAACTGTTTAGGGTCCAGGTGAGGGTACGACAACGGATTAGGGGGACCGTACGTGTGAGGGCACGGGTTAGAGTTAGCGTAAGGGATAAGATTAGGAGACGGTTGAGGGGAAGGCTTCGGTGAATGGTTAGTGTTAGGGTTCGGGCTAGGGTTAGGGTTAGGGGACGGGGACGGTTTTGGGTCCAGGTGAGGGTACGACAACGGTTTAGGGGGAGCATACTTTTGAGGGCATTGGTTAGTGTTAGCGTACGGGTTAGGATTAGGGGACGGGTGAGGGGAAGGCTTCGGGGAAGGGTTAGGGTTAGGGTTCAGGCTAGGGTAAGGGTTAGGGGCTGGGGACGGTTTAGGGTCCAGGTGAGGTTACGACAACGGTTTAGGGGGAGCGTACGTGTGAGGGCACGGGTTAGTGTTAGTGTATGGGTTAGGATTAGGGGACGGGTGAGGGGAAGGCTTCGCGGAAGTGTTAGTTTTAGGGTTCGGGCTAGGGTGACGGTTAGGGGACGGGGACGGTTTAGGGTGCAGGTGAGGGTACGACAACGGTTTAGGGGGAGCGTACGTGTGAGGGCACGGGTTAGTGTTAGCGTACGGGTTAGGATTAGGGGACGGGTTAGCGGAAGGCTTCGGGGAAGGGTTAGGGTTAGGGTTCGAGGTAGGGTTAGTGTTAGGCGACGGGGCCGGTTTAGGGTCCAGGTGAGGGTACGACAACGGATTAGGGGAGCGTACTAGTGAGGGCACAGGTAAGTGTTAGCGTACGGGTTAGGATTAGGGGACGGGTGAGGGGAAGGCTTCAGGGAAGGGTTAGGTTAGGGTTCGGGCTAGGGTTAGCGTTAGGTGACGGGGAAGGTTTAGGGTCTAGGTGAGGGTACGACAACAGTTTAGAAAGAGCGTACGTGTGAGAGCACGGGTTAGTGTTAGCGTACGGGTTAGGATTAGGGGACGGGTGAGGGGAAGGCTTCGGGGAAGTGTTAGGGTTAGGGTTCGGGCTAGGGTTAGGGTTAGGGGACGGGGACCGTTTAGGGTCCAGGTGAGGGTACGACAACGGTTTCGGGGGAGCGTATGTGTGATGGCATGGATTAGTGTTAGCGTACGGGTTAGGATTAGGGGACGGGTGAGGGGAAGGCTTCGGGGAAGGGTTAGGGTTAGGGTTCGGGCTAGGGTTAGGGTTAGGGAACGGGGACGGTTTAGGGTCCAGGTGAGGGTACGACAACGGTGTAGGGGGAGTGTACGAGTGAGGGCACGGGTTAGTGTTAGCGTACAGTTTAGGATTAGGTGACCGGTGAGGTGAAGGCTTCGGGGAAGGGTTAGGGTTAGGGTTAGGTCTAGGGTTAGTGTTTGGGGACGGGGACGGTTTAGGGTCCAGGTTAGGGTACGACAACGGTGTAGGGGGAGTGTACGTGTGAGGGCACGGGTTAGTGTTAGCGTACAGTTTAGGATTAGGGGACGGGTGAGGTGAAGGCTTCGGGGAAGGGTTAGGGTTAGGGTTAGGTCTAGGGTTAGTGTTTGGGGACGGGGACGGTTTAGGGTCCAGGTGAGGGTACGACAACGGTTTAGGGGGAGCATACGTGTGAGGGCACGGGTTAGTGTTAGTGTACGGGTTAGGATTAGGGGACGGGTGAGGGGAAGGCTTCAGGGAAGGGTTAGGGTTAGGGTTCAGTCTAGGGTTAGGGTTAGAGGATGGGGATGGTTTAGGGTCCAGGGGAGGGTACGACAACGGTTTAGGGGGAGCGTATGTGTGAGGGCACGGGTTAGTGTTAGCGTACGGGTTAGGATTAGGGGATGGGTGAGGGGAAGGCTTCAGGGAAGGCTTACGGTTAGGGTTTGGGCTAGGGTTAGGGTTAGGGGACGGGAACGATTTAAGGTCCAGGTGAGGGTACGACAACGGTTTAGAGGGAGCGTACATGTGAGGGCATGGGTTAGTGTTGCGTACGGCTTAGGATTAGGGTCGGGTGAGGGGAAGGCTTCGGGGAATGGTTAGGGTTAGGGTTAGGGCTAGGGTTAGGTTTAGGGGACGGGGACGGTTTAGGGTCCAGGTGAGGGTACGACAACGGTTTAGGGGGAGCGTACGTGTGAGGGCATGGGTTAGTGTTAGCGTAAGGTTTAGGGTTAGGGGACGGGTGAGGGGAAGGCTTCGGGGAAGGGTTAGGGTTAGGGTTCGGGCTAGGGTTAGGGTTAGGGTATGGGGAACGTTTATGGTCCAGGTGAGGGTACGACAACAGTTTAGGGGGAGCGTACGTGTGAGGGCACGGGTTAGTGTTAGCGTACGGGTTAGGATTAGGGGACAGGTGAGGGGAAGGCGTAGGGGAAGTGTTAGGGTTAGGGTTCGGGCTCGGGTTAGGGTTAGGGGACGGGGACGGTTTAGGGTCCAGGTGAGGGTACGACAACGGTTTCGGGGGAGCGTACGTGTGAGGGCACGAGTTAGTGTTAGCGTACAGGTTAGGATTAGGGGACGTGTGAGGAGAAGGCTTCTGGAAAGTGTTAGGGTTAGGGTTCAGGCTAGGGTTAGGGTTAGGGGACGGGACGGTTTAGGGTCCAGGTGAGTGTACGACAACGGTTTCGGGAGAGCGTACGTGTGAGGGCACGGGTTAGTGTTAGCGTACAGGTTAGGATTAGGGGACAGGTGAGGGTAAGGCTTCGGGGAAGCGTTAGGGTTAGGGTTCGGACTAAGTTTAGGGTTAGGGCACGGGGACTGTTTAGGGTCCAGCTGAGGGTACGACAACGGTTTAGGGGGAGCGTACGTGTGAGTGAACGGGTTAGTGTTAGCGTACGGCTTAGGATAAGGGGACGTGTGAGGGGAAGGCTTCGGGGAAGGGTTCGTGTTAGGGTTCGGGCTAGGGTTAGGGTTAGAGGTCGGGGACGGTTTAGGGTCCAGGTGAGGGTACAAAAACGGTTTAGGGTGAGCGTACGTGTGAGGGCATCGGTTAGTGTTAGCGTACGTGTTAGGGTTAGGGGACGTGTGAGGGGAAGGCTTCGGGGAAGGGTTAGGTTTCAGGCTAGGGTTAGGGTTTGGGGACGTGGACGGTTTAGGGTCTAAGTGAGGGTACGACAACAGTATAGGGGGAGCGTACCTGTGAGGGCACGGGTTAGTGTTAGCGTACGGGTTAGGATTAGGGGATGTGTGAGGGGAAGGCTTCGGGGAAGGCTTAGGGTTAGGGTTCGGGCTACGGTTAGCGTTTGGGGATGGGGATGGTTGAGGGTCCCGGTGAGTGTACGACAATGGTTAAGGGGGAGCGTACGTGTGAGGGCACGGGTTAGTGTTAGCGTACGGGTTAGGATTAGGGGACGGGTGAGGGGAAGGCTTCGGGGAAGTGTTAGGGTTAGGCTTCGGGCTAGGGTTAGTTTTAGGGGACAGGGACGGTTTAAGGTCCAGGTGAGGGTACGACAACGGTTTCGGGGGAGTGTACGTGTGAGTCTACGGGTTAGTGTTAGCGTACGGGTTAGGATTAGGGGACAGGTGAGGGGAAGGTTTCGGGGAAGGTTTAGAGTTAGGGTTCGGGCTAGGGTTAGGGTTCGGGGACGGAGACGGTTTAGGGTCCAGGTGAGGGTACGACAACGGTTTCGGGGGAGCGTACGTGTGAGGGCATGGGTTAGTGTTAGCGTGCGGGTTAGGTTTACAGGACGGGTGAGGGGAAGGCTTCGGGGAAGGGTTAAGGTTAGGGTTCGTGCTAGGGTTAGGGGCCTGGGACGGTTTAGGGTCCAAGTGAGGGTACAACAGCGGTTTAGGTGGAGCATACGTGTGAGGGCACGGGTTAGTGTTAGCGTACGTGTTAGGATTAGGGGACAGGTGAGGGGAAGGCTTCGGGGAAGGGTTAGGGTTAGGTTTCGGGTTAGGGTTAGTGTTAGGCGACAGGGACGGTTTAGGGTCCAGGTGAGGGTACGACAACGGTGTAGGGGGAGCGTACGTGTGAGGGCATGGGTTAGTGTTAGCGTACGGGTTAGGATTAGGGGACGGGTGAGGGGAAGGCTTCGGGGAAGGGTTAGGGTTCTGGCTAGGGTTAGGGGACGGGGACGGGGACGGTTTAGGGTCCAGGTGAGGGTACGACAACGGTTTAGGGGGAGCGTACTTTTGAGGGCAAGGGTTAGTGTTAGTGTATGTGTTAGGATTAGGGGACGGGTGAGGGGAAGGCTTCGGGCAAGGGTTAGGGTTAGGGTTCGAGGTAGGGTTAGTGTTAGGCGACGAGGACGGTTTAGGGTCCAGGTGAGAGTACGACAACAGTTTAGGAGGAGCGTACGTGTGAGGGCATGGGTTAGTGTTAGCGTACGGGTTAGGATTACGGGACGGGTGAGGGGAAGGCTTCGGGGAAGGGTTAGGGTTAGGGTTCGGGCTAGTGTTAGGGTTAGGGGACGGAGACGGTTTAGCGTCCATGTGAGTGTACGACAATGGTTTAGGGGGAACGTACGTGTGAGGGCACGGGTTAGTGTTAGCGTACGGGTTAGGATTAGGGGACGGGTGATGGGAAGGCTTCGGGGAAGGGTTAGGGTTAGGGTTCGGGCTAGGGTTAGGGTTTGAGGACGGGGACGGTTTAGGGTCCAGGAGAGGGTACGATAACGGTTTAGGGGGAGTGTACGTGTGAGGGCACGGGTTAGTGTTAGCGTACGGGTTAGGATTTGGGGACGGTTGAGGGGAAGGCTTCGGGGAAGTGTTAGGGTTAGGGTTCGGGCTAGGGTTAGGGTTAGCGGACGGGACGGATTAGGGTCCAGTTGAGGGTACGACAATGGTTTCGGGGGAGCGTACGTGTGAAGGCATGGGTTAGTGTTAGCGTACGGGTTAGGATTAGGGGACAGGTGAGGGGAAGGCTTCGTGGAAGGGTTAGGTTTAGGGTTCGGGCTAGGGTTACGGTTTGGGGACGGGGACGGTTTAGGGTCCAAGTGAGGGTACGACAACAGTTTAGCGGGCGCGTACGTGTGAGGGCACGGGTTAGTGTTAGCATACTTGTTAGGATTAGGGGACGGTTGAGGGGAAGCCGTAGGGGAAGTGTTAGGGTTAGGGTTCGGGCTAGGGTTAGGGTTAGGGGACAGGGACCGTTTAGGTTCCAGGTGAGGGTACGACAATGGTTTCGGGGGAGCATACGTGTGATGGCATGGGTTAGTGTTAGCGTACGGGTTAGGATTAGGGGACGGGTGAGGGGAAGGCTTCGGGGAATGTTTAGGGTTAGGGTTCGGGCTAGGGTTAGGGTTAGGGGACGGGGACGGTTTAGGGTCCAGGTGAGGGTACGACAACGGTTTCGAGGGAGCGTACGTGTGAGGGCACGGGTTAGTGTTAGCGTACAGTTTAGGATTAGGGGACAGGTGAGGTGAAGGCTTCAGGGATGGGTTAGGGTTAGGGTTAGGGCTAGGTTTAGTGTTTGGGGACGGGGACGGTTTAGGGTCCAGGTGAGGGTACGACAACGGTTTAGGGGGAGCATACGTGTGAGGGCATGGGTTGGTGTTAGTGTACGGGTTAGGATTAGGGGACGGGTGAGGGGAAGGCTTCGGGGAAGGGTTAGGGTTAGGGTTCGGGCTAGGGTTAGGGTTAGAGGACAGGGATGGTTTAGGGTCCAGGGGAGGGTACGACAACGGTTTAGGGGGAGCGTATGTGTGAGGGCATGGGTTAGTGTTAGCGTATGGTTTAGGATTAGGGGACGGGTGAGGGGAAGGCTTCGGGGAAGGGTTAGGGTTAGGATTCGGGCTAGGGTTAGTGTGAGGGGACGGGGACGGTTTAGGGTCCAGGTGACGGTACGACAACGGTTTAGGGGGAGCGTATGTGTGAGGCCATGGGTTAGTGTTAGCGTACAGTTTAGGATTAGGGGACGGGTGAGGTGAAGGCTTCGGGGAAGGGTTAGGGTTAGGGTTAGGGCTAGGTTTAGTGTTTGGGGACGGGGACGGTTTAGGGTCCAGGTGAGGGTATGACAACGGTTTAGGGGGAGCAAACATGTGAGGGCATGGGTTAGTGTTAGCGTACGGGTTAGGATTAGGGGACGGGTGAGGGTAAGACTTCGGGGAAGGGTTAGTGTTAGGGTTCAGGCTAGGGTTAGGGTTAGAGGACGGGGATGGTTTAGGGTCCAGGGGAGGGTACGACAACGGTTTAGGGGGAGCGTACGTGTGAGGGCATGGGTTAGTGTTAGCGTAAGGTTTAGGATTAGGGGACGGGTGAGGGGAAGGCTTCGGGGAAGGGTTAGGGTTAGGGTTCGGGCTAGGGTTAGGGTTAGGGTATGGGGACGGTTTATGGTCCAGGTGAGGGTACGACAACAGTTTAGGGGGAGCGTACGTGTGAGGGCACGGGTTAGTGTTAGCGTAAGGTTTAGGATTAGGGGACGGGTGAGGGGAAGGCTTCGGGGAAGGCTTAGGGTTAGGGTTCGGGCTAGGGTTAGGGTTAGGGGATGGGGACGGTTTAGGGTCCAGGTGAGGGTACGACAACGGTTTAGGGGGAGCGTACGTGTGAGGGCATGGGTTAGTGTTAGCGTAAGGTTTAGGATTAGGAGACGGGTGAGGGGAAGGCTTCGGGGAAGTGTTAGGGTTACTGTTCGGGCTAGGGTGACGGTTAGGGGACGGGGACGGTTTAGGGTCCAGGTGAGGGTACGACAACGGTTTAGGGTGAGCGTACGTGTGAGGGCACGGGTTAGTGTTAGCGTACGGGTTAGGATTAGGGGACTGGTGAGGGGAAGGCTTCCGGAAAGGGTTAGGGTTAGGGTTCGGGCTAGGGTTAGGGTAAGGGGACGGGGACGGTTTAGGGTCCAGGTGAGGGTACGACTACGGTTTAGAGGGAGCGTAAGTGTGAGGGCACGGGTTAGTGTTGCGTACGGGTTAGGATTAGGGGACGGGTGAGGGGAAGGCTTCGGGGAAGGGTTAGGGTTATGGTTCGTGCTAGGGTTAGGGTTTCGGGACGTGGACGGTTTAGGGTCCAGGTGAGGGTACTACAACGTTGTAGGGCGAGCGTACGGGTGAGCGCACGGGTTAGTGTTAGCGTACGGGTTACGATTAAGTGACGGGTGAGGGGAAGGCTTCGGGGAAAGGTTAGGGTTAGGGTTCGGGCTAGTGTTAGGGTTAGGGGACGGGGACGGTTTAGGGTCCAGGTGAGGGTATGACAACGGTTTCGGGGGAGCGTAGGTGTGAGGGCACGGGTTAGTGTTAGCGTACGGGTTAGGATTAGGGGACGGGGAGGGGAAGGCTTCGGGGAAGGGTTAGGGTTAGGGTTCGGGCTAGGTTTAGGGTTCGGGGACGGGGACGGTTTAGGGTCCAGGTGAGGGTACGACAACGGTTTCGGGGGAGCGTACGTGTGAGGGCATGGGTTAGTGTTAGCGTATGGGTTAGGTTTACAGGATGGGTGAAGGGAAGGCTTCGGGGAAGGGTTAAGGTTAGGGTTTGGGCTAGGGTTAGGGTTAGGGGACGGGGACTGTTTAGGGTCCAGGTGAGGGTACGACAACGGTGTAGGGGGAGCGTACGTGTGAGGGCACGGGTTAGAGTTAGCGTAAGGGATAAGATTAGGAGACGGTTGAGGGGAAGGCTTCGGTGAATGGTTAGTGTTAGGGTTCGGGCTAGGGTTAGGGTTAGGGGACGGGGACGGTTTTGGGTCCAGGTGAGGGTACGACAACGGTTTAGGGGGAGCATACTTTTGAGGGCATTGGTTAGTGTTAGCGTACGGGTTAGGATTAGGGGACGGGTGAGGGGAAGGCTTCGGGGAAGGGTTAGGGTTAGGGTTCGGGCTAGGGTTAGGGTTAGGGAACGGGGACGGTTTAGGGTCCAGGTGAGGGTACGACAACGGTGTAGGGGGAGTGTACGAGTGAGGGCACGGGTTAGTGTTAGCGTACAGTTTAGGATTAGGTGACCGGTGAGGTGAAGGCTTCGGGGAAGGGTTAGGGTTAGGGTTAGGTCTAGGGTTAGTGTTTGGGGACGGGGACGGTTTAGGGTCCAGGTTAGGGTACGACAACGGTGTAGGGGGAGTGTACGTGTGAGGGCACGGGTTAGTGTTAGCGTACAGTTTAGGATTAGGGGACGGGTGAGGTGAAGGCTTCGGGGAAGGGTTAGGGTTAGGGTTAGGTCTAGGGTTAGTGTTTGGGGACGGGGACGGTTTAGGTCCAGGTGAGGGTACGACAAAGGTTTAGGGGGAGCATACGTGTGAGGGCACGGGTTAGTGTTAGTGTATGGGTTAGGATTAGGGGACGGGTGAGGGGAAGGCTTCAGGGAAGGGTTAGGGTTAGGGTTCAGGCTAGGGTTAGGGTTAGAGGATGGGGATGGTTTAGGGTCCAGGGGAGGGTACGACAACGGTTTAGGGGGAGCGTATGTGTGAGGGCACGGGTTAGTGTTAGCGTACGGGTTAGGATTAGGGGATGGGTGAGGGGAAGGCTTCAGGGAAGGCTTAGGGTTAGGGTTTGGGCTAGGGTTAGGGTTAGGGGACGGGAACGATTTAAGGTCCAGGTGAGGGTACGACAACGGTTTAGAGGGAGCGTACATGTGAGGGCATGGGTTAGTGTTACGTACGGCTTAGGATTAGGGGACGGGTGAGGGGAAGGCTTCGGGGAAGGGTTAGGGTTAGGGTTAGGGCTAGGGTTAGGTTTAGGGGACGGGGACGGTTTAGGGTCCAGGTGAGGGTACGACAACGGTTTAGGGGGAGCGTACGTGTGAGGGCATGGGTTAGTGTTAGCGTAAGGTTTAGGGTTATGGGACGGGTGAGGGGAAGGCTTCGGGGAAGGGTTAGGGTTAGGGTTCGGGCTAGGGTTAGGGTTAGGTTATGGGGACCGTTTATGGTCCAGGTGAGGGTACGACAACAGTTTAGGGGGAGCGTACGTGTGAGGGCACGGGTTAGTGTTAGCGTACGGGTTAGGATTAGGGGACGGGTGAGGGGAAGGCGTAGGGGAAGTGTTAGGGTTAGGGTTCGGGCTCGGGTTAGGGTTAGGGGACGGGGACGGTTTAGGGTCCAGGTGAGGGTACGACAACGGTTTCGGGGGAGCGTACGTGTGAGGGCACGGGTTAGTGTTAGCGTACTGGTTAGGATTAGGGGACGTGTGAGGAGAAGGCTTCTGGAAAGTGTTAGGGTTAGGGTTCAGGCTAGGGTTAGGGTTAGGGGACGGGACGGTTTAGGGTCCAGGTGAGTGTACGACAACGGTTTCGGGAGAGCGTACGTGTGAGGGCACGGGTTAGTGTTAGCGTACAGGTTAGGATTAGGGGACAGGTGAGGGTAAGGCTTCGGGGAAGCGTTAGGGTTAGGGTTCGGGCTAGGGTTAGGGTTAGAGGTCGGGGACGGTTTAGGGTCCAGGTGAGGGTACAAAAACGGTTTAGGGTGAGCGTACGTGTGAGGGCATGGGTTAGTGTTAGCGTACGTGTTAGGGTTAGGGGACGTGTGAGGGGAAGGCTTCGGGGAAGGGTTAGGGTTCAGGCTAGGGTTAGGGTTTGGGGACGTGGACGGTTTAGGGTCTAAGTGAGGGTACGACAACAGTATAGGGGGAGCGTACCTGTGAGGGCACGGGTTAGTGTTAGCGTACGGGTTAGGATTAGGGGATGTGTGAGGGGAAGGCTTCGGGGAAGGCTTAGGGTTAGGGTTCGGGCTACGGTTAGCGTTTGGGGATGGGGATGGTTGAGGGTCCCGGTGAGTGTACGACAATGGTTAAGGGGGAGCGTACGTGTGAGGGCACGGGTTAGTGTTAGCGTACGGGTTAGGATTAGGGGACGGGTGAGGGGAAGGCTTCGGGGAAGTGTTAGGGTTAGGCTTCGGGCTAGGGTTAGGGTTAGGGGACAGGGACGGTTTAAGGTCCAGGTGAGGGTACGATAACGGTTTCGGGGGAGTGTACGTGTGAGGCTACGGGTTAGTGTTAGCGTACGGGTTAGCATTAGGGGACGGGTGAGGGGAAGGTTTCGGGGAAGGTTTAGGGTTAGGGTTCGGGCTAGGGTTAGGGTTCGGGGACGGAGACGGTTTAGGGTCCAGGTGAGGGTACGACAACGGTTTCGGGGGAGCGTACGTGTGAGGGCATGGGTTAGTGTTAGCGTGCGGGTTAGGTTTACAGGACGGGTGAGGGGAAGGCTTCGGGGAAGGGTTAAGGTTAGGGTTCGGGCTAGGGTTAGGGGCCTGGGACGGTTTAGGGTCCAAGTGAGGGTACAACAGCGGTTTAGGTGGAGCATACGTGTGAGGGCATGGGTTAGTGTTAGCGTACGTGTTAGGATTAGGGGACAGGTGAGGGGAAGGCTTCGGGGAAGGGTTAGGGTTATGTTTCAGGTTAGGGTTAGTGTTAGGCGACGGGGACGGTTTAGGGTCCAGGTGAGGGTACGACAACAGTGTAGGGGGAGCGTACGTGTGAGGGCATGGGTTAGTGTTAGCGTACGGGGTAGGATTAGGGGACGGGTGAGGGGAAGGCTTCGGGGAAGGGTTAGGGTTAGGGTTCTGGCTAGGGTTAGGGTTAGGGAACGGGGACGGTTTAGGGTCCAGGTGAGGGTACGACAACGGTTTAGGGGGAGCGTACTTTTGAGGGCATTGGTTAGTGTTAGCGTACGGGTTAGGATTAGGGGACGGGTGAGGGGAAGGCTTCGGGGAAGGGTTAGGGTTAGCGTTCAGGCTAGGGTTAGGGTTAGCGGACGGGGATGGTTTAGGGTCCAGGTGAGGGTACGACAACGGTTTAGGGGGAGCGTACATGTGAGGGCACGGGTTAGTGTTAGCGTATGGGTTAGGATTAGGGGACGGGTGAGGGGAAGGCTTCGGGGAAGGGTTAGTGTTAGGGTTCGGGCTATGGTTAGGAGATGGGGACGGTTTAGGGTCCAGCTGAGGGTACGACAACGGTTTAGGGCCAGCGTACGTGTGAGGGCACGGGTCAGTGTTAGCGTAGGGGTTAGGATTAGGGTACGGGTGAGGGGAAGGCTTTGGGGAAGGGTTAGTTTTAGGGTTCGGGCTAGGGTTAGGGTTAGGGGACGGGGACGGTTTAGGGTGCAGGTGAGGGAACGACAACGGTTTAGGGTGAGCGTACGTGTGAGGGCACGGGTTAGTGTTAGCGTACGGGTTAGGATTAGGGGACGGGTGAGGGGAAGGCTTCGGGGAAGGGGTAGGGTTAGGGTTCAGGCTAGGGTTAGGGTTAGGGGACGGGTACGGTTTAGAGTCCAGGTGAGGGTACGACAACGTTGTAGGCCGAGCGTACCTGTGAGCGCACGGGTTAGTGTTAGAGTACGGGTTAGGATTAAGTGACGGGTGAGGGGAAGGCTTCGTGGAAGGTTTAGGGTTAGGGTTCGGGCTAGGGTTAGGGTTAGGGGACGGGGACGGTTTAGGGTCCAGGTGAGGGTACGACAACGGTTTAGGGGGAGCGTATGTGTGAGGGCACGGGTTACTGTTACCGTACGGCTTAGGATTAGTGGACGGGTGAGGGGAAGGCTTCGGGGAAGGGTTAGGGTTAGGGTTCGGGCTAGGGTTAGTGTTAGGGTTAGGGGACGGTTTAGGGTCCAGGTGAGGGTACGACAAATGTTTATGGGGAGCGTACGTGTGAGGGCACGGGTTAGTGTTAGCGTACGGGTTAGGATTAGGGCACGGGTGAGGGGAAGGCTTCGGGGAAGTGTTAGGTTTAGGGTTCGGGCTAGGGTTAGGGTTAGGGGACGGGGACGGTTTAGGGTCCAAGTGAGGGTACGACAACGGTTTACAGGGAGCGTACGGGTGAGAGCACGGGTCAATGTTAACGTACGGCTTAGGATTAGGGGACGGGTGAGGGGAAGGCTTCGGGGAAGGGTTAGGGTTATGTTTCAGGCTAGGGTTAGGGTTAGGGGACGGGGACGGTTTAGGGTCCAGGTGAGTGTACGACAAGGGTTTAGGGGGAGAGTACGTGTGAGGGCATGGGTTAGTGTTAGCGTACGGGTTAGGATTAGGGGACGGGTGAAGGGAAGGCTTCGGGGAACGGTTAGGGTTAGGTTTCGGGCTAGGGTTAGGGTTAGGGGACGGGGACGGTTTAGGGTCCAGGTGAGGGTACGACAACGGTTTCGGGGGAGCGTTCGTGTGAGGGCAAGGGTTAGTGTTAGCGTACGGGTTAGGATTAGGGGACGGGTGAGTGGAAGGCTTTGGGGAAGGGTTAGTGTTATGGTTCGGGCTAGAGTCAGGGTTAGGGGACGGGGACGGTTTAGGGTCCATGTGAGGGTACGACAACGGTTTAGGGGGAGCGAACGTGTGAGGGCATGGGTTAGTGTTAGCGTACGGGTTAGGATTAGGGGACGGGTGAGGGGAAGGCTTCGAGGAAGGATTAGGGTTAGGGTTCGGGCTAGAGTCAGGGTTAGGGGACGGGGACGGTTCAGGGTCCAGGTGAGGGTACGACAACGGTTTAGGGGGAGCGTAGGTGTGAGGGCACGGGGTGGTGTTAGCGTACGGGTTAGGATTAAGGGACGGGTGAGGGGAAGGCTTTGGGGAAGGGTTAGGGTTAGGGTTCGGGCTAGGGTTAGGGTTAGTGGACGGGGACGGTTTAGGGTCCAGATGAGGGTACGACAACGGTTTAGGGGGAGCGTATGTGTGAGGGCACGGGTTAGTGTTAGCGTGCGGTTTAGGATTAGGGGACGAGTGAGGGGAAGGCTTCGGGGAAGTGTTAGGGTTAGGGTTCGGGCTAAGGTTAGGTTTAGGCGACGGGGATGGTTTAGGGTCCAGGTGAGGGTACGAAAACGGTTTAGGGGGAGCGTACGTGTGAGGGCACGGGTTAGTGTTAGCGTACGGGTTAGGATTAGGGGACGGGTGAGCGAAGGCTTCGGGGAAGGTTAACGGTTAGGGTTTGGGCTAGGGTTAGAGTTAGGGGACGAGGACGGTTTTGGGTCCAGGTGAGGGTACAACAACGGTGTAGGGTGAACGAACGTGTGGGGGCACAGGTTAGTGTTAGCGTACTGGATAGGATTAGGGGACGGGTGAGGGGAAGGCTTCGGGGAAGGGTTAGGGTTAGGGTTCGGGCTAGGGTTGGGGTTAGGGGACGGGGACGGTTTAGGATCCAGGTGAGTGTACGACAACGGTTTAGGGGGAGCGTACGTGAGAGGGCACGGGTTAGTGTTAGCGTACGGCTTAGGATTACGGGACGTGTGAGGGGAAGGCTTCGGGGAAGGGTTAGTGTTAGGGTTAGGGTTCGGGCTAGGGTTAGATTAGGGGATGGGGAGGGTTTAGGGTCCAGATGAGGGTACGACAACAGTTTAGGAGGAGCGTACGTGTGAGGGCACTGGTTAGTGTTAGCGTACGGGTTAAGATTAGCGGACGGGTGAGGGGAAGGCTTCGGGGAAGGCTTCGGGGAAGGGTTAGGGTTAAGGTTTGGGCTAGGGTTAGGGTTAGGGGACGGGGAAGGTTTAGCGTCCAGCTGAGTGTACGACAAAGGTTTAGGGGGAGCATACGTGTGAGGGCATGGGTTAGTGTTAGCATACGGGTTATGATTAGGGGACGGGTTAGGGGAAGGCTTCAGGTAAGGTTTAGGGTTAGCGTTCAGGGTAGGGTTAGGTTTAGGGGACGGGGACGGTTTAGGGTCCAGGTGAGGGTACGACAACGGTGTAGGGGGCGCGTACGAGTGAGGGCACAGGTTAGTGTTAGCGTACGGGTTAGGATTAGGGGACGGGTGAGGGGAAGGCTTCGGGGAGGGGTTAGGTTTAGGGTTCGGTCTAGGGTTACGGTTAGGGGACGGGGACGGTTTAGGGTCCAGGTGAGGGTACGACAACGGATTAGGGGCAGCGTACGTGTGAGGGCATCGGTTAGTGTTGGCGTACGGGTTAGGATTAGTGGACGGGTGAGGGGAAGGTTTCAGGGAAGGGTTAGTGTTAGGGTTCGGGCTAGGGTTAGCGTTATGGGACGGGGAAGGTTTAGGGTCCAGGTGAGGGTACGACAACAGTTTAGGAGGAGCGTACGTGTGAGGGCACGGGTTAGAGTTAGCGTTCGGGTTAGGATTAGGGGATGGGTGAGGGGAAGGCTTCGGGGAAGTGTTAGGGTTAGGGTTCGGGCTAGGGTTAGGGTTAGGGGACGGGGACGGTTTAGGGTCCAGGTGAGGGTACGACAACGGTTTAGGGGGAGCGTACGTGTGAGGGCATGGGTTATTGTTAGCGTACGGGTTAGGATTAGGGGTCGTGTGAGGGGAAGGCTTCGGGGAAGGGTTACGGTTAGGCTTCAGGCTAGGGTTAGGGTTAGGGGATGGGGACGGTTTAGGGTCCAGGTGAGGGTACGAAAACGGTTTAGGGGGAGCGTACGTGTGAGGGCACGGGTTAGTGTTAGCGTTCGGGTTAGGATTAGGGCACGGGTGAGGGGAAGGCTTCGGGGAAGTGTTAGGGTTAGGGTTCGGGCTAGGGTTAGGGTTAGGGGACGGGGACGGTTTAGGGTCCAGGTGAGGGTACGACAACGGTTTACAGGGAGCGTACGGGTGAGAGCACGGGTCAATGTTAACGTACGGCCTAGGATTAGGGGACGGGTGAGGGGAAGTCTTCGGGGAAAGGTTAGGGTTAGGGTTCGGGCTAGGGTTAGGATTAGGGGACGGGGACGGTTTAGGGTCCAGGTGAGAGAACGACAAGGGTTTAGGGGGAGCGTAAGTGTGAATGCAAGGGTTAGTGTTAGCGTACGGGTTAGGATTAGGGGACGGGTGAATGGAAGGTTTCGGAGTAGGGTTAGGGTTAGGGTTCGGGCTAGGGTTACGGTTAGGGGATAGGGACAGTTTAGGGTCCAGGTTAGGGGACGACAATGGTTTAGGGTGAGCGTACGTGTGAGGGCACGGGTTAGTGTTAGCGTACGGGTTAGGATTAGGGGACGTGTGAGGGGAAGGCTTCGGGGAGGCGTTAGTGTTATGGTTTGGGCTAGGGTTAGGGTTAGGGGACGGGGACGGCTTAGGGTCCAGGGGAGGGTACGACAACGGTTTAGGGGGAACGTACATGTGAGGGCACGGGTTAGTGTTAGCGTACGGGTTAGGATTAGGGGACGGGTGAGGGGAAGGCTTCGGGGAAGAGTTAGGGTTAGGTTTCGGGTTAGGGTTAGAGTTAGGGGAAAGGGACGGTTTAGGGTCCAGGTGAGGGTACGACAACGGTTTCGGGGGAGTGTACGTTTGAGGTCACGGGTTAGTGTTAGCGTACGGGTTAGGATTAGGAGACGGGTGAGGGGAAGGCTTCGGGGATGTGTTAGGGTTCGGGCTAGGGTTAGGATTTGGGGACGTGGACGGTTTAGGGTCTAAGTGAGGGTACGACAAGAATTTAGGGGGAGCGTACGTGTGAGGGCACGGGTTAGTGTTAGCGTACGGGTTAGGATTAGGGGACAGGTAAGGGGAAGGCTTCGGGGAAGGGTTAGGGTTAGGGTTGATGCTAGGGTTAGGGTTAGGGGACGGAGACGGTTTAGGGTCCAGGTGAAGGTACGACAACGGTTTAGGAGGAGCGTACGTGTGAGGGCATGGGTTAGTGTTAGCGTACGGGTTGGGATTAGGGAACAGGTGAGGGGAAGGCTTCGGGGAAGAGTTAGGGTTAGGGTTCGGGCTAGGGTTAGGTTTAGGGGATGGGGACGGTTTAGGGTCCAGGTGAGTGTACGACAACGGTTTAGGGGGAGCGTACGTGTGAGGGCATGGTTTAGTGTTAGCGTACGTGTTAGGGTTAGGGGACGTGTGAGGGGAAGGCTTCGGGGAAGGGTTAGATTTAGGGTTCGGGCTAGGATTAGGGTTAGGTGACGGGGACGATTTAGGGTCCAGGTGAGGGTACGACAACGGTTTAGGGGGAGCGTACGTGTGAGGGCATGGGTTAGTGTTAGCGTACGGCTTAGTTTTAGGGGACGGGTGAGGAGAAGGCTTCAGGGAAGGGTTAGGGTTAGGGTTCGGGCTAGGGTTAGGGTTAGAGAACGGGGACGGTTTAGGGTCCAGGTGAGGGTACGAGAACGGTTTAGGGGGAGCGTACGTGTGAGGGCATGTGTTAGTTATAGCGTACGGCTTAGGATTAGGAGACGTGTGAGGGGAAGGCTTCGGGGAAGGTTTAGGGTTAGGGTTCAGGCTAGGGTTAGGGTTAGGGGTCGGGGACGGTTTAGGGTCCAGGTGAGGGTACGACAACGGTTTAGGGGGAGCGTACGTGTGAGGGCACGGGTTAGTGTTAGCGTACGTGTTAGGAATAGGGGACGGGTGAGGGGAAGGCTTCTGGGAAGGGTTAGGGTTAGGGTTAGGGCTAGGGTTAGGGTTAGGGGACTGGGACGGTTTAGGGTCTGGGTGAGGGTACGAAAACGGTTTAGGGTGAGCGTACGTGTGAGGGCACAGGTTAGTGTTAGCGTACGGGTTAGGATTAGGGGACGGCTGAGGGGAAGGCTTCAGGGAAGGGTTAGGGTTAGTGTTCGGGCTAGGGTTAGGATTAGGGTACGGTGACGGTTTAGGGTCCAGGTGAGGGTACGACAACGGTTTAGGGGGAGCGTACGTGTGAGGGCATGGGTTAGTGTTAGTGTACGGGTTAGGATTAGGGGACGGGTGAAGGGAAGGCTTCGGAGAACGGTTAGGGTTAGGGTTCGGGCTAGGTTTAGGTTTAGGGGATGGGGACGGGTTAGGGTCCAGGTGAGTGTACGAAAACGGTTTAGGGGGAGCGTACGTGTGAGGGCACGGGTTAGTGTTATCGTATGGGTTAGGATTAAGGGACGGGTGAGGGGAAGGCTTCGGGGAAGGGTTGGGCATAGTGTTCGGGCTAGGGTTAGTGTTAGGGTACGGGGACGGTTTAGGGTCCAGGTGAGGGTACGACAACGGATTAGGGGGAGCGTACGTGTGAGGGCATGGGTTAGTGTTAGCGTACGGGTTAGGATTAGGGGATGGCTGAGGGGAAGGCTTCAGGGAAGGGTTAGGGTTAGTGTTTGGGCTAGGGTTAGCGTTAGGGGACGGGGACGGTTTACGGTCCAGGTGAGGGTACGGCAACAGTTTAGGAGGAGCGTATGTGTGAGGGCTCGGGTTAGTGTTAGCGTACGGGTTAGGATTAGGGGACGGGTGAGGGGAAGGCTTCGGGGAAGTGTTACGGTTAGGGTTCAGGCTAGGGTTAGGGTTAGGGGACGGGGACGGTTTAGGGTCCAGGTGAGTGTACGACAATGGTTTAGGGGGAGCGTACGTGTGAGGGCATTGGTTAGTGTTAGCGTACAGGTTAGGATTAGGGGACGGGTGAGGGGAAGGTTTCGGGGAAGGGTTAGGGTTAGGGTTCGGGCTAGGGTAAGGGTTATTGGACGGGGACGGTTTAGGGTCCAGGTGAGGGTACGACAACGGTTTAGGTGGAGCGTACGTGTGAGGGCACGGGTTAGTTTTAGCGTACGGGTTAGGATTAGGGGACGTGTGAGGGGAAGGCTTAGGGGAAGGGTTATGGTTAGGGATCGGGCTAGAGTTAGGGTTAGGGGACGGGGACGTTTTAGGGTCCAGGTGAGTGTACGACAATGGTTTAGGGTGAGCGTACATGTCAGGGCACGGGTTAGTGTTAGTGTACGGGTTAGGATTAGTGGACGGGTGAGGGGAAGGCTTCGGGGAAGGGTTAGATTTAGGATTCGGGCTAGGGTTAGGGTTAGGGGACGGGGACGGTTTAGGGTCCAGGTGAGGGTACGACAACGTTTTACGGGGAGTGTACGTTTGAGAGCACGGGTTAGTGTTAGCGTACGGGTTAGGATTAGGGGACGGGTGAGGGGAAGGCTTCGGGGAAGCGTTAGGGTTAGGGTTCGGACTAAGTTTAGGGTTAGGGCACGGGGACTGTTTAGGGTCCAGCTGAGGGTACGACAACGGTTTAGGGGGAGCGTACGTGTGAGTGAACGGGTTAGTGTTAGCGTACGGCTTAGGATAAGGGGACGTGTGAGGGGAAGGCTTCGGGGAAGGGTTCGTGTTAGGGTTCGGGCTAGGGTTAGGGTTAGAGGTCGGGGACGGTTTAGGGTCCAGGTGAGGGTACAAAAACGGTTTAGGGTGAGCGTACGTGTGAGGGCATCGGTTAGTGTTAGCGTACGTGTTAGGGTTAGGGGACGTGTGAGGGGAAGGCTTCGGGGAAGGGTTAGGTTTCAGGCTAGGGTTAGGGTTTGGGGACGTGGACGGTTTAGGGTCTAAGTGAGGGTACGACAACAGTATAGGGGGAGCGTACCTGTGAGGGCACGGGTTAGTGTTAGCGTACGGGTTAGGATTAGGGGATGTGTGAGGGGAAGGCTTCGGGGAAGGCTTAGGGTTAGGGTTCGGGCTACGGTTAGCGTTTGGGGATGGGGATGGTTGAGGGTCCCGGTGAGTGTACGACAATGGTTAAGGGGGAGCGTACGTGTGAGGGCACGGGTTAGTGTTAGCGTACGGGTTAGGATTAGGGGACGGGTGAGGGGAAGGCTTCGGGGAAGTGTTAGGGTTAGGCTTCGGGCTAGGGTTAGGGTTAGGGGACAGGGACGGTTTAAGGTCCAGGTGAGGGTACGACAACGGTTTCGGGGGAGTGTACGTGTGAGTCTACGGGTTAGTGTTAGCGTACGGGTTAGGATTAGGGGACAGGTGAGGGGAAGGTTTCGGGGAAGGTTTAGGGTTAGGGTTCGGGCTAGGGTTAGGGTTCGGGGACGGAGACGGTTTAGGGTCCAGGTGAGGGTACGACAACGGTTTCGGGGGAGCGTACGTGTGAGGGCATGGGTTAGTGTTAGCGTGCGGGTTAGGTTTACAGGACGGGTGAGGGGAAGGCTTCGGGGAAGAGTTAAGGTTAGGGTTCGTGCTAGGGTTAGGGGCCTGGGACGGTTTAGGGTCCAAGTGAGGGTACAACAGCGGTTTAGGTGGAGCATACGTGTGAGGGCACGGGTTAGTGTTAGCGTACGTGTTAGGATTAGGGGACAGGTGAGGGGAAGGCTTCGGGGAAGGGTTAGGGTTAGGTTTCGGGTTAGGGTTAGTGTTAGGCGACAGGGACGGTTTAGGGTCCAGGTGAGGGTACGACAACGGTGTAGGGGGAGCGTACGTGTGAGGGCACGGGTTAGTGTTAGCGTACGGGTTAGGATTAGGGGACGGGTGAGGGGAAGGCTTCGGGGAAGGGTTAGGGTTCTGGCTAGGGTTAGGGGACGGGGACGGGGACGGTTTAGGGTCCAGGTGAGGGTACGACAACGGTTTAGGGGGAGCGTACTTTTGAGGGCAAGGGTTAGTGTTAGTGTATGTGTTAGGATTAGGGGACGGGTGAGGGGAAGGCTTCGGGCAAGGGTTAGGGTTAGGGTTCGAGGTAGGGTTAGTGTTAGGCGACGAGGACGGTTTAGGGTCCAGGTGAGAGTACGACAACAGTTTAGGAGGAGCGTACGTGTGAGGGCATGGGTTAGTGTTAGCGTACGGGTTAGGATTACGGGACGGGTGAGGGGAAGGCTTCGGGGAAGGGTTAGGGTTAGGGTTCGGGCTAGTGTTAGGGTTAGGGGACGGAGACGGTTTAGCGTCCATGTGAGTGTACGACAATGGTTTAGGGGGAACGTACGTGTGAGGGCACGGGTTAGTGTTAGCGTACGGGTTAGGATTAGGGGACGGGTGATGGGAAGGCTTCGGGGAAGGGTTAGGGTTAGGGTTCGGGCTAGGGTTAGGGTTTGAGGACGGGGACGGTTTAGGGTCCAGGAGAGGGTACGATAACGGTTTAGGGGGAGTGTACGTGTGAGGGCACGGGTTAGTGTTAGCGTACGGGTTAGGATTTGGGGACGGTTGAGGGGAAGGCTTCGGGGAAGTGTTAGGGTTAGGGTTCGGGCTAGGGTTAGGGTTAGCGGACGGGACGGATTAGGGTCCAGGTGAGGGTACGACAATGGTTTCGGGGGAGCGTACGTGTGAAGGCATGGGTAGTGTTAGCGTACGGGTTAGGATTAGGGGACAGGTGAGGGGAAGGCTTCGGGGAAGGGTTAGGTTTAGGGTTCGGGCTAGGGTTACGGTTTGGGGACGGGGACGGTTTAGGGTCCAAGTGAGGGTAAGACAACAGTTTAGCGGGCGCGTACGTGTGAGGGCACGGGTTAGTGTTAGCGTACTTGTTAGGATTAGGGGACGGTTGAGGGGAAGCCGTAGGGGAAGTGTTAGGGTTAGGGTTCGGGCTAGGGTTAGGGTTAGGGGACAGGGACCGTTTAGGTTCCAGGTGAGGGTACGACAATGGTTTCGGGGGAGCATACGTGTGATGGCATGGGTTAGTGTTAGCGTACGGGTTAGGATTAGGGGACGGGTGAGGGGAAGGCTTCGGGGAATGTTTAGGGTTAGGGTTCGGGCTAGGGTTAGGGTTAGGGGACGGGGACGGTTTAGGGTCCAGGTGAGGGTACGACAACGGTTTCGAGGGAGCGTACGTGTGAGGGCACGGGTTAGTGTTAGCGTACAGTTTAGGATTAGGGGACAGGTGAGGTGAAGGCTTCAGGGATGGGTTAGGGTTAGGGTTAGGGCTAGGTTTAGTGTTTGGGGACGGGGACGGTTTAGGGTCCAGGTGAGGGTACGACAACGGTTTAGGGGGAGCATACGTGTGAGGGCATGGGTTGGTGTTAGTGTACGGGTTAGGATTAGGGGACGGGTGAGGGGAAGGCTTCGGGGAAGGGTTAGGGTTAGGGTTCGGGCTAGGGTTAGGGTTAGAGGACAGGGATGGTTTAGGGTCCAGGGGAGGGTACGACAACGGTTTAGGGGGAGCGTATGTGTGAGGGCATGGGTTAGTGTTAGCGTATGGTTTAGGATTAGGGGACGGGTGAGGGGAAGGCTTCGGGGAAGGGTTAGGGTTAGGATTCGGGCTAGGGTTAGTGTGAGGGGACGGGGACGGTTTAGGGTCCAGGTGACGGTACGACAACGGTTTAGGGGGAGCGTATGTGTGAGGCCATGGGTTAGTGTTAGCGTACAGTTTAGGATTAGGGGACGGGTGAGGTGAAGGCTTCGGGGAAGGGTTAGGGTTAGGGTTAGGGCTAGGTTTAGTGTTTGGGGACGGGGACGGTTTAGGGTCCAGGTGAGGGTATGACAACGGTTTAGGGGGAGCAAACATGTGAGGGCATGGGTTAGTGTTAGCGTACGGGTTAGGATTAGGGGACGGGTGAGGGTAAGACTTCGGGGAAGGGTTAGTGTTAGGGTTCAGGCTAGGGTTAGGGTTAGAGGACGGGGATGGTTTAGGGTCCAGGGGAGGGTACGACAACGGTTTAGGGGGAGCGTACGTGTGAGGGCATGGGTTAGTGTTAGCGTAAGGTTTAGGATTAGGGGACGGGTGAGGGGAAGGCTTCGGGGAAGTGTTAGGGTTACTGTTCGGGCTAGGGTGACGGTTAGGGGACGGGGACGGTTTAGGGTCCAGGTGAGGGTACGACAACGGTTTAGGGTGAGCGTACGTGTGAGGGCACGGGTTAGTGTTAGCGTACGGGTTAGGATTAGGGGACTGGTGAGGGGAAGGCTTCCGGAAAGGGTTAGGGTTAGGGTTCGGGCTAGGGTTAGGGTAAGGGGACGGGGACGGTGTAGGGTCCAGGTGAGGGTACGACTACGGTTTAGAGGGAGCGTAAGTGTGAGGGCACGGGTTAGTGTTGCGTACGGGTTAGGATTAGGGGACGGGTGAGGGGAAGGCTTCGGGGAAGGGTTAGGGTTATGGTTCGTGCTAGGGTTAGGGTTTCGGGACGTGGACGGTTTAGGGTCCAGGTGAGGGTACTACAACGTTGTAGGGCGAGCGTACGGGTGAGCGCACGGGTTAGTGTTAGCGTACGGGTTACGATTAAGTGACGGGTGAGGGGAAGGCTTCGGGGAAAGGTTAGGGTTAGGGTTCGGGCTAGTGTTAGGGTTAGGGGACGGGGACGGTTTAGGGTCCAGGTGAGGGTATGACAACGGTTTCGGGGGAGCGTAGGTGTGAGGGCACGGGTTAGTGTTAGCGTACGGGTTAGGATTAGGGGACGGGGAGGGGAAGGCTTCGGGGAAGGGTTAGGGTTAGGGTTCGGGCTAGGTTTAGGGTTCGGGGACGGGGACGGTTTAGGGTCCAGGTGAGGGTACGACAACGGTTTCGGGGGAGCGTACGTGTGAGGGCATGGGTTAGTGTTAGCGTATGGGTTAGGTTTACAGGATGGGTGAAGGGAAGGCTTCGGGGAAGGGTTAAGGTTAGGGTTTGGGCTAGGGTTAGGGTTAGGGGACGGGGACTGTTTAGGGTCCAGGTGAGGGTACGACAACGGATTAGGGGGACCGTACGTGTGAGGGCACGGGTTAGAGTTAGCGTAAGGGATAAGATTAGGAGACGGTTGAGGGGAAGGCTTCGGTGAATGGTTAGTGTTAGGGTTCGGGCTAGGGTTAGGGTTAGGGGACGGGGACGGTTTTGGGTCCAGGTGAGGGTACGACAACGGTTTAGGGGGAGCATACTTTTGAGGGCATTGGTTAGTGTTAGCGTACGGGTTAGGATTAGGGGACGGGTGAGGGGAAGGCTTCGGGGAAGGGTTAGGGTTAGGGTTCGGGCTAGGGTTAGGGTTAGGGAACGGGGACGGTTTAGGGTCCAGGTGAGGGTACGACAACGGTGTAGGGGGAGTGTACGAGTGAGGGCACGGGTTAGTGTTAGCGTACAGTTTAGGATTAGGTGATCGGTGAGGTGAAGGCTTCGGGGAAGGGTTAGGGTTAGGGTTAGGTCTAGGGTTAGTGTTTGGGGACGGGGACGGTTTAGGGTCCAGGTTAGGGTACGACAACGGTGTAGGGGGAGTGTACGTGTGAGGGCACGGGTTAGTGTTAGCGTACAGTTTAGGATTAGGGGACGGGTGAGGTGAAGGCTTCAGGGAAGGGTTAGGGTTAGGGTTAGGTCTAGGGTTAGTGTTTGGGGACGGGGACGGTTTAGGGTCCAGGTGAGGGTACGACAAAGGTTTAGGGGGAGCATACGTGTGAGGGCACGGGTTAGTGTTAGTGTATGGGTTAGGATTAGGGGACGGGTGAGGGGAAGGCTTCAGGGAAGGGTTAGTGTTAGGATTCAGGCTAGGGTTAGGGTTAGAGGATGGGGATGGTTTAGGGTCCAGGGGAGGGTACGACAACGGTTTAGGGGGAGCGTATGTGTGAGGGCACGGGTTAGTGTTAGCGTACGGGTTAGGATTAGGGGATGGGTGAGGGGAAGGCTTCAGGGAAGGCTTAGGGTTAGGGTTTGGGCTAGGGTTAGGGTTAGGGGACGGGAACGATTTAAGGTCCAGGTGAGGGTACGACAACGGTTTAGAGGGAGCGTACATGTGAGGGCATGGGTTAGTGTTGCGTACGGCTTAGGATTAGGGGACGGGTGAGGGGAAGGCTTCGGGGAAGGGTTAGGGTTAGGGTTAGGGCTAGGGTTAGATTTAGGGGACGGGGACGGTTTAGGGTCCAGGTGAGGGTACGACAACGGTTTAGGGGGAGCGTACGTGTGAGGGCATGGGTTAGTGTTAGCGTAAGGTTTAGGGTTAGGGGACGGGTGAGGGGAAGGCTTCGGGGAAGGGTTAGGGTTAGGGTTCGGGCTAGGGTTAGGGTTAGGTTATGGGGACCGTTTATGGTCCAGGTGAGGGTACGACAACAGTTTAGGGGGAGCGTACGTGTGAGGGCACGGGTTAGTGTTAGCGTACGGGTTAGGATTAGGGGACGGGTGAGGGGAAGGCGTAGGGGAAGTGTTAGGGTTAGGGTTCGGGCTCGGGTTAGGGTTAGGGGACGGGGACGGTTTAGGGTCCAGGTGAGGGTACGACAACGGTTTCGGGGGAGCGTACGTGTGAGGGCACGGGTTAGTGTTAGCGTACGGGTTAGGATTAGGGGACGTGTGAGGAGAAGGCTTCTGGAAAGTGTTAGGGTTAGGGTTCAGGCTAGGGTTAGGGTTAGGGGACGGGACGGTTTAGGGTCCAGGTGAGTGTACGACAACGGTTTCGGGAGAGCGTACGTGTGAGGGCACGGGTTAGTGTTAGCGTACAGGTTAGGATTAGGGGACAGGTGAGGGTAAGGCTTCGGGGAAGCGTTAGGGTTAGGGTTCGGACTAAGTTTAGGGTTAGGGCACGGGGACTGTTTAGGGTCCAGCTGAGGGTACGACAACGGTTTAGGGGGAGCGTATGTGTGAGTGAACGGGTTAGTGTTAGCGTACGGCTTAGGATAAGGGGACGTGTGAGGGGAAGGCTTCGGGGAAGGGTTAGTGTTAGGGTTCGGGCTAGGGTTAGGGTTAGAGGTCGGGGACGGTTTAGGGTCCAGGTGAGGGTACAAAAACGGTTTAGGGTGAGCGTACGTGTGAGGGCATGGGTTAGTGTTAGCGTACGTGTTAGGGTTAGGGGACGTGTGAGGGGAAGGCTTCGGGGAAGGGTTAGGGTTCAGGCTAGGGTTAGGGTTTGGGGACGTGGACGGTTTAGGGTCTAAGTGAGGGTACGACAACAGTATAGGGGGAGCGTACCTGTGAGGGCACGGGTTAGTGTTAGCGTACGCGTTAGGATTAGGGGATGTGTGAGGGGAAGGCTTCGGGGAAGGCTTAGGGTTAGGGTTCGGGCTACGGTTAGCGTTTGGGGATGGGGATGGTTGAGGGTCCCGGTAAGTGTACGACAATGGTTAAGGGGGAGCGTACGTGTGAGGGCACGGGTTAGTGTTAGCGTACGGGTTAGGATTAGGGGACGGGTGAGGGGAAGGCTTCGGGGAAGTGTTAGGGTTAGGCTTCGGGCTAGGGTTAGGGTTAGGGGACAGGGACGGTTTAAGGTCCAGGTGAGGGTACGATAACGGTTTCGGGGGAGTGTACGTGTGAGGCTACGGGTTAGTGTTAGCGTACGGGTTAGGATTAGGGGACGGGTGAGGGGAAGATTTCGGGGAAGGTTTAGGGTTAGGGTTAGGGCTAGGGTTAGGGTTCGGGGACGGAGACGGTTTAGGGTCCAGGTGAGGGTACGACAACGGTTTCGGGGGAGCGTACGTGTGAGGGCATGGGTTAGTGTTAGCGTGCGGGTTAGGTTTACAGGACGGGTGAGGGGAAGGCTTCGGGGAAGGGTTAAGGTTAGGGTTCGGGCTAGGGTTAGGGGCCTGGGACGGTTTAGGGTCCAAGTGAGGGTACAACACCGGTTTAGGTGGAGCATACGTGTGAGGGCATGGGTTAGTGTTAGCGTACGTGTTAGGATTAGGGGACAGGTGAGGGGAAGGCTTCGGGGAAGGGTTAGGGTTATGTTTCAGGTTAGGGTTAGTGTTAGGCGACGGGGACGGTTTAGGGTCCAGGTGAGGGTACGACAACAGTGTAGGGGGAGCGTACGTGTGAGGGCATGGGTTAGTGTTAGCGTACGGGGTAGGATTAGGGGACGGGTGAGGGGAAGGCTTCGGGGAAGGGTTAGGGTTAGGGTTCTGGCTAGGGTTAGGGTTAGGGGACGGGGACGGTTTAGGGTCCAGGTGAGGGTACGACAACGGTTTAGGGGGAGCGTACTTTTGAGGGCATTGGTTAGTGTTAGCGTACGGGTTAGGATTAGGGGACGGGTGAGGGGAAGGCTTCGGGGAAGGGTTAGGGTTAGCGTTCAGGCTAGGGTTAGGGTTAGCGGACGGGGATGGTTTAGGGTCCAGGTGAGGGTACGACAACGGTTTAGGGGGAGCGTACATGTGAGGGCACGGGTTAGTGTTAGCGTATGGGTTAGGATTAGGGGACGGGTGAGGGGAAGGCTTCGGGGAAGGGTTAGGGTTAGGGTTCGGGCTATGGTTAGGAGATGGGGACGGTTTAGGGTCCAGCTGAGGGTACGACAACGGTTTAGGGCCAGCGTACGTGTGAGGGCACGGGTCAGTGTTAGCGTAGGGGTTAGGATTAGGGTACGGGTGAGGGGAAGGCTTTGGGGAAGGGTTAGTTTTAGGGTTCGGGCTAGGGTTAGGGTTAGGGGACGGGGACGGTTTAGGGTGCAGGTGAGGGAACGACAACGGTTTAGGGTGAGCGTACGTGTGAGGGCACGGGTTAGTGTTAGCGTACGGGTTAGGATTAGGGGACGGGTGAGGGGAAGGCTTCGGGGAAGGGGTAGGGTTAGGGTTCAGGCTAGGGTTAGGGTTAGGGGACGGGTACGGTTTAGGGTCCAGGTGAGGGTACGACAACGTTGTAGGCCGAGCGTACGTGTGAGCGCACGGGTTAGTGTTAGAGTACGGGTTAGGATTAAGTGACGGGTGAGGGGAAGGCTTCGTGGAAGGTTTAGGGTTAGGGTTCGGGCTAGGGTTAGGGTTGGGGACGGGGACGGTTTAGGGTCCAGGTGAGGGTTCGACAACGGTTTAGGGGGAGCGTATGTGTGAGGGCACGGGTTACTGTTACCGTACGGCTTAGGATTAGTGGACGGGTGAGGGGAAGGCTTCGGGGAAGGGTTAGGGTTAGGGTTCGGGCTAGGGTTAGTGTTAGGGTTAGGGGACGGTTTAGGGTCCAGGTGAGGGTACGACAAATGTTTATGGGGAGCGTACGTGTGAGGGCACGGGTTAGTGTTAGCGTACGGGTTAGGATTAGGGCACGGGTGAGGGGAAGGCTTCGGGGAAGTGTTAGGTTTAGGGTTCGGGCTAGGGTTAGGGTTAGGGGACGGGGACGGTTTAGGGTCCAAGTGAGGGTACGACAACGGTTTACAGGGAGCGTACGGGTGAGAGCACGGGTCAATGTTAACGTACGGCTTAGGATTAGGGGACGGGTGAGGGGAAGGCTTCGGGGAAGGGTTAGGGTTAGGTTTCAGGCTAGGGTTAGGGTTAGGGGACGGGGACGGTTTAGGGTCCAGGTGAGTGTACGACAAGGGTTTAGGGGGAGAGTACGTGTGAGGGCATGGGTTAGTGTTAGCGTACGGGTTAGGATTAGGGGACGGGTGAAGGGAAGGCTTCGGGGAACGGTTAGGGTTAGGTTTCGGGCTAGGGTTAGGGTTAGGGGACGGGGACGGTTTAGGGTCCAGGTGAGGGTACGACAACGGTTTCGGGGGAGCGTTCGTGTGAGGGCAAGGGTTAGTGTTAGCGTACGGGTTAGGATTAGGGGACGGGTGAGTTGAAGGCTTTGGGGAAGGGTTAGTGTTATGGTTCGGGCTAGAGTCAGGGTTAGGGGACGGGGACGGTTTAGGGTCCATGTGAGGGTACGACAACGGTTTAGGGGGAGCGAACGTGTGAGGGCATGGGTTAGTGTTAGCGTACGGGTTAGGATTAGGGGACGGGTGAGGGGAAGGCTTCGAGGAAGGATTAGGGTTAGGGTTCGGGCTAGAGTCAGGGTTAGGGGACGGGGACGGTTCAGGGTCCAGGTGAGGGTACGACAACGGTTTAGGGGGAGCGTAGGTGTGAGGGCACGGGGTGGTGTTAGCGTACGGGTTAGGATTAAGGGACGGGTGAGGGGAAGGCTTTGGGGAAGGGTTAGGGTTAGGGTTCGGGCTAGGGTTAGGGTTAGGGGACGGGGACGGTTTAGGGTCCAGATGAGGGTACGACAACGGTTTAGGGGGAGCGTATGTGTGAGGGCACGGGTTAGTGTTAGCGTGCGGTTTAGGATTAGGGGACGAGTGAGGGGAAGGCTTCGGGGAAGTGTTAGGGTTAGAGTTCGGGCTAAGGTTAGGTTTAGGGGACGGGGATGGTTTAGGGTCCAGGTGAGGGTACGAAAACGGTTTAGGGGGAGCGTACGTGTGAGGGCACGGGTTAGTGTTAGCGTACGGGTTAGGATTAGGGGACGGGTGAGCGAAGGCTTCGGGGAAGGTTAACGGTTAGGGTTTGGGCTAGGGTTAGAGTTAGGGGACGGGGACGGTTTTGGGTCCAGGTGAGGGTACAACAACGGTGTAGGGTGAACGAACGTGTGGGGGCACAGGTTAGTGTTAGCGTACTGGATAGGATTAGGGGACGGGTGAGGGGAAGGCTTCGGGGAAGGGTTAGGGTTAGGGTTCGGGCTAGGGTTGGGGTTAGGGGACGGGGACGGTTTAGGATCCTGGTGAGTGTACGACAACGGTTTAGGGGGAGCGTACGTGAGAGGGCACGGGTTAGTGTTAGCGTACGGCTTAGGATTACGGGACGTGTGAGGGGAAGGCTTCGGGGAAGGGTTAGTGTTAGGGTTAGGGTTCGGGCTAGGGTTAGATTAGGGGATGGGGAGGGTTTAGGGTCCAGATGAGGGTACGACAACAGTTTAGGAGGAGCGTACGTGTGAGGGCACTGGTTAGTGTTAGCGTACGGGTTAAGATTAGCGGACGGGTGAGGGGAAGGCTTCGGGGAAGGCTTCGGGGAAGGGTTAGGGTTAAGGTTTGGGCTAGGGTTAGGGTTAGGGGACGGGGAAGGTTTAGCGTCCAGCTGAGTGTACGACAAAGGTTTAGGGGGAGCATACGTGTGAGGGCATGGGTTAGTGTTAGCATACGGGTTATGATTAGGGGACGGGTTAGGGGAAGGCTTCAGGTAAGGTTTAGGGTTAGGGTTCAGGGTAGGGTTAGGTTTAGGGGACGGGGACGGTTTAGGGTCCAGGTGAGGGTACGACAACGGTGTAGGGGGAGCGTACGAGTGAGGGCACAGGTTAGTGTTAGCGTACGGGTTAGGATTAGGGGACGGGTGAGGGGAAGGCTTCGGGGAAGGGTTAGGTTTAGGGTTCGGTCTAGGGTTACGGTTAGGGGACGGGGACGGTTTAGGGTCCAGGTGAGGGTACGACAACGGATTAGGGGCAGCGTACGTGTGAGGGCATCGGTTAGTGTTGGCGTACGGGTTAGGATTAGTGGACGGGTGAGGGGAAGGCTTCAGGGAAGGGTTAGTGTTAGGGTTCGGGCTAGGGTTAGCGTTATGGGACGGGGAAGGTTTAGGGTCCAGGTGAGGGTACGACAACAGTTTAGGAGGAGCGTACGTGTGAGGGCACGGGTTAGAGTTAGCGTTTGGGTTAGGATTAGGGGATGGGTGAGGGGAAGGCTTCGGGGAAGTGTTAGGGTTAGGGTTCGGGCTAGGGTTAGGGTTAGGGGACGGGGACGGTTTAGGGTCCAGGTGAGGGTACGACAACGGTTTAGGGGGAGCGTACGTGTGAGGGCATGGGTTATTGTTAGCGTACGGGTTAGGATTAGGGGTCGTGTGAGGGGAAGGCTTCGGGGAAGGGTTACGGTTAGGCTTCAGGCTAGGGTTAGGGTTAGGGGATGGGGACGGTTTAGGGTCCAGGTGAGGGTACGAAAACGGTTTAGGGGGAGCGTACGTGTGAGGGCACGGGTTAGTGTTAGCGTTCGGGTTAGGATTAGGGCACGGGTGAGGGGAAGGCTTCGGGGAAGTGTTAGGGTTAGGGTTCGGGCTAGGGTTAGGGTTAGGGGACGGGGACGGTTTAGGGTCCAGGTGAGGGTACGACAACGGTTTACAGGGAGCGTACGGGTGAGAGCACGGGTCAATGTTAACGTACGGCCTAGGATTAGGGGACGGGTGAGGGGAAGTCTTCGGGGAAGGGTTAGGGTTAGGGTTCGGGCTAGGGTTAGGATTAGGGGACGGGGACGGTTTAGGGTCCAGGTGAGAGAACGACAAGGGTTTAGGGGGAGCGTAAGTGTGAATGCAAGGGTTAGTGTTAGCGTACGGGTTAGGATTAGGGGACGGGTGAATGGAAGGTTTCGGAGTAGGGTTAGGGTTAGGGTTCGGGCTAGGGTTACGGTTAGGGGATAGGGACAGTTTAGGGTCCAGGTTAGGGGACGACAATGGTTTAGGGTGAGCGTACGTGTGAGGGCACGGGTTAGTGTTAGCGTACGGGTTAGGATTAGGGGACGTGTGAGGGGAAGGCTTCGGGGAGGCGTTAGTGTTATGGTTTGGGCTAGGGTTAGGGTTAGGGGACGGGGACGGCTTAGGGTCCAGGGGAGGGTACGACAACGGTTTAGGGGGAACGTACATGTGAGGGCACGGGTTAGTGTTAGCGTACGGGTTAGGATTAGGGGACGGGTGAGGGGAAGGCTTCGGGGAAGAGTTAGGGTTAGGTTTCGGGTTAGGGTTAGAGTTAGGGGAAAGGGACGGTTTAGGGTCCAGGTGAGGGTACGACAACGGTTTCGGGGGAGTGTACGTTTGAGGTCACGGGTTAGTGTTAGCGTACGGGTTAGGATTAGGAGACGGGTGAGGGGAAGGCTTCGGGGATGTGTTAGGGTTCGGGCTAGGGTTAGGATTTGGGGACGTGGACGGTTTAGGGTCTAAGTGAGGGTACGACAAGAATTTAGGGGGAGCGTACGTGTGAGGGCACGGGTTAGTGTTAGCGTACGGGTTAGGATTAGGGGACAGGTAAGGGGAAGGCTTCGGGGAAGGGTTAGGGTTAGGGTTGATGCTAGGGTTAGGGTTAGGGGACGGAGACGGTTTAGGGTCCAGGTGAAGGTACGACAACGGTTTAGGAGGAGCGTACGTGTGAGGGCATGGGTTAGTGTTAGCGTACGGGTTGGGATTAGGGAACAGGTGAGGGGAAGGCTTCGGGGAAGAGTTAGGGTTAGGGTTCGGGCTAGGGTTAGGTTTAGGGGATGGGGACGGTTTAGGGTCCAGGTGAGTGTACGACAACGGTTTAGGGGGAGCGTACGTGTGAGGGCACGGTTTAGTGTTAGCGTACGTGTTAGGGTTAGGGGACGTGTGAGGGGAAGGCTTCGGGGAAGGGTTAGATTTAGGGTTCGGGCTAGGATTAGGGTTAGGTGACGGGGACGATTTAGGGTCCAGGTGAGGGTACGACAACGGTTTAGGGGGAGCGTACGTGTGAGGGCATGGGTTAGTGTTAGCGTACGGCTTAGGATTAGGGGACGGGTGAGGAGAAGGCTTCAGGGAAGGGTTAGGGTTAGGGTTCGGGCTAGGGTTAGGGTTAGAGAACGGGGACGGTTTA
Source organism: Orcinus orca (assembly GCF_937001465.1). Classification (NCBI taxonomy): domain Eukaryota; kingdom Metazoa; phylum Chordata; class Mammalia; order Artiodactyla; family Delphinidae; genus Orcinus; species Orcinus orca. The sequence goes on along the minus strand of NC_064565.1, from coordinate 3,015,743 downwards.
GGGTCCAGGTGAGGGTACGAGAACGGTTTAGGGGGAGCGTACGTGTGAGGGCATGTGTTAGTTATAGCGTACGGCTTAGGATTAGGAGACGTGTGAGGGGAAGGCTTCGGGGAAGGTTTAGGGTTAGGGTTCGGGCTAGGGTTAGGGTTAGGGGTCGGGGACGGTTTAGGGTCCAGGTGAGGGTACGACAACGGTTTAGGGGGAGCGTACGTGTGAGGGCACGGGTTAGTGTTAGCGTACGTGTTAGGAATAGGGGACGGGTGAGGGGAAGGCTTCTGGGAAGGGTTAGGGTTAGGGTTAGGGCTAGGGTTAGGGTTAGGGGACTGGGACGGTTTAGGGTCTGGGTGAGGGTACGAAAACGGTTTAGGGTGAGCGTACGTGTGAGGGCACAGGTTAGTGTTAGCGTACGGGTTAGGATTAGGGGACGGCTGAGGGGAAGGCTTCAGGGAAGGGTTAGGGTTAGTGTTCGGGCTAGGGTTAGGATTAGGGTACGGGGACGGTTTAGGGTCCAGGTGAGGGTACGACAACGGTTTAGGGGGAGCGTACGTGTGAGGGCATGGGTTAGTGTTAGTGTACGGGATAGGATTAGGGGACGGGTGAATGGAAGGCTTCGGAGAACGGTTAGGGTTAGGGTTCGGGCTAGGTTTAGGTTTAGGGGATGGGGACGGGTTAGGGTCCAGGTGAGTGTACGAAAACGGTTTAGGGGGAGCGTACGTGTGAGGGCACGGGTTAGTGTTATCGTATGGGTTAGGATTAAGGGACGGGTGAGGGGAAGGCTTCGGGGAAGGGTTGGGCATAGTGTTCGGGCTAGGGTTAGTGTTAGGGTACGGGGACGGTTTAGGGTCCAGGTGAGGGTACGACAACGGATTAGGGGGAGCGTACGTGTGAGGGCATGGGTTAGTGTTAGTGTACGGGTTAGGATTAGGGGATGGCTGAGGGGAAGGCTTCAGGGAAGGGTTAGGGTTAGTGTTTGGGCTAGGGTTAGCGTTAGGGGACGGGGACGGTTTACGGTCCAGGTGAGGGTACGGCAACAGTTTAGGAGGAGCGTATGTGTGAGGGCTCGGGTTAGTGTTAGCGTACGGGTTAGGATTAGGGGACGGGTGAGGGGAAGGCTTCGGGGAAGTGTTAGGGTTCGGGCTAGGGTTAGGGTTAGGGGACGGGGACGGTTTAGGGTCCAGGTGAGTGTACGACAATGGTTTAGGGGGAGCGTACGTGTGAGGGCATGGGTTAGTGTTAGCGTACAGGTTAGGATTAGGGGACGGGTGAGGGGAAGGTTTCGGGGAAGGGTTAGGGTTAGGGTTCGGGCTAGGGTAAGGGTTATGGGACGGGGACGGTTTAGGGTCCAGGTGAGGGTACGACAACGGTTTAGGTGGAGCGTACGTGTGAGGGCACGGGTTAGTTTTAGCGTACGGGTTAGGATTAGGGGACGTGTGAGGGGAAGGCTTAGGGGAAGGGTTATGGTTAGGGATCGGGCTAGAGTTAGGGTTAGGGGACGGGGACGTTTTAGGGTCCAGGTGAGTGTACGACAATGGTTTAGGGTGAGCGTACATGTCAGGGCACGGGTTAGTGTTAGTGTACGGGTTAGGATTAGTGGACGGGTGAGGGGAAGGCTTCGGGGAAGGGTTAGGTTTAGGATTCGGGCTAGGGTTAGGGTTAGGGGACGGGGACGGTTTAGGGTCCAGGTGAGGGTACGACAACGGTTTACGGGGAGTGTACGTGTGAGGGCACGGGTTAGTGTTAGCGTACGGGTTAGGATTAGGGGACGGGTGAGGGGAAGGCTTCGGGGAGGTGTTAGAGTTAGGGTTCGGGCTAGGGTTAGTGTTAGGGGACAGGCACGGTTTAGGGTCCAGGTGATGGTACGACAAAGGATTAGGGGGAGCCTACGTGTGAGGGCATGGGTTAGTGTTAGCGTACGGGTTAGGATTAGGGGACGGCTGAGGGGAAGGCTTCAGGGAAGGGTTAGGGTTAGTGTTTGGGCTACGGTTAGCGTTAGGGGACGGGGACGGTTTAGGGTTCAGGTGAGGGTACGGCAAATGTTTAGGAGGAGCGTATGTGTGAGGGCTCGGGTTAGTGTTAGCGTACGGGTTAGGATTAGGGGACGGGTGAGGGGAAGGCTTCGGGGAAGTGTTAGCGTTCGGGCTAGGGTTAGGGTTATGGGACGGGGACGGTTTAGGGTCCAGGTGAGGGTACGACAACGGTTTAGGGTGAGCGTACGTGTGAGGGCACGGGTTAGTTTTAGCGTACGGGTTAGGATTAGGGGACGGGTGAGGGGAAGGCTTCGGGGAAGGGTTAGGGTTAGGGTTCGGGCTAGGGTTAGGTTTAGGGGACGGGGACGGTTTAGGGTCCAGATGAGGGTACGACAACGGTTTCCAGGGTGGGTACGTGTGAGGGCACGGGGTAGTGTTAGCGTACGGGTTAGGATTAGGGGACGGGTGAGGAGAAGGCTTCGGGGAACGGTTAGGGTTAGGTTTCAGGCTAGAGTTAGGGTTAGGGGACGGGGACGGTTTAGGGTCCAGGTGAGGGTACGACAACTGTTTCGGGAGAGCGTTCGTGTGAGGGCACGGGTTAGTGTTAGCGTACGGGTTAGGATTAGGGGACGGGTGAGTGGAAGGCTTTGGGGAAGGGTTAGTGTTATGGTTCGGGCTAGAGTCAGGGTTAGGGGACGGGGACGGTTTAGGGTCCATGTGAGGGTACGACAACGGTTTAGGGGGACCGTACGTGTGAGGGCATGGGTTAGTGTTAGCGTACGGGTTAGGATTAGGGGACTGGTGAGCGAAGGCTTCGGAGAAGGTTAACGGTTAGGGTTTGGGCTAGGGTTAGGTTTAGGGGACGGGGACGGTTTAGGGTCCAGGTGAGGGTACAACAACGGTGTAGGGGGAACGTACGTGTGGGAGCACAGGTTAGTGTTAGCGTACGGGTTAGGATTAGGGGACGGGTGAGGGGAAGGCTTCAGGGAAGGGTTAGGGTTAGGGTTCGGGCTAGGGTTGGGGTTAGGGGACGGGGACGGTTTAGGATCCAGGTAAGTGTACGACAACGGTTTAGTGGGAGCGTACGTGACAGGGCACGGGTTAGTGTTAGCGTACGGCTAAGGATTACGGGACGTGTGAGGGGAAGGCTTCGGGGAAGGGTTAGTGTTAGGGTTAGGGTTTGGGCTAGGGTTAGATTAGGGGATGGAGAGGGTTTAGGGTCCAGATGAGGGTACGACAACAGTTTAGGAGGAGCGTACGTGTGAGGGCACGGGGTAGTGTTAGCGTACGGGTTAAGATTAGTGGACGGGTGAGGGGAAGGCTTCGGGGAAGGGTTAGGGTTAGGGTTTGGGCTAGGGTTAGGGTTAGGGGACGGGGACGGTTTAGCGTCCAGCTGAGTGTACGACAAAGGTTTAGGGGGAGCATACGTGTGAGGGCATGGGTTAGTGTTAGCATACGGGTTATGATTAGGGGACGGGTGAGGGGAAGGCTTCAGGTAAGGTTTAGGGTTAGGGTTCGAGGTAGGGTTAGGTTTAGGGGATGGGGACGGTTTAGGGTCCAGGTGAGGGTACGAAAACGGTGTAGGGGGAGCATACGAGTGAGGGCACGGGTTAGTGTTAGCGTACGGGTTAGGATTAGGGGACGGGTGAGGGGAAGGCTTCGGGGAAGGGTTAGGTTTAGGGTTCGGTCCTGGGTTACGGTTAGGGGACGGGGACGGTTTAGGGTCCAGGTGAGGGTACGACAACGGATTAGGGGGAGCGTACGTGTGAGGGCATGGGTTAGTGTTAGCGTACGGGTTAGGATTAGGGGACGGGTGAGGGGAAGGCTTTGGGGAAGGGTTAGGGTTAGGGTTCGGGCTAGGGTTAGGGTTAGGGGACGGGGACGGTTTAGGGTCCAGGTGAGTGTACGACAACGGTTTAGGTGGAGCGTACGTGTGAGGGCACGTGTTAGTGTTAGCGTACGGGTTAGAATTAGGTGACGGGTGAGGGGAAGGCTTCGGGGAAGTGTTAGGGTTAGGGTTCAGGCTAGGGTTAGGGTTAGGGGACGGGGACGGTTTAGAGTCCAAGTGAGTGTATGACAATGTTTTAGTGGGAGCGTACGTGTGAGGGCACGGGTTATTGTTAGCGTACGGGTTAGGTTTAGGGGACGGGTGACTGGAAGGCTTCGGGGAAGGGTTAGTGTTAGGTTCGGTCTAGGGTTAGGGTTAGGGGACGGGGACGGTTTAGGGTCCAGGTGAGGGTACGACAACGGTTTCAGGGGACTTTACGTGTGAGGGCACGGGTTAGTGTTAGCGTACGGGTTAGGATTAGGGGACGGGTTAGGGGAAGGCTTCGGGGAAGGGTTAGGGTTAGTGTTCGGGATAGGGTTAGGGTTAGGGGACGGGGACGGTTTGGGGTCCAGGTGAGGGTACGACAACGTTTTCGGGGGAGCGTACGTGTGAGGGCACGGGTTAGTGTTAGCGTACGGGTTAGGATTAGGGGATGGGTGAGGGGAAGGCTTCGGGGAAGGGTTAGGATTAGGGTTTGAGCTAGGGTTAGGGTTAGGGGACGGGGACAGTTTAGTGTCCAGGTGAGGGTACGACAACGGTTTAGGGGGAGCATACGTGTGAGGGCACGGGTTAGTGTTAGCGTACGGGTTAGGATTAGGGGACGGGTGAGGGGAAGGCTTCAGGGAAGGGTTAGGGTTAGGTTTCGGGTTAGTGTTAGGGTTAGGGGACGGGGATGGTTTAGGGTCCAGGTGAGGGTACGACAATGGTTTCGTGGGAGTGTTCTTGTGAGGGCATGGGTTAGTGTTAGCGTACGGGTTAGGATTAGGGGACGGGTGAGGGGAAGGCTTCGGGGAATGTTAGGCTTAGTGTTCGGACTAGGGTTAGGGTTAGGGGATGGGGACCGTTTAGGGTCCAGGTGAGGGTACGACAACGGTTTCGGGGGAGCATATGTGTGAGGGCACGGGTTAGTGTTAGCGTACGGGTTAGGATTAGGGGACAGCTGAGGGGAAGGCTTAGGGGAAGGGTTAGGGTTAGGGTACGGGCTAGGGTTAGGGTTAGGGCACGGGGACGTTTTAGGGTCCAGGTGAGGGTACGACAATGGTTTAGGGGGAGCGTACGTGTGAGGGCACAGGTTAGTGTTAGCGTACGGGTAAGGATTAGGGGACGGGTGAGGGGAAGGCTTCGGGGAAGGGTTAGGGTTACGGTTTGGGCTAGGTGTAGGGTTAGGGGACAGGGACAGTTTAGGGTCCAGGTGAGGGTACGACAACGGTTTCGGGGGAGTGTACGTGTGAGGGTACGGGTTAGTGTTAGCGTACGGGTTAGGATTAGGGCACGGGTGAGGGGAAGGCTTAGGGGAAGGGTTAGGGTTAGGGTTCGGGCCAGGGTTAGGGTTACGTGACGGGGAAGGTTTAGGATCCAGGTGAGGGTACGACAACGGTTTCGGGGGAGCGTACATGTGAGGGCACGGGTTAGTGTTCGCGTACGGGTTAGGATTAGGAGACGAGTGAGGGGAAGGCTTCGGGGAAGTGTTAGGGTTAGGTTTCAGGCTAGGGTTAGGTTTAGGGGACGGGGACGGTTTAAGGTCCAGGTGAGGGTACGACAACGGTATCGGGGGAGCGTACGTGTGAGGGCACGGGTTAGTGTTAGCGTACGGGTTAGGATTAGGGGACGGGTGAGGGGAAGGCTTCGGGGAAGGGTTAGGGTTAGGGTTCGGGCTAGGGTTAGGGTTTGGGGACGGGGACGGTTTAGGGTCCAAGTGAGAGTACGACAACGGTTTAGGGGGAGCGTACGTGTGAGGGCACGGGTTAGTGTTAGTGTACGTGTTAGGATTAGGGGACGGGTGAGGGGAAGGCTTCGGGGAAGGGTTAAGGTTAGGGTTCGTGATAGGGTTACGGTTATGGGACGGCGACGGTTTAGGGTCCAGTTGAGGGTACGACAACGGATTAGGGGGAGCATACGTGTGAGGGAACGGGTTAGTGTTAGTGTACGGGTTAGGATTAGAGGACGTGTGAGGGGAAGGCATCGTGTAAGGGTTAGGTTCAGGGTTCGTGCTAGGGTTAGAGTTAGGGGACGGGGACGGTTTAGGGTCCAGGTGAGGGTACGACAACGGTTTAGGAGGAGCGTACGTGTGAGGGCACGGGTTAGTGTTAGCGTATGGGTTAGGATTAGGGGACGGTTGAGGGGAAGGCTTCGGGGAAGGGTTAGGGTTAGGGTTCGGACTAGGGTTAGGGTTAGGGTACGGGGACGGTTTAGGATCCAGGTGAGGGTACGAAAACGGTTTCGGGGGAGTGTACGTGTGAGGGCATTTGTTAGTGTTAGCGTACGGGTTAGGATTAGGGGACGGCTGAGGGGAAGGTTTAGGGTTAGGGTTCGTGCTAGGGTTAGGGTTAGGGGACCGGGACAGTTTAGGGTTCAGGAGAGGGTACGAAAACGGTTTAGGGGGAGCGTACGTGTGAGGCCACGGGTTCGTGTTAGCGTACGGCTTAGGATTAGGGTACGAGTGAGGGGAACGCTTCGGGGAAGTGTTAGGGTTAGGGTTCGGGGTAGGGTTAGGGTTAGGGGAGGGGGACGGTTTAGGGTCCAGGTGAGTTTATGACAATGGTTTAGGGGGAGCGTACGTGTGAGGGCACGTGTTAGTGTTAGCGTACGGGTTAGGATTAGGGGACATGTGAGGGGAAGGCTTCGGGGAAGTGTTAGGGTTAGGGTTCGGGTAGGGTTAGGGTTAGGGGACGGGGACGTTTTAGGGTCCAGGTGAGGGTACGACAACGGTTTAGGGGGAGCGTACATGTGAGGGCACGGCTTGGTGTTAGCGTACGAGTTAGGATTAGGGGACGGGTGAGGGGAAGGCTTCGGGGAAGGTTTAGAGTTAGGGTTCGGGCTAGGGTTAGGGTGACGGGACGGGGACGGTTTAGGGTCCAGGGGAGGGTACGACAACGGTTTAGTGGGAGGGTACGTGTGAGGGCATGGGTTAGTGTTAGCGTACGGGTTACGATTAGGGGACGGGTGAGGGTAAGGCTTCGGGGAAGGGTTAGGGTTAGGGTTAGGGTTCGGGCTAGGGTTAGGATTAGGGGAACGGGACGGTTTAGGGTCCAGGTGAGGGTACCACAACGGTTTCGGGGGAGCATACGTGTGAGAGCACGGGTTAGTGTTAGAGTACGTGTTAGGATTAGGGGACGGGTGTGGGGAAGGCTTCGAGGATGGGTTAGGGTTAGGGTTCGGGCTAGGGTTAGGATTAGGGGAAGGGGACGGTTTAGAGTCCAGGTGAGTGTACCACAACGGTTTCGGGGGAGCGTACGTGTGAGGGCACAGGTTAGTGTAAGAGTACGGGTTAGGATTAGGGGACGGGTCTGGGGAAGGCTTCGGGGAAGGTTTAGGGTTAGGGTTCGGGCTAGGGTTAGGGTTAGGGGACGGGGACGGTTTATGGTCCAGGTGAGGGTACGACAACGGTTTAGGGGGAGCGTACGAGTGAGGGCACGGGTTAGTGTTAGCGTTCGGGTTAGGATTAGGGGATGGGTGAGTGCAAGGCTTCGGGGAAGGGTTAGGGTTAGGGTTCGGGCCAGGGTTAGGGTTAGGGGACGGGGACAGTTTAGGGTCCAGGTGAGGGTACAACAACGGTATCGGTGGAGCGTACGTGTCAGGGCACGGGTTAGTGTTAGCGTACGGGTTAGGATTATGGGACGGGTGAGAAGAAGGCTTCGGGGAAGAGTTAGGGTTAGGGTTCGTGCTACGGTTAGGTTTGGGGACGGGGACGGTTTAGGGTCCAGGTGACGGTACGACAACGGTTTAGGGGGAGCATACATGTGAGGGCATGGGTTAGTGTTAGCGTACGGGTTAGGATTAGGGGACGGGTGAGGGGAAGGCTTCAGGGAAGGTTTAGGTTTAGGGTTCGGGCTAGGGTTAGGGTTAGGGGACGGGGACGGTTTAGGGTCCAGGTGAGGGTACGACAACGGTGTAGGGGAGCATACGTGTGAGGGCACGGGTTAGTGTTAGCGTACGGGTTCGGATTAGGTGACGGGTGAGGGAAAGGCTTCGGGGAAGGGTTAGTGTTAGGGTTCGGTCTAGGGTTAGCGTTAGGGGACGGGGACGGTTTAGGGTCCAGGTGTGGGTACGACAAGAGTTTAGGAGGAGCGTACGTGTGAGGGCACGGGTTAGTGTTAGCGTACGGGTTAGGTTTAGGGGACGGGTGAGGGGAAGGCTTCGGGGAAGTGTTAGGGTTAGGGTTCGGGCTAGGGTTAGGGTTTGGCGACGCGGACGGTTTAGGGTCCCGGTGAGGGTACGAAAACGGTTTCGGGGGAGCGTACGTGTGAGGGAACAGGTTAGTGTTAGCGTACGGGTTAGGATTAGGGGACGTGTGAGGGGAAGGCTTCGGGGAAGGGGAAGGGTTAGGGTTCGGGCTAGGTTTAGGGTTAGGGGATGGGGACGGTTTAGGGTCCAGGTGAGGGTATGACAACGGTTTAGGGGGAGCGTACGTGTGAGGGCATGGGTTAGTGGTAGCGTACGGTTTAGGATTAGGGGAGGGGTGAGGGGAAGGCTTCGGGGAAGTGTTAGGTTTAGGGTACGGGCTAGGGTTAGGGGTAGGGGACGGGGACGGTTTAGGGTCCAGGTGAGGGTACGGAAACCATTTAGGGGGAGCGTACGTGTGAGGGCTCGGGTTAGTGTTAGCGTACGGGCTAGGATTAGGGGACGGGTGAGGGGAAGGCTTCGGGCAAGGGTTAGGGTTAGCGTTCGGGCTAGGGTTATGGTAAGGGGACGGGGACGGTGTAGGGTCCAGGTGAGGGTAGGACAACGGTTTAGAGGGAGCGTACGTGTGAGGGCACGGGTTAGTGTTGCGTTCGGGTTAGGATTAGGGGACGGGTGAGGGGAAGGCTTCGGGGAATGTTTAGGCTTAGGGTTCGGGCTAGGGTTAGGGTTAGGGTTAGGGGACAGGGACGGTTTAGGGTCCAGGTGAGGGTACGACAACGGTATAGGGAGAGCGTACGTGTGAGCGCACGGGTTAGTGTTAGCGTACGGGTTAGGATTAGGGGACGGGTGAGGGGAAGGCTTCTGGGAAAGGTTAGAGTTAGGGTTCGGGCTAGGTTTAGGGTTAGGGGATGGGGACGGTTTAGGGTCCAGGTGAGCGTACCACAACGGTTTTGGGGCAGCGTAGGTGTGAGGGCACGGGTTAGTGTTAGCGTACGGGTTAGGATTAGAGGACAGGTGAGGGGAAGGCTTAGGGGAAGGGTTAGGGTTAGGGTTCGGGCCAGGGTTAGGGTTAGGGGATGGGGACGGTTTAGGGTCCAGGTGAGGGTATGACAACGGTTTAGGGGGAGCGTACGTGTGAGGGCATGGGTTAGTGTTAGTGTACGGGTTACGATTAGGGGAGGGGTGAGGCGAAGGCTTCGGGGAAGTGTTAGGTTTAGGGTACGGGCTAGGGTTAGGGTTAGGGGACGCGGACGGTTTAGGGTCCAGGTGAGGGTATGACAACCATTTAGGGGGAGCGTACGTGTGAGGGCTCGGGTTAGTGTTAGCGTACGGGTTAGGATTACGGGACGGGTGAGGGGAAGGCTTCAGGGAAGGGTTAGGGTTAGCGTTCGGGCTAGGGTTAGGGTAAGGGGACGGGGACGGTGTAGGGTCCAGGTGAGGGTAGGACAACGGTTTAGAGGGAGCGTACGTGTGAGGGCACGGGTTAGTGTTGCGTTCGGGTTAGGATTAGGGGACGGGTGAGGGGAAGGCTTCGGGGAAGGTTTAGGCTTAGGGTTCGGGCTAGGGTTAGGATTAGGGGACAGGGACGGTTTAGGGTCCAGGTGAGGGTACGACAACGGTATAGGGAGAGCGTACGTGTGAGCGCACGGGTTAGTGTTAGCGTACGGTTTAGGATTAGGGGACAGGTGAGGGGAAGGCTTCTGGGAAAGGTTAGGGTTTAGGTTCGGGCTAGGTTTAGGGTTAGAGGACGGGGACAGTTTAGGGTCGAGGTGAGCGTACCACAACGGTTTCGGGGGAGCGTAGGTGTGAGGGCATGGGTTACTGTTAGCGTACGGGTAAGGATTAGGGGACGTGTGAGGGGAAGGCTTCGGGGAAGTGTTAGTTTTAGGGTTCGGGCTAGGGTTAGGGTTAGGGGACGGGGATGGTTTAGGGTGCAGGTGAGTATACGACAACGGTTTAGGGGGAGCGTACGTGTGAGGGCACGGGTTAGTGTTAGCGTACGGGTTAGGATTAGGGGACGTGTGAGGGGAAGGATTCAGGGAAGGGTTAGGGTTAGGGTTCGGGCTAGGGTTAGGGTTAGGGGACGGGGACGGTTTAGGATCCAGGTGAGGGTACGACAACGGTTTAGGGGGAGTGTAAGTGTGAGGGCATGGGTTAGTGTTAGCGTATAGGTTAGGATTAGGGGACGGGTGAGGGGAAGGCTTCGGGGAAGGGTTAGGGGTAGGGTTCGGGGTACGGTTAGGTTTGGGGACGGGGACGGTTTAGGGTCCAGGTGAGGGTACGACAACGGTTTAGGGGGAGCATACGTGTGAGGGCACGGGTTAGTGTTAGCGTACGGGTTAGGATTAGGGGACGGGTGAGGGGAAGGCTTCAGGGAAGGTTTAGGTTTAGGTTTCGGGCTAGGGTTAGTGTTAGAGGACGGGGACGGTTTAGGGTCCTGGTGAGGGTACGACAATGGTGTAGGGGGAGCATACGTGTGAGGGCACAGGTTAGTGTTTACGTACGGGTTAGGATTAGGGAACGTGTGAGGGGAAGGCTTCGGGGAAGGGTTAGGGTTAGGATTCGGGCTAGGGTTAGCGTTTTGGGACGGGGACGGTTTAGGGTCCAAGTGAGGGTACGACAACGATTTATGGGGAGCGTACGTCTGGGGGAACGGGTGAGTGTTAGCGTACGGGTTAGGATTAGGGTACGGGTGAGGGGAAGGCTTCGGGGAAGTGTTAGGGTTAGGGTTCGGGCTATCGTTAGGGGATGGGGACGGTTTAGGGTCCAGATGAGGGTACGACAACGGTTTAGGGGGAGCGTACGTGTGAGCGCACGGGTCAGTGTTAGTGTACGGGTTAGGATTAGGGTACGGTTGAGGGGAAGGCTCCGGGGAAGGGTTAGTTTTAGGGTTCGTGCTAGGGTTAGGGTTAGGGGACGGGGACCGTTTAGGGTGCAGGTGAAGGAACGACAACGGTTTAGGGGGAGCGTATGTGTGAGGGCACTTATTAGTGTTAGCATACGGGTTAGGATTAGGGGACGGGTGAGGGGAAGGCTTCGGGGAACAGTTAGGGTTAGGGTTCGGGCTAGGGTTAGGGTTAGGGGACGGGGACAGTTTAGGGTCCAGGTGAGGGTACTACAGCGATTTAGGGGGAGCGTACGTCTGGGGGAACGGGTGAGTGTTAGCGTACGGGTTAGGATTAGGGGACGGGTGACGGATAGGCTTCGTGGAAGTGTTAGTGTTAGGGTTCGGACTAGGGTAAGGGTTAGGGGACGGGGATGGTTTAGGGTCCAGATGAGGGTACTACAACGGTTTAGGGGGAGCGTTCGTGTGAGGGCACGGGTTAGTGTTAGCGTACGGGTTAGGATTGGGGACGGGTGAGGGGAAGGCTTCGGGGAAGGTTTAGGGTTAGGGTTTGGGCTAGGGTTAGGGTTAGGGGACGGTGACGGTTTAGGTTCCAAGTGAGGGTACGACAACTGATTAGGGGGAGCGTACGTGTGAGGGCACGGGTCAGTGTTAGCATACGGGTTAGGATTAGGGGCCGGGTGAGGGGACGGCTTCGGGGAAGGGTTAGTGTTAGGGTATGGGCTAGGGTAAGGGTTAGGGGATGGGGATGGTTTAGGGTCCAGGTGAGGTTACGACAACGGGTTAGGGGGAGCGTACGTGTGAGGGCACGGGTTAGTGTTAGCGTACGGGTTAGGATTAGGGGACGGGTGAGGGGAAGGCTTCGTGGAAGTGTTAGTGTTAGGGTTCGGGCTAGGGTAAGGGTTAGGGGACGGGGATGGTTTAGGGTCCAGATGAGGGTACGACAACGGTTTAGGGGGAGCGTACGTGTGAGGGCATAGGTTAGTGTTAGCGTACGGGTTAGGATTAGGGGACGGGTGAGGGGAAGGCTTCGGGGAAGTGTTAGGGTTAGGGTTCGGCCTAGGGTTAGGGTTAGGGGACGGGGACGGTTTAAGGTCCAGGTGAGGGTATGACAACGGTTTACGGGGAACGTACGTGTGAGGGCACGGGTTAGTGTTAGCGAACGGGTTAGGATTAGGGGAGGGGTGAGGGAAAGGCTTCGGGGAAGGGTTAGGGTTAGGGTTCAGGCTAGGGTTTGGATTAAGGAATGGGTACAGTTAAGGTCCAGGTGAGGGTACGACAACGGTTTAGGGGGAGCGTACGTGTGAGGGCACGGGTTAGTGTTAGCGTACGGGTTAGGATTAGGGGACGGGTGAGGGGAAGGCTTCGGGGAAGGGATAGTGTTAGGGTTCCGGCTAGGGTTAGGGTTAGGCGACTGGGACGGTTTAGGGTCTAGGTGAGGGTACAACAACGGTTTAGGGGGAGCGTATGTGTGAGGGCACGGGTTAGTGTTAGCGTATGGATTAGGAATAGGGGACAGGTGAGGCGAAGGCTTCGGGGAAGGGTTAGTGTTAGGGTTCGGGCTAGGGTAAGGGTTAGGGGACGGGGATGGTTTAAGGTCCAGGTGAGGGTACGAGAACGGTTAAGGGGGAGCGTAAGTGTGACGGCATGGGTTTCTGTTAGCGTATGGGTTAGGATTAGACATGGGTGAGGGGAAGGCTTCGGGGAAGGGTTAGTGTTAGGGTTCGGGCTAGGGTAAGGGTTAGGGGACGGGGACGGTTTAGGGTCCAGGTGAGGGTACGACAACGGTTTAGGGGGAGCGTACACGTGAGGGCACGGGTTAGTATTAGCATACGGGTTAGGATTATGGGACGGGTGAGGGGAAGACTTTGGGGAAGGGTTAGTGTTAGGGTTCGGGCTAGGGTTAGGGTTACGGGACGGGGACGGTTTAGGGTCCAGGTGAGGGTACGACAACGGTTTAGGGGAGCGTACGTGTGAGGGTACGTGATAGTGTTAGCGTACGGGTTAGGATTAGGGGACGTGTGAGTGGAAGGCTTCGACGAAGGTTTAGGGTTAGAGTTCGGGCTAGGTTTAGGGTTAGGGGACGGGGACGGATTAGGGTCCAGGTGAGGGTACGACAACGGTTTAGGGGGAGCGTACATGTGAGGGCACAGGTTAGTGTTAGTGTACGGGTTAGGATTAGGGGACGGGTGAGGGGAAGGCTTCGGGGAAGTGTTAGGGTTAGGGTTCGGGCTATGGTTAGGGGACAGGGACGGTTTAGGGTCCAGGTGAGGGTATGACAACGGTTCACGGGGAGCGTACGTGTGAGGGCACGGATTAGTGTTAGCGTACTGGTTAGGATTAGGGGACGGGTGAGGGGAAGGCTTCGGGGAAGGGTTAGGGTTAGGGTTAGGACTAGGGTTAGGGTTAGGGGACGGGGACGGTTTAGCGTCCAGGTGAGGGTACGACCATGGTTTAGGGGGAGCGTACGTGTGAGGGCTCGGGTTAGTGTTAGCGTACGGGTTAGGTAAGGGGATGGGTGAGGGGAAGGCTTCGGGGAAGGGTTAGGGTTAGGGTTCGTGCTAGGGTTAGGGTTAGGGGACGGGGACGGTTTAGGGTCCAGGTGAGAGTACGACAACTCTTTAGGGGGACCGTATGTGTGAGGGCACGTGTTAGTGTTAGCAAACTGGTTAGGATTAGGGGACGGGTGAGGGGAAGGCTACGAGGAAGTATTAGGCTTAGGGTTCGGGCTAGGGTTAGTGTTAGGGGACGGGGACGGTTTAGGGTCCAGGTGAGGGTACGACAACGGTTTAGGGGGAGCGTACGTGTGAGGGCACAGGTTAGTGTTAGCGTACGGGTTAGGATTAGGGGACGGGTGAGGGGAAGGCTTCGGGGAAGGGTTAGGGTTAGGGTTCGGTCTAGGGTTAGGGTTAGGGGACGGGGTCGGTTTAGGGTCCAGGTGAGGGTATGACAACGGTTTAGGGGGAGGGTACGTGTGAGGGCACGGGTTAGTGTTAGCGTATGGGTTAGGATTAGGGGACGGGAGAGGGGAAGGCTTCAGGGAAGTGTTAGGGTTAGCGTTAGGGCTAGGGTTAGGGTTAGGGGACGGGGACGGTTTAGGGTAGAGGTGAGTGTACGACAACGGTTTAGGGCGAGCGTACGTGTGAGGGCACGGGTTAGTGTTAGCCTAAGGGTTAGGATTAGGGGACAGGTGAGGGGTAGCCTTCGGGGAAGGGTTAGGGTTAGGGTTCGGGCTATGGTTAGGGTTAGGGGACGGGGACGGTTTAGGGTCCGGGTGAGGGAACGACAACGGTTCACGGGGAGCGTACGTGTGAGGGCACGGTTTAGTGTTAGCGTTCGGTTTAGGATTAGGGGACGGATGAGTGGAAGGCTTCGAGGAAGATTTAGGGTTAGAGTTCGGGCTAGAGTTAGGGTTAGGGGACGGGGACGGTTTAGGGCCCAGGTGAGAGTACGACAACGTTTTAGGGGGAGCATACGTGTGAGGGCATGGGTTAGTGTTAGTGTACGGGTTAGGATTAGGGGACGGGTGAGGGGAAGGCTACGAGAAAGTGTTAGGCTTAGGGTTCGGGCTAGGGTTAGTGTTAGGGGACGGGGACGGTTTAGGGTCCAGGTGAGGGTACGACAACGGTTTAGGGGGAGCGTACGTGTGAGGGCATGGGTTAGTGTTATCGTACGGCTTAGGATTAGGTGACGGGTGAGTGTAAGGCTTCGGAAAAGGGTTAGGGTTAGGGTTCGGGCTAGGGTTAGGGTTAGGGGACGCGGACGGTTTGGGGTCCAGGTGAGGGTACGACAACGGTTTAGGGTGAGCTTACGTGTGACAGCACAGGTTAGTGTTAGCGTACGGGTTAGTTTTAGGGAACAGGTGAGGAGAAGGCTTCGGGGAAGGGTTAGAGTTAGGGTTCGGGCTAGGGTTAGGGTTAGGGGACGGGGACGGTTTAGGGTCCAGGTGAGGGTACGACAACGGTTTAGGGGGATCGTACGTGTGAGGGCACAGGTTAGTGTTAGCGTACTGCTTAGGATTAGGGGACGGGTTAGGTGAAGGCTTCGGGGAAGTGTTAGGGTTAGGGTTCGGGCTAGGGTTACGGTTAGGGGATGGGGACAGTTTAGGGTCCAGTTGAGGGTACGACAACGGTTTAGGGGGAGCGTACGCATGAGGGTACGGGTTAGTGTTAGTGTATGGTTAGGATCAGGGGACGGGTTAGGGGAAGGTTTTGGGTAAGGGTTAGGGTTAGGGTTTGGGCTAGGGTTAGGTTTACGGGACGGGGACGGTTTAGGGTCCAGGTGAGGGTACGACAACGGTTTAGGGGAAGCGTACGTGTGAGGGCACGGTTTAGTGTTAGCGTACGTGTTAGGATTATTGGACGGGTGAGGGGAAGGCTTCGGGGAACGGTTAGTGTTAGGGTTCGGGCTAGGGTTAGGGTTAGGGGACGGGGACGGTTTAGGGTCCAGGTGAGGGTACGACAACAGCTTAGGGGGAGCATACGTGTGAGGGCACGGGTTAGTGTTAGCGTACGGGTTAGGATTAGGTGACGTGTGAGGGGAAGGCTTCGGGGAAGAGTTAGGGTTAGGGTTCGGGCTAGGGTTAGGGTTAGGGGACGGGGACGGTTTAGGGTCCAGGTGAGGGTACAACAACGGTTGAGGGGGAGCGTACGTGTGAGGGCACGGGTTAGTGTTAGCGTACGGGTTAGGAGTATGGGAGGGGTGAGGGGAAGGCTTCGGGGAAGGGTTAGGGTTAGGGTTCGGGCTAGGGTTAGGGTTAGGGGATGCGGACAGCTTAGGGTCCAGGTGAGGGTACGACAACGGTTTAGGGGGAGCGTACGTGTGAGGGCACGGGTTAGTGTTAGCGTATGGGTTAGGATTAGGGGACGGCTGACGGGAAGGCTTCGGGTAAGGGTTAGGGTTAGAGTTCGGGCTAGGGTTAGGGTTAGGGGACGGGGACGGTTTAGGGTCCAGCTGAGGGTATGACAACGGTTTAGGCTAGCGTACGTGTGAGGACACGGGTTAGTGTTAGCGTACGGCTTAGGATTAATGGACGGGTGAGGGGAAGGCTTTGGGGAAGGGTTAGGGTTATGGTTCAGGCTAGGGTTAGGATTAGGGGACGGGGACGGTTTAGGGTCAAGGTGAGGGTACTACAACGGTTTAGGGGGAGCGTACGTGTGAGGGCACGGGTTAGTGTTAGCGTAGGAGTTAGGATTAGGGGACGGGTGAGGGGAAGGCTTCGGGGAAAGGTTAGGGTTAGAGTTCGGGACAGGGTTAGAGTTATGGGACGGGGATGGTTTAGGTTCCAGGTGAGGGTACGGCAACGGTTTAGGGGGAGCTTACACATGAGAGCATGGGTTAGTGTTAGCATACGGGTTTGGATTAGGGGACAGGTGAGGGGAATGATTCGGGGAAGGGTTAGGGTTACGGGACGGGGACGGTTTAGGGTCCAGGTGAGGGTACGACAACGGTTTAGGGGGAGCGTACGTGTGAGGGCATGGGTTAGTGTTAGCGTACGGGTTAGGATTAGGGGACGGGTGAGGGGAAGGCTTCGGGGAAGGGTTAGGGTTAGGGTTCGGGCTAGGGTTAGGGTTAGGGGACGGGGACGGTTTAGGGTCCAGGTGAGGGTACGACAACGGTTTAGGCTAGCCTACGTGTGAGGGCATGGGTTAGTGTTAGCGTACGGGTTAGAATTAAGGGACGGTTGAGGGGAAGGCTTCGGGGAAGGGTTAGGGTTAGGGTTCGGACTAGGGTTAGGGATCGGCGACGGGGATGGTTTAGGGTCCAGGTGAGTGTACGACAACGGTTTAGGGGGAGCGTACATATGAGGGCACGGGTTAGTGTTTGCGTACGGGTAAGGATTAGGTGACGGTTGAGGGGAAGGCTTCGGGGAAGTGTTAGGTTTAGGGTTCGGGCAAGGGTTAGGGTTAGGGGACGGGGACGGTTTAGGGTCCAGGTGAGGGTACGACAATGGTTTAGGGGGAGCGTACGTGTGAGGGCACGGTTTAGTGTTAGCGTACAGGTTAAGATTAGGGGACGGGTGAGGGGAAGGGTTCGGGGAATTGTTAGGTTTAGGGTTCGGGCTAGGGTTAGGGTTAGGGGACGGGGACGGTTTAGGGTCCAGGTGAGTGTACGACAACTGTTTAGGGGGAGCGTACGTGTGAGGGCACGGTTTAGAGTTAGTGTATGGGTTAGGATTAGGGGACGGGTGAGGCGAAGGCTTCGGGGAAGGGTTAGGTTTAGGGTTCGGGCTACGGTTAGGGTTAGGTTATGGGGACGGTTTAGGGTCCAGGTGAGGGTACGACAACGGTTTAGGGTGAGCGTACGTGGGAGGGCACGGGTTAGTGTTAGCGTACGGGTTAGGATTCGGGGACGGGTGAGGGGAAGGCTTCGGGGAAGGGTTAGGGTTAGGGTTCGAGCTAGGTTTAGGTTTAGGGGACGGTTTAGGGTCCAGGTGAGGGTACGACAACGTATTAGGGGGAGCGTACATGTGAGGGCACGGGTTAGTGTTAGCGTACGTGTTAGGATTAGAGGACGGGTGAGGCGAAGGCTTCGGGGAAGGGTTAGTGTTAGGGTTCGGGCTAGGGTAAGGGTTAGGGGACGGGGATGGTTTAAGGTCCAGGTGAGGGTACGAGAACGGTTAAGGGGGAGCGTAAGTGTGACGGCATGGGTTTCTGTTAGCGTATGGGTTAGGATTAGACATGGGTGAGGGGAAGGCTTCGGGGAAGGGTTAGTGTTAGGGTTCGGGCTAGGGTAAGGGTTAGGGGACGGGGACGGTTTAGGGTCCAGGTGAGGGTACGACAACGGTTTAGGGGGAGCGTACACGTGAGGGCACGGGTTAGTATTAGCATACGGGTTAGGATTATGGGACGGGTGAGGGGAAGACTTTGGGGAAGGGTTAGTGTTAGGGTTCGGGCTAGGGTTAGGGTTACGGGACGGGGACGGTTTAGGGTCCAGGTGAGGGTACGACAACGGTTTAGGGGAGCGTACGTGTGAGGGTACGTGATAGTGTTAGCGTACGGGTTAGGATTAGGGGACGTGTGAGTGGAAGGCTTCGACGAAGGTTTAGGGTTAGAGTTCGGGCTAGGTTTAGGGTTAGGGGACGGGGATGGATTAGGGTCCAGGTGAGGGTACGACAACGGTTTAGGGGGAGCGTACATGTGAGGGCACAGGTTAGTGTTAGTGTACGGGTTAGGATTAGGGGACGGGTGAGGGGAAGGCTTCGGGGAAGTGTTAGGGTTAGGGTTCGGGCTATGGTTAGGGGACAGGGACGGTTTAGGGTCCAGGTGAGGGTATGACAACGGTTCACGGGGAGCGTACGTGTGAGGGCACGGATTAGTGTTAGCGTACTGGTTAGGATTAGGGGACGGGTGAGGGGAAGGCTTCGGGGAAGGGTTAGGGTTAGGGTTAGGACTAGGGTTAGGGTTAGGGGACGGGGACGGTTTAGCGTCCAGGTGAGGGTACGACCATGGTTTAGGGGGAGCGTACGTGTGAGGGCTCGGGTTAGTGTTAGCGTATGGGTTAGGTAAGGGGATGGGTGAGGGGAAGGCTTCGGGGAAGGGTTAGGGTTAGGGTTCGTGCTAGGGTTAGGGTTAGGGGACGGGGACGGTTTAGGGTCCAGGTGAGAGTACGACAACTCTTTAGGGGGACCGTATGTGTGAGGGCACGTGTTAGTGTTAGCAAACTGGTTAGGATTAGGGGACGGGTGAGGGGAAGGCTACGAGGAAGTATTAGGCTTAGGGTTCGGGCTAGGGTTAGTGTTAGGGGACGGGGACGGTTTAGGGTCCAGGTGAGGGTACGACAACGGTTTAGGGGGAGCGTACGTGTGAGGGCACAGGTTAGTGTTAGCGTACGGGTTAGGATTAGGGGACGGGTGAGGGGAAGGCTTCGGGGAAGGGTTAGGGTTAGGGTTCGGTCTAGGGTTAGGGTTAGGGGACGGGGTCGGTTTAGGGTCCAGGTGAGGGTATGACAACGGTTTAGGGGGAGGGTACGTGTGAGGGCACGGGTTAGTGTTAGCGTATGGGTTAGGATTAGGGGACGGGAGAGGGGAAGGCTTCAGGGAAGTGTTAGGGTTAGCGTTAGGGCTAGGGTTAGGGTTAGGGGACGGGGACGGTTTAGGGTAGAGGTGAGTGTACGACAACGGTTTAGGGCGAGCGTACGTGTGAGGGCACGGGTTAGTGTTAGCCTAAGGGTTAGGATTAGGGGACAGGTGAGGGGAAGCCTTCGGGGAAGGGTTAGGGTTAGGGTTCGGGCTATGGTTAGGGTTAGGGGACGGGGACGGTTTAGGGTCCGGGTGAGGGAACGACAACGGTTCACGGGGAGCGTACGTGTGAGGGCACGGTTTAGTGTTAGCGTTCGGTTTAGGATTAGGGGACGGATGAGTGGAAGGCTTCGAGGAAGATTTAGGGTTAGAGTTCGGGCTAGAGTTAGGGTTAGGGGACGGGGACGGTTTAGGGCCCAGGTGAGAGTACGACAACGTTTTAGGGGGAGCATACGTGTGAGGGCATGGGTTAGTGTTAGTGTACGGGTTAGGATTAGGGGACGGGTGAGGGGAAGGCTACGAGAAAGTGTTAGGCTTAGGGTTCGGGCTAGGGTTAGTGTTAGGGGACGGGGACGGTTTAGGGTCCAGGTGAGGGTACGACAACGGTTTAGGGGGAGCGTACGTGTGAGGGCATGGGTTAGTGTTAACGTACGGCTTAGGATTAGGTGACGGGTGAGTGTAAGGCTTCGGAAAAGGGTTAGGGTTAGGGTTCGGGCTAGGGTTAGGGTTAGGGGACGCGGACGGTTTGGGGTCCAGGTGAGGGTACGACAACGGTTTAGGGTGAGCTTACGTGTGACAGCACAGGTTAGTGTTAGCGTACGGGTTAGTTTTAGGGAACAGGTGAGGAGAAGGCTTCGGGGAAGGGTTAGAGTTAGGGTTCGGGCTAGGGTTAGGGTTAGGGGACGGGGACGGTTTAGGGTCCAGGTGAGGGTACGACAACGGTTTAGGGGGATCGTACGTGTGAGGGCACAGGTTAGTGTTAGCGTACTGCTTAGGATTAGGGGACGGGTTAGGTGAAGGCTTCGGGGAAGTGTTAGGGTTAGGGTTCGGGCTAGGGTTACGGTTAGGGGATGGGGACAGTTTAGGGTCCAGTTGAGGGTACGACAACGGTTTAGGGGGAGCGTACGCATGAGGGTACGGGTTAGTGTTAGTGTATGGTTAGGATCAGGGGACGGGTTAGGGGAAGGTTTTGGGTAAGGGTTAGGGTTAGGGTTTGGGCTAGGGTTAGGTTTACGGGACGGGGACGGTTTAGGGTCCAGGTGAGGGTACGACAACGGTTTAGGGGAAGCGTACGTGTGAGGGCACGGTTTAGTGTTAGCGTACGTGTTAGGATTATGGGACGGGTGAGGGGAAGGCTTCGGGGAACGGTTAGTGTTAGGGTTCGGGCTAGGTTTAGGGTTAGGGGACGGGGACGGTTTAGGGTCCAGGTGAGGGTACGACAACAGCTTAGGGGGAGCATACGTGTGAGGGCACGGGTTAGTGTTAGCGTACGGGTTAGGATTAGGTGACGTGTGAGGGGAAGGCTTCGGGGAAGAGTTAGGGTTAGGGTTCGGGCTAGGGTTAGGGTTAGGGGACGGGGACGGTTTAGGGTCCAGGTGAGGGTACAACAACGGTTGAGGGGGAGCGTACGTGTGAGGGCACGGGTTAGTGTTAGCGTACGGGTTAGGAGTATGGGAGGGGTGAGGGGAAGGCTTCGGGGAAGGGTTAGGGTTAGGGTTCGGGCTAGGGTTAGGGTTAGGGGATGCGGACAGCTTAGGGTCCAGGTGAGGGTACGACAACGGTTTAGGGGGAGCGTACGTGTGAGGGCACGGGTTAGTGTTAGCGTATGGGTTAGGATTAGGGGACGGCTGACGGGAAGGCTTCGGGTAAGGGTTAGGGTTAGAGTTCGGGCTAGGGTTAGGGTTAGGGGACGGGGACGGTTTAGGGTCCAGCTGAGGGTATGACAACGGTTTAGGCTAGCGTACGTGTGAGGACACGGGTTAGTGTTAGCGTACAGCTTAGGATTAATGGACGGGTGAGGGGAAGGCTTTGGGGAAGGGTTAGGGTTATGGTTCAGGCTAGGGTTAGGATTAGGGGACGGGGACGGTTTAGGGTCAAGGTGAGGGTACTACAACGGTTTAGGGGGAGCGTACGTGTGAGGGCACGGGTTAGTGTTAGCGTAGGAGTTAGGATTAGGGGACGGGTGAGGGGAAGGCTTCGGGGAAAGGTTAGGGTTAGAGTTCGGGACAGGGTTAGAGTTATGGGACGGGGATGGTTTAGGTTCCAGGTGAGGGTACGGCAACGGTTTAGGGGGAGCTTACACATGAGAGCATGGGTTAGTGTTAGCATACGGGTTTGGATTAGGGGACAGGTGAGGGGAATGATTCGGGGAAGGGTTAGGGTTACGGGACGGGGACGGTTTAGGGTCCAGGTGAGGGTACGACAACGGTTTAGGGGGAGCGTACGTGTGAGGGCATGGGTTAGTGTTAGCGTACGGGTTAGGATTAGGGGACGGGTGAGGGGAAGGCTTCGGGGAAGGGTTAGGGTTAGGGTTCGGGCTAGGGTTAGGGTTAGGGGACGGGGACGGTTTAGGGTCCAGGTGAGGGTACGACAACGGTTTAGGCTAGCCTACGTGTGAGGGCATGGGTTAGTGTTAGCGTACGGGTTAGAATTAAGGGACGGTTGAGGGGAAGGCTTCGGGGAAGGGTTAGGGTTAGGGTTCGGACTAGGGTTAGGGATCGGCGACGGGGATGGTTTAGGGTCCAGGTGAGTGTACGACAACGGTTTAGGGGGAGCGTACATATGAGGGCACGGGTTAGTGTTTGCGTACGGGTAAGGATTAGGTGACGGTTGAGGGGAAGGCTTCGGGGAAGTGTTAGGTTTAGGGTTCGGGCAAGGGTTAGGGTTAGGGGACGGGGACGGTTTAGGGTCCAGGTGAGGGTACGACAATGGTTTAGGGGGAGCGTACGTGTGAGGGCACGGTTTAGTGTTAGCGTACAGGTTAAGATTAGGGGACGGGTGAGGGGAAGGGTTCGGGGAATTGTTAGGTTTAGGGTTCGGGCTAGGGTTAGGGTTAGGGGACGGGGACGGTTTAGGGTCCAGGTGAGTGTACGACAACTGTTTAGGGGGAGCGTACGTGTGAGGGCACGGTTTAGAGTTAGTGTATGGGTTAGGATTAGGGGACGGGTGAGGCGAAGGCTTCGGGGAAGGGTTAGGTTTAGGGTTCGGGCTACGGTTAGGGTTAGGTTATGGGGACGGTTTAGGGTCCAGGTGAGGGTACGACAACGGTTTAGGGTGAGCGTACGTGGGAGGGCACGGGTTAGTGTTAGCGTACGGGTTAGGATTCGGGGACGGGTGAGGGGAAGGCTTCGGGGAAGGGTTAGGGTTAGGGTTCGAGCTAGGTTTAGGTTTAGGGGACGGTTTAGGGTCCAGGTGAGGGTACGACAACGTATTAGGGGGAGCGTACATGTGAGGGCACGGGTTAGTGTTAGCGTACGTGTTAGGATTAGAGGACGGGTGAGGCGAAGGCTTCGGGGAAGGGTTAGTGTTAGGGTTCGGGCTAGGGTAAGGGTTAGGGGACGGGGATGGTTTAAGGTCCAGGTGAGGGTACGAGAACGGTTAAGGGGGAGCGTAAGTGTGACGGCATGGGTTTCTGTTAGCGTATGGGTTAGGATTAGACATGGGTGAGGGGAAGGCTTCGGGGAAGGGTTAGTGTTAGGGTTCGGGCTAGGGTAAGGGTTAGGGGACGGGGACGGTTTAGGGTCCAGGTGAGGGTACGACAACGGTTTAGGGGGAGCGTACACGTGAGGGCACGGGTTAGTATTAGCATACGGGTTAGGATTATGGGACGGGTGAGGGGAAGACTTTGGGGAAGGGTTAGTGTTAGGGTTCGGGCTAGGGTTAGGGTTACGGGACGGGGACGGTTTAGGGTCCAGGTGAGGGTACGACAACGGTTTAGGGGAGCGTACGTGTGAGGGTACGTGATAGTGTTAGCGTACGGGTTAGGATTAGGGGACGTGTGAGTGGAAGGCTTCGACGAAGGTTTAGGGTTAGAGTTCGGGCTAGGTTTAGGGTTAGGGGACGGGGATGGATTAGGGTCCAGGTGAGGGTACGACAACGGTTTAGGGGGAGCGTACATGTGAGGGCACAGGTTAGTGTTAGTGTACGGGTTAGGATTAGGGGACGGGTGAGGGGAAGGCTTCGGGGAAGTGTTAGGGTTAGGGTTCGGGCTATGGTTAGGGGACAGGGACGGTTTAGGGTCCAGGTGAGGGTATGACAACGGTTCACGGGGAGCGTACGTGTGAGGGCACGGATTAGTGTTAGCGTACTGGTTAGGATTAGGGGACGGGTGAGGGGAAGGCTTCGGGGAAGGGTTAGGGTTAGGGTTAGGACTAGGGTTAGGGTTAGGGGACGGGGACGGTTTAGCGTCCAGGTGAGGGTACGACCATGGTTTAGGGGGAGCGTACGTGTGAGGGCTCGGGTTAGTGTTAGCGTATGGGTTAGGTAAGGGGATGGGTGAGGGGAAGGCTTCGGGGAAGGGTTAGGGTTAGGGTTCGTGCTAGGGTTAGGGTTAGGGGACGGGGACGGTTTAGGGTCCAGGTGAGAGTACGACAACTCTTTAGGGGGACCGTATGTGTGAGGGCACGTGTTAGTGTTAGCAAACTGGTTAGGATTAGGGGACGGGTGAGGGGAAGGCTACGAGGAAGTATTAGGCTTAGGGTTCGGGCTAGGGTTAGTGTTAGGGGACGGGGACGGTTTAGGGTCCAGGTGAGGGTACGACAACGGTTTAGGGGGAGCGTACGTGTGAGGGCACAGGTTAGTGTTAGCGTACGGGTTAGGATTAGGGGACGGGTGAGGGGAAGGCTTCGGGGAAGGGTTAGGGTTAGGGTTCGGTCTAGGGTTAGGGTTAGGGGACGGGGTCGGTTTAGGGTCCAGGTGAGGGTATGACAACGGTTTAGGGGGAGGGTACGTGTGAGGGCACGGGTTAGTGTTAGCGTATGGGTTAGGATTAGGGGACGGGAGAGGGGAAGGCTTCAGGGAAGTGTTAGGGTTAGCGTTAGGGCTAGGGTTAGGGTTAGGGGACGGGGACGGTTTAGGGTAGAGGTGAGTGTACGACAACGGTTTAGGGCGAGCGTACGTGTGAGGGCACGGGTTAGTGTTAGCCTAAGGGTTAGGATTAGGGGACAGGTGAGGGGAAGCCTTCGGGGAAGGGTTAGGGTTAGGGTTCGGGCTATGGTTAGGGTTAGGGGACGGGGACGGTTTAGGGTCCGGGTGAGGGAACGACAACGGTTCACGGGGAGCGTACGTGTGAGGGCACGGTTTAGTGTTAGCGTTCGGTTTAGGATTAGGGGACGGATGAGTGGAAGGCTTCGAGGAAGATTTAGGGTTAGAGTTCGGGCTAGAGTTAGGGTTAGGGGACGGGGACGGTTTAGGGCCCAGGTGAGAGTACGACAACGTTTTAGGGGGAGCATACGTGTGAGGGCATGGGTTAGTGTTAGTGTACGGGTTAGGATTAGGGGACGGGTGAGGGGAAGGCTACGAGAAAGTGTTAGGCTTAGGGTTCGGGCTAGGGTTAGTGTTAGGGGACGGGGACGGTTTAGGGTCCAGGTGAGGGTACGACAACGGTTTAGGGGGAGCGTACGTGTGAGGGCATGGGTTAGTGTTAACGTACGGCTTAGGATTAGGTGACGGGTGAGTGTAAGGCTTCGGAAAAGGGTTAGGGTTAGGGTTCGGGCTAGGGTTAGGGTTAGGGGACGCGGACGGTTTGGGGTCCAGGTGAGGGTACGACAACGGTTTAGGGTGAGCTTACGTGTGACAGCACAGGTTAGTGTTAGCGTACGGGTTAGTTTTAGGGAACAGGTGAGGAGAAGGCTTCGGGGAAGGGTTAGAGTTAGGGTTCGGGCTAGGGTTAGGGTTAGGGGACGGGGACGGTTTAGGGTCCAGGTGAGGGTACGACAACGGTTTAGGGGGATCGTACGTGTGAGGGCACAGGTTAGTGTTAGCGTACTGCTTAGGATTAGGGGACGGGTTAGGTGAAGGCTTCGGGGAAGTGTTAGGGTTAGGGTTCGGGCTAGGGTTACGGTTAGGGGATGGGGACAGTTTAGGGTCCAGTTGAGGGTACGACAACGGTTTAGGGGGAGCGTACGCATGAGGGTACGGGTTAGTGTTAGTGTATGGTTAGGATCAGGGGACGGGTTAGGGGAAGGTTTTGGGTAAGGGTTAGGGTTAGGGTTTGGGCTAGGGTTAGGTTTACGGGACGGGGACGGTTTAGGGTCCAGGTGAGGGTACGACAACGGTTTAGGGGAAGCGTACGTGTGAGGGCACGGTTTAGTGTTAGCGTACGTGTTAGGATTATGGGACGGGTGAGGGGAAGGCTTCGGGGAACGGTTAGTGTTAGGGTTCGGGCTAGGTTTAGGGTTAGGGGACGGGGACGGTTTAGGGTCCAGGTGAGGGTACGACAACAGCTTAGGGGGAGCATACGTGTGAGGGCACGGGTTAGTGTTAGCGTACGGGTTAGGATTAGGTGACGTGTGAGGGGAAGGCTTCGGGGAAGAGTTAGGGTTAGGGTTCGGGCTAGGGTTAGGGTTAGGGGACGGGGACGGTTTAGGGTCCAGGTGAGGGTACAACAACGGTTGAGGGGGAGCGTACGTGTGAGGGCACGGGTTAGTGTTAGCGTACGGGTTAGGAGTATGGGAGGGGTGAGGGGAAGGCTTCGGGGAAGGGTTAGGGTTAGGGTTCGGGCTAGGGTTAGGGTTAGGGGATGCGGACAGCTTAGGGTCCAGGTGAGGGTACGACAACGGTTTAGGGGGAGCGTACGTGTGAGGGCACGGGTTAGTGTTAGCGTATGGGTTAGGATTAGGGGACGGCTGACGGGAAGGCTTCGGGTAAGGGTTAGGGTTAGAGTTCGGGCTAGGGTTAGGGTTAGGGGACGGGGACGGTTTAGGGTCCAGCTGAGGGTATGACAACGGTTTAGGCTAGCGTACGTGTGAGGACACGGGTTAGTGTTAGCGTACAGCTTAGGATTAATGGACGGGTGAGGGGAAGGCTTTGGGGAAGGGTTAGGGTTATGGTTCAGGCTAGGGTTAGGATTAGGGGACGGGGACGGTTTAGGGTCAAGGTGAGGGTACTACAACGGTTTAGGGGGAGCGTACGTGTGAGGGCACGGGTTAGTGTTAGCGTAGGAGTTAGGATTAGGGGACGGGTGAGGGGAAGGCTTCGGGGAAAGGTTAGGGTTAGAGTTCGGGACAGGGTTAGAGTTATGGGACGGGGATGGTTTAGGTTCCAGGTGAGGGTACGGCAACGGTTTAGGGGGAGCTTACGCATGAGAGCATGGGTTAGTGTTAGCATACGGGTTAGGATTAGGGGACAGGTGAGGGGAATGTTTCGGGGAAGGGTTAGGGTTACGGGACGGGGACGGTTTAGGGTCCAGGTGAGGGTACGACAACGGTTTAGGGGGAGCGTACGTGTGAGGGCATGGGTTAGTGTTAGCGTACGGGTTAGGATTAGGTGACGGGTGAGGGGAAGGCTTCGGGGAAGGGTTAGGGTTAGGGTTCGGGCTAGGGTTAGGGTTAGGGGACGGGGACGGTTTAGGGTCCAGGTGAGGGTACGACAACGGTTTAGGCTAGCCTACGTGTGAGGGCATGGGTTAGTGTTAGCGTACGGGTTAGAATTAAGGGACGGTTGAGGGGAAGGCTTCGGGGAAGGGTTAGGGTTAGGGTTCGGACTAGGGTTAGGGATCGGCGACGGGGATGGTTTAGGGTCCAGGTGAGTGTACGACAACGGTTTAGGGGGAGCGTACATATGAGGGCACGGGTTAGTGTTTGCGTACGGGTAAGGATTAGGTGACGGTTGAGGGGAAGGCTTCGGGGAAGTGTTAGGTTTAGGGTTCGGGCAAGGGTTAGGGTTAGGGGACGGGGACGGTTTAGGGTCCAGGTGAGGGTACGACAATGGTTTAGGGGGAGCGTACGTGTGAGGGCACGGTTTAGTGTTAGCGTACAGGTTAGGATTAGGGGACGGGTGAGGGGAAGGGTTCGGGGAATTGTTAGGTTTAGGGTTCGGGCTCGGGTTAGGGTTAGGGGACGGGGACGGTTTAGGGTCCAGGTGAGTGTACGACAACTGTTTAGGGGGAGCGTACGTGTGAGGGCACGGTTTAGAGTTAGTGTATGGGTTAGGATTAGGGGACGGGTGAGGCGAAGGCTTCGGGGAAGGGTTAGGTTTAGGGTTCGGGCTACGGTTAGGGTTAGGTTATGGGGACGGTTTAGGGTCCAGGTGAGGGTACGACAACGGTTTAGGGTGAGCGTACGTGGGAGGGCACGGGTTAGTGTTAGCGTACGGGTTAGGATTCGGGGACGGGTGAGGGGAAGGCTTCGGGGAAGGGTTAGGGTTAGGGTTCGAGCTAGGTTTAGGTTTAGGGGACGGTTTAGGGTCCAGGTGAGGGTACGACAACGTATTAGGGGGAGCGTACATGTGAGGGCACGGGTTAGTGTTAGCGTACGTGTTAGGATTAGAGGACGGGTGAGGGGAAGGCTTTGGGGAAGGGTTAGGGTTCGGGTTCAGGCTAGGGTTAGGGCTAGGGGACGGGGACGGGGACTGTTTAGGGTCCAGGTGAGGGTACGACAACGGTTTAGGGGGAGTGTACGCATGAGGGCACGGGTTAGTGTTAGCGTACGTGTTAGAATTAGGGGACGGGTGAGGGGAAGGCTTCGGGGAAGAGTTAGGGTTAGGGTTCGGGCTAGGGTTAGGGTTACGGGATGGGGACGGTTTAGGGTCCAGGTGAGGGTACGACAATGGTGTAGGGGGAGCGTACGTGTGAGGGCACGGGTTAGTGTTAGCGTACGGGTTAGGATTAGGGGACGGGTGAGAGGAAGGCTTCGGGGAAGGGTTAGAGTTAGGGTTCGGGCTAGGGTTAGGGTTAGGGGACGGGGACAGTTTAGGGTCCAGGTGAGGGTACGACAACTGTTTAGGCTAGCGTACGTGTGAGGGCACGTGTTAGTGTTAGCGTACGGCTTAGAATTAGGGGACGGGTGAGGGGAAGGCTTCGGGGAAGGGTTAGTGTTAGGGTTCGGGCTAGGGTTAGGGTTAGGGGACGGGGACGGTTTAGGGTCCAGGTGAGGGTACGACAACGGTTTACGGGGAGCGTACGTGTGAGGGCACGGGTTAGTGTTAGCGTACGGGTTAGGATTAGGGGACGGGTGAGGGGAAGCCTTCGGGGAAGGTTTAGGGTTAGGGTTCGGGCTAGGGTTAGTGTTAGGGGACGGGGACGGTTTAGGGTCCAGGTGAGGGTACGACAACGGTTTAGGGGCAGCGTACATGTGAGGGCATGCGTTAGTGTTAGCGTACGGGTTAGGATTAGGGGACGGGTGAGGGGAAGGCTTCGGGGAAGGGTTAGGGTTAGGGTTCGGGCTAGGGTTAGGGTTAGGGGACGGGGACGGTTTAGGGTCCAAGTCAGGGTACGACAACGGTTTAGAGTGAGCGTAAGTGTGAGGGCATGGGTTAGTGTTAGCGTACGAGTTAGGATTAGGGGACGGGTGAGGGCAAGGCTTCGGGGAAGGTTTAGGGTTAGGGTTCGGGCTAGGGTTAGGGTTAGGGGACGGGGACGTTTTAGGGTCCAGATGAGGATACAACAACGGTTCACGTGGAGCGTACATGTGAGGGCACTTATTAGTGTTGGCGTACGGCTTAGGATTAGGGGATGGGTGAGGGGTAGGCTTTGGGGAAGGGTTAGGGTTCGGGTTCGGGCTAGGGTTAGGGTTAGGGTTATGGGACGGGGACGGTTTATGGTCCAGGTGAGGGTACGACAACGGTTTCGGGGGAGCGTACGTGTGAGGGCACGGGTTAGTGTTAGCGTACGTGTTAGGATTAGGGGACGGGTGAGGGGAAGGCTTTGGGGAAGGGTTAGTGTTAGGGTTCGGGCTAGGGTTAGGGTTAGGGGACGGGGACTCTTTAAGGTCCAGGTGAGGGTACAACAACGGTTTACGGGGAGTGTACGTGTGAGGGCACTGGTTACTGTTAGCATACGGGTTAGGATTAGGGGACGGGTGAGGGCAAGGCTTCGGGGAAGTTTTAGGGTTAGGGTTCGGGCTAGGGTTAGAGTTATGGGACGGGGACGGTTTAGGGTCCAGGTGAGGATACAACAATGGTTTAGGGGGAGCGTACGTGTGAGGGCACGGGTTAGTGTTAGCGTACGGGTTAGGATTAGGGGATGGGTGAGGGTAAGGCTTCGGGGAAGAATTAGGGTTAGGAATCGGGGTAGGGTTATTGTTAGGGAACGGGGACGTTTTAGGGTCCAGGTGAGGGTACGACAATGGTTTAGGGGGAGCGTACATGTGAGGGTACGAGTTAGTGTTAGCGTACGGCTTAGGATTAGGGGACGGGTGAGGGGAAGGCTTCGGGGAAGGGTTAGCGTTATGGTTCGGGCTAGAGTTAGGGTTAGGGGATGGGAACGGTTTGCGGTCCAGGTGAGGGTACGACAACGGTTTAGGGGGAGCGTACGTGTGAGGGCATGGGTTAGTGTTAGCGTACGGGTTACGATTAGGGGACGGGTGAGGGGAAGGCTTCAGGGAAGTGTTAGGGTTAGGGTTCGGGCTAGGGTTAGTGTTAGGGGATGGGGAGGGTTTAGGGTCCAGGTGAGGGTACGAGAACGGTTTAGGTGGAGCGTACGTGTGAGGGCACGGGTTAGTGTTAGCGTACGGGTTAGGATTAGCGGACGGGTGAAGGGAAGGCTTCGGGGAAGGGTTAGGGTTAGGGTTCGGGCTAGGGTTAGGGTTAGGGGACGGGGACGGTTTAGGGTCCAGGTGAGGGTACGACAACGGTTTAGGCTAGCCTACGTGTGAGGGCATGGGTTAGTGTTAGCGTACGGGTTAGAATTAAGGGACGGTTGAGGGGAAGGCTTCGGGGAAGGGTTAGGGTTAGGGTTCGGGCTAGGTTTAGGGTTAGGGGACGGGGACGGATTAGGGTCCAGGTGAGGGTACGACAACGGTTTAGGGGGAGCGTACATGTGAGGGCACAGGTTAGTGTTAGTGTACGGGTTAGGATTAGGGGACGGGTGAGGGGAAGGCTTCGGGGAAGTGTTAGGGTTAGGGTTCGGGCTATGGTTAGGGGACAGGGACGGTTTAGGGTCCAGGTGAGGGTATGACAACGGTTTAGGGGGAGCGTACGTATGAGGGCACGGATTAGTGTTAGCGTACTGGTTAGGATTAGGGGACGGGTGAGGGGAAGGCTTCGGGGAAGGGTTAGGGTTAGGGTTAGGACTAGGGTTAGGGTTAGGGGACGGGGACGGTTTAGCGTCCAGGTGAGGGTACGACCATGGTTTAGGGGGAGCGTACGTGTGAGGGCTCGGGTTAGTGTTAGCGTACGGGTTAGGTAAGGGGATGGGTGAGGGGAAGGCTTCGGGGAAGGGTTAGGGTTAGGGTTCGTGCTAGGGTTAGGGTTAGGGGACGGGGACGGTTTAGGGTCCAGGTGAGAGTACGACAACGGTTTAGGGGAGCGTACGTGTGAGTGCACGGGTTAGTGTTAGCGTACGGATTAGGATTAGGGGACGGGTGAGGGGAAGGCTTCGGGGAAGGCTTAGGGTTAGGGTTCAGGCTAGGGTTAGGGTTAGGGGATGGGGACGGTTTAGGGTCCAGGTGAGAGTACGACAACTCTTTAGGGGGACCGTATGTGTGAGGGCACGTGTTAGTGTTAGCAAACTGGTTAGGATTAGGGGACGGGTGAGGGGAAGGCTACGAGGAAGTATTAGGCTTAGGGTTCGGGCTAGGGTTAGTGTTAGGGGGCGGGGACGGTTTAGGGTCCAGGTGAGGGTACGACAACGGTTTAGGGGGAGCGTACGTGTGAGGGCATAGGTTAGTGTTAGCGTACGGGTTAGGATTAGGGGACGGGTGAGGGGAAGGCTTCTGGGAAGGGTTAGGGTTAGGGTTCGGTCTAGGGTTAGGGTTAGGGGACGGGGTCGGTTTAGGGTCCAGGTGAGGGTATGACAACGATTTAGGGGGAGGGTACGTGTGAGGGCACGGGTTAGTGTTAGCGTATGGGTTAGGATTAGGGGACGGGAGAGGGGAAGGCTTCAGGGAAGTGTTAGGGTTAGCGTTAGGGCTAGGGTTAGGGTTAGGGGACGGGGACGGTTTAGGGTAGAGGTGAGTGTACGACAACGGTTTAGGGCGAGCGTACGTGTGAGGGCACGGGTTAGTGTTAGCCTAAGGGTTAGGATTAGGGGACAGGTGAGGGGAAGCCTTCGGGGAAGGGTTAGGGTTAGGGTTCGGGCTATGGTTAGGGTTAGGGGTCGGGGACGGTTTAGGGTCCGGGTGAGGGAACGACAACGGTTCACGGGGAGCGTACGTGTGAGGGCACGGTTTAGTGTTAGCGTTCGGTTTAGGATTAGGGGACGGATGAGTGGAAGGCTTCGAGGAAGATTTAGGGTTAGAGTTCGGGCTAGAGTTAGGGTTAGGGGACAGGGACGGTTTAGGGCCCAGGTGAGAGTACGACAACGTTTTAGGGGGAGCATACGTGTGAGGGCATGGGTTAGTGTTAGTGTACGGGTTAGGATTAGGGGACGGGTGAGGGGAAGGCTTCGGGGAAGGATTAGGGTTAGGGTTCGGTTGCTTAGGGTTAGGGGACGGGCACGGTTTAGGATCCAGGTGAGGGTACGACAACGGTTTAGGGGGAGCGTACGTGTGAGGGCATGGGTTAGTGTTAGTGTACGGGTTAGGATTAGGGGACGGGTGAAGGGAAGGCTTCGGGGAAGGGTTAGGGTTAGGGTTCCGGCTAGGGTTAGGTTTAGGGGACGGGGACGGTTTAGGGTCCAGGTGAGGGTACAACAACGTTTTAGGGGGAGCATACGTGTGAGGGCACAGGTTAGTGTTAGTGTACGGGTTAGGATTAGGGGACGGGTGAGGGGAAGGCTTCGGGGAAGTGTTAGGGTTAGGGTTCGGGCTAGGGTTAGGGGCCAGGGACGGTTTAGGGTCCAGGTGAGGGTACGACAACGGTTTAGGGTGAGCGTACGTGTGAGGGCACGGATTAGTGTTAGCGTATGGATTAGGATTAGGGGATGGGTGAGGGGAAGGCTTCGGGGAAGGGTTAGGGTTAGGGTTAGGACTAGGGTTAGGGTTAGGGGACAGAGACGGTTTAGGGTCCAGGTGAGGGTACGACCACGGTTTAGGGGGAACGTACGTGTGAGGGCTCGGGTTAGTGTTAGCATACGGGTTAGGTAAGGGGATGGGTGAGGGGAAGGCTTCGGGGAAGGGTTAGGGTTAGGGTTCGGGATAGGGTTAGGGTTAGGGGACGGGGACGGCTTAGGATCCAGGTGAGAGTACGACAACGGTTTAGGGGAGCGTACGTGTGAGGGCACGGGTTAGTGTTAGCGTACGGGTTAGGATTAGGGGACGGGTGAGGGGAAGGCTTCGGGGAAGGCTTAGGGTTAGGGTTCCGGCTAGGGTTAGGGTTAGGGGATGGGGACGGTTTAGGGTCCAGGTGAGAGTACGACAATGGTTTAGGGGGAGCGTACGTATGAGGGCACGGGTTAGTGTTAGCAAACGGCTTAGGATTAGGGGACGGGTGAGGGGAAGGCTACGAGGAAGTGTTAGGCTTAGGGTTCGGGCTAGGGTTAGTGTTAGGGGACGGGGACGGTTTAGGGTCCAGGTGAGGGTACGACAACGGTTTAGGGGGAGCGTACGTGTGAGGGCATGGGTTAGTGTTAACGTACGGCTTAGGATTAGGCGACGGGTGAGTGTAAGGCTTCGGAAAAGGGTTAGGGGTAGGGTTCGGGCTAGGGTTAGGGTTAGGGGACGCGGACGGTTTGGGGTCCAGGTGAGGGTACGACAACGGTTTAGGGTGAGCTTACGTGTGACAGCACAGGTTAGTGTTAGCGTACGGGTTAGTTTTAGGGAACAGGTGAGGAGAAGGCTTCGGGGAAGGGTTAGAGTTAGGGTTCGGTCTAGGGTTAGGGTTAGGGGACGGGGACGGTTTAGGGTCCAGGTGAGGGTACGACAACGGTTTAGGGGAAGCGTACGTGTGAGGGCACGGTTTAGTGTTAGCGTACGTGTTAGGATTATGGGAAGGGTGAGGGGAAGGCTTCGGGGAACGGTTAGTGTTAGGGTTCGGGCTAGGGTTAGGGTTAGGGGACGGGGACGGTTTAGGGTCCAGGTGAGGGTACGACAACAGCTTAGGGGGAGCATACGTGTGAGGGCACGGGTTAGTGTTAGCGTACGGGTTAGGATTAGGTGACGTGTGAGGGGAAGGCTTCGGGGAAGGGTTAGAGTTAGGGTTCGGGCTAGGGTTAGGGTTAGGGGACGGGGACAGTTTAGGGTCCAGGTGAGGGTACGACAACTGTTTAGGCTAGCGTACGTGTGAGGGCACGTGTTAGTGTTAGCGTACGGCTTAGAATTAGGGGACGGGTGAGGGGAAGGCTTCGGGGAAGGGTTAGTGTTAGGGTTCGGGCTAGGGTTAGGGTTAGGGGACGGGGACGGTTTAGGGTCCAGGTGAGGGTACGACAACGGTTTACGGGGAGCGTACGTGTGAGGGCACGGGTTAGTGTTAGCGTACGGGTTAGGATTAGGGGACGGGTGAGGGGAAGCCTTCGGGGAAGGTTTAGGGTTAGGGTTCGGGCTAGGGTTAGTGTTAGGGGACGGGGACGGTTTAGGGTCCAGGTGAGGGTACGACAACGGTTTAGGGGCAGCGTACATGTGAGGGCATGCGTTAGTGTTAGCGTACGGGTTAGGATTAGGGGACGGGTGAGGGGAAGGCTTCGGGGAAGGGTTAGGGTTAGGGTTCGGGCTAGGGTTAGGGTTAGGGGACGGGGACGTTTTAGGGTCCAGGTCAGGGTACGACAACGGTTTAGAGTGAGCGTAAGTGTGAGGGCATGGGTTAGTGTTAGCGTACGAGTTAGGATTAGGGGACGGGTGAGGGCAAGGCTTCGGGGAAGGTTTAGGGTTAGGGTTCGGGCCAGGGTTAGGGTTAGGGGACGGGGACGTTTTAGGGTCCAGATGAGGATACAACAACGGTTCACGTGGAGCGTACATGTGAGGGCACTTATTAGTGTTGGCGTACGGCTTAGGATTAGGGGATGGGTGAGGGGTAGGCTTTGGGGAAGGGTTAGGGTTCGGGTTCGGGCTAGGGTTAGGGTTAGGGTTATGGGACGGGGACGGTTTATGGTCCAGGTGAGGGTACGACAACGGTTTCGGGGGAGCGTACGTGTGAGGGCACGGGTTAGTGTTAGCGTACGTGTTAGGATTAGGTGACGGGTGAGGGGAAGGCTTTGGGGAAGGGTTAGTGTTAGGGTTCGGGCTAGGGTTAGGGTTAGGGGACGGGGACTCTTTAAGGTCCAGGTGAGGGTACAACAACGGTTTACGGGGAGTGTACGTGTGAGGGCACTGGTTACTGTTAGCATACGGGTTAGGATTAGGGGACGGGTGAGGGCAAGGCTTCGGGGAAGTTTTAGGGTTAGGGTTCGGGCTAGGGTTAGAGTTATGGGACGGGGACGGTTTAGGGTCCAGGTGAGGGTACAACAATGGTTTAGGGGGAGCGTACGTGTGAGGGCACGGGTTAGTGTTAGCGTACGGGTTAGGATTAGGGGATGGGTGAGGGTAAGGCTTCGGGGAAGAATTAGGGTTAGGAATCGGGGTAGGGTTATTGTTAGGGAACGGGGACGTTTTAGGGTCCAGGTGAGGGTACGACAATGGTTTAGGGGGAGCGTACATGTGAGGGTACGAGTTAGTGTTAGCGTACGGCTTAGGATTAGGGGACGGGTCAGGGGAAGGCTTCGGGGAAGGGTTAGCGTTATGGTTCGGGCTAGAGTTAGGGTTAGGGGATGGGAACGGTTTGCGGTCCAGGTGAGGGTACGACAACAGTTTAGGGGGAGCGTACGTGTGAGGGCATGGGTTAGTGTTAGCGTACGGGTTACGATTAGGGGACGGGTGAGGGGAAGGCTTCGAGTAAGGGTTAGGGTTAGGGTTCGGGCTAGGGTTAGTGTTAGGGGATGGGGAGGGTTTAGGGTCCAGGTGAGGGTACGAGAACGGTTTAGGTGGAGCGTACGTGTGAGGGCACGGGTTAGTGTTAGCGTACGGGTTAGGATTAGCGGACGGGTGAAGGGAAGGCTTCGGGGAAGTGTTAGTGTTACGGTTTGGCTAGGGTTAGGTTTAGGGGACGGGGACGGTTTAGGGTCCAGGTGAGGGTACGACAACGGTTTAGCGGGAGCGTATGTGTGAGGGCATGGGTTAGTGTTAACGTACGGGTTCGTAGTAGGGGACGGGTGAGGGGAAGGCGTCGGGGAAGTGTTAGGGTTAGGGTTCGGGCTAGGGTTAGGGTTAGGGGACGGGGACGGTTTAGGGTCCAGGTGAGGGTACGACAATGGTTTAGGGGTAGTGTATGTGTGAGGGCACGGGTTAGTGTTAGTGTACGGCTTAGAAATAGGGGACGGGTGAGGGGAAGGTTTGGGGGAAGGGTTAGGTTTCGGGCTAGGTTTAGGGTTAGGGGACGGGGACGGTTTAGGGTCCAGGTGAGGGTACGACAATGGTTTAGGGGGAGCGTACGTGTGAGGGCATGGGTTAGTGTTAGCGTACGGGTTAGGATTAGGGGACGGGTGAGGGGAAGGCTTGGGGGGACGTGTTAGGGTTAGGGTTCGGGGTAGCGTTAGGGTTAGGGGACGGGGACGGTTTAGGGTCCAGGTGAGGGTACGACAACGGTTTAGGGGGAGCGTACATGTGAGGGCACGGGTTAGTGTTAGCGTACGGGTTAGGATTAGGGGACGGGTGAGAGGAAGGCTTCGGGGAAGTGTTAGGGTTAGGGTTCGGGCTAGCGTTAGGGTTAGGGGACGAGGACGGTTTAGGGTCCAGGTGAGGGTACGACAACGGTTTATGGGGAGTGTACATGTGAGTGCACGGGTTAGTGTTAGCGTACGGGTTAGGATTAGGGGACGGGTGAGGGGAAGGCTTCGGGAGAGGGTTAGGGTTAGGGGACGGGGACGGTTTAGGGTCCAGGTGAGAGTACGACAACGGTTTAGGGGGAGCGTACGTGTGAGGGCATGGGTTAGTGTTAGCGTACGGGTTAGGATTAGGGGACGGGTGCGGGGAAGGCTTCGGGGAAGGGTTAGGTTTAGGGTTCGGGCTAGGGTTAGCGTTAGGGAACGGTTTAGGTTCCGGGTGAGGGTATGACAACGTTTTAGGGGGAGCGTACATGTGAGGGCACGGTTTAGTGTTAGCGTACGGGTTAGGATTAGGGGACGGGTGAGGGGAAGGCTTCTGGGAAGGGTTAACGTTAGGGTTCGGGCTAGGGTTAGGGTTAGGGTACGGGGACGGTTTAGGGTCCAGGTGAGGGTACGACAACGATTTAGGGGGAGCGTACGCGTGAGGGCACGTGTTATTGTTAGCGTACATGTTAGGATTAGGGGACGGGTGAGGGGAAGGCTTCGGGGAACGGTTAGTGTTAGGGTTCGGGCTAGGTTTAGGGTTACGGGACGGGGACGGTTTAGGGTCCAGGTGAGGGTACGACAATGGTTTAGGGGGAGCGTACGTGTGAGGGCATGGGTTAGTGTTAGCGTACGGGTTAGGATTCGGGGATGGGTGAGGGGAAGGCTTCGGGGAAGCGTTAGGGTTAGGGTTCGAGCTAGGTTTAGGTTTAGGGGATGGTTTAGGGTCCAGGCGAGGGTACGACAACATTTTAGGGGGAGCGTACACGTGAGGGCACGGGTTAGTGTTAGCGTACATGTTAGGATTAGAGGACGGGTGAGGGGAAGGCTTTGGGGAAGGGTTAGGGTTCGGGTTCAGGCTAGGGTTAGTTTTAGGGGACAGGGACTGTTTAGGGCCAGGTGAGGGTACGACAACTGTTTAGGGGGAGTGTACGCATGAGGGCACGGGTTAGTGTTAGCGTACGTGTTAGAATTAGGGGACGGGTGAGGGGAAGGCTTCAGGGAAGGGTTAGGGTTAGGGTTCAGGCTAGGGTTAGAGTTACGGGACGGGGACGGTTTAGGGTCCAGGTGAGGGTACGACAATGGTGTAGGGGGAGCGTACGTGTGAGGGCACGGGTTAGTGTTAGCGTACGGGTTAGGATTAGGGGACGGGTGAGGGGAAGGCTTCGGGGAAGGGTTAGAGTTAGGGTTCGGGCTAGGGTTGGGATTAGGGGACGGGGACAGTTTAGGGTCCAGGTGAGGGTACGACAACTGTTTAGGCTAGCGTACGTGTGAGGGCACGGGTTAGTGTTAGCGTACGGCTTAGGATTAGGGGACGGGTGAGGGGAAGGCTTCGGGGAAGGGTTAGTGTTAGGATTCGGGCTAGGGTGAGGGTTAGGGGACGGGGACGGTTTAGGGTCCAGGTGAGGGTACGACAATGGTTTACGGGGAACGTACGTGTGAGGGCACGGGTTACTGTTAGCGTACGGGTTAGGATTAGGGGACGGGTGAGGGGAAGCCTTCGGGGAAGGTTTAGGCTTAGGGTTCGGGCTAGGGTTAGGGGACGGGGACGGGGACGGTTTAGGGTCCAGATGAGGGTACGACAACGGTTTAGGGGGAGCGTACATGTGAGGGCATGCGTTAGTGTTAGCGTACGGGTTAGAATTAGGGGACGGGTGAGGGGAAGGCTTCGGGGAAGGGTTAGGGTTAGGGTTCGGGCTAGGGTTAGGGTTAGGAGACGGGGAAGGTTTAGGGTCCAGGTCAGGGTACGACAACGGTTTAGAGTGACCGTACGTGTGAGGGCACGGGTTACTGTTAGCGTACGGATTAGGATTAGGGGACGGGTGAGGGCAAGGCTTTGGGGAAGGTTTAGGGTTAGGGTTCGGGCTAGGGTTAGGCTTAGGGAACAGGGACGGTTTAGGGTCCAGGTGAGGGTACGACAACGGTATAGGGGGAGCGTACGTGTGAGGGCATGGGTTACTGTTAGCGTACGGGTTAGGATTAGGGGACGGGTGAGGGGAAGGCTTTGGGGAAGGTTTAGGGTTAGGGTTCGGGCTAAGGTTAGGGTTAGGGGACGGGGACGGTTTAGGGTCCAGGTGAGGGTACGACAACGGTTTATGGGGAGCGAACGTGGGAGGGCACGGGTTAGTGTTAGCGTACGGGTTAGGATTAGGGGACGGGTGAGGGGAAGGCTTCGGGGAAGAGTTAGGGTTAGGGTTCGGGCTAGGGTTAGTGTTAGGGGACGGGGACGGTTTAGGGTCCAGGTGAGGGTGCGACAAGGTTTTAGGGGGAGTGTACATGTGAGGGCATGCGTTAGTGTTATCGTACGGGTTAGGATTAGGGGACGGGTCAGGGGAAGGGTTAGGGTTAGGATTCGGGCTAGGGTTACGGTTAGGGGACGGGGACGTTTTAGGGTCCAGTTGAGGGTACAACAACGGTTCACGTGGAGCGTACATTTGAGGGCACTTAGTGTTAGCGTACGGCTTAGGATTAGGGGATGGGTGAGGGGAAGGCTTTGGGGAAGGGTTAGGGTTAGGGTTCGGGCTAGGGTTAGGGTTAGGGTTATGGGACGGGGACGGTTTAGGGTCCAGGTGAGGGTACGACAACGGTTTAGTGGGAGCGTACGTGTGAGGGCATTGGTTACTGTTAGCATACGGGTTAGGATTAGGGGACGGGTGAGGGCAAGGCTTCGGGGAAGTTTTAGGGTTAGGGTTCGGGCTAGGGTTAGAGTTAGGGGATGGGGAGGGTTTAGGGTCCAGGTGAGGGTACGAGAACGGTTTAGGTGGAGCATACGTGTGAGGGCATGGGTTAGTGTTAGCGTACGGGTTAGGATTAGGGGACGGGTGAGGGGAAGGTTTCGGGGAAGGGTTAGGATTAGGGTTCGGGCTAGAGTTAGGGTTAGGGGACGGGGATGGTTTAGGGTCCATGTGAGGGTACGACAACGGTTCACAGGGAGCGTACGTGTGAGGGCATGGGTTAGTGTTAGCGTATGGCTGATGATTAGGATACGGGTGAGGGGAAGGCTTCGGGGAAGTGTTAGGTTTAGGGTTCGGGCTAGGGTTAGGGTTAGGGGACGGGGACGGTTTGGGGTCCAGGTGAGGGTACGACAATGGTTTAGGGGTAGCGTACGTGTGAGGGCACGGGTTAGTGTTAGGGAATGGGTTAGGAGTAGGGGACGGGTGAGGGGAAGGCTTCGGGGAAGGGTTAGGGTTAGGGTTCGAGCTAGGGTTAGGGTTAGGGGACGGGGACTGTTTAGGGTCCAGGTGAGTGTTAGACAACGGTTTAGGGGGAGCGTACGTGTGAGGGCACGGGTTAGTGTTAGCGTACGGGGTAGGATTAGTGGACGGGTGAGGGGAAGGCTTCGGGGAAGTGTTAGTGTTACGGTTTGGCTAGGGTTAGGTTTAGGGGACGGGGACGGTTTAGGGTCCAGGTGAGGGTACGACAACGGTTTAGCGGGAGCGTATGTGTGACGGCACGGGATAGTGTTAGCGTATGGGTCAGGATTAGGGGACGGGTGAGGGGAAGGCTTCGGGGAAGGGTTAGGGTCAGGGTTCTGGTTAGGGTTAGGGTTAGGTTATGGGGACGATTTAGGGTGCAGATGAGGGTACGACAACGGTTTAGGGGGAGCGAACGTGTGAGGGCACGGGTTAGTGTTAGCGTACGGGTTGGGAGTAGGGGACGGGTGAGGGAAGGCGTTGGGGAAGTGTTAGGGTTAGGGTTCGGGCTAGGGTTAGGGTTAGGGGACGGGGACGGTTTAGGGTCCAGGTGAGTGTACGACAACGGTTTAGGGGTAGCGTATGTGTGAGGTCACGGGTTAGTGTTAGCGTACGGCTTAGAATTAGGGGACGGGTGAGGGGAAGGTTTGGGTGAAGGGTTAGGGTTCGGGCTAGGGTTTGGGTTAGGGGACGGGGACAGTTTAGGGTCCAGGTGAGGGTACGACAACGGTTTAGGGGGAGCGTACGTGTGAGGGCACGGGTTAGTGTTAGTGTACCGTTTAGCATTAGGGGACGGGTGAGGGGAAGGCTTGCGGGAAGGGTTAGGGTTAGGGTCGGGGTAACGTTAGGGTTAGGGGACGGGGACGGTTTAGGGTCCAGGTGAGGGTACGACCACGGTTTAGGGGGAGCGTACGTGTGAGGGCACGGGTTAGTGTTAGCGTACAGGTTAGGATTACGGGACGGGTGAGGGGAAGGCTTCGGGGAAGGGTTAGGCTTAGGGTTCGGGCTAGGGTTAGGTTTAGGGGACGGGGATGGTTTAGGGTCCAGGTGAGTGTACGACAACGGTTTAGGGGGAGTGTACCTGTGAGGGCATGGGTTAGTGTTAGCGTAAGTGTTAGGATTAGGGGACGGGTGAGGGGAAGGCTTCGGGGAAGGGTTAGGGTTAGGGTTCGGCCTAGGGTTAGGGTTAGGGGACGAGGACGGTTTAGGGTCCAGGTGAGGGTACGACAACGGTTTAGGGGGAGTGTACGTGTGAGGGCACGGGTTAGTGTTAGCGTACGGGTTAGGATTAGGGGACGGGTGAGGGGAAGGCTTCGGGGAAGGGTTAGGGTTAGGGTTTGGGCTAGGGTTAGGGTTAGGGGATGGGGACGGTTTAGGGTCCAGGTGAGGGTATGACAACGGTTTAGGGGGAGCGTACGTGTGAGGGCACGGGTTAGTGTTAGCGTACGGCTTTGGACTAGGGGATGGGTTAGGGTAAGGCTTCGGGGAAGGGTTAGGGTGTATCATACTCTTGGTTGCACATGCATGTTTTAGCTGAAGGAAGAATCCCTTAAACCTGGAGAGTTGAGAGCCGTGGAATGTGTCCCATGCAATATGACTTCAAAGGGTCTTCATTTGCTCACCGAACCTGTCCAATCCTATCACTGCTGCGTTTATGCCCCTGTAAACATGCTTGATTCTCTTTCGGAGACATAGCAATCCATAGGTTTTAAGATACTTACTAGTCAGGTACATTCTTAGGCGTTTAATATGGGGTGTTGAGTCCATTTCGTTGAGCAAGGAGTAGCTCTTGTCTATTACATATTTGGCTTAAGGAACTTTATCTGTGCTCATTTCAATCTCTGGTTTTATGCAGCACCCCAACTCACCTTTCCCCTTAAGCAAGCATAAGTTGGTTTTCTAAATTGAGACCCTGTTCTGTTTTGTAATCCAGTTCCTGTGTAACCAAGTTTACATTCCGTGTATTACTGATATCTTATGATATTTCTTTTTCTGTGTGACTTATTTCAGTTAGAATCATCATACCTGAATCCACTCATTATGCTGCTACGGGCCTGATGACATAGATTTCATTGGTGAGTGATATTGCATTGTACGTAAGTACCAGAACTTCTTTATCCATTTTTCACTTTCTGCGATATTGAACTTGTACCGTAAACGAGGTTCTTGTAAACAGAGCCGTCCCAAACATTGGGGTGGCTGTGTCTTTTTGATTTTAATTTCCCTTAGCTATAGGACCATAAGTGGAAGTGCCCTAGGCTCTGTTGCTTTGTTTTTTAGATGTTTCAGGAAACACCATACACTTCTCCCGAGTGGCTGTTGGCAATTTACATCCCGCCCATCAGCATAACAAGGCTCCCAGTTCTCCATGGCCTGTCCTGCCTTTCTGGATTTTACACTTTTTTCAGATGGCCCTTTTGACCGGGGGGAAGTGAGACTTCATTGTAGTGCAGATTTCCTTTGCAAGCTTGCTTGGTTGGCCAAAAAGGGCGTATGCGTTTTTTCCTGAATATATTCAGGAAAAAACGCATACGCCCTTTTTGGCCAAGTGCATCATTGTCGACGTTCTGCCTCTTTTCCTATGCTTTAAATGCAATTCCAGTCTACCTCCTGAAATCGGTTTCCTGCAATTCTGCTTTGCTTTCAATGCCTCTTCATAGCCTTACCTCAATATAGTTTTTGAAAATAGTTGGCCTTTATAACTCTGCAGGTTTTTGAATTGCAGTGGCCCTTAGCTCCATTTTTCAGCTCTTATTTTTGTGATCTTGCCTCATAACCACAGGATTCCTTCAGGCCCTATTCTTCTTCTGGGGCACCTTGCTGTGCCTTTGGTTTATTCTTCTTACTGATGTGAAATTAGAGTGACATGTGCCCATTGAAACCGCTACAGCTAGTTTCTCACTGGTTCCCCCTATTCCCATTCATCCTCCGCACTAACTGCAGACTGTGCGATACCAGAACTTAAAGGCATTGAATCTCCAAGTGGGGATATTGTTAGTAAAGTGGCTGGAATGTCGATCCGGAGCCCCAGGAGAGGAAATATGAGGTGCGTTTTAGAAACCTTTCCCGATCATATGGTATACCAGTCGCTGGGTTTCCCAAGCATGGTTTAGCTGTAGGAAGATTCCCTTCAACCTGGAGTGTTGGGACCCTTGGAATGAGTAGCATGAAGTATTGCATTAAACTTTTGGCAGTTGCTCACCAAAGCTCACCAATCCTCTCAGCCCCAAGTGTCCAGCCTTATGTCTTATCCAGCTGTGGGTTTATATGTGGTCAATCCAGGTTGCATCACAGCCCCTGAGCGAATTTTGTAAGATTTTTTCTCTCTTTCATTGTTTCTGCGTTTTGTTTTTAAAATTTATTTCTATAATGGGGTTTAGCTCATTTTCACTGCTGTGTTTGTGTCACTCTGCACACACTTGATTCCCTTATGGAGATATATCAATACATGGGTTTTAAGATTCTTATTACTCAGATATATTTCTCTGCAGTGTATAGGGTGTGTTGAGGCCAGTTCATTGAACAAGGTGTAGATCTTGTCTAATATCTATTTGGTTTATTGAACGGTATCTGTGCTAATTTCAAACTCTGGTTTTATGCATCACCCCACCTCTCCTTTCCCCTTAAGCTGACATAAGTGTGTTTTCTAAATGTGAGACACTGTTCTGTTCTGTAATTCATTTCTTGTGCAGCCATATTTACCCTCCCTCTATAAGTGATATCTTATGATATGTTTCTTTTTCTGTTTGACTTATTTCAAGTAGTATTATCGGACCTAAATCCACTCTTTATCCTTCTACTAGCCTTATTACATTGATTTCATGGTGAAGAGATATTCCATTGTACATAAGTACCACATCTTCTTTATCCATTGTTCTCTTTCCTGGAATATTTAAGGTGTACTGAAGTTGAGGTTCTTGTAAACAGAGTAGCCCTAAACTGTGGTGTGCTTGTGTCTTGTTGATTTTTAGACTTCCCTAGATATACTCCCATGATTGGAAGTGTCCTATGCTCTGTAGCTCTGTTTTTTAGATGATTTAGGAACCACCATACACTTCTCCAGAGTGGCTCTCGGCAGTTCGCACACTGCCCATCAGCGTATAAAGGCTCCCTGTTCTCCATGGCCTGTCCTGCATTTCTGGTTTTTACAATTTTTTAGGATGGCTCTTTTGACCGGTGGGAAATGAGACTTCTTTGTTGTGCACATTTGCATTGCTTGCTTGCTTCGTTGCCCATAAAGTGCGTATGCGTTTTTTCCTGGATATAATCAGGAAAAAACGCATACGCCCTTTTGGGCCAACTGCATCATTGTCGAAATTCTGCTGCTTTTCATGTGCTTTAAAGACGAGTCCAATCTATCTCTTGAAATCTGTTTCTTGCAATTCTGTCTTGCATTCAGATCCTCTTCTTTGCCTTACCTCAACATATTTTTGGACGTTAGTTTTCATTTATAACTCTGCAGGTTTGTGAATTGCAGTGACCCTGAGCTCTATTTTTTAAGTTGCTCTTTTGTGAGCTGGCCTCAAACCCGCAGGATTGCTTCAGGCCCTATTTTGGCTCCGGCGAGGCGGGCTGAGCCTTTCTTTAATTCTTATTCTTAATGGGAAATTAGAGTGATATGTGCCCGTCCAAACCCCTACAACTATTCTCTCATTGGTTCCCCCTCTTCCCGTTCATCCTCCTCACAATTTGCAAAATGTGTGAAACAGAAGTTGAAATGTGCTGATTCTCCAAGTGGGGAGATTCTAAGTAACGTGGCTGGAATGGTGAACAGGAGCACCAGGAGAGGATAAATGAGCTGCATTTTAGACACATCTCCCGATCACATGGTGTACAGTCCTCTGGGTTTTCCATGCATGTTTTAGCTGTAGGAAGATCCCTTGAACCTGCAGATTTGGGACCCATTGAATGGGTACCAGGTAGTATTACTTTAAAGGGTGTGCATTTCCTCACCCAACCTCACATTTGTCTTAGCGCAAACAGTTTCCAGCCTTATGTCTCATCCTGCTGTGGGTCTAGATGTGTTCAATCCATGTTGCATCACCGTCCCTGAGGAAAAGTTGTAAGAGGTTTTCTCTGTCTCTCTGTCGTTTATTTTTTTCAATTTATTACTATATTGGTTACAGCTGATTTTCAAAGCTCTGTTTCTTGCTGCTGTACATCCACTTGATTCACGTACAGAGAGACATCAATAAATTCTTTTTCAGATTCTTACCAGTCGTATATATTCTTTTCCGGTGACTTGAGTGTGCTGAGTGCAGTTCTTTTAGCTACCGTGTAGGCCTTGTTGATTATCAGTTTGGTATTTGGAATGGTATCTTTGCTAATTTCAACCTCCTGGATGATGCCTCACCCCTCCCCACCTTTCCCGTTTAGCAGCCTTATGCGTGTTTTCTACATATTTGACTATGTTTTTGTTTTGTAATTTATTTCATGTGTAGCCATTTTGGATCCCACCTTTAAGTGATATCTTATGATATGTGTCTTTTTCTTTTTGAATTATGTCACTTAGAAAGATCATACGTAACTCCTCCGGAGTTGTTACAACTGGCCATATTTCATTGATTTCCAGGCTGAATAATATTCCACTCTACCTAAGTACCACATCACTACCCATTTTTTCCCTCCAGAGACATTTAAGTTATATCCTAGTCGAGGATCTTTTAAACAGAGAGGGGGTAAACATTGGGGTGCCTGTGTCCTCTCAATTTTTGTTTTTCCCGAGATATACACCCATGAGTGCATGTGCCCTATGCTCTGTAGCTCATTTTTTAGATGCTTTAGTAAACACAATACACTTCTCCAGAATGGCCGTTGGCAATATACATTTCCACTATA
The DNA here is from genome assembly GCF_937001465.1 of Orcinus orca. Taxonomy (NCBI): domain Eukaryota; kingdom Metazoa; phylum Chordata; class Mammalia; order Artiodactyla; family Delphinidae; genus Orcinus; species Orcinus orca. The sequence continues at coordinate 2,970,840 of NC_064565.1, read as the reverse complement.
AGTCTCACAGGGCTCCCTCTTCTCCTTGCCCTGTCCTGCATTTCTGTTGTTTACGCTTTATGAGGATGGCTCTTCTGACTGATGCGAAGTGATATCTTTTGTAGTATTGACTTCCAGTGCCCACCTGTTTGGTTGGCTAAAAAAGTGTATGCCCTTTTCTTGAATATATACAGAAAAAAACGCATACACCCTTTTTGGCCAACTGCAATGTTGGCAATGTTCAGCTCCTTTTCTTGTGCTTAATGGCGAGTCCTTTCTACCTCCTCAAATACCTTTCCTGCCATTCTCCCTTGCTTACAAGTCCTTTTCTCTGACTTTCCTCAAGACATTTTTCAGTGATGGATATTTTCAACTCTGCAGTTTCATGAATTTTACTGCCCCTGAGTTCCATTGTTCAACTTGTGTTTATGGGAACTGGCCACAAAGCAGCGGGATTTCCTCAAGCCCTATACTGTTTCCATGGGCAACCCTAGCCTTTGGTCAATTCGTCTTCCTGATTGGAAATTAGAGTGACATGTGCCTGTCTGAACACCTAGGACTTGTCTCTCATTGTTCCTCATCCTTCCGCTTCATCCTCTGGACAAATTCCAAACTGTATGCAACAGGATGTTGACAGTGCTGACATCTCCAAGTGGGGAGACTGTTAGTAAAGTTGCTGGAGGGGTGAACCCGAGCACCAGGAGATGAGGAGATGAGATGCCTTTTCCAAACTCTTCCTGATCAGACGGTATACCTTCCTCTGGGTGTGACAGACATGTTTTAGCAGTAGGAAGAGTCCCATTCATGTAAGGAGAACACCAGGGCTTTTTCAAAATCAGTGTCTCCCCAAAACCCAAACTGGGGAATTTTTTAAGCTACGGCTACACATATGTTCATTAAGGGCCTTGGGAAGTAGGCAGAGTCCAAACTTTAGATGATTGAAGTCTTCAGGGTCAGAAGCACTCACCACCAGCTTCCCTTAGGTTACACTTTAACTGTCATTGATAGATGATGTCAATAAAAATATCTATTCTTTTTCAGATTATTTCCCCTTATAGGTTATTGCAAAATGTTGAGTGTAGTTCCCTGTGCTATACAGTAGTTCCTTGTTGATGATCTATTTTATACATAGCAGTGTGTATGTGTTAATCCCAAACTGTTAATTTATCCCTCCTCCCACCTTTCCCCTTTGGTAATAATAAATTATAAGATTTTATACTTCTCAGAACTGGGGGAGCTGAAAGAGAGGTATCATTTTCAATGGAAAAGCATTTAAAACAAGATTGAAGGTTTAACCAAGATTATTAGATGTACATCCTTGGAAAGAAATCACTTCGTTTCTCTAATATTGACCTGACAAATAAGACAAACCTTTTCACTGAACTTGCTTATAATAAAGTGATGGAAATATCAAATGGAAGTGTTAGAAACATCTTATTTTACCCGAGCCTTATACACTGTTCTATGTTAACTACAGTTTGGCTCACACATCTGTTCATTGAGGTTACAATAGTCTCAATTTCTGTTACTGATCCTCCAGAGTGGACCCCAACAAGTGTCCCCCTGCCCAGTGTCATTGGGGCCAACAGATCGAGACTGAGTTTGGTTCATAAGCAAAGGAAACTTTATATTTTGATCAGAGAATGGAGAGGTGAGAGCATGCACTACCCCGTGGGCTGTGGGCTGGGCTGCTGTGTAGAGATCCTGTCAGAGTCAGTGGGAGGGAGGGGACGGAGCTCTCGAGGGCCGGGTTGGCTGCAGCTCAGGCTCTATATCGTGGAGTCTGCACTGGGGCCCAGGAGCTGAGGTGTCGACCCAGCCATTCTGCACTAGGAAATCTGGTCTGAAGTGCCGGGTGTGGAACCTCTGCATGCGGGACCCTAGGAGCACGTGAAATTAGACAAAGCACAAAGGATAAAATAGGTTAGACTTGACTTTATTGCCCAGATTCTATTTTTATCTCCCAGGGATTTTTAATGGGCTTTGTTGGGGACAAACCCCTCCTCTGCCTTTTGTCCCGTTCCTCATTCTTGGAGTGCTGAGGGTGCAGACCCTTCTTCTGTAACTGCTGAGTGCTGAGTTGGGAGCCCTCATACCCGGGGGCGAGGGTCAGAGCTTCTCCCCAGCAGCCTCCAGGTGATGTTGTTTGTCCCCAGGCCCCCTGCCTCCCTGCTCGTCCACCTGAGCACCAGCATTGGAAGTGTTATAGATTCTAATGACCTTTAAGGGTCCAGGAAAGAGATGTGCAGAGACGCTGTGGGGGCCGGTTTCACCCCACCCCACATTTGTTCGGCCACCTTAGGCTGACCGTTTCTGCCAGCCTAGATGCTCTGACCAGTAGTCTGCGCTTTCTTCAATTAGATCCCTGAATTAACGTACAAACAGCACCAGGTGTCAGAGCCCTGCCCGCTCAACTCCCAGACAGTCCAGGGTCAGTGGTGATCAAGGACCATGATGGCCACTGAGTCAACAGCCTTTTGAAGTAAACAGGAGTCCAGCCGGTCTTATTGGCCACCATCATCACGGTGTCTGTAGGCTTTTCTATGGTGACAGTGTGATATACGGTTCCCCTGCCAAGATTATTAGCTCCCCGCTGGGTGTAGTAAGTCCTGCAAGCAGTAGTCTACTCTTTTGGGACACACTCTTGTAGTTTTATGAGAGAAACTCCAGGTCAAGTGATGTTCACACGAGTCGTCATGGTGCCCTGTTGCCCCCGGTTATCTCTCTGGATGTTGGAGTTGGAGGGCCTTCTCACACGAGGTCGGTGTGCCCACGGAGCGAACCCTGCAACTTCAGGGCATGGTTGGTGGTTAGGATCACCACGTGGGGTCCTTTTCCCTTAGGAGGGAGGTGGCCTTTTGGGCTGCTGATTTCCAGGTTTTTAGATACCACCAGTATCTTGGCCAGATGCGGCAGTGGGCCAAGCCCCTTGGTGACCGTAGTTTATCCTACCTGGATGGCATTCTTGCATTGTTCCATTTCAAGTGGTCCCAGTTTTTGCACTAATTCTCCAATGGCGATTCACCTTTCACCGGGAATGTAAAGGTCAAAGGGTTTAGCTAAATTAGGGAGTTCCAGGGCAAGAGTCTGAATTGACTGCTCTTTCCATTCTTGAAAGGCCACTTCTGGATTCTATTCAAAAGGATCATCATCTTTTCCTTTCAGTGTTTCATATAGAGGCCCAGCTAGTAGACTGTAGTTAGGGATCCAGAAGCAGCAAACCCTGGCCTCCCCAGGAACCCCTAAGCTGTCTTCTAGTTTTAGAAAGGGGTAAGGCTGAAAATGGTTTCTTCCCTTTCCTGGGATGGGCTTCTCCGACCTTCTGTGAGAATGAAGCCCAGGCAGGTCACCACAGTCTGTGATATTTGAGCTTTTTCTTGGACAACTTCTATCCTTTATTGGCTTGGTAGTTCAGAGGCCTCCTTAGTAGGGCTGGCGATCAGAATGTCATCTGCGTACTGAAGGAGGGTTTCCTTTTCCAGAGGTAGAACTTTTAGGTCTTTAGCTAAGCTTTCCCCAAAGATGGTGTGGGAATTTTTGCACCCTTGGGGCAAGACGGCCCGGAAGTATTGTTGTAGTTGTATGTTGAGTCCTGCCACTCACAAGCCAAAATTTCTTGTGACTCTGGGACTAATGGAATACAAAAGAAGGCATCATTGAAGACTAATACAGAATACCATGTCCTGGTGGTTGGTAGAATGACCAGCAGGGTGTAGGAATTAGGAGCAACTGGAGGTATATCCTCGGTGGCTTCACTGACTGTCCTGACATCCTTTACCAGGTCCCCAGCAGCCCATGGGGCTCACGTGGTCAGACCAATCCCAGAATATGGAGCTCACCTTGGCAGGTACCCCACCGCCACTCCAGCCCACGGGGCTCTCGTGGTCAGGCCCCTCCCAGGATACAGAGCTACCCTTGCAGGTACCGTGGCAGGGCTGGGCACACAGGAACCGTGCACATAGCCCTCATTGCAGAGCACCCCCTGCTCACCTGTCGCTCAGAGCTGACACAGAGCACCTCAGAGCAGGACTTGAACTAACAAACAGCAGCTGCGACAGGTCTGTGACCCTGGACATCACTCTGTGTGGCCTCCCTCCACCTGGTCTTCCAGAGACTTCCATTGAACCCGGGGCACCAGGCCTCTGTCTCCAACCACCACCCACCCCTCCTCTCCCTGACTCCTGGGTTCCTCTCATTAGGAGAGGGTTTTCTTGAAGTTGTCTCCCACTCATGGGCCAGATAAAATGATTAGAAAACAAGCCAAAGCTGCAGCCCCTTGTCTATCCTGACTCTCAGGAGCCCACACCTGTTCCTTGGACCTGGCCGGTTCAGCAAGTTCCATTTTCTGCAACTGTGAGCCCCTGAGGGGTGATGATTGGCTGACCTGGGCAGCCTTACCGTGCCGGCCAGCCCTCCCCAGGTGTGCCTGGGTTGAGATCAATATAAATACCACTCCAGGCAGCAAGAGCCCCTGCAGCCGTGCCTGACGCCATTTTCTCTGCCCTGTCAGCAGTCTCGGGGCTGGGCTGGTGGGAGGGAGTGAGAGGCCACGGCTTTGTGGGTGGCCCAGTGTGAGTGGGGCTCTGCTGGACTTTCTGCAGCAGTTGCCAGGCTGCCACCTGCTAAAGAAGAGGATGTGTCACCCATACCTGCTGCTGGAATTTCTCCCTGGGCAGAGGTGAGGAGGAAAAAAGCAGTGGGGGCAGGGACAGGACGGGTATCTCAGGCAGGGAAATGGAAATCTTCCAGAAGAGCACCCAGGGCCAGGACCATCCTGGCTGGCCTGCAGGCACCAAGTCAGCCGGCATGCTGTCACTCGTGTGGCTCTATGGCCCTTCCTCTAGGCTTTCAAGTCCTTGTATATATTCAGGTGTTTTACCTGGGACAGGTGGGAATAGTTCAGCAGCAACTGGCCTGGGGCTCAGCTCACGTTTACTCACAGATGCCTCGGCACGGTGCCCCAGCTTTGCAATGAGGACGCTTGTTGCGTGGGGGCTGCTGGCTGAATGGGAGATGATTCCCCACCACTGACCAACTTCAGAATTGTTTACAACTGGAGCAAGTGCCCTGATACGGTTTTCCTCTGTGTAACTGGTGGGTTCTGTGTTTTTTTTCTCTTTTTCGTTTTTGGTTCAAGGTAGATTTTATTCCTCTTTTTTGTATTTACAGATATAAGCATGGAAATAATTTATTCATATAAATACATGTATGTGAAGGGAATAATTGTTTTTCTGTTTTATTTTTTAAATTTTATTTCTTTTTAATTTTGAATTTTATTTTATATTTTTATACAGCAGGTTCTTATTGGTTATCTATTTTATACATATAAATGTATACATGCCAATCTCAGTATCTCAACTCTTCCCACCACCACCCCCCCAACAGCTTTCCCCCTTGTTGTCCATACGTTTGTTGTCTACATCTGTTGCTCTATTTATGCCTTGCAAAATGGTTAATCTGTACAGTTTTTCTAGGTTCCACATATATGCATGAATATACAAGATTTGTTTTTCTCTTTCTGACTTACTTCACTCTGTATGACAGTCTCTAGATCCATCGACGTCTCTACAAATGACCCAATTTCATTCTTTTTCATGGCTTAGTAATATTCCATTTTATATATGTACCAAAGCTTTATGCATTCGTCTGTCTGTGGGCATTTAGGTTGCTTCCATTACCTCGATATTGTAAATAGTGATGCAATGAACATTGCGGTGAATGTCTCTTTTTGATTTATGGTTTTGTCTGGGTATATGTCCAGTACTGGGATTGCTGTATCATATGGTAATTCTATTGTTAGTTTCTTAAGAAACTCCATATTGTTCTCCATAGTGAGTGTATCAATTTATATTCCCAACAATAGTGGAAGAGGGTTCCTTTTCTCCACACCCTTTCCAGCAATTTTTGTTTGTAGATTTTCTGATGATGCCCATTCTATCAGGTGTGAGGTGATACCTCATTGTTGAGTGCATTTTGTTGAGCAAGGGGTACGTCTTGTCTATTACATATTTGGCTTATGGAACGGTATCTGTGCTAATTTCAAACTCTGGTTTTATGCAGCACCCCAACTCACCTTCCCCCTTAAGCAAGCATAAGTTGGTTTTCTAAACTTGAGACACTATTCTGTTTTGTAATCCAGTTCATGTGTAGCCAAGTTCACATTCCGTGTATTAGTGATATCTTATGATGTTTCTTTTTCTGTGTGACTTATTTCAGTTAGAATCATCATACCTGAATCCACTCATTATGCTGCTACGGGCCTGATGACATAGATTTCATTGCTGAGTGATATTGCATTGTACGTAAGTACCACAACTTCTTTATCCATTTTTCACTTTCTGTGATATTGAACTTGTCCCTTAAACGAGGTTCTTGTAAACAGAGCCGTCCCAAACTTTGGGGTGGCTGTGTCGTTTTGATTTTAATTTCCCTAAGCTATAGGACCATAAGTGGAAGTGCCCTAGGCTCTGTTGCTTTGTTTTTTAGATGTTTCAGGAAACACCATACACTTCTCCAGAGTGGCTGTTGGCAATTTACATCCCGCCCATTAGCATAACAAGGCTCCCAGTTCTCCATGGCCTGTCCTGCCTTTCTGGATTTTACACTTTTTTCAGATGGCCCTTTTGACCAGGGGGATGTGAGACTTCATTGTAGTGCAGATTTCCTTTGCAAGCTTGCTTGGTTGTCCAAAAAGGGCGTATGCGTTTTTTCCTGAATATATTCAGGAAAAAACGCATACGCCCTTTTTGGCCAAGTGCATCATTGTCGACGTTCTGCCTCTTTTCCTATGCTTAAATGTAATTCCAGTCTACCTCCTGAAATCGGTTTCCTGCAATTCTGCCCCGCTTTCAAGTCCTCTTGGCAGCCTTACTTCAGTATATTTTTGGACGATAGCTGTCATTTATAACTCTGCAGGTTTGTGAATTACAGTGCCCCTGAGCTCTTTCTTCAACTCGCTTTCTTGTGAGCTGGCCGCAACACCGCAGGATTGCTTCAGGTCCTAATCAGGTTCCAGCATGGCACGCTGAGCCTTTGGTTAATTCCTCTTCCTGGTGGGAAATGAGAGTTAAATTTGCCCGTCCAGACACCTCCAGCTAGTCTCTCATTGGTTCTCCCTATTCCTGTTCATCTTCCGCAGAAATTGCAAACTGGGCCAAACAGGAGGTTAAAGGCACTGACTCTCCAAGTCGGGAGAGTGTTAGTAAAGCGTCTGGAATGTTGCACCCGAGTACCAGGGGACGAGAACTGAGACATATTGGAACACGTCTCCCGATCACACGGTTGATCATACTCTGGGTTCCACATGCATGTTTTAGCTGAAGGAAGAATCCCTTAAACCTGGAGAGTTGAGACCCTAGGAATGGGTACCATGCAATATGACTTCAAAGGGTTTTCATTTGCTCACCGAACCTCTCCAATCCTATCACTGCTGCGTTTATGCCCCTGTACACACGCTTGATTCTCTTTCGGAGACATAGCAATCCATAGGTTTTAAGATACTTACTAGTCAGGTACATTCTTAGGCGTTTAATATGGGGTGTTGTGTCCATTTCGTTGAGCAAGGAGTAGCTCTTGTCTATTACATATTTGGCTTAAGGAACTTTATCTGTGCTCATTTCAATCTCTGGTTTTATGCAGCACCCCAACTCACCTTTCCCCTTAAGCAAGCATAAGTTGGTTTTCTAAATTTGAGATGCTGTTCTGTTTTGTATTCAAGTTCCTGTGTAGCCAAGTTTACATTCCGTGTATTAGTGATATCTTATGATGTTTCTTTTTCTGTGTGACTTATTTCAGTTAGAATCATCATACCTGAATCCACTCATTATGCTGCTACGGGCCTGATGACATAGATTTCATTGCTGAGTGATATTGCATTGTACGTAAGTACCACAACTTCTTTATCCATTTTTCACTTTCTGCGATATTGAACTTGTACCGTAAACGAGGTTCTTGTGAACAGAGCCGTCCCAAACTTTGGGGTGACTGTGTCTTTTTGATTTTAATTTCCCTAAGCTATAGGACCATAAGTGGAAGTGCCCTAGGCTCTGTTGCTTTGTTTTTTAGATGTTTCAGGAGACACCATACACTTCTCCCGAGTGGCTGTTGGCAATTTACATCCCGCCCATCAGCATAACAAGGCTCCCAGTTCTCCATGGCCTGTCCTGCCTTTCTGGATTTTACACTTTTTTCAGATGGCCCTTTTGACCGGGGGGAAGTGAGACTTCATTGTAGTGCAGATTTCCTTTGCAAGCTTGCTTGGTTGGCCAAAAAGTGCGTATGCGTTTTTTCCTGAATATATTCAGGAAAAAACGCATACGCCCTTTTTGGCCAAGTGCATCATTGTCGACGTTCTGCCTCTTTTCCTATGCTTTAAATGCAATTCCAGTCTACCTCCTGAAATCGGTTTCCTGCAATTCTGCCTTGCTTTCAATGCCTCTTCATAGCCTTACCTCAATATAGTTTTTGAAAATAGTTGGCCTTTATAACTCTGCAGGTTTTTGAATTGCAGTGGCCCTTAGCTCCATTTTTCAGCTCTTATTTTTGTGATCTTGCCTCATAACCACAGGATTCCTTCAGGCCCTATTCTTCTTCTGGGGCACCTTGCTGTGCCTTTGGTTTATTCTTCTTACTGATGTGAAATTAGAGTGACATGTGCCCATTGAAACCGCTACAGCTAGTTTCTCACTGGTTCCCCCTATTCCCATTCATCCTCCGCACTAACTGCAGACTGTGCGATACCGGAACTTAAAGGCATTGACTCTCCATGTGGGGTTGTTGTTAGTAAAGCGGCTGGAATGTCGATCCGGAGCCCCAGGAGAGGAAATATGAGGTGCGTTTTAGAAACCTTTCCCGATCATATGGTATACCAGTCGCTGGTTTTCCCAAGCATGGTTTAGCTGTAGGAAGATTCCCTTCAACCTGGAGTGTTGGGACCCTTGGAATGAGTAGCATGAAGTATTGCATTAAACTTTTGGCAGTTGCTCACCAAAGCTCACCAATCCTCTCAGCCCCAAGTGTCCAGCCTTATGTCTTATCCAGCTGTGGGTTTATATGTGGTCAATCCAGGTTGCATCACAGCCCCTGAGCGAATTTTGTAAGAATTTTTCTCTCTTTCATTGTTTCTGCATTTTGTTTTTAAAATTTATTTCTATAATGGGGTTTAGCTCATTTTCACTGCTGTGTTTGTGCCACTCTGCACACACTTGATTCCCTTATGGAGATATATCAATACATGGGTTTTAAGATTCTTATTACTCAGATATATTTCTCTGCAGTGTATAGGGTGTGTTGAGGCCAGTTCATTGAGCAAGGTGTAGATCTTGTCTAATATCTATTTGGTTTATTGAACGGTATCTGTGCTAATTTCAAACTCTGGTTTTATGCATCACCCCACCTCTCCTTTCCCCTTAAGCTGACATAAGTGTGTTTTCTAAATGTGAGACACTGTTCTGTTCTGTAATTCATTTCTTGTGCAGTCATATTTACCCTCCCTCTATAAGTGATATCTTATGGTATGTTTCTTTTTCTGTTTGACTTATTTCAAGTAGTATTATCGGACCTAAATCCACTCTTTATCCTTCTACTAGCCTTATTACATTGATTTCATGGTGAAGAGATATTCCATTGTACATAAGTACCACATCTTCTTTATCCATTGTTCTCTTTCCTGGGATATTTAAGGTGTACTGAAGTTGAGGTTCTTGTAAACAGAGTAGCCCTAAACTGTGGTGTGCTTGTTGAGTTTTAGACATCCCTAGATATACTCCCATGATTGGAAGTGTCCTATGCTCTGTAGCTCTGTTTTTTAGATGATTTAGGAACCACCATACACTTCTCCAGAGTGGCTCTTGGCAGTTCACACACTGCCCATCAACGTATAAAGGCTCCCTGTTCTCCATGGCCTGTCCTGCATTTCTGGTTTTTACAATTTTTTAGGATGGCCCTTTTGACCAGTGGGAAATGAGACTTCTTTGTTGTGCACATTTGCATTGCTTGCTTGCTTCGTTGCCCATAAAGTGCGTATGCGTTTTTTCCTGGATATAATCAGGAAAAAACGCATACGCCCTTTTGGGCCAACTGCATCATTGTCGAAATTCTGCTGCTTTTCATGTGCTTTAAAGACGAGTCCAATCTATCTCTTGAAATCTGTTTCTTGCAATTCTGTCTTGCATTCAGATCCTCTTCTTTGCCTTACCTCAACATATTTTTGGACGTTAGTTTTCATTTATAACTCTGCAGGTTTGTGAATTGCAGTGACCCTGAGCTCTATTTTTTAAGTTGCTCTTTTGTGAGCTGGCCTCAAACCCGCAGGATTGCTTCAGGCCCTATTTTGGCTCGGGCGAGGCGGGCTGAGCCTTTTTTCAATTCTTATTCTTAATGGGAAATTAGAGTGATATGTGCCCCTCTAAACCCCTACAACTCTTCTCTCATTGGTTCCCCCTCTTCCCGTTCATCCTCCTCACAATTTGCAAAATGTGTGAAACAGAAGTTGAAATGTGCTGATTCTCCAAGTGGGGAGATTCTAAGTAACGTGGCTGGAATGGTGAACAGGAGCACCAGGAGAGGATAAATGAGCTGCATTTTAGACACATCTCCCGATCACATGGTGTACAGTCCTCTGGGTTTTCCATGCATGTTTTAGCTGTAGGAAGATCCCTTGAACCTGCAGATTTGGGACCCATTGAATGGGTACCAGGTAGTATTACTTTAAAGGGTGTGCATTTCCTCACCCAACCTCACATTTCTCTTAGTGCAAACAGTTTCCAGCCTTATGTCTCATCCTGCTGTGGGTCTAGATGTGTTCAATCCATGTTGCATCACCGTCCCTGAGGAAAAGTTGTAAGAGGTTTTCTCTGTCTCTCTGTCGTTTATTTTTTTCAATTTATTACTATATTGGTTACAGCTGATTTTCAAAGCTCTGTTTCTTGCTGCTGTACATCCACTTGATTCACGTACAGAGAGACATCAGTAAATTCTTTTTCAGATTCTTACCAGTCATATATATTCTTTTCCGGTGACTTGAGTGTGCTGAGTGCAGTTCTTTTAGCTACCGTGTAGGCCTTGTTGATTATCAGTTTGGTATTTGGAATGGTATCTTTGCTAATTTCAACCTCCTGGATGATGCCTCACCCCTCCCCACCTTTCCCGTTTAGCAGCCTTATGCGTGTTTTCTACATATTTGACTATGTTTTTGTTTTGTAATTTATTTCATGTGTAGCCATTTTGGATTCCACCTTTAAGTGATATCTTATGATATGTGTCTTTTTCTTTTTGAATTATGTCACTTAGAAAGATCATACGTAACTCCTCCGGAGTTGTTACAACTGGCCATATTTCATTGATTTCCAGGCTGAATAATATTCCACTCTACCTAAGTACCACATCACTACCCATTTTTTCCCTCCAGAGACATTTAAGTTATATCCTAGTCGAGGATCTTTTAAACAGAGAGGGGGTAAACATTGGGGTGCCTGTGTCCTCTCAATTTTTGTTTTTCCCGAGATATACACCCATGAGTGCATGTGCCCTATGCTCTGTAGCTCATTTTTTAGATGCTTTAGTAAACACAATACACTTCTCCAGAATGGCCGTTGGCAATATACATTTCCACTATAAGTCTCACAGGGCTCCCTCTTCTCCTTGCCCTGTCTTACATTTCTGTTGTTTACGCTTTATGAGGATGGCTCTTCTGACTGATGCGAAGTGATATCTTTTGTAGTATTGACTTCCAGTGCCCACCTGTTTGGTTGGCTAAAAAAGTGTGTGCCCTTTTCTTGAATATATACAGAAAAAAACGCATACACCCTTTTTGGCCAACTGCAATGTTGGCAATGTTCAGCTCCTTTTCTTGTGCTTAATGGCGAGTCCTTTCTACCTCCTCAAATACCTTTCCTGCCATTCTCCCTTGCTTACAAGTCCTTTTCTCTGACTTTCCTCAAGACATTTTTCAGTGATGGATATTTTCAACTCTGCAGTTTCATGAATTTTACTGCCCCTGAGTTCCATTGTTCAACTTGTGTTTATGGGAACTGGCCACAAAGCAGCGGGATTTCCTCAAGCCCTATACTGTTTCCATGGGCAACCCTAGCCTTTGGTCAATTCGTCTTCCTGATTGGAAATTAGAGTGACATGTGCCTGTCTGAACACCTAGGACTTGTCTCTCATTGTTCCTCATCCTTCCGCTTCATCCTCTGGACAAATTCCAAACTGTACGCAACAGGATGTTGACAGTGCTGACATCTCCAAGTGGGGAGACTGTTAGTAAAGACGCTGGAGGGGTGAACCCGAGCACCAGGAGATGAGGAGATGAGATGCCTTTTCCAAACTCTTCCCGATCAGACGGTATACCATTCTCTGGTTGTGACAGACATGTTTTAGCAGTAGGAAGAGTCCCATTCATGTAAGGAGAACACCAGGGCTTTTTCAAAATCAGTGTCTCCCCAAAACCCAAACTGGGGAATTTTTTAAGCTACGGCTACACATATGTTCATTAAGGGCCTTGGGAAGTAGGCAGAGTCCAAACTTTAGATGATTGAAGTCTTCAGTGTCAGAAGCACTCACCACCAGCTTCCCTTAGGTTACACTTTAACTGTCATTGATAGATGATGTCAATAAAAATATCTATTCTTTTTCAGATTATTTCCCCTTATAGGTTATTGCAAAATGTTGAGTGTAGTTCCCTGTGCTATACAGTAGTTCCTTGTTGATGATCTATTTTATACATAGCAGTGTGTATGTGTTAATCCCAAACTGTTAATTTATCCCTCCTCCCACCTTTCCCCTTTGGTAATAATAAATTATAAGATTTTATACTTCTCAGAACTGGGGGAGCTGAAAGAGAGGTATCATTTTCAATGGAAAAGCATTTAAAACAAGATTGAAGGTTTAACCAAGATTATTAGATGTACATCCTTGGAAAGAAATCACTTCGTTTCTCTAATATTGACCTGACAAATAAGACAAACCTTTTCACTGAACTTGCTTATAATAAAGTGATGGAAATATCAAATGGAAGTGTTAGAAACATCTTATTTTACCCGAGCCTTATACACTGTTCTATGTTAACTACAGTTTGGCTCACACATCTGTTCATTGAGGTTACAATAGTCTCAATTTCTGTTACTGATCCTCCAGAGTGGACCCCAACAAGTGTCCCCCTGCCCAGTGTCATTGGGGCCAACAGATCGAGACTGAGTTTGGTTCACAAGCAAAGGAAACTTTATATTTTGATCAGAGAATGGAGAGGTGAGAGCATGCACTACCCCGTGGGCTGTGGGCTGGGCTGCTGTGTAGAGATCCTGTCAGAGTCAGTGGGAGGGAGGGGACGGAGCTCTCGAGGGCCAGGTTGGCTGCAGCTCAGGCTCTATATCGCGGAGTCTGCACTGGGGCCCAGGAGCTGAGGTGTCGACCCAGCCATTCTGCACTAGGAAATCTGGTCTGAAGTGCCGGGTGTGGAACCTCTGCATGCGGGACCGTAGGAGCACATGAAATTAGACAAAGCACAAAGGATAAAATAGGTTAGACTTGACTTTATTGCCCAGATTCTATTTTTATCTCCCAGGGATTTTTAATGGGCTTTGCTGGGGACAAACCCCTCCTCTGCCTTTTGTCCCGTTCCTCATTCTTGGAGTGCTGAGGGTGCAGACCCTTCTTCTGTAACTGCTGAGTGCTGAGTTGGGAGCCCTCATACCCGGGGGCGAGGGTCAGAGCTTCTCCCCAGCAGCCTCCAGGTGATGTTGTTTGTCCCCAGGCCCCCTGCCTCCCTGCTCGTCCACCTGAGCACCAGCATTGGAAGTGTTATAGATTCTAATGACCTTTAAGGGTCCAGGAAAGAGATGTGCAGAGACGCTGTGGGGGCCGGTTTCACCCCGCCCCACATTTGTTCGGCCACCTTAGGCTGACCGTTTCTGCCAGCCTAGATGCTCTGACCAGTAGTCTGCGCTTTCTTCAATTAGGCCCCTGAATTAATGTACAAACAGCACCAGGTGTCAGAGCCCTGCCCGCTCAACTCCCAGACAGTCCAGGGTCAGTGGTGATCAAGGACCATGATGGCCACTGAGTCAACGGCCTTTTGAAGTAAACAGGAGTCCAGCCGGTCTTATTGGCCACCATCATCACGGTGTCTGTAGGCTTTTCTATGGTGACAGTGTGATATACGGTTCCCCTGCCAAGATTATTAGCTCCCCGCTGGGTGCAGTAAGTGTTGCAAGCAGTAGTCTACTCTTTTGGGACACACTCTTGTTGTTTTATGAGAGAAACTCCAGGTCAAGTGATGTTCACACGAGTCGTCATGGTGCCCTGTTGCCCCCGGTTATCTCTCTGGATGTTGGAGTTGGAGGGCCTCCTCACACGAGGTCGGTGTGCCCACGGAGCGAACCCTGCAACTTCAGGGCATGGTTGGTGGTTAGGATCACCACGTGGGGTCCTTTTCCCTTAGGAGGGAGGTGGCCTCTTGGGCTGCTGATTTCCAGGTTTTTAGATACCGCCAGTATCTTGGCCAGATGCAGCAGTGCTCCAAGCCCCTTGGTGACCGTAGTTTATCCTACCTGGATGGCATTCTTGCATTGTTCCATTTCAAGTGGTCCCAGTTTTTGCACTAATTCTCCAATGGCGATTCACCTTTCACCGGGAATGTAAAGGTCAAAGGGTTTAGCTAAATTAGGGAGTTCCAGGGCAAGGGTCTGAATTGACTGCTCTTTCCATTCTTGAAAGGCCACTTCTGGATTCTATTCAAAAGGATCATCATCTTTTCCTTTCAGTGTTTCATATAGAGGCCCAGCTAGTAGACTGTAGTTAGGGATCCAGAAGCAGCAAACCCTGGCCTCCCCAGGAACCCCTAAGCTGTCTTCTAGTTTTAGAAAGGGGTAAGGCTGAAAATGGTTTCTTCCCTTTCCTGGGATGGGCTTCTCCGACCTTCTGTGAGAATGAAGCCCAGGCAGGTCACCGCAGTCTGTGATATTTGAGCTTTTTCTTGGACAACTTCCATCCTTTATTGGCTTGGTAGTTCAGAGGCCTCCTTAGTAGGGCTGGCGATCAGAATGTCATCTGCGTACTGAAGGAGGGTTTCCTTTTCCAGAGGTAGAACTTTTAGGTCTTTAGCTAAGCTTTCCCCAAAGATGGTGTGGGAATTTTTGCACCCTTGGGGCAAGACGGCCCGGAAGTATTGTTGTAGTTGTATGTTGAGTCCTGCCACTCACAAGCCAAAATTTCTTGTGACTCTGGGACTAATGGAATACAAAAGAAGGCATCATTGAAGACTAATACAGAATACCATGTCCTGGTGGTTGGTAGAATGACCAGCAGGGTGTAGGAATTAGGAGCAACTGGAGGTATATCCTCGGTGGCTTCACTGACTGTCCTGATATCCTTTACCAGCTCCCCAGCAGCCCATGGGGCTCTCGTGGTCAGACCAATCCCAGGATACAGAGCTACCCTTGCAGGTACTGTGGCAGGGCTGGTCACACAGGAACTATGCACATAGCCCTCATTGCAGAGCACCCCCAGCTCACCTGTCGCTCAGAGCTGACACAGAGCACCTCAGAGCAGGACTTGAACTAACAAACAGCAGCTGCAACAGTTCTGTGACCCTGGGCATCACTCTGTGCAGCCTCCCTCCACCTGGTCTTCCAGAGACTTCCACTGCACCCGGGGCACCAGGCCTCTGTCTCCAACCACCACCCACCCCTCCTCTCCCTGACTCCTGGGTTCCTCTCATTAGGAGAGGGTTTTCTTGAAGTTGTCTCCCACTCATGGGCCAAATAAAATGATTAGAAAACAAGCCAAAGCTGCAGCCCCTTGTCTATCCTGACTCTCAGGAGCCCACACCTGTTCCTTGGACCTGGCCGGTTCAGCAAGTTCCATTTTCTGCAACTGTGAGCCCCTGAGGGGTGATGATTGGCTGAACTGGGCAGCCTTACCGTGCCGGCCAGCCCTCCCCAGGTGTGCCTGGGTTGAGATCAATATAAATACCACTCCAGGCAGCAAGAGCCCCTGCAGCCGTGCCTGACGCCATTTTCTCTGCCCTGTCAGCAGTCTCGGGGCTGGGCTGGTGGGAGGGAGTGAGAGGCCACGGCTTTGTGGGTGGCCCAGTGTGAGTGGGGCTCTGCTGGACTTTCTGCAGCAGTTGCCAGGCTGCCACCTGCTAAAGAAGAGGATGTGTCACCCATACCTGCTGCTGGAATTTCTCCCTGGGCAGAGGTAAGGAAGGAAAAAAGCAGTGGGGGCAGGGACAGGACGGGTATCTCAGGCAGGGAAATGGAAATCTTCCAGAAGAGCACCCAGGGCCAGGACCATCCTGGCTGGCCTGCAGGCACAAAGTCGGCTGGCATGCTGTCACTCGTGTGGCTCCATGGCCCTTCCTCTAGGCTTTCAAGTCCTTGTACATATTCAGGTGTTTTACCTGGGAATGTTGGGAACAGTTCAGCAGCAGCTGGCCTGGGGCTCATCTCACGTTTACTCACAGATGCCTCGGCACGGTGCCCCAGCTTTGCAATGAGGACGCTTGTTGCGTGGGGGCTGCTGGCTGCATGCGAGACGATTCCCCACCTCTGACCAACTTCAGAATTGTCTACCACTGGAGCAAGTGCCCTGATAGTGTTTTCATCTGTATAACTGGTGGGTTCTGTTTTGTTTTTTTCTTTTTTGTTTCAAGGTAGGTTTTATTCCTCTTTTTTGTGCTTATGGATGTAAGCATGGAAATAATTCATTCATATAAATACATGTATGTGAAGGGAATAACTTTTTTCCGTTTTTTAAAAAATTTTATTTTTCATTTTATTTTATTTATTTTTTATACAGCAGGTTCTTATTGGTTATCTATTTTATACATATAAATGTATACATGTCAATCCCAATCTCCCAACTCCTCCCACCACCCCCCCCCCCCATGGCTTTCCCCTCTTTGTGTCCATACATTTGTTCTCTACATCTGTGTCTCTATTTCTGCCCTTCAAACCGGTTCATCTGTACCATTTTTCTAGGTTCCACATATATGCGTTAATATACAATATTTGTTTTTCTCTTTCTGACTTACTTCACTCTGTATGACAGTCTCTAGATCCATCGACGTCTCTACAAATGACCCAATTTCATTCCTTTTTATGGCTAATAATCCATTTTATATATGTACCACATCTTTATCCATTCGTCTGTCTGTGGGCATTTAGGTTGCTTCCATTACCTGGCTATTGTAAATAGTGCTGCAATGAACATTGTGGTGAATGTGTCTTTTTGATTTATGGTTTTCTCTGGGTATATGCCCAGTAGTAGGTTGCTGGATCATATGGTAATTCTATTTTTAGTTTTTTAAGGAACCTCCATACTGTTCTCCATAGTGACTATCAATTTACATTCCCACCAATCGTGGAAGAGGGTTCCTTTTCTCCACCCCCTCTCCAGCATTTGTTGTTTGTAGATTTTCTGATGATGCCCATTCTAACAGGTGTGAGGTGATACCTCATTGTAGTTTTGATTTGCATTTCTCTAATAATTAGTGATGTAGAGCAGCTTTTCATGTGCTCCTTGGCCATCTCTATGTCTTCTTGGAAGAAATGTCTATTTAGATCTTCTGCCCATTTTTGTATTGGGTTGTTTGTTTTTTTAATATTGAGCTGCATGAGCTGTTTATATATATTGGAGATTAATCCTTTGTCCATTGATTCAGTTGCAAATATATTCTCCCATTCTGAGGGTTGTCTTTTTGTGTTTGTAGTTTCCATTGATTTGCAAAAGCTTTTACCTTTCATTAGGTCCCATTTGTTTAGTTTTCTTTTTTATGTCATTACTCTAGGAGGTGGATCAAAAAAGATCTTGCTGTGATTTATGTTAGAGTATTCTTCCTATGTTTTCCTCTAAGAGTTTTATACTGTCCGGTCTTACATTAAGGTCTCTAATCCATTTTGAATTTATTTTTGTGTATGGTGTTAGGGGGTGTTCTAATTTCATTCTTTTACATGTAGCTGTCCATTTTTCCCAGCACCACTGATTGAAGACACTGTCTTTTCTCCATTGTATAGTCTTGCCTACTTTGTCATAGATTAGTTGACCATAGGTGTGTAGGTTTATCTCTGGGCTTCTTTCTTTTTTATTTTCCTTTTACACCTTTATTGGAGTATAATTGCTTTACAATGGAGTGTTAGTTTCTGCTGTATAACAAAGTGAATCAATTATACATATACATATATCACCATATCCCCTCCCTCTTACATCTCCCTCCCACCCTCCACATCCCACCCCTTTAGGTGGTCGCAAAGCACCGAGCTGATCTCCCTGTGCTATGTGGCTGCTTCCCAGTAGCTATCGATGTTACATTTGGTAATGTATATATGTCCATGGCACTCTCTCACTTCGTCCCAGCTTACCCTTCCCCCTCCCCGTGTCCTCAAGTCCTTTCTCTATGTCTGTGTCTTTAATCCTGTCCTGCCCCTAGGTTCTCCATAAACTTTTTTCTTTAGATTCCATATATCTCTGTTAGCACACGGTATTTATTTTTCTCTTTCTGACTTACTTCACTGTGTAGGACAGACTCTAAGTCCATCCCCCTCACTACAAATAACTCAGTTTTGTTTCTTTTTATGGCTGAGTAATATTCCATTTATATATGTGCCAGATATTCTTTATCCATTCATCTGTCAATGGACACTTAGGTTGCTTCCATGTCCTGGCTATTGTAAGTAGAACTGCAATGAACATTGTTGTATATAACTCTTTTTGAATTATGGTTTTCTCAGGGCAAATGCCCAGTAGTTGGATTGCTGGGTCGTATGGTACTTCTATTTTTAGTTTTTTAAGGAACCTCTATACTGTTATCCCTAGTGGGTATAGCAATTTACATTCCCAGCAACAGTGCAAGAACGTTCCCTTTTCTCCAGTAAATGCCTCTCCAGCATTTATTGTTTGTAGATTTTTTGATGATTGCCATTCTGACTGCTGGGAGGTGATACCTCACTGTAGTTTTGATTTGCATTTCTCTAATGATTAGTGATGTTCAGCATCCTTTCATGTGTTTGTTGGCAACCTGTATATCGTCTTTGGAGCAATGTCTATTTAGGTCTTCTGCCCATTTTTGGATTGTGTTGTTTGTTTTTGTGATATTGAGCTACACGAGCTGCTTGTAAATTTTGGAGATTAATCTTTTGTCATTTGCTTCATTTGAAAACATTTTCTCCCATTCTGAGGGTTGTATTTTCGTCTTGTTTATGTTTTCTTTTGCTGTGCAAAAGCTTTGAAGTTTCATTAGGTCCCATTTGTTTATTTTTGTTTTTATTTCCACTTCTCTAGGAGGTGGGTCAAAAAGGATCTTGCTGTGATTTATGTCATAGAGTGTTCTGCCTATGTTTTCCTCTAATAATTTTATAGTGTCTGGTCTAACATTTAGATCTCTAATTCATTTTGAGTTTATTTTTGTGTATGGTGTTATGGAGTGTTCTAATTTCATTCTTTCACGTGTAGTTGTCCAGTTTTCCCAGCACCACTTACTGAAGAGACTGTCTTTTCTTCATTGTATATATTTGCCTCCTTTGTCATAGATGAGTTAGCCATAGGTACGTAGGTTTATCTCTGGGCTTTCTATCTTGTTCAATTGATCTATATTTCTGTTTTTGTGCCAGTACCATATAGTCTTGATTAATGTAGCTTTGTAGTATAGTCTGAAGTTAGGAAGTCTGATTCCTCCAGCTCTTTTAATTTCCCTCAAGACTGCTTTGGCTATTCGGGGTCTTTTGTGTCTCCATACAAATTTTAAGATTTTTTTGTTCTAGTTCTGTAGAAAATGCCAGTGGTATTTGATAGGGATTGCATTGAATCTGTAGCTTGCTTTGGGTACTATAGTCATTTTCACAATATTGATTCTTCTAATCCAAGAACATGGTTTATACCTCCATATGTTTATATCATCTTTGATTTCTTTCAGCAGTGTCTTATAGTTTTCTGAGTACAGGTCTTTTACCTCCTTATGTAGGTTCATTCCTCCGTATTTTATTCTTTTTGTTGCAATGGTGAATGAGATTGTTTCCTTAATTTCTCTTTCTGATCTTTCATTGTTAGTGTATAGGAATGCAAGAGATTTCTGTGCATTAATTTTGTATCCTGCAACTTTACCAAATTCATTGATTAGCTCTAGTAGTTTTCTGGTGGCATATTTAGGATTCACTATGTGTAGTATCGTGTCATTTGCAAACAGTGACAATTTTACTTCTTCTTTTCCAATTTGTATTCCTTTTATTTCTTTTTCTTCTCTGATTACTGTGTCTAGGACTTCCAAAACTATGTTGAGTAATAGTGGTGAGAGTGGACATTCTTGTCTTGTTCCTGATCTTAGAGGAAATGCTTTTAGTTTTTCACTATTGAGAATGATGTTTGCTGTGGGTTTGTCATATACCGCCTTTATTATGTTGAGGTAGATTCCCTCTATGCCCACTTTTTGGAGACTTTTAATCATAAATTGGTGTTGAATTTTGTCGAAAGCTTTTCCTGCATCTATTGGGATGATCATATTTTTATTCTACAATTTGTTAATATGGTGTATCACATTGATTGATTTGTGTATATTGAAGAATTCTTCCATCCCTGGGATAAACCCCACCTGATCATGGTGCATGATCCTTTTAATGTGTTGTTCAATTCTGTTTCCTAGTATTTTGGTGAGGATTTTTACATCTATATTAATCAGTGATATTGGTCTCTAATTTTCTTTTTCTGTAGTATCTTTGTCTGGTTTTGGTATCAGGGTGATGGTGGCCTCATATAATGAGTTTGGGAGTGCTCCTTCCCCTGAAAAGTTCTGAAGAGTTTGAGAAGATTGGGTGTTAGCTCTTGTCTAAATGTTTGATAGAATTCACCTCTGATGCCATCTAGTTCTGGACTTTTGTTTGTTGGAAGATTTTTAATCACACTTTCAATTTCATTACTTGTGATAGGTCTGTTCATATTTTCTATTTCTTCCCGGTTCAGTCTTGGAAGGTTATACCTTTCTAAGAATTTGTCCATTTCTTCCAGGTTGTCCATTTTATTGGCATAGAGTTGCTTGTAGAGGTCTCTTAGGGTGCTTTGTATTTCTGTGGTGTCTGTTACAACTTCTCCTTTTTCATTTCTAATTTTATTGATTTGAGTCCTCTCCCTCTTTTACTTGAGTCTGGCTACAGGTTTATCATTTTTGTTTATCTTCTCAAAGAACCAGCTTTTAGCTTTATTGATCTTTGCTATTGTTTTTATTTCATTTATTTCTGCTCTGATCTTTATGATTTCTTTCCTTCTATTAACTTTGGGTTTTGTTCTTCGTTCTCTAGTTCCTTTAGGTGTAGGGTTAGATTGTTTATTTGAGATTTTTCTGGTTTCTTGAGGTAGGCTTTTATTGCTATAAACTTCCCTCTTAGAACTGTTTTTGCTGCATCCCATAGGTTTTCAATCATCGTGTTTTTGTTGTCATTTGTCTCTAGGTAGTTTTTGATTTCCTCTTTTGTTTCTTCAGTGATCTCTTGGTTATTTAGAAACGTATTGTTTAGCCTCCATGTGTTTGTTTTTTATGTTATTTTCCCTGTAATTGAGTTCTAATCTCATAGCATTGTGGTCGGAACAGCTGCTTGATATGATTTCAGTTTTCTTAAATTTACTGAGGCTTTATTTGTGACCCAAGATGTGATCTATCCCGGAGAATGTTCCGTGTACCATTGAGAAGAACTTGTAGTCTGCTGTTTTTGGATGGAATGTCCTATAAATATCCATTAAATCTATCTGGTCTATTGTGTCATTTAAAGCTTGTGTTTCCTTATTAATTTTCTGTCTGGATGATCTCCATTGGTGTAAGTGAGGTGTTAAAGTCCCTTGCTATTATTGTGTTACTGTTGATTTCCTCTTTTATAGCTGTTAGCAGTTGCCTTATATATTGAGGTGTTCCTGTGTTGGGTACATATATATTTATAATTGTTATATCTTGGATTGATCTCTTGATCATTATGTAGTGTCCTTCCTTGTCTCTTGTAACATTCTTTATTTTAAAATCTATTTTATCTGATATGAGTATTGCTACTCCAGCTTTCTTTTGATTTTCATTTGCATGGAATATATTTTTCCATCCCCTCACTTTGTCTGTATGTGTCCCTAGGTCTGAAATGGGTCTCTTGTAGACAGCATATATATGGATCTTGTTTTTGTATCCATTCAGTGAGCCTGTGTCATTTGGTTGGAGCATTTAATCCATTCATGTTTAAGGTAATTATCAATATGTATGTTCCTATTATTATTTTCTTAATTGTTATGGGTTTGTCTTAGTGGGTCCTTTTCTTCTCTTGTGTTTCCCACTTAGAGAAGTTCCTTTAGCATTTGTTGTAGAGCTGGTTTCATGGTGCTGAATTCTCTTAGCTTTTGCTTGTCTGTAAAGCTTTTGATTTCTCCATCAAATTTGAATGAGATACTTGCTGGGTGGAGTACTCTTGGTGGTAGGTTCTTCCCTTTCATCACATTAAATTTATCATGCCACTCCCTTCTGGCTTGTAGACTTTCTGCTGAGAAATCAGCTGTTAACCTTATGGGAGTTCCGTTGTATGTTGTCATTTTTCCCTTGTTGCTTTCAATAATTTTTCTTTGTCTTTAATTTTTTCAATTTGATTACTGTGTGTCTCGGCATTTTTCTCCTTTGGTTTATCCTGCCTGGGACTCTCTGCGCTTCGTGGACTTCGGTGGCTATTTCTTTTCCCATGCTAGGGAAGTTTTCAACTATAATCTCTTCAGATATTTTCTCGAGTCCTTTCTCTCTCTGTTCTCCATCTGGGACCCCTATAATGCGAATGTTGTTGCATTTAATGTTGTCCCAGAAGTCTCTTAGGTTGTCTTCATTTATTTTCATTCTTTTTCTTTATTCTGTTCCATGGCAGTGATTTCCACCTTTCTGTCTTCCAGGTCACTTATCCGTTCTTCTGTCACAGTTATTCTGCTACTGATTCCTTCTAGTGTATTTTTCATTTCAGTTATTGTATTGTTCATCTCTGTTTGTTTGTTCTTTAATTCTTCTAGGTGTTTGTTCCTTAATTCTTCTAGGTCTTTGTTAAGCATTTCTTGCATCTTCTCGATCTTTGCCTCCATTATTTTTCTAAGGTCTTGGATCATCTTCACTATCATTATTCTGAATTCTTTTACTGGAAGGTTACCTATCCCCACTTCATTTCGTTGTTTTTCTGAGGATTTATCTTGTTCCTTGATCTGGTATAAAGTCCTCTGCCTTTTCATTTTCTCTATCTTTCTGTGAATGTGGTTTTCCTTCCACAGGCTGCAGAATTGTAGTTCTTCTTGCTTCTGCTGTCTGCTCTCCAGTGATTGAGTCTATCTGAGAGGCTTGTGCAAGCTTCCTTATACGAGGGACTGGTGGTGGGTAGAGCTGGGTGTTGCTCTGGTGGGCAGAGCTTTAATCTGCTTGTCTGTGGATTAAATAAAAGTTTAATAAAAAGTTTAATCCGCTTGTCTGCTGATGCATGGGGCTGGGTTCCCTCCCTGTTGGTTGTTTGGACTGAGGCGACCCAGCACTGGAGTCTACCTTGCTCTTGGTGAGGCTAATGGTGGACTCTGGGAGAGTTCACACCAAGGAGTATTTCCCAGAACTTCTGCTGTCAGTGTCGTTGTCCCCATGGTGAGCCACAGCCACACCCCACCTCTGCAGGAGACCCTCTAAAACTAGCAGCTAGGTATGATCATTCACCTATGGGGTGACTGCTCCTTCCCCTGGGTCCTGATGTGCACACTACTTTGTGTGTGTCCTCCAAGAGGGGAGTCTCTGTTGAGACTCTGAGTCTCTGAGTGCAGTTGAGACTCTGAGTGGAGTCGCACAGACTCTGGGTCCTGTGAAGCTTCGATGTTTTGTGGTTCTAGAAATCCTACAGGAGACGGTCCACAGCAGGTGAAGCTAATGCTGTCATAGAGGTGGTGAAACCAAAGATCTGCAGTTCCGACTAGAGGTGCTGATGTACAAACAGGACAAAATCATCTCATGTGAATGTAGTTCAGGCATGTTTAAAATGAATGCAGTCATGTTAATGCCTAACATCTTCTATCTTGTGCCTCTCCTCAAGGACCACCTCCTCAGTTCCTGAGGCTCCTGTAAGTCATGTACAGGGGAATGGAGAGTGGGCTCTGTCCAGTCTGAGCCCTGAGTTACCCTGTGTGTATCTTAGGATACTTTGTATTTCTGTGGTGGCTCTTGTAACATCATCTCTTTCAGTTCTGATTTATTTGGGCCCTCTCTTTTAAAAAAAGTACTACTGTTGTCTTTTATTCTTTACAGAAGTTTAATAAGTGTTTGATCTACTACCCTTACTCTATGTATACTTTTTGCCGTGAGATTTTTACTTTTGTTTGTTTTCTTGTTACTGTCAATAATTAGTGAGAATTCTTTTAAGCTACCTTCAACATTGCTTATAAAGCTGCTTTATTAGTGATGACAGAGCTTTAATGGAAGTCGTGTTCTGGTTGTAAACTAGAATGCAATGTGCCAGCAAAAAGTCCCTTAAGTGTATGTCTCATTACTTCTTGTTCTTTTTTTTTCCTTTTTTCTCTCTTTTTTTTCTTGTTCTTTTTTTAATTTTTATTTTTTATCAGAGCAAATTTGATTAAAATGTTTTGTTTGTTCTAGGTGTGTAAGATGTGGTTCTTTTACACATATACATGTATCTATACTTCTTCAGATCGTTTTCTCATGTAGCTTGTGACACAATGTTGAGTAGTCTTCTCTTGGTATTCCGTAGGTCTTTGGTGATTATATATTTCACATGTGTTTCTATATCTATGTTAACCCCAATATCCTAATATATCCAGTCCTCACACCTTTCCATTTGGTGAACCTTAACTTTGTTTAATGAATCTGTGATTGCCTTTCTCTGTGGAAATATCTTCATTGGTATCAATTTTTAGCTAACACCTATAAGTGATATTATAGGATATGTGTCTTTTGCTGTCTGACTTAGTACAATTTGCCTGATTACCTCTAGAATCATCTATGGTGCTGCAAATGGCATTGTTTCATTTTTTTCCCTAGATAATATTCCATCTGTACATGTACCAGTTCTTCTTTGTCCACTCACCTCTTGATGGACTTTTTGGTTGCCTCCATGTCTTGGCTATTGTAATACTGCTGCACTGCACATTTGCCTGCCTGTGTCTTTCCAATTCTGTCTTCTTATGTTATAGGCCCAAGAGTGGGCCTCCTGTATCATATAGTATCTCAGGGTTTACCGTTTAAATGCACCACGATTCTGTGCTCATTAGTGGCTCTTTCCAGGTTACATCTCACTTAAAGTTGAGGGTATGCATTTCTCCACAACACCTTCAGCATTTATTTATTTATTTATTTTTAACATCTTTATTGAAGTATAATTGCTTTACAATGGTGTGCTAGCTTGTGCTTTACAACAAAATGAATCAGTTATACATATACATATGTTCCCATATCACTTCCCTCTTGCGTCTCCCTCCCTCCCACCCTCCCTCCCCTCCAGGCAGTCACAAAGCACCGAGCTGATCTCCCTGTGCCATGCTGCTGCTTCCCACTAGCTATCTACCTTACGTTTGGTAGTGTATATATGTCCATGCCTCTCTCTCCCTTTGTCACAGCTTACCCTTCCCCCTCCCCATATCCTCAAGTCCATTCTCTAGTAGGTCTCTGTCTTTATTCCTGTTTTACCCCTAGGTTCTTCATGACATTTTTTTCTTAAATTCCAGGTATATGTGTTAGCATACGGTATTTGTCTCTCTCTTTCTGACTTACTTCACTGTGTATGACAGACTCTAGGTCTATCCACCTCATTACAAATAGCTCAATTTCGTTTCTTTTTATGGCTTCAGCATTTATTGTTTGTAGTTTTCTTGTTGATGGATATTCTGACTGGTGTGAGCTGATACCTCTTTGTGGTTGAATTTGCATATGACTCATAATCCTTTGAAATTGAGCTTTAAGGCATGTCCTTTTTATTTTTCAAACTGTGATTACAGCTTAGCTCTTCAAAGTGTTTTCTAAAGTATGTGTTACATTTTGAAATTTATTGGCCATTACCTCCCTCAAAACATTTTGAGGGCAGGTTTCATTTACAGCCCTGCAGTACTTGTTCACATGAAGTGACCATTAGCACAGGCTTTAAAGCTGCTTTTGCAGGTAACGGCCAGATTGCAGCAGCCTTTCTTTGTTCCCCATGCTGGTACTAGGGAAACAGAGCTTCCGGCCAGTGGTCTTCCTCGGTTATAAATTAGAGTGGAATGTGCCCGGATAAACCCCCAAAGGCTGATGTCTCCTTATTTTTGTTTGTTTTTTAAATTTAATTTATATTTTTATCGGAGTAATATTCCATTGTGTATATGGACCACTTCTTGGTGCATAGCTCTGTTGAGGGACATTTTCTTTGCTTCCAAGTGTTGGCTATATTAAATATTGCTGGAGTGCAAGATTGCCAGCCTGTGACTTTTTGATTCTCATTTTCTCAGGTGATAGGCCCAGCAGTGGGTGTGACTGATTGACTAGTAGCTCAATGTTTACCTTTTCAAAGCACCTCCATTGTGTTTCCATTAGTGGCTCTTACCATGTCTCCCTTAGAACCGAGGGTACGAACTTCTCCACAATCCTTTCAGCATTTATAGTTTGCAGCATTTTTGCTAATGGCCAATCTGACTGCTGTGACCTGATAAGTTTTTGTAATTTGGGTTTGCATGACTTTAAAAATTCCTAAAATTCATCATTTTCCACGCCTTTTTCCTTTCTGTTAAAAATCAAGTGTGAGTACAATATATCTCTTGAAGCTCTCTTCTTGGAAGGTTGCCCTCTTTTGAATTTTTGGTGGATATTCGACCCCAGGATTTTTTTGGAGGGCAGATGTCATTACAGAACTGCAAGTTTGGTGAATATTTAGTGACCATTAGCACTGGGTTTAAAGCTGCTGTTGTGGGAAACGGCCACAAGGAGGCAGCATTTGTCCTTTCCCAAATCTGAGTACTAGGGCAGCAGAGCCTTTCTGGAAGTCGTGGTCCTAGGTTTTAAGTTAGAATGGAATGTGCCAGGAGGAACGCCCATAAGTTTATGTCTCATTACATCTTGGTTTTTAAAATTTATTTAATCGGGGTAATGATTAGATATTGTTTGTCCAGATGTACACAATCTGGTTCATTTGTACAATATATATGTCTATTCATGTTCAGATCCTCTTCCCATGTAAAATATTACAGTGTTCCGTAGACCTCCCTTGCTATATGGTCCGTCTTTTTGATATATGTTTATTATATGTATTTGTATACATATGGTAACGTTAATCTTAATTTATCCATTCTGCCCACCTTTCCTTTTAGATAAGCATACTTAATTTCTAAGTCTGTGAGTGTCTTTCTCTGTGGAAATATGTTCATTTGTGTTAGTTATTAGATAACGCCTATAAGTGATATCATAAGATATAGGTCTTTTGCTTTCTGACTTACCTCATATTCTGTGATTATCTCCAAGCTCATCTATGGCACCTCAAATAGCAGTGTTTCATTGTTTTCCATGGCTAATATTCTATTGTGAACGTGGACCACTTCTTCTTCATCCATACATCTGTTAATGGACATTTTGGTGGCTTCACTGTCTTGGCTATTGTGAATAAGGCTGCAGTGCAGCTTTTGCAGCCCGCGTCTTCTCGATTCTGGTCTTCTCAGGTGAGAGGCCCAGTGGTGTGACTGCTGCATCGAATGGTATCTCAACTTTTACTTTTAATCGTAGCTCCTTTCTGTTCTCATTATTGGCTCTTACCACGTTACATCTCACCAGCAGCTAGAGAGTACACAGTTCTCTAAAACCCCTTCAGAATTTATTGTTTGTAGACCTTTTGCTGATGGTCAGTCGACTGGTGTGAGTTGAAACCTTTTTGTACATTAGATTTGTATGAGTCTAATAATTCCTGAGGTTGAGCTTTCACCCATTTTCCTTTTTTTAAACAAGAGAGTGAGTCAAACTTAACTCTTCATACTATCGTCTTGAAAATTTTGTCAGTTTTGAATTTTATTGTCCATTCCCTACCTCAGCACAGTTGTTTAGGGCAGGTGTCCTTTGCAGCCCTGAGTCCTTGTGAATGTTAAGAGAACATTAGCTGTGGGCTTAACGCCGCTCTTGCGGAAAACGGCCACAAGGCAGCAGAATTTCTACATTTCCAACTCTGGGTTTTTGGGCAGCAGAGCCTTCCTGGAAATCGTGTTAGTAGGCTGCAAATTAGAGTGGAATGTGCCAGAGCACATCCCCAAGAGCTTATATCTCCTTACTTCTTGTTTGTTTTATAAATTTAATTTTTATTAATTATCAGAGCAAACTTGATAAAAATATTTTGTTTCTCCTAGGTGTACAGAATCTGGTTCATTATATCAATGTATCTGTCATTTATCTTTGCATTCTTTACCGTGTAGGTTATTACAGAGTGTTGCCTAGACCTCTCTTGGTATTCCATAGGTATTTTGTGATTGTATATTTCATATGTATTAGTACATGTCTGTTAACCCTCATATCCTAATTCACACATTCCTTACACTTTTCCATTTGGTTAAACATAATTTTTTTTTCTTAATCCATGCTTTTCCTTCTCTTGGAAATAAGTTCATGAGTATCAACTTTTAGGTAACACCTAGAAGTGATGTCATAGGATATCTGTCTTTCACTTTCTTTCTTTAATTTGAGTGATTATCTCTAGGTCCTTATATGGTGGTGCAAACGGCACTGTTTCATTGTTTTCCATGGCTAATATTCCATTGTTTACATGGACCACTTCCTCTTTGTGCATTTTTCTGTTGATGGACATTTTGGTTTCTTCCAAGTCTTGGCTATGTTAAATATTCCTGCAGTACAGGATTGCCAGCCTGTGTCTTTTCCATTCTGCTCTGCTCAGGTGATAGGCACATCAAAGGACCTACCAGATCACATGGTAGCTCAATTTTTACCCTTAAACGCACCTCCATTATGTTCTCACTACTGGCTGTTACCAGTTTACATCCCCCCAGCAGCTGGAGGGTACACAGTTCTCTGAAACCCCTTCAGCATTTATTCTTTGTAGACTTTTTGCTGAAGAACATTCTGACGGCTGTGAGGTGAACATTTCTGTAATTGGATTTGCATGGCTTTATTCATTGCTGATGTTGCGCATTTTTCAATTTCCTTTTATTTTAAAGAGAAAAAAAAGAAAAGACAAAATGTGCGTAAAATATGCCTCTTGACATTGTCTTCTTGAAATGTTGACGTCTTTTGAATTTTCTGGTCGATTACGACCCCAGGACATTTTTTGAGGCCCGGTGTCCTTTACAGTGCTGCACATATTTTGAATATTAAGTGAACATTACCTCTTGGTTTAAAGCTGCTGTTGTGTGAAACAGCCACAAGGCGGCAGCATTTCTCCTTTACCAAATCTGGTTACCAGGGCAACAGAGCCTTAATGGAAGTCCTGTTCTAGGTTGAAAATTAGAATGGGATGTGCCAGGAAAAATTCCTTTCAGTTTATGTCTCATTATTTCTTGTTCATATTTTTAATTTAATTTTTATTTTTTATCGCAGCAAATTTGATTACAGTGTTTTTTTTTTTGTTTGTTCTAGGTGTGCAAGATGTGGTTCTTTCACACACATACATATATCTATTCTTCTTTGGAACCTTTTCCCAGGTAGGTTATGACACAATGTTGAGTGGTCTTCTCTTGGTATTCCGTAGGTCTTTGGTGATTATATATTTCACATGTGTTTCTATATCTATGTTAACCCCAATATCGTAATGTATCCAATCCTCACACCTTTCGATTTGGGGAACCATAAGTTTGTTCAATGAATCTGTGATTGCCTTTCTCTGTGGAAATATCTTCATTGTTATCAATTTTCAGGTAACACCTATAAGTGATATACGTTAGGTGTCTTTCGCTTTCTCACTTACTACAAGTTGCATGGTTACCTCTAGACTCATCTATGGTGCTGCAAATGGCATTGTTTCATTTTTTTCCCGAGCTAATATTCCATCTCTACATGTAACAGTTCCTCTTTGTCCACTCATCTGTTTATGGACTTTTGGTTGCTTCCATGTCTTGGCTATTGTAATACTGCTGCAGTGCAGATTTGCCTGCCTGTGTCTTTCCAATTATGTCTTCTTATGTTATAGACCAAGGAGTGGGACTGCTGGATCATATAGTAGCTCAATGTTTACCTTTTAAAGGCACCTCCACCCTGTTCCCATTAGTGACTCTTACCAGGTTACGTCCCACTTCAAATTAAGGGTATGCATTTCTCCACAACCTCTTCAGCATTGATCATTTGTAGTTTCTTTCCTGATGGTTATTCTGAATGGTGTGAGCTGATACCTCTGTGTGGTTGGATTTGCATGTGTCTCATAATCCTTTGAAATTGAGCTTTCAGGCATGTCCTTTTATTTTTCAAACGGTTATTACAGCTTAGTTCTTCAAATGGTTTTCTTGAAATATGTGCCACATTTTGAAATACTTTGGCCTTTACCTCCCGCAAGACATGATGAAGGCAGGTTTCCTTTACAGCCCTGCAGGACTTGTTCATATGAAGTGAAAATTAGCATAGGTTTTAAAGCTGCTTTTGCAGGTAATGGCCAGAGGGTGGAGCATTTCATAATTCTATGAAACGTAACTGAACACACAATATATATTTTTTCTTTTAAATTTCCATTGTTACTTTTTTAAAGTACAATTATAATTGAAGTTCTTTGTAACAAGTGAAATTTAAAAAATTAAAGGAAAAGATAATATTTTACCACTTGCCATCCTTTCCCATTTACTGAAACGACCAGCATAATGTGTAGAGTTCTCATTTTATCCAGGTGTTCTATACATCTGGAATATCATGCTTCTCACTGTAGAAAAACAGATTTAGCTCTCACACTTTTTATAGGCTACATAACAGTCCATAGAACAGAAGTACCAACTATTTCAGACTTAGCTTTTTGAGGGACACTCAGGTTACTTTCTGTTTTATTTTGTTGATCTTTTTCTGGGGGGGTAGGAGTTTATTATTTATTTATTTATTTTTGTTGTGTTGGGTCTGAGTTTCCGTGTGAGGGCTTTCTCTAGTTGTGGCAAGTGGGGGGTCACTCTTGATCTCGGTGCGCAGGCCTCTCACTATTGCGGCCTCTCTTGTTGCAGAGCACAGGCTCCAGATGCGAGGGCTCACTGGTTGTGGCTTATGGGCCTAGTTGCTCCATGGCATGTGGGATCCTCCCAGACCAGGGCTCGAACCTGTGTCCCCTGCATTAGCAGGCAGATTCTAACCACCGCACCACCAGCGAAGCCCCCTATTTTGTTGTTCTGCTAGTTTGTTTTAACCCAAGAAAATATTTTTTTAAATACAAAAAAACAAAATTAAGCTAGGGGTAAGGATTAGGGTTTAGGGTAAGGTTTAGGGTTAGGATACGGGCTAGGATTATTGTACGGCTTAGAGTATGGTTTAGGGTTATGGTTATGGTACGGGTTAGTGTTAGGGTACAGTTTAGGGTATGGCTATGGTTTAGTGTTAGGGTACGGGTTAAGGTATGGGTTAGTGTTAGGCTATGGGTTAGGATTAGGGTATGGTTTACATTCAGGGTTATGGTTAGGTTTAGTGTATGGGTTAGTGTTAGGTACGGGTTAGGGTAAGGGTTAGAGTTAGGTTTAGTGTTAAGGAAGGGGTACAGTTTAAGGTACAGTATAGGGAACAACAAAGGGTTAGGGTTAGGGTACGTGTTAGGGTACAGTTTAGTGTTAGTGTACGGGTTAGGATTAAGGTATGGTTTAGGGTAAGGTTTAGGGTTAGGGTTAGGGAACGGGTATGGTTTGGGGTACAGTTTAGGGTATGACCACGGGTTAGGAGTAGGGTAAGTGTTAGGGTACGGTTTAGTGTTAGTGTACAGGTTAGGATTATGGTACGGGATAGTGTAAGGGTTAGGGTTAGGGTTAGGGAATGGGTACAGATTAGGTTACAGGTTAGGGTATGACAACGGGTTAGGGTACGTGTTAGTGTATGGGTTAGGATTAGGGTACGGGTTAGGTTATGGGTTAATGTTAGGGGATGGGTTAGGATTAGGGTACGGGTTATGGTACGGTTTAGGGAAAGGGTTAGGATATGGGGTAGGGTAAGGATAAAGTTTAGTGTATGGTTATGTGTTACTGTTAGGGTACATGTTAGCGTACAGGTTAGTGTTTGTGTACAGCTTACGGTAAGGGTTAGGGTTAGGGAACGGGTACGGTCTCAGGTACAGGTTAGGGTACGGTAGCGGGATAGGGTCAGGGTACGTGTTAGGATGAGACTTCTTTGTAGTGCAGATTTGAATTTCCCGCTTGCTTGGTTGGCCAAAAAGGGCGTATGTGTTTTATCCTGAATATATTCAGGAAAAAACGCATACGCACTTTTTGGCCAAGTGCATCATTGCCGAAGATCTGCCGCTTTTCATATGCTTTAAATGCAATTCCAATCTACCTCCTGAAATCTGTTTCCTGCAATTGTGCTTTGTTTCAAGTCCTCTTCACAGCCATACCTCAATATATTTTTGGACGATAGTTGTCCTTTATAACTCTGCAGGTTTGTGAATTGCAGTGCCCCTGAGCTCCTTTTTTCAACTCGCTTTCTGTGAGCTGGCCACAAATCAACAGGATTGCTTCAGGCCCTATTCTGGTTCCGGCACGGCACGCTGAGTCTTTGGTTAATTCTACATCCTGGTGGGAAATTAGAGTGAAATGTGCCCGTCCAAACACCTACAGCTAGTCTCTCATTGGTTCTCCCTATTCCCGTTCATCCTCCGCAGAAATTGCAGAGTGTGCCAAACAGAAGGTTACAAGCACTGACTCTCCAAGTGGGGAGATTGTTAGTAAAGCGTCTGGAATGGCGAACCCGAGTACCAGCGGACGAATAATGAGATGCGTTTTAGAAACCTTGCCTTATCACACTGTGGACCATCCTCTGGGTTTCCCACGCATGTTTTAGCTGTAGGAAGAATCCCTTAAACCTGGAGAGTTGGGACCCATGGAATGGGTAGCACGCAGTACTACTTCAAAGGGTTTGCATTTGCTCACCGAACCTCACCAATCCTCACAGCCCCAAGTGTCCAGCCTTATGTCTCTCCCAGCTGTGGGTGTAGATGTGGTAAATCCAGGTTTCGTCACAAGCCCTGAATGAATTATTTAAGAATTTATCTCTCTTTCACTGTCTTTGTGTTTTGATTTTGAAATTTATTTTTATAATGGGGTTTAGCTGATTTTCACTGCTGTGTTTATGCCGCTCAGTGCACACTTGATCCTCTTATGGAGACATATAAACACATAGGTTTTAAGATTCTTACTAGTCAGATATATTCCTCTGCAGTGAATAAGGGGTGTTGAGTCCACTTCGTTGAACAAGGAGTATATCTTGTCTATTACTGGCTTATGGAACTGTATCTGTGCTAATTTCAATCTCTGGTTTTATGCAGCACCCCAACTCACCTTTCCCCTTAAGCAAGCAAAAGTTTGTTTTCTAAATGTGAGACTCTGTTCTGTTTTGTAATTCAGTTCATGTGTAGCCAAGTTTACATTCCCTCTATAAGTGATATCTTATGATAAGTTTCTTTTTCTGTGTGACTTATTTCCTTTGAATCATTGTACCTAAATCCATTCATTATGCTTGTACGGGCTGGACGACATTGATTTCATTGCTGAGTGATGTTCCATTGTACGTAAGTATGAAAACTTCTTTATCCATTTCTCTCTTTCAAGGATATTTAATTTGTACCGTAGTCGAGACTCTTGTAAACAGAGCAGCCCTAAACTTTGGGGTGGTTGTTTCTTGTTATTTTAATTTTCCTGAGTTATAGTGCTATAAGTAGGTTTAGGGTTAGGGTTAAGGTTAGGGTTAGGGAACAGGTATGGTTTAGGATGCGACAATGGTTTAGGGTGAGCGAAAGTGTTAGGGTACAGGTCAGTGTTAGTGTACCATTTAGGATTAGAGTAAGTGTTAGGGTAATGCTTCAGGTTAGGGTTATCGTTAGGGAATGGGGACAGTTTAGGGTAGAGGTTAGGGTACGACAACAGTTTAGGGATAGCGTACATGTAAGGGTAAGGGTTAGTGTTAGCGTATGGGTTAGGATTAGGGGACGGGTTAGGGTAAGGCTTTGGGTAAGGGTTAGAGTTAGCGTTAGGGATAGGGGATGGTGACCGTTTAGGGAAAAGGTTAGGGTATGACTATGGTTGAGAGTCAGCATTCGTGTTAGGGTATGAGTTAGAGTTAGCGTATGGGTTAGGATTAGGGGACCAGATAGGGTAAGACTTCGGGTAAGGGTTAGGGATAGGGTTAGGGGATGGGGAAAGTTTAGGGTACAGGTTAGGGTACGACAAGAGTTTAGGGTGAGCGTACGTGTTAGGGTATGGGCTAGTGTTAGAATACGGGTTAGAATTAGGGGACGGGTTAGGGTAAGGCTTCAGGTAAAGTTTAAGGTTAGGATTAGGGGACTGGGAAGGTTTAGGGTACAGGTTAGGGAACGACGAGGGTTTAGGGTGAGTGTACATGTTAGGGCATGGGTTAGTGTTAGCATACGGGTTAGGATTAGGGGACAGGTTAAGGTAAGGCTTCGGGTAAAGGTTAGGGATAGGGTTAGGGGACGGGGAAGGTTTAGGGTACAGTTTAGGGTACGACAATGGTTTAGGGTGAGTGTACGTGTTAGGGTACGGGTTAGTTTAGCATACGGGTAAGGATTAGGGGATGGGTTAGGGTAAGGCTTCAGGTAAGGGTTAGGGTTCGGAGAGGGGGACAGTTTAGGGTACAGGTTAGGGTGTGACAGGGGTTTAGGGTGACCATACGTGTTAGGGTATGGGTTAGTGTTAGCGTACGGGTTAGGATTAGGTGACAGGTTAGGGTAAGGCTTCAGGTAAGGGTTAGGGTTAGGGTTAGGATTAGGGTTAAGGGACGGGGATGGTTTAGGGTACAGATTAGGGTACTACAACAGTTTAGGGTGAGTGTACGTGTTAGGATAAGAGTTAGTGTTAGCGTACGGGTTAGGATGAGGGGACAGGATGGGATAAGGCTTCGGGTAAGTGTTAGGGTTAGGCTTATGGGATGGGGACGGTTTAGGGTACATGTTAGGGTACAACAACGGTTTAGGGTGAGCATAGGTATTAGAGTACAGGTTAGTGTTAGGGTATGGCTTAGGATTAGGGGACGAGTTAGGGTAAGGCCTCGGGTAAGTGTTAGGGTTAGGGGACAGGGTCGGATTAGGGTACAGTTTAGGGTACGACAATGGTTAAGGGTGAGCTTACGTGTTAGGGTACAGGATAGTGTCAGCGTACGGGTAAGGATTAGGGGAAAGTTTAGGGTACGGCTTCCAGTAAGGGGTACGGTTAGGGTTAGGGAATGGAGACGGTTTAGGGCACAGGTT
Source organism: Orcinus orca (assembly GCF_937001465.1). NCBI lineage: Eukaryota > Metazoa > Chordata > Mammalia > Artiodactyla > Delphinidae > Orcinus > Orcinus orca. The sequence goes on along the minus strand of NC_064565.1, from coordinate 2,935,498 downwards.
AGGGTACAACAACGGTTTAGGGTGAGCGTACATGAGAGGGCACGGGTTAGTGTTACCGTACGGGTTAGGATTAGGGGTCGGGTTAGGGTAAGGCTTCGGGTAAGGGTTAGGGTTAGGGTTAGGGGATGGGGACGGTTTAGGGGACAGTTTAGGGTACGACAACGTTTTAGGGTGAGCGTAAGTGTGAGGGCATGGGTTAGTGTTAGCTTACGGGTTAAGATTAGGGGACGGGTTATGGTAAGGCTTTGGGTAAGGTTTAGGGTTAGGGTTAGGGGACGGGGATGGGGACGGTTTAGGGGACAGGTTAGGGTACGACAACGGTTTAGGGTGAGCGTACGTGTGAGGGCAGGGGTTAGTGATAGCGTACGGGTTAGGATTAGGCGACGGGTTAGGGTAAGGCTTCGGGTAAGGTTTAGGGTTAGGGTTAGGGGATGGGGATGGTTTAGGGGACAGGTTTGGGTACGACAACAGTTTAGTGTGAGCGTATGTGTGAGGGCACGGGTTAGTGTTAGCGTACGGGTTAGGATTAACGTCGGGTTAGGGTAAGGCTTCGGGTAAGATTTAGATTTAGGGTTAGGGTTAGGGTTAGAGTTAGGGGACGGGGACGCTTTAGGGGACAGGTTAGGGTATGAAAACGGTTTAGGGTGAGCGTACGTCTGAGGGCACGGGTTAGTGTTAGCGTATGGTTTAGGATTAGGGGACAGGTTAGGGTAAGGCTTCGGGTAAGTGTTAGGGTTAGGGTTAGGGGAAGGGAAGGTTTAGGGAACGACAGTGGTTTAGGGTAAGCATACGTGTGAGGGCACGGGTTAGTCTTAGCGTACGGGTTAGGATTACGGGATGGGTTAGTGTAAGGCTTCGGGTAAGTGTTATGGTTAGGGTTAGGGTTAGGGGACGGGGACGGTTTAGGGGAAAGGTTAGAGTATGACAATGGTTTAGGGTGAGCGTACATGTGAGAGCACGGGTTAGTGTTAGCGTACGGGTTAGGATTAGGGGATGGGTTAGGTTAAGGCTTCAGGTTAGGGTTGGTTAGGGGACGGGGACGGTTTAGGAGACAGGTTAGGGTAAGAAAACGGTCTGTGGTGAGCGTACGTGTGAAGGCACAGGTTAGTGTTAGCGTACGGTTTGGGATTAGGGGACGGGTTAGGGTAAGACTTCTGGTAAGGGTTAGGGTTAGGGTTAGGGTTAGGGGATGGGGACGGTTTAGGGGACAGGTTAGGGTACGACAATGTTTTAGGGTGAGCGTACGTGTGAGGGCACCGGTTAATGTTAGCGTACGTGTTAGGATTAGGGAATGGGTTAGGGTAAGGCTTCGGGTAAGTGTTAGGGTTAGGGTTAGGGTTAGGGAACGGGGACGGTTTAGGGGACAGGTTATGGTACGACAACGGTTTAGGTTGAGCGTACTTGTGAGGGCACTGGTTAGTGTAAGCGTATGGGTTAGGATTAGGGGATGGGTTAGGGTAAGGCTTCGGGTAAGAGTTAGGGTTAGGGTTCGGGCTAGGGTTATGGTGAGGGTTAGGGGACGGGGACGGTTTAGGGGACAGGTTAGGGTACGCCAACGGTTTAGGGTGAGTGTACGTGTGAGGGAACGGGTTAGTGTTAGCGAACGGGTTAGGATTACGGGATGGGTTAGGGTAAGGCTTCAGGTAAGGGTTAGGGTTAGGGTTAGGGGATGGGGATGGTTTAGGGGACAGGTTAGGGTACGACAACGTTTTAGGGTGAGCGTACGTGTGAGGGCATGGGTTAGTGTTTGCGTCCGGGTTAGGATTAGGGGATGGGTTAAGGTAAGGCTTCGGGTAAGTTTAGGGTTAGGGTTAGGTTTAGGGTTAGGGTTATGGGACGGGGACGGTTTAGGGGACAGGTTAGGGTAAGACAGCGGTTTAGGGTGAGCATACATGTGAGGCCACAGGTTAGTTTTAGCGTACGGGTTAGAATTAGGGGACGGGTTAGTGTAAGCCTTCGGGTAAGGGTTAGGGTTAGGGTTAGGGTTAGGTGACAGGGACGGTTTAGCGGACAGGTTAGGGTACGACAACGTTTTAGGGTGAGTGTATGTGTGATGGCGCCGGTTAGTGTTAGTGTACGGGTTAGGATTAGGGGACAGGTTACGGTAAGGCTTAAGGTAAGGTTTAGGGTTAGGGTAGGGTTAGGGAACGTAAACGGTTTAGGGGACAGGTTAGGGTACGACAACGGTTTAGGGTGAGCATAGGTGTGAGGGCACGGGTTACTGTTAGCGTACGGTTAGGATTAGGGGACGGGTTACGGTAAGGCTTATGGTAAGGGTTAGGTTTAGGGTTAGGATTAGGGTTAGGGGACGGTGACTGTTTAGGGGACAGGTTAGTGTACGACAACGGTTTAGGGTGAGCTTACGTGTGAGGGCACGGGTTAGTGTTAGCCTACGATTTAGGATTAGGGGACGGGTTAGGGTAAGGCTTCAGGTAAGGGTTAGTGTTAGGGTTAGGGTTAGGGGACCGGGACGGTTTAGGGGACAGGTTAGGGTTCCACAGTGGTTTAGGGTGAGCGTACGTGTGAGGGCATGGGTTATCGTTTTCGTACGGGTTAGGATTAGGGGACGGGTTAGGGTAAGGCTTTGGTTAGGGTTAGGTTTAGGGTCAGGGGACGGGGACCGTTTCGGGGACAGGTTAGGGTACGACAACGGTTTAGGGTGAGTGTACGTGTGAGGGCACGGGATAGTTTTAGCGTACGGGTTAGGATTGGGGACGGGTTAGTGTTAGGCTTCGGGTAAGGGTTAGGCTTAGGGTTAGGGGACGGGGACGGGGACGGTTTAGGGGACAGTTTAGGGTAAGACAACTGTTTAGGTTGAGCGTACATGTGAGGACACGGGTTAGTGTTAGCGTACGGGTTAGGATTAGGGGACGGGTTAGGGTAAGGCTTCGGTTAAGGGTTAGGGTTAGGGTTAGTGTTAAGGTTAGGGTTAGGCGACGGGGACAGTTTAGGGGACAGGTTAGGGTACGACAATGGTTTAGGGTGAGCGTACGTGTGAGGGCATGGGTTAGTGTTAGCGTCCGGGTTAGGATTAGGGGATGGGTTAAGGTAAGGCTTCGGGTAAGTTTAGGGTTAGGGTTAGGGTTAGGGTTAGGGTTATGGGACGGGGACGGTTTACAGGACAGGTTAGGGTACGACAGCGGTTTACGGTGAGCATACATGTGAGGCCACAGGTTAGTGTTAGCGTATGGGTTAGGATTAGGGGGCGGGTTAGTGTAAGGCTTCGGGTAAGGTTTAGGGTTAGTGTTAGAGTTAGGTGACGGGGACGGTTTAGGGGACAGGTTAGGGTACGACAATGGTTTAGGGTGAACGTAGGTGTGAGGGCACGGGTTAGTGTTAGCGTACGGTTAGGATTAGGGGACGGGTTACGGTAAGGCTTATGGTAAGGGTTAGGTTTAGGGTTAGGTTTAGGGTTAGGGGACGGGGACGGTTTAGGGAACAGGTTAGGGTACGACAACAGTTTAGGGTGAGCTTACGTGTGAGGGCACGGGTTAGTGTTAGCGTATGAGTTAGGGTTAGGGGATGGGTTAGGGTAATGCTTCGGGTAAGGGTTAAGTCTAGGGTTAGGGTTAGTGTTAGTGGACGGGGATGGGGACAGTTTAGGGGACAGGTTAGGGTACAACAACCGTTTAGGCTGAGCATACATGTGAGGGCACGGTTTAGTGTTAGTGTACGGGTTAGGTTTAGGGATTGGGTTACTGGAAGGCTTCGAGTAAGGGTTAGGGTTAGGGTTAGGATTAGGGGAAGGGTTAGCGGACAGGTTACTGTACGACAACGGTGTAGAGTGAGCGTACGTGTGAGGGCATGGGTTAGTGTTAGCGTACGGGTTAGGATTAGGGGACGGAATAGCGTAAGGCTTCGGGTAAGGGTTAGTGTTAGTTTTAGGGTTACGGTTAGGAGACGGGGACGGTTTAGAGGACAGGTTAGGGTACAACAACGGTTTAGGATGAGCGTATGTGTTAGGGCACGGGTAGTGTTAGCGTACGGTTTAGGATTAGGGGACGGGTTAGGGTAAGGCTTTGGGAAAGGGTTAGGATTAGGTTTAGGGTTAGGGTTAGAGGACGTGGACGGTTTAGGGGGCAGGTTAGTGTACGACTACGGTTTAGGGTTAGCATACCTGTGAGGGCACGGGTTAGTGTTAGCATATGGGGTAGGGTTAGGGGACGGTTTAGGGTAAGTCTTCGGGTAATGGTTAGGGTTAGGGTTAGGGGACGGAAACGGTTTAGGGGACAGGTGAGTGTATGACAACGGTTTAGGGTGAGCGTACGTGTGAGGGCATGGGTTAGTGTTAGCGTAAGGGTTAGGATTAGGGGACTGGTTATGGTAAGACTCTGGGTAAGGGTTTGGGTTAGGGTTAGGCTTAGGGTTAGGGGACGGAGACGGTTTAGGGGACAGGTTAGGGTACGACAACGGTTTAGGGTGAGCGTACGTGTGAGGGCACGGGATAGTGTTAGCATCAGGGTTAGGATTAGGGGACAGGTTAGGGTAAGGCTTCGGGTAAGGGTAAGGGTTAGGGTTAGGGTTAGGGTTAGGGGACGGGGACATTAGGGGACAGGTTAGGATACGACAGCATTTTAGGGTGAGCGTACGTGTGAGGGCATGGGTTTGTGTTGGCGTACAGGTTAGGATTAGCGGACGGGCTAGGGTAAGACTTTGGGTAAGGGTTAGGTTTAGGGTTAGGGGATGGGGACGGTTTAGGGTCCAGGTGAGGGTACGACAACGGTTTAGGGGGAGCGTACGTGGGAGGGCATGGGCTAGTGTTAGCGTACGGGTTAGGATTAGGGGACGGGTGAGGGGAAGGCTTCGGAGAAGGGTTAGGGTTATGGTTCGGGCTAGGGTTAGGGTTACGGGACGGGGACTGTTTAGGGTCCAGGTGAGGGTACGACAGCGGTTTAGGGTGAGCGTATGTGTGAGGGCTCAGGTTATTGTTAGCGTACAGGTTAGGATTAGGGGACGGGTGAGGGGAAGGCTTCGGGGAAGTGTTAGGGTTAGGGTTCGCGCTAGGGTTAGGGTTAGGGGACGGGGACGGTTTAGGGTCCAGGTGAGGGTACGACAACGGTTTAGGGGGAGCGTACGTGTGAAGGCATGGGTTAATGTTAGCGTACGGGTTAGGATTAGGGGACGGGTGAGGGGAAGGCTTCGGGGAAGGGTTAGGTTTAGGGTTCGGGCTAGGGTAAGGGTTAGGGGATGGGGACGGTTTAGTGTCCAGGTGAGGGTACGACAACGGTTTAGGGGGAGCGTACATGTGAGGGCATGGGTTAGTGTAAGCGTACGGGTTAGGATTAGGGGACGGGTGAGGGGAAGGCTTCGGGGAAGGGTTAGGTTTAGGGTTCGGGCTAGGGTTAGGGTTAGGGGATGGGGACGGTTTAGGGTCCAGGTGAGGGTACGACAACGGTTTAGGTGGAGCATACGTGTGAGGGCATGGGTTAGTGTTAGCGTACGGATTGGGATTAGGGGACGGGTGAGGGGAATGCTTTGGGGAAGGGTTAGGGTTAGGGTTCGGAGTAGTGTTAGCGTTAGGGGACGGGGTGGTTTAGGGTCCAGGTGAGTGTACGACAACAGTGTAGGGGGAGCGTACGTGTGAGGGCATGGGTTAGTGTTAGCGTACGGGGTAGGATTAGGGGACGGGTGAGGGGAGGGCTTCGGGGAAGGGTTAGGGTTAGGGTTCGGGATAAGGTAAGGGTTAGGGGACGGGGACGGTTTAGGGTCCAGGTGAGGGTACGACAACGGTTTAGGGGTAGCGTACGTGTGAGGGCACGGGTTAGTGTTAGCGTACGTGTTAGGATTAGGGGACGGGTGAGGGGCAGGCTTCGGGGAAGTGTCATGGTTATGGTTCGGGCGAGGGTTAGGGGACGGGGATGGTTTAGTGTCCAGGTGAGGGTACGACAACGGTTTAGGGTGAGCGTACGTGTGAGGGCACGGGTTAGTGTTAGCGTACGGTTTAGGATTAGGGGATGGGTGAGGGTTAGGCTTCGGGTAAGGATTAGGGTTAGGGTTCGGGCTAGGGTTAGGGTTAGAGACGGGGACGGTTTAGGGTCCAGGTGAGGGTACGACAACGGTTTAGGGGGAGCGTACGTGTGAGGGCACTGGTTAGTGTTAGCGTACAGGTTAGGATTAGGAGATGGGTGAGGGGAAGGCTTCGGGGAAGGGTTAGGGTTAGGGTTCGGTCTAGGGTTAGGGTTAGGGTATGGGGACGGTTTAGGTTCCAGGTGAGGGTACGACAACGGTTAAGGGGGAGTGTACGTGTGAGGGCACGTGTTAGTGTTACCATACGGGTTAGTATTAGGGGACGGGTGAGGGGAAGGGTTAGGGTTAGGGTTCGGGCTAAGGTTAAGTTTAGGGGACGGGGACGGTTTACGGTCCACGTGAGGGTACGACAACGGTTTAGTGGGACCGTACGTATGAGGGCATGGGTTAGTGTTAGCATACGGGTTAGGATTAGGGGACGGGTGAGGGGAAGGCTTCGGGGAAGAGTTAGGGTTAGGGTTCAGGCTAGGGTTAGGGTTAGGGGACGGGGACGGGTAGGGTCCAGGTGAGGGTACGAGAACGGTTTAGGAGGAGTGTACGTGTGAGGACGCGGGTTAGCGTTAGCGTACTGTTTAGGATTATGGGACTGGTGAGGGGAAGGTTTAGGGTTAGGATTAGGGTTCGGGCTAGGGTTAGGGTTAGGGGACGGACACGGTTTAGGGTCCAGGTGAGGGTACGACAACCGTTTAGGGGGAGCGTACGTGTGAGGGCACGGGTTAGTTTTAGCGTACGGGTTAGTATTAGGGGATGGGTGAGGGGAAGCTTTAGGGTTAGGGTTTTGGCTAGGGCTAAGGTTAGGGGATGGGGACGGTTTAGGGTCCAGGTGACGGTACGACAACGGTTTAGGGTGAGTGTACGTGTGAGGGCAGGGGTTAGTGTGAACATACGGGTTAGGATTAGTGGACCGGTTAGGATTAGGGGACGGGTGAGGGGAAGGCTTCGGGGAAGGGTTAGGGTTAGGGTTCGGGCTAGAGTTAGGGTTAGTGGACGGGGACGGGTAGGGTCCAGGTGAGGGTACGACAACGGATTAGGGGGAGCCTACGTGTGAGGGCACGGGTTAGTGTTAGCGTACAGTTTAGGATTAGGGGACGGGTGAGCGGAAGGCTTCCGGGAAGGGTTAGGGTTACGGTTCAGGCTAGGGTTAGGGTTAGGGGATGGGGATGGTTTAGGGTCCCGGTGAGGGTACGACAACCTTTTAGGGGGAGTGTACGTGTAAGGGCATGGCTTAGTGTTAGCGTACGGGTTAGGATTAGGGGACGGGTGAGGGGCAGACTCGGGGAAGTGTTAGGGTTGGGGTTTGGGCTAGTGTTAGGGTTAGGGGACGGGGACGGTTTAGGGTCCAGATGAGGGTACGACAACGGTTCAGGGGGAGTGTACGTGTGAGGGCACGGGTTAGTGTTAGCGTACGGGTTAGGATTAGAGGACGGGTGAGGGGAAGGCTTCGGGGAAGGGTTAGGGTTAGGGTTTGCGCTAGGGTTAGGGTTAGGGGACGGGGACGGTTTAGGGTCCAGGTGAGGGTATGACAACGGTTTAGGGTGTGCGTACGTGTGAGGGCATGGCATAGTGTTAGCGTACGGGTTAGGATTGGGGACGGGTGAGGGGAAGGCTTCGAGGAAGGCTTAGGGTTAGGGTTTGGGCTAGGGTTAGGTTTAGGGGACTGGGGCCGTTTCGGGTCCAGGTGAGGGTGACAACGGATTAGGGGGAGCGTACATGTGAGGGCACGGGTTAGTGTTAACGTACGGGTTAGGATTAGGGGACGGGTGAGGGGAAGGCATCGGGGAAGTGTTAGGGTTAGAGTTCAGGCCAGGGTTAGGGTAGGGGACGGGGACGGTTTAGGGTCCAGGTGAGGGTATGACAACGGTTTAGGGGGAGCGTACGTGTGAGGGCACGGGTTAGTGTTAGCGTACGGGTTAGGATTAGGGGACGGGTGAGGGGAAGGCATCGGGGAAGGGTTAGGTTTAGGGTTCGGGCTAGGGTTAGGGTTAGGGGACGGGGACGGTTTAGGGTCCAGGTGAGGGTACGACAACGGTTTAGGGGTAGCGTACCTGTGAGGGTACGGGTTAGTGTTAGCTTACGGGTTAGGATTAGGGGACGGTTGAGGGGAAGGCTTCGGGGAAGGGTTAGGGTTAGGGTTCGGGCTAGGGTTAGGGTTAGGGTACGGGGACGGTTTAGGGTCCAGGTGAGGGTACGACAAGCGTTTAGGGTGAGTGTACGTGTCAGGGCACGGGTTAGTGTTAGCGAACAGCTTAGGATTAGGGGACGGGTTAGTGTAAGGCTTCGGGGCAGGGTTAGGGTTAGGTTTCGGTCTAGTGTTAGGGTTAGGGGATGGGGACGGTTTAGTGTCCAGGTGAGGGTACGACAACGGTTTAGGGGGAGCGTACATGTGAGGGCACGGGTTAGTGTTAGCGTACGGGTTAGGATTAGGGGACGGATTAGGGTAAGGCTTCGGGGAAGGGTTAGGGTTAGTGTTCGGGCTAGGTTTAGGGTTAGGGGACGGGGACGGGTTAGCGTCCAGGTGAGGGTACGACAACAGTTTAGGGTGAGCGTACGTGTGAGGGCATGGGTTAGTGTTAGCGTATGGGTTAGGATTAGGGGACGGGTTAGTGTAAGGCTTCGGGGCAGGTTTAGGGTTAGGGTTCGGTGTAGGGTTAGTGTTAGTGGACAGGGACGGTTTAATGTCCAGGTGAGGGTACGACAACGGTTTAGGGGGAGCGTACGTGTGAGGGCATGGGTTAGTGTTAGCGTACAGGTTAGGATTAGGGGACGGGTTAGAGTAAGGTTTCGGGGACGGTTTAGGGTTAGGCTTCGGTCTAGGGTTAGGGTTAGGGGACGGGGACGGTTTAGGGTCCAGGTGAGGGTACGACAACGGTTTAGGGGGAGCGTACGTGTGGGTGCATGGGTTACTGTGAGCGTACTGTTTACGATTGGGAGACGAGTTAGTGTAAGGCTTCGGGGAAGGGTTAGGGTTAGGGTTCCGTCTAGGGTTAGGGTTAGGGGACGGGGACGGTTTAGGGTCCAGGTGAGGGTAAGACAATGCTTTACAGTGAGTGTACGAATGAGGGCACGGGTTAGTGTTAGCGTATGGTTTAGGATTAGTGTACGGGTTAGTGTAAGTCTTCCGGGAGGTTTAGGGTTCGGTCTAGGGTTAGGGTTAGGGAACGGGGATGGTTTAGGGTCCAGGTGAGGGTACGACCACTGTTTAGGGGGATCGTACGTGTGGGGGCATGGGTTAGTGTTAGCGTACGGGTTAGGATTAGGGGACAGGTTAGGGTAAGGCTTCGGGGAAGGGTTAGGGTTTGGGTTAGGATTCGGGTTAGGGTTAGGGTTAGGGGACGGGGAGGGTTTAGGTTCCAGGTGAGGGTACCACCACGGTTTACGGGGAGCGTCGTGTGAGAGCACAGGTTAGTTTTAACGTACGGGTTAGGATTAGGGGAGGGGTTAGTGTAAAGCATCGGGGAAGCGTTAGGGTTAGCGTTTGGGCTAAGGTTAGGGTTAGGGGACGGGGACGGTTTAGGGTCCAGGTGAGGGTACGACAACGGTTCTGGGGGAGGGTACGTGTGAGGGCATGGGTTAGTGTTAGCGTAAGGGTTAGGATTATTGAAGGGGTTAGGGTAAGGATTCGGGGAAGGTTTAGGGTTAGGGTTCGGGCTAGGGTTAGGGTTAGGGGACAGGGACGGTTTAGGGTGCAGGTGAGGGTACGACAACGGTTCAGGATGAGCGAACGTGTGAGGGCACAGGTTAGTGTTAGCATACGGGTTAGGATTAGGGGACGGGTTATGGTAAGGTTTCGGGGAAGGGTTAGGGTTCTGGCTAAGGTTAGGTTTAGGGGATGGGGACGGTTTAGTGTCCAGGTGAGGGTACGGCCATGGTTTAGGGGGAGCATACGTGTGAGGGCATGGATTACTGTTAGCGTACGGGTTAGGATTAGGGGACGTGTTAGGGTAAGGCTTCGGGTAAGGGTTAGGTTTAGGGTTCGGGCTAGGGCTAAGGTTACGGGACGGGGACGGTTTAGGGTCCAGGTGAGGGTACGACAACGGTTCAGCGGTGCGTACGTGTGAGGGCACGGGTTAGTGTTAGCGTACGGGTTAGGATTAGGGGACGTGTTAGGGTAAGGCTTCGGGTAAGGGTTAGGTTTAGGGTTCGGGCTAGGGTTAAGGTTACGGGACGGGGACGGTTTAGGGTCCAGGTGAGGGTACGACAACGGTTCAGCGGTGCGTACGTGTGAGGGCACGGGTTAGTGTTAGCGTACGGGTTAGGATTTGGGGCTGGGTTAGGGTACGGGTTCAGGGAAGGGTTAGGTTTAGGGTTCGGTCTAAGGTTAGGGTTAGGGGATGGGGACGGTTTAGGGTCAAGGTGAGGGTACGACAAAGGTTTAGGGTGAGCGTACGTGTGAGGGCATGGGTTAGTGTTAGCTTATGGGTTAGGATTAGGGGATGGGTTAGGGTAAGGCTTTGTAGAAGGGTTAGGGATAGGCTGCAGGCTAGGTTTAGTTTTAGGGGATGGGGACAGTTTAGGGTCCAGGTGAGGGTACGACAACGGTTTAGGGGGAGCGCACATGTGAGGGCACGGGTTAGTGTTTGCCTACGTGTTAGGATTAGGGGACGGGTTAGGGTAAGGCTTCGGGGAAGGGTTAGGGTTAGGGTTCGGTCTAGGGTTAGGGTTAGGGGACGGGGATAGTTTAGGGTCCAGGTGAGTGTATGACAACGGTTTATGGGGAGCGTACGTGTGAGGGCACGGGTTAGTGTTAGCGTACGGGTTGGATTAGGGGACGGGTTAGGGTAAGGCTTCGGGGAAGGGTTAGGGTTAGGGTTCGGACTAGGGTTAGGTTTAGGGGACGGGGACGGTTTAGGGTTCAGGTGAGGGTACGGCCACGGTTTACGGGGAGCGTACGTGTGAGGGCAGGGATTAGTGTTAGCGTACGGGTTAGGATTAGGGGACGGGTTAAGGTATGGCTTCGTGGAAGTATTAGGGTTAGGCTTCGGGCTAGGGTTAGGGTTAGGGGAGGGGACAGTTTAGGGTCCAAGTGACGTTACGACCACGGTTTAGGGAGAGCGTACGTGTGAGGGCACGAGTTAGTGTTAACATACGGGTTAGGATTTAGGGAGGGGTTAGTGTAAGGCTTCGGGGAAGGGTTAGGGTTAGGGTTTGGGCTAAGTTTAGTGTTAGGGGACGGGGACGGTTTAGGGTCCAGGTGAGGGTAAGACAACGGTTCAGGGGAGCGTACGTGTGAGGGCACGGGTTAGTGTTAGCGTATGGGTTAGGATTAGGGGATGGTTTAGGGTAAGGCTTCGGGGAAGTGTTAGGTTTAGGGTTCGGTCTAAGGTTAGGGTTAGGGGACGGGGACGGTTTAGGGTCAAGGTGAGTGTACGCAAAGGTTTAGTGTGAGCATACGTGTGAGGGCATGGGTTAGTGTTAGCGTATGGGTTAGGATTAGGGGATGGGTTAGGGTAAGGCTTTGTGGAAGGGTTAGGGTTAGGCTTCTTGCTAGGGTTAGTGTTAGGGGATGTGGACGGTTTAGGGTCCAGGTGATGGTACGACAACGGTTTAGGGGGAGCATATGAGTGAGGGCATGGGTTAGTGTTAGCGTACGGGTTAGGATTAGGGAACGGGTTAGGGTAGGGCTTCGGGGAATGGTTAGGGTTAGGGTTCGGGCTAGGGATAGGGTTAGGGGACGGGGACGGTTTAGGGTACAGGTGAGGGTACGACAACGGTTTATGGTGAGCGTATGTGTGAGGGCACGGGTTAGTGTTAGCGTACGGTTTAGGATTAGGGGACGGGTTAGGGTAAGGTTTCGGGGAAGTGTTAGGGTAAGGGTTCGGGCTAGGGTTAGGGTTAGGGGACGGGGACAGTTAAGGGTCCAGGTGAAGGGTACGACTATGGTTTACGGTGAGCATACGTGTGAGGGTACTGGTTAGTGTTAGCGTACGGGTTAGGATTAGGGGACGGGTTAGGATAAGGCTTCGGGGAAGGGTTAGGTTTAGGGTTTCGGCTAAGATGAGTGTTAGGGGACGGGGACGGTTTAGGGTCCAGGTGAGGGTACGAGAACGTTTTAGGGGGAGTGTACGTGTGAGTGCACGTGTTAGTGATAGCGTACTGGTTAGGATTAGAGGACGGGTTAGGGTAAGGCTTTGGGGTAGGGTTGGGTTAGGGTTCGTGCTAGGGTTAGTGTTAGGGGATGGGGACGGTTTAGGGTCCAAGTGAGGGTATGACAACCGATCAGGGGAAGCGTACGTGTGAGGGCATGGGTTAGTGTTAGCGTACGGGTTAGGATTAGGGGACGGGTTAGGGTAAGGCTTCAGGGAAGGGTTAGGGTTAGGGTTCGGGCTAGGGTTAGGGTTAGGGGACGGGGACAGTTTACGGTCCAGGTGAGGGTACGACAATGGTTCAGGGGGATCGTACGTGTGAGGGCACGGGTTAGTGTTAGCGTATGGGTTAGGATTAGGGGACGGGTTAGAGTAAGGCTTCAGGGAAGTATTAGGGTTAGGGTTCGGGCTAGGGTTAGGGTTAGGGGACGGGGACGGTTTAGGGTCCAGGTGAGTGTACGACAATGGCTCAGGGGGATCGTATGTGTGAGGGCACGGGTTAGTGTTAGCGTACGGGTTAGGATTAGGGGACGGGTTAGGGCAAGGCTTCGGGGAAGGGTTAGGTTTAGGCTTCGGGCTAGCGTTAGGTTTAGGGGACGGCGACGGTTTAGGGTCCAGGTCAGCGTACGACAACGGTTTAGGGGGAGCGTACATGTGAGGGCACCGTTTAGTGTTAGCGTACCGGTTAGGATTAGCGGACAGGTTAGGGTAAAGCTTCGGGGAAGGGTTAGGGTTAGGGTCCGGGCTAGGGTTAGGGTTAGGGGACGAGGAGGGTTTAGGATCCAGGTGAGGGTACGACCACGGTTTACGAGGAGCCTAAGTGTGAGGGCACGGGTTAGTATTAGTGTACGCGTTAGGATTAGGGGACGGGTTATGGTAAGGTTTCGGGGAAGGTTTAGGATTCACGCTAGGGTTAGGGTTAGGGGACGGGGATGGTTTAGGGTCCAGGTGAGGGTACGACCACGGTTTAGGGGGAGCATACGTGTGCGGGCATGGGTTAGTGTTAGCGTACGGGATAGGATTAGGGGACGGGTTAGGGTAAGGCTTCGGGGAAGGGTTAGGGTTAGGGTTCGGGCTAGGGTTAGGGTTAGGGTACGGGGATGGTTTAGGGTCCAGTTGAGGGTACGACAACGGTTCTGGAGGAGCGTACGTGTGAGGGCATGGGTTAGTGTTAGCGTACGGCTTAGGATTAGGGAACGGGTTAGGGTAAGGCTTCGGGGAAGGGTTAGGTTTAGGGATCGGTGCAGGGTTAGGGTTAGGGGACAGGGACGGTTTAGGGTCCAGGTGAGGGTACGACAAGCGTTTAGGGTGAGCGTACGTGTGAGGGCACGGGTTAGTGTTAGCGAACAGCTTAGGATTAGGGGACGGGTTAGTGTAAGGCTTCGGGGCAGGGTTAGGGTTAGGTTTCGGTCTAGTGTTAGGGTTAGGGGATGGGGACGGTTTAGTGTCCAGGTGAGTGTACGACAACGGTTTAGGGGGAGCATACATGTGAGGGCATGGGTTAGTGTTAGCGTATGGGTTAGGATTAGGGGACGGATTAGTGTAAGGCTTCGGGGAAGGGTTAGGTTTAGGGTTCGGGCTAGGTTTAGGGTTAGGGGACGGGGATGGTTTAGTGTCCAGGTGAGGGTACGACAACAGTTTAGGGTGAGCGTACGTGTGAGGGCATGGGTTAGTGTTAGCGTATGGGTTAGGATTAGGGGACGGGTTAGTGTAAGGCTTCGGGACAGGTTTAGCGTTAGGGTTCGGTGTAGGGTTAGTGTTAGTGGACAGGGACGGTTTAATGTCCAGGTGAGGGTACGACAACGGTTTAGGGGGAGTGTACGTGTGAGGGCATGGGTTAGTGTTAGCGTACGGGTTAGGATTAGGTGACGGGTTAGGGTAAGGTTTCGGGGAAGGTTTAGGGTTAGGCTTCGGTCTAGGGTTAGGGTTAGGGGACGGGGACGTTTTAGGGTCCAGGTGAGGGTACGACAACGGTTTAGGGGGAGCGTACGTGTGGGTGCATGGGTTAGTGTGAGCGTACTGGTTACGATTGGGGGACGAGTTAATGTAAGGCTTCGGGGAAGGGTTAGGGTTAGGGTTCCGGCTAGGGTTAGGGTTAGGGGACGGGGACGGTTTAGGGTCCAGGTGAGGGTACGACAAGCGTTTAGGGTGAGCGTACGTGTCAGGGCACGGGTTAGTGTTAGCGAACAGCTTAGGATTAGGGGACGGGTTAGTGTAAGGCTTCGGGGAAGGGTTAGGTTTAGGGTTCGTGCTAGGGTTAGGGTTAGGGGACAGGGACGGTTTAGGGTCAAAGTGAGTGTACGACAACGTTTAAGGGGAGCTTACGTGTGAGGGCATGTGTTAGTGTTAGCGTACGGGTTAGAATAAGGGGACTGGTTAGGGTAAGGCTTCGGGGAAGGGTTAGGGTTAGGGTTCGGGTTAGGGTCAGATTAGCGGACGCGGACGGTTTAGGGTCCAGGTGAGGGTACGACAACGGTTTAAGGGGATCGTACGTGTGAGGGCACGGTTAGTGTTAGCGTACCGGTTAGGATTAGGGGACGGGTAAGGGCAAGGCTTCGGGGAAGGGTTAGGGTTAGGCTTCGGGCTAGGGATAGGGTTATGGGATGGGGACGGTTTAGGGTCCAGGTGAGGGTAGGACAACGGTTTAGGGGGAGCGTACGTGTGAGGCCTCGGGTTAGTGTTAGCGTACGGATTACGATTAGGGGACGTGTTAGGGTAAGGTTTCGGGGAAGGGTTAGGTTTAGGGTTCGGGCTAGGGTTAGGGTTAGGGGACGGGGACGGTTTAGGGTCCAGGTGAGTGTATGACAACGGTTTAGGGGGAACGTACGTGTGAGGGCATGGGTGGGTGTTAGCGTACGGGTTACGATTAGGGGAGGGGTTAGGGTAAGGCTTTGGGGAAGGGTTAGGGTTAGGGTTCGGGCTAGGGTTAGTGTTAGGGGATGGGGACGGTTTAGGGTCCATGTGAGGGTACGACAACGGAACAGGGAGTGCGTACGTGTGAGGGCATCGGTTAGTATTAGCGTACGGGTTAGGATTAGGGGACGGGTTAGGGTAAGGCTTTAGGGAAGGGTTAGGGTTAGGGTTCGGACTAGGGTTAGTGTTAGGAGACAGGGATGGTTTAGGGTCCAGGTGAGTGTACGATAATGGTTCAGGGGGATCGTACGTGTGAGGGCATGGGTTAGTGTTAGCGTATGGGTTAGGATTAAGGGACGGGTTAGGGTAAGGCTTCAGGGAAGGGTTAGGGTGAGGGTTCGGGCTACGGTTAGGGTTTGGGGATGGGGACGGTTTAGGGTCCAGGTGAGTGTACGACAATGGTTTAGGGGGAGCGTACGAGTGAGGTCATGGGTTAGTGTTAGCCTACGGGTTAGGATTAGGGGACGGGTTAGGGTAAGGCTTCTGGGAAGTGTTAGGGTTAGGGTTCGGGCTAGGGTTAGGGTTAGGGGACAGGTACGGTTTAGGGTCCAGGTGACGGTACGAAAACGGTTTCGGGTGATCGAAAGTCTGAGGGCACGGGTTAGTGTTCGCGTACGGGTTAGGATTAGGGGACGGGTTATGGTAAGCCTTTGTGGAGGTTTAGGGTTCGGGTTCGGGTTAGGGTTATAGGACGGGGACGGTTTAGGGTCCAAATGAGGGTACGACCACGGTTTAGGGGCAGCGTACGTGTGAGGGCACGGGTTAGTGTTAGCGTACGGGTTAGGATTAGGGGACGGGTTAGGGTTAGGGTTCAGGCTAGGGTTAGGGTTATGGGACGGGGACGGTTTAGTGTCCAGGTGAGGGTACATCGACGGTTTAGGGGGAGCGTACGTGTGAGGGCACGGGTTAGTGTTAGTGTATGTGTTAGGATTAGGGGACGGGTTAGCGTAAGACTTCGGGGAAGGGTTAGGGTTAGGGTTCGGGCTAGGGTTCGGGTTAGGGTACGGGGACAGTTTAGGGTCCAGGAGAGGGTACGACAATGGTTTAGGGGGAGCGTACGTGTGAGGGCACGGGTTAGTGTTAGCGTACGGGTTAGGATTAGGGGACGGGTAAGGGTAAGGCTGCGGGGAAGGGGTAGAGTTACGGTTCGGGCTAGGGTTAGGGTTAGGGGATGGGGACAGGTTAGGGTCCAGGTGAGGGTACGACAACGGTTTAGGGGGAGCGTACGTGTGAGGGGACGGGTTAGTGTTAGCGTATGGGTTAGAATTATGGGACGGGTTAGGGTAAGGCTTCGGGGAAGTTTTAGGGATAGGATTCAGGCTATGGTTAGGGTTAGGGTACGGGGACGGTTTAGGCTCCATCTGAGGGTATGACCACGGTTTAGAGGGAGGGTTCGTGTGAGGGCACGGGTTAGTGTTAGCGTACGGGTTAGGATTAGGGGACGGGTTAGATTAAGGTTTCGGGGAAGGGTTAGGGTTAGGCTTCGGGCTAGGTTTAGGGTTAGGGGATGGGGACGGTTTAAGGTCCAGGTGAGGGTATGACCATGGTTTAGGGGTAGCGTACATGTGAAGGCATGGGTTAGTGTTAGCGTACCAGTTAGGATTAAGGGAAGCGTTAGGGTAAGGCTTCAGGAAAGGGTTAGGGTTAGGCTTCCGGCTAGGGTTAGGGTTAGGGCACGGGGACGGTTTAGTGTCCAGGTGAGGGTACGACAACGGTTTAGTGGGAGCATACGTGTGAGGGCACGGGTTAGTGTTAGCGTACGGGTTAGGATTAGGGGAGGGGTTAGGGTAAGGCTTCGGGGAAGAGTTAGGGTTTGGATTCGGGCTAGGGTTAGGGTGCAGGGCGGGGACGGTTTAGGGTCCAGGTGATGGTACGACAACGGTTTAGGTTGAGCGTACATGTGAGGACACCGGTTAGTGTTAGCGTGTGGGTTAGGATTAGGGGACGGTTTAGGGTTAGGCTTCGGGGAAGACTTAGGGTTTGGATTCTGGCTAGGGTTAGGGTGCAGGGCGGGGACGGTTTAGGGTCCAGGTGATGGTACGACAACGGTTTAGGGGGAGCGTACGTCTGAGGGCATGGGTTAGTGTTAGCGTACGGGTTAGGATTAGGGGACGGGTTACGGTAAGGTTCGGGGAAGGGTTAGGGTTAGGGTTCGGGCTAGGGTTAGGGTTAGGGGACAGGGACGATTCAGTGTCTAGGTGAGGGTACGACAGCAGTTCAGGGAGAGCATAAGTGTGCGGGCACGGGTTAGTGTTAGCGTATGGGTTAGGATTAGGGGCCGGTTTAGGGTTAGGCTTCAGGGAAGGGTTAGGTTTAGGATTCGGGCTAGGGTTAGGGTTAGGGGACGGGGACGGTTTAGGGTCCAGGTGAGAGTACGACAACGGTTTAGAGGGAGCGTACGTGTGAGGGCACGGGCTAGTGTTAGCGTACGGGTTAGGAATAGGGGACGGGTTAGGGTAAGGCTTCGGGGAAGTTTTAGGTTTAGGATTCGGGCTAGGGTTTGGGTTAGGGGACGGGGACGGTTTAGGGTCCAGGTGAGGGTATGACAACGGTTTAGGGGGAGCGTATGTGTGAGGGTACGGGTTAGTGTTAACGTACGGGTTAGGATTAGGGGACGGGTTAGGGTAAGGCTTCGGGTAAGGGTTAGGGTTAGGGTTCGGGCTAGGGTTAGGGTTAGCGGATGGGAAAGGTTTAGGGTCCAGATGAGGGTACGACAACAGTTTAGAGGGAGCGTACATGTGAGGGCACGGATTAGTGTTAGTGTACGGATTATGATTAGGGGACGGGTTAGTGTAAGGCTTCGGGGAAGGGTTAGGGTTAGGGTTCGGGCTAGGGTTAGGGTTAGGGGACGGGGACGGTTTAGTGTCCAGGTGAGGGAACGTCGACGGTTTAGGGGGATCATACGTGTGAGGGCATGGGTTAGTTTTAGTGTATGTGTTAGTATTAGGGGGCGGGTTAGCGTAAGACTTCGGGGA